>NW_027526335.1:230126399-231326399 GCF_048455015.1 Haemaphysalis longicornis
GGAAGTCGTTACATAAAGGTTCATTACATCCAGATTTAACTGTTCTGCGAATACTTCTGTGTTCTACATAGGTAGTCTATCGTCACCACAACGGCCAACGACTGTTATAAAGATTAGCTTCGGCTGATAACAAGAGAAATCTTGATGTCGTCTTTGGCGCGTTTCTTTTGAGGGCTCCAGATTAATTTTGATCACTTGGGGGTCTTTAACGTGCGCAGAAATCTTGACACACAGGTGGTTTCGTTTTAGATGCGGAGCATCTTATAGTATGGGCATGTCCCGCGTCGGCGTTCGCACTCACACTGCGCATGCGCAACTCTCCTTCTTCCCTCTCTCCCACAGCTGCGCGATACTCCCGCCACTTCTTGTCTCGTACCAGCTGCGCCCACTTCGCTTTCGCTTCTCCCGCGTTCTCGATTCTGCTTTCGCGGCGCATGCTCGGCGCTTGCGCATCTCTCCTCCTCTCGTCTCCTCTCCTTCAACCTTCAATGTAAATCCGGTAGCGCGCTGCGCGCGTTCAGTTCAGCGCTTGCTGCGGTTGACTCCACTTCACTCCGTTCTTCCGATGAAGTGTGATGGAAGCAACTGTCCCGTCAGTTAGTGGGTTGGCGCAAACAAGCGTCAGTCACGGGGTTCACCTACATTTCCCAAAATTCGACTACGAACACAACGGAAACACAACGGAACCCCCAGATGCTCCGCATCTAATCAGCGTTCCCTTCGGGAAGATGGGGCTAATTTTTCGCATTCACCTGAAGCAGCCACCGCGGCCGCGTGCATGTGCACCCGCGATGCGTCATTTTTGTATAATCACCGGCTGTTTTATTTAGGTGTTTTATTCTTTTATCTTCGCATAAAAAATATATGAAGACCTGTAATTTATGCCAGAAAAACAAAGGAAACAATGGCTTTCACATGCCTCACTGCCGCAGCGCCGTCTCCTAATCTCGCTGGTGACGGCTGTGGCTATCAGCAGGATGCACTGCACGTACCGAAGGCCACGCGTTCGCGCGTTGTTAGCTCGTTTTGACCTTTATACCATTCCTATACGGAAATAAAGAATAGAACGAGAACTTGGAGTGCACTCATCGTTTGTCATGGACGACGGACAAGGAAGTGCAGCTTCTGATAACGCTACACACGGCATTGTTGCTTAGCTGACCAATTATGTATGCCCCCCTTGTGTCGCGGGTTATACTCGCGTGCCCTTTGCTTACCAGGCTGCACTGATCAAAGAGTGGCTTTCACCCACACTACTGGAAGTGATAACCACGATGCTCGGATGCAACAAGCTTATTGGCCTTATTGGGGCCGATTTTAGCCGATTCACGTAGCCACCTGCATAACGTACCCTTTTCCGCTGAACAATAACAGCAAATTACTCCTCCTCTACTGGCGATAAATTCCTTGTGGTATTTTGTGCTGCACCCGCACGGTTTTCTGGCTTTTGTATTTATTTTTAAAGACAAAGCTTTCTTACTGGGACTGATGACATCCTGTCAAAGAACTAATGCATTTCCCGTAGACAGGTGGGTCGGCCGAAAACCTCTGGTAATAGAGAGTTTTAGTACTCCGTATGCTCCGTCCGTCCCATTCGTACCTTGTTGATCGGGACCCGACTGGGCACTTGCGCATTCCTTCCGACAGGGTGGATTGGTTCTGCCGGCCGGCCCCCGCCATTCCCGCGCATTCGTTACGGCGGGGGATGTCCCTCTCGCCCTGCCCGCACGCGCAGGCGCAGTCGGGTCCCGGTCAATGCGGAACGGACGGAGGATAAGGAGTGCTAAAACACGCTCTAATTTATGTGGACACGCGGCGGGTGCACGAGACCAGGCTTTCATTGTGCCAAAGCAGTTACTTGGAAATTGCGAAAAAGGAGCCGTTCTAGATATAAGACTATACATGCAACAAGTATGGAGAAGTACAATAGCATACTTTTATCTTATAAGCCACGTACAAGTGTGCAATTAGATCCTGGGAAGAATAGCGAAAAAGACGACTATGCATGTAGGAAAGAACACACAGAACGGCTGAGGCGTTTTTCTTCCCGGGATGTATCACCAACTCACGCAGCTTTAAATTGTGTTAAACTACCTTTACATCGCTCGCAGATTCGTTTACTTAGCGCGGGAAAAACCATCGGTTCTTTCTTCGTTTGCTATTTAAGTCTTTGAAGGTTAGACCACCGATTAGACGCAGTTTTAGCGAAGGTTTCGACGCATTTTTGGCGCACTTTTGATTTCAGAAAGCTTTCGCGCTTCCCTCAGCTTTCTTAAGCAAGGGATGGTGAAGTTTTTACCACAGGTTGACAAGTTTTCCGGGAGCCAAGAAACAATCCGCGGCAGCGTGCTTACGAGTCTTTTCTAGGTTGTGTGTGATTAAGCGTATATAGGACACAGCAACCTTCAGTTGTTTTTTTTTTTCGAAATGACAATGCCTGCTGCGTCTTTATATACAAGATGCATGAAGAAACCTGCGGTGAGATTTGTGTACTGCTGAGCGGAGCCAGATACACAGCGATGTGTGGCCAACCGGAACAACGATGCTTTGGAGCGCGGCCGACCTCCGAAAGCACCTGTACAGAGGAAGACATCAAGCCGAGCCCAAGACGGCAGCGCAATTTGCAGCGGTGGCGCTACGCTCGCCGTTTTTAGGCGAAGCGGGGAAAGACGGGGTATCGTTCCGCCGCGTCCGTCGCATAACGTCTTGGCGGGTCCCGTAACTGCCGTCTCCGCGTGTGAATGTTGTGAAATGGAGTTTAGCAGAGTGGTGGTTTGGACGAGCACACTGTGTGCCTCCTTGGGGTTGTTGTCCCTCGTCTTGTTCAGAGGTTCAGAACGTCGCCATATAAAATGCGGGTGTGCAGCCAATGCGGGGTGCCAAACGAAAAATTACGGCGACGACATGCTGACACCGGTCGACAATCAAATGTTCTTCACGCAGGCAATGTCTCCGCTAAAGCGAGTGAACGTCACCACGGATACGGGTGGAGCAGCACAAAACACGCTCGCTACCTCGTGTGACGAGAGTGCCAGGAACGCCGCGCTGCGGCCTTCGGAATCTGTATCAGGGCACCCGCATTGTGCCGAACATCATGTAAAATCACTCGATTGCCCCAAACTCTAAGTCTACCAGTGTAGTTAGAATATAAAAACCCACTTGACTTAGGGATCCGCCTAGCAGCCTGGCTCAAACAAGCGTGCATCTTCCCGCCAGAATCCTGCGTTACACAGCTTCAGCGTTCCCTTTCCCTCGGAGACGTCTCTGAAGCCCTTATCTTGCTGCTTATGGGATGACCCCGCGCAGACAGCTGACACGCGACGCCACATCGTGGTCCCGAGCCCAGTGTGACTCCTGGGGAGGGAACGAGCTGCGGCTAAGCATGCCGTAAGTGCAGCCGAAGTCAGTTTACCAGCGATGGTCTGGTAGAGAGGGGACCGACTAAGGACCTACAAACCGGCGCGTTTCCTACTTCCGCGGTGTCTGATGAACCATGCGCAGTGAGAATCGAGCGTGTGACGAAACTATCCATGGCTGCACACCCAAGCCAAATTCCGCCATCGGGCTCAAAGGCTTCGGGCTTCTTGGGCCGGCTTTCCCCCGTAGTAGACTCCAGGGCGTCCGCACAAGACGTCAGAAATCGAAGGCGTAGCTCATCGGTTCTTCCAATGCATGCTCGTCCGGACATAGCGGCGGTCTTCCCCCTCGCGAGGCATGGCGTACCGGAGAGCGTTGCACGAGTGTCCTTACAATGATGATGGACTGCGGCAGGTGGGCAACGTACGCCCCACTCTGCCCCAAAAATGCCGAATCTGGCTCTGATAGGAAGGCAGGAAAACTATTATCTCCCAAATTTTCCCGTCCCACACCAGTTGCCGTTGATTCGGCTCTTAAGCCCCTGCCAGCACTGCCTGCATTGTTTTCCTGTGCCCTAAAGCACTCTATTCATCTCCGTCCGCTACACCCGAGCAGTGGGAATTGGCCTCGACCACCTCGGATGCGCCGGAGCAGCGCTGCCTTCTCTAGCGGGCCACAGAACTTCGCCGGCGCGCTGGATAAGCTCCTGAACTGTCGTGGCGAGGCCGCCCAACTGTTTTGTTTTTTCCTGCCTACGCTGTTGCCAAGACTGAACTTGAGCGTCTGACTGTGATGCGATAGCGGTCTTCTGAGAAGTGGGAAGCGTAATATCACAAAATTCCGTTTCTTTCTTATCCCACAGGCAGTTTTCTTCAGTTTTGTCAATAAATGCAATGTTGAGTCAGCGCCTGGCTTATGTCGTTCCTTTGTTCAATTCTAAGCACTATTACACCGGGGAAAGAAACCTGGCTGTTTTTTTTTTCGACGAGCCTAAAGGGGCTTGAGGAACTTGCGGCTGACAGCCTCGGGGCCCCCAGCGGCTACTTTAATCGTGGTTTTTGGCTCATCGCTGTAATCCTACACTGAATGAAGTTTCCTTATTTATATCTGTACCAGAAAACTAGCTCGGTTAGCCCAAGCACATGCCGCTGTTTCATGGCGACGTCAGTCTTCCCTTTTCTTGGATATTGGCCCATCTATTTTTCACTAAATACTTCTCCGTATTTCGTTACTGCGCAGGGCTTCCAGTCTTTCTTTCGCTTTAAAAATGTGCAAACTTTCGATGATCGCAATGTGAAGACCGAAGATCAAGGTCAAGTTTTCATTTGATAACGAAGTCACAGAAAAGTGGGGGGAACTGTGGATGCAAGTTGTTCGCCATGAAATATTGTCACGAAGCCAAAGAAGACGCAGTTGTATTGAAGGCAAAGGAAGTTTATTGGAGCGAACTTGTGCTCCCCTAACAACTCAAATGCTACAGAGGCGGCGAAGCAGCAGTGAACAAAGTGACGTGCGCAGGCGAGTGTCGGTGTCGAACGCCGCGGCGTCTGCTCTGAAGGCGCGAGTGTCTCTCGAACCGTCGAATTACATCCAGAACACTGTAGATCAAAGAATAATATTCAAGCCTGTTGACGTTAGTTCTAAACGTTTTCCGTATCAAATGAAATAACACGTGCGGCATAGAAATAAAAAATGGAACGCGGGCTTCCCTTGGCACTTAGATAACACATAGTATAACAGAGCCCGGCGCGGCCAGTCGGAAAAAACAACACATACATAAAGAAACCCAATGCTTGGTTCCCCACGAAATATGGGTAGCAATCGCCAAAATCCTTAACAAGGTGGAGGGTGTAAGGTCGGTTTACTGCGAACAAAAGAATTCAATTGTAATTTAGCAAACTGCAAACATGTTCTTTTATGGGCCTGCTGGAATTCAAATCTTCACAGTCTTAAAGTTTATTTATGCAAGTACAATGAAATGAGTCAGACAGTGTAAGCGTACAAGAGGAGCTCCCAAGGTTGGATGCCGCAGGCGTTACTTACATGAAGGAGTTCATGGGTCCAGCATCCACTTTGTGTGAGCGTTTTTGAAGCATTTTGCCTCCGGAAGAGTGCTTCCAGGGGCATAAATGGACATTAATTAGAATTCCTTCACCTGAAGAACGGGACAAAAAGCGCCAGACGTCCTATCTTTTGTTTACCAAAGCCCGAGTGCACTCGACAGGCATTATATCTACGCCATAGTGCAATCGGCGTGCGGGAGGGAAACGCGCACTTGAGAAGGGCGTCAGATATCATCACCCGCCATATTCAATCACAACACAATGCGCAAAAAGACCTGAAAACAGCCAAAAGGTCTTCTTCACGTACATTTAACAGGACTTCCAAACTTATTGTTGGAAGTTGAAGCCGAGACGCTATATAAGTATAGTCATCAAAACGCGCCACTTGGCAAACGTCACTAAGCACGGTGCTTTTTTGTTGCGTCACTCACTGCGGTGGCTCAGAGAATAAGGCGTCATGCTGTTGAGCCGCTAAACGCGGGTTTGATTCCGGCCGTGATGGCTGCGTAGCTGTAGGAAGCAAAAAGCAAAAACGCCTGCGAGTCGAGATTTCGGTGTGTGTTCAAAATCCCCCTGCGGTGGAAATTAATCCTCCACTGCGGCGCGCCTCATAGCCCAGCTGTAGCTTCGGCGCGTTAAATCCCACAATCAACCAATCTTTTTGGTGCGTCTGACAAGTTCCACACGCGTGTCTTCGGCGAGGAGCGTGGGTCGAAAGAGGCGGGGCAGGCCACAGGGGTCACGTATTGAACCGTGGCCCTGCTCCACAGCACCTCAACGTGACCAGCCAGCTCTTCCCACATCCCTCTTCGTCCCAATTGTCCCGCAGATCCAGATGAAACGCCGTCGTTGCTCTTACATAAAAAAATTGAAATCCTCCGACGACACCTTGTGAATTGGAAAGCATTGATGTCCAAGTGAACGCCGCTGAGGGGTGATACTTCGAGCGGGACATATTGACGTTGCAGCCGATAGCGATGGGTGGATAGGCCATGAGCCTCCGACGGCTGCCGTCGTCGTCATCCCGCTGAGTGGATACGTGGGAAGTTCGGTCGGCTCTGTTGGCCTCGCCAGCAAGTGGCAATGGGGGAAACGGCCGTGAGCTTATGACGGCAGCCGTCATGGGCGCTGGCCAATCCAGCTTATAGCGTGTACGTTATTATGCCTGTAGTCCGCTCTTACGTGCGGAAACCCTAAGGCTTAGCCTAACGACTCGCCAAGCAATTGGTCCAACTGTTTCGCACCCATTGTCGACGTTGTCCAAATCGAGTACACAACGCATTCGCAGGCTTTAACCTTAGTCAGCTAGAGCCATGCAGCCGAAGTTGCACCGGTGATGCGCGCCGGTCTCACCCTGGCTTAGACTCCCACCCAGTTCCAAATTTTTCCAATGTTCTTTCTGACTCAGTTACTTTACTTTCGTTTTCTTTGCGATGTCGGCCCTTTTACAAGCCGTCTCAGTGTTACAGACAGCGCCTCTTTTCTATGAGGAATATTTAAAGAGACTCTGCAACCCTTCCGATACAAGCTTTCACTCTTTCCTCCGTGTCTGAAAGCATTGTGAAAGCTATAGTTATCGCCAGTGCGGAGCGGCACTGCGTGATTTGCTCGTCGCAGCAGATTCGCCTTCTCTTTCTGTAAAATATCACTATCATGAACACTGAAGACGAAGAGCATGAAGATCTGCTCCTCGTGGCGCGAGCGCGCGATCGGTTTTCTGGCAGTCATTAAAGAAAGGAAGCAGATGGTTCCCGTTCTCTCTCGTGTTTACACTTTCTGCTTTGATTTTTACCAGCGACGCTGTTCAAGCTGGTGTTTGGCCAGCGAAGGTTCGCAGCAAAACCTCGCCAAGCGATGACATCATCACGCGCGCCGGCGAACGCCCATCCAGCTGTAGTCCCTCGTACAGGGGCGAGGCTAAAACAACACCATGGGGCAAAAAGAGGATAACCGCTATTGTTACGTACAGCTTCGCCACCTACAAGTCTGACGCATTAGTGTGAGCTTTCTTCACTTTTTTATGTTGCGGTCCTTACGTTGCTTCCGTACGTAGAGTTGAGAAACAAGGCGGCGCCTGGCCCTCCAACTTCACAGCGATAACAGCATCGTCGCTAATCCCTCGATGCGATATTGTGTTTTAAGCTGTGGCATTCGCTTTCAAGTTGCCCTTTCTTACCCTCACATAAAGTTTCCAGCGAGAAATAGGTTCTGTCTTTGGATAGAAGGGCGATTTTGCAGCTGTTAAGCCTGACGTAGTAGCGTTTGTGACGTCATAGCAACGGTCTCGCGAAATCACCAGTGGCTACAGCAATGTCTGTGTCTGTTCGTATGGTGCAAGCAATCAAGGGACCCTACGCGCGGCGTGCGTCGCGTACGTATGACCAGATTCCTTCGAAGTATTGAAGCAGCCTGTTGTAACTATAAGAGTTTCGAACTACGTGCGCATAGACTACGTAAAATTCTCACGTTTGCGTAAGTGAACCACGTACTCAGGTGAAACTTAAACTTTTTATAGTCCATGGCTCGATCGTATGCATGACGTAACACAGGGTCAATGCGATCATGTCGCCAGTCCCGGAGGCGTGAGCCGCTGGAGTGCTCGTTGCATCCGAGTCTACGAGGATAAAAACGAAGCTAATGCGGAACTGCCTAATTCATGGCGAGGCGAAACGCACGACTCGTGTTGAGACAACACGAGACAACGTGGGCGCTTTTCGCGTCAGCCCAGTGTGTTTCTCGGGCCCATGCTTCGTAGCAGACGATCTTTGTTTATGACTTCGCTTACGCGGCCGGGCAACCGAGGCCCTGCAGCCGGGCCACTTGAGATGTCCTACAGGGAATGGCGGGTCATGGTGACGTATTTGTGAAAAGGCCGAAATACGCCGCCTGATGGTCAACGTTTATTTATTTGCAGAAGAGTTGCAAGCTGGGCGAGTTGGAAATGCATCTTGAATGAAACCAGGCGCAAACGTAACAGGACGCAGAAAGGAGTACACAGGACAAGCGCTGGACATTTTACCTCTCCTCCATCCCATCCCTCCATCCTCCATCCAGCGCTTGTCCTGTGTACTCCTTTCTGCGTCCTGTTACGTTTGCGCCTGGTTTCATTCAAGTTTATTTATTTGATTGATTGTAGGGTTTAACGCGCCGACGCAACGCAGGCGATGCGGCGTGCCGTAGTGGAGGGCTCCGGATTAATTTTGACCACCTGGGGATCTTTAACGTGCGCCGAAACGTCGTACACACGGGAGTTTTTGCTTGTCGCCTCCATCAGAAAAGCGGCCGCCACGGCCGGGAATCGAACCCGCGACCTCATTCTAAGCAGCGTACGTTTATTTATTTATTTATTTATTTATTTATTTATTTATTTATTTATTTATTTTAAAAACCCTAAAGGCACTCTGGGGTGCGTATTACATAGGGAAAAGGGGGTTACACTGATGTCAAAAAAACTACAAGAAGAACAAAATAGACACAAGAACTAAAAAAGGCAAAAATAACTGATATCGCCAGAGTGGAAACAAATAGGAAAAATTCAGTAGGAACAATCAGAACAGCTATTGGTACAGTAACTAAAATGAACTATGCAGAGTAATACCACACAGAATATTACCACACGTCATTTGACTGCTCAAGAACTGAGTTGCAGGCAGTGAAATGGTACACGTTATACATTGGTATTTTTGCGCGAAGCATTAGTAAATTTTACGATATTCAGTTCAGTAACAATGTTTGATGGTAGTTGATAGTTTATTCCGGTCTATTGTGGTACGAGGAACAAATGATTCGGTTCCTCGTACCACAAGAACGGGGAGCAAATGATTCGTTGCTGCCCAACGTGACTTCTTTGATTGTCTCTGCTCTGTTTACGATGCCTACTTGCGCAGAGCTTGCCAAACGAATCGATTCTCTTGAGGCCTTTCTCAAGGACAACCTAGATTCCCTGGTAAAAAACCTTGCCGCGAAAATGCGTCAGAAAATGTAGGAGCAGGGTGTTGGTGAGCACGCAAAATTGGCCGAGACAGTGGGGTTCAGAGCGATAAGTATGACTCCGTGTTAGCGCAAAATGCTGAACTTGTCACGGCCAATAAGGAACTGCTGGCACGGAACGCAGTCTTTGAAAAGAAAGTGACTAAAATGGAACAGTATTCAAGACTAAATAACATCGAGATTAAGGGAATTCCTACAACAAAAGGCGAAGACTCCATAGCGATACTCGAGTGTGTCGCTAACGTAATCGAATGCCCTATCTCGACTGCTGACATTGATACTGTCCACCGTGTGTCCACCAAGTCCAAAGAAAAAAATCTTATCGCACGTTTTGGTTCTCGGGACAAAAAAATGAGTTCGTTCGCAAGGCCCGAAAGGCTCGGCTTCGTGCTAGCCAGCTTGGTTTTGCCGGAGAAAACGACCAACCCGTTTTTGTTAATGACCACCTCACAATTGAGAACAAGCGTTTCTTTGCGAAAGCACTGGCTCTGAAAAAAGGAAACAAAATGGCAGTTCCTTTGGACGGATAACTGTCAGATCTTGGCACGAATGAACGAGGACTGCAAAGTCAATCGCATCGCCACTGAGGATGACCTGCGCATCTTCAACTGAGTCAGTCTTTCGCGCACACGCTTGTTGGCACCCCTTCCAATGTCTCTTTTATCTCCAGATTAACGGAAAAATGTACTCTTAGGTTCCTTATCCATTTTAATGCCAGAAGTCTTCCGAAAAACCATGACACTACTCATAACTTTATCGCTTCACTTCATGATTCATTTTCTCTCATTTGTGTTGCTGAAACTTGGCTGTGTGACGCCGATTGCAATTTATATGGTTTCCCGTCCTATCACTCCGAATATTGTCATCGCATGTCAAGTGTTCACGGAGGCGCTGCTATCTTTATTCCTCCAGAAATAAAATACTCACGCCGGCAGGATCTGTCCATCAACGCCCCTCAGTGTGAGACAGTCCTGATCGAAAGAGATCAATCATTTTTTCCAGAAGGCAATAAAAACATTGTTCTGGGCAGTATATACCGCTCCCCATCTTCTTCCATTCCTGATTTCGTGCTTGGTTTAGCCTCGGTATTTAATAAGGTAAGCGCTGAAAGTAACTGCGCTGTAATTGTGGCTGACTTGCTCCATATTAACTTGCTCGATACTACCTCGAACACATATTTAGCGTGCACCAATTGTTTTAGCGGATTTGGTTATGAAACTTTCATTGTGCATCCCACAAGATGCGCAACGCGAACGCTTCTTGATCACGCCCTGTCTAATATATCTCCGTCACCTGAATCCGGTGTGGTAAGTTGCGACATTTCAGATCATTACCCGATATTTCTTACGTTTGCCAGCAACGTACAAAACTCTGTTCCTTCTTTTTCGCATTCGATTCGATAGACAATACTGATTTCTCGGTAGCTGATTCCTTTCATGACCCAGATGAAGTGCTGCAGAAGATTTGCGACCTATTTCTAGGTCCTGTCTCTCTAAAAAATAAAATAATTAAATGTAAAAAAAGGCACAAATACTCGAGTAACCCGTGGGTAACACAAAAGTTACTAGAATGCATGCGAAAAAGGGAGAATATGTATAGGAAAACTAAAAAGATGCCGTTTAATTTAGCTCTTAGTACTCGTTACAAAAACTATTGTAACATCTTAAATTAAAAGACGCAAAAAGGCGCTACTACGAAAAAGAATTCAGTAAATTCAAGAACAATCCCAAAATGCAGTGGCAGCTTCTAAATAATTTCTTAAATAATGCATCACCTAATGTCCCTATCTCTAAAACTATTCATGACGGTCGTACTTTTCAGCAACCCGATCACATTGCTAATGCTTTCAGTGACTATTTCTCAAATCTTCCTACAGCAGGCCAATCCGTAGGAAATGTTAATATGTGTCGTTGTTCCTATAATTTCTATCTTTTTTCCTGTCACACCCGATAAAGTTCGTGCCACGCTTCTCACTCTTAAGAATACTTCAGCAGGTTTAGATAACGTGCGTGCATATCACCTCAAATTTTGTTGCTCATTGTGTTTCTGTGCCTCTATCCATCATTATCAATAAGATTTTCGCACTCGGCATTTTCCCAAGCTTTTTAAACCGTGCTAAAATAATTCCTGTTTTTAAGAAAAGAGACAAGCACCTAATACCTTACTACAGGCCTACTTCTATCCTTTCTTCTGTTAGTAATGTAATCGAAACGCTATTTGCTAATCGACTAAATAACTATCTACTAAATTCAATATTCTTAGGCCCTGTTAATTTGGTTTTAGTTCTGGCAGTTCCACTAACCTCGGACCGAAAAACCTCGGTCTTTAACCGATTTTATTAAACAATCGTTTGACTTAGGTATGTTTGTTGGATCAGTTTTTTTTTAGATTTAGTAAAGCTTTTTATACTATTATTCATAGTATTCTGTTATTCAAACTTGAATCTTATGGATTAACCGGACCAGCTTTAAATTTCCTTAAGAATTTACTGATTAACAGGGAAGGTAGTGTTTGTGTTAGTGCGTATTCTATGACTAAAATAGTTAATCAGGGTGTGCCGGAAGGTTCTTTTTTAGGTCCTTTACTGTTCATTATCTATATCAATGACATTGCTGACTCTACTAATGCCTCACCCTGTGTTCTATATGCTGACGAAACCACAGTATCTTCGGCTGATAAATCTTTGTCCAATCTTACGTCTAACCCAAACATTGTTATGACTAAAGTAACTAACTGGTGCCTCATCCACCACCTAATAATCAATCCACCAAAAACTAAATTTATGATTTTTAGACCTCCCCAGAAGCGCGTATCATATACTTAAATCATTTCACTGTGTTCGAATACCATAACCCCATGTGACAGTGTCCTTTTTCTTGGAGTGTTCATCAACTCGCATCTGAAATTTCATAAACACATTGATCACCTTAGAAATAAGACGGCTTTTGGCTTTCGAGCTCCCATAAAATCCCGCCCATTTTTTGGACGCAAAGCCCTTCTGTCACTTTATTTTGTTTTCGTTCACGGTCATATCACATATGGTATTGTTGCATGGGGTAACACTTACGATTGTCATCTAGCACCGTTGCAACATATTCAAAATCAGGCTCTTCGTATCATTACTAACAGCTTATTCCGTGCTAACGCCTGTGTTTTGCTTCAACAAAATAATGTCTTATCGGTTAAAAATTTATTTTACTACAACATAGGCACGTTTTTGTTTCAACTACGTATTCATAATTTATCGTACCAATTTTCTGACAGGCAGCTATTACAAAATAACAACTCCAGCAGATTCTAAGCCAACGAAAATTACTTATTGCCCATAGTCCGTACTAACTATTGTCAGATGACATCCGCTTTTTTAGCTATCTCATTCTCGAATAGTCTTTCGGCAGAAATAAAATCTTCATCATCATTCTTTTCCTTCAAACACATGCTGAAAACATTTTTGTTGAATCGATGAATGTATTGTTTTTATTATCTGTATTGCTATGTTACTGTTCATTTCATTGCCTACGTTTCCTGAGTTCATCTAGATTGTATGTCTAGTGCAAGTGTTTAGTTTATGTTTTTTTTTTGCTGCCAACTTTTTTAACCTTGTTCGAATTGGTGTTGTGCTAGTAATGTGCAACACGTGTTTTTTTATTAATATTTTTATTTTTCTCTGAATTTTGTTTAGCCGAGTTCAGTGCTTTTTCTTATTGTACTCTTGCGCTACCTAAGCTGTGTTCATTCCTTTTAGTTACTGTTCGTTTGGTTTTGCTGCTTTCGGTGTATTCTTTATTTTGTAATAATTGATCAAGGGTCCCGTTGCAGCCTGTTGAATATGGGACTCTTGTCTGTATACTAACTTGAATGTATTTTACACCGTGGAAAATAATAGAGAATTCAAATTCAAATTCAAAAGCAAGGGTATGACATGTGATGCGTTTGATTTTGCATGAATGAACTCGACTCGACGCGGAAAATTGCTGCGGGTTCACAGATAATTTTATTACGAAGGGACACATAGCAGTATAGTTTATGAAATAATGTTAACCAAGATATGTTGCGACGATGTGATGAGGCTTCGAGTTGAGCGCGATTTTTTAATGCTATACGCTGGCATAAGGCGAGTAATCAGGAAAGATGAAACGGACAACGCGGTTTAGCAAGTCTTCTAAGTCATTTATTAGATACGCCTGCTGAGGGTCCCAAATGGCAGATGCGTACTCTAGTTTCGGGCGTAACGTAACCTCAGACATAAGTTAGCATGTATTACACTAATTTAGTGTAATACATGCTAACTTCTGTCTGAGGTTACGTTTGAGGAAACCAAGAGATCGGTTAGTAGACGCGAGGATGTGAGCATTTCATGTCAAGTTATTGGTTAGATGCACGCCAATGTATTTATAGGTGAGAGTTCTCTCCACGAGGCTCTCGTTTAACATATATGATGCTGAATTTTGGGAGGCTTGATTAGTAAAAGACACTACGTTTGTTTTAGCAAGGTTTATAGGCATTAGCCAGGTTGAGCAGCATGTGTTTATAGCTTTAAGGTCAGATCGAAGAATGTCGTGGTAGTGGTTACATTGAATTTTACGGTATAATACGCAGTCAACCGCAAAAAGTCTGCTGTTAGATTGAACACAGTCTGGTAGATCATTAATACAAACTAGAAAAAGCAAGGGCCCGAGTACACTTCTCTGAGGGACACCAGATGTTACGGAACTAGAGATGAGTTGTGATTGTTAACTGTTGTAAATTACGTCCTGTTAGAAAGAAAGTCTCTTATTCACATGACAACAATAGGGTCGATGTTCAGTAGCGTAAACTTGTGAATAAGTCGATAGTGAGGGACGCAATCAAATGCTTTGAGAAGTCTAGGAAAATCGCGTCGACTCTAATTGCAGAGTCTATAGATTAATGTAATTCGTCAATGAAGCCAGGGTGTCACATGAAAAGCCTTTACCGAAACCCTGGTGATGCCGAAAATGAAGGTTAAGTTTTTAGAGGTAGTAAATGATCTGAGAATGTATAATATGCTCGTAGAGTTTGCATAATGTTCTGGTTAAAGAAATGGGGCGATAGTTCAGGGGTGAGGTAGGATCACCAGATTTGAAAAACGGAACAAGCTTCGCCACCTTCCAGTCATGGGGTATAACACCGGATGATAAAGATTGCTGGAATAGGGCGGATAATACTGGTAAGATGCTTTGTGCTATATTTTTGAAATAGGTTTATTTAAACCAGTGTTGTCAGGGGAAGAAGAAATCTTGAGATTAGTCATAAGAGACTATATGCCAGCCTCGGCTATTGTTATTTCTGGCATAAACCCATCAGTGCGACGCGTATGGTTGCCTGTGGGTGGAAATATTCAACTGTAAATACCTAGGAAAATGTTTTGTTCAGTAGTTCTGAACAGTCACTGCCAGTTATTATTACGCCGTTATAATCAGTTATTTTGCTATTATTATGCTTTAATTACCGTTATTGGATTACAGTTATGCTTGGATATACCGTCATTATGCTTGGGATTGATTACACGCCAGAAACACCGAGGGTTATTTGTTAGCATCGATGATAAGTCACGTTGGAGAAACTGTAAGCGCGTGCTTTTGAGCAATTCTTGATATTCTGTGTCACATGCCATATACCGATGCCAGGAAACGGATAATTTATTTTTGTCAGCTTCCCTGAATAATCTTTTCTTCTTGTTGTTTAGGTGGCGAAGCTTCGGCGATTTTATAGAGATGACCGGGATGTATTTATTTATCAGATTAGTGAGGGCGTTTTTCAGTAATAACCAGTTTTCTTCGACGGTCCGCGACATATTATCTGTTAGAAAGCAATGGCAAAAAGTGATAGTTCGTGGTTAATACGATCGAATTTAGCTTTTTTGTAACATCTAATGAGCTTGCTGAATGTTTGCCTTTTGATAAAAGGAGGAACTATGCAACCGGTTAACACGTCGTGATCGCATAAACCGGAGCATATCGGAGCAAGTATCTGCGTTGTTAGTCAGGACCAAGTCAAGAACATTGGAACAGTGGGTTGAACGTCGTGTTGGGCTAGGGACTAATTGGGTGAGGTTGAGATCACGACAACATTGTAGAAATGCATTAGACTCACACTGTGTGCTAGAAGTTAATGGAGTAGACCAGGCTATGTCAGGGAAATTGAAGTCCCCGAAAATTATGATAGTTGAATGAGGAAACCGACGAGCAAGTTGGGAAAGAATATGATGGAATTCTGCAGTTAAAATCATGTGTACAATCTGGCGGGCGATAAAAAACGCTAAATATTTTATTACCGGATTTGAATCTGAATGAAATTACTACACATTCCGCAGAAGTGCTGATGATCACAGGCACAATTAAGTACTGTCTGCTTACAGCAAGAAGGACACTGCCCACCCGGAGAAGGAGGAGGAACAACTTTAATTGCAGCGCATGTAAGCGCTAAACGCGCTGGATGAGAGTGGATCCCTCTTCACAGGATTCCATATGCTGCCTTTGCCACCTGGCCCCTGGTAACCAGCCGTAGCTGATCCTCCAAGGCGGAGCTGGACAGCAAGATCTCCCATCGCTCGCTAGGAGTAAGGGTGGGGTTCTTAGTGGAGGAGTTGCGGATGGGGGGGGGGGGGGAGTGTTTGGGGCTGACGTCTCACTCTCCTATCATGTGGCGAAGAGTACCGAGCTGCTTGCATAACGGGCAGGTCTTGCCGTACTGATTTGGAAATATGCTATTCAGTAAGCGAGGGTGAGGGAAAGATCCTGGCGGAATCTTTCGATACAGTACTTGCTACTGCCGCGTGGGTTCTGGGCGTGGGGCAGGAAGTTTCTGCCTATCCTCTCGATAGTGCCGCACTATCCCTCTGTAGGTCACCATAGGTTCACCTCTGGCCTCCTCCTCAGCCGTTGCCCGGTACAATAACGCCCGGGCCTGTCGGTGGGCAAACTCATTGCCCTCCACCAAGGAGTGGGCTGGAACCTATACTAATTCAACATGGCTCTCTGGAGGTGTTTTGTCTCTCAGGATGCGAACTACCCCGCGGGGCACCCAGCCTGACTGGAAGTTCCTGTACGCCTCCACTAAGGAAATTTCCGGAAGGGAATTTCCTGACTGGACACCTCCAGTCGGAAATTCCCGGAAGGGTGAGGACTAGGGCAATCGCCAACTCTTCCGTTTCTTCCACATCTCTGATTTGAAACGATGCGCTTGTCAGCAGCTCGCCCCTAGTTGTCACCACCGCCACTGCTGTTGTCGTCCCCTTGTTTTTGGAGGCGTCCGTGAAGACGACACCGTCTTGGCTCTCAAGTAGCCTGTTGAGGGCACGAGCCCTAGCCTGACGCCTGCCGCCATGGTGAGCCGGGTTCATGTTCTTTGGGAGAGGCTTGGTCTTAATTGCGCCTAGCCATTTCTCCGCAAGCTGTTCTCGATGGATCAGCTGTGCCACGCTCGAGCCAATTCTTCCCACGACACGGCAGCCCACCTTAGTGTGACTCAGCCTCTGTTTTTGGCTGGATAGGTGGCCCTCAACCAGCTCGTCCACTGTATTTTGTAGAGCCATCTGGATGAGCTTGTCCGTCGACGCACTCATGGGAACTCCGATTGCTTGTTTCACTGCCTTGCATATTATTGTGTCCACCTGGCTCTTTTCTCCCTTGTTCATCAGGAGGTAAGGTGTGGCGTACGTTATTCTTGACACCACAAAGGCTTGTACCAGCCTCAGGCTGTCGTTCTCCTTCAGTCCTCTCCACCTTGTTGCCACCCGCCGAAACATGTGCAGGATCTGCCCTGAGGAGTGCATAAGCTTGCGCACAGACGTAGTGGCCTTGTTGTCTGCCTGGATGGTGAGCCCCAGAATCTTAATACTGGGCCCGGGAACGATGTCTTTTCCCTCTAGGACCACCTTCACGTCTTCTTTCTGTGTCTTGGGCGCCCAAGAGCGGACAACCACCACTTCAGATTTTTGAGGCGAACATCGCAGTCCACACTCCTTGGCGTATTTACCAACCACATCTGCGCCTGCTTGCAGCGTATCTTGAATCCACCCTAAGGAGCCACACCTTCGTCGTCCAGAGGGAAATGTCGTCGGCGTAGATTGTGTGCCCCAAAGCATCGACTACTCAGAGCGCCTTGGGCAGGCCTAATAGTGCCATATTAAAGATAGGCGATAGGACGGATCCCTTCCGGGTCCCCTTGCTTCCCAACACTATGGGTGGAGATACATCTTCCCCACCTTGATTCGAGCGCTGCGTGCTGTCAGGAAATCCCGCACATAGTTGTATGCCCGCGCTCCGCAGCCTGTGTCCTGAAGGTTGGCTACAATGCCAGGTTCCTCTACACGCTTCTCCGTACTCAGGTACCTGTCTTTGAGGTATTCCATTAGTTTCTTCGCACCTTCTGGGTAGTTGCTTAATGTGCGCGCCATGCTTCGGTTGGTAGCGCTTTTACTGGCCAGTGGGTCTATGAGATGGCGGAGCAATTCCTAAGTCTTACGGGTAGAGAGTGTCCCGCTCAGTTCGTCACAGAAGCTGAGCCAACTCTCTTAACACAGCTCGGCGGCATACTCAGCTGCTTTCCTGCTAATGTCATTAACCTTCTTTTGCCATTTCCTATTATGACGCGGCCGCTTCCAGCGCTTGGTCAGACTGCGTCTGGCTTTCCACAGGTGCACCAGTCGTGCGCCGATGCATGGAGTCTGGTGCGTCGTGGCAATCTTCTGCGTGTACTTGTCCACCAGTGCCAGCTGCTCCGTTTCCCAGTTCTTGTACGACCGGTCCTCCACCTCCTCCTGTGAACGGTCTTCCTGCTCATTTCTTAGCTTGTCCCAGTTCGTGATCCATGCTGTCCCCATCCTCGCCTTAAACGCCGGTACTTTGATAGTGATGCGTAGTACGTCGTGGTCCGAGCCCAGGTTCACTCCCGAATTCTGCCATGTAGCATCCAGGGTCCCAGCTAGGAATGATAAACCTGGTGGGGTATCCCTTGAGGTGCTTGTGCCTGTACGGGTAGGAGTGTATGGTTCGGTGAGGAGGGCGAGGTCACAGTGGTCAATCAGGTTCGCCAATGTACTTCCCCTCTTGGAACAAAACTTGTATCCCCACGTCGTGCGAGGAGCGTTAAAGTCCCCCAGGATAAGCAATGGTCGAGAGCATGCCTTCGTCGCGGTGTCTTGAATTGTACCGGCGATATCTAGGCCTTTCTTGGTTGGTCGCCAAGGCACGTTGAGCACAAACACATTTTCTGCGCTTCCGATACTTCTGCTAATTAGCTCAATCAGGGTGTGCTCACAGCACTTCTGGTCAGTCAAGTGTTGGGTAGCTGCGATGGTGTTAGACACTAGGACGGCCGTGCTTCCCTCCGTAGGATCTGTATAGGTTACAAATCCTGGGAGTCTGGGTCTTTTATTTGTCTCTTGCAGAGCTATTCTGGCTTGTACTCGAGAGATTCTACGTACTGCTGCAACTCCCCCAACTTTTCTCTGATGCCACGTCAGTTCCACTGAAGAACTACCATGATGTCCACTTTTTTCTTAGTTCGGCGCTCCATATTGGCTCAGACTGTGATTCATCGCGGTAAAGCTTCCTTCCGCACTTGTCTTCACATAAGGCACCCCTTTCCTGGTTTTGTGAGCAAGTAAAAGTTGACTCACGTTCGCCTCCCACGTGTCCATCTTGGCTACCCTCGAGCTCAATTGCGTCATTTGCGCCATCAGCTGCGACACCTGGCTTGCGAGCTGCGATACTATATCTTTGATTTCCTACATAGGGCTCGCCGACGTGAGTTCTTCCTCTGTAGGCGTAGTTGTAGTCTCATCCAATTGCTTTGGTGATTCGGGCAAGGTGTCCTTTTTGGCCACCTTGCACCTCATGTCGTTTTCACCTTGAGTCTATGCTCTACAGCCTCCACCCTGGCTAACAGAGAACTGATCAACTGGTTTTCTTTCTGTATTTTCTCCGTCTTTTCGCTATCAGGGACTTAAGTTGCACGCATTCTTGACAGCGTTGTTTACTTTGCTGCCCTCACGGGGGAAACTCGCTCTGATATACGATGGGAGATCGATCTGCCCAGCCCACCTGTTTGGGGTTGCTCATCACTGGCGCCGGGTTCCGGGACTTGGACGTCGACCTCAACACCAGCCGGGTTCTGCTGCTGCTGCCCGAAGCTGTGGAATCTGTGCCCGCCGGTGACCGGTTGCGAGACGGCCTTCACTGAGGAGTTGTAGGCCTGTTGTGGCTCCGTGCATGCTGGAAGGTCTATCTATCGCACGTGCCTGGCATGGATGTCCTGTTCCTGGAAGTGGACCTGGAACCCGAACGGCTTCCCCTTCTCTGGAAGTGGGTACTGGAGCGGTCTCGTCTTCCGTGCTGTGGAACCAGGTCGGCCCTCGTGGTCCGCTCTTACAAACGGCGCTTCGCAGACTCTCGTCGCTTCAGCACGAACGGTACCCTGAAGCGTTTCGGGCAGCCCTTTGCAGCTGTCAGGTGGGAGCCTCCACAGAGGATGCAGTGAGGTTGACTGGCATGGCCAGCCTGTGGATCCCGTAAGGCGCACCGGTTGCACGCATTCTCACTTGGCTGGGGACATGCGGTCACCCTATGTCCGACTTCATGGCAGACGTCGCAGACCGGAACCGTCTTTTTTTACAGCGAGCTCGTGTATTCGGCTCCTAAAAGGGTTATGTATTAAGGGACTTTGCCGCCAGCGAATGTCATGACGACCAGGTTAGATTGACCCAATCTTCTGCCTGCGTAGATTTCATGCTTTTGATTGATCTAAATTTTGCAAGAGTTCCGCCTCCGAAAAACCTAGCGGCACTCCTCGGATGAGCCCTTTGACCGACTCATCAGGAGGGAGGCCATAGACTTGTACGGGGTGGCTTACGTTGCCCAACTTAATTTGCTTCACTTGGTTCAGAGCCTTCGCTGCGTTCTCAAACGGAGTGCTAATTGTTGCAGTGTTCTGTTTGGCGTCAAAACGAACTTTTAGGTTGGCCTGCCGCCAAGTGAAATTGACGGAGTTGAGCGAGGCGAGATAAATTTCAGCCCAGTCTACATTGGCAATTTTCAGGCCACCCTGGGGACGGAAAACTAGCTAATAATCGCCCCTGGGAAATGGACTTGGCTTGGGTGCGGATGTGTGTAGTGGCTGGTGCGATGGCGCTGCAGTGGAGGTCGTTACGGCTACCTTGTTCGCTGCTTTCCGCTGGCGTCGTCGCAGGGCCCCGTTGACGACGTCGATCCACGTTCAATCCGTCATGGAGTCTGATGTGAGCTCCTCATGATCCCTCGGACTTGATTCTTCGGCCACCATATCTTCAGGTTCACTTGCGTTCAGGCTCGCTGAATCCGCCGAGCGGTCTCCAGCGTCGACGGTCGAGTCCGACGAACACCCTTTGCATGGGCTCTGCAGATTTTCAGCTACCTCTGCTGAAATTCAACTCGGGGACTGATTTCAACAGAAGGGCCTGTTGCAACTCATGATCGTGGAGCACAGCATTTTGGCTTCAGAGAGTGCTTTTTTCGCCGAATATCGGACTCTTTCCGCTACTAGGTGTGCTAAGCCTACTTCGAGCGCTGTATGAGCAGCTCGAGCGCGCCTCTCTGGTTGTTTTGCCTATCACAACAAAAAATATTGAAATCTGATTCCCAAATGAACATGCTATTGCTAAATTCTTGAATTTAGCACTAGTTTATTGAATTTATGTTTGAGATAGCGCTTGCCCCACGCCGGCGGCGGCGACAAGCAGTTATGCGGCTTATTTCCCGCTTTTCCCTCGAGGGCCCTCCCGTGAGCGTCAAGGTACGCGCTGTCTCTATAGATTTCAATAAGACTGCTCTCAAACCTAGCCTGTGCGCTTTCGGGAAATCGCACTAGTCTGAATCTCATTCGCGGACTTATTCAAGTCCGTAAATAAAAATAGACTGCGGAGAATACTGCCAATTAGCACGTTTCTTCGAGTAGGTGGGCCCAGAAATTTCTGCAAAAACATACAAAATCACATCCTTCGTACCTTAACCTGTGAAAGTTCATTGGTGCTGAATAAAATTGTAAAGGCTGACGTGGAAAAAACTTCAACATTAAATTGCGTGAAAGCCTGCAAGTGTGGGTATTCTCGCACTGGTTTCTGTCGATCCCAAATATGGGGCACGTAGTATTCTGAGCGCACTTCGAGTTTAGAGGATTGACAACTCGCGTGTTGTTCCGTTCTCGCGGTAGAAAATGGACGCGTGATTTGACCATCCAAATTTCCACTTGGGCATCCTTGTCCGTGAAGGGCGTTTGTCTTTTGGGCTAATACGAGGTAGGGAGTGAGCCAGAGAATTAGCCATGCGTGAAACCACGGCTATGGCCAGAATTTTTGTTCGGGCTGGGTATGGGGTTACCGAAGGGAGCAGCTTTACCGCAAGGAACGCTAAGTTACGGGCTGCCTGGAAAATATTTCGGAGAAGGTTGGAACCCACAAACCTCCCTCGACCCTATAGATACGTCCCTGCGTGAAGGTGTCTTTGGGTGCGTTTCAATTCCCATACTCCAAATTTCTCTTTTTTTTTCATAAAAAAAAATTCCAAATCTTTTAGGTGATGCTTAGTAGTACATTTATATTAGTTTTCTAAGACACTCTCTCTAAAGATAAAAATGAATAGTTCGTTATCTATAAAAATAACATTTATCTTAAGCCATTAGTTATCTATAAAGATATCTTTTACGTTATCTATTAAGATATCTATAAAGATATCTATCAACATAAGATAATAGTTATCTTAGCACGGTATGCGATGGTATGCGACGGTATGATGGCCACTGCGGCGTCCCAATTCTCGTTGCCTTAGGCATAATGCCTTAGACATAATTATAGCCTGCTTCGTGCATGCATGCTGTCCGAGAACGCAGCGTTTGTTTCCTGCGCAGGGTCCGCTCACCTGCTGCGCTACCTCCTGGCAGTGGGGCGGCTCACCTACCTTGCGAAGAGGAAAGGTTCCCGGTTCGACTACCTGCAGCCCGAGAGCTACGACGATGTTGTGAGCAGCGGCGCTGTCTGCACGCAGGAGGAATGGGACCGGGAGTGCCCTCGCGGGAGCGAAGGCCTGCACAAGGCAAGCCGCTGAGCTTCTCAAGAGGCCGCTGATTGTATGTGTCCGTTTAGTTATAGAAAGCCCGCACATACCTGCGCATAGGCCTTTAATTTTAGAGGGACACAAAGTGTAAAGGCAAGTTGTGTTGTATCGCCATGTCAGGGTGTCAACAGAAATATACCGCTCGCAGCAGCAGCATCAGTTGCTGGTTAGCGCAGAAAATAGCAAAAGCCCTAAAAAACAGGTATTGACACCTCATAGACTTCCCCACGGTGCAGTTAGTGACATCAGGAATTTAGAATGGATGCTGACACGTGACTGGTAGTGCTTGCCCAAACGTTGATTTTTTTTTTTGAGAAACAAACATTGGGTCAAGGACATGTAAGTTTAACTTGAACATGTAAGTGGAACGTTTGTTTGTCATACGGTTTTCAAAACACTCCAACCTTAGCTACCAAACATAAAATGTGATGTCTCGGTCAAAGCGGGAGACTTGGCTTCAAATTCAACCTAATTGAATTGGCTGCGTTGCGTACCAGGGCAGCCAGAGGATATACGCAGGACGGTCAGCGTGAGAGTCTACCGTGTTGTTACTATACTATTAACAGCCGCTGGAGAGTCTTGAAACGAGGCGGCCTCCAGTTTCTTCGTTCAACTGTGCGTGTACTTCAGGCTCTGCAGCCTAAGGGCGGCACGTCCTGGCATATGAAGTTTTTTTTTATTAGGCAATACCGAAGGCCAAAAATAGACATAAGAAAGAGTGGAAAAGCGATTACAGGCGCGTCAGCCAAATGCAACTATACAATATCTAATCTTCAAAACAAAAAATACATCCCCCTCGCGAGGGGCACGATCAAATGCACAGCATTTCCGAGGGGGTGCGCCGGCAAGTCGTATCTCTCGATCGCGGGACCCGTGTCGCCATCTTTTGGAGGCGCGGGACAACTTGTGGCGCTTTCGAAACAAACGAGACATGAGTGAAGGATATAAGGCGCTTTCGGTGCATCGAAATCTGTGTCGGTTTCGTGGCTCGGTCGGTAGTGCGCCGGGCACCTTGCGTTCCGCCCGCGGCGTCATGGTTTCGAAACCGGGCGCCGGAAAATGTTATTTCTTCCTGGCTGCGGACTACGACAAGACGCGCATGCGGACTACGACAAGGCGCGCATGCGGACTACGACAAGGCACGCCAACGCCGCGTGACATTGTGAGTTACTGAAATGCTATGCATTTAAAAAATCCCGCCATATCCACGGAATGAATGATGATAAGTGGGGCGAAGCTCGAGAGGGGGAGATCATCTGTAACCGTAACTCTCCCGTGAAAGTTCGCCCATTACATCATTAAGAAAGACGTAAGACTGTGTGCGTACATTGTACAAATCAAATTTTATTTTGTTCTTTTATTTTATCCTTGTTCGTTTGTTGTTGTTGTTGTAGGATTCGTGAGGCTGCAAGCAAGCGCTCGTATCGGCAGGCAAACCCCGATGCAGTGAGAGCTCGCGAGCCGGCTGCAAAACGCATCAAGCGAGCTCAGCCCGAAGCTGCCGACGCGCGGTTTAAGCGCGACTTTCTAGACGAGATGCTTCGGCCTCTCTTTCGCGCGCGGCGGGATCCTGTCGGCGAGCGCGCGCTGCCGCCGCCCTGCGCGCCCTCCGCTCCGCAGCCTTGTCAACAACCACCTCCTCCATCCGGTGACTCGTTGCGAAAGAGGAAGCGCGTCAACAGCGATTGCCTTTTATAGTGTCAGTCACGTGCGAGTGACGTCATCATGACGTCACTCACACCAGCGCCACCTGCGAGTGAGTCATTGAACTAGGCGGTCACGTAGCGCCACCTGCGAGTGAGTCATCGAACTAGGCGGTCACGTAGCACCACCTGCGAGTGAGTCATAGAACTAGGCGGTCACGTACCACGAGACACAAGGGATGGACAGACCCACGGCTTTAGGAGCTTCGCCCCTACAACGAAAGCACGACAAAAGGAGTGACTACATTTGAAGAATCTCGTCAATTGATGCACTTAGATTGTCGTCAGTAAATGCTATGGCAGGAAAGCTGTTCCAGTCGAATATTGCTACAGCGAACAATGAATATTGATAACTTCTTGTGCTGGCGAACAAGGCGAGGCATTTAAATTGAACTTTAAAATGTAGACATTTTCAAAAGTTGCGCTACCTGTTAAATCGGGATGAAATGAGGTTTATGTATGACGATGAATGAAGGCGCAGTTCGCGGCTCTAAGGATCGGCGAGAAATTCAAGCCTATTTCTTTTTGTTCGTGATTCCACCGTTGGAACTTCGTTATTTGCGTGAGTCCTGGAATGAGGGTACGGGTGGAGGGATAGAGTATTGAGTAGCGGTTACAAATACGCTGATCAGCTGGCCTTTGTATTTGCTCTAGTTCATCAAAATCATTTTTGTATGCGGGTCCCGCATAACTAAAGTGTATTTCCGGAGCAATCTGATTAGAGTTATAAGACAACTATTTGATGTTGAACGGCGAGTGTTTGGGTTCGCTTTAAAAGTCTTACCCTATAGCGGAAGCGCAAATGAGACGACCAGGTTGGAGGTATTTGAAGTTCACCTAATCTCGCAGGCCCGCATCGTGTACAGGTCTTCCTCACAAACGGACAGAGAAATTGTCGACGCCTTCACGATAGGAAGAAAAGGGGGGAGGGTGCGTTAGTTCATCGTCCTTGGCTCTGTCCGGGAAAGAAATCATTCCTTTTTTTTTTTTTTTTTTGCATATGGGGAGCTGGTTGCGCATGGGCGACGGGTCATTGCCGTACACACGTGTCGTATCATTTTATGCCCTGTGGTATGGGCTGACACTGTCGTGAGCTGTTGTGATATTGTCACGGGACATGGCGGTGGGCATTACCACTCAGCGACATTACAAAGCACTAGCGACGATGACGACGCCGAAGAAAGTGCCGGCGGACCCTGCGCTGGCTGCCCGATCGCCGCCATGTAAATACTGTAAATAGATTGTATCTCCCCCTATTCATGGTTCGTCTCATGTGCTCTGCCGCCACGTTACAATATGAGCAAGTGTGATGACTGCGGCACTGTTTGCTTTGTTCTTCACTGTGTTTTTATTATTACCCTTCCAACGTATCGTGTATATGTAGGCGTTTTTACGTGTTTCTGTGGCATAAACTTTGTTGAAGTTCCTGCATGTGTTTCGTCTCTTCTTAAAGGGACACTGAAGTGATATGTAAACATTGCGGGATTACTTGCGCAAATTGTAGTCCGGGGTCCCCAGGCCATGTTACGACCACTCTGGGCGCGTTTACGCGCTTTTATTTAGTAGAAAACTTAATTCGAAAATGCTGTCCTCCTCTCTTTACGCTCGCCCATTTTCTGCGGCGTTTTCGTGTGACGTCGAGAGGAGCCGAGCTCGCAATTGGCTGCGCTATCTGCACGGCTCCCCGGCCAGAGTCGACAGAGTTGACTGGGCCGACAGAGTCAGTCGGCCCAGCGTTTCGTCCGCCGGACGCCGGCGGGTCGTCGCAATTCGTTCGCTCAGTTGAAACGAAGCCAGGACACGTTTGTGAATGGAAGAATGGGCCTTTCTTTACTTGGTTAGTTTGTACACTGTATCTAGCTCCAAGTCAAGGTCGCTTCACACAAGCCCTGCACAAGCGCACATGCGACGCTTCGCTGACTGGTACGCCCGTAGGAAAATATAAGGCCTCTTGAAGGCGGGAGAAGAGTCAGCGAAGTCAATATAGGTACTAAGGAAATAAAATCAACTGATATTTTTACCGTACAGCGTAAAAATAGGGTGCGGGAAGCACTTTTTTGCGCTGGGCGAACAAGCACAGCGGTCAGCAGCACGACTACGCATCTGCGAACGCTTTTCCGTCTACGAAATGCAATTGCTAGACGTGAGCTATTGTGAAAACTCGGGGGACGCTTACTGCACGAGCACAATACAACAAATAGTCACCTAAGCTGCTTGAAATGCCAAAACTAAATAAAAATGTAAACTTGTTGTACAATATATACCTTATATTACCATGTTTGGCGCAGCCCGTCTCGTGGCCGAGTTGTCTAAGGCTGCAGGTATGTCACCGCCGAGTATTTCACGAGTTCGAGTCCCCGCGGGTACGTGCTTTTTTTTTTTTTTTTTTTTGTAAGTTAACTTTTATGTTTTCTGCCGATGTTTTCTACATTAAGTTCACCTTTGTTTGGGCCGCAACGTTCATGGCTCCACGAACTAGTTCACAGAACGCACGCAGGCTGGCACTGGCGCGCTAGCGAGTTCTCGTTGGCGTGCTGTCCATAAGCACCGACTGCTTGCGGGCAGTGGGCACAGGCCAGAATGAACAGACCCTTGGCCTGGTGCGAACACGCATTTTACGGTACAGGCATGAGTGAGGCAGGCTCCAAATAGGGGGGGAAAAGCGCATGACATTTGTGCGTCTGCGGGTACGCGGAGGGCGTCCATGCACTGCGTAGGTCTCGGCTAGTGAATGCTACGATTCCAAGCCGTCCTGGGAGGCTTATCTTTATGCATTTTTACAGCTGACAACAAGGCAGAAGCGCGGTACGATGATTACTGAGTTATTGAGAATGCCCATCCAACAACGCCACAGGTTGTGTTTTACAGAACCGAAACCAAAACCGAAACTTGTTTGGTTGCTCACCTTGGGCATCGTCCAATCACGGTCCCGCTCCTCCCAACGTCACAGTTTTAGTTGGTGCGGCCGCCGCAAACCGCGCATGGTAGTTTTTCTTCTTCGGCGCTTTGTAAAATAATTACCGATTTGTCAACCGGATAAACGATGAAAAGTGGGCTAATTTGAGCCAGTCTACGTAGTGCAAGCAAAAACGGGAGCTTGACAAATTCACTTCAGTGTCCCTTTAAGCTTTGGTCCCTCTACTTAGTATTCGCTAGCATGATGAATTCTCTAGTTAGCAACCAAGTCACCAACTTTGCGCTTTAGTTGACCCGGGAAGCCTTGCATACCAGTTCCACGTGATTAGCTGTTGCCTCTACGGTGTGTGCTAATTTGCGACTATAGAAACGCCCATCTTCAAACTGCCATGACGCATACGGTTTTCGCTGTCAGTTACAACCAGCAGTTGGAGGCAAAGGTCGTTGTTGCAAACACTATTCTCCTAGCGCGTTCGTCCGACTGAAGCAAGCGTCAGTCGACGATTTCATTACGGAAGAAAATGTCCCCTTTAACAAGTGTTCAGATGCCTGCTCTGTGGCTGAATCAGGTTTCTGTGCAAATAGCCTGCTCGTGACAGCATAGGCTGGACTCGTCCATGGTAAAAAAATTTCGCGTATCTCCACCAAGTGAATCATGACGAGTGGGCGAAGCACTGGGGATCGTTCTTACCATTAATTACCCGTGGCATTGCCCACTGGCGCATGTAAATGAGTGACAACGCGTGTGTACAGTATACACAATCCCAATCCAATCCAACCCATTTAAATCCAATCCAATCAAATCCAAATTCAATCCAATCCAATCCAATTCTCTTCGCGCATGAGCAATACTGTGTACACGGACGCCAAGCCTGGGACAAACTGAGGTCCTACGGTGCTCCGCCCCTAAAGTAGCCGTCATCGCACGCTGGTTCGTTGTTGCTATCTCTCCCCCCCTCTCTTATGAACCCACACATGCTTACTCAAGAAAAATTTCTTTGTGCCGATGGAACTGGCATATTAAATTGACATTTGAGATCAACGAGGTTCATTTACAACGCGCCAAATTTACTTTGAAAGATGTGGCCGCTGTATTTTTCGTGCTACTCCATCCTCCGGCCCTCATTTCGCACTAAACATGAAAACGGCGCTTCTTTACCGCTGTTCCTGTATTTTTTTTCGTGTGTGCACGACAGGTGTGTTTGCTGTTATATTTAGCGCATTACCCACAGGCAAAACGAAATCCGATCACCACACAGCAAGACTGGTGACAAGGGGTGTGATCGAGTGCTCTTTCCTTCTTTTACATATATACCTTTCAGCGGTCGATTCTGCGAGATAGGATTCGATAGTGGGGATCAACAACTGATTATTACACTCCTAATAAGTTCCGTAAACCTAGCAAGCAACAAAAAAACGTTACAGGTTCAAGAATAAAAAGAATGGTGAGCCGTGCAGCAGTGCTGTTACTCGCGATGACAACACCCAGAATAGCTCCTCGGTGTCACCAAATGTGAATTAATTTCAATTACGTGCAAATTCCACTATTCTGACAGGTGGACACTTTTGGTTTAGATAGGAAAAAGCAAGGTAAAAAAATTGAGGTACAAAATATAAAATTTTTCGACCTTACTTCTTCTTTTTTTTTTGTCCAGGGCATATTCAGCGCAACCTCAGGAGCATCCCACTCTTGTCACGGGCGGGTACAGAATAAGACCGAAATAAAACAGTGCTCGTTCATTACACTCGATTCAGGAGCTGCTGTCCTGCTTTCTTGGCGTGTCACCGACAGAGCAACCTACCGGATTTTTCGGCGAGCACTTCAGTCACGTATCAGATACAGTTGCTGGATAGTCGTGAGCAAATAAGTGCTGAGCTCATGAACGATTGCAAAGCCTACCAAGGCGAAGAGGGGAAGGTAGAACCGGAAGTGAGCAGTTCCCCTTCTAACAACAGCACGACCGGTGATAGGGTTCGAACTCATCGCTACGACTTGACGGCTCGGTAGTTTCTACCATCCATGGGTCTAACCTGGTTCTACCACGCAGCTACCTGCAGCGCTGCAGAGTCATCGCTTCAAGTTTGATCGCACAACCCTCAAGAATAGAAAGAAAACCACAGGTCAGAGGCGTGCCGGTATTTATTTATTTATTTATTTATTTATTTATTTATTTATTTATTTATTTATTTATTTATTGTACCCTCATGGCCCAAGGGAATTGGAGAGGGGAGTGGTACAGCGTACATTTTTATCAGAGAACAATGTTCAACAAGTTGCTTTACAGACATAAATTAAACGCAAAAAAGATAGCGGTACCATCCAATACCATACAAGGACAGAAAATGCCCACGGTATGGAGATCCTGCTCGCAATATGAGATGGGAAGAGGCTGTTCGTGCCATATGCCGGCCTATGGCCTGCAGACGTATGACCTATAGCCGGCAAAGGCCGGCAGACGTAGCTGGAGGCCTGATGAGCTGATCGCGAGACTGTGGCTCTGGCGGAAAGGCGTCCGTGCGCACAGATCGGGCAGTTTGTTTTTCGGCGTATGGCTGTGTCAGCTCCCATTGTCTGGTCTCGCCCCTGGCTCATCGGAGCGTAACCCAGCTTTTGACGGCAGCATCGGCATTTTAAAAGCTGGGCGCTGACCGAGGGAACGAGCCGTGCGGAAGAATGCAGCTGCGAAGGCACCGAGAACGTGCTCCCACGGCCAACCACACAGTGACGGCAGCCACTGCTTGGAACACACTTTCTTACGAGCGCCCCTGCTGGGGGGTTTGTGGGCATTGCATGACCGAGTGTCCTTCTCTTCAGGCGGAGGACAGGCTGCTCTTCCAAGGCGTGAACTCGGGCGGCGACCGGCTGGTGCTGAGCGTGTCCCGCCTGAAGAACCACGTTGCCGAGCTCTGGCTCGCGTTGTGGACTCGGGACGGAAGCTGCTACACGCTGCCAGCCACGTTTACACTAGACCGGAGCCAAGGCAGTGCTTTCATGGCGGCCGGTCTGCGACTGCAGTGCCTGGCTCCTAACCGCCGCTGGCGCATCGCGTTCAACGGCCTTCTGAGGTGAAGGAAACTTTTGCTAACTTCTTTAAATGTCCACGCGCGGGCAACTAGGTCCTTTGTTTCCTATAGTGGTGGTGGTGGAGAAACATTTATTCAAGCGAAAGAGGTTCGCACTTGAAAGCGGGAGAAGCCCTCAGTCCAAGGCCCCTGCGGCGGCTGCAGTTTTGCGTGCCCGCTCCACCAACTGTCGCTGGTCCTCAGGATCCGAACTGCACAGCGCGGCCTCCCACAGCTCGAGGAGGGGGGGGGTGCGTATAATGGGGGCTGCTGGTGTGTTTTGGCAAGCCCACGTGGTGTGGTACAGTGTTGGATGTTCGCTGCAGTGTGGGCATGTTGGTGGATACATTGTGGGGTGTATGATGTGTAGGAAGCTAAGGTGGGGGTATGTGTTTGTCTGTAGTTGCCGCCAGGCTACAGCCTCCTCTCGGGTGAGCTTCTGGTTCGGCGGTGGGTAGGCACATCTGGGAAGGCGGTGGTGTTGCAGAAGTGCACGGTACTGCTGCTGGATATTCTCTGGGTTACGGAGCGATTGGTGCGGTGCCCGGAGTGTGCACGCTCGGGCTGTTGCGTGTGCTCGCTCATTTCCGTCGAGCAGTACAGTTGGGGGCACTACCAGGAATCAACTAAGTCGGTGTCAGGGCTGAGGTTTTTAATTTCTGTTCGGAATACGACACGTTCAGTACAATACTAGGTCTATGGCAATAGGTACAAAGCACGCCAGAAGCACTGATTCACATTTCTTCGCGCTGAAAAAAAATTGCGGGCCGAACCATTTATATGGTGGTCCGCAAGGAATCTAGGGAAGATGTCCGATTTCACTGGGTTGCCCCCATTCACGAAACAAAATCCTATTTACCGTGGCGCAGTACAAAGAAGTGCATGAAACTGCTGCGTCCTGCCTTCTTATGGTGTCCCCGAGACTCTCGCCGGGCGGGGCTGTTTCTCGCTACGCGCCACATGTTCCCTCCCCAATCCCAGCGTTTCCGTTGCTACTTGGGCGTGCCCTCTCCGCGGCTTAAAGTGCAGTGTCGAGTGCCATTACCTGGCTGTGTGTTCACACAATAAAGAGAGGAAACATGGAGGGCGAGTAGAAAAGCTGCAGGTAGAGCACGTCGCACGTCTCTCGAAGCGCTATCCCAATGCTCCCAACTCGTGAATAGTCGCAGGAGGGCGTGGCAGCTTTCCATTGCCAGCGCCGATCGGCAGGGAAAACGTGTTGTCGAGCCGCAAAAATATCAAGATAGCCTTATCACGAAAACAGGAGGAACGTAAATGTTTACATTACGCAGCGGCACAGCAATAAACAGATGGGCACACAGCCACCATTCGGAGATCCGCATATACAGCTTTATTGAAGTGACTCTCAAAAATCTCAAACATATGTTCCTACACAATTTGTAGTTTGCCTTTCTGCCACAGTAGGTCCAAGAAAACGAGCTAAATTGGAACTTGTTACGCAGAATATTTTTGCAGACACAGATAAGATGCACGATAACATACAACTATACGTACTCTGGGATGTAGTTACACGAAAAATCACGTACAGTACAACTTCATCAGCTTTGAAACGATCTCTATTATTCCAAACGGCTATTTTTTTCGTCCGCACTACGAATGCGAATACGAATACGCGTTCTTCAACATATGCACGCGTTTGTAAAAGCATCAAACGACATTTTTAAACTCATCGAATGAAAACTTATTGTAGTTTCAGAAGTTTCAGGTAAGTTTTGCCGCGCAGTTGTATTTTCAAAAACCTGCCTCTCAATCCTGAATCTTCGGCTCTTGAAGCCGTGTATACACAATGTATACACACAATGCATACACAATGTATACACACGAACATTTCGCCGCAATTCCACACACATAATGGACATCAAACGACTTCTTGGCAAGGAGAAGGCACCGACAAGGCACCGACTCACCTCCTCACCCACGGGGCAGAAACTTAGATCCTCACTAAGAGGGTTCAACTTAAAGTGAGGGCGACTCAGCGCGCAATTGAACGGAAGATGATAGCTGTAACATTAAGGCACAAGAAGAGACCGGAGCGGATCAGGCAACGAACGCGTGTTAAGGACAAATTAGTAGAAATTAAGAAGAAGAAACGGACGTGGGCAGAAGAAGAAATGGACGTGGGCAGGGCATGTAAGGCGAAGGCAAGATAACCGTTAGTCATTAACGGTAACAGAGTGGATCCCTAGAGAAGGCAAGAGTAGCAGGGGGCGGCAGAAAGTTAGATGGGCAGATGAGATCAAGAAGTTTGCGGGGATAAATTGGTCGCAGTTAGCGCAGGACCGTGGTAAATGGAGAATAATGGGAGAGGACTTTGACCCTTAGTGGGCGTAGACAGGCTGGTTATGATGATGATGATGATGACCGAGAAGGCATAGTGGAGTTTACACGGGAAGTCGCACCGCCGGTCCTCTCCCCACTAAGCTGTCCACCAACTGCTGTGTTATGCCAGTTATGCCCTGAGCGGTAGTTAATGCTGAATAAATGAAATCCACTAAACAGTTGCCGGCACCGTTGGGACGGTGTGCTTCCAAATCACGCTATTGGGGGGTCTGCGAACGAACAGAACAGTTTCTTTATCGGTGGAGCATTCACTCCTTCTCTCACGAACACGTTATCTCCTCCATGAGGCGATGCACACACACACACAGTCCTGCAGTCCTCTCGTTCTCCTCGTAAGTGGGCTGGCGGGTTTTCGTCTTTTTATTTTCATCTTTCATTTGGGCGGTGCCGGTGGCGTTCAGTCGAAACGGTTGCGAAATGACAGTGTCCACGCTGCGCGAAGACAGTCCCGCGTTTGTGTGCAACTGCTTGAGTTGTGATGAATCTCTTTCCTGTCGCCCTTGCGAAACGTTTTCGGTTAATCAAACTACTGTTTGGCTGTTCGTATCGCACTGCAACAGAATAGTGGCCGTTCGTTCTTTCATCTTGCTGATAATCGTACTGCACTAAATACCATTCTACGGGACGGGACGTCGTCTCCTCGTGGAATTCAGAAGTTATGCCTTCGTTGTCAGCAAGGTGGCGCTGAACACAGCACATCAGTGGCGCCATTATAGCAGCGCACGAGTCGCATTTTGTTGTGCGACGGCGCTCCAGCTGGCTTTGCAGTCATGACTGACGGGAGAGCCTTCCGACAGCATTCGACTTTTAGCAGCGCAGCTGTTTAGCAAATCGTGGGAGTTTCTGTCCGCAGTTAAAACCTCAAAGGAAATCCCGAGCGCACGTGAGAGCGTGCCTTGTGGCGACCGCCCAGCCGTTAAAAAAACGAAGAAAAAAATTCTACAGAAATTCAGGAAATTGTCTACTAATGCGTAGCATTCTTACGCTGCTTGTAATGAGTGGGAGTTTTTCACAGCCAAAGTTTTTCAATTTTCTAACTCCTGTCTGACCGATTATCTCCATTTACGCTATTATAATGATTACAGGTGTAACTTTGCCGAAATATTTATTATTGTGAAAATGCCATGCGTTATACGTTTTGCCTCTTTTCGCAATTTTTATTTATTTGCCATATTTCTTAGTTATGAAAATATTGTCCGGCCAATTATCTCCATTTACGCTGTTATACGATTACATTTTTAACTTTCCGGGAATCTGAATTATTGTGGAAATGCGGGGCGTTACATGGTTCGCAATTTTTCGTAAGTTTCTTCCGACCAAGTACAGTGGAATCTCAATAAACGTAAATTGCTTAAACGGAATTGCTGCTTAAACGGAACCGCTGCGCGTAAGTTGTTGGTTTCGTATTCAGATAGCGTAAAAAATCTCTCGGTAATCGGAACTAAAGTTTCCGCGTGTAAACGGAACCATAAATGGAACTTCTTGTGAATCCCATTGGCATGATAATAAGCTGTATATGGTTCCGGATCGGCTGTTTCGCTTTTGTTTTGCTTTTTTCTTCCTCGATGTTTTTTTAGCCTCGTTCGCCTCGTATGCCCCGTCTCGTTAGGGGTCAGGCGTGTTAGCGCAACGAATACAAGATTTCAGTTCTTGTTCCAGTCACCCGGTCTCGATTCAAGACCCCGCGAGTTAGAAGGCTCAGCTCCTGCCGCGTCGCTCGGGCCATCGTGGTGCTATTCGTGCTTCATTACCGCGTTGCCATCTTCTACATTCGGTGGCTCGTCAGCACTCGCAAAGTTGAGACCTCTAGCATCTGTGAAGATGCAGTTGCAAGGACTCAAGCAAAAATAATTGATGCATTTTGCAGTGCCCAGCAATTCATCGTTGCTAAATCAACTTTGTGAATTCTGTGCCTAAACCTATTGTAGTTTTTTTCTTTCGGAAAAACTATCAGCTACATTCACTTTCTAGTGCTTAGAGTTTCATGAAATGGTATTAAGAGTGTGTACGCACATAAATTTGCACTTTCACACATCTGTCTCAGTAAACAGAACTCTTGTTAAACGGAACTAATTTTTTTGGTTCTTGAAGTTCCGTTTATCAAAAGTCTACTGTACCTCCATTTACGGCATTATAACTATTACATCTGGAACTTACCAGAAATCTGCATTATTGTGGAAATGCAGGGCGTCACACCGTTCACCAGTTTGCGCAATTCTTTTACATTTTCCTTATCCTTCTAGATTTTCAAGATTTCGTTCGACCAATTATCTCCATTCACGCTATGCTAACGATTACAGGTGGAAGTTTCGAGAGGAGGAGGAGGACGAAGTGGTTGTTGGGGTGGGGGAAGGGGAGATAGAGGCCGGTAACTGTCTGGCGTTTCGCCGACAGAGAAATCGACGTTTTGTGGAAATTCAGGCGTGACACGGTTCTGCCTGGGGGCATGGGGGTACTCGGCAAAGAAAGAAGTTAGGAAGGGTGTAGAAGGAAGGCAGGAAAGCTAACCTGGCTAGAGCCTAGTTTGCTGTCCTGCACGTGGGAAAGGGAAAATAGGCAAAAAAGAGAAAAGAAAGAATGAAGAAAAGTTGGAGTAGACAGGTATGCCCAGCACTGAGGCACTGACACTGATTGACACTGGAGGCGTTCAGTCTATAGTCTGGTGATTCAGTCGCCCGTAGAAAGCGCAAATGTTCCTTAGTCGCCTTTTGAGAGGATGACAGAGAGGGCCAGTGACACAGAATCTTCTCCTCCGAAAATGGTCGCCGAAAGTCCAGGTTCCTCAGTGCTGACGACAGCTTATTTCTTTCAGGCGAGTAGCGTGGGCATCCGCATAAAACGTGCCAGATCGTCTCCGGCGTGCCACACGTTTCGCACTCCTCCCTTGCTGCCATTCCTATTGTGTATGAATAAGCATTTGTGAAAGCCACCCCCAGCCAGAGACGGCACAGAAGAGTTGCGTCACATTGTCGGAGGCTTGGTGGAAGGGGATGCTGCAGAGGCGGGTCAAGGGCACCAATGCGTGCACATGTGAATTCTTCTGGAGGCCATTCGGAGATGGCTCTTTCCCGGGCAAGTATGCGGAGGACCCTAGCTGCGTCCGTCCTAGACAGTGCGATGAGCACAGTCGCCGCTGTTTGATGCGCCAGCCGGGTGGCAGCGTCCGCACTTTCGTTGCCGACAATGCCGCAGTGGCTGGGAAGCCACTGCAGGCTGACATCATGACCCGCCTGGGTAGCATGGTCGTACCCAATTCTTATTTCTGTCAGGAGCTGTTCGTGAGGTTCCCGGCACACGGCTGACTGGAGTGACTAAAGTGCAGCCTTCGAATCACAGAATATAGCCCATCTGCGGCACGAACTTTGCTCGATGGCGCGAAGAGCGCAACGGAAGGCCGTACGTTCTAAAACCGTGAAGGTTGTAGGATTGGATATCTTGAAGTGGCTGGACAGTGACATTCGTGGAATAATAACAGCGCCGGCAGCATCCGACGATGTTACTGAGCCATCGGTGTATACATGGGTTCAGTCACTGTATGTCTCGTGCAGGTATGTAAAAGTTAGCTGTTGCAGGCCGGTATGGGAAGGTCACGTTTTTTCTTTACTCCTGGAATATCTAGGCACACTCGGGGCTGCAGCACACACCACAGCGGAAGGAGCGATCGCATCGCCGGCATATAGTTCGATGGAATGCTGGTGTTGTGGGAAGCTACTACCCTTGTGAACGACGCCCACGGACGGGTCGCTGGTATTCCCGCGATGTGATGATCAGGTAGACGGGCGAGGTTCCTGATATGTGTCCTGAGTATTTCAACTTTCACAAAGATTTCCAAAGGGTGATTCCGAGCAAGAGCAATGGTCGCTGTGGTGGACGTACCGCTTGACTCCTCTCATTAAATAAAGTTTATTCTCTCTCTCTCTCTCTCGTGGTAGGCCAAGACAGGTTCGCAGGGCCTGAGCTTGTATACCCTGAAGTGACCGGGTAGTTGTGCGGCACGCTTCAGAAAGGACAGGAGAACTGTACCGTAGACAGCCCAAGAACAGCGCGTTGTAGAGCTGTAACAATGACTTCATTGGTGCTCCCCACGTCTTGCCGCTGATGAGTTGGAGCACATGCACCACTGCAGAGAGCCTCTTCTTTATAACGTTTACGTAAGCGCTCCAAGAAAGTCCTCTGTCGACAACTATGCCGAGAAACTTATGATTTCTCACATAAGACACCCTTTCGCCATTAATATACAAAGGGTACGCATACATAGACTTTCGTGTAAACGGAAGCACGCCGCATTTGCTGCTGGATATTTCCAACCTTTGTCCGTGTAGATAGTAGGTCGTCAAGTCTGCGGCATTTTGCAGTCGGGCGCGCACATGCCGACGAGTCACGCCATCTGCCCAAACACATATATCGTCGGCATATATCGACACGTGAACTCTCCTTTGAAGGCGAGAAGTCAGGCGAGTTAACGTAATGTTGAACAGTGTAGGGCTCAGGACGCCTCCTTGGGGAACACCACGGTAAGTGTAGGTAGCTGATGTCGGCCCATCTGCAGTCATAAGAATGAATGACCTACCTCTTAGATAGTTCCGTATCCACTGGTAGACCCGCTCACCAAGCCCCAGAGACTGTAGTAGTTTAAGAATCGCATCGTGCTCCACGTTATCATAGGCCCCTCTAACGCCGAGGAACAACGCAGCACATATGTGCTTCGCCCTTTTCCGCTGCTGCATAGAAGTCACCAAATCAATAACATAGTAAATGGATGAGCGTCCACGACGGAACCCAGACATGACATCAGGGTAGACATTGTAATGCTCCAGGAACCACTCCAGACGTGCAATAATGATTCGCTCCATCAGTTTCCAACACAAGCAAGTGCAATTGGTCGGTGTGCTATTGGATTTAGCATAGATTTTCCGGGCTTCAGGAGCGGAACGAGGTGGCTGGACTTCCATTTTTGAAGAACGGAACCATCGCACCACAGGTCTTAGAAATATTCCAACAAGGCTTGTCGGGCATCCTTACCAATGGACGCAGAGCAGTATATGCGACTCCATCAGGCCCAGGAGACGAAGATCGCTTGCACGCAGCCAATGCCGCCTGGAGTTCTTTGATGCAAAATGGGACGTCCATCCTTGAATCCCGCGATGCAGGGATGCCACTGGCGAGCAGAAGTCCAAAAGGGCCTGTTCCACTGGCTGTCCACACGCAGAAGTCCTCGGCCACTTCGAGCTCTCGGTGGTTCTGGTGAATAGCCAGGGCCTTAAATTGGGAGCGCTGCTGTACCGGAGTCATTAGCTCTTGCACAGTTTTCCATATCCTCGACAAAGGCTTCCGAGGCTCGAGCGAGTCACAGAAAGATTTCCAACGTTGTGCTTGCACGTGCGCAATGCGTCGCAATGCGTCGCTGGGTGCGCAATGCGTCGCAATGCGTCGCTTCTTTTGCATTCGTCTGCAAATTCTCAAATCTTCGAGACATTTCGTTCGCCGGTATCTGCATTCGGCGCGGCGACGAACAGCACGAAGGCGCTCCAGCTCCACGTCAAACTCGGTCACTTTTGGAAACAGCCGGACGGAACGCGTGCAGGCTTAGAGTGTGCTTCCAATGGCGGACTCTAGATTTTCAAGGTCACCGCTCCGGCAAATTTCTTCCATTCCTGATTTGAACTTGGACCAATCGGTTACCGTAATAAGAATTAGGATTGAAGTAACTTTGTAATCCATTTACCTTTAAATAGGTCGGGATGTGGTCGCTTCCACGAGTTTCTATGTCTGAGAACCACTGTGCACGACCCGATAGACATCGTGACAGAAACGTTAAGCCAAGCAACTGCCGTAGTTTGTTCCACGTAAATAAGTGGGGCTTCCGTCGTTTAGTAAGCACACCCCATGTTCTGAGGCCTGTTGGCGTTTGGGCTTCCCCAAAACATGTGGTGTGCATTGAAATCACCTGTAATTACCCACGGACCCGTTATTATGTTTAACATGTCTTCCAGCCGGTTCCATTGAAAGCGAGATGTCGGGTGTATGTATGCACCCACCAGAGTGAAAGTGAGCTGGCGCTTTCTGGTGGTGAGAAAGACGTACTCATTGCCCCTATAAGGTTGCACAAAATGGTGACCGTAGGACAGTTCACGCCTGCTGAAGACAGCGACTTTGGTGGGTTCATCGTTCATCGCCAGATATCTGAGTTCATCGCCAGATATCTGAGTTCATCGCCAGATATCCGAATACGTTCATCGCCAGACATCCGAATAGGTTTGGATACATTCGGTTCGCAGATGACATAAAGACAAACTGGCAAAGATCAGAAATACGCCACATTAGTCCTCTGGCGTTCCCCTGAAAAATGGAAGCCTGTTTGATTTCCGCATTTAATGAAGAACGTACGTCCGCCATGTTCCTTGTTTATCCGAGGCGTGCAATTACTGGATATAGGGCCTACAGTATCTGAAGTTCTCTCAACGCAGATGGTGTATTCAGACTGGTGAGCAGTGTGCGAAAGGCCTTCATGAGAGATCTCAGGACCGCGACGATTTGCCGATCTGGAGACGTAGCCGGGGCGGGAGATCTTGTGACTGTATTCAGCCCTGAGCGTTGGGGCTCTGAAGGAGGTAGAATCGGTGACAGTGGGGGCCACGCGTCGACCGGCGAGGTTTGTTGTACCTCGTTGCGACACCTCGGCGAATCCTGTGGGGCCGAAGGCCGTGGAGGCAGCGGAGGTGGCGGCCGCCGCGGGGTAGCGGTGGTGGAAGGAGTTGTTGCACTAATGCCGGAGCCGCTGGCATAGAAGCGTACGATAGAGAATGGCTAGCCTTTTTTGAAGACCTCCGGCGTCGCGACCGGTGGCGCCGCCGCTGTCGTACCGTCGCGGCAGCCTCCTTGTGCGTGGAGTGGTCCCTCACCATCTGCTTCAAGACAGCGACTTTATACGTGGACACTTCTTCGATGAGGCATGGTGAGGTCCCTCACAGTTGGCGCACTTGAGGCTATCTTCGCTACAGTCGCTAGCTTTGTGGGTCCCAGCGCATTGGGACATACAGTGGCGCTGCGGCAGACTGCAGCGACATGGCTAATCTTCGTGCACTTGTAGCACTGGAGTGGTTTCGGCACATAAGCAGGCCTTTTTCTCTCCACCCTCTTTCCTTTCTATCCCCCTTCTAGACTCAGTCTTGATTGAGGTGCCCTCAACCCGAGAGGCAGTTATCGGCTGAGTCAACTTTCATTTCTCTTCTAATAAAGCAACTCTCTCGGGATTCTGTCATGCGCCGTTCGGGATGAAAGCGCGGGAATTCGAACAAACGATTTTCAGGCCGTTCAATGTAATTAACTATCGCGCGCTGAAGTATTTTAAGTGCTGTTTCAGGTTCGCCAGACCATTAAGCATCAATAAAAGCAATAAAAGTGTAACAAAATTTTCGTGTCAGTGCTCCTTTAAGCTTTTTATGAGTCCAGATAGCGGATTTCCTTTTTTAGTAATTCAATGGACGGCTTACTCACACAATCGCTGCCTGCCTTATGAAAGAGGTAGGCTTCAAAGATCTCACGCTCACGCTCACCCTTATATGTTCTCAGCGTGAGAGTGAGATCTTTGAAGCCTACCTCATTGGTAAGGTAGGCAGCGATTGTGTGAGTAAGCCGTCCATTGAATTACTAAAAAAGGAAATTCGCTATTTGGACTCATAAAAAGCTTAACTGTTCAGGATGTCTTGCTTGCCTCGCGCCTCTGGCCACGTCTCACATCAGCGTTGCTACCATTTAATCAATACACGTGTATCAATCCTGCATTTTGTGCGCAATGTTCGATGCACTTCTTTTTTTTTCGTGCTTCCTTCTTTTTTATCGTTTCCTTCTCGCCTTCTTTTCTGGGTACATTTCGCAACCCGCGCAATAAACCAACCAGTTGTTAGTCAGCGCCTTGTGTCGTCATTTCCTTGTCCCGTCTTTTTGCGCTGTTTCGAATTTCAGTATGCACCACCAACTAGCCCAAACCAGCGTTCTAAACCAGTTGCTGGTAACGCGCTACACAGTGCCTACGAATAGCACGGCGTTGAGTTGTTCCCAGAGAATGCTCGGAAATGGAGACCACTACGCGCTCGGAACTTCTGACGAAGCCTTTCCCCTGGAAAAGTGTTAAGGTTTTCGTGTATTATGGTCCATTGCTTTGAAGGTACTGCGAATGCTTCTTCGCATGAAGAAGACACTTGTGTGGCCAAAGGTGTGTGTGTGAGGGGGAAGGGGGGGGTCTAAAACATTTCAGATGTTAATGTGAGCCGGACCTTTAAACTGCGTGTTCGTCGCTTTATGGCAATCTCCTCGGTTGGGGAGAGAGAGAGAGAGAGAGAGAGAGAGAGAGAGAGAGATAAAAACTTTTATTGATGCCACTGGACTAAGGGGCCGCCATGGCTGCCCGAAGGGCCGCCACCACAGCTTGTGCTCGGGTGACCAGTGGGCGCTGGAAGTCTTCGTCCGAGCGGCCCAGAACCTCCGTCCAGTGGTCAGGGGAAGTTATGGTGGGGTGGGGGTCAGAGGGGCAGGCCCACATGTGGTGTTGCACTGTGGATTTAGCGCCACAATGCGGGCAGAGCGGAGAGGGGTTGGCGGATGGGTGAATATGATGAAGGACGGCTCGGTTGGGGAGCGATTCCGTTTGGAGGAGACGCCACAGCCGAGGGGGTTAGGGACGGGTGAGCGGGGGACAGCGTGTTGCGGGAGCGGCGGTAGTAATCTGTAACCTCCCTGTAAGTGGGGAGGGAGTCCCCGGCGGAGTAAACTCCTTGACCGGAAGTGGTCTCGTCAGGCCCACGGGTGACGAGTGCTCGTGCCGCCTTATGAGCCCACTTCGAGCCGTCTAGTCCCGTGTGTGCCGGTAACCAGAGGAGCTCCGTAGGATGCTGGGGGGGGGGGGGGCTGAATTTTGGAACAGAATTTTGCAGGCTAGCGTGGAGATACAACCGCTAGCAAAATTTTTGATGGAACGTACAGCTGAAAAGTAGTTCACATCGTGGGGTAGAATGGCCCTTTTGTCAGTGTTTTTACAATTTTTTATTCATTTCTTGTTTTCTTTTCTGTCATCACAGGAAGGACTCCGGCGCCGCAAGTGTCGGAACCAAGGAAACCGATGTGCATGTGAAACTTGGGTTCATGTGAGTATCAACGGGGAATTTGTCCGCGTGATTTGTGTTGTATTGCAGCCGGTCAGCTTTCTGCTTGAGGGCGAGACTGAGTTTATGGTTCGGTATTGTCACGATATCAGTTATGAAGGGATCGCTATCCGGTGTTTCTTCGGTGACCCCCATCTATCGGGCGAGGAGTAAATCCACCCTCGAACTCAGCGTTTGCGGCGAGCGGGCTGCTATTCCCCCTGTGTGGTGTGTGCGCGCAGTTCACGGCGCGCCCCGCGCGGCCGCTCCTTTGTATTGACTGTGCTTTGTATGCATCCCGCGGGCGGGCTTGCACTAATTTACGCATTATTTCAGTGACAGTGACCTTTTGCTAATAAATGAGACAGACTGGCAGCTTGGGAGCTTCGCACTTCAAAGCAGACAAGTTCTTCGGCAATTTTGTTCCGCTGGGCTCATTCTGTGCACCTACTTTGGAGTAGCCGCAGACAATTAGGAAACATTTAATGGTCTCTGTGCCTGGGAAAGCAGGTTTCCTTGGTACAGGTTGGCATCACAATGTGGTAGAGGGGAGGGGGAGGGTTAAAGTTTATTAGGACGAGCCTTATATGCTCATATCTGCTCACCCGCCTGGTGGGGTCGGCAGGATTTTGTTTTGAGGGGGGGGGACTCATTCTACTGCTGGTGGAGGGCGAGGGGAAAGGGCAGTTGTGCTGGTTTGTACTGGGAGGGGCAAGTGCCCCTTTTCCTCCCCCGGCCGACTCCCATGGTATCCTCTAGTCCGGGATACCCTGGCCTGCGCTGGCCACGCCGGCCTTTTCAACCCGGCTACTCTGGGAGCAGAGGTTGGAGCTGGTCATCCCTGACAGCCACCGCTCGTAGGGAACATAAAAAACTTAATCTATTGTTCCCTGCCGAAATTCCATCGGGGACTCGCGTACCGAGCCCGCTTTCCGCGGTAGCGGACGCGAATTCCGCCATTATGCTTCATTCTGGCTATAGTTCTCCGAACTTGAATGCCTGTTGGGCCTAGAGGAATAAGTGGCGCCAAAATAGGTAGACAATTATAATACCTTTTCAGGTAATCGCCACTATTCAGTAGCAGTGCTGGAAATCTTGCAGCGGCTGGCACCTGGCCGCAGGTGAATAGAAAATAACGGTGGTTTGTCTGTCCTTATACGCAACGCCTTTCCAAACTGAAACGGGTCACTAAAATTTTCTTTTTGTGACCCATTTCAGATGGTATTAGCTCCATCTCAACAGTTGCTGCGGTCCCATCCCGGCCCATCCAGCTCCAGTGAATCTAAGAGGACGTGAGAGGCTTCCCCCTCCCTTTTCCCCTTCTCGGGCAAAAGGAAGTAGTTCGCTCGCTCGCTCCCGCCAGGAGTTCGGTCATTGCGAAATCGTGATACAGTCAAACCCGACTATATCGAACCCGTTTACATCGAATTATCCTCTATATCGACCTATTTCTGCGCACGGAATGTATTCTATGAGAATGTATAGCAAAAATTACGCTGACATCGAACAGAAATAGCAGCAACTACCGATATATCGAACGCCAGCGGCGCAAATGTGCCCCCCCCCCCCAAGTTGGCTTTCCCTCGTGGCAGAAGAGAAACCCGCCGACACACCCTCGAAAAGTGGTTTCGCCCGGCGGTTCCTGTGCAGCTCCTTCACCTCGCTCTTTCTCCCTTTCTCTCTCTCGGGCTGTTTCCGCGTCGGGAAGCCGCCGTCGACCCCCAAAATAAAAATGATTCTGGCCCTCCCGCCCCGTTTGCTCAGACAGCCAATCACAGGCTGTTGCGACTCCAGTTCTCTCGTCGCTGGAGAGGCGCGCGCTGTTCTTTTTGCTGTTTTTGCGTTCGGAGTGTTTGAATTGTCTGCGTGTGTTGGACTTGTACTGTGTAGCCGTGATGGCTAGCGCGAAGCGGCAGAACCTGCCTTTCGCCGTGAAGCTGGAAATTGTGAACAGAGTGGAACGTGGTGAGAAGTCCGTCGTCGCCGCGAAGACGCGGCGACGACGCGCTTTGCTGCCACCTTCGCAGGCAGTGAAGCTGGCTTAAAAAGCTGCTTAAAAAGAAGAAAATTCAGGAGTACTTCGTGCGGAAGTCAGTTTGTTTTATTAATAAAGTGCTTTCATAAACGGTAGGTGCTTTTATGCTGTCCAATTCTTCAGCATGCATATATCGAATTATGCCATATATCGAACTCGCGGGCGTTTTTTTGCGAGTTCAATATAACCGGGTTTGACTGTATCTCTTTGTCGTCAACGTCAAACTAAGCGACGCAAAGGCGAATGCTTCTCTGGCTGCCCAGCGGCGCACCTTTAAAGGGACACTGAAGTGATTTGTAAACATTGCGGGATTACGAGCGCAAATTGTTGTCCGCAGTACCTAGGCCCTGTTTCGACCACTCTGAGCGCGTTTACGAGAATTTATTTAGTAGAAAAATCACTTCGAAAATGCTGTCCTCCTCTCTGCACCCTCGCCCGTTTTCTGTGGGGTTTTCGTGTGACGTCGGGAGAAGATGAGCTGGCAATTGGCTGCGCTACTGCACGGCTCGCCGACCTTCCGACAGAGTCAATCGGCCCAGCGTTTCGTCCGCCAGCCGCAGACGGGTCGTCGCAATTCGTTCCCTCAGTCGAAATGAAGCCAGGACACATTTGTGAATGGAATAATGTACCTTTCTTTCCTTTGTTAGCTCGTACACTGTATTTAGCTCCAAGTCAAGGTCGCTTCACACAAGCGGTGCACAAGCGAACATGCGACGCTTCGCTGACTGGTACGCCAGCAGGAAAATATAAGGCCACTTGAAGGCGGCAGAAGAGTCAGCGAAGTCGATATAGGTACTAAGGAAATAAAATCAACTGATACTTTTACTGTACAGCGTAAAACTAGGGTGCAGGAAGCACTTTTCTGCGCTGGGCGAACAAGCACAGCGGTCAGCAGCACGACTACGCATCTGCGAACGCTTTCCCGTCTAAGAAATGCAATTGCTAGACGTGAGATATGATGGAAACTTGGTGGACGCTTTCTACACGAGCGCAATACAACAAATATTCACCTAAAGCTGCTTGAAATGCTAAAACTAAATGAAAGTGTAAACTGGTTACACATTATATACCTTGTATTTCCAAGGTCAGCAGCGCTCGCCCGTGCCCGAGAGGTTCCAGTGGAAAATGTTCAAGCAGAACGCTAAGATAACGGCACTAGAAAGGTCTAGTGTTCTCAGAAATAATAAAATGAAAAACGAAAAGGTGATTCGTGAAAATTTTAAAAAGCTTACAGAATTGGAGTGCGAATCACCAGGGCTTTTTAAAGAGGACATTAAATCACTGAAAGCCCAGTTGGAGGCCATGGAAGAAGAAAGGTATCATGGCGCATTAGTGCGAGCGAGGGCGGAGAAATTGCTTTTGAGTGAAGCCCCCACTAAGAGGGCCATCAGTTCAGAGAAACGATATGCAAACAGAAACATGATAACTGATACTGCCGCGAACCATGTATGGGTTTGTTTATTTATTGTTTGTTTTTACTACCGGGCCATGCCCGACTGTGTTATCTGCGTTCCAAGCGAAGCGCGGCTTCCATTCTTTATTTTTATGCCGCACGGGCTATCCCATTCAGATAAGGAGACTGTTTCGCCCTAACGTCACTAGCCCAGAATAATCTTCTGTGATCTACAATGTTCTGGATGTGATTCGATGGTTACAGAAACACTTGCGCCGAAAGATAAAAACCTGCAGAGCAGACGCCGCGACATTCGATCACCGACGCTCGCTTGCGTATACGTCACTTTGCTGACTGCTGCTTCGCCGCCTGTGAATTCATTGAGTTGTTAGGGGAGCACAAGTTCGCTCCAATAAACTTGTTTTCCTTCAAGACCACTGCGTCGTCTTTGGCATCGTGACATCTGGTGGAGGTGCTGGGTACATGAACCATAAGCCATCGTCAAGCCGACAAGCAAGCCCAACTCGTGTCAGCCGCCGACAGCAAGGTCTTCAAGCAGAGTTTGGACTTCTTCCGGACAACGTGAAGAAAGAAGACGACGTGAAAACCATCATGATCAACGCAGGCACCATGACCAGCGCTTCTAATCCTGCCCTCGTCCTGCGACAGCCTCGGGAACCACCATCGTTCCGCGGATCTCCCGGAGAGGACCCTGAGGAGTGGTTGGAGAAAGTGGAGCGCGTCCGCATCTTTAACAGGTGGGATGACGAAGAAACTTTCCGCCATGTTTTCTTCTATTTGGAAGATACAGCCCGAACGTGGTTCGAGAACAATGAAAGCTCGCTAACCAACTAGACTCTCTTTAAAAGCGAGTTCTTTAAAACATTCGCCACCGTCGTGCGGAAAGAACGAGCCGCACTTTTGTTGGAAACGCGCACGCAGCACCCCAACGAAAGGGTCGTGATCTTCGTTGAGGAGATGAAGCAACTATTTCGCCGCGCGGACGCGGAGATGACTGAAGAAAAGCTCAGGTTTCTAATGCGAGGAGTGAAGCAAGAACTCTTTGCCTGCTTTGTCCGCAAACCCCCGAAAACGGTGGCTGAATTCACGTCTGAGCCTGCCGCATTGGAAGAGACTCGAAATTCGAACGAGGCAGTACGACCGCCCTGTCAACGCGCTGTTCTCGGAGAAAATCGATGCCGCAACTGCAAGCTCTGATACATTACGCGAGACCATCCGAGCAGTGGTCAAGGAGGAGCTTCGGAAGCTTTTTCCAACGGCGCAGCAACCGGAAGTGGCTTCCCTGACTGACGTCACCCGAGAAGAGGTTCCACAGGCACTGGGGGCTTCTACGCCATCGGAGGCACCCCGTGAGCCACAAGCGATGACCTACTCCGCAGCTCTTCGTCGACCCCGCCCTGCTCTAATCCGTCGTCAAGAGGCCCTGCCATACCGCCGTCCCCTGTCGCCCGCCCGATCGGTCCAATACCAAACGCCGAGGAAGACCGACGTGTGGCGAACGCCCGATAATCGCCCGCTGTGCTACCACTTCGGGGAGGCCGACCACATCTACCGTCGCTGCCCTTACAAGAGGCTCGGTCTGCGAGGATTCTCCGTCGACGCACCACGCCCCCGACCCGGCTAGCGCCCTACTGAAATCGACGAATACCTGTCCAACACCAACCGAGGACCAGCCCGCTTCAACCGTTCGCCGTCACCCTACCCGCACCAGTCGCCAAACCGCCGTAGCACCGCTGACTTCTCACGTGGAAGGTCCCCAGCCCACGCGGGGGAAACTAAAAGCAGCAACTTCCGGAGGTGAAGTTGCACAACGGCGAAAAAACGAAATCCCTCCAACGACGCATGGCAGCACCGATCACCGTACCCGCAGAACAACGACTCGATCTAGCCCGGACGTGACTCCCGAACCCGACGACGACACGACGCGACGCGTACCCGAAATGACAGAGCATGCCGCTGAGAGGACGACGACAATGACGACGCATAGTGCCCGACCGTCAACACGCACAAGCCGAGATACAACGCCCCGACGCACCCGAAACTCGATGAAAGCGACGTCCGACGTCCAGTTGTCCATCCATGGCTTTGACGTAGTCCCCCTCATCGACACGGGAGCCCACTACTCAATAATGAGCGGCTCATTCGCGTCGAAGCTGAAGAAAATTACGACAACATGGGACGGTCCGCATGTACGCACAGCAGGAGGGCATCTCGTAACGCCAAGTGGAACGTGAACATCACGCGTCACCATAGGCGGCACCACGTACCCTGCTGAGTTCGTTATTTTGCCTAACTGCTCCCGGGACGTAATTCTCGTAATGGACTTTTTAACGGACCACGGCGCAATAACTGCTCTGCAGACCGAGTCGTTAACTTTTTCCTCCGATCACTCCACGACGCCGCAGCCGAACCCCGATCACCGTGCTGCTGTCAGGATCGCCGACGATCACGTCACCCTGCCACCCCGCGCAAGCTTGATGATCGCCGTATACTGTGAGGATGCTGCTCCTGACATCGACGCTGTCATAGAGAGTGACCAAAGGTTGCTCATCAACCGTGGTGTCTCCGTCGCAAGAGGGATTACGCGCTTTAAGCAATGCAAATCCAACGTTTTCGTCACCAATTTCACCGAGGGGTACCAGCATCTAAACAAGGGCGCTGCAATTGCGTTCCTCGAAGAAACGGAAGAAGAAAGTCAAGTGATCGCGGTCGCCAACTTTGAATGCGCACGAGCTTTCAAGCTGCCGCATCCTTTCGACATGAACACGGTGCTGCCGCAAGAACATCGGGACAGATTATTTGATTTGCTGCGTCGCTACAGCGAGTGTTTTTCATCGAGTTCGAAATTACGTCAGACACACCTAGCGAAACACCGAATTATAACTGAAGATGGAGCCCGAGCTACCTGACAGTCACCGTAACGCGTCTCTTCACACGAGCGGGAAGCCATCCGCACTCAAGTCGACTACATGCTCAGCGACGACATTACACAGCTATCGAAAAGCCCGTGGGCTGCGGCAGTCGTACCCGTAAAGAAAAAAGACGGCACATTAAGGTTCTGCGTTGACTAGCGGCGACTGAAGAAAATCACCAAAAAAGACGTTTACCCCCTGCCCCGAATCGACGACGCCCTCGACCACCTCTGCCATGCCAAGTACTTCTCATTGATGGATCTGAAGACGGGCTACTGGCAAATTGAAGTGGACGAGAGAGACCGAGAGAAGGCTGCATTTATAACCCCGGACGGCCTATACGAGTTCAAGGTTATGTATTTTGTGCTGCGCACTGCGCCAAAAACGTTTCAAAGAGTCATGGACACTGTGCTAGCTGGCCTGAAGTGGCACACTTTCCTCGTATACCTCCACGACGTTGTGGTATTCGCCCGGACTTTCGACGAACACCTTGCAAGTTTGGAGTCTGTACTCGAGGCCATTCGTACGTCGAGGTTAACGCTGAAGCCTGAAAAGTGTCGTTTCGCGTATGAGGAGCTGAAGTTCTTGGGCCACGTCGTCAACGCCGCGGCAGTTCTACCTGACCTGGGAAAAACTTCAGCCATTCCGAACTTCCCAAGGCCAAAAGACAAGAATGGCGTGCGAAGATTTCTCGGACTGTGCGCGTACTACCGGCGCTTCATTGCAAACTTCGCACGCATTGCAGAACCACTCACACGGTTGACAAAAGATAGCACGCCTGTTAGCTGGGAAAACGACCAAGAAAAGGCATTCTGCGAGCTGCAAAAACGCCTGCAAAGCCCGCCCGTGCTCGCTCATTTCGACGAAATCGCCGAAACAGAAATGCACACGGACGCCAGTGATATAGGTTTGGGTGCCGTCCTCGTCCAAAAGCAAAGCGGTTGCGAAAAGGTAATCGCCTATGCCAGTCGTGGTCTGTCGAAGGAGGAGAAAAACTACTCTGCCTTGGAGAAAGAGTGCCTGGCTATCATATGGCCCATTTCAAAATTTCGCCCATACGTGTATGGCAGACCGTTCAAGGTTTTGACAGGCCGCTATGTTGGCTCGCCAATTTGAAGGACCCCTCTGGCCGCCTTGGGCGATGGAGCTTGCGCCTGCAGCAATTCGACGTTACAATTGTCCATTAATCCGGCAGGAAACACTCCGACGCCGACTGTCTGTCCCCTGCCCCCGTCGATCCACCAACTCAAGACTCCGATGCCGACAACGCGTACTTCGGAGTCGTGACGGAGAGCCATCTAGCCGATCTAGCCGTCCAACAGCATGCCGACCCCGAGTTACGCGTCATGATCGACTACCTGGAAGGACGGAATGTCGCCGTGCCTAGGGCCTTCAAACGAACCTTACCAGCATTCATCCTCAATAACTCCGTCCTCGTGAAGAAAAATTTTAGCCCCGGAAAGAGAACGAATTACCTCCTTGTCATCCCTGCAGATCTTCGTGACGAAATTTTGGAAGCGTGCCACGACGACCCGTCTTCCGGACATCTCGGCACAGCTCGCACAATTGGGAAAATCAAGGCGAGGTACTACTCGCCCCGCCTTACCTCTGACGTCACCCACTACGTCCGGAGCTGCCGTGACTGCCAGCGACGAAAAACGCCACCGGCTAGACCCGCCGGACTTCTGCAGCCGATCGCCGTCCCGTCGAGGCCCTTCCAACAGATTGGAGTGGACCTTCTGTAGCCGTTCCCTACATCCCGATCCGAGAACAAATGGATTTTCGTAGCGACAGACTACATGACGCGCTACGCGGAGACCGCCGCTCTACCGAGGGGGACTGCACAAGAAGTCGCGAAGTTCTTCATGAACCAAGTCGTGCTGCGACAAGGAGCCCCGGAAGTCCTAATCACGGACCGCGGAATGGCCTTCACTGCCGAGCTGATGTAAGGAATCTTACGCTACAGCGACACGGATCACCGAAGAACGACGGCCTACCCCCCACCCCCCCCCCCCAAACGAACGGACTAACGGAACGTTTGAACAAGCCTATTGCGGATATGCTGTCTCTGTACGTCGACGTTGAACATAAAACCTTGGACTAAGTGCTCCCATATGTCACGTTTGTGTACAACACGGCTATCCAAGGAACCATTCGAGCGTGTCTACGGAAGGCGGACGACTACGATGCTCGACGCCATGCTTCCGCACGTACAAGACGACGACCTCAACGCCGACGTCCAAGGATACCTTCAGCGTGCGGAGGAGGCCCGCCAGCTCGCTCGAGTTTGTACAACGGACCAGCAGTTGGTGGATGCCGTCCGCTACAACCTGCGACTCCGAGACGCCGAGTATCACCCAGGGGATCGTGTGTGGGTTCGGACTCCCATCCGATGACGCGGACTGAGTGAGAAGCTTCTACGACGGTATTTCGCACCCTACCAGATTCTACGACGTGTTCGCCAACTTACCTACGAAGTGATCCCCGATGGTGATTCCGGCACATCACGACGACGCACGCAACCCGAAGTCGTCCACGTGGTTCGCTTAAAACCTTTCTACGCACGATGGCGGGCTTTTCTTTTTTCTTTGTTCGGACTGTCGCTTATGTTACCATCGGGTCGATGCACTCATAGAGGGGGGAGGGCGGGGGGTAATGCCGCGAACCATTCATGGAGTTTGTTTATTTATGTTTTGCTTTTATCTGTGTTATCTGTGTTCCAAGGGAAGCGCGTGTTCCATTCTTTCTTTCTATGCCGCCTGTGTTATCTCTTCTGATAGGGAGAGCATTGCGAACTAACGTGCATAGCCTCGAATAATCTTCTTGGTCCTGGATGTAAATCGACGGTTCGAGAAACACTCGCGCTGAAAGATAAAAGCCTGCAGAGCAGACGCCGCGGCTTTAATTCGACTCACCGATGCTCACCGACGCACGTCACTTTGTTGATGTTGACTGCTGCTTCGCCGCCTGTGTGCTTTTAGGGGCAAAGCTCCTAAAGCCGTGGGTCTGTCCATCCCTTGTGTCTCGTGGCACGTGACCACCTAGTTCGATGACTCACTCGCAGGTGGCGCTACGTGACCGCCTAGTTCGATGACTCACTAGCAGGTAACGCTGGTGTGAGTGACGTCATGATGACGTCACTCGCACGTGACTGACACTATAAAAGGCAATCGCTGTTGACGCGCTTCCTCTTTCGCAACGAGTCACCGGATGGAGGAGGTGGTTGTTGACAAGGCTGCGGAGCGGAGGGCGCGCAGGGCGGCGGCAGCGCGCGCTCGCCGACAGGATCCCGCCGCGCGCGAAAGAGAGGCCGAAGCATCTCGTCTAAAAAGTCGCGCTTAAACCGCGCGTCGGCAGCTTCGGGCTGAGCTCGCTTGATGCGTTTTGCAGCCGGCTCGCGAGCTCTCACTGCATCGGGGTTTGCCTGCCGATACGAGCGCTTGCTTGCAGCCTCACGAATCCTACAACAACAACAACAAACGAACAAGGATAAAATAAAAGAACAAAATAAAATTTGATTTGTACAATGTACGCACACAGTCTTACGTCTTTCTTAATGATGTAATGGGCGAACTTTCACGGGAGAGTTACGGTTACAGATGATCTCCCCCTCTCGAGCTTCGCCCCACTTATCATCATTCATTCCGTGGATATGGCGTGATTTTTTTTATTTGTTAGGGGAGCACAAGTTCGCTTCAATAAACATGCTTTTCCTTCAAGATGACTGCCTCATCTTTGGCTGCGTGACAATTTGTTGGATGCCGTAATTAGGGTATCTCTGTGTCTTCAGTTTTGTGTTTTGTACAACCTCCTACGAGCACTTGCTTGTGTATGTCTGTGAATGCCGTTGTGCTAAATCGTTGGTTCTTGGCTGGCCACCAAATGTTTTACGTAAAAGGTGCCGTAGCGCTTGGTACATTAGCAGTGTCCTTACTGGCAGTTTCAAAGAGGTCGCTTTTGTGACCGCTGTAATTTTTTGCTACCTGTCTCACGGAAAGCAGTAGTGCGCATCCCTTCAGTTCATTTTATTTTCGTTTCAAGCCTTCGTTTATCTCACGTTTTTTGGTACACAAGGAGGCGGGAGGAAAAGCCACCCAATGCAGCTTGACCAGCCCCTGCCTCCTGTAACATGGACAACATTAGGCACAGTACATACAAGAGCATTTTGTTTTCAACCATAGACAAAAGAATATGTTGTCAGTTTTTCAACATCCACACCATGCATACTCACCGTGTTTGCTACCAGCCGATTCATTGCTGCTTTACTTTTTTTCAACACACAGCCGGTATATGAAAGGTTACAGACGCATTGGTGGTTCGCCGAGAAATATTTGCGTAATGTATTTAAATACATCTCCATAGTGGAGTTTTTCACACAGCAAATAGACATAAGATTTCTCCAATCCTGTTATCAAAACCTCAAACACACTTATATTTTTTCAATCGAAAGCAACCGCATGATTGAAGTTATGTAGGAGAAAAGTGCTATGCGTCTTATCGAGGGTACTAAGAGGCCTTATCAAGACGCACGCAGGAACGAAGATATGTTTCTGCCGTTCTCTTTTAAAAACGTAATAAATTAGGTTCAAAATGTTTGCAACTTGTGACAGTTTTGCATGAAGCGAGTGAGAACACGCGTGACGTGAAATGGATGACCGGATCAGCTCCGTTACAATTGAATCGTGTAAGCCTTTCGCCATGAAAGCAGTCTTGGCCAAATTAAACCCTGAGTTTTTGAGGGACACAGTGAGTGGCCACACTAACCCGCCGCTGAACAACTCTTCCGCCTCCGCAGTTGGTCGGCCGTGTCGCACACTCTGGAGCAGCCGGCGGAGCTCGACCCCTCCTTCCTGGCCGAACGCTTCGCTCCCATGGCCACGGTGGACATGCTGGGGAGCATCGACAGGCACGTTTGTCCTCCGAAGGGTTTTAGTTGGGATTCTACGCAGCCGACCCGCATTTTCGGCAACGTAACCTGCTCTTAATGCGCTTTTGGTATCGTTCCCGTGGCAGGTTCTTTGCTGAAGTGGACACATTTGACCAGGCGGGCATGATGACGGGTGAGGTGACAGCAGATGGCCAGACGCGAGAGGTCTGCCTCTGGGGCTTCAAGGTCAGAAGCCGGGGTAAGTGGTTCCTCACAAAAGTCCGCGCAACTTTCTGAAACGCTTGCATATACGTTGCCACGGTCCCTGGAAAAACTAATCCGTAAATGCACTTTAATATGCCTACTGGCATTTTTCGCTTGGCTGTTTAATCGCTCTCGAGAAACGAAAACTGAAACAAAATCATTTGCGCAGACTGGTATTGTTGTAACCGAAAGCGTCCTTTTCAAGAATGCTACCGAGGGGGGTGTGGTGGCTCACATCAGCTCTTTGTCGGTGACGACAGCAAAAAAACGTAGCTCTGGTCTGAAAAAATTACAGTATTCAAGAGGTCATTAAGACAAAAACGTTTGCTTTATTCGAACGATTTGGAGTTTTATAGTGCCACCCCCACGCTTGTTCCGCAGCATACGATAATTTATTCACTAAATTCTGCCCTTGCGTCACGATTTCAGCTCTACCACTGCACTGTCGGCAATAACGTACTCAGCGCAGGTACTTAAAACGAAACTTTGTAGATTGAATAAGGATGCGTCCAACGGCAAATGTCTTTTTCAAGCGAAACGTTTTGCCTCTGCCCCCCCCCCCCCTAGGGTTCTGTTACTGGCACCGCCAGGAATGGATCTTGGCAGGAATAGAGAAACGGAGCCCGTTGTCATACCGAACGAGACCAGGCGGAGACGGGGTGGACACACGGGGCACTTACCGAGCACATCTGCGGGTTTACCCCGTGCGTTCTCGCTGATAGTGTCACGCGACCACGTGATAGCGTCACGCGACCTCTCGCTGGACGTGTAGCGGCCGTGTCCCGGCAAGCTGGAGTCCCATAGCGAAGCTTAAATGGCGAATAGTCATGAATAGTGGCGAATAGCCATTAATGTTGCACTGGAATAATTGTAGTCGGATGTTACAAAAGGAACCGAAGGAGGCTACACGCAGAAGGACTGTTGTAAGCGAGTAGGAATGTCCGGGTGATAGGCTTCACAGGTTGCTATGTGGTTCTGCATAGTTGTTGACGGCAAAAACAGGCTTGAAGGGACTCAGAAAGGGAGCCGGGTCATGCGGCGTTGATTTTTGATATATCCGTAATAGGTCAGTACACAGGAAACAGAGAACGTCTGCCTTCAGATCGAAGGCTTGTCTGCAGGAAAGCCTTCCGGCTATCAGCCGTAAGACCGATCTTGCTGTATGTATACTGCAGAAGCTGCTGCAGAATATCAGCACTAGAGATTCGGGCGGTTGAAAAAAATAACAAAAAAATCATGAGGAAAAAACCGTTCGTTTTTTTTTTTAAACCGGGGTAACGTTGACAAAAGATAAACAGAGCTTCTCCGGGGAAATTCGCTGCAATTTCTGCAATCAAAGATTTGACGTGAAATCGTGCGCAGATTTTGAGAGGGGAAGCTGTGCCGGAACTTTTGTGATGCAGCATGAAACAATTATTTTCTCTTCAGTGCAGACGGAAAAATTTATCGCGAACTTGAGTCTTTTATGTGATTCGAAGGCGAAAGCCGGGCATTATCGAAGACTTCTTCACCGCTGCATCGTGTTTGCGGTAAATTGATCGTTGTTATTCATAGAATGCGCGATGCGTGAGCTCTTATTCTTTTTCCGCGGAAACAGATAAACAACACCCGCGCATGCGCGTGAAAGCCACCGGGGTACGAAGGCCAGGAGAGCTCTCGAGCCGGCAGTGGCGGGAGCAGAAAATGTACCCATGAGCCTTTGCGCTTAAAGCTTACCGGTCATTTACTCTTGTTCCGGCACAGGGTTAGTGGTGTAGCTATCTCATTTGTATGCGGCTCTGGCGACTCGGGTTCAAATCCGATTCAAACTCAAATATGTTCCAGTTTGTCGCACTCGTATATGTTTCTGTGTAGAGTTCATTTAGTTGTTTTCCTCAACACGACGGAGCGGTTTCTTGACATTCTCCGGCTACTCGTAATTTCCGTTTAAACGAGCTTCAATCCCTTGCTGCATCACTCCTGCTCGTTCCTAACGCCGGTGCAATCCTCCTGGCACCGATACGTCACAGCCGCAAGCCCAAGTATGACCCCGCGGGGTCGTTCGCAAGCTCGGATCCCTACCCTCGGCCGCTAAGCCTAGCCCAGCAGCATCTGAGCTGACTGCGGCAAAGACACGGCCTTGCCATGTCGGACGTGTTGGAGAAGCGTCTATCGACTTCAAAATCGCCGCTACCAGGAGCATCTGCTGCTGCTGACGCTGCTGCTGGCACCAGTGATGACTTTCCGCCTCTAATGGAGGTAACAACCGCCTCGTCGTCGAAGCGATCTGCAGACGAGCCACATACTGATGTTCCAGAGGGGAGGCCTGCGCCGCCTGTTGCGAAACGGGCTTGTGCCGCTGGTGACACCCAGCAATCTGCTTCGACTCCACCTGTCGCGAAAGCTCCTGCAATGCCCACTAGACTGCGGAGCTCTTTGCACAAGCCAGGTACAAAGTTGCCATTAAGCCTCGGCAGCGTTTTAGCATCCTGCATCTCCCCACGAAGACTTTGCGGAAAGTGCGTGATGGCTGCCTCGGGACCACTTGATTCACTGGATACGCTTATCACCGAGCTACGAAAGCTGTGTCCGTGTGGGTTACGTCTCTGAACGCAGTGGCCCAGTTGTGCTCACTGCAGCACATTGCGCTATCTGCCGACACAATACTTACAGTTCAAGCGTACCTGGTGTCAGGCACTGACATCCACCGCTATGTCATCTCAGGTGTGGATCCCGGGGAGGATCCGGACTACCTTCTTGACAACAAAAGGTGTCACACACATGAAGTGCTTCTTGTGCGCTATATGGGAGCCGGCCGCACCTGCCTCTTGGCGCTACGGGGCCCGCTGAAACCTCTCAACCGGCTTTTCTACAATGGTTGTGTAGAATGGTTGTCTACGGCTTCGTCCTTTCTAAGCAGGGCTAGTGCACTGCTACCGTTGTTTTCGCCGTGGTCACATGAGCACTTCCTGTTGTTTCCCAACACCGGATTCCAACGAAGACGAAACTGCTTCCCCTCAACAACCAAAGTTTAAGTGTGGTCTCTGTCGCTCTAATGACCATGAAATCACCGATAAAGGCTGCTCCACCAAAAGAAAGGCAATGCGTGCGAGGCGCTGTGCATTGCGTGCTCGTGCCCAGCCAGACCAAATCTCAGCGTTCAACCATTTCGACTGTTTGGCGGAAGAAGATGAGGACGCTATAGTGGAGGAGGAAGCGACTGAGTCTCCCTCGCAGCCAACATATCGAAACGCTTTTCGTGGTTAGCGCCGTCGTCGGCAAGTTGTTTCTGAGCCACCATTGCCTTCCGTGGAGGATGAGCTTGTCGCCCTAGACGAGCACCTGACCTCACTGCATGGGAAATTAACAAATTCACCAAGCGATGGTCTCAACTAACAGGCTGCCAGCAGAACTTGCCTCAGTCGTCTCAAGACCTATCACGCCCGCCTAGTCTTTTCTCCAAGCCTCATCAGCAGGTGATGTTCAAAATTTTTGAACATTCATGAGATTATGGACACTTATTCATGCCCTGTCCGCGTTTCATGGATTCGCCGGGACACGCTTCTTGCCCACACTGTGGCAGATCGCGCCATCCACCGAAGAGACCTCCCACGGCCACTACCACTACTTCGAGTATCTACCCTAGAAGAACTGCTTGTGGAAAAAGAGAACCTCCGCCGCGCCACGCGTGCTTTACTTCTACCGCTTGGAACTGATCTCCCCAGTGGGCTCTCGCTGGGAGGAGGTCTTGCTGCGGAGGCTTCGAGTTGGGGTGGCGTTATCCCCAGCAGTTACTCACGATTGGCCTGCCCGATACCACGCCCCGTTTGCGGACACCTGCCCTTCTGTGTGTCTCCTGCGCCAGAAGCTGACGTTGACCACCTGTTGTGGACTTGTTCAGGTTAGAATGGCCAGAATCCAACACCTCCGAGGCACAGGGCGCCATCGTGGGAGACCCCCGCCCCCCAATCTTAAGCGTTGGTAAGAGGACCCCAGTACAGGTCTATTCTTGGCTTTCTGCGTGCAACTGGCGAAACTGGTGCAACTGGTGCAATAAACCTCCCTGTTATGCCGTAGGGCAATCTATCGCATTGAAAAAAAATTAGTTGTTTTCTTTTTAGAGCGGCCGTAATTCGTCTCCATTTTTGTAGCCGCCAGCAACTACGATTATTTTTCGCGCCAATCTAAGGCTTCCACCTTAGGAAGTATGTCAAGTGTTTTTGTACATCTATGCAGAATCGTATTTTTAAAATTTTGCATATTCTAAAACACACAAAAAAGTTTTTTTACGCCCCTCAGAATTTCATGAAAACTTACATCTCTAATCATGACAAAACTTGACGCCTTTATAAGCGTTTTTCCCGAAAAAGCTGTGCAGCATTCGTGCGACAAAACATAGCACACAACGTCGACGTTTGTAGCCACGGCTTCGCGTCAGTGTGCATCATGATGGGGTAAACAGTAGAGAGTCTCTACGGGGTTTTAAGGCCGCACTACTGTCTCTGCATGACCTTCTGTAAAATACTCGCTCATCGCAGCGTCGTGTTTCCTTAGCGGTTTGTCTGGTGTTCAAACCGCTCAAGTTGTATTTTAAAGCAAAGCTTTCCACCTCTACCAGCCCACGGTTCCGTCGTGACGTGCCCGACAAGAAACTCCCAATGAGGCTGAGGGTGAGGGCACTTTTCACTCGTGGAGCACAGTGCAGATGGCGCGGCCAATGGGCGCTATTACCCAGCGTTCCCCGTGCTCACTCCGGCGGGCGCGTCGGCGGGACCTTTCCGTAGGCTTTGACGTCTGCTTTAGCGACGGTTGTTTCGGCGCAGCTTTGCGTCCATTGGGCGCTTCCTTCGCACGGCTTGATTGACTCGTTCGGCAGCACCTGGTTGCTAAACCGGACCCGACGGAATTAAGTGGTTGTTCGGCAACGATACTTTAAGCATTGGTTTGCAGGGTGGGGAAACAAAATGTAGAGACCACTTACAGACATCTGGCCGCTAGAAAAACGCCACCTTCGCGCATTGGTTGTCACGAATGGAACTGCGTTTTCCGAATTGCGGAATATCAATTCCCTTGTGTTTCAACAGGAATTACAAAATGCGGAAGGAGTAGCTGATTCTGATAAATAGCAATAATAAAATTTCCCTCAGCATTCTCGCAATTCTCAAACTTAATAGGCTAATCGTTATAAAAGGGAATCACTAATATCCCATTCCGAATTGTTTCGGCTTCATGAAACACATAACACCCGGGGGTCAAAGGCCACCCGTCAAAGGATCCACCCTTACAGGCTAACTCGTTCGAAACTAAAGGCCCGGTAGGGCCGAAGGGCGGAGTTTGCAGAGCCTTTCCCAAGCGTTCCACCCCTGGAAAAGCCCGGGCACCGAAGGCCGGGAGGACGCTTGTACCCCATTGACGGTGGGTGTCCGGCGGTGGGTTTCGAACCTTGGCCACCTCCCGAAGCCGAGGCGGGTGCCAATTGTTTCGGTGTCTGCACTTGTGTCGCGCGGTTAACCCCGAGCCATCACATCAGGATGGCTAGGTTGCACTGTCTGACCCTATGAAAGACGCTCATCTCCGTTTTCTTTCTGCCGACTCGCGATCGGGCTGGAGTGGTGGCGTCCGCCGCTCTAGCGCGGCCGACGCTGCTGCGTTCGCGGCTCCGCCCCAGCGAATCCCAGGTAACGGCTGTCAGAACCTCTGGTTTCACTCGTGTATTCAAGTGATGTCTCGTGGGCAGTTGTTGTATGTGTAGTTTACAGCTTTGCTTTCCGGTCACCTTCACAGCGTGGATTGGAGCCAATTTTTTAGTCTGTCTTCGGCAACAGTCGAATTCGTCATTGACGTGAGCCCAGGTGCCTTGATCTAATCCATACTGCGCAGCGGCCTGCGCTTGCGTGTACTGCACACGAAGCTGGATGAGCGCCCCATGTTTCTTTACCCCATGACCCACGTGCGCATCAGACGCCACTCCTTCCAACCGTCACATCTCCGACGGGTTTTCAAATCAGAACTGCGCGAGCCAGTCATCAGAGTGCGCCGGCGTTCCGATGGCACATGCCATCGGATGTTTAGTGGACGACCTAGCCGAAGCTAGTCTCTAAGGCGCGCAGGTGATCGCCCGAACGCTGGAAGAGCACGGTCACAAGCATCACTACTGTTTCGTATCCGGACCATTCTAGCACGGACACCGGTGCGACTTCATGAGCTGAAACTTATCTCCTCACCTCAGTGCCCAACGAGTGCTGTAACAAGTAACGCCGGACATTTTTTCATGAACTGCCGAGGGCATGCGATGGAGCGGTCAGCTTTTCCTAAGACCTTTAAAGGGGAGCTGCCTCGCATGCCTCTTTGGACGATGTCATGGATCGTATACGGACAGACATTTGCCGCCTTATTCTTGGGTTTCTGATGACACAAGCTTCAGTGACTTGGTGATTTCCCGCGCATAGCGGTAATCACCAAAATCAGTGTCTAGTGTAGTGTAGTACTGTATACTGGAACTGGAGTATACAGATATATAAATCACCCCGCAGAGCATTTTACACCGTTGCAGCAGCCTAAGAAAATAACCCAAGAAAGATGAAGATATTGATTCTTTCGTTTGGAGGGCGGTAAGCAACAAAATACTCCATTGCTACGCTCAAAGCAGGTAACTTCTCATTTCGATGTATTATTACACACAGGTCTCGTGGGATGGATTAACGGTAAACAAGGCGGACGCCACCACGGCGGGTTAGGGAAACGTGCCTAGAGTGCCGTCCGACAGTACTATAGGCACTTCACGAGAGCTATGTCCTCCGGCATTTCGCAAAGCTAACGCCCTCTGCTGCCATTATCTCTGGCTATGGAGTGCCTGAAGTCAAGATGTCACTGAATTTTTGTTGCAGGCTCTATCCTTCAAAGACGTTGCCAGGAGGATCACTTCTACGGATATCTAGAGGTAACCTTTCCTTTTACAAATCAAGAGCTTCACAGGGACGTCAAAACACATTAGGGAAATGCTCTTATTTTAGAAAGCATTCACACCACCGCGGCGCATTGACGAGAAGGTACGACTGCTCTGCAATTCTTCAAAAAAAATGGAATCAAAGCATCGAATTTATGCATGAATACCAGACTTTTCTTTATCGATTCTGTTTTTTGTTTATGTGAAGTATCTTTTTTTTTAGTGTAGGGTATACATGACACATGCTCATATCGGCTTTTTCTTTAAAACACATCAGGATATTAATACATTCGAGTGCTTGCAAAACTTCACAAGAATTTTACATTAACCAAGATTTGGCAGAAATCTGCAACGATTTTCAACGAAGTAAAGACAGGTAGAATGGGAATGAGAATAAATATTTATTCATCGCGCTCTTGCTTGTGTATGGGCCTCGCTTCGTGGAATCATCCCTAATCCGAGATGGGGACAGTGAGCACCGAGGGAAGGTTGCTGGGCGGGAAGATGGGGGTGGGTGTCCGTATGGAGCCTCCTGTCTGTACGGGCGCCAGTGTGGAGGTGGGAGGCTGTGCCGAGTAATGGGCGAGAAGCTCTATGTAGCCACTCATTTGCAGGCTAGACAATGGCCACGGTCGGCAATGCCTCGGTGTATGAGGTGGCGAGCCGCGGCGTGAGCCGCATCATTGCCAGGGGTGGCGGCCTGTCCAGGAGCCCACACGATACGGATGTCAGGGGTCGTCGAGCAGTTTTGGGGGATGAGTAGGGCCGATAGAGAGATGCGGCCAATCTGGTAGTTTCGGCGGGCTGTCTGCGAGTCGGTGAGGGTAGTGACTGGTGAAGTACGGGAAGTGGCCGCCAGGGCAGTGGCTATTTCCTCAGCGACATCGAAAATGCTAGCGGATTCTTTTATGCGGGAAAGTTTTGTGCCTTATTTTACCTTTTCCATACCGCCATTAAATTTGTTAGTATACACTATATTTCGATGCCTGGGTTTGAAACCGCTTTTTTAGTTATAAACAAATAAACAGGATAATATTTACGTAAATAAATATTACGAGTTCAAGCGACCCAACGTGTATTCTGAAACAAGAACATTGTAAATCTCCGTTCTATGCCTATGTTTTAGGTCAAATTTGCGAAAGGGCTTTTTTGTGCTCAATAATGGGGACGTTTACGACCCACGCTTTCAGTTTTCCTAGTTTAGAACGATCCTGCTTATATATACTGCATGTTCAAAAATTCTTACACTTCGAGTGACAGACAGACAGACAGACAGACAAAACAGACAGACAGACAGACAGACAGACAGACAGACAGACAGACAGACAGACAGAAAGACAGACAGACAGACAGACAGACAGACAGACAGACAGACAGACAGACAGACAGACAGACAGGAACTTCCACGTTGAAGAAGCCCAGGAAAGGAAAAAAACACCGCGATGTCCCAAAAGGTGGCGGGCGTGCAGTGCGCATGTGCGAGAATTGAACTGATCAAAGTCCATTGAACTCACAATCTGATGAGCTAGAGGGGAGGAGGAAAAGAGCGTGAGGCGTGCGAAGACAAGAAAGGAGAACGCGTTACGTGGCAAGGGCAGCAGGAGACTATCGCCTGCTGACAAAAATCGCGGAAAATTAAGGGGATACGGGGCCAATTTCTTTTGTTTGTTTCGTTTCGCTCATTCGCTGCTCGTCAGTTTTCTCGGGCCTTGTTTTGCGGCTGGCTTGTCCCTCCTTTTCGCACACGGAGGCCACGACAGTTCAACCACTCGACGGGAAATATGGAGCGCCAACACATGAACCAAAGAAGAACAAACAGCATTCGTGGACAGCTCGTTTATGTAACGCTATTTTATGTAGCCATCCAATATGCACGTTGGCACCAGTCGGAATGATTTTTTTAGTGGGGGTTAGTACCTCATTTACGTTTCTGGTTAAGGTTTCAATTTGCTTTTCTTACTTGTTTATTTTGAACAATGTTTTTCTCTTTGTCACTTGTTTACTTCACGGAACTTTAGTTTCAACAAGGTAATGAATGAAACACGCGAATTGTAAGTAGGTTAAGCTTTGCCCATTTATTTATTCTTGCCTTTGACTTGTTCCAGACTTGCTTTGTTATTACTGCCGCTGAAGGTACTGAAAATATATTTGTCACCGACCACCTCTGTGATTCGGAAGTGCCGTGCAAAAACAATGTTTGTGCACGTGTCCCATGTAAATAACTTCTGGCTCTCGCAATTATTCCTGGCCGAGGCGGATCCATTTGCATGAAATGTCTACATGTGCTTCGTACCCAGGCGTGTCGTTATCCGGAATTTTCCCGATTACGCAGCGCATAAATATGACTCACTAAATGTGAAGTCCCCTTACGTTAAACCTCAACACAGGACACAAGGCCTAGAGCCAAGCTCTGAGGGCACATGGTGTCCGATTGTCATCTTAAGACCTCAAAGGGGAACCTTAAGCCTAAACCCAGATGGTGCGGCTTTTAGACTGGCAAAGCAATACCCACAGAGATGTATTGACACAGCAGTCAATCGATGAATTATTTAGAAAAGAAAAAAATGGTGGGTCGAAAAAAAAAAGAGTTCGAATGCAGTAAGCATGCTCTGAAGTTTTTATACACAAGTATGAGCACATGTATTCTGGCTGTGGGGCACAGAACAATACCTTACCAGTAGTAAAAATGCTGCTTTCATTCGGTGTTGCTTGGTTGAAGCGCACGAACTGTCTGCCAGCTTTTGAACTGGGCAACCGCTTTACTTCGAGCCGTTCAGAGGGCCTTTCACGCGGTCTCTTTATCGGGCACCGGTTGGGGTCAGTGCTGCGTAGCCCCGGAGATGAAGAGAATACAAATGCAAATACTTGACTAGGAGCGACTTATTATGTGTCAAAAAAACTACTTACACAATCTCCGTTACAGCAGCGTCAAACAAAACCCCATGGGAGGTAGGAAGTGAAGATGAAGTGGAAAGAGACGAGAGTGCAGTGAAACGTCGCCGCTAGTATAACAATTGTAGATGGAAAAAGTACGTTCTAAAAGCGATTATATTGCGTTACTAATTATTATTGTCAAGACGGCTGAGAATAATAATTGCATTACAGGTTACTGGTCTTGGAATGTAGAGTCATCGGCGTGACGGTTACAATTAATTTTGCGAAATAATGGTTTTCCTTTTGAATTACTTGCAGTTGTAACACGAAAAAGGAAACACAACGCCCGACTCAATGTTTTTAACAAACTAGATTTCGTTATTACAATGACGCAGTAACTGAGCATCGAGTTTGGCGCCAGAGAGCTTTGCATGCTTCGAAGAAAACGCCCCCAAAAGGGACAGGGAAAACATTAATGGAGTAAAGTGCAATAAACTACCAAACGAGAACAAATAACCAACCCAATGAAAGAAATTGACCCAAGTTGAAAATAAAGAGACTTCGCAATCACTCCACGGAGTGCATACATTTCGGATAACGTCACACTCAAGATCCTTCTGCTGATTCTTGTGTTCGTTTTTACCCCGCTGAAACAGCAAAATGGCGTATCATCATTGTGAGAGAATACGGGGGATCCGCGTGGGCTTGATGTGTGCTTACGACATAAAAATAATAGGCAGTATTTATTATTTCTTGATAAGCAAACTTACGGATATCGTTCGTTTCTTTTCCCCTCCCGTGGGATCGAAAGTTTCCTCCAATGGGCGAAAGGGCGTACGGCACGAGGGAAAAAGATCATCTTTGAGAGCGCGTTCCCGGGTGATCCCTTGCCCATTCCTACGCCACAGTACCACTGATTCGATCACCGAGGGCCTCTGTGCGTCCGCCCCACGCATGACCAGTTAAAACCGCGTGGCCACTCTGTTTTGGCCACGCAGCTCGCCGAACGGCGGCCGCAATTTTTCACTTAAGGCATGGATTCCGACAGAACCGCGGGACGAGTACACTCTTGCAAAATTGAACCGATCGCCGCTGATAACCGAAAAGTTTAATGGGAAGCTTGTAGCGGTGAGTATTTAGAAAAGTAATTTCAGAAATAACGAATTACTTTTTTCATAGAAATTGCTGTGATAAGTAACTATTTAAATTACTAAAACCTAACCGGAAAGTAATTCATTACATTGCCCATTCAATTATTTTTATTTGATTGCTGCCTTGCATGGAAACAAAGCATCAAAATTTTGCTTTGGTTTAACATATACCAACAGGCGATCGCAGCAAAGCTTTTTATTAGAGGCAAATACCAAGGGCAACAAATGACTGGAATATTGCAATGCGGAAAACGTTTATAGCTGCATTTTTAAATGTGTCAAGGAACTGTTTTTTTTTGTTTACATTTCAGGAGGGCAACTTCTACCATTTGGTTCACGCTAACAGCTACGGAGGGCGAAGCGGGTGAGTGGATTGGGAAGCCCACATCTTTCGCTTGCTGCAATCGCCTTCCTAAGCCTGCCTTCCTGCCTCGAATACGAGGTGCCCTCAAAACATCGCCGCTGTACACTTGTCCGAATCATGCCCATGTAGCTTCCCCGGCAGGGCTGCTCGTAGCTGGCGCCATAATCGCAGTGCTTCACCTCCCTCCAATACAAGGAGATGGCAACTGCAGGCTAGCCTGCCTCTAAGCACAAACGTCCAAGTAAACTGAGCTGTACTGTTCTGGAACTCCGATGCTTAGAAGTTTTAGAGATCAAAATTTCTTCCGACAATCTCGGCGAGAGAAAAATGTTTAATCGTACGGCTCTATACGCATTATACTCTTTTGTGCCGCTGAAAAGTTCGCACTTGCAGTTGTCAAAATTTTTATACGACCTAACGGAGGGAGCCTTTTATTCTCGAGTGTGTAACACGGAGTTTGCGTCCCGCCCAGGCACCTTGCTCCACGTTCGCAGGTCGGCGAACAGGAACTCACACCAGGACCGTAAATGGCATAGGCGATCTGCAGAAAGCCTCTAGCACAAAGCTGACTCTTGTGCTGTATGCGCCGGACTCTGCAGATAGCGCTGTCTCTTGCAGAAGAAGCTAATGTCGTTGCTCTAATGTCATTCCTCCTCTTTCTGAAATGAGCAAATCCTTTACCTTTAGCCACTGAGTGCCGCTAATTAAGTGTTATGTCATCAAAACTAGTCCAGTCAGTTGGTTCACCTCAACAGCAGAAAAAGAACAGGGGGCTAAACAGACGAAGACTAAGGTAGACAGAGATGACAAGTATTAATTGCTAAAATACTTCGGCTACGGACTTCACTTGGGTGAGGTCTTAAGCGGACGAGCCGTTTAGAGATTCAGCGGAATGCGTCAATGAAAGGTGTTTAGCGACTTACTCTAAAGTTTCTTCGCAGTCATCATCCCGCATGTTTACGTGCTCCCCATGTTCGCCTATTTTCTGCATCGCACTAGAAGAATTGAACAACTAGTACGCGTGTTGGTGGGGGAAACCGGCCTAATAGGCACCAAACTACCCTTATTTTCTGCGAAAACGCCCAGAATTGGCCTAGGCTAACATGTTGCAGCAAAAAAGGTGGTTTCTTCCACAATGAAGACATCCGGGAGGAGTGGGGCTCGAACCCAGGTGGTTTGCGCGAAACCCCAGTACTCTACCCCAAGCCCACTGATGTCGAACAACGAAGCATGGTTAGCAGTTGCTGGAGAGAATAGTGTTCCAAGCAAACCAGCAGATGGCGCTAGTAGGGTTGCGTGTGGTGTGGCATGCTGTTTCTCTCCGCTTTTGAAACGCTTGGAGATATGATTCGACAAACTAGACTATCACAGGGATTCCTTTTTTTTAATGGTGTCGGCTATATAGTGTTCATAGGCCATTTTTTTGCACTGTGCGAGGCTACATAGTATGTGCGCTGTCACCTTTTTTTCGCAGGGTGCGGGGCGCCTTAGTGTGTGTTTTATTTGTACTGATTCCGATTCCGATTTTAACATCTGAAATAGTGCCTCTTTTGTGAGATCTACTGAGAGCGCCGTTTTGCATTGTGCGCCGGCAAGAACCAAGCGTAAGATCTGCGAAATGGGTGAGACCTCTTGCTTCCGCAGCGTGCTCTACGGGTCCCTGTACGCGCCCTCGAGCGTGATGCGCCCCATCTACCACGGCGTCGTCCGAACGCAGGACATGGCGCACACGGGCACCACCCGACTGCGCATTTCCAGCGGTGAGTCGCCTCTTTGTACCTGAACTGCTCGTGCCGGAGCGCACGCCTTGTTTGCTGATCAAAGCTCACTGGGAATTTAAGGGGCCCCGCAACGCTTTTTTGAGCCTTTTTTTTAATCTTAACTTCTTTCAGAACGTCCATAAATCAAACTCAGTTTTGAATAATGGGCCACAGCACATTCGAAAAAATTACTACTCTATGCCCATCGCATATCTTAGAAACTTGCTCAAAAGATTCCTCTCTTTCTCCCGGTCTTGGCATTCTTCGAGCGCTGTAATTACGCTATTACAGCAGTTCAACCGCTATTACCCGCTTCCTTAATTAGGTTGCCGCAATAACCTCATTCGATAGCCTCTTTGAAAAAGCCACAAAGGCAAAGCAGAAACGGGAGGCGGATCTGATGCCACGAACATATCACGCAGTGCCGCTCCGTGCTTGCGATAGCTGTAGTTTTCAGAATGTTTCCAGACGCGAAGGAAAGACTGAAAGCGTTCATCGGAAGTGTCGAGGATTTACTTGATGTTCATAACTGGTTTCAGACTGAAGAGAGTATTGTCACCGGTGACATTTTGATTTTTATCAGTTAAAAAAAAGAGAGAGAGATAGAATGTTCCATCCATTCAATGAAATATTTTCGGAATTGAGTTCCTTACTTGTTTCGGAACCTATTCACTTATTTATCACTGCTGAATGTTCCTGGTACGGGCAGCAGCGGTAATGTTTAGTTGCAGCAAAAGCAAATACATTGTTCGTAGAGCTTTCTGTCAAGATTGAAAAACCAATTTCAGATCTAGGGTATTCCGTAATTTACACTGAGGCTTTTGCTTGCTATAGGCCGCACTTTCACTTGATTAGCCAATGAGGGACTACTGAGGAGTATATCAGACACCAAGTATTTGGTGACGCTGACGCATAATGCAGCCCAACCGCCACATTTGCCTCGAAAGGCGAATCCCAGGGACACTGTTGCCTGTAGAAAAATGCGAAGGCCGGCTCTACTTTTGAGACTGCCCACCCGCTAGTGTGGGTGGGTCTTGATTTGTACAAAGCAAGGCTAGAGGTATGTAAACAGCAAGTCAAACAGATATTTCTTAATGTAGTGTAAATTATTGTAGTGTCGCTTTTCTACAGAATTTTTTATCGCAGGTTGAGCGCCAAGAAAGAACTTCATGTGTAATGGTGGCGAATCTCGCGAATAAATGCATATCATTCTGTTCGAGCTATAGGCCTTTCACCTTTTACGTTGGGCCTAAAGGGTGGACGTACAGGGCCAACGCCGATCTAAGTCGCACGTCTCTTCGGCTCCGCGCTTTTCAATCACCGCTAGAGTTCTTATTTTCTGCATATTTTGTCTACTGCTATTTCTGTCTGCGAGATCGACATTTTCGCAGGCTGCTTTTGCTATGTTAAGCAAGTTATATTACCAATATAAAACAGTAAATTATATTTAATTAAGTTTCTCATATAAGGCCAAATCCGAACCTACGTTTCGAAACCCCCCTTTTTGAGTTTGCTTATGGCGGTTTGAGGTTTTAAGATGGTTAAGATTGTTGTAAGATGTTTCAGATTTTATGTGATGGTTGTTAAAGTTGTTCATGGCAAAGAATGTTTTCCATGCAGGTCCAATATGTCTACAAGTTCAAGGGAACTGTGTCAATATTCCTGTGGTTTTCATGAGTGAAGACAACTCTTGTGAAGTTCACGTGACAGCAACAAACTTGCAGTGTGGAGAAGAAAAGGGCTCCGGTTTTGCACTGTCTTTCCGTAGGTAAGAAAGCGGTGCAGAGTATGCCCCTCTTGGTCCTCACTGTTTCAAACAACAACCAATTCTTCCTTCAAAACCAGTTACCCTACGTGCATTCGTGAGGTGCTAAGTTATTACTTGGATTCAGAATTGAACTCTCGTTCCAGACGCGGTACTTTTCTTGTGGGAGAATAACGAAAACGGCCGATTATGTGAAGATAGAAGATGCAGGTCCACTTTTTAAACGAGTTCCACAAGTAAAATTCCATTTTGTGAAGCAGAATGATAATTTCGCACTTTTTCACAGAACTCGAATGCGCTGCTCGTTGACAAGAAAGATCAAGCGGTGGCGATATACCGTTCCGAAATACGGTACAAGCCCGGCTCTTCCACAGCGATGCAGAACGTTGCTTTAACGGTTTGTTTCACCTAACCAAATTATACCAAACCACCTTCATCTACGATAAAAATGCCTACAGTTCAGTTCAGAGAACACTTTACCATAAAAAGAAATGACGGGTGTAGAAAATAAATACCATTGTTGGGGCTCCAGCTCATGCCGTTCGCGTCAGAGTTTGCGGGACAGCGAACAGCAGACTTAAGCGGGACAGCGGAGTTCTATTAGCAGTTAACTGCACGAAAATATAAAACGAGTGTTCTAAGCGAACCAGTAGGTGGTGCTGAGTGCGTAACGGAAGGGCCGGTCTTGTACCTTTGTAAAAACAAAATGTGGCAAAGCGGTGCTGTTTATTGCAAACGTGATTTATCAATTTGGTCGGTTACCTACGCTTAGAGCTTACTCGTAGCAAAGTGGCCTCCTTGTGGACTGAATGTATGGGGTAACCTCTGACGGGCACGAAGACTCTGGCAGCTAACAATCCTGACCTTGGGAACTTGTTCTCACAGCGCATGTCACTCCAGAAGACTATCGGGAGAGGTTGTTGCTGTATTTAGGTGTCTTGAGTGCGTCGCCGGTACTCCACCATCTCCACATGGCGTGGGCCAAGCATAAGGGGGCGCAAACAACCTTAGACTAGCGCCGTTTGAAACAAGTTCTTTTCTGTTTAACAATAACAAAAGAAAAAAAATGGTGCAGCTTGCACCGCCGGGGCAAGCCTGGAGGAACAGCCGAGCTGGGTGCCTCCCTCCCTTCGTCGGCGACCCGGCTGTTGCACCTTACATGGATTTCCGAACTTGCCGCACAAAGGTCTCCATGACTGGCGGGCCCGGATCCTTTTCTCCGTATGATTTCACGTCTTCCAAAGCGGATTATGTTAGCACGCGCTGGTACCCGAAACAACCGGCTTCACGACCTCGGCGTGTATGCTCCCCCCTTCAGGCACGAGCGTACGTGAACTGAGGAGGAGAACAGCAAGCCAGAAATCATGCCATTAACGCAATCGTATACAAGCCGGTTTTATAGCTCGAATCGAAGGGTGCAGGTTGTATTCTGACCACAGGAAAGGTTTTTTCCCTTGGTTCGTCTCCTTTTGTTTCATGCGGCGGCAGTCCTTTAATTGTTTTCTGTTGCGCCTAATTTAGGGGAGGTGGGGTAGTTGGCGCTTTTTTTGTTCTTTCATTATTTATTTCCAACCTTCAAAACTCATGTGTGCGGCGGCCAGGGAAAACGAGATGAAATGGTTTCGGCGCCTAAATTTGTTGTTAGGACTTGACTTGATCGACTTGAAATTTCAGCTTGAACAAAAGAAAAAAAAAAACGACAGGACTTAGGAAAGAAACACGAACACAGTGCTGACTATCAACTGTGCTTGCTAACAAAAAGCGGGAATATATATACATGAAACATTGCACAACATTGGCACAGCGCGACACTTACTACAAGTACACCAGGCTTACAAGTACACCAGGCTTACTAAAGCCTTCACGAACGTGGGGTTCTTTTGCAGCAGCTTTTTTTTTTCTTTTCTTTGGGTGACGACTAATTTCTACGGAAAAGCTAAAAAAATGTTCATGCGTTCTTATAACTTAAGTAAATAGCGCCACGAAGGTAAGAAAGGGCCTGCAGTCAACGAACACGCCTTGCCTGGCTGCAATTTTTTTCAGGTTGTGGGCGAAGCCATGTACATAGGGAACTACCACGGTATTCCCTCTCGTGTGCTGCACGTTCTGTCTCCTCTTATTTCTTCCCTTCACACACTGTAGTAGGCTTTCGCTCACAGCCGCCAGGAGGCTTTCCGCGTAGCCGGCGTTACGCAGCCTGGTTACCTGCCGGTTGAAGCTCGATGTCACCTGATGCGCGCAGGACTTCTCAATGGCGGAGCGCAAAGCCATGGTTACTATCGCTCGCTTCACGTTCTTGGAGTGTGCCGAGTCCTGGGGTAAGAAGCCCTTACTGCTCCGTGTCTCGCACCGCCAGTAGATATGCCCCTTGTCGAACCGCAGGCTAAGGTCCAAAAACCTCAGGTGGCCATTCTCCGGTACTTCATGCGTGAAGGATAGTCCCTGGGCGCTGTCTTCAAAAATCCCCATAATTTCACCCTTCAGGCGTTCGTCATTATCCAGGTCATTCGCGCACAAATCCATATAGTCATCCACTTAACGAAAAATGGCCACAATCAGCTTTCCTTCCAGGCTTCCCTCAATGCGTCGGTCCACCTCCGCCAAGTATAGGTTGGACACGTAGGGGGCGACGCGAGATCCTATGCATATCCCCGCTCGTTGCACATAATTACGGCCTTGATGTGACACTGCAGTAGATCGCAAGTACGTGTTGAGCAGCTCTAAAAAGGCGTCACAGGACATTCGAACTCCATTTTGGAAGGAAATCAGGCCATGTTCCTCAATCGTTGCTCGGAGTACAGACATCAGTTTGGCGTGGGGTATGGAGTAATAGAGATCCTGGACGTCCATGGAAAAGCCCGAAACAGCCCGCCCCTGGTCTCCTTCTAGGTACGACAACACGTCTCTCGAGTTGGCGATCATGTAGGGGTCTCTCACCTCAATTCGTGCAAGGTGCTTGGCCAGATAGTTCGACACTTGTTCCTGCCAGGTGACAGTCTCCGATACTATTGCGCGGAACGGAATTCCGGGCTTGTGCTCTTTCGCCGCATAGACGACTTGCAGGCATCTGTTCTTCGTTCCTTTTACCTTGCCCAAGAGGCTGTCGAGGTTTTCCTTCGCCAGCAACGATACGATGTCCTGTTTGGCTTCCTTGAGCTTCACAGGGTCAATGGGTACGAAGTTCTTCCCCATAGCTTCATCGGCCCTTTCGTCGTACGACTCTGCATCCAGTACAACAAATCCTCCCTGCTCTGTCCCTACAACAAATCCTCCCTGCTTCAAAATTAACCCCTTCGCCTTGTGAAAATTCCTATCTGGCCTTTTCTTTGTTTTAGGTATTGCGCACTGCGTGCCGACACGGCCTTTTTTTCCTTGCAATTGCTGCACATGTTATTGTTGCCCGCCACTGATAACCCCGTACCCCTCGGGCCTGTGGTGTGGCCGAGTGGTTTGGTTGCCCGTTTCACGGTGAAAGGGTCCGGTTTCGATTCCCGGGACCTCCCTAACCACGGTTTTTCCTTGAGGCGCGCACTCAGAGGGCTCCCCATTTTTCCTCACACTTCTTGGCCGCCTAGCATTTTCACCCTCTTCACTTGGCCGATGATGACAGTTTTCTGGTAACGCTCCACTGCGGAACTGTACGCTTAAACAGCTCCGCTTTTTGACGCAAGCACCACTGAAGATGGACCAGCTCCTATCGGCCGGAACTGTGAATTGCGCCTGTTTCAATCGCGACGCATACTTTTGTTTGCTGGGCCTATGATGAGCACGGAACCAACTCCTACGGCCTTTTTGTATTGCGTCATCCCTTTGGCTGCCTTCAGCCAATCATGGGCTCGCTTGAAATCGGCACTTTTAAAGGAACACCGCTAAAACTTCTTCGTATGGGACCAAATTCTCTAATTCGTGAGTCTGCCTGGAAGTAGCTATGCTGTTTTACATGTATTATCAGCAAACTAAAAATACAGAGAATGGCCATTTTGAAAGAACCCAGATTGGCTCAATTCAGGGAACAAGATGTGGCTCAAAACACGCAAGCCGGCTCGAAAGCGGAGCGTGAAATGTATGGTCCAATGTCAAGAGAGAGCACGCACAGGTGCCGTCCTTGTCGTTCGCGCTGTGCATTATAGTTGGAAATGAGGTTCCAGCAGGCCCAAGCTTTGACTCTACGCAAGGCGTGGGACGTTGGTTTCTCGGGATTTTCAAAGATAGGGTCAGCGGCCCTGCAACAGGGAGTACGTGACGACTGAAATGAACGCGAAATTGACATTTTGAACTGACACAAGTCCGAAAGGTGTCTTTCGATGGCGGCTAGGACATATACTACGATATATACTACGAACCTGAAAACCCGGAAGTATATTTTAAAAGACGCTAGCCTTTCTAGGTCTTACAAAAGGGGGAGATATGCCTGTCTGTCTGTCTGTCTGTCTAGCTGTCTGTCTGTCTTATCAGTCAGAAATGTTGCTGGTGAGCCTGCTCACTGCTGGTTAGTGCAGGGAAGAAGAGCGCAAGGGGGCATGGGATAAGTAGAGGGAGATACGGAGAGGGTGAGGGAGAACAGGTCGAGAAAAGTGTGAATGGGAAGACCCCGGCTGGAATGATGAAGTGGAGGGAGGGAATATTGCGATTGGTATTTCCAAGCGTAGTACAAGAACGAACAGGAGGGGACAGCATAGAGTTTCATACAATAACAACTAGAGAGGAATCTGGCGCTGCGATCGTCCGCCCAATGGGCGTGATGGGTAGTTGTGTTTTCGGATTGGATTGGCTTGTCAAAGTTGCTATGGATTGAATCAGGCAGGCAGTTTGGTTTTCGTTTTGGACTTACATGAGCGCATTTGCTTTCCTACGCAGGGGTGTTGGAAGAAGCGTTCAGAAATACGTTTCTCCTTGAACTGCATGTGCGGGCGCACTGACGCCGCCCTGAGTGGAACTTTTTACAACCAGAGTTGCCGATTGGGTGGGTTATCAGCGAACACGAAAACACAAATGACGGCGCTGTGTTCGGCGAAGTTGTCTGCGAATTAGGAGTTCCGGCACGGCTCATTCGGCAGAGCAATGTATTTTCGAAGCTGATGACGGTTGCGAATTGCTTGGAGCAGCCACACCTCTCGTGCGAACGCCGGCTCCTACAGCATAGACATGCAGTACTGGCGGCTGATAGGAACGCTGTTTGATGAATGTCACTAATTCAGGCTAGAATACCTTCTCCAAAAAGTAGTCGGTGTCTTTTTCTAAGAGCAGAAAAGGTTTCTTAATATAAAAACTAGAAGCGTCCAAATTTTACAGTTTTTGTAGAAGTCCGCGTCCCGATGTAGTTGGCGGTAAATGGCAAACCTACTCCTCAAACCTCCTCGACTGCGCGTCTGCTTTTTGTTTAAACGCGCCGTTTTACTTCGCACGAAACCGGTTTTTGGTCACTAACTTTCTTGTTTGCCGTGTAATCTGTAAACAACGAACCATCCAATAAGAGTTTTGTTGATAAAAAAACATGATTTGCGCAGCTTTATGCCCGTTTCGATCGTACGCAATCCGGTTCCAGAATTATAGCCATCATTCCCATCGAACCATAAGCGCCGTCTCGGGGTTCGCGTTGACACTAGCGCCAGTTTCCCCGCTAGTTATTATTGTATGAAACTCTATGGGTGACAAAGACAGAGGTTAGTAGAGCGCACTGTTGGGCATGTTGGTGCATATTTGATAAAACTTAGAGTGCGACTCAACAAGGACAATGGACAGACGACAAACACAAGCGCGCTTGTCTTTGTCGTCTTTTCTTTGTCCTTGTTGAGTCACAGTCTAATTAATTTTTGAATGCTTGCGTTTGTCGTCTTTTCGTTGTCCTTGTAGAATCGCAATCTAATTTTTGAGTCGCACTCTAAGTCGCACTCTAAACAAAAGCGCTCGAGCGCTTGTGTTTGCCGTCTTTCCGTTGTCCTTTCTTGCCGTACAGAGGTTAGGAGGAACCGGAGCAGATCGCAAAGAGAGGGGAGAGAGAGAGTGTGTGAAATTGAGGCGTTAGGCGGAAGTGGTGGCCAGTGAATTATCGCTTTTCGAAACACTGTCTCAGGAACAGTAAAGGCATGATCATTACGGGACAGGGAGGAAGGGTAGGCAGGAGAGGGAGCAGAAGAGCGTGGAGGAGGGGAACGGGGGGAGGAGGGCTTGTTGGGAGGCAGCGGTGGCCGCTACGCTAGTGTCTTACAAAACACTAGCGGCCACATGTGCAGGAGAGGAAGCGGGTGCACGGCACACGTTTATTCACACGCTTTCACCCATTCAAAAGTGCTGTCTCTTGCAGGAACGGGCCCCCAACGTACCGCATAGCTGACCATTTCCGGCACAAAATTATTCAAGGTGAGTGCTGAAGTTCTTCTCGCGCTCTGCCTGCGTCGCCCGGCAAACGCGCTGATGTCGGAGATCGACACCGTGCACTCTTGAAAACGGCTGAGTTCCTATTGACGCAAGATACGATCGGCATCCTGGTATGATGACCGAATTCGTCACGTACTAGTGGTACTCTGAAGCCTAGTTGGACAGCTTGTCTTGCCGTGATTTTAATAATTAGAAGGGCTGGAAAAAAATAACCCTGCATGTGTGTGAACGAAGCGTGTTTCTTATTCTGTTGCGAAGTGCGAGGAAAAACGTGCAGCCTTACGCGTCAATTGTCAGCCGACCTATCGCTGGCGCGGCCAGCCTTGTACACCTTGTTTAGCGTGCGCACTGTTGCCCACTCTGTGAGGGCTGTATAACCATGTATGTTCGAGCTACCACGTGGCTCACGTCAACAAAAAGGCGTACTTGTGGCAGGGAAGCGATTCCGCTAGTAGAGCGCACTCAGACGCAACTTACAAAATAATACTTACCGTGTACAGTGGTGCTGCCCTCTGCCCCAAAGCAGAGGTCGTAGTTCCGTAGCAGGTGCGAATGCTTTGTGGTGGCGGCGTGAAGGCTGTTGACGTGAGCATTTTTGCATGTTTTATTGCGTAGTAGATTCGGTTTGGGAGCGTATGTGACAGGACAATTTTAGGTCGTCCTTACTTTTCATTTCTACATTTTTACGTATCTCTTCATTTGTCATTTTTTCGTTAATTGGTGCACCAAATTTCATTTATTCTTCACTTTGTGGTTTGGTGCCATAACGATGCATACCGCCATAACCACGCATACCACCATGCATACCGCAGCGTCGCCGTACGCAGAAAACATATTCGGAAACCCAGTTGAGCGGAAACAACACTCCCGCAACGAAATGTTTCGGAGTGATTGCACAAATGCATGTGTCTGCGACGGTGGCGTTCGCAAGGTGTAAGTGGCGCTCGCGGACGCCCCTGACTGAGAACACGCGGTCTGAGCCGAAGCTGCAATCGACCAGTGCATGCGTTTTTCCGCTGGCAGACCAACCCAGCTGGGGTCTTCTCGCTTGTTGCGTTCGTTCTGAGGGAAGCAGTGAGCTTATAACGGCCTCAAACGCGAACAGCCTTTGCGTATGTAGTTGCGGCCGCGAGACTGACATCCCGATTCGTTCCACAGCTTCAGCCCTCAGTGCTTAGTCCTCCACCCGATTGTCGCGCATGTTCTTAATGATGCATTCCACACTTGGCTAACGGCTTACTTCGCAGCGCAACATGGCAAGTCTACGGCGAGAACCGAAACTCACTTTCTTTGAAGACAATAGGGACGAGAGTAGCGCTATCGCCACCTGTTTCAGGCGAACCTTGCAGATCCCTGAAAAAGGTATATAGACTTCACCATCCGACTAGAACTCCGCCACGTTGCTTTTTGCCGATATCGTATTCTCTGAATCGTATGCATACAACGAAGTTGCTAGGAAAGTAACTCACGGCAGAAATTTTATCTGACACCCATGCTTCCGTTATTCAGTACCCGTCATGCTCGAAGGGAACAACGTTGCTGTAAAGATTTCCGCAATTATGGCTAAAGCTAATTTGGTTTCATCGTCATCATCACCACAATAATAGCAGTAAGCTTTTTTAGGTGCACTGCAAAACGGGGCCATTGACCTCCACGCGCTCATACACATTATCATTGGGCATTTAAAACCAACCTCAACCCTCGCTCATCCCTGAGAATTGCATTTATTTGGCGCTATAAGCGCCCGCTTCGCACGACTGACGAGTTCTACACGAAACCAAAGCCCGCATCGCTGTCATCAACGCGTAAGCTAGGGTGCTCCGGGCAACGTTACTAGAACTCAGTTTCGCAGCTCCTTTCTCCACCAGCAGAGGAACTTTGTCCAACTTGCGATGCTGCAGTCATAGCTCCAAGCTCCCTGCGGAAGCAGAGTTGCGCATAGGTCCGCCATTTCGTCCGCCGAGCATCCAACGCAGCGTGGGAAAGCCGCCCGTCGTGGTTGCGGGAGCTTTGCGCTGCGCTGCCAGTGAGCGCGCTCTCCATACTATGAACGGCGTCCTGCTGCGGAACTAATGTAGAGAACTACGCCGCAGACAAGTAAATTGTGCATGCTGATGGAGCACGCACAATTTACTCGTTTACTTGTATTAGCAGGTTGCGTGTTTTCCCTACTATGGCCCTAGTGCCTGTCATTTCAGTTCCCGCTCAACGGTGCGGAATGTATTAGGCATAAGTGGTCAGCTGCCCTTCTTGGCCGGTGCTTACACCCCAGAGCACGAGGTCCCCAAGGCGCCCCCACTCGTGGCGGACATTCGTGAGCCATGCAGCAAGGATACCCAGCTCGCGGGAGGAAAGGGCTCTTCCCTGGCCGTGCTGCAGTCCATTGCTACGGATCTGAATACGGTAAGAACGACCGCCACCTCCACTGTTACATGGCTTAAAGGGGCAGAAACAGGTACGTGGGAACGTACTCATTTTATGAAAACTTTAAGAGTTGGAGATATATTCAAAGGCTACGCCAAGAAGCAGCTGGTAGCAATAACTACTGGTCACATTGCCACCAGAGAGAGGTTTAATGCCGATAGCAGATGGGGCCCCCTATCATATGGCGCCCCAATCTCGTACAGTTATTACACTGCGCCCAAGACAAGCGCGAACAGACAGAAAGCCATTTCATGTGAATGGTGCGAAGTTGTTTTTGAGCAACCGCTAAGACTAACGCGATTGCGAACCACTAGTGCATTTCAACGTGTTTTTGTATTGCAGTGTTTAAAACGCCGACGCAACGCAGGCGATGAGGCGCGCCGTAGGGGAGGGCTCCGGATTAATTTTGACCACCTCGGAGTCTTTAATGTTGGCCGAAATCTCGTACACACTGACGCTTTTGCTTTTCGCCTCCATCGCAAAAGCGGCCGTCGCGGCTGGGAATCTAACATGCACCCTCGTGCTCACCAGCACAACGCCTTAGCCACTGCAACGTAAGGTAAAGAATTTGTGGTTTCGTGCGCCAAAACTACACCTGGGCTACCAGGTGCGTCGTAGTGGAGTGCTCCGGATTAATTTTGGCCGCCTGGAAGTATGTAACGTGCTGCGAAATCCCGACACACGCGCTTTTGCGTTTCGCCTTCATCCGAAAAGCAGCCACCGCGGACGTGACCGAACCCGCGTCCTTCATCTCCGCAGCACGACACCTTAATTCCTGAGCCACCGTGGGGGGAAGGTCGAGGAGGGGTGGATTTCAATGCACTACCACGTGCACAAGCAACGGTACGGAGAGCCCCCCCTTCTTTTCCAGTGCTGCTTTGGAAACGACGAAGGATTGCTACGCTAGCAGTTCCCTGGTGAGCGGCGCATTGAGCGGGTGTTTAAACAGCACTACGCCTCCGTGGTACTTCTGCCTGGTGTCGTTCTAAAGCTTCGTACGGCGAATCGCGCTGAAGGCTGTTCGTGGGACTCGTATAGCACGTCAACTCGAGACTGACATTTGAGTTGCGCTGATATCTATTCTCGCAAGCCCGCAGAAAGTCATACGCGCGTAGCGACTCCGCGCGATTAGAGGCTTCACCCAGCCCGCTTTATTGAGCGAGCGCCAACTACCCCTCGCGTGGCAAATACAGGAATAACGGCCTCGAGATCTCCTTTTTTATATCAAAACGCCACTAACAAGAGTTAGGGCGAATATAACAACGCCTTACTGCTCTGCCATGTCAGTATCCTGCGCGTGGGGCCCGGCACGTGCCCTGTGGCGCGTTGCTGGGCCTACCTTGAGCCTAAATGGCTCAAGGTCATTCAAGAGAACGTCCTTTCCGGTCATTTGAGGGAACGTCATCAGATGTCGCATGTTCTACCGACCGCATGTTCTACAAGACAGCTGGGCTTTGCACACCAGCAGCCGCGACGTCACCCGGTTCATTTGCACTTGACGCCTGTGGTTAGAGCGTATCGGGAAAGCTGTACAGTCCGCCCTTCGGAAAATTCTGGGTGGGCTGCTCCTTAATTACAAATAACTAGCAACATTCCATTTTGAAATTGAAATATTATTTCGAGAAGAAACCAGGTTTACAATACCGGCCTGTGTGTTTCCAAATACACTGCCGATCAGTGAACCTGATTGGTTGCACTGTGGAGCTAAACCCGAAGTGGACAGTGGTCGCCACGCTTTTGGGAGTACTCACGACATCAATTAACTAGCGTATTGTGGGTTGCCAAAGCCAAATCATGAGTTGTATCCAGTAGATGTGGTTCTGGGTCAAAAGGAGTTGCAACGGCTCAGTTATGCACAAGTAGAAATCCCGAAACCACGATCGCTCGTTGCAGGCAACGCTGCAGACAGATGAGGTGCGGTAGTACCCTGTTCGTCTTGGCGTGTTACAATCACCTGCAAACACAGTCAAGTGCATTGTGTTGTGCAGGAGGGCAGGAAGCAGTGGAATCTGTCCCCTTGAAAAAGCAGACATACGTCGGGGGCTGGTGTCCACACATATATTCTCACTGGACCTGCTCAGCCAGGCAGGAGCGGGACAGCGCGTCGCTGGTATTCACTCTTACCAACGCTGATTCCGAACACTGCTCGCGCACGACTTGAACGCCGAAGCGCCTCGTCGCCGTGTTCGGCCGGAACACCGTGGAACATGGGAGCACCCAATCCAGTCAATTAAATCAATCCATTCAATGTCCACATTTTGACATTGACTTTGAAGCACACTTTTCTCGCAGCAGGTCAAAAGTGCTCTGACGCTCCAAGAGATTGTGACTGCCTACGAACACACGGTGTGCGACTACCTCCAGGCTACGCAATTCGACTACACAAAGCAACTACATCGCCGCCAGATTCGGTCGAAAGCCCCTGGTAGTAGAAAATACCTTCCCAGACGTAAAACAGGCCTCTTGGGTTGCCTCAATAGCGCCAGAGCCCCGAGGAATGAGCCGCGGCTGGCCCGAACAGCACAATCACAGTGGTTATGTATCGCGAGGAGAGTTCCGCGTGTTTCCAGTATCATAATCGGAAGCAGTTTGTTCTCTAGTTTCGATGCACGGGCAGTGGAGGTGGCGTCAAATTATCGGCCATACTGTCAGCTAGGCAAACATGTGCCTGCAGGCACTGCGGTCCCTTCTGTTGCAGACTGGCCGAACACGATCGGTCAAGTGGGGTGGGGAATTATGAATAAGTTCAGTGAAAATTAACTCCAATTCTTCTCAAGCCAAGGGGGCCTTATCACGGCGTCTAAGCGGGTGCCGTACGTGAGGTTGCGGGAATTTATCGCCGGCGTTCCTCAATCGAACTTGGAGGCTCGGTCCCCTTCGGATGGCGGTTGTCAAGGCGCTGTTCATACTAGCGCTGCAGGGAAACCATCTGCCCGTTCATTAGTATTGCTTGGATTGGGCGAGCTGGTTCGTGATCACTGGAAAACCTCACTGGAGAACCTTCAGCTGGAACATGCGGAAACTAATGACGGCCGAGAGAAACACGGGCACAAAGCTGCATACACTAGATGCATAGACTACCTCTCCCGACACAGCGATGCGGCTCCATGGAAGCAGGGCTTCGGGGTACTGTGCGAGAGAAAGAGAGAAAATCTTGAAGCTATGCGTCTCGGACAAGCAGGAAGGTTTCGTGGTACTTGATGCGGAGTCGTACTGCGATAGGGCCGATGACGCCGTCGACAACTTCAAGCCCAGCGACACAACTAAGCTAAAGCAAGCCAAGCAGAGCAGTGTAGCCTTGCTGGATAAAGAGAACCTGGGCAGCTTGTGCAACACAGTTAAAAGGACCAAGAGGAGCTGCCTGCAAGTCTTACCCGGTATTCCATTCCGTGCCATAGTATCGAAATTGGAACCTGGCAGGCGCAAGTGTCGAACTTTCTGGCCAATCAGATCGCACAAATTGAGGTAAGGGACTTATGCATTATCGCAAATTCGACAGCCGTGTTGTCGTAATTAGAAAGAGACGGGCCGCGGGTTGTTTTGCGCTTTGCGGTCGACGTCCACTATCTCTATTACTCCATACCCCACGTGAGCCCCCTGACCGTACCCCGGACAACGATGGAAGACCAGGGTGCGATACGTTTGCATAATAGTGTCGGAATGCATGTGATGCTTTTCTGGATCTTTTCGGCACGTCCCTGTGATCGACTTCCGTGCTATACGATGGCCAGAACTGCGAGTAAACAGCAGGTATACGCATTAGATCGCGCATCGCCCCCTACCTATCCAACCTATACCTGGCAGAGGTTTACCGCCGCATCCATGGAGCTCTGCAACGGAAGCCAGTTGTAGCCATTTTTCGGCCCGTTCACGATTTGTGCAGAGTGAGAGTATTGCATGAAGCATACTAGCAGCATTCTTCCAGAATTGCTAGAGCATCAGCAACCTGTTTTGCAGTACGACCCTCTGGGATGTCCTCATCATCGGGCGGCTCATCCGCGACACCAAGGGCATCGTTGATGATTTCATTATCGATTAAATTGCCAGCGCCAACAGTGCCATCACCAATGGCAACATAGTCAGCAATCTCGACTTCGAAGGGGAGCCGATCAACGAATTCTCTACGTTGTTTATGGTTCGAGGGAAAGGAGAAGGAAAGGACGTGCAGTGGGGATATTTTTGAGCTCGGCAGGGAGCCCACCTGCACACAAACCAGTGCGGAGCCGAAGAAATTCGTTATGCTAGGAACAGTGATCCACAAAGTCTAATTAAGTCTTCGCCCACACGCACGCCAATCGCCACCGGCTGTTTACTGGCCGCTATGTACGCTCGTATCCGCCACCCCCCCCCCCCCCCCCCCTTTCGGCAGGCAAGGCGGAGAGAGCGACTGAGCGAAGGAAAGGTGTTTGTACTAATTAAGCAGTGCGCGCGTAAATTTGCGCCGAAGTAACCAAGGTCTGCGGCCATAGAAAAATGTACATTTTTGAAGGGCGGGAGTGGGAACGCCGGGTCATCCGAATTTCTGAATCAACGGAGGCCGAATAAACGAGGATTTACTGTATGAAATACCTCCAAAGTTGGAGGTCCCTTACACCCTTTTTCTCAGTTGTCGGTCCTTTTTTACATCCTTTTTTACACCCTTTTTATTAGTTTTCCAGCGCTAATTTGTAGCGTTCAAAAAAAGTATTCAAATAATGAACACCCTTTTTGGTAGGTTAGGTGTAGAAATGACGTGGTTTGGTATTTAATAAAATTCTATGACTTTGCACACCCGCATGATAATATGCTCACATTAAAATCATAATTCCATAAGTACGGCTAATTTTTGCCAGAAGCCCACCGACTAAATCGGGACTTTCCTCCGCTGGCTGTAAAAGCAAGAAGAACACATTTATTTCCAATTAAGTGTGTCCTCGCTGTTCCTATGCATTCCTTCTGTTTTCTCGCTCAATTCATTTGTAATCCAAGTGTGACTTGAGCATGTGGAATGTGGCTGTATGTCATGCTGCCCACTTGCCGATCCACATTGTCACGCATAGCTGCGCCGCCCCCCCCCCCCCCCCTATTTTTGGGGTGTTCAGAAATCTTACATCCCTTTCTTAAGGTGTTCACGACAACGCTTTTTTTTAAGTGCAGAACACTTTACGGTCTCGCTTTGTCGTCGTAGCTCGCTAACGGTCGATGTCAAGCGATTGCCGGAATCAGGCGGCGCAGCGAGATAACGGACCCAAGTGCTGCCGGGTGTACCGTCGTCAGGGAGTCGCGCTGAGGCTTCGAAAACTACGCGGTTTAAAGAGTCATAACCGTTCGAACCTCGTGAACCTCTGCCGCGTGTCATACATCTTCCCGTTATTTAGCGCAAAGAAAAGTGCAGGTACATTTCTGGCAAAAGCCGTGTATATAACCGGCAGTGCCCGCGTTCATTTAGTTAGGAGCGCTCGTTGGGTTCTTTTTTACGATAGTAAGCGAAAAAGCGGCCGCACAAGAAAAAAATGGCGCGTTCGAAATGACGAGAAAGGCGCCGCGCAAAAAAAAAAAAAAATAGAGCATTCGAAATGCCAGAGAAAGGCTCCAGCGTACGAAATTAAAGCAGGCACAAAAAGAACAGAACTCAGAACAGTTTCAGGCAGGAGGAGCGCGAGCACTGCGAAGGCGGGAAATTTGAATTGCATATTCATCAAGAGAGGAGGGAGACAGGGCTGCGAAGAGCGTGATGGGTGGTGGCAGCGAGCGAATAACGTGCCACCACCCACTATGGCTATTCACTGCTCTGCACTTCCGGCAGCTTTCACGTTGAGTGGAATGGCTTTTATTTTTTCTCCTCCCCCGTCCTCACGTATCCCTCAGCGAGGAACACGATGCGTTACAAAAGCTCTATTCTATCACCCCCGTGATTATGCGAGATTATTTCGCGCAATGGCACGCAACGTAAAACGCCAATGCTACTTAGCATTATTTTACCAACGAATGAAAAAGGCTACACGCAAAGGAGAAAAAAGGCACAAGGACAGTCCAGTGGCTGTCCTTGAGCCTTTGTTTCTTCTCTTCGTGTACCGCTTTTTCCCTGGTTCGTTTATTAAGCAGCCATGAACAAACAGGCCCAGACTCCAGTTTGGCAGACATTGTTTTACGCATAACCCTTTGAAGGAACTGATCGACAACATTAAAGATCTACAAGCGACCGCCAAGTGAAACGTTATATAAGCAATCACGTAACCACTGGGTATCCAATACAAGGATTTCTGGGTTGTCAAGTGTGTGCGAGTACATTATACTAGCTGGAATTGGCGCAACTTCGCGTATGATAACCATAGCCGAAGCAGTAAAGCACGCCGGTGCTCTTTAAACAAAAAGCATGTATAAATGTTGTCTTTGATTGGTCAAGAACCAAAGAAACCGGCCAAGAAGGCCAATACATTCTTGAAACTGAATCAGGACTTTTTGTTCTCATGTGCGGGCAGTTCTTGGTGCCCCATGGCTTTGTGGTAACGACAGCATCCTACAAGCTACTTGCTTCCGGAGATGATTTCCAAAAGCTGGTGCAGCAGGTCGAACAATCCACCGCGCGGTAAGTCCACGTTACTTTTTTACGTTATTGCTCTGGCAGTATTTGGGGGTTAAATCAAGCGGAAGGGAACAATAAAAACACGAGGTGGGTTAACTGCTCCGTTCGGTTGTGACTTTTCTTGTTTATAGTATATAGTGTTGTTTATTTTGAGAGCAGTGGGGACGCAATGAAAAGTTGAGCATCTTTTTTTTTTCGAAATCACCGCTTCTTTCCCCTAAAAACTGGGAGCGATTCAACTCTCGGAATGCGGGTGATCAGCGAAGATGCATAAAAGAACATCACACACAAAGATAGAAGATAAAGTAGGAGCATGTATTTTTTCATCATTTGAGTGAACAGGTCTTTGCGATAACTAGTAAGCTCGCCAGGACAAGAGGCTTATCCTAGCAGACAGCCATAAGGCTGCCTGTTTCCCCACCATGCTTTATACGCAGCAGACGAGAACTTCACAACATTTTCAACTTCAGTCTGAACTACCTGATCATTGTAATAATAAACGCGCTGCGGCAGCCAGTCGTTTCATACTTTGTTGCAGTCTGAACTACCTGATCATTGTAATGATAAACGCGCTGCGGCAGCCAGTCGTTTCATACTTTGTTGCAGTCTGAACTACCTGATCATTGTAATGATAAACGCGCTGCGGCAGCCAGTCGTTTCATACTTTGTTGCAGTCTGAACTACCTGATCATTGTAATGATAAACGCGCTGCGGCAGCCAGTCGTTTCATACTTTGTTGCAGTCTGAACTACCTGATCATTGTAATGATAAACGCGCTGCGGCAGCCAGTCGTTTCATACTTTGTTGCAGTCTGAACTACCTGATCATTGTAATGATAAACGCGCTGCGGCAGCCAGTCGTTTCATACTTTGTTGCAGTCTGAACTACCTGATCATTGTAATAATAAACGCGCTGCGGCAGCCAGTCGTTTCATACTTTGTTGCAGTCTGAACTACCTGATCATTGTAATGATAAACGCGCTGCGGCAGCCAGTCGTTTCATACTTTGTTGCAGTCTGAACTACCTGATCATTGTAATGATAAACGCGCTGCGGCAGCCAGTCGTTTCATACTTTGTTGCAGTCTGAACTACCTGATCATTGTAATGATAAACGCGCTGCGGCAGCCAGTCGTTTCATACTTTGTTGCAGTCTGAACTACCTGATCATTGTAATGATAAACGCGATGCGGCAGCCAGTCGTTTCATACTTTGTTGCAGTCTGAACTACCTGATCATTGTAATAATAAACGCGCTGCGGCAGCCAGTCGTTTCATACTTTGTTGCAGTCTGAACTACCTGATCATTGTAATGATAAACGCCCTGCGGCAGCCAGTCGTTTCATACTTTGTTGCAGTCTGAACTACCTGATCATTGTAATGATAAACGCGCTGCGTCAGCCAGTCGTTTCATACTTTGTTGCAGTCTGAACTACCTGATCATTGTAATGATAAACGCGCTGCGGCAGCCAGTCGTTTCATACTTTGTTGCAGTCTGAACTACCTGATCATTGTAATGATAAACGCGATGCGGCAGCCAGTCGTTTCATACTTTGTTGCAGTCTGAACTACCTGATCATTGTAATGATAAACGCGCTGCGGCAGCCAGTCGTTTCATACTTTGTTGCAGTCTGAACTACCTGATCATTGTAATGATAAACGCGCTGCGGCAGCCAGTCGTTTCATACTTTGTTGCAGTCTGAACTACCTGATCATTGTAATAATAAACGCCCTGCAGCAGCCAGTCGTTTCATACTTTGTTGCAGTCTGAACTACCTGATCATTGTAATAATAAACGCGCTGCGGCAGCCAGTCGTTTCATACTTTGTTGCAGTCTGAACTACCTGATCATTGTAATAATAAACGCGCTGCGGCAGCCAGTCGTTTCATACTTTGTTGCAGTCTGAACTACCTGATCATTGTAATAATAAACGCCCTGCAGCAGCCAGTCGTTTCATACTTTGTTGCAGTCTGAACTACCTGATCATTGTAATAATAAACGCGCTGCGGCAGCCAGTCGTTTCATACTTTGTTGCAGTCTGAACTACCTGATCATTGTAATAATAAACGCGCTGCGGCAGCCAGTCGTTTCATACTTTGTTGCAGTCTGAACTACCTGATCATTGTAATAATAAACGCGCTGCGGCAGCCAGTCGTTTCATACTTTGTTGCAGTCTGAACTACCTGATCATTGTAATGATAAACGCGCTGCGGCAGCCAGTCGTTTCATACTTTGTTGCAGTCTGAACTACCTGATCATTGTAATGATAAACGCGATGCGGCAGCCAGTCGTTTCATACTTTGTTGCAGTCTGAACTACCTGATCATTGTAATAATAAACGCGCTGCGGCAGCCAGTCGTTTCATACTTTGTTGCAGTCTGAACTACCTGATCATTGTAATGATAAACGCGCTGCGGCAGCCAGTCGTTTCATACTTTGTTGCAGTCTGAACTACCTGATCATTGTAATGATAAACGCGCTGCGGCAGCCAGTCGTTTCATACTTTGTTGCAGTCTGAACTACCTGATCATTGTAATAATAAACGCGCTGCGGCAGCCAGTCGTTTCATACTTTGTTGCAGTCTGAACTACCTGATCATTGTAATAATAAACGCCCTGCGGCAGCCAGTCGTTTCATACTTTGTTGCAGTCTGAACTACCTGATCATTGTAATAATAAACGCGCTGCGGCAGCCAGTCGTTTCATACTTTGTTGCAGTCTGAACTACCTGATCATTGTAATGATAAACGCGCTGCGGCAGCCAGTCGTTTCATACTTTGTTGCAGTCTGAACTACCTGATCATTGTAATGATAAACGCGCTGCGGCAGCCAGTCGTTTCATACTTTGTTGCAGTCTGAACTACCTGATCATTGTAATAATAAACGCGCTGCGGCAGCCAGTCGTTTCATACTTTGTTGCAGTCTGAACTACCTGATCATTGTAATGATAAACGCGCTGCGGCAGCCAGTCGTTTCATACTTTGTTGCAGTCTGAACTACCTGATCATTGTAATGATAAACGCGCTGCGGCAGCCAGTCGTTTCATACTTTGTTGCAGTCTGAACTACCTGATCATTGTAATGATAAACGCGCTGCGGCAGCCAGTCGTTTCATACTTTGTTGCAGTCTGAACTACCTGATCATTGTAATAATAAACGCGCTGCGGCAGCCAGTTGTTTCATACTTTGTTGCAGTCTGAACTACCTGATCATTGTAATAATAAACGCGCTGCGGCAGCCAGTCGTTTCATACTTTGTTGCAGTCTGAACTACCTGATCATTGTAATAATAAACGCGCTGCGGCAGCCAGTCGTTTCATACTTTGTTGCAGTCTGAACTACCTGATCATTGTAATGATAAACGCGCTGCGGCAGCCAGTCGTTTCATACTTTGTTGCAGTCTGAACTACCTGATCATTGTAATGATAAACGCGCTGCGGCAGCCAGTCGTTTCATACTTTGTTGTAGTCTGAACTACCTGATCATTGTAATAATAAACGCGCTGCGGCAGCCAGTCGTTTCATACTTTGTTGCAGTCTGAACTACCTGATCATTGTAATAATAAACGCGCTGCGGCAGCCAGTCGTTTCATACTTTGTTGCAGTCTGAACTACCTGATCATTGTAATGATAAACGCGCTGCGGCAGCCAGTCGTTTCATACTTTGTTGCAGTCTGAACTACCTGATCATTGTAATGATAAACGCGCTGCGGCAGCCAGTCGTTTCATACTTTGTTGCAGTCTGAACTACCTGATCATTGTAATGATAAACGCGCTGCGGCAGCCAGTCGTTTCATACTTTGTTGCGGGTAGTTTCGATAAACCAAGAGTTTCGGCCGTTTCCTTTAAACTTACTCCTTCCGTAGAAACTCATGTATTAGCAGCGGACGGGAATTCAGTGGACTACATCTGCACTCTGGACAAACTAACTGTGTCAACCAAATAAAACTTGGAGTAATAATAGAGTCGTCATAGTGGCGCATTTCCATATGATTTGAGGAGGAAGGTTTTTATAACACAATATTTACAGCGGTTTTCTACTGAGCATTGGAGAGAAAGATGGTTCTGCCGCAAGGATTCTTTGACTGCAACGTTTTTGCTCGCGGAACACCAAATACACGGAACCCTTGTCAGAGAGCCTCGCTGTCATAAAAAAAGAACTTTATCGTCGTGCAAAATGACCTTTTTATTGGAAAAGGAGTTATCTATACAAAAGACGCCAGAATACAACCAGTGAACTAAGGGGCAAACCAAGGGATATCGGTGCTGCGTCTAAGCAGTCAGTCCTTTTCTAATGTTGTGTTGTATCCAATGTTGTGTTGGAACTGTTGCGCAAGCCCTTTAAATTCGTATTGACACCCAACTAGCAGCGCCTGGACCTCGGGGAAATAAAGTATATTCACTCACTCACTCACTCACTCACTCACTCACTCACTCACTCACTCACTCACTCACTCACTCACTCACTCACTCACTCACTCACTCACTCACTCACTCACTCACTCACTCACTCACTCACTCACTCACTCACTCACTCACTCACTCACTCACTCACTCACTCACTGGTTCAGCAGTAGAACACCCTTACTAACGGCATCGAAAGATTTATGTTGTCACTGAAGACCCCAATATATTGTAATACTGATTGCTGCTTATTGTCCTCTAATAGCTTCGCTAACATACGTGTCTGCTTTAGCTGTCGATCTGCTTTTCTTCAATACTTTTTTCCGGTCATGATAGTATTTCGTGCGTTTTGCAGATCATAGGTTATTGTTTTGTTTTCTGGTGTATATACAGAAATTTACTGTGCCTCAAAACAGACAAAATTGCGAAATTGTAGTTCTGAGGACGGTAGGCACGCTATTTTCGTTTTTAAAACTATGTCACACCCACCAGATCACACATTTCGCTCTTCCAGGACAGTGCAAGGAACGACAATATGTTTTTGATTTGGTCATGATTTGCTAGCTCATTTAGGGACATGTATATAGGAATTGTGTTTCTCTTAAAAATGGGGATAAAACAAGCTTCCACATCACAGGCAATGATCTCCGCGTGACAACGTTGTCGAGAAGTTCAAACTCGAACTATGCGAAAACTTGGGCATGGTGGATTATTATTCAGCTGTTTATACTGCATTTTTCCTGCAGGAACGAGAGTCCCACAGAACTGAAGGAGACTTGCCGCAGGTAAGCTGTACTTGGAGGGCTTTGAAGCCTGGTCAGTGTATTCTGGCCGTTACAACCACACGAAAGTTAAAACTACCTGATATACGGTTCTGACAAAGGACCACAGCAGCATCTCGCTCCAGACTGCCGCATATTTGGAGGCGTGAAAAGAAGCAAACAATAGTCGCATACGCGAAACAATTAAATTTTAGCCTATAAAGGAAAGGGCCCGACCGGCCGTCCGACCGATAGAGCTTAAGCCTAACGTTCGGTCGCGACGTCTTACGCCGGCTACCGGTGTCCGCAGCTTCGGGTACAACGAGTGCAGTCATATTTTTAGGGGCGAAGCTCCTAAAGCCATGGGTCTGTCCATCCCTAGTGTCTCGTGGTACGTGACCGCCGTTGCACGCGCAAGAACCGGCTGCAACCGGCAGCGCAAACTCGGCACCGGGAGCGCGAGCTTGTCTGTGTTCGCCAACGGAGGCGCGAGCGCACGTGCACTGCGAGGGGGAGATCACGCAAGAATGAATGAATGAATAAAGCTTTATTGCGAAACTACCAGCCGGGTTAGGTACCCTCAGTTCAGGGCACCTCTAACAAATTTCTTTACGAAATCTGCAAGGCGGCGTTGGTCGTTTAGGGCTGGTGATTGGAGTGCTGCTCTCCCTCCGGGGAACGGGCTGCATCCTTCGAAGATGTGGTCCTGGTTGAGGGCCTTGGAGCACTTTGGGCAGCTGGGGGTTGGCGTTCCGTTGTAGAGGGCCACTCTGGCTGGGGTTAAGAGGGTACCCATTTGCGCTTGCCTAAAAAGTACTTGTTCGTGTTTCGATAGTTGTGGGTGTGGGCGAACGTACGAGTTAGGGTGATGGCGGAGGTCTTGAAGAGTAATGGGTTTCGGGGGCGTAGGTTCCTGGGGTTGGCTGCGGCTGCAGGGAGCCCGGAGAGCGGTGTCACGGGCGAGCTGGTTGACTCCTTCATTGCCCTGCAGCCCGGCATGACCAGGCACCCAGTAAATCCTTACGTCTCCTTTGATGTTTTGAAAGAGGCTGTGTGCGCTAAATGGAATGTTATTGTGTAGTATGCGGGTGCATGCTTCTTGTGAGTCAGTATAGATGTTAAGGGGACTGTGTGGGGATGCATGGTGGACAATGGCTTTTCCGATAGCGTAGGTTTCTGCTTCTGTGCTATTAAGGCAGGGGCATGCGTCGGAGGAGGAGAAGCGAGCCTCGCACGTACTTACTGCCCAGGCCCAGATGTTCTTAGTAGGGTGGCATGAAGCGTCCGTGAAAACATGTTTTTCATCAAGGGCTCTAGTGATCTTTTTCGAAAAATATTTGGCTCGGATTTGTCGTCTTTCGTCGTTTTTGCGAGCCGCCATGTGCCTAGGTATTGGTGCTACAGTGATGCGGGCATGGTCTTCGCGGGGAATGGCTAGGTTTGCCGTGATTGCCTGATGAGCGGAAAATCCCAAAGAACTTAATAATTCCCTGCCTGGTTGGGTGTTCCGAAGCCGTATTAGTTGATTGGGCCGATGGGCCGCGATGATTTCCTTGCACGTAACATAGAGCCCCGTGTTCTCTATGTGGGTGTTCGCCGTGCAGATAGGAACACCTAAAGCAAATTTAGTCGTCTTTCGAATGAGAGCGTTAATCCTCTCGTGATGTTGATTTGTGAGAGTGCAGTATGGTAGCGCGTATCTAATTCGGGAGATAATAAGAGCATCCTGTAGTTTTAGTAGATCAGCTTCCTTCAGGCCGTGGTTTCGATTTGCAATTCTTCTGCAGACACTGAGTAATTGCGCTCCTTGTCTTAATATATGCGCTACCGCAGAGTCTGCTTTGCCATTGCTTTGGATGTGTAGTCCCAGTATCTTAATCTCCTTGCTGGTTTGGATGGGTTGGTTGTCTAAGTGCAGTTGAATACTTGGAGGATTCCAACGTGGGTGGTGAACTGGGAGGAGTTGGGACTTTTAAGGGCTGCATTGAAGACCGATTTCTTTGGCGGCTGAGCTGATGGCGAGAAGGGCTGTTTGTAGAGTGTCTTGAATTTGTCCTGGGGAGCCTTTCGAGGTCCAAATCGTGATGTCGTCCGCATATATGAGGTGTTGGAGGTCGGGTATATTCTTCAAGGCCCTGTGTATTCTTAGCGTGGCCAACGTGAACAGTGTCGGGGAGATCACTGCTCCTTGGGGAATTCCTCGTTGTGGGTGTGGGATAGTAGGCGTTTGGTGGTCTCCTACCCGTAGGGTCAGTTTGCGTTCCCTGAGGAAGTCCCGGATGTAGTTATACATCTTTGGCCCACATTTTGTAGCCTCCAATTCGCGTAGAATTGCATCGTGGGCTATGTTATCCAAGGCTTTCTGTAGGTCCACTGCTACGATGGCTTTGAGTTGCGCCGAGCTGGGCTCCTTTGTGACGTCTTCATATAGGGCCAGCAGGGCGTCCTGGGTTGACAGTTTGGGCCGAAAGCCAAGTAAATTGTATGGGAGGCGGTGAGCGACTTCCAGGTGGTCCTGAAGTCGTCTAAGAGCCATCCTCTCTAATAGTTTTCCCGCATTGGAGGTTAGAGTGATGGGTCTGAGGTTTGTGGTGGTGATGGGTTTTCCGGGCCTTGGTATGAAGATCATCTGGCCCGTTTTCCACTCCTCGGGAAGCGGAATTTTGCCTGCCCAAATGTCATTAATTTTTTCCAGGAGAAATTCCTGATCGGCATCGCTAAGGTTGCGGAGGGCTGGAGTGGTGATCTGATCAGGCCCCGGGGTTTTGAAGCCTTTGCAGGTGTTGATGGCCGCTTTGAGTTCATTCATTATGAAGGGTGCGTCCATGTATTCGTTTTCAGGACCTTGATAGTCTACATACTTGGGGGAGGCCATTGGTGGAATATGTTTTTGCCGGATTTCTGTAAAGAGTTTTTGCGGCTCTTCGTGTTCATTGACCAGTTGGGCTATTTTCTGAGTGCCCACTCTCTTGGAAATTGCTGGATTGAGCACGTGTCCAAGTAGCTGCCATGTCTTCTTCATACTAAGCGTTCCTTGAAGGCTGTCGCATAGATCCGACCATTGCTGCGCTAATAATTTTGAAGTATATTGATGAATGTAATTGTTCAGTTTGTTGATACGAATACGGAGTGAGCGATTCGTTTTGTTCCTTTTCCAGCGTTTCGTTAAGCTATGCCGAGCTTGCCAGCAGTGAAGTAAATGTTTGTCTGCAGCGGGTTCCCCTTCGTATTGTACTGGATATTGCGTAAATTTTTTCCACGCCCGTTTGAGCTGATCGGTCCACTCTGTGATGACTTTTGCTGAGACTTGCGAGCGGGTGGCTCTGACTTTGTCCCAGTCGGTGAGTTGTTGTCGTCTCCACTTGATACGAGGTGGTGCAAAGTCGATGTCTATTAGGATCATGTTATGATCACTACCGAGATGTTCTTGTGTGTTGTACCATCGGATGTGTAGTCCTGCAGTGGAGAACGTCAGGTCGGGGGACGTATCGCGCTCTACCGAGTTCCCGTGACGTGTGGGCTCATGAAGGTCGTTGTGCAGCACGTACTGATTGACGGTGGTGTGTTTCACCAGTAGTGCTCCTTTCTTCGTATCTCTGATGTATCCCCAGGAGGTGTGGGGCGCGTTGAAGTCGCCGAGCAATACATGTGTATGGGGACTTCCTAATGGGAGGAGATAGGAGGAGATGTCTTGCAGTTGGTGTTTAGGGGGGCTGTAGATATTCGTAATTATTAGCATCTGCTTGGGAGGGCCGATTTGTAATGTGAGCACATGCTCGTCATGATGAGTGATGTGAGCTAAGAGCTGCTTGCTCGTCAACATTGCAAGATTGGTGTCGTATTGATGCGTTACGTATCCTCTGATGTTCGGTGTTTTACCTGGTTCTTGAAGGGCGATGATGTCCGGTGTTCTATCTTGTGTGTGAAGCCATGCGGTGAGCTCTCCTTTTTTCTTCGGTAGGCCTCGGCAATTCCATTGTAGCACTCTAAGCGGTTGTGCCACCATGTTGTTGCTGAAGAATGCGTAGAATGGAATCCATCTTTGATTCGAGGTTATGGATACGTTGTGAGAATTGGGCGTTTATTTCTTCTTGTTTTTGGATGGACGACAGGATGGCTTCGAGTTCAGTTTGCTTTTGTTGAAGGATGCAATTTTCCCTCTTTATCTCTTGTACGGATGCAGTGAGTGTCTCTATAGCGGACTGGATGGAAACAATGGCTTTCTGAATGGAATCTAGCTTGTCTTGCGTAGGCTCTTCCCGTGTTCGCTTCTGCGATATGTGCTCTGTGTCCATCGGAGTGATGTGTTGGCTGTACGCAGACCTTTCATATATCGGTGGCGCTTGAGGTGTTGGTACATTTTCGGTTTGTGGATGCATCGGACTAGGTACTTGCGGTGAGTTGGGCGCACTTGGTGGTAGTGAGGGCGTGCGGGGCTTCTTAGTAGGTGGAGGAAGTTGCGGAAAATGTTCTGCTGTATCGGGCGGTGGTGTTTGTTCCTGTGTTTTTGTTAGGGGTTCAAAGGGGTTGTGTAGTTTTGTGAATGCTGCCGGTCGAATAACTTGCGCGTAGCTAAGTCCGTTGTGGCTCTTCGAGGAGTTAGGTGTACAGTTTTGTCTACTGTCGGGATTGTTGTGCCGTTCGGCCTGCGCTTGCTGGGATTTTCGGGTGGCTAATCGTTTTGCATACTCTTGTTTTCGAGTAATTTTGCTTGACTCGATACGAGCCGGGCATAACTCATCCAGTGCTGAGTGGGGGCCAGAGCAGTTAATGCACTTCGTAATGCAATTGTGGGCTCCCGATTTGTTCTGGAAGCCGCATTCAGGACATCTCTCTGTCGGCTGAGTACAAACATCCTGTCGGTGGCCCAACGCTAGACATTTGTAGCACTGTTGTACCTTTGGGCGATGAGTGTAGCATCGTATTTGTGTGTACTCGTATCGGACGGTGGTAGGGACGTAAGTGCCTTGAAATGTAATCAAGGCTGAAGTGGTTTGGCCCATCATACGTGCGGCCAAGATTTGATATCCTGGGGCTGATAAATTGCGAAGGAGTGTGTCCGAGGGGGTGTTGGCTGGAATTTGGTGAATCACTCCTCGGCACGTGTCGCGGTCTGCTGCGTGGTATACGCTCACTGGATACAGCTGGCCAGAAAACTCTAACTGTTTAACCCGCAGCAGTTTCTCTTTTGCGGTAACGGAGTGAGTGATTATAACTATTATGTTCTTCATGGCTTCGACTTGCATGGTGGTGTTAGCCGATTCATTCGGGGCAAGCTGAGCAGTCAGGCCTAGCTTCTGTGTCACACTGATGGGGCTATGTGAGGCAAGCGCAAGGGTACCCCCTGCCCGTAAAATCAATTTGGTGGCCCTCACCTGTTGGTCCTTGGCGAGGGGATGGTGCCATCCGTTTTCGTCCAGACGGTAGTACCTTTTTGGGGCCATGGCAGTCCTCGCTCGAGTCGGCGTAGTCGGCACTGCCGTGGTCGGGTCGGCGTCACGGAGGTTGACCGAGTGGCCTTCCAACGTGCAGGGTCGAAAATTGGCTTTAAAAATCCAACTTTTCGGCGAAACCAGAAAATTTTGGTGTCATCTTGTTCAGGAAGGTGTCCTGAGTCTTCTGGTGCCGATGGTTTTGGCTGATGGTCAAAATGTCTGGGCGATTTCGGTGGATAAAGACGGAGCGATGTGAAGACGCGTCCAGCGCTCCGAGCTCTCGCACGTGCCTCTCATCACGCAAGAGATCACGCGACGAACGCACGCAGTCGTTCTCGGAGATCGAACGAGACGCAAGGACCTTTGCTCGTTTCCTCTCGTCTTGTTCGGGTACAAGTTCGCCCTAAATAAAAGTTCTTTCTTTACCATCCTACGTGACAAATTGTGGTGGAGGTGCGGGGTAGTCCTCGATGGCGCGGGGTCTTTCACCAGGTCTGGGCCTGGGAGCATTGACTCCGAAAATAAAAGTTGATTTGTACAATGTACGCACACAGTCTTACGTCTTTCTTAATGATGTAATGGGCGAACTTTCACGGGAGAGTTACGGTTACCGATGATCTCCCCCTCTCGAGCTTCGCCCCACTTATCATCATTCATTCCGTGGATATGGCGTGATTTTTTTGTCCAATGGGTACCGGTTGATTACGCTACACCTCAAGGCGTTACTTTCGACCTAACTTCGTTTGTTCAAGATAATGTTCAAATAATGTTCAAGTCATATAATGTTCAAGTCCAGCCTTCAAATTTTTACTTTTTTTGGTGCACGTATAGCAAGTCGAAACAACTTCTGGGATACGAGGCGCGTGGTAGTGGAGAATACAAATTAAGTTAGTCCACCTTACTTCCAGGGATCTTTGAGTATGGAGCATTTTATTAAATTGCCATGACACCTACTAATTCATGACTTAACAAAACTTGTTGACTAGTTGGTTCATGCTTATTGGAAATAATAAAATGGCGGTGCTAAGCAATTAAAGACGAAGTAGTGTACGTTTCTTACTTCGTCTTTGTCTGCTTAGCACCCCCCTTTTATTATTTCTCATAATTCATGACGCAGTGGCTTAACAGCCACCATGCGTAAAACTGAAATGATTTCCGGACTGGTGAAACTGTTCTTCATGGCGTAGTTTGCATATTCAAGACACATACCGCTTCTGTCCTCAAATTACAAATAAAACGCTAAAATTTCATTTCCTGACACAAATGCTTTGGAAATTTTCAAACATTTTTTGGAGCCTGCCTAGGCTCCTCCTTTGTGGTGAATATTTGGGTGCACATTTTTTTTTAAAAAACTCGTGTCCTTCCTATCAGTATTGCGATTAACTACGCTATGAAGCTCGTAACCTAGTTTACAGAGGTCAACTCATAACTAAAAAGTGACTTCAACCGCATCTGAAAATGAACTTCGAATACAATATTTTCGTTCAGCTTTAGTTTGTACTATATGGCGCAGGCAGTTAGCCAGCGAGAGTTTTAGTTTTATTTCAGTACGGAACTGATATATTTGTGTATACGAGAAAAGCAAACTGGCTGTTGGACATTTGCATGAATCTGTAAAGCATTTCATGTTGGTGCACCATCAGCAGAAGCATCAGCCTACTAAGGTCCACTGGACGACGAAGCCCTCTCCCACTGACCTCCAACCGCTCCCGTCCTGCGCTGCTCGAGTCCATTGTTTAGCCCCGAATTTCTTTATTTCATCCCTCCATCCGGTTAATGGCCTTCCCCTCCGTCTAGACCACTCCCTTGGTATTCACGCTGTTACCCTGGGTACAGTGTCACCATCATCGCCATCACCAAACTATATACGCCCACTGCAAGGCAAAGCAGTCTCCCATAATTCTCCAATTACCCCGGTCCTGTACTAACTGCGACCAATTTATCGCCGCAAACTTCTTGATCTCATTTGCCCATCTATCTTTCTGCCCCCCCCCCCCTGCAACGCTTGCCTCATATAGGAATCCACTCTGTTACCCTTAATGACCAACGGTTATCTCGCCTTCGCATTACATGCCCCGCCCATGTCAATTTCTTCTTAATTTCTACTAATATGTCCTTAACACGCGTTTGTTATCTTACCCACTCGGCTCTCTTCTTGTCCCTTAATGTTACACCTATCATCTTCCGATCCATTGCTCGCTGATTCGTTCTAAATTTAAGTTCAACCCTCTGAGTGAGCCTCCACATATCTGCCCCGTAGGCGAGTACCGGTAAGATGCAGCTGTCATACTTCTAGGCCATACTTCTAGGCCACACTTCTAGGCTGCCATTCAATATCTGAGAATGTCTGCCGTATGCACTCCACCCCATTCTTATACTTCGAATTATCTCTTCCTAATGGTTCGGATCCAGGGTCACAACTTGGCCTAAGAAGATGTATTCACTTTCTACTTCCACGGCTTCGCCAACTATCTCAAACCGCTGTGCTGTCCCGAGGTTATTGATCATTACTTTAGTTTTCTGCATATTAATTTTCAGGTCCACGCTTCTACTCTGTTCGCCCAGTGCGGAAAGGATGCTTTGCAATTCGTCCCCCGAGTTACTTAGCAAGGCAACGTCATCAGCAAATCTGAGGTTACTGAGGTATTCTCCATTAACCCTTACTCCCACCCGTTCCCAATCGAACGTTTTGAATACTTCTTGTAAACATGCTGGGAATAACATTGGAGAGATTGTGTCTGCTTGCCTAACACCCTTTTTTATAGGTATTTTGCTGCTCTCCTTATGGAGGAATTTGGTAGCTGTGGACCCATTGTAGATACCCTCTAGTATTCTTACATAATGCTCATCTATCCCCTGGTTCCGTAATGCCTGAATGAATGCTGAGGTTTCGACCGAGTCAAATGCTTTCTCGTAAACTATGAAGGCTATATATAGGGGTTCAGTAAACTCAGCGCGCTTCTCTATCACCTGATTGATCGTGTGAATATGGTCCATTGTTGAATAACCTTTACGGAACCCTGCTTGTTCTTTAGGTTGACTGAAATCTAAGGTGGCAGAAATTATGTTAGCGATTACCTTGGTAAGCACCTTGTAGACGACTGACAGTAAGCTGATCGGCCTGTAATTTTTCAAGTCCTTAATGTCACCTCCCTTATGTATTAGGATGATGTTCGCGTTCTTCCAAGATTCCGGTACTCTTGCGGTCATTACGCATTGCGTATACAGGTCTGCCAGTTTTTCAAGTAATATTTCTCGGATATCCTTCAAGAGGTCTGCTGTTATCTGATCCTCACCAGGTGCTTTGCCTCCTTTCATTTCTTTCAAAGCCTTTCTTACTTCTTCGGTCATTACTGGTGGGATGTCTGTCTCCTCTGAGCTACTTTCTCGTTCGGCATTATCCTGGATGTCTCGGCTACTGTACAGATACCTATAGAACTCCTCAGCTACTGTGACAATTTTATCCCTGTTTGTGATGACATTGGCTTGCTTGTCTTTAAGTGCATACATCTGATTTTTCTACACTCCAAGACGCCTGTTGACTGTTTTCGGGCTACCTCCGTTCTTTACAGCGTATTTGATCCTCTCCATATTATACTTCTGTCTTCTGTCTAGCTGTCTTACGCTTATTGATTAACTCCGAAAGCTCCGCTAGTTCTATTCTGTCAGCTGGGGTGGAGATTGTCATGGTTTGCCGTTTCCTAATTAGATCTTTCGTCTCCTAGGAACGTTTACCAATATCCTGTCTAGCCTTCGTGCCCCCGACCTCTACTGCACACTCAGTGATAATGCGTGTAAGGTTGTCGCTGGCTTCCTGCGTCGTAAGCTCTGCTTCCACGGTAAGAGATCAATATCGATTCTGCAGCGCGATCCTGAATTCTTTTACTTTACGTCTTACTGTTAGCTCATAAATCGGCTTCTTCCGTACTAGGTTGTTACGGTCCCTCCTCAAATCTAACCTAATTCGAGATCTTACCATACGGTGGTCATTACACCTTACCCTTCCGAGTACTTCCACATCCTTCACGACGCCAGGGTTATCGCATAATATGAAGTCTATTGCATTTTTATGCTTCTCATTCGGGCTCTTCCACGTCCACTTCTGGCTCTCCCGTTTGCAGAAGAAGGAATTCATTATGCGTAGGTTATTCCCTTCTGCGAGCTCGACTAGTAGGTCCCCCCTGCTACTTCTACAGCCCAGACCATAGTTCCCAACTGCCTCGTCTCCAGCCTTATTCTTGCTTCTTTAGCATTGAAGTCTCCCATAACTACGGTATACTGTGTTTTTACTTTAGCCATTACCGTTACAGTGTACTAAAAGAGAAAGGTGTGTCATTCGGGGCCGATTAGGGGGTTCCCTTTGGCGATGAAAATTTCTGCTGATGAACTCCTGTTGTAAGCAGCGCACCTGGAGGCGGCTGCTGACAAGTTGGTTTTATAAGTTTTGTTTCTTAAATTAATTTATTTCTACCAACCATAATAGTCTTCTTTTTTATTCCGTAATATAAATTTTCATAAAACCCGTCAGATCATTGTTTAGCTTGACTTAAAACCTTACAGGTGGTGCTCCCTGCAACAGGAGTTCTCTGGGGTACACCATTGCTCCATGCACTTTTGTCATCGCAAAAGCGACCCTCGCTCTTCAAAGGTTTTTCCCGCGGTTTCAGTTCAGTTTCACGTGTTTGTTGGCGTACGCTGTGCAATGGAAATGGTTCGAGGTGAGAGGAGGTTTACATGACACGATTGAGGGGCTGTTTTATACATCCACAGGATTTTCGAAGGTAGGCTAATTGTATTTAGCCCTGAATAAGTTCGCGCCTAAGTACTGAACAGTTGGTCATATTGGTGGAGACAAGGAAAAGTAGGATGGACACAAGCGTTGTCTTCTGCCTGTCTTTGCGAGCGCTGATCAGTAAGCATGAGTTTCAACGCGGGCACTCAACTTTCTTACACCATGTTTGGCCGAAAAGGGTGTGAGAATCTTGTCCCATGGCGAACACCCTTAAAAGGTGTTTTGACGAGAAAAAGGTGTATGGATGAAAAAATGGTGTTCGTGTGAACACCCTAAAAAGGGTGCAAGGTTGCTTAACACCCTAAAATAAGGTTGGGGCCAGGGCAGTAGCTACGCGTGGCAAAGTGAGCCGGCGGAGGGCGCAGCATTCAACAGTCATTACGCACAAGTTACACTTGGAACACAAATTAATTGAGCAAGAAAACCAACGGGATGCAAGCGGTACAGGGAGACCATACTTACTTAATAATACATGTGCTCTTCTTGCTTTTATATCCAGCAGAGGAAAGCCCTCTGATCGAGTCGGCGGTGGGTTTGTGCCAAAAAACAGATGTTTTAGCGCTAACTTTGGAACTACGGATTTTACTGCGAGAATGCACAAATCAACACGCGGATTTGCTAAAACTTTTTAATCACGAGGGGAGGGGGGACACTGGAACAGCCTTGTAAAATCCGGATAAACTTGGCATCAGCCCTCAGCGGTCATCCTAGATTAGCAAGAACATTGCGAAGCTTAGCAAGCATAACAAAACTTAGCAACACCGGAAGAAACTAGGTCGACCCCCAGCTCCGCTGTTCTTTTTATGCAACTGAACACCTATATCACACCGTTTCGACACCCTACAGAAAGCCAAGTGTGTTGCAGTCGGCAAACGCCTGTTTCGCCACACGACTATAGTCTTTTTTTAATTTTGTAGGTTCAAATTGGGGTTTCACGTGCCGAAGCTAAACTTGGGACATGCGGTCCGAAGCTAAACTTGGGACATGGAAACGAGCGATCATTGTATACGAGCAATTATTTTTTTTTTGCTTTTAAAAATTTCTTGCGAGTAGAGAAGTATATGAGGGATGTCTTGTTCTTTACAGTGCTATTATGCATCCAAGCGTGGCCTTATTCAATGAACAGCTGAACACCTTTTCCACACCCTCGCAACAGCTTAAGAGAAACCAAGGGTGTTGAAGTTGATCAACACCCTTTTTTTCACACGAAGACGGTGTAGAGCTAGGAAAAGGGTGTTGATATTCAAGTAAAAGGAAGTAAATGCCTTTCCACTTTATCTTTATCCTTTTTATCCTTTATCCTTTTTCCTTTATCCTTTATCCTTTTTATCTTTATAAATGCCTTTATCCACTTATGCTCCGCCCTTTTAGGCTAAAAGGTGGTAAAAGTATAGTGTGGGGACAGTTCTCTCTGCTTGTCTTGCTGGAGCAGTTTAGAACGACGGGCCCGCTCCCCTCTTTCTTTCGCAATGTCCGCAAGACTCATCCTTCTGCTCTTCCCAAAAATTGTAAATGGAAGAGAGAGCGAGAGGGCGAGAAGGAAATTACTTTAATGAGCTGAAAAGTGAGAGTGGAACCCTAGTCCGGGAATCAATGCGTTGCCCTAGCCGTCTTGGCCCGTCTCACTAGGAGAGTCTGGTCCTCCAGTTGACAGATGGTCAACAGTGTCTCCCACAGCTCAGTAACGGAACGGGTGGAGAGGGGTGGTAGGGCTTGGTTCTGAGCGACGGAGAACCCCCTGATTCTAGAGCACGCTTCATCTTACCCCATCTCTTACCCCACATTCGCCAGAAGTCACAGAGCCCGACTTGTCTCAAACTAGGCCTTTATTTATCTCTCTCCCTGCTTGAATTTACTGATCGCTCGTCTTTCTCGCAGCGTGGTCGCCGCTCTGGAGAAATTGGAAATGCCAATGGATGTGCGGCAGGAGATATCCCGCTGCGTGAGCAAGTTCCCGGCCGACACGAGGTTTGCCGTCAGGTCTTCAGCTCTCGGTGAGTGCTCACAGCCACCTGCTCGTGAAGCTTTCAATGAAGCGCATTCCTCGCTACCTTCTTCGCACCCAGGGGAGGACTCCGAGGACATGTCAGCTGCTGGCCAGATGACCACGTTGCTGGGTCTTCGGACTGAGGAAAAAGTAACGAAACTCGGCCGATATTAAAATAGACTGATACTACTTATGCTTTTTTGACGACCAAATATTCATATCCTATTTCAAGGTTATCGAAGGCGTCCTGAAATGCTGGGCCTCGCAATTCAACTTTACAAGTGTGAAGTACAAGAGGTGAGTGTCGTGTTCTTCGAAATATGGAAACAGGCATATTTCTTGTAAAGCCCAAAGAAACGCATACTCTGGTCAATTCAATGCAGATTCAGGCTCTATTCCTACCGAGTCTCAAAGCGCGAGATGAGAAAATTTTACGCGGTCAAATTTATCTTTCTCCAAAAAAAAAAAAACCGTGAAAGTAGGAACTGCTGAAAAACGCACCTTTTATTGTACAAATCATTCCCCTTTCTCCTAAAGTACAAAAAGGAAGTACGAAAAAGTGTAACATAAATATAGATATGAAACAACTGAGTAATCTTTTAGCCACAGGCGATTTAAGTATACTTTCTTCCTTTGCAAGCTTGAAGTATGCAAAAATTGGCGCAGCTTGCCCTGGTGCTGCAAGGCTTGTGAAATAGCAAAGCTGGCGGCCCCTCTCGCTTCGTCGGAAACCCGACTGCTCCACCTATCATTGATTTCCGAACGTGCCGCTGAAAGATCTCCATGACTGGCAGGCCCGCATCGCTTTGTCCGCAGCCTTTCACATCTCTTCCAATGTGGACCGCGGTAGCACGCGCCAGGTCCCGCGGCAACCGGCTTCGCGAACTAGGCGTCTTTAGCGCGAGCGCGGCGTCTGTGCTCCCCACCCTCTGGCGCGGACGCACGTGAACTCTTTGCATTTTTTCGCGAGCTCCTCACCTGGTGAAAGCCCCCGCGCTAGCCTGGACAACGCCTGGCCCTCCTCACGGGGCACAGGATTACGTGCACTCGGTATTTTTTTGCGGTATTTTTTGCGAGCACTTTTCGCGAACGCCAATGGACCAATCTTAAGCTTAAACAGGTCTGCTTTTATAAATTGCCCGTTGTTGAGCATAGCTCAACAAAGTATGCCGAGGGGCCCGGAGACGCTGCTCGGCGCAGTCGGGGCTGCAGCCGCGAACGCTCAGTGAACTTCCATTGTTTTCGGATGGCACGCGCCCGCCCTCGTTCCCTCGCCCCCTCTCTGCCGTGCACTAATAGCGTCTGAGCGCTGAATAATAAATGCGACAGCTCATATCATTGTCATACGCAACAGAACAATAAATACCATAACGCTGTCTTTATAAGCGCATTTGAAATAATTTAGGAATGCAATATCGTACCGTCAAAACTGGCACCGGTCTTGTATCGAACTGCGCGTTTGCGCTGTCAACATTTTTTTATTCAACATGCTTAATGCGCTGATAGAGGCAGTTCAACGTCTAGTTCCGATCTTTTAGCAATCGCGAACGCGGCGTCTCTTCCTTTCCTTGAGGCCTGGTCTCTTTTAAATAACCAACTGAAGAGTTCACGCTATTTTAACAACCCGAATACCGCACTGCTACGGGCGGCCGTGTACCTATGCTCAAATCTACGCAGACCATGCTGGCATATCGCTGGTACTATAGTTAAAATGACGATTAAGCGGCGATGGAGGTCGGTTACGCAGCAAGGAGCGGCGAAGCTGTGCTCCGCAGCGTAATTTTGACCTATCTTCACGCGCGGACGAATACTAAGGCACTCGGCGATACTCGTCACATGACCCTGCGCTGGAGGTGCTGTGTGTGTGTGCGAGACTAGAGAATGGGGCACGAGGGTGAGCCGGTGGAGGAAGAACCGAGCGGCCTTCTCGGGGGCTCTTTCTCTGCGCTCCTTTCTTGGCGATTCCTATCGGCAGTTGCGCTATGCGGGAGTGAGGGAGCGAACCGTTGTAAACGGGCGGACCTAGCCGTGCGGAGGCCAATCACGGCGAGTCCATGGGTTTGTGTTTGCATGAAACCGGAGGACCAGGCGCATTATGTCCCTCCTAGTGGTCCAGTGCCCGTTCGGGAAAAGAGCATCTTCCTAAACGGCATGCGGGGAGGCCCTCTTTCGAAGTTGTTTATAGGGACTCTACAACCGCCCCCCCCCCCCCCCCGAAAAATGCTTTCACTCTTTCCTTCGCGCCTGGAAGCACTGCCAACGCTACCGTTATCGCCAGCATGGAGCGGCACTCCGTGATTTGTTCTCACAGCAGATACGCCTTTTGTTTCCCATTCGCTTTTGTGGCCTTATTTTTAAAGTGCCCATCGAATGCGTTCATTTTCTGCGACTGAAGGAAAGCCGGCCAATAGCCGCTATAACGACGTGATTTCAGCGGCCGAAGCACACCAAGACGTAGAAAGGTAGAGAAGATTTTCGAGCAAGATTTTGACGGACATTAAGCAGTAATTTTTGGCTGAGGAACTTTGCGATCCCCTAATCTAAGTACTGAAGGTGCTGGTCCACTACGTTGTGCATTTAAGACTTCCAAGTTGCAAAATGCCATGGAGGGTCTCTTTAACAAGGCTGACACACTATTCGGGAATGGGCCATTTGAGCAACTGTGCATTTCGCGAGAAATAAATAATACTGCCGCTAACCATGCCTTATAATTTGTTTACTTAAGTTTTGTTAACCCCGACTGGCCACGTCCGGATATTTAATCTTGTGTTTTAAGTGAAGTGTGTGTTCCCTCTTTATTTTGCATGCCTCACCGGCAATCTTGTCCAATAGGGCGTTGTCATGCGGTCTGCATTCTAAATTGTTCCTGCAAAATCAGATAATCTTGATCTATAATGATGTTACGAAAATTGAGCATTGAAAACCCCGCGCATACTAATCGCCGAGGATAATCTGTGTAGGTAACTTTGTTGACTGTTTTTCCAACGTTTTTGTATTCGTCGAGTTCATTGCGGAGCGCAAGTTTGCTTCAATAAACTTTATTTTTTCAAAAGCCCTTGTCAACGTGACAATAAAAACAATAGTTGTTTTGCTAGCTTCATACAAAACAAAACAGACCGGACACGACGGCGTATCATCGTGTTACAAGGAATTTCGAATTCTCATTTTCTCAGCCCCAACTTTAACTAGGAGGAAACTGCATAAGTTTCAGGGTTAAATTTGTCCACTCCAATGGCACCCTCTCACGTCTCTTGTGCTTTGTTTTAGGGATTCTTCCTATTTGATATTTTTGTCGCATAGCCCCTTTATTTATGGCCGTGTGTTTATACGCGTTTATTGAAGACGCAAAGCAGGTGGCATAAAAAAAACTCGCTAAGAGAGTTTTGTAACCCGCAGGCAATACGGCCAGCCAGTTGTCGCCCCCATGGCTGTTGTGGTTCAAGAAATGGTCGACGCAGAAGCTGCGGGCGTGATGTTCACATGTGACCCCCTAACAGGAAGCCCAGCGAAGATCACAGTTACGGCCAATTACGGCCTTGGGGAGGTACGTGGAAGTTTTTTTTTAGATGCGACGCATCTCTTGCTCTGAGGCATGTCCCTCCTGCGTCGGCGTCGGCGGCGTCTGCACACCACCTGCGCATGCGCGACTCTCCTCCGCTCTTCTCTCCAACAGCTGTGCACAACACTCTCACTCCATCTCATTATCATAAACAACAGCTGCGTGCGCGCGCATCGCTCGCTTCGCGCCGCTCCTGTCGCGCAAGTGCGCGCATGCGCGACTCTCCTCCGCTGTCTCCTCTCCTTCAGGCGCTGTGAATATAAAGCGGGTAGCGCGCTGCGGCGGTTCAGTCAGTGCTCGCTCTCGTTCGACTTCGCGTCACAACACGTTTTACCTGATTTAGAGAATCAACCCAACGGAAACACCAATTGAACCCCCGATGCGTCGCATCACACCAGGGTTCCCCCGCGAGAAGATGGGCGTAATTTTTTCCGTTCTGATCTTACGCACCTAACAAAATGCTGATCCTCATAAACAGACAGGTGGACAACAATCCCGTCCCTGAAGTCCAGTCCCTTAGTGTGCTGGGCATGCAAATCCAGAATAAAAGTAAGAACAGCGATACCCTACACAAGTTGTCCGGCAGTGATTATCAGACCTATCGACGGATTTGTCGGATAGCAAACAAACATTGAGGTAAGCAGAAAAAATATTTCTGTAGACTTCTCGAAGCATTTATACTAAGCCGAATGGTCTATTCAGTCCCCTACGTCTTTACATGTCAAAGATAGAAAAGGTAGCAGCCTTAAACCTCGTCAGGAGCACCCCTACGGAAAACCTTCTACAACTTGGATTACATAACCCCATAGCTGAGCTGTCGGAGGCTCAATGAACTGCTCAAATAGAGGCTCCATTACTAAGACTGGACAAGCCCCACTCACAGACCTACAGATCCCTCAAAGATGCAAACTAGAAGGCGAATTCCACCTACTATACACAAATGTCTCCACATTAAACGCCCCTCGAAAAATATGCCTCCCGACGATTAATAGATGGAAGAAAAGCTCGAGCAAAGACATGGTATAAACAGCTGTGCCCTACAGAGGAGGTAGTACACGTCGACGTTGCCGAACACACAGATCGAGATGCCACCACGACCGGGATTACCAACTTTTCCGGGTAGCCCATGCTGGCAGCTTCTATCAAAGCCAGCAATTCTCAGGAAGCGAAAGAAGCGGCCATTGTTCTTGCAAGAATCTCCACGAGAGCCATCCATAACCTCCTATATAGCCTACTGTGCCTGCTCCATCGTCCCGAAACCTATTGCAGCAGCCGGTTCACTGTGGGGGCGCCAAGTTCCCATGTTTTGTGATGGCCATGTCGATGCGAACTGCTGTTTCAGGCGGAGGTGAACTGAAACGCACCTCGGCGTCGTCTGCTACACGAAGGCGTCTTCCTGCTAGAAAAGTCTGCAAAACGGCGAGCCAGTATTAAAGACGAAGCTTTAAGCGTGGCGTCGCAGAACTGCTAAACTGCGTTCAGTGTACTGTTTCCACCTGCACACTCGCCCTTTTGGGTTCGCTACGGCAGTTTCCCAAGAAAATGTATACACGACCTCATGGTTTTCACTGCGACAAGAGCCAGTTAACTTTTCTTCCGCTGATAAGTGAAAATTTGATCAGTTGATAAGGGAAAAATAATGATTCTTCATTCGGTGTTGAGTGGTTATTGAGTCATACTAATTAAATTTTGTTTCAAGAAGTTGAAAGAGTTCAGCTCACCTTTTTTACTTATGAATCCATTAAGTCTTGTTCTGCGGCTAATATTCTTACGGTCCCCGAAAGGGTACACGCCCACCGTCCTCCATTCCTTCTCTATTTCTCCGTCGCTGCTGCTCTACGAAATGTTCCCATCGCGCATGTAGTAGATGTATTGACGACGCCGTAATCGGCAATGCCTGGCTGCCCCGCAAAGAATGACGACTCAGTATTTGAGGCGATGCTCAGTATTTGAGAGCCCATATATACGCTTAGGATAAACATTCAGCATGCACTTAGCTTGTTTCTCTCGCTACTTCTCGCCGGTACATTCATTCTTCCCTCACCAATCACATACCGAATAACCGATCAATTCCCAGTGGGTTTCAAAAACGCACTAGTAAACTCACCCGTGACATTTCTGGCTGAATCGAGGGAAACGCAGAAAAAAATCTTTTGCATTAAATTATTTACGAACGAACATGGTAGCCCGAGAAACACCATATCTTTTAGGATTACACTGTTAAGTTCTAGCGTCACCCTAGCTGGATTGTTTTATTTCTGGCCTCGTGAATTTCTATACCTTTTTTTCGAACAGGAGTTACCAGTCAGTGCTAGACCCACAGTCGCCTTTACACAACATGTATTTTTTGTTTGCAAAGGGCCTTGAAAACTTTTTTTTAAACCACTCATTGTTGCCAGGTGTGTAGACAAATGGTGACCGTGCCCTCGCCAACACAGGCGAACCTGGGATTAGTGTGCCATCAGAGAGAAGGGCGGAATTTCTGGCACTGAGCATGCACAAGGCGTTATAAAGGAGGCTATGTGTGTACTCAGCGATTGAAAATCTGCGATTAGAAACTTTGCAAATGGGCAAAGCCACACGCCAGCCGTAAACATTCTCTCAAATTTAACAAAACACATCCTACCAGATCCATGTGGTTTGGGTTCCTGCGCATTAATCCCTCCTACCCGGGAAATGAGGCCGGCCACAATTATACCCGAGGTTTTGCCAGCCGGCTTTTTCCACATACCGGCCAGGGAGCGCATTAAAACCTATTACAAGATCGCTATGCACTACCGCCCTGAAAGATTTCAATATCTTCCAGCCGATAAAGCCCTTAGCAAAGTTCAGCAAGTAACCTAGAGTCAACTCCAGAGTAATAGATTCATAAGCCTCATAAACTGTCATTGATTTATCCAGGAGATCCAGCAGACGGCGGTTGCACTAGCAGGGTCGTTCTCCTCATGCTATAGCCACTTTCACATTTCGCAGCTTCCCACCTAAATAAGGCATCCACCCACCAGCCGGTCGATGCCCCCGCGGTATGATAAAAACATTCGGTGGCTCCACGTCATATTTCTTGTAATATGCTGTACAATACGGCATACGGCATTGGGTTTTGGTCTGGTTGTACTTTCATTAGCTAGTGACATTTTGTGCTCTCATTGCAGAAAGAACAAACCCATCTTCTAAAGAGGACCAGGATGCGCGCGAGGCCTGTCACCAGTCAGTATAAATCAAAGCAAAACTCAAAACACCGAGCTAACCCTTGACCAAACCCAAACCCATGGCCAATCAACACCAGTGCAACCCCTGGCCTAATCCAAACCAAACCCCACCACACACATTTGCTCAACTTGACCGGACATTAAAATAAAACCACACACACACACACACACACACACACACACACACACACACACACACACACACACACACACACACACACACACACACACACACACACACACACGCGCGCACACACACACACACACACACACACCCGCGCGCGCGCACGCACACGCACGCACACGCACACACACACACACACACACACACACACACACACACACACACACACACACACACACACACGATAAAGAACTCATCTCATAAACAAAAATGTATTCACCTCATCACATACAGATTCCTTTCCTCTGGTGTGTCAATATTTAGGCTATAGTTCTTCGACATTTGAAACTAGCCACTCATCTCCCGGCATGCAGTGCGGCATATCAACGGCAGCATCCATGCCAACAGCGCTGCGGTAAACAGCGACACGAGTCTGCAGCACGCCCGCTTCAAATTAGCCGCTCATCTCGCGGCGTGCAGTGCGGGCTAGCAACGGTGGGGCCCGTGGCAACGACGCAGGGCAGGGATCACCTCCAACGTTAATGAATACCGTGTGCACATGGAGCAATCGGATAAACGTCGGCTTCATAACGCGAGGGACTCGCGTTAAATTCTCCTACCACGATGAAGCGTTCACACTAAACTTTCATACACCCTTTTTGGCCGAAAAGGGTGTAAGAATCTTGTGCCATGGCGAACACCTTTAAATGGTGTTTTGCTGAAAAAAGGATGTCAGGGTGAAAAAAGGGTGAATATGTGAACACCCTTAAAAAACGGCGTAAGGTTGCTCAACACACTAAAATAAGGGTGTGTGCAGCGGAACTACGGGTGATAGTGTACATGGGCCGAGAGCGCAGCGTGACATACAGACACATTCAATACGCACAAGTCCACTTGACCATCAAATGAATTGAGCAAGGAAACCAACGGGATGCCTAGGGACAGCGAGAACATACTTACTTAGGAGTACATCTGCTCTTCTTGCTTTTATAACCCGCAGAAGAGAGTCCTCCGATAGAGTCGGTGCGCTTATCTCAAACGTAAGACATTTTAGCACTAATTTCGGAATTTTGCACTTTAATGTGAGCATATACAAATAGCACGCGCATTAGCAAAAGCTTTTTAATCACGAGGTAGTTTTATGTTCAATAAGTCATACAATTTTATTAAATACCAAACAAATATTCGCAGCCATCTCAACACCTTTCAGGAAGAGTGTTCATTACTTCAACACCCTTTTTCCCAAAAGGGGGTAAAGCTAGAAATTAGCGTGCTGGAAACTAAGAAAAAGGGTTTAAAGAAAAAGGGTGTAAAGAAAAAGGGTGTAAGAAAAAGGGCGTAAGAAAAGACTGCCACCCGAGAAAAAGCGTCTAAGAGACTTCTAGCTTTGGACGTATTTCATACCATTTTACACGGGTGGACAGAATTTTTTCTACGAATGGAGTATGTTTTGTACCTCACAATGTATCACACAATATAAATTGGCATAGTGTATACAGTTGAAGCTGTTTCAGCGTGAACTAAATTCGGTCGGTGGCGTTAGCAAAACCGACAGAAAAAAACCTGCTCCCCTGTAAAGGGTGCACTACCGCAGATAAAGTGTTCTAACAGGAAAGCCGGCTTTCGAGCCTGTTCAAGTGTGATCCCAGAGGGCGCAAGCGTATGCGTATCTTCTACTATACCGTTTCAAAGTTAATAGTCTTATCTGGATTCTAAAACGCAAGAAAATTGGCGCAGCTTGCAATGGTGCTCCAGGTGGTCGACCTGGCATGTTTACCGCTTGGATCCGCTGGGGAACACACTGGAACAGCCTTGTAAAATCCGGTTATGGTTGGCCGCACCCCTCAGGGCTTATCCTACCATAGCAAGAACATTGCAAAGCCTAGCAAACGTAGCAAACCTTAGCAACACTGGAAGAATCTAGGTAGAACCCCAGCTCCGCTGTTCTTTTTTAGGGGCGAAGCTCCCCTTGCTCGGGCCCTGTCCCGTCCGTCGTTGTTGCTGTACACGGCACCACGATGATGATTGTAGCAGGATCCCCCTAGGGATTGGCCAACCAAAGATTGGCCGAAGAGGTCAAAATGTTCAACGCGTTCGTTGCTAACCAACAAGGAGGAGAGGAAGAAGAAGAGGTTGTCGTTCGTCGCCTGCGAGCTCAAGACACGCACCGGGGCTACGCGACACAAGACGCTCTGCAGAAAATGACGGCCAAGGTGGCTAAAATGTCACACACCGAATTCGCCAACATACCCATGGAGATTCTCATCTTCCCAAACAAGCCTTACATAATCACCATAAACATTGACATCGCCGACGGGCTTGTCAACGGAGCGGTTGGAAGTCTCAAGCTTTACGAGCGAGGAGTGGTGGTCTTGACGCGGCAGCGCCCGGTCTCGATCCCACGACTCGCTGGCCGCGATGGAAGGTACGTGGGGCAATACCCACTGCGCTACAAACCGAGACGCGAGCATGGCTACGAACGCTCCTTATGTCCTTCACTCATTCAGATGGTGCGCACCGTCAAGAATACCTATAACAATGTTCCACGGTTTCACCGATAAGCATTTTAGCTTCGTCCCTCTCATCATCATTCACTTCGTGGAGATGGCGGGATTTTTTTGCAACTGAACACCTCTTTGACACCGTTTCGACACCCTACAGAAAGCCGAGCGTGTTTCAGTCGTTCAACACCCGTTTCACTCCACCACTATAGTCTTTTCCATTTAAAAAGGTTCAAATTGATATTTGCCGTGCCAAAACTAAACTTGGGGCGTGGGGCGCACCGTATATGAAAACGAGCGGTCGTTACAGACGACCACTTTTTTTTTTGCTTTTGAACATTTCTTACGAGTAGATGAGGGTATGAGGGGATGTCTTGGTCTTTACAGTGCAATTTTACATGCATGCATAGCTTTATTCAATGAAAAGCTGAACGCCTTTTCCTCACCTTTCAACACCCTAAGAAAAACCAAGGGTGTTGAAGTTGACAGACACCCTTTTTTCATTTAAAAAGGGTGTAGAGCTAGGAAAACGGTGTTCCGATACAAGAAAAAGGGTGCAATGGGCTCCCAACACCCTTTTTCCACCTATGCTACATCCTTTTTGGCCAAAACGGGTGTAAAAATGTGGGTGTTCCCTCTTTCGTAGGATCCGGTAAAACACAAAAGCGAAATGTGCCTTCACAGGAGCAGTTGAATGTTTATTGTGCATTGATATGAACTTGCACGTCACTGTTTATGTTTCGACGGAATGGAACCGTTAGACGCATAAACGTTAGCTCACGTAAATCCGACTGAAACAACAGGCGCTCGCAAACCGTTCGTGGGAATGAAACCAAACGGGTTGTCGAGAATCGTTCGGTGAACACACGGTCCGCTGCAGAGATAGCATTAGCGGACCGTGCCACGTCACGAGTGTGACATGAGCAAGTCGGCTTCTCCGCAGCCTATGTGCGCGTTGCCCGTACACGTAGGCGCTGGCATCGAGGCGCCAACTGTCGGCGCTCATTAGCGTCATGATGCAACTACTTGCTTCGCCTCTCCTAGACGGCAGCACCATCTGAAAGGAAGGGTATAAGGCGTGTTTGACGTCCTATTTACGCGTCTGTTCATAGCGCCGTCGGGAGCGCGTTTCGCACCTCCCGTTGCGGCGAAAGAGTTCGTGGCTCGGATCCTGGCGCCGCCGCGGCAAACGAAGTTTTTCTGGCGCTATCATTTCGGTGACGGATATGACGTCAGTTAGATCATGGTGGACCCCGATATAAAACCCTTTCGTGTTGAAAAAATGTGACTGATCCCTCTTTCATAGGAATCGGAAAAACATGAAAGCGAGATGTGCCTTCATAGGATCAGTTGAATGTTTATTCCGCATCGATATGACCTTGCTCATCGCTATTTATATTTCGTCGGTATGGCACCGTCAGACTTACAAACATTGGAGACTTTTGCACGCGCTGGAGCACTGCGTAAACCCGGATGAAACCACACGCGCTCGTAAACCATGCGAACGAAGCCCAACGGGTTGCCAGCGAATCATTTGGTGAACTCACGGTCCGCTGCAGCGAAAGAGCATGATTTGCGGGGCTGTCTTGTGAGTGCGCTTGGCTAGCGACAACGCGCTGGCGAATCGCTTTCGCAAATGTGCGACCACTGCGTCCCTTCTCCGTGGAGTGCACGGCAGACGGTTGCGTTGCGACGAGCTCAGCTGGCGCCAACTCTCGGCGCTCATTAGCATCGTGATGCATTACTTCGCTTCACCTCTCTTAGACGGCAGCACCATCGAAACAGAGGCGATTATAGGAAAGATATATCGCGCGTTCATACGGCTGTGTGCCCTTCAAGTCGTAGCGGAGTCGGTAACGCGCCTGGGACCTCCCGTTGCGGTGACAGAGCACCCGGATCGAATCCTGGCGCAGCCATGATTTTCTGGTGATATGACGGATATGACGTTAGTCAGATATTTACGGGTGCCGTCATGAAACAGTTTCGTGTTAAAAGTTTAGTGTGTTCTTCGCTTGATGCGGTTGGTTTCAGGAACACCATCCCGAACTTCCTATATACAAGCCAGTCAATAGAAGCTTCGCTTGAAAATACTGCTTATGCCCCACAGATTATCTTTTTTTCAGTCAGAATGACTAAATACGCATAATGTGGGTGTTGCCCAATCATTGCAAGCTTGCAGATACGCGGTAAGGTGACAAGAAATGTATAATCCTGTAAGGGGGCTCTAACTACTGATCACAAGCGATCCCCTCCAGAAGGGTGGGCAGTTGGGCGAGTTCGTGATTTAACATCGTGGTGAAATAGCACGGCTTAACAAATACACTGCAAGAAGGAATCACACAGAACGGGCGCTGACTATCAACTGAGATTTATTGAAGAGAGGTGTACACTTCTATATCAAAACATCTCATTGATACTGCACACGTGCGCACATTATCTTTGAAACTTAAATTAACACTAAAAAATCTGAGAGGAACAACGCCTGTGCCTACAATCAACAAACAATCAACAAAAGCAAACTTGGCTGGCGCACTAATCACCAGGCATATTTATGTTCACAGCCTCTCTTAACTCTCTTTGGAGCTGATTTTTGTGTTTGTAGAGGAAGACCGTTTTGTCAGGATAAGGTACACATGCGCTCGAGTGCCAGGGAGCAGACAAACGGCATGTGGCAGTTTCCTTCGAGGAAAACAAATGCGCTCTCAAGAGCACGTACAAACACCGACCCATCTGGCCGACATAAGGACGTCACGATGACAACGACATTCGGTAAACGGTACACGTGCGGCGTGGGACATATGGTCGGCCGAGAATTTACTGAATCTACCTGACTGAGTGCCTAGCTTCCTGCTCTCTACAACAGCACAGGCTTCGCCTAGTTTATTCGGTGCCGAACTGACAACCTGCTCCCCATACCTGGAATCCATAGATTTATGGGATGACGGCGTACTTCCTTTCGTAGTGCTCTACTTAATTCTGTGCGCCGTAATTAATACATCCTTTTTTATTTTTTTTATTTTGTAAGTTACCACACGCTGTGGGCATTGTTAAAAAGCCTGCATCCTTCAGTTTTGTACACGTTCCTTGAAACTTGAGCCAATTTACTGCGCACAAGATTTCAACAGCGCCGAACGAAAGCTCCAAAAAGCTTTCAAATTCTTTACCAGTTTCCTGTAGCCTAAAAGGCTGCAGAAAACTGCTACAGAATTCAAACAAGGTTAACAAGAACCAGAAGGTTCTTGGGGCAATTTCAAGCAAATATGGCTTGGGCCGAAGTTAATCGATCTGGGATCGAGATATAGGTCGAGATTGTGGATCCGCACGTCTTTCATAGCTTCTGAAGTAAACTTTCGATCCAGTTTATGTTTAGGTTGGTTGTTTCAAAAACGCTGCCGGCATCCAGAAGGAGTTTTAAAATCCGCGTCGTCAAATAATAGGACAATTATTTTTCTACAGGGCTCGTCATTGACACTATGGAATGCATTGCCCCAATTGGCAAGGTACTGCTTCGCCCTTGCGACCCTCAACTGGATATTGGCATTGGATACTTTACAAGCGACGCTTACGCTTCTCCACTTGCTGCATTTTTGCTGCTCGGGGTATCTTCTTTTCAGTATTGCTAACAGTACTTACCACGCAGCACTTGCGCTGCTTGAGACTGAGAGCAACAAACGAAAACTTCTGCAGGCGCGCGCCGAGCATACATTTGCTGCCGTCGTTTTGTTCGACACGCATTTCTTTACGTGCAGTCGGTGGTGTCAGCATCTGCAGAGCCGGACACATTCACCCTGAAGAAAACAGGCGGAGTGCGGCCATTCATCGAGTCGGTACAACTGGGGCGCAAGTCGGTCTACACAACCGCGTCCGGTGAGCATAAAAATTGGCCGTTTATCTGCTCCCTAGGCTTCGTATGTCGTCGAGATACGATGGTCTTCTGCCGCACCTGCCACGTACCTGCCTCTCCTCTCTCTCCCGCCGTCCTCTCACGCTGTACCCCTCCTGTCTCGGTCCTCCTGTAATAAACGCAGTAAAGGTTTCTGAAATTCAATTCAATTTATCTGTGCTCGCACTGCCCCCGCGAAGTCTGTTGCGACCTTAGGTTACTGTTACGAACTACCGGGCAAGGCTGGCGGCTCCTAACAGTTGGTAATACAGTTCGCTCGTGATACCCAGGCTGCATCCATTGCGAACCATTTTTGTAGTTTTAGTTGAAATGTTGTTTCTAATGCGTTTCTTTTTTTCTTTTTTGCTATCGCAACAAAGTACGGCCATGTCTACCTCTAGTAATAGACACTGATAGTATCAGTTATGTATTGGTGTTTTGTCACAAATACGCCTATTGTTTCCTTATTGCTGGACAATGCTGACCAGCATGAAGTCTGCTACCAGATATAGTAGTTGAAAAATTGTTTTGTTTATGTAATTGTCTCGTTAAAGGGATTTCCGGACAGACGGATGGACAGACAGATAAAAAATTTCCGCGTTTAAAGTAGCTTTAGAAAGGCCATCGTGTTTCATGGGCTCTAAAAGTTCGTGGCGCTTCACTTGTCCTCCACAATGTTGAGCACGTTGCACAAACATGGAAACGTTCTCCCTGTGGTGCCTGGGGACGAATTGGCTTGGCTTTACATTCACTAGAAGGGCATATAGCGTACTTTACGCGTCACCCAGGCGGAACACCAACGAAGCACGCGTAGGCATTCGAACGCACAGGGACGGGTAACTGTATTACTAACCAGCAACACGATATCAATAACCTGTCACCGCCGCAGCCCATACGAAGTGGCCGGTACGGCCCAGTGCAAACTCTGTGCAGGGTCGCATTCTAGCGCAGTGAGTGCGGTGACTGCTCTCCTATTTCCTTCGCTGTGCGCAAGTGGGTGGTACATGATTTGCACGCATTCGGCGTTGAGCTGCGGCCCGGTGGAGCTTCGCTGCGCAGAGGTACAAAAATATCGGAAAGTTGCTAGCGCCCTACAGCGACCCGCACACTATAAACCCCTACGCACCACTCAGTCAGTTAGCAGGGAGTGATATTGCGTCATCCTAATAAGCATCCTAATCCATAAGAAAGGTGACATGAACGACTTGAAAAATCAGCTTACTGTCAGTCGTCTACAAGGTACTCACCAAGGTAATCGCTAACGGAATTTCTGCAACCGTAGATTTCAGTCAACCTAAAGAACAAGCAGAGTTCTGTAAAGGCTATTCAACAACGGACCATATTCACACGATCACTCAGGTGATAGAGAAGTGCGCTGAGTATACTGAATTCCTATATATAGCCTTCATAGATTATGAGAAAGCATTTCACTCGGTCAAAACCTGAGCAGTCATTCAGGCATTACGGATCCAGGGTGTAGATGAGCATTATGTAAGAATACTAGAAGATATCTACAATGGGTCCACAGCTACCATCATCCTCCATAAGGAGAGCAGTAAAATACCTATAAGGAAGGACGTCAAACAAGGAGACACAATCTCTCCAATGTTATTCACAGCATGTTTACAAGAAGCATTCAGAACATTGGATTGGGAACAGGTGGGAGTAAGGGTTAATGGAGAATACCTCAGTAACCTCAGATTTGCTGATGATGTTGCCTTGTTAACTAACTCGGGGGAGGAATTGCAAAGCATGCTTACCACACTGGACAAACAGAGTAGAAGCGTGGGCCTAAAAATTAATATGCAGAAAACTAAAGTAATGATCAATCACCTCGGGACAGCACAGCGGTTTGAGATAGGGGGCGAGGCCGTGGAAGTAGAAAGCGAATACATCTACTTAGGCCAAGTTGTGACCCCGAATCCCAACCATTAGGAAGAGATAATTCGAAGGATAAGAGTGGGGTGGAGTGCATTCGGCAGGCATTCTCAGATAATGAATGGCACCCCATACCATTGCCCCTTAAGAAGAAAGTGTATGACAGCTGCATCTTACCGCCACTCACCTACGGGGCAAGAACTTGGAGGCTAACTAATAGGGTTCAACTTAAATTGAGGACGACTCAGCGCGCAATGGAACGGAAGATGATAGGTACAAGGGACAAGAAGTGAGAGGAGTGGGTCAGGGAACAAACGCGTGTTAAGGACATATTATTAGGAATTAAGAAGAAATGGACGTGGGCAGGGCATGTAACACGAAGGCAAGATAACCGTTGGTCATTAAGGGTAACAGAGTGGATCCCGAGAGAAGGCAAGCATTGCAGGGGGCGGCAAAAAGTTAGATGGGCAGATGAGATCAAGAAGTTCGCGAGGATAAATTGGTCACAGTTGGCACAGGACAGGGGTAATTGGAGAATATCTACGCCCCGCAGAGGGCGTAGATAGCCTAGTTATGATGATGATGATGATGACGATAATGATGATGATGATGACGATGATGATAATATTATTGCGTCTCACATTCTAGCACTGAAGCACCAGCTGAGTCAAGCCCATGAAATCGGTGTCCGCACGCTGAAGTCCGAGCGCACACTCTGGAGCCTAGCAGTGATACGTATCCCCTGAGTACCGCATAGCTGTATAGCTGTATTTGGGAGCACTTTATACAATGCGTGACACCATCTAGGTTGGTCAAGAGTTCAATCAATCAATCAATCAATCAATCAATCAATCAATCAATCAATCAATCAATCAATCAATCAATCAATCAATCAATCAATCGCTTGATCAACCGAACGCGCAGTAAATGAGCGCAAGGACTGTGACTGCCGACACAAAGAAATCTGCGCTCACTGGAAGCATGTTCACGTACCCGAGCACTGTTTTATAGGCACAAAGCAGCACGTACACGTGTATTGAACAACGCATTTTTTGACCGGGATGCACAAACGTTACATGTAGCTAGCGACATTCATTTGGATGCGTTTGGTGTCGTGAAAGAGCCAAATGAGATCTGACCGAAACTGCGTGCGTCTATCGAGTCGCTGCGACAAAGAATCACATGCGCTCCTTCCAGGGCTGTACATTAAAATGGTCTGTAGCTCTCAATGTAAAATAAGACCCGAGAAGAGGAAGAAAGGGGCAGTGGAGCATAGCGCTGCGGTGCCGGCGATCGACGGCGAAGAAGCTGTGCGTGGGGCCCTTTTTGGCCGACATGGTTCGTGTCACCACGTAAATGCATCGCTTCGTCGCTGTCATCTGTTTTTCCGCCATGTAACAATACCCCGAGATAAGAAATCGTACTGAAATTGGCCGCTAAGACGTTTCTACCCTTACGCAGAGTCTCATTTGCTTGTCACAATTATTTACTTCAAAGTAAAGTTGTAAACGTTGCAGGATTCCCGCCTACTGTCAATGTGTACGCAGCAAAGATGGTTACGGAAAGTTATATGAATTTTATATCAGAATGTTATATCAGAATTACTTTGGAAATAATTTTAAGGAAATTATGTGTATGTGTGTTTATTCGATCAATATTATAAGTAATCATATATAGTTTTCCACGAATAGTTGTCCATGAGTACAGATTCGGAGGACTTGAATCTTTACAGTACTGAGAGGGCTCTAAAGTTTTTCTGGCCACAAGTGTTCCACCTTAGGTCCGATCAGCACCCAGTGTCTTTTAAATGCATACTGAGATTGAATTCCAGCGCGGACCGTTGCTTGTTTGCAGAGGTTGAAGGCGTGGTGATGCTGCCAGTGTCCGAGGACAAGACACAGGTGGCTTGCGTCTCAGAAGAGCAAGTCGAAGCATTGGCCTACATTGGCACCCAGGTGCGGTGCATTCTTCTATCCTTTTGGCATACTGGAACGGAGGGCTCTAGTTACTCACAAGTCCCTCAGGGGGCCATTCGGCACGCTCATGTGTACGTTACACCACAGCCTGTAGTCGGTGTAAAGAACGGCGCTACAGATTGACAAGTGCCAGCATTTGCCATTTTCATAACGGCTTCCAAACGGCTTTCCGCGCAAACTTTTTCCCGTAAATCAGTTTAAATGTACATATCGAACCGCATTGCCACTTTCAATCGGCTTAATTTTTAAAATGTACAACCGGCTACAGCTCATAAATTGAATGCGTGTTAGCTAAGTTTGTGCTGCTTCTTAATGCGCATTCCTTGTTAATAGATTGAGAAGACGTACACAACTCCACAAGACATTGAGTGGGCCATCTGCGGTGAACATTTCTTCATGCTTCAGGTAATACAGAACCTTTTCTTTCTCGCACACCGTGCAATTGCAACGCTGTACCAGGACTTATTGCATCTTCCAGTGCCGACCGGTGACAACGTTCTTCCGGGAGTCTGATTTTGAGATTGTCCACGAGTTCGACAACGGTTTGAAATCCGATAAGGAAGTTCTCAGCAAAGCAAACATGTCGTAAGTACCATACAACGCGTCTTTCGCATCTGTTTATACAGACAAATGGAATAATCAAAAATTTTTAATAACCGCAGAGTGTAAAGAGGTGTAAGGTGTAATTACCACCGTTTAGAATCTTTCCTAACCCGCGATTACTGTATCGGATAACGTATGTTCGTTCCCATATGTCAGTTAAGTCAATATAAAGAAACACACTGCAAGGAAAATTTCAAGAAAGCTCGCACTCACGCGCAAGACTTTAATGGCGAAGCTGTGGTGTACGTGAGCAATTCCAGACACGGAGACAAGTTTCAGTATCACAGTTTATTTGCATAGTTACGGTGCTACTAATCGTCGTCGGTGGCATCTAGGAGGTCGTCGTCTTGTTGGCGGTGAGTGGTGGATGCAAAGTCACCTTCAGCATTGTAGACTTCTACCAGCTCACCTGGCCAAGCTTGCACTAAGTCGCTCAAGGCTTGAACCAAAGCGAATCTGAAGGATTTCTTTACACGTGAACACTGAAAGACGTGAGCACTGAAAGTTTGTAATTGAAGCAAAATGGAAAGGCTAGCTAGTCGGTGAACATCCGTGAGTGAAACTTAAGCGCAATCTGAAACAGGGACGAGAAAGCGAAACGACACCGGCACCTAGAAATTGTTTGAAATTGTTTATTTACATGTTCCGTCGTTGCTTTGTACTATGCTAGTAGTAGTAATCGTCATATGCATCGATGTCGTCGTGTCCCCCATGCCAAACATTACATGCGCGGTAGCGCTTGACGACAGCGCCGGAGTTTTGCAAGTGCAGAGCACTTTAGGCACTCGCCTTGTCCGATCTCGCTTGCTGGAACCAAGCATATCGCCACGGCGTTACGGTGTAGCCTGTCATGGTCCCTTCGGCGCGGCGTAACCCAGAGGCCAAGCCGCTGTGCGTGAGCGTGAGCGTGCGTGTGCGTAGCGTGAGCTAAGGTTCAGCTGGTTATTCTTAGTTTACCTGGTTGTTTAGGATTAGCTGATTATCATGCTTACTGCTGCTTATCATGCAATGCAAAGCAATCCAATCCAGTCCAATTCAAAACCAATCCAAGCTAAGCCAAGCCAAGCCAAGCCACGCCAAGCCAATCTAATCCAATGCAATCCAGAACTCCCGCTGACGCAGTTTCAGGCAGGGGTCGCGCGAGCACTGCGAAGGCGGGAAATTTGAATTGCGTGGGGTGGTAGCAGCATAGGTCGGCAAAACAGAAAGAACTCACTCAAACTCAATCACATTTTTTTTTATTTACGCTGTACTCAATCAAACTCAGACTCAAAAAGTTCGTCTGTTCACAAAATCACTCGTACTCACTCATCAAATACTCATTTGTAATCGTACTCACTTGTACTCAAACTCATTTGTCCTCACGAGTATTCGTACTCAATCTGTACTCATGAGTACTCACTCTGTATTCATGAGTACTCAATCTGTACTCATGAGTACTCAATGAGTACTACTGCTCATGAGTACTACTCATTCTGCACTCACGAGTACTACTCATTCTGACCTCATGAGTACTCAATCAGTACTCATGAGTACTAAATTTGTATTACTCACGAATAATCAACTTATCTGCACTGTTAGCTAGGTCGTAGCTCGAATGAAAGACTAAGTAGAAAAAATAAATTGTTTAATTGATTAGAAAAACACAGGTTACATATACATCAGGACAGAGGAAGAAAACGTCTGAAGCGGTGCACTGTCGTTGGGCGACTTACTGTGCGAAGGCAAGTACACTGTACATGTGAGAAAGAGAAACGGAACGTAAGCACTCGCGTTGCGCCTGGCGTCTCGTCTTGTTCACAGGCCGGGTCGGGCTCATGGGAGCTCGGGGCTTGTCGGTGCGGTCGTGGCCGTAAACTGCGTTTTTCTGCGTGTCTTCGGGTGGCAGCTTTTGTCGTCCGTTTTCGTTTCCGGGCGCGCTGATACGTATCCTAATCGTGCTCTGAATCCGAAATGCGCCTGCCCCCAGGCACAATGAAGCGTTCGCGTAGATTGACGTCCGTTCGTATCCAGATCACTGTTCGCTTGTTCACAGATGCTCGATGCTGGCGTTTGTTTTTTCTTGTTCCAGATACTAGAAACTTCGTTAAGAGGGTGTTCGTCACGTTGAGGTTCGGTGAATTTCAAATCTGCTTGATTTTATTGTGTGTGTGCCGTGGGATTCACTTCGTCAGACCTGAACTTGACAGTGTTTACGGCGTTGCGTTGGTTGCGCCGCTTCCGTCGGCGATGGTGTTCGCTCGTTGCGTGCTTGATGCATGTGGGGGCGTAGACGTCTGGTTTGTCCGGTGGCGAGCTGCGCTGTGTAGGGATGGCATAGTTCGGCGCGTTGAGGACGTTGCTTGAATTGACGCGTGCGTTGCGTATGGTGCGGGAGTCGTTTGGCTTTTCGTTTAGTGTGTGGTAGCGGGGCGTTTTCGTAGGGTGGCATGGCTGATCGGTCAAAGTCGTTGCAGCTCCGTGCTCGCAGTCTCCGTGGTTGTTTCGGAAGTGAAACCGTTGGGGTGGGGAAGCGGGCGTAGTTCGTGCCGTTCGTTCGGTCCCACATTCCTCGGCGTCGCAAGCTTGACTTCATCGTCAGGGCATTCGATGCTTCGTCTGGATCAGGTTCATTCGTTGCCGTTCTTGCCGTGTCCGTGTCGTCGCTCACGACCTCGTATTGTGCGTGTTTTTCGAGAATGCTATAATCGCTATCTCTCCCATACAAGCAGGCTCCGTTTATCGCGAATCCGCTTGCTCGCGGTTGCGTCCTCTTGTACGAAATGGTGTTTGTCGTGTGAGTCTCGATCGGAGCGCGGGTGCCGGTGACCTTGTTAATTATGGCTCGGACATGCCGCATGCGCTGGCCGTGCCGTTGCTCGTTCACGGACCTCCTACTTGCACGAGTGTCATGTCGTTCGTCCGCTGGACTCGGGCGGGAGCAGTGGGTGTCGGAGAGCTTGTACTTTCCGGTAGGGTTGAACCGCGTGCGCTGGGTCCTTTGTTGCTTGTGTCCAGGTGATTTCTGCGGTTGTAACATTCGCTGGCCAAGTCCGGATAGCACCTGCAGTGGGAGCGGAGGATGTCGCGAACAGCAGTTTCCTCCGTGTGTGCTGGCTTGGTAGCGTTCCGTGCGTTGTGCATTTCGTTCTCCGTGGTCAGCTCCACTGGTTCAAGTTGGATGTCATTCGTCACTTCTGGTGCGTTTCGTGCGCTGTGCGTCTCGTTTTATCTGGGAAACTCCCCTATAATTGGGGTGCGGTCGTTCGCCACGTATGGTGCATTTCGGGCGCCGTGCGTCTTGCTCGCTTGCCGTGGCCATATCGACCAATCCGGATGCGATGTCGTTGGTTGCGTGGACCCGCGCCGGGACAGCACGTGCGGAAAATGTACGTACCGGCTCCGTTGCGTTCCGTGCTCCCAGCGTTCCGTTCGTGTACGTCTGTACCGAAAGAGCAGGTGCCAGAAACGTGGTGCCTTCTGGCTCGTGCGCGCTGCGTACGTTGCGCGTCTCGTTGCTCGTTGCTGGAATGACCTGCGCGGGGCGATGTAGCTCGTGGGCGATGTAGCAGAGCAACGTGTGTTCGTGATCTCGCCAGAAATGCACTGACCTTCGATGCGTCTCCGTAATCGTGGCGATTACCTGGGGAAGGTCCGGTGAGCACGCAATCACAATTTTGCATGCGTCGTCTCATTCATGTGCGTGCCGTCGTGCATTCTGCCTGTGCCCGGATCTCGTGCAGTCCAGGCACCGTGGAAAACGTGCGGCCGACTCTCGCCAGTTGTCTCAGAAAACTTTCTCGTTCATCACGCAGCCTTCTGCTCTCAAACAGCGCCGCTTGCAGGGTCCTCTGCCGTTTGTTGTCGGAGGCAGTCTGAAGTAGCGTTGGCACATTCGTTTGTTTGGAGAGATGGCGACGTTCTTCGTTGTCCTCTAGAAGGCGGAAGATGATGTCGTCCTTACGGCCAGAGCAGGGTAGCCCTCGTATTCGTAGTGCGCTTACGAACTGCTGTTTCTTCGTAGAGCATAGGACGTAGCGTTCCGTTGAAGTCAGCACTGTGTCGACCACCGCTGGCGTGGAGTGCGTCGGTGCCCCATGTCTGCGTGCTGCACTCTCGTAGTCGTGGTGCGGTCCGTCCAGGTTGTTCGTCCGTTCGTCCTCCCGTGGCCTTAAATCATGATCCTGTCGACTGCAACATCTTAGCTAGGTCGTGGCTCGAATGAAAGGCTAAACAGAAAAAAATAAAATGTTTAACTAATTAGAAATTCTGAGATTACATATACATCAGGACAGAGGAGCCCGAGAAGAAAACGTCTTACACGGTGCATTGTCGTAGGGCTTCCCACTGCGCGAACGCACGTACACGGGAGAGAGCGAAACGGGACGTACACACTCGCGTTTTGAATCGCGGGCTGAATCGCGGCTGAATCGCGGGGCAGTTGGCCAGTTGTAGAGAGGGCGCATTATGTACATGAAGCTACTTAACGGCGACCCCAGTAGCTCCCATGTGTACAGCGGGGCGTGATATTAAGTTGCAATAATGAATTATCTTTATGACAGACACAGACAGACAGACTGACAGGCCAAGATTGTCGCGCTGAAGTGGCCAAAGAAAGACTATCGTCTTTGAACCCATCTGGAAAGAGACGCTGCCGCCGCTGTTCCGAATTCTGCGAACATTGCGCAACCGTACCCCTCGAAACCGCCGCCAGCCCGCAAAGTAAGAGATAAACAGAAAGACGAAAACCGGCTAGCGCGCGAAAAGCCAAAGGGGGAGGTCCCGCCGCGAAAAAGGGACAGGACGGGCGCTACGCGTCGTTGTGTCTATTTCCGTTAACAGCTAGGCCAAAACCCACACGGGTCTGATCTTACTCACTAATTTTTCTATGCGTGTGTGTGCGGTTAACCAGAGTGCCCGACACAAATTTGCTACACCTGGCGACGCGCCGACGGTGGGCCCGATTCGCGCCTCGGTCAGCCAGCCCGCGGCCGACGTGCCGCAACTGGCGGCACACGCAGCCGCCGAGTCTACTCTCCTTTTCCCATCGAGACGGCCGCACCAAATCACGCTTGGGACGACCGGCCCGCAAAAGACACGCAGCGACGAGTAGACTCTGCAGACGGCGCCGCAGAGTCGCCTCCCCTTTCCCATTCATGGCTCGGCTGACGCAATCACTTCGCCTGCATTCGCCGGATTCAAACTGCGGCCAGTGATAGTCCTGATTGGAAAGATTCGAACTGCACGCGGCTGCGGCGGAACCCTGGGGGTATAAAACCAGCCCTGAAGCAACGGCTGTGCAGCGGCATTTCATCGGAGGCACTGAGTTGAGAAGTGCCTTTGTGCGAGCCATGTAACGCTCTTTCTACCTTTGTATATATTGTATATGAATGCAGCTTAAAATCACCGTCAGCTCGACAACTTCATCGCTCTCCTCTGCGCCGCGTCGATGGCGGACTGAGCAGGGCAACGTCGCAACATCTATGCATCTGTATTGTTAACATGTGGCTTTTGTATCTATGTTGTACAACGCGCACCTTATGTAACACCCCCCTGTGGGGTCTTTAAAGGGGTCCTGAAATGCCTTCCGCCGATGCATGGATGTACATGTAACCAAATAAAGCAATGTATTAGCAATCTCCTCCTGCAAGAATTTTGTTAAAGCGATGAGTATTAGCTGAGAAATCGTAAATCAAAAACCGCGAATTATCGTCGCGCCGTATTTCCTCCTCCTTTCAACTGTTTCTTCGCTGTTGGCCTCCCCTCCCATGATGCTCCGCTCCTCAGCGGTGACGTACTTCCGCTATTGCGCTCCCACAGACTGCCGTCTGCTACGGGCCAGCTCTTTCGGCTTTTTCATCTCTGTAGACACCATGGACACAGGCTGGAAAAGCGAACGAATGACCTGGCCGCATGTGTGCGGCCTGGCCTTGCCCTTTCGCGGTGAATGTAGCTGCAGTTGGTATCGGCGGCGAACTCGCAGCCGCGTGGGGAGAATCGTGCGCTCGTTCCCTTTGGTGCGCCGCGCACTGTTTATCCAAAAAGCGCGGTCTCAGATGTGGCCCCGCTGGTGCCGGGTGTTATTTTGCGGTGGTTGTAATTCCTACTACCGGCGGCATGTGAAAAAAGACATTTTCAACCGACACAGAACCCGTGCACAAAACGCGCCGGATCGGATCGCTTTATCAGCGGCGATGAACGTGAAGGCGAAGAGCAAACCAACGCTGCACTCGATCAGCGAGAACCCGTGTTCAGACAAGCTGCACCCATGGGTTGCATTCAACACTGACGGGAAAGCGTTTGTTTGCACTTGTTTGGATAGTCGTAAAATGTCCAAACACTCCGGCACTCCGCTAGCAGATCAGCCGGCGAGACATTTCGGAAAACATTTGACAGATGGCGCTGTATGCATTAGTGTGTCGCTACGCAAAACTGATGAGACGCTCTACTAAAACTCCCATCGCGGTGTCACGTAGCGGGACGCAAAAATTTAGCGTTTAGCGTATGCAAAGGCCACAAACGCTGTACTAAAACTCTATTAGCAGCAAAATAGCGTGCGTATGTGAAACCGCTTGCGTTTACAAAGCTGCACGCCGAGCGCGTACGTTTCAAACCTAGTGACATCGTTTAAATACACTGGCAAGCACAGTGTAACGTAGTCAGATATCAACCGTATGCTCAGGCGACAAGCAAGAGCTTGTTTTATGTGGGGCGGAGATTGCGCATAAAGGCCCGTTCGCACTTGCGACGAAAGCGAGTGAGAGCGGCAGGAATTCCGTCGCTTTGTCGCGCGGCGATCGTTTTTGTCGAATGGTCGGGACAAATTTTGGTTGCGCGACAGAATTCCCGTCGCTTTCGCTCGCTTTCGTCGCAAGCGGGAATGGAAAGTTCTGCCGCTGCCGTCTGCTACGCAGCTCGGAGGTACCGCGCGATCTGCTCGGGCCGGATGAACGCGCACACTCCCGCACGGCAGCGCCCCAAGCGGCAGACGGCCGCGTACATCGCTCCCGGCGCCCGCCTGGAGCCCGCCCTCGGCACACTAGCCAGTATATTTCAGGCACTATAATGGAGGAAAGATTTTTTGCTTCCGATGAACCTAGTTCTTTGCCCCTGTGTTTTTAAATACGTGAAGTAGCTAGCACGTCGTCCTCACGCAGCTCTGTATCGTCGTAGCATCGCTGATTGTCCGAACGAAGCTTGCAGCTAAGCCAATGCAGCGACCGAAGCTGTGTGTGTGTGTGTGCATCGCCTCCTGTGTGTTGTGGACGCGTTCGTTTCGCGATGAAATGCGACATTGTACTTCTGCGGGTGGATAGTGCTTCCCATGGTCTGGATTATCTTTCTCGAACGACGTACCACTCAACCTCGCATGGGGTATGTGCAGTGTGCCTGGCTAAAAGCCTTCTCGCTTGCGCGCCAGAGTTGTGACTTGCTGCTCGTCCCCGCAAACCGGGTGTGAGGTGAGTGCCGAATTTACGACGGGCAGGAGGAGGCAACTCATCGTCTGTCAATCGCGGTTCAGACTTGCAACGCATGTTGTGACGTTGCGTTCGTTCGAAACGCATCTCTGGATTGTTTTGAAGTTGAATAAAATGTACGCGTCAAACCCGGGCATTCGGCTCAGGGCGTTCTCTGCGATTGCACCAAAGAAGTGCCACGGGACTTTCTTTATGGTACGTACTCACGTAAGATAAAATCCACGTCGTGTTATGGCCGTGTTGCATTCAATACAAACGGTTAAGCGTTTGTTTACACTTGTTTCGTTTGTCGTAAAATGTCAAAGCACTCCGGCACTCCGCTGGCAGATCAGCTGGCGAGCCGACGCTGAGCAGACGACTCATCTCTTTGCCGGAAGTGCGTGAAAAAGCCGCCCAATAGCAGGATGTCTAGCTCATGACGAACATCTGGGAATCGATGATGTAGACATGTGAAGATGGCGGCGTCCAAAAACACGAAGGAAAGGATGAGAAAAAAAGCGACAAACTTTGCAACAAAAGTGTGAGCTTTCCGCTGCGCGTAAAAGAGTAATACTTGGCACAGGTGACGTTGGCGACCCAATCTAGCGATTGCGCTAGTTCATTTAGTGTGCTCAAAATGCCTTTCAGGGCCCCTTTAAGGAAATAAAGTGAAGTGAATCGAACAGTGGTGACTGAGCTAGAATGACCCAGTCCCAACTGTGCGTGTGTGTGTTCGGGGGGGGGGGGGCGGGGGCGTGAACTGCAGTCGAGGGCCGCAGGGCACCCAGTTGCTGCCGGTACTTGGCAGCCGTTACAGCAGCGTAGAACTGCTCTGCCGTGCTTTGTGTACTCGAGAACAAAGTTTGTAGACGCGTTTTTCGGAGGCGTGATAGCTTGCACTGACGTCATTGTATTGCCGTGTTGGTGGGTTGGTTGCACAGTGGGAATCTGCAGCTCCTATCTCTAGCAACGCGGATGAAGCTGACAGTGGTCGATCAAAAAGTGCGGTGACGTCGTTATGTGCAATCCACATGTTTTACGAGACGTTCCAAGATGCGAGCTTAAGCAACAATCCCGGCGTCTGTCGTTGGCGTTCATCAATTCAAAACAATTCCTTCACGAGGCATCTCACAGTGCGAGCTTAAACTCGGCGGTATAGTTGCTAGCGAGGGGTGGTCACCCCGCCTGTAAACAGTAGTGAAGGTAGGGGAATAACAACCACCAAAATTCACCATCATCGTCAGCGCCCTCATTACACGGTGGCATAAACGAGAAGCGGCGAATCGGGTTGCCACTCGAAAGTAAAGCCATTCGAAAGCAAAACGCTCCTCCAGCGGCAAGATGACAGAGCTCTTCGACAAAATATGCGAGGTTAAACAAGGCACCGCACGCGTTGAACTGGATATTATGATGTCCGATTCACAACTCACAAACGTGCTTAGGTGTACTCGGATATTTTATTTCCATTGCTGGGGCAAATTCCACCGCCGCGCCTGCACGCCGTAGTGCACGGTGGGGCATATGCTCACTTGGAAATGGCACTACACGAGACCATATTACCAGCGAACCTGAGCAAAATGTTTCAAAACGGGAACCTATCAAAACCATATGGGCGCACGTACATCAGCCAAACTGTCTCTTGAATACGCACAGCGAAAGTTACAAACCAGGCAGTCGGTTTGACGCGAGTTACGTAAATTAACTGCGACTGTTGAAATGAGCGGTTCGGCTCACGAAACGACTACACAGCGTGACATGCGTCTACGGAAACTTCTGAAGACCGTAAAAGAGGGACTTCAGTACGCCTAGTTTGTGCGTTGTTAGCAGCCTCCACCGCCTCTCCCCTAAAACAATTGGAAGGGAGCAAGCGCAATGAAGCCGCCACGCGTTCACAGGCCGCGTCAACAAAAATAACTGCGGCAGTCAACAAGTCCCATCAGAGAAGAGCAACTGCGGCCGCGTTTCCCACCGGGCCCTCACCACCTCCTTTTTCCCTCTTCACCGTGACCCCTTTGCGAGCGACCGCCGAAAAACGCTTACAGCGCCAAACAGGGACCGCGAAAGGAGGGAGGTGCAGTTTTCATTGTCTAATTTTACCATCCTTGACAGTTAAGCTGCACAGCGGCACCGCTAAATGTTTGCGACTCGTACACGCGCGTCCGGACTCGAGCTCGTGATAAAACTTGTTTGCACTACGGTACTCAGGAGTGCATATACTCATGAATACACAGTACTCATGAGTACACAGTATTCATGAGTACTGTACTCATGAGTGCTGTGTACTCATGAGTACTGTATACTCATGAGTACTGTATACTCATGAGTACTGTATACTCATGAGTACTGTGTATTCATGAGTACTGTGTACTCATGAGTACTGTGTACTCGTGAGTACTCATACTCATTAGTACTCAAACTCATGAGTACTCATACTCATGAATACTGCACTCATGAGTACTCATACTCATGAGTAGTGTACTCATGAGTACTGTACTCACGAGTAGTGGACTTACCCCTGTACTCACTCGTCATCGTACTCACTGTTTTTTTCTGGGTGTGTGATCACTCATCATCATACTCACTCGTGAGTTTGAGTACAAATGAGTACAAATGAGTGTACTCACGAGTGAGTACGCCGACCTATGGGTAGCAGTAAGCGGATAATGGCAGTACAGCCCATTATGGCGAATCACTGCTCTGCACTTCCGACAGCTTTTGCATTGAAGGGAAAGGCTTTAGTTTTTATTATTATTATCGGCGAAGCGCCTTAGAGGCTGGGGCTGTTGGCGTTTCCTGTCGTTGTCGTAATCGTCGTCTCATGTAGTCACGGCAGTGAAACACCGGGAAACTCGTTTACGCCTCAGGCTAGAACGCAACTCGCACTAAAAAAAACGGTCGCCATACCGCCCTGTGAAAGTGGATGTCCATCGACGGTGTTGTAAACCACTTGGGGAGGGTTTGAAATATTCCTCGTTGTCTCGGCGGGCTCGTCGCTTGCACTCGACTTCTCTGGCAGCGAGTGCTGGGTCGTGCCTAGCCTGACGCGTGCGCGCGGCGGCGTCTTGAGCAAGAATGGCTCTATATAGTGACACTAGTCCTGCCTAGTTTTCAAACATAATCTGCAAATACAATCTTTACCATGAACACATGGTGGGTGGGTCTCATTGTTCATAGGCGCCTTATCATCCATAATGCGATTCAGATGCTTGTCTTGTGGTTTTTCTAAATCAATACTGAGACCTATGCTGCATGCCCTATTAGCTTGGCGCATGCGCTCTGCGTCTTAGACGAGAACTGCTGGGACCTGCCTGGGTTTTTTGTTTACGTCACGACGTTTTCCGACCAACGAGAGGCTAACAGCTTCGCTCTAAAAACACTCGTTTACGCATAGTCCTAGACCGCTTCGTGCTTGAAAGACAAGAGACTTTTACAGCAAAGTTTTATATCTCTACCTTTCAATGGTTGTATCTTCGTTGGCAAAAGCGCCAAGGCTCCAAGAATACACTTATACACTACCTGCTTCGCTCCTCCCCAGGTTTCACGTTTGTGGAGATGGCCCGGGATTTTTTTCTTTTTTGCTGAAGCAATTGCGAGATCTAGGGACTCGGCGGTCACCGCTGGGCTGCGCTCCCGAGCGCTCGGCATTTTCGTGGTATTTTTCATGCAATGGCGATATTATACGGCTTCTGCCACAGCTTCTCCGTTAAAAATCAGACGTTTCCTCCAATGAGAATGTGACATACAGCGAAAACTGATGTGTGCGATTATTGAAGGACAATGGTTCTTACAGCACACTATCCAGTTGTCCTTTTCTAATAGGAATGAAATTGCCAGTGTGGAAGGGTGGCATAAGTTCAACGTTGCCATTGACCATCTGAGGTCCATGTCGTGCTTGGATATTGGTCATAAAGTTAGCACTTGTATTCGTTGTATTAGTATAAATCTTGAATAATTAGGGCCTTCCTACGTTCACGAAAGCCACTACTTATAATTATATCGAATAGGTAGGAACCCTCATGCAATAGTCGGCCGTAAGCGGCTAGAGGCTCCAGCATGGAAGTGACCGCGACTAACAGCGTGCCACTTCGAAATCGCTTTTCCGTTATATCCACGCAGGCTTGGCGGGTATTCCATCCTTCGTGTGCGCACGGCAACGATGTATCTTCTTCCTGCGTAGCTATTTCGGTTCCATTACAGGCATTGTTTTTTCTTATTTCATATTATTGTACAATTATTTGCGGCCTCGCTGCGGCAGCCTCCGTGGCACCGGTGCAGCGCAAGATAAACCTCAACGCTTCGCGTTTGGGCGCTGTGTGCCTCTTTGGCAAGACGGGACTGACGTCGGCTTCGTACGCGGGTGAGCCAGGTTCGATGCAGACGAGCGGAGACGGCGGTCGTTTCTAAGCCTAGGTTTGTGTGTGCTACGCCGCGTGACTACGTCTGCTAGATACCGTGACCCCATGGACACAGAACACAAATAAGCCGGAATGGGAGTAAACGGCTCGTTGCATAACTAAATCCCAAGTCGGAGTATCCAATTACCCTTCCAATGGAAGTATTGCCATACTCCCAGTATTTCCGCAGTTTATTTATTGGATATGGGAGTAAGGATTTACTGCCACTAAAATGGGTGTTTTAAAAGTGAGCATTGGGCGTATATTATTTTCTCCCACTTGGAGTTTTGCGGAGGCGCTTTGTAAGTGCTGTTCAGCTGCATGCGGAGTATTTTTGCTGTCCTTAAGGTGTTTAATTGAAACCACTGTGGGGTAATTAGTGACTGCATTTGGCAGCTGTTATAAGGCTCATAAGTCGTATTTATTTCATTTTATGAGAGTTGAGCAACCGCTTTGTGCATAATTACTATTTTTTCCCAACATCTCAATAGCAAAACGTGAAAGGTCTGTTTTCTGCACACAGACAATTTATTGCATAGGAATTGCATACAGACAAACATGCTTTTATACACATAAATAACCACACAATATTAAAACGCTCAATCACTAAAAGACGTACATCAAGAATAAAAGGTATCTTGCTGAGAACTTTAACTACTACAGCTCTCTTCAACAGAAAAAGAATTGTCAGCCATTTGAAACAATGAAGTCCGCCAGGCATTCATATTTGCGCTGTTCGATTTCACTTACTGCAGAAACACTGACTTTGTCTCCGCATCTTGGCATGTTTCCCACGACGCCACGGAAGCATCGGCATTACAGGGATAACAGATCTTTTTAATTCTACTTCAACACTTAAAGCGCTCGTTGTACGGCCGATCTGAAAAAAAAAAATTAGCGCCAATCCACCCTCTGAATGGGGTTGGAAAGCAAAGCTGCAAACGGCACCCACAACGATTACCCATGCGACGTCGCTTAAATTCGCTCTACAAATAGAGAAGTGAAATGCATTTAACCACACACTTCAAAGAGATATTCACGGTAAGGTTAAAATAATGCATGATGCATGAACGGTGGCTGATTGAGCTGTATTGCTGTAGCACATGATTGGAAACTCTTTTGTTATAAAATAAAACTCAAACCCGGTGTTGAACGAACTCAAGTTTTTTAAGGGGGGGGGGGGGAGGGGGAGTTTATTTCATAAAAAAAGAGTGCAAACATGACGATATGCAGACGAGGGTCCCAGAGTCAACAACAGACTGTAAGGGGACCCTGAATTATGAATGCACAAACATTTCGTAAAAGCAGCAAATGGGTGTGAGAGCTCATCATATAATCAAAGCAGTATAAAAGGCAAGTGCAGTAAATCTATAATGTCCATACACTCAAAAAGTAAGCCTAAAATAAATACCAAATGTTATACAAACAATTCGAAGATAACACGAAGGAAATAAAAGCATAAGACAACATAAGAGAACAACAATCATAAATACGAACAAAACAGGATCATAATTAAATCAAAAGAATCTCTCTAAGATTTTTTTAAAGCACGTAATAGATGACGATGATTTGACCGTGACCGGCAAATTATTGCACAATGTGACAGCTGCGAAACAAGAGGTTGTCTTACCGTAATTAGTGCGAACCGTTGGTAATAAGAAATTGCTACTACTTGAAAACCTAGTGAAGCTTTTGCTTCTTAAACTAACAAGATCAATGAAATCATGTGAATGGTAACGGTGCAATAATTTGTAAAAAATATTCCCAAGTTGTAATAAAATACTGCATTATTTGATAGTATGTTATTCTGACGTAGTTGACCTGAAGCAGAGGAACGACATGAACTAAACGTTATAATGCGAATACATTGATTTTGAATGTGTTGAACCGATCAAACGTGAGAAGAGCAAGCGTTGTCCCATGACACTATGCCATAATGGAAGTGACTGTGAACAAGAGCAAAATGTAAAGACAGCAAAGCATGATGAGGGAAAAATCTGCGAGCCTTGATTAAAGCACGAATGCCGAAAGCGGTTTTTTGCTTGAGTTTGGAAAAGTGAGATTTATATGCAAGGCTAGGGTCTAGATGAATGCCAAGGAATCTAACTCTGTCACATGGCGCAATTAAATGAGGCCCAAGTTTTATTTCCTGAAAAATACTGATAGTTTTCTGACATGACCTGAACACCATACATTTAGTTTTATCCGGGTTAGAAATTAGGTAATTGTCATGACACCAGTTTACAACATTGGTAAGCACTGCATTCTAGTTAGAGGTGAGGGAAATTATTGATTTATTAGATAATGATATGGTTGTGTCGTCCGCATACAAGACGCAGTGAGAGGAATTAACGCAATCTGGAAAGTCATTAATATATAAAAGAAAAAGTAAAGGACCTAAGATTGATCCCTGGGGTACGCCTTGATTAAAAGTTCTTGTGTCAGAGAAAGCATCAGCAACTTATACAGTATATTGTCTGTTTAATAAGTAACTTTTCAAAAATAGTAATGCAGGTCCGGTTATGCCATAGGCTTCTAATTTATTAAACAAGATCTGGTGATTAATGGTATCAAAGGCTTTAGTAAAGTCTAAGAAAACTAAACCCACAAAATTTTCAGAGTGAATTGATTTCTTAATAAAGTCAGTTAACGAAAGCAAAGCTAGGTTAGTGCAGCGTCCAGACCAGAAACCGAATTGACAGGGGTTAAGTATATTAAACTTAGTGAGGTAGCTCATGCGACGTTTGGAAAATAGCTGAAAATAGCTGGAAAATAGTCTACTTAGACAAGAGAGAATGAAAATGGGGCGGTAATTAGATATTATAATCGATCGCCTTTTTTGAAAATGGCTATCACTTTCGCTTTCTTTAGAGATGATGGAAAAGTTCCAGATCTAACTACAAGATTTACTATATGGCTGAGTGTATTTACAATTCAATTGGCAACTAACTTCAAATGGCGAATAGAAATGTTATCTAGGCCTGGGCTCCTGTTTTTGAGTGCACCCCAGCGTAAACAGCACTTCTGGCGTAGCAGGGAATAAAAAGAAAGATTGGCTAGCCCGGCGTATACCAAGTTGCGCATTCACAGACTGTGAGGTATTGTTATAGACCAAAGAAAAATAATTGCAAAAAGCTTCGGCAATGTCAGTGGACTAATTTAAGTTTATTCCATTGTGGGTTTTTTCGTATTTTCGTATTTTTTCATTAACTATAGTCGTGTTAAGAAAATTTTTAAACAGATTTTATTGTTTTTTGGGGTTATTTTCGGGTTTAGCAAATTCATTCTCATAATTACGTTTTTTTTGCCTGTTTTAAAAGAATCTTTATGAGGGAGCAGTATTTCTTGTATCGCTTAGCTGAATTTCAATTGAAGGGTTCCTTTTTGGTTTTTTTTTTTTTTGTAGAGGTTATCTTTCTTTCGCATGCTTTCTTAGACCATTAGTAATCCAAGGATTAGTAGGGTAGCTGAACCTCTTTTTACATTTAACCGTAGTTGTGCTAGATGACACAGCTTTTGAAAATGCATAAGAAAACTGCTGCAGTGCCACTTCTGCATGATCCAAAGTGTTAATTGTACAGCAGTCAGTCGCCCATATAGCGTCTCTAAATTTTACTGAATCAAATACGGGTGTAAAGTGAGAACTGCATTATTCAGGCACGTCCGCGTCAAAAATAAGCAAAATAGGAAAATGATGGGTGATGTCTGTATCAAGGACGGCTTAAAAAAGTTGGGGTGATAGGTTAGATAACGCATGGACGGAGGCGTCGCGGACGGAGGCGACGAGATCGGAGGCGACGAGATCGGCGGCAGAGATGAAGGAGGAGCAGGGGGTGGAGCCGGAAGAGGAGGAAATACTTCTATTCAGATTTCTGAACACCCCAGAGTGCGGCCCAGTGTAGTGGCGCCTTCTCCACTGTAGCCCACTTGCACTCCACGCCGCCTGTGCTCTTTCCACCAGCTGAAGCCGGGTGGGCAGAGAGAGGCTGGACAGCAGCATCTCGCATTGCTCTTGCTCGGTAGTTGACGGAAAGAGAGGAAGGTGCTGAGGGCTAACCCCGATTATGTGGCAGAGTGTTCCTACTTCTGAGCAAAATTTACATTCAGCGTCGTAGCGATTCGGGTGCATTAAGTGAAGACACGTCGGGTATCACAAGGAGCCGGATTGTATGAACCGTATGGTAGTTTGCTCTTCTATGGAAGCGTCAGGGTAAAGCGAAGGAAGGGTCTGTTTCAGAAGGCGATAATGCTGGGTTATGTCCCTGAACGAGACAAGCGGGTGACTGTCCTCGTGCAGCTCCATTGCACGGGAAATAAAAGTAGGCGTATTCGTTGCCCTCCATGGAAGTGTGAGGGGTGTCCAGGTGAGCTGAATAGAACCATTTGGGGAGTGTTTTTTAGCACACGCAGTGCAGGTTGGCACACCAAACCCGACTGATTATTCCGGTAGACTTGATGGGAATAGGTGACTACCTTACAAACCACTGGTTTAGCGAGAGCCGAGGCGATGGCTGCCCCTTCAGCGGCCGTCATGTCTTCGGTCTTGAGTGAGGCACAAGCAAGGAGGTTGGTTCTGGAGGTAGCCACGACGATGTCGGACTGCTGCCCTCGATGTTGGGAGGCGTCTGTGAAGATAACTGCTTGATCCAAGCGAGGGTGGTGTTGAGCGCTTGAGCCCGTGCTTGTCGGTGACCGTCGTCGAGTGAGGGGTTCATATTTCTAAGAAAAGGGAGCATGTTTAGTTCTTGTCGCCAAAAGTCGAGGAGTACATCAAGCGGTGTGACATCCTGTGCTGCCCAGCCAATCTGGTGAAGAATGCCGCGAACCGCCGCAGTTCTGCTCATTCGGAGCTTCTGGATAGAAAGATTGCTCTCTATCAGCTCTTCCGCCGTGTTGTAGAGCACCGTGCTAAGCAGCCTCTTTGTGGACTCACTCTTGGGAAGACGAATGGCTTGCTAAACCGCCTTTCTAATCATTATATAAAGCATCTTTATGTTTTCCTTGCCGAGAAGAAGACAGGGGGTTGATGTAAGTGATTCTCTAGGGGAAAAAGCTTGAACTAATTGAAGGCTATCGGTTTCCTGGTGGCCTGGCTTCTTGGTGGCAACTCGCGTGATCATGTGTATAATTTTCTTGGTGCTTTGTTTGTGGGGCTGCAAGGATAGGTCACTCTTGCTGCTGGCCTGAAGATCTAGGCCCAGGATCTTCATGCTGGGGCTTGGAGTGATCGCCTGTCCATCAAGGAGTATTTGAATGTGTTCCTTGAGGTGTCGTTTTGCGTCAGGCGGACGACAAGGAGCTGAGATTTTTTATGTGAACACTGGAAGCCACAGGCTTTATCACATTGGGGTACTAGAAGTGAGAGGCCATGGGTTGGTGTGAGCTTCCTTCAATCGCTATCGCGTGGCATTCAGCGAGAATGCGGGGATTAAATCCGGATATGTGCTTGGTGAGTGCACCACTTGCCTTCCCCGTCTTCCCGTGGGCTCGTAGCTAGATCGGTAAAGAACGGGCTCTGGCTTTGTTACTAGAGAAACAAAGACAGAAATCAAAACTAGAACTAATAGATTAGTTCCAGGTTCGATTCGTGACGGTGCCAGTAAATTCTTTCATTTGTTACCGAGAGTTTTCTGATAACGCCAACGGTCGCGAGAGAACCCTTGGGAGGTAGAGGTAAAAAGCTTTGCTTTAAAAAAAAACGGCATAGTAATGACGCGGCACTCGTCACTCTGTGCTCAAAGCTCTGTAGTGTCTGAATTTTTATTTAATGCTATGCAAAGTTTCACTTTCATCAAAGACACCTTCGCTGACCAGCTGGTCAAGACCATGGAGGTCAAGACGAAGCGTTTTCCGAAACGGAATGCAAACCTTGTAGCAACCAACATCGCAAAGTGTTTTTCAATCGCCCTCTTTCCCACTTGTGCTGTGTAATGTCAGTGGTTTTGCACCCCCCCCCCCTCGCACTTCTCCCTCTCTTCCCCTAAAGTTGCGAAAAGATTTCCGTCGGTGTGACGCTTCCGCTAAATGTACACGTTTTCCAGCGCTGCCAAACAAAACAGACTTCCGCCGACCCCACAGAATGCTCCCGCAAATGGCCCCTGATGGTTCAATATCCACCCGCCTAGCGCATGGCGAGCTGCATGTGTCGACCTCCCCCTACGACGTCCCGACTCTCGTCCTCCCCGGTGAAACCAATGCGGTTGCCAGGTGCACGCGGCGGGCAACCACCACGTACGAGGCGCGGGGGGCGCCCCTCATACTTCTCAAGAAAATCGGCTCTGCGGCGCTCGCAGAGGTTCTCCCGCGAACTTCAGGTTCTCCCTCAAGTTCTCCAGCCACGGATACATCGTAACAAAAATACCTAACCTTCCTAGCTACTTTTCCACCGCTCTTCCCAGTGCGGAAACTTTTCATTCTGCTCGCGACCCGCGCACAGAAAAAAAGCTGAGACTGGTGGCATTCGCATTGCTCTCACACCGTTCGGCCTCCGCAATGACGTTCCGGAGATGGCGCCCTCTCTCTCTCTCGCTATGCTCGCCTCGACACTCAGAGAATCACCGGCACAGTGACACGGGAAACAATGAGGTTAATGTGACACTACAGGGGACACCGGTCACCCAAAAGTCGCCGAAAATGTTGGTTACAACAAAAAAAGTGCAATGCTTACCTTGAACCGGCTCGCAGAGGCGGGACAACATTGTTATCAACGACGAGCCACTCCCCGTTTGCGGCCCCTGCATTTAGGCCCCGCATTGGTTCGCTGTCGCGCTCCGTCAGCTCGAATGTCGTTCACTCGGAGGAAGCGTTGCAGTGCGTCGCACGTTAATCCAGGTTGGTTCCACAATGTTCGCAACGAGTGTCAGTTCGCGGGAAGCATCTCGCATCCATTTGTGCGGCCGCAAGTTCACGTCGAGAAAAAAATTTCGGCGACGCAAGAGCTCACACGACACACGGCACCAACTGCCAGCCATTTTGTAAGGAGGAATAGAGGAGGAGAAGAAGGAGGCTTGAGAGTTTCTCATACTCCCATTAGGAGAAACGTAGTATTCACAGCCAGATACTCCGTTTTTAGGGGGAGTTACAATCGTGGTAAATGCGCCCACTTACGACGGCTCTTGACCTCCGGAATAAACTGGTAGTTTTTCCGCCCCCGTACATCCGAACGTGGGTGAAAGCCTCCTGCCGTGAGGAGTTTCAAGGACGTATTTCAGCCAAAATACGGTCTGTGTGTTCTGTGTACAGGTTGGCTACGGCGACAAGCCAGGCCCCCAAACTGCTCCGCATTTAAAAGAAGCCGACAAGACTAGCAATTATCTTGCCTGCTTCTGTCGTGTTCCGTGCCTTTAAGTGCGCCGCACTTTAGCGCCCGCTACTGTGGTTTCAGGGCGCCGATGTTCTTGTAACCGAGCGAGTGAACGAGACGGCGAAGGCAGAAATAAAACTAAGGAGGAGAGCGTGGCGAAAGTGCGAGGGAGTAGTGGGGCAGTGAGACATGCTGCGCCGTGGCGACGCGCTGAGAGATGACGCCATAGCAGCGCACGCTGTTTTCCGCTCGGCGATGGCGGGTTATTTTTCTGATACGCTGTTGGCGCTGCCGACGCATAGGCTTCCTATCGCTGCCGTTGAGCCCTGCCTCAGCGAAATGCAACACTCAGGAGTGAGCGCTGCACATCAAATTAGAGCTCTTGTTCACACTGGCTAAGTCACTGCCCCACCGCGCTGGCAGCGTCCGTGACATGTAGAAAAGTAATAACGCACGCTGGAAGGTGCAGAATTTTTTTTTGTGGTTAGAAAAAGATGGCCACCTATCTGGTCGCTTCACTGGACGTGTCGTCGAAAGAGGATCTGCGGCCCCGGCAACGTAACTGCCTCTCCTCTCTCTCCTGCCCACTTCTCACGCTTTTCTCCCGTAGCGCGGCTTTCTGATAGCGATAATAACTTGCATGTGTTTTCATCTTATCAGGCTGAATACTGTAATCGACCCTCGGATAGCTACGGAGGGGCTGCTGTTTCCTTGATCCCACCATCGTTTACACCCGCAGGCAATATCTATCGTTCAATATTAGCAACTGCGAAACTGTTTGGTTAGAAATAGAAGATCCTTTACTTGCACATAATCGTAAAAATTTCGTTCATGGCTCAGTCTATCGTTGCCCGTCGTCTTCCGTTCCTGAATTTCTTCATGCTCTTGATACCATTCTTAACAAGCTATCATCCGAAAATAAAACGTTTTGATATTAGGTGACATAAACATTAACCTTCTCGATACAAGTGCTAAGGTATATACTGACTACACTGATTGCTTCTCTGGCTATGAACTCGAATTCCTGATTAACACCTACACAAGATGCAGCCCTAGGGGTTCTCAAACACTTCTAGATCACGCATTATCTAATCTAATCCCGACTCCAGTATCTGGTGTATTGACCATTATCCCATTTTTGTTTCATTAGATCGTTCAGCTTCACTCCCTGATAAATCCTTTTTTACTTCTGTTTTTTTTTCTAAACACGCATTTTCTGATACCATTCTTAGTACTGACTGGTCTCGTGTTAATACCGCTAATGACCCTGTGAAGGCTCTCGATGAATTCTGTACATTGTTTTTGAAGGCTGTATCGTTGAGCACAACAACTGTTAAATGTAAAAAACAGTACAAACACGCATGCAATCCTTGGATGACGAATGCCTTACTGACCAGTTTACGCAAAATAGATGACCTTTACCGGAAAACAAAACGTCAACCTTTTAACACTGCTTTAGCCCAACGTTATAAAAAATATACTAATACTCTCAGTAATTTACTTAAGCTTGCTAAAAGGCAATATTATGAAACCGAATTTACGAATAATAGCTATAACCCTCAAAAACAATGGAAACTAATCGGTGAATTTTTAAATACACTGTCCTCGCGTAATCATTTTCAGAAAATTAACTTTAACGGCACAGTCTTTTTTCAGCCATCCGACTTTGCTAACGCTATCAGCAACTTTTTCTCGCTATTAACCCCAAGCATTACCACTACTGATCAGCAATCCCTACCACGCTCCCCACACTCGTTTTATCTGTACCCCGTTACTGCCAATGAAGTGTACTTAACGATTTGTAACCTCAAAAATGCCATTCCCGGTTTGGATAACATTTCGATGCGTCATTTAGAACTTGTTGCTCACATCGTTTCTGAAACAATAAGTATCATAAGTAATACTATTTTTACGTCTGGAATTTTTCCTAAAACTTAAAGAGGGCCAAGGTTGTTCCAGTATTTAAGAAAGGTAACAAGGAGTATATTAACAACTATAGACCAATTTCAATCCTTTCCAGTTTGCGCAAGATTATCTAACAGTTACTTGCAAAACGCTCCACTAACTATCGAAGAAAATGTAACGCAATAGATAATTCACAGTTCGGTCTTCGTGTTGGAAGTTCCGCTAGCTTGGCTTTAGTAACCTTAACCGATTTTATTAAAAAATCCATTGATTCTGGTAAATAAATTGGCTCAGTATTCTTAGACTTCACAAAAGCTTTCTATACCATCAATCACAAAATTTTATTCATGAAACTCGAAGCATATTTTATAACCGGTCCAGCAAAAATTACTGGAATTACTATTAAAAAATTACTTGGTTGATAGGCAATACGTGGTAGCTGCAGCTGGCTCGTTCTCCGGTTGTAAAACTATTAACCAAGGTGTCCCGCAGGGTTCCATTCTCGGTCCCTTATTGTTTAATATTTATATCAATGACTTACCCAACTTTTTACACCGATACAACTGTCTTTTATATGCTGACGATCCCACAATAACATTATCAGACACATCTATAGTATCCCTAACTGATAAAATTAAACGCTGCTTTAACAGATGTGACTGAGCGGTGTTGCAGAAATAATTTAATTATTAATCCTACTAAGACTAAATTTATGATCTTTAGAAGCCACCAGAAAGTGTTAGGTATGTTGCCAGAATTAAAACTTGGCTCTAATCGGATTGTATCATGCTACTGCGTCCAATTTCTTGGTATAATTCTTGACACTTCACTTCTCAAGTTCACTTCTCACGTCGATCATATCAGAAAAAAATGGCATTTGGCATCCGGGCATTGCTGAAGGCACGACCGTTCTTTCCAACCAAAGCTTTGTTATCACTTTACTTCGCTTTCAGTCACAGTCATATCAACTATGGAATCACTGCTTAGGGTAACACATATCACACCCACCTATCATCCATTCAGCACATTCAAAATCAAGCTATCCGTATCATTACTAGCAGCCCTCGCCATTCAAGTGCATCACCTCTACTCCGTGAAAATCTGTCACAGCATTGTTCGAGTATTACTTAGGTTGTTTTTTTTTTTCAAACTACTCAACAACCAATTATGTTTTGAAGTTCTGGACTTAGGTAATTTAGTGAATCATAATACTATTAGATTTGCCTTGAATAAGAACTTGTTGTTACCTAAGGTAAAAATTAATTATAGCCAGCAAACATTTCATTTTGCCGGCAATAATCTGTGGAAACGCCTACCACTTAATATTAAGTGTTCACATTCTATCACAGCTTTTAAAAAATCTCTAAAACATCTTCTTCTAACGTGATATGTTTCCTAATTTCTTGGTTTTGCTGTTTTGACTTTCGTCATTTGTTTGCACAGTAGTTTTTTGTGAAAACCGTTAGTTTTTAATTGTGTATTATGATAATTTGCTTTTTGAATGCCGTTTTTATGTGCATAGCTTAATATTTTAGTAAATTCTATATGAAAACCATGCACTACATGTTTTTTGTTCATCTGTTTTCTTCACTAAGGTTTTATTATACTTGTTTTCGCTTCCACTGCTGCTTCTGTAACGTTTTTCATGTACTTTATCATCGAGGGTCCCAGTGCAGTCGCTGACTTCGGGACCCTTGTCTGTAAACTTCTTTTGTAACCGTTTACTTTTGATGAATAAACTTCAACTTCAGCTTAATAAATACGACGCCGGTTCGCTGCATTCAGTAGAATTTTTCCGCGTTCGCAATGCTGGAGCTCTATCTGCTGGAAACTTTTGTTACTGAGCAGAGGACTGCAACACGAGCCCTTTCTCAATCTCTGGATAAGATGTTGTTTTGAACGCGTTCGTTTTGTTTGCTACCGGCGAAATTGCGGTCACGTATTCTTTTAATAAAAGAACACTGCTAGTGCCAATATATTAACGTTCTGCCTCAAATATCTGTAATGTTATTTTTTTTTTCTGAACAATGTTCAGAGTATGAAGTATGCTACCAGATGTAGTAGTTTTGCAATTGTTTTGTCGATATAACCCTATCGGGAAAGAATTCTGTTAATTTTTGGTTCAGTGGATGTATCGAACGACAGACACCACACGGACAGACCCAAGTTTTCTAAGTAGCCAAATAAGGACCATCGTCTTTAACAACGGGACTTGTTACCGCAAGGGGTCGGTAATCTGTGGCACGTTGGCAACGACCCTGAAATTTCCAAGCGTGTTGTGCTTAATCAACGCTCCAATAACTCTTGCAGGGAAGTGCTTCCTGGAGCAACATCGCCGCTGAGCCTGACCTTCATACGGGTCTGCTTCGACTGTTACTGCCGGGTACCTCTTCCCTTTCTCTTCTCAGGCTTAAAAGTAAATCTCTAGTGAGTTTACCAGTTCCAACTGTTGTTACACGGGCATAAATAGAAGAGGCAGGCTCTCGTGAACGCGGAGCCAGATGTTTTCATCTTCGAACTAATGCTACTTGAAAAAAAGTTGTCATCAGTTGGAGAGCAAAGTATTAAAGCTCCAACCTTCATTCTGGGGCATTTAAGCTTGAAAGAGAACGTCACCTCATTGTGCTGTCATGTACAGGTGCCCCAAAAATTAAACGTAGCGCGGGTGCAAAATTTTGAGGGAATTTCTTCGCCTTCTCCCTAGCCAGGGACCTCTAAGTGACTTTTAAAGAAAATCATTCTAGAATAAAATCGGGCTGCACATATTCTATTCATGCTTGCAGCCGCATAAAACAGAAGTTATTCTAATTTAACGAAGACGTTCTCCGTTTACTTTTTGGGGCACTGTACACCAGCGCATTCAAGAACTGAAAATAAAGGCAAACATGATATTGTATAATAATAAGAATACGTTGGAATGAGCGACTGGTTCATCAACGGCCAGCCAGAACCATTTGGTCCAGAGATGTGAAAGTGCTACAGCACGTGCCAACTATTATTACATTTATATGATTCTTTCTTACTAAGGTTGCGTTTGCTTTCACAGTCCACCCTAAGCGCATAAAACACCCTCAGACATAGATCTCTCAATGTCTCTGCGGTCGCAAAGTTGTCGAATACGGTTTCATTCAACGAATTACTGCTACACACATACGAAAGAAAATTTCGTATATCTTATCCCGGCATGGAAGTAAATTAAACACCTAAATCTCGCTTAAAATTTTTAATCACGCAAGTGGAACGAGTTCATTTTATTTGCACAGAAATAAATATAAGAAATTTTAGAAATTTTGCAATTACTCGTGTAAATTAGTTGGACGGTATTTCGCAAATGTCTTACGATGCTTGCGCGTGATAAGTTATTTCCCTATTTCGCATCCAGGGTACACGGATGCAGATTTCCCTTACTGATTTTTTGATTATTATGAATTTAAACATCAATGTCATTTAAATTTAAATTTAAACATACACGTTTTAACTCTATCGTCAGGCAGAATTCAAAGCAGGGAGCACGTACCTATAACAAATAAGGACGATTTTCAAAACAAAACTTTCAAAGTAGGTTTTGCGGTTCCTACAAACTCCCTTCTAAAATTTTAATAAATAGCTAGATGCCTGTCGTATCTTTTGGTTCCCTGGGTGTTAATGTCTAATCACAGAAAACTTTAGAACCGAAGATTGTACATAAAGGCCTTAAGCAGTTTTTCAATGTCCTAACATTGGCAAAAAGCATAAATATATTCTTCTTGTTCCTAAACATCTTTAAGACTGCAAAAAACTGGAATGAAATCGGCAGCCTATTGATATATCCACTACTGCGTACAAATATATTTGAAACTTGTCTATATCAAGTATAAAGAAATAGTTACAACGCTCAAAAATATCTGGCAAGAATATCTGGAAATTAGATTCAATGTCATGTCTAATTGATGCCCATGAGCAGGAATTCACGTGATAGAAAAAAGCGTATTCAATTTAGCGGAGTAAATATTCATTTTTGTTCTCGCGCATTTATGGGAGTGAAAGCGCAGAGAGCGAGTTGCTATATGGCGTGCCCTATTAACTTCTCGCAGGAGATGGGCAACAAGCTGTCTCTCATCTACAGCCCGGATCCCACCCAGTACTGCCCCATATGGTTGCCGCTCCAGCGCTACAACTACTTCATGTGGTTGTCCGATGTAAGTTGTCTGAGTCCAAGAAGCATAAACCTTACAAAAAGCGAAACATCTCTTCAGGCTTCATATACTTGTATTTACTTAGCGAAGAAGAAGAAGTAAAATCGGGTACACATTTTAAATACGCGAACTTGTGTCATACAGAAAAACACAATAAAGTGAGTATAAATAAAAATAAATAACTGATAAATAAAATAAAAATAAATATTAATAATAAATCAATAAAGTATATAAAAAATAAATAAATAAGTATAAATAAAAAATAAAAAATCAATTGTACATCCTATTTTATACGGATCAAGACAACACAATTAATCAACGACGATACAGGGAAAAACGGCGAATGGACGCTAATTCTACAAATACCATTCTGACTCCAAGCTTGTTTATATAGAACGAAGCAGATTACGTAGCATTTGTGTGCGGTATATAGTTTGCGGGAGCTCATGGAACTTCCCAGCTTTTCCTGGATGGAGGGAAGTTACGCGAGAATCGTCTTGCGATAAGTTCAGAGGCTCCTTTTATATTTACAAAAATGAAGGAAGCTCACACTAAAGCGTAAAAGTGAAGCCGTACGCAACCTTCATGACCCCGGTCGCAGCCGACTTGCTTCTTCTTAGCTGCCGCTACGACCTTTACTCCATCATTGTTGCTACAAGTGTGAGCTTCCTTTATTTTTTAGGAAGTGGTAATCATTGGTCATAACCTTCAAGGAGCGTACGTTAAAACGTGCCTTGCTCGTTCCAAGCAAGTGTTGCACAATTACCCTGAACGCTGGAGTGATTTTTTTTTGCCAATCTTGGCCAGTCTCCCTCAGTGGGTATACTTGGCTCGACAAGCTTGCGCCGGGGGCTCTGAGCGGTCGCCTGGAGGCACGCGCTCTCGTTCGGTCGGCATTTTCTTGGTACTTTTAACTGCGGACACCAAACTGTAACAATTGCTAAACAGCCTCGCGTTAAAAAAATTATTGCTCGGAGCATTTCTAAAAACACGGTCAATAGCGCTAAAGCGAACCACAATGAGCGGGGCCCCGACAGGCGCTACACATCCAACTACTTGTTAGCGAAGGCTAGCATGGTATATTTATACCTACATACATGCATGCGCAATGAACCAACTTTATACAGTCATGTCTTGTTATAATGGACCCCTTTAATATGGACACCCCGCAATATGGACGAAATTTCCGGCGACGGGTCTCTCGCCCTGCTATTCTACCACTTCAGTATAGAAACCGGCATTCCAGGCTAGAACGGCTATTTTATGGACGAAACAGGTAAGTACATGCATTCTTGTGCGGTTATTGGACACGGGTCCACAAAGCAAAAAACAAAAGACCACTGGTGGCCCGCGAGGCCACAGCACGTACCAGAAATTTCGCCCAAGCATAGAAAGCCGAAGCATAAATTTATCTCTGACCGCTTTTCTTTCTAGTACCGTCGAATTAGATCGAGAACATTGGTGATCAGCGAACAACATTGTAGGGTAGTCCAACCAGTCTCAGCCTCAGCCAGCTGGTTACCTCAGCCACCGACCGGTGGCTGAGGTAACCAGCTAAAACTTTTTTGATGCCTCATTCAGGCAATTCGCGCACAGACGAAAAGAATACAGTTTGAGCGTTTTCCTAGCCCACCAAGGATATGGTCACGAAAAGCGTTCCCTCCTCTCCGCAGGGCCAGCGGAACGCCGGCGCCACTCTAATCGACAAGGCGCTGATGTTTAGCACCCTGGGCCGTGATGTGACCGAAGAAGTGGACGCTGGTGTGAAAAGGGTCAGGCTTGGTGACAAACGAAAGATTCCTCTTCAAGCGTACTACTTTTTAAAGGTACGTCCAAATAAAAGCACATAAATAAGGCGCAGGTTTCGGTGATAGGACAACACGTATGATTATAATCATAACAAGTCTGTCTATGAGAAGGGCATGAACACCCGAACAATTTTGTGCGCACCCTACTCATCTGTTACCTCAGCTGCTGGTTTAACAGTGTTGTTTAAAGTCACAGCGCACCATGTGAGCGTAACTCTAAATTGAACGAGTAAAAAGCAGACAATTTGTTTCAAGTGAGCTAAATTTGGTTCAGATGGAAGATAGAGGAGAGAGAGAGAAAGAGAGAGAAAGAGAGAGAGTGTAAGAAATCTTCATTCGTGTATGGCCCTATTGGGCAATACGGCTTGTCAGCTGCCGCAGCTACTCAGTCACCTTGCCGGCTCTGTCTACCAGGACTATTGGCGTTGTCAGGTGAGAGCAGCACAGCGCGGCCTCCCATCGCTGCAAGGTGGTGATTGGGGGTAGGGTATCGTCAGGGCAGGCCCTCCTGCGGTAGCGCATGGTGGCTTCGCCGCCGCATGATGTGCATTTGGGAGAGGAGAATAGAGGTGAATGCGATGACGGAGTTAGGCAGAGATTATGCTTTAGGAGCCTCCAGAGCCGTTCCTTTCCGTAGGTGAGAGAAGATGCGCCGAAGGATGGGAATGCCAGAGGCTAGAGAGGTAGTAATACGTGCACCTATTGTAGTAGTACAAGTGACTATCGCGAGCTGACGTGGGCGGCAATGAGGTTGGGGAATCACAGGGAGGTGACGGCTCGAGCTTTTGCATAAGCCTCCTTATTGCTTCCAAGTCCTGTGTAGCAAGAGAAGCTGATAAGGCTAAAGTTTCATATGTTTTCATGAAACTTGGGAATGGGAAGGAAATTTCCGCACGCTCCAAGTATTCTTCAAGCGCGAGGAGCAGGAAAACGAAGGTCCCGGTGTGTGTGATTGTAGCATGCCGTCACCACCACAGTCACAGGCAGTTAAAAACATCACTTGCACCTCAAGATGATATACGTCTCATCACTTGAATATGCAACTTGTGTAAACTAGTTAATAATAGACACTAGATCGTTTGCTAGATCAATACCTAATTTCGACGCCAAGCTCACACTTCTCATCCCTCGGATATTGATTTTGAGCAGATGAGTCATCAATAGGCACCATTTTTTAACAGTGTAATGTCAAAATAATAGTGCGTGCGCGTATGTAATGCGTCTTTCGTAGTTATGGCCACCGTGAAAACTAAAAGAATAAAATTAGCTGGTACGGTTCACCCAAAGTTCACGTCACCTGTATGCCGATGGCAAAGAGCCTTCGCAGGGCAAAGCTGCTCATGATCTCTTCCTTTTCCTCTATATTCTTTATAGTAACTGCAACAGTGCAGCATTTTTGTTTGGGCTTTCGAGGTCCTCTGTTGGTGGCCGGCAGATCAGTGAGAGGCTGGGGCAGTTTAGCACACTTGTGAATGTACCATCGCTAGACGTTTAGCAGGCCCGAGAATACTCGCAGATCTTGATTGAGGTGGGCTGCGTAAAGTCCTGGATTGCCTTCACCTTCGTATCGAGATCACTGCTGCCCCGTGGAGTGACCAGGTCATCCAGGAACTCGACGGTCTGCACGCCGAAGACACACTTCTTGGGATTTATTACGAACCGGTATCCGCCAAGCCGAATGAAAGGGCTCTCATGTGCGCGTGATGCTCGGATGGGGATGAGCTATCGATCAAAAGGTCGTCAAAGCGGGCCGAGACAATGCTAACTACAGGTGACCCCGTCACTGCCTCGTTGAAAGGTCTGGGTGGCATTACGCAAGCCGAAGGACATACGGACATGCTCGAGGAGACCGAATGGTGCAATTATTGTGGTCTTTCAACTCTCTCCTGGGCAGGCCAGTAGCCAAAGGGGGGGGGGGGGGGCTAGGCTTTCTCCCCCTGAAATTTTTATGAGGGTAGGGGGAGGGGTTTTTTCTTCAGCAGCATGGCTTTCGGCACCCGCTGCGTCAAGAAATTTGTGTACACTAGGTGACCATGTGCAAAACTGAGCATATCTTTCCGTGCCCGTGTCCTACGCCACGTAAGCAACCCGGAGCATCAGAAAAGAACACATGAAGCCGCACACGACAGTCGGCGCCCGATAAACAGACTAGGGGAGCTACACTACCGACTTTGCCGCCACTGCGGCTCTCCCGCCCGAACCACCCACACCATTAATTTCACCACCAAACATGCCCTGCCTGCGGCGCCCTCGACGAGCACTGCACTCTGTGCGAGGGCGCAGTATACCCCTTCCCTCCCAATCCATCTGGCAGCAGGCGCTGCGCGACCCGGAAGCATCAAGCCAGGCCTAGGTGCTGTCGCGAAAGCCGTCTTCGCCGTCCTGGGGTCTACCACCCAAGCCTGCCGTCGACCGAGTGCCCCCTGCCCTCACTCCCCTCATCGACGAGGAACATCCCGTCATCTACACAATGACGCGTCGACGACCCGTGCCACTGCTGCTGGACATAATCCGCTTTCGGCGGCACTCTTGGCCACCCAAGCGCCACCGAATGCCACCTTATTGACCGGAAACGTTCCGAAGAGGTGGGGACAAAGGCTTCACGCGGCGCCTCACTTTTGGCGGCAGGCTTGGCGTTCCTGTCTGCTTCTTTCGCGACGTGCCGCACAACGTTCTTCTGCACTTTGTCGTGTGGCTGATCACTCTGTAAAGGCCGTTGTTCAACGAGCCGCCAACGCCAGAATAACAGAAGGGATCCCAGATGTCCTCCCGACGCTTCAACATCGGTGGTCTGAAGGGCTTCGACCTTAGGCAGATTGCCTCACCAGAGTCAACCTGACCTTCACGTGAGCGAGATGGAAACATGCACTCTCTGTGTGAGAGCGTGGGCGAGAGTGTGAGCGCCATGGATTTTTGTGATTGGTGCGTTCCTGATAACAGCGGGTGAAAATGGACGGAACTACGCCACTACCTGTGCACGCTGCTCAAGAATGCAAATGCTTTTATATGAAGTTTTCTTTCTCCCTCAACTTGGTCTCATGAGAGCTCCGACACGACACCAACTGCGGTCCACTTGGACCATGCTACCCCGGTTCGCAACAGTGACCACCCAGGCCCTGGAAATCGCGGTGGCCTTCTGGCCCGCCCCTCCACCTTCCCCTGATTCCTGAGCTTAAGCAACGTTGTTCTCTCTCTCTCTCTCTCTCTCTCTCTGTGCCCCCACCAACCCACCAAGCAAAATATGCGACACGGTGCGACACAGGGCGCCACCGGCTCAAATTCAGTGGCGAGGTCTTTTGCAGTGGAGGCCAATTGCAGTTCAGCCCGTGTTTGGGCCAGAATATATCGCGTGTTTGCCCTCTTATGTGTGGTGCTCTCTGCGTTCGTCATTATGAGCACAAAAAAGAAGCGGCAAGGCTCATCACTGATGAACTACTTCAACATGTTTCCGAAGGTAAGCTTTCTAGATTTGTGCAATTTTCCAGTAGTACGAGAGCGTAATAGAACACGTATACAACGCATCAGCATTTCTTGTGCCGAGTTTGCTTCCGGAATTAACAGACATTCTAGGTTTTAGACGTACAATTTGACGAGTACTTGAGCAGCTTATTTGTTAGTTATGAACGGTAATATTTTTTAGCATGCATTTCCTGGGAAGTCATACGAAGAGGACGAGACGGGTACCAATTCGACAGCTGCGGTAGTCCACAACGAGAAAGTCGCTGGATCGTCGTCGTTAGAAAGCCTTCCCGTGAAGCTGAATGAACCGCCAAGAGAAAATGATATTGGAATATACGTAGGCTGCCCGACCCTTCTCGGAGGCACGAAAGAACGTGTCCACACGAGCACGTGGACACATTGTTCTAAACACGATTTCGAGGTTTCCGTGTCAAAGTACGGGAAAAGAAAATTCCAGCTGAACTGGCTGAAACGTTTCCAGTGGCTCGCCTACTCAGAAATCCAAAAAGGCGCCTTCTGCAATGCCTGCGTCCTATTTTTTATGAAATCCGGAACAGGAAAAGGTTCCCATGAAACTCCACGGTTCCTTGTCACTCCACCCTTAACGAAGTGGAAAAATGCCCTTAAAGTATTCGAAAACCACGCGAAAACAAAGTACCACAGAGACAAAACGATCGCTGCACAGTCATTTTTGGAAGTGGCTCACGGAAAAGTGGACAACATTCGTCTGCAGCTGAACAAGCAAGCACAGATCGAATCAGAAAAAACTAGGCAATGCTGCATGCAGTCATTGAAACGGTACTTTTTTGTGGCCGGCAAGAAATCGCGCTTAGGGGAGACAGATTCTGGCTTACTTGCTATAGAAGAACCCGCAAAAAACGACGGAAAGTTTAGAGCACTCCTACACTACAGGGCGATGGGAGGCGATCAGATTCTTGCTGAGCGCATAAAAACGCCTGGTGGAAATTCACTCTACACAAGCCCAACGATTCAAAATGAGCTAATTGTGATAATAGGCAAGCAAATTCAAGATGGAATCGTTCAAGCTGTGAACAAGTCTGGATTTTTCTCCGTTCTCGCCGATGGTACAACTCAAGGGACACAAACTGAACAGTTCTCCCTATGCGTACGGTATGTGGTGCATGAAACTATGGGCATCAAAGAAGATTTTCTCGCTTTCGTACCAGTTTCAGATCTCAGTGGATTGGTCTGGCGGGAACGTTTAAGACCGAGCTTGTTCGCCTCGGTTTACATCTTCATAGCATGAGCGGTCAAGGCTATGATGGAGCCGCCGTCATGAGTGGTTCATTTCGTGGAGTGCAGGCCCGAAGAGCAGTGTACACGCACTGCTCTTCGCATTTGCTAAACGATGAACGATGCATCTAAGATAAGCGACATCGGAAAGGCTTTCGCAACGATTGGTGAAGTTTGCACATATTTCAGAACCTCCTCGAAAAGAACCGACGTTCTAAAGAAGCACCTCGAGTCTCGTTCACGTGCATTTCCACGCCTTCATAAGTACTGCGAGACTAGGTGGCTTGAGCGGCACGAAGCTGTGATTCTCTTCAGTGAAGTGCTGCCTTACATTTTCCAGTCGCTGTAAGTACTTATGGAAAGTGAAACAGGGAGAAATACGACTGCTTCCGCACTTCACACTCGTCTGTGCAGCTTCAACTTTCTCGTCTCTCTCGCAGTGAGCGAAAGGTTTTCGAGTCTTACGCTTTGTTTGTCCCAGTACCTGCAAGGCAATTTTGTCGACATGAGCATCGCCCTCGAGCACATCGACTTAGTGCTGAAACAGCTTAGTTACCTCACAAAAGATGCCAACGATCAGTTCAAGGACATTTTTCATTCATGTGAACCAACGGCGAGAGGATTCGGCGTTCAGCCAGAGATTCCCAGGAAAATCGGGTCGCAAAAGTACAGAGAAAAGCATGCTTCCTCTCCTCCTCAAGCATATTGCAGACGGACTTCTTTCATTCCGTATTTGGATGATCTGCAGTCTGCATTGACCGAGCGCTTTACTGGTCACAGGGCCATGCTGAAGAGCCTTCAACTCGTGCTACCGAATTGCACCGCCGACAGCAGCTTTGGGTCGTTAAAACCGGCAGTAGCATTCTACATGGCGGAAATGGAACCGAAAAATCTCAGAGTGATCAAGGCGGAGTGGGAAATATGGAAGCAGAAGTGGCAAGCAACACCTCCAGCAGAGCTGCCAAGGTACGCGACCGAGGCCATGAAGTAGTGCAACACCAGCCTGTTTCCAAATATCAGTATTCTTATAAAGATACTTGCCACACTTCCTGTCACTATAGCGGCAGCTGATAGAAGCTTTTCGACGTTGAAGCGCCTCAAGACCTTCCTTCGCAACAGCTCTGTTGATTAACGGTTGACTGGGTTGGCTTTGATGTCGCTCTACAGGGAGTCCGTGCGGAGGATGACCACATATAGTTCAAAGCCAGACGTCGGGCGTAGCTCTCGAGCGTGCTTCAATAAAACGAAATATATCGCCGTCCGCCCAGTACGCTACGGAGTGTAGAGGCGGTACTTCTTTGTCGACCGCAGACTTATTAACAACACTCACCAGCACTGTTGCACCTCATTAACTCGCGCTGATACATGACCCCACCGTGCCCATCATGCCCTGCAAGAGGAACGACCGCGCATCTCCGGTGGAGTTACCATGCTTTTGCAGCACTCCGTGACTCAGCACTTCAGTACCTCGGCGGACTTTCCGAGAGTGGATCGATCCGCGATCGCACATCGGCCCATCGTACGCAGTTCGGCTCTGGCAGGCCCTTCTTCGGTGCTTTAAGGAAGTAAGGAAGAAGGACCTGGCCGCTTCTTTGCACAGCCGGCCTCGGGACCAGCCCACCCGAAAGATGTGGACACCAGTCCCCGTCTTTCACCACCTTAACCCCCTTTATTTCTGCCACAGTGGTTTTAACCTGTTATATGCAGAAATAAAAACGTACAAAAAATTTTGGCTATTCGTCCTTTTATTTTTGGCCCTGAGTAAGGTAGTTTTATTTTTATAAGCGGAATTTTTTAGACATATTGTCCGTATTAAACATTTGTACTGTTAGGAAGATTACTTGCCAAACTAAAGATATAAAAGAGTGGAATGGCACTTAAAACTCAAATAACTTACATACTGCGATTTTTACGGAAACTAATTACTAAAAATGGGTACTTTCAAATAGTCAAGGCCTGCAACGAGTGGGCCACCCCCCTCCGGAAAATATTCCTGGCTACGGGCCTGCTATTGGCTCCACAGGTATCTGGTGATAGGCTTTGAGCAGCCAGTCGGACTCGCGGTAAAGTCTGGGAAATAGGGTAGTGGGCACCGATCCGAAACGGTGATCGCTTTGAGGGCACGGTAGTCACCGTATGCCCTCCAATCACCAGGGTCCTTCTTGGGTACAATGTGCAGGGCTGAAGCGTAGCTGCTAGAGGGTGGATGGACGATTCTCAGTTCTAGCATGTGATCGAACTCTCGACGTGCAATGGCGTAACGCATACGACGAGAGGACGCCGTCGAGCGAAGACGGGGATCCCTCCGTGACGGTCTGTTGGGTGATGGTGTGCTTTAGCGAGGACTCTCCCGTGTTGGGCCTTGTGATTGCAGAAAAATTTATAGAGTGTCATGCACTGAATGGCTCGTTGTCGTGTCCACTAGGCGTTGAAAGTGCACGTGCATGGCGAGGTTGTAGAACGAAAAAATATCTGCACCGAAAACGAGCTGCTTGATGTCGGCAATTCTGAAAAGCCACAGGGAGGTGCGACTTTGGCCAAAATTGATGGTGAGCGACCACAGACCCTAGGTGTTTGTCGGTGAGTTGTTGGCAGCAATTAACGAAGAGTTCATATCTCGGCCTCGTCGGTCAAGCGAAGAGGCTGGTAGGACGCTGACCTCGGCTGTCGTGTCGACCAAGAAGCGCGGTGGCCTGCAACCTTGTCCGTAACGTAGAACAGGCGGTTGAATGCGGGACCGGGTCCACTTGCCGCCGCCAGTATCCGGTCTCCTAATTTCCCGCGCATGAGCAGAACTGCGTGCACTTGCGGGCGGCACAGCCGAAGGTGCGATGATACGAACAGGTGCCCGGGTGGCCAGGCTCACTAAACCTGACGGAAGAGCGATGGTGAGAAAGGGACGGGGATCGGGAGTACCGGCTGCCGCGAGATGCGCGTTGGCGTCGTCGCGCGAGGGGTGCGATCGGTGCCAGCTGATGGCTGAACTCATCAATGCGGCTATCAAGTCGAGCGAACTTGCAGTCGTCACTTGAGGAGGAGGGCGTACTGGTGAATGTGGCGATGATTGGGAACCGGGAGTAGTCCACGATGCGGAAACCTGTTACGCGAGCTGGTCAAGTGGCATGTCATCGTTAGCCGCAAGCACCAAGACCATGTTTTGTACAAGGGAGGCGTTGAAGAAGAGCTCCTGAAGGCGTAGATTGTTGCGGTCCTGGACATGATCGCCCAATAGCTGCCGCGTTCGATGGAGTAGCTGAGACGGGCGCCTGTCGCCGAGCTCCTCACTGTTCCGAAGCTACTGCAGCCAGCTGCGCTCCGAATAAGACTTGCGCTGGATGAGCGCGGCCGTGAGGTGGTCGCACGTTGCTACAGGATGTGGGGAATCGAGGACGTCGGGAAGCTTGCTTGCGATGTTGCCTGGCAAGAAGGTTACGACGATATTGTATTTCGTCTCCTGGCTAGTGATGCGATGGAGACGAAATCGCGCTTCGACTTTCGTGAACCATGTTCGCGGGTTCCGAGTACAAAAGGGGGTAGCACAGTGCTGTGTACTACCGCGGCGGGCGGAGCTGCTTCCTGGTCACCGCCGGGCTGTAGCTGGCCCGCATAGTCCGGCGGTGCCGAAGGGTCCAACGCTGCGCGGTCAGAAGAGGCGAGTTCGGTCGTCACGAATTCATGTCGCGACCGGCGCAGAGACAACCACCCGCGACAGCGTTTGGACTTGAACTGATTTATTTATCCAACGTAAGCTCCACGTTATGTATCCCAGCAGTGAAACGCACCTGTGCGCATATCCTCAAATGATACAGTGAAGTTCCTAAAAGTTAAATCGAGGGGTTTTACATCCATAATATCACATGCGAATTTTTTGCAGAGATGGCTCATACGGCTGTTGACGTGTGCATTTTGTTGCATGTTCCTGGTATTATTTACGTAATTGTTTTGGCAGCATCGTTGTTTTTTTCTTTATTATCTTATTTATGTAAGGGCTATGACAAAGCACGCTCTCTGACTTCATGTACAGGAGTTGTGTATGCGTGTATTAATGCAATTCTCATATTATTTCAGATGATGTTCACCCTCGAAAGCGAATTGAAAAGTGCAGCTGCTAAAAGTGTCGAGCTCCGCTTGTCGGTCGATGGAATGACAACTGCCACGCAGATGTATCACTACCTGGGAAGCAGCCTTCACCACCTCCGGGAGGTAAGCCTCCCCGCTATGCGACAGCAACCCAATTTTGAGAATCGGTATCAGGCCTCGCAGGTAAAACGCATCTTCCCCTTTCCGTCAATAAAAATGGGTAGCTCGGAGTTATAATAGTTATTTTATCATTTGGACACGACGCATTCGTATGCTGGCAAGACAACACGCGAAACTTTCTCGGGCAGACACCCTGCTGTGCGTTTCAGCCTTTGTACGATCGAATGAAACGTGATGAGCTCTTTTCCGGGACATCTAAGGAAAACTGGAGGCATATGCAACTGCTTGATCGCATCACTTTGGCTGGGGAAGTAAAGTTTGCAAAAAAAAATAGGACATGCATGGCGTGTGATCTTGACCGTTTACCATAACCTTCTCGTGAACAGTGGTGAGCGCACAGTTTCTTCCCATGCTTGAAGGCAATGCCTAATGCAGTCAAAACTTCATTTAGGTCCAAAATTGTGATAGATGTCAGCCTGCGAATTGAAGTGAAAGAGACTTTAATGATCGCCGGCCACAGACGTAATGTCTCCACTACGCCCGGACGTAGGCACTCGTCGATCCTGGTGGCATTTTACTAAGCAACACTTGCGCTACTCACTGCGGGGGTGGACACCCTTGTCCCCGAAGAGACGGCGTCGGCCCACAGCTTTCTCTCCGGTGCTGCCGTTCGAGAGCCGTTAGGACCTTCTGGACGGCTGACAGTTGAATGTCCTTGTCGTAACTGCGTATGGCGTCTTGTAACCACGGCGGAAGGTCGGTCCTTGTCGAAGCTTCGTCTGGTCGCACTTCACAATCCCATAATAAATGGGCGGCTGTTGCCCTGGAGTTATTGCGCAACACACACCGTCCGTGTAAAGTTCTGGTTGGATACGTTTCATAATGACCGCGGTGATTAATGAATTGGTCTGTACCTATCTGAACGTGGACGCCTGTTCTCTAGTCAGCTCGGGGTGAGGCGGTGCCAGCCCGCAAAAAAAATTCGTGAGCACATGCCGCGCTGTCCTACGGACTCCTTTACGTCTCATTTACAAACTATTTATGCTGCCCTACAAAATTATTTACAAAATCATTTCCGGTCCTACCAACTCACTATGGTACGAAATTGGCCGCGTGTTCGCGTGCTCCATAGCAGATGTCGTAGAAAGACGATGGCCCCGGCCACTCCATCACAACCTCCCGCCTTTTAGCTCATTTATCTCCTTTTCCACCCTACACTCTTTCCTCCTCTTTTGCTCCACCCACTAATAACGCAAATACCATTCGTCAAAAACGTAAGCCGAGACGTTTGTTCCGCTTCTAAAGCCCGGACAATTTATGCTGGATATAACGGCATACCGACCAATTGCACTTGCGAGTTGCGTTAAAAAGTTGATATCGCGAATCATTTTTGCCCGTCTGGAGTGGTTCCTGGAGCATTACAACGTCTACCCTGATGTTATGGTGCCGTGGGAGCTCATCCATTGATTGCATTATTGACTTGGTGACTTGTGAAGCAGCAGAAACTGTGAAGCGCATACGTGCGGCGTTATTCCTTGACGTTAAAGGAGCCTATGGCAACGTGGAGCACAACGCGATTCTTAAATCACTACAGGCTGTGGGGCTCGGTGGCTGGGTCCATCCGTAGATGCGGAACTACCTCACGGGAAGATCATTCTTTGTAATGACTGCAGATTGACCGAAATTATCTCCCTATACTCATCGTCGTGTTCCCCAAGGAGGCATCCTGAGCCCTACGCTATTCAACCTTACACTAATTACCTTGTCTTTCTGCCTTCCAAGAAGGGGTCACATGTCGCTATACGCTGACGACAGGGGCAGGTGGCGTAACTCGTCGGCATGTGCGGGCACGGACGCGAAATGCCGCCGACTTGCTGAACTACTACCTACATAGGCCGCTGGTTGTAAATATCCAGCGGCAAAGGCGTAGTGCTCTGTTTACACGACAGCCAATGTACGCATACCCCTTCTATAATAATGGCGAAAGGGTGCCGTTTATGAGAAATCACGAGTTTGTTGATATAGTTTTTGACAAAGGCTTTTCCTGGAGCCCTCACGCAAATTTTATGAAGGGGCTCTCTGAAGTGGTACATGTACTGAAACTCATCGGCGGCAAGATATGGGGGACGCCAATAATGTCGATGTTACAGCTCTACAACACACTCTTCTCGGGCTATCTGCGGTATAGTGCTCCTGTCCTTTCTGGAGCGTGCCGGGCACCTACTCGGTCACTTCTCGGTATTCAAGTTCACGCCCTGCGAACCTGTCTTGACCTACCACGGTGTACGTCCACAGCAGCGACCACTGCCTTGGCTTGGAATCACCCTTTGTCAACCTTTGCGACTAATGAAACACTCAGGACACATATTAGGCACCTCACCTGCCCGCCCGATCATCACCTTGCGGGTGTACCTGCGACCCGTCCCCGTGCGCCCTTGCGAAGGGCGCACGTGGACGGGTACTACCCACCTTACAGTAGCTACCCACATCACCAGCATGCCATCGAACCGTACGCCTGCGATGAGGCCGCTACTTCCGTTGTGGAGTGTGATGCAGCCCCTAGCTGTGCCTAGATATCCCGGGAGTAAGAAAGACGTGATATTTAACTACCGGTAATGCAGCAGTTAACTTTGATGTAACCTGATCAGACATACAGTGACACAATCCGTATATACACCTATGGCTCGGTAAGATCGTCGGGGTCGGCCGCCGCTGTTATTACACCACGAATGTCACAGTCCAGCATATTCGAAATAGCCAATCCCACGACCTCCACGGCTACGAAACTTACGGCCATCCGTACGGCCTGCACGCCATCGAGCAAAGATCGGCGATCGTCTGATATTCAAACCTTACACTTCCGTCACTCCTGTCACCCTGTGCCGGGGAACACACGAAGAGCTACTGACAGAAATAAGAACGGTGCACGACCGCACTTCCGGTCGTATGTAAAGACCAAACAATAAACTGGGAGACTGCCGTGACAATCACTGAACGTGAACAAGTAGTGTTTTAGCGCTGGGCATATCTGTCTACTCCAGCTTTTCTTCTTTATCTGCCTTCTCTTTTTTTGCGCATTTTCCCCTCCCGCACGTGCAGGCTAGCAAAGTAGGCTCCAACCGGGTTACCTTTCCTTCATTTCTTCTACTTCCTTCCTTCCTTCCGTTAGCTCAAATCAGTTCAACAATTTTTGAACGTTTGCTGTGTCCCGCGCCATCTGCTAAGACTTGTTGTTGCGGTTGTGATTGGAATATGTCAATACATCTTTTTAACTGCTTCCAATCTCTTCTCTCCGGAATCTAATGAGTGTGTAATCTCCATCGTTGCATCGACATCGACCTCGTTGCATGCATGCTTATAATTGTGATAACTGATTATGTCCTTCATTTGCCCATTTCTTCCGATAAGGACATCACCAAGATTTGTTACCGCGTTATTCCCTGTTTATGTGAGCGTAATGGCCAAAAAAACTAGGATTAGTTCCCGCCATCTGTTAAAGTGCTTGTTGGTGTCCTATTGAAAAAAAAAATTATACCATCTTCCCATAGGGCAACCTTGAGAAGTATGCGAAGTAGCCATGTGGTCGACTGAAGTTCCCTTTAGTTTTCAGTTCGTCGTTTCCGTTGACGTTCAGCTTCGCCTGCCTTCGTTGTATCAGTAGCTTATTGACGTAGTTTGAATGAGTGAAGGACATAAGGCGCGTTCGTAGCAGATGCTCCCGTCTCGGTTTGTAGCGCAGTGGGAAGAGCGCCACGTACCTCCCGTTGCGGCCAGAGAGTCGTGGGATCGAAACCAGGCGCCGCCTAACTATTCCTTTTTATAGTGGACTGCGCTGACGTCATCCCAAACCCTGACGGGGCTGAAGAGACGCGCATGCACGGTAGAGTGCGGACGGCGGACAACGACAAAGAGGGAGGGAGGGACACAGCCCCAAGCATGAGATGCTTCGCATCTAAAGAGCAGCATGATATAAAACTTCCTGCGATGAGTACTTTAGGGCGAAGTGATCTAAAACCTTTCGAAATCAAAGAACACCAAGCGAGAAAATTGTACTTAACCGCTGCGCTCATGATTGCAAATGGGGACTTCTCTCACAGCACTGTATACATTATCCTTTGTTAACTAGAACACGGATATCTCGAAAGATAGGTTAAGGCGAAACTTTTTCTCTCTGTCCAGTTGCCTCCCATAGGTGCGATGTATTTGTTCCCCTTTATCTTTGAACGTCTCTTCGGGAGACCCCAGATGACTGGAAATGTTGATAGAGAGGGCCAAAGGCGAAGTCCACCGCAGGCAGCTGATAAGGTACCTGTTCGAACGCTTAGACCCCACTACGCGCCCTACCCGGTCGTGAACGGCAAATGTACGCGGAGTACGCGCTACATGTACAAGGCGGATGTCTCGTTACCGGAAGTCTGTCCGACGCTGCACCAACGAGATAGATGTGGATGGCGCAGCTGATTATGCGGATGACGAGGAGCCCAGGGAATTGCCTACACAACGGCAGAAACAGGAAATATGCTGCGCCTGCTTCGCAATTAGGTTGTATGTAGCGGTGGCGACCTACGATTGGTGCGATGCATTGAGCCGGCTAGCGAACGCTTTCTGGGACGAAAGGGAAACGCGAAACAGGCGAGCATCACGCAGTTCTTGCTTCCGAAACAATCAAAGATTGTTTTTCGGGTGAATTACTTTGCCTTTATTACGAAAACTTCTCCTGCAGTGGAACTTTTGTTACCTGCGTTCGCTCTTACATCAGTGACCTGGTCACAAATTTTCGGCATTTCCCTATAGGTCTAAACTCCACTTATTTTGAAATTTCCAGTAGATTTTAAGATTTGCAGTGCTTTGTTCGACGGTAACTAATATACCTTCGCCACATGGATAGTCCAACTGTCAATTGTTTGTTCTCGTGTAGGGCACGTATAATTTTGTTTCATCAATTTGTGTTTCTTCATTATTACACGATACCTACTTCGCTTGTATAGCTTAGCCAACCTACTTCCCTTAGCGAACGTTCTCAATAATCCGACTGAGCTGTTAGACGATCGTCGATGATGAAATTTTCTCACTCTTTTCTAGCCTTCCTGTCTTCTGGTCTCTGCATTTGCAACGTCTGCAATCTACAACCTTGTCATTCTCCAAATACTGGGCACCGCCACTGGAGGTTCGTATACGTCTACGCACGTAGGCGGCAACTTAAAGCTGCCATCTTCGACGCTTTTACTTTAGTGCTTATCTCAAAGGTTACAATGCCGCAGAGCACGAAACTGCGACTTATGTTTGCTGGTGCCATTAACTCCACATTCTGCTGCATGTTGCTTAATTTCACTCACCCCAAGAAAATGATCCTTTACACAGTCATGTGTATTGCAATGCGCATTATGAAAGCGCATCACTCGGCGAATGCTTCGGTGAGGTTTGCGACCGCGTGTTACAACCATCGCAATACCGCATGGTTTCACATGCACCATACAGAGAACTCACGAAAACGAAAGCACCGCCAGAGTCTCCACTACCGCCAATTGTGTATTCGTGCATAGTGGGAGCCATGTTTTCGAAACATCAAAAGGCCTAAATACTCAGAGCAGCAGGCGATGTTTTCTATGCTTGTCTGAAAGCAAATTGTTATAGCACATAACCACCTGCAGTGCACGCTTCCAGTATTCAAAGAAAACGCGGACGCGTTTTCTTTGAATATTGGTAGCATGCACTGCGTGCATTGAATTAGGTAAGCAAACTTAGAAAACGCGTAAGCAAACTTAGCCTGCCGGGAAAACGCGTCCGGGTTTTCCCGGCAGGCTAAGTTTGCTTACCTAATTTGAAGCCAGTCATTATCAAAGGCTACTGAACTAATGCATTGTATTCACACCTTCAAAATCTGCCTGACATTGTGTAATATAACCTCATCTCCCCATTCTTCCCACACGCCTCCTTGAATCCGTACCCCCCCCCCCCCCCTTCCTGCCAATATAATTCCATCCCCTGATGAGGACCTAGACAGCCCTTTCACTCTTCCTGAACTTCAGGCCGCTCTTCACCAAGGCAAACTCCATTCTGCGCCTGGCCACGATGGTCTATCATGGCAGCACCTCCGTAACCTGGACGAGAACACCCAGCTGGTACTCCTTGAGATCATTAATGACCACTGGGCGACAGGGACTGTTCCCGACAGGCTCAAGTTGACCTTGGTTAGCCCTAATTCCAAACCCAACAAAGATCCGGCTCAGCTCTCTAACCTGTGCCCCATCTCCCTCACCCCAACCCTGTGTAAACTCACCGAAAGACTAATCAAGAACAGAATGCAACACTATCTCGAGTACGTACAGCCCTGGTTTCATCCATCCCAAACTGGCTTTCGTCCGCATCTCAGCACCCAGGGCTGCCTTTTGCTCCTCCGCAGAGTCATTAACAGTAAATCGCGTGCCGGTAACCCGGACTATGTTCTTGCCATCGACATGCGAAAGGCGTTCGATAATGTCAGTCAAGCCGCCATCCTTACCGCCATCCTCCTGCATATCCAAGCCAACGGGCTCAAAATTGGGTAAAATCCTTTCTGGAAAATCGGCCTATTCAGCTTAGTGGCACGCACCCGGGACGGCGCCCCAGAACCTATTTCTTGGCTAGGGGGGTACCCCAGGGTTCCGTCCTCAGGCCCGTGCTTTTTAATTTGGCAATGACGCGAATCGATCTTCAGCTAGAGACCGATAACACATCACGTTTAGCAATCTACGCTGATGACCTCACGGTGTGGACTGAGCCAGCTGACTATCCGGACGTCGAAAGTATGATTATTGAACTACAAGCAGCGGCTGCTAGTCTAGCCCAAAGCCTCCCTTCACTTGGGTTAGAGTTGGCTCCTGACAATTTCTACTCATTTATTTATTTATTTATTTATTTATTTTGAATACCCTAAAGGCCCAAAATGGCATTACATAGGGGGGGATGCAATTCAAACAACGCAACTCAACACATATGAATACAAACTACTAACGGCAGTCAGACACATATCTGTGTAAAAGGTTCAATTTACAAAAAAAATTAGAGAAAGAGAGAGAGTAAGATGGCAATTAACATCTTCAGTGCATGACACCACTGAACCAGGCACTCGCGGTGGTCAGTTTTAGAGAAAATTCACTGTTCAAAACAACACCACCACCACCAACAATAAAAAAACAAAGCAAAGAAATCAAAGGGCTGACAAAAGTGACGTTTGTACATCTAATAGATGTGAAAATATCTTATATTTTTAAAAACGCACCCAACGCAGATTGGAAAGCAGAAGTGTTAGTGAGAGAGACAATATTTTGAGGTAGAACGTTCCACTCCTGTATTGCCAACACCAGAGGGGAGTTTTGATGGTTTTTTTGTCCTGGCAAATATGGGAGCAACTTTGCATGTATGGTCATTGCGGGTGGACACATAAGGGGCGGGAAGAATCTGAGTTGTTGAAAAAGATGAACTGCAATAGTAGAGAGAATGAAAAAGGGACAACCGGAAAAATTTTCGGCGCGTGCTCAGATCCGGAAGGTTAAGTGACTGTTTTAATGCCGATACGCTTTGATAAGGAGAGTAGGTGCGCAAAATGAAACGGGCCGCCTTATTTTGGATGGATTCGATACAATCTGTAAGGGAGGTGGTGTGAGGGTGCCAAATAACTGAGGCGTAGTCGAGTGTAGCTCGGATAATGGAGATGTACGCGCGAAGCCTTGTGTCACTATTAGCTAGATATAAACGGCGCTTAAGAAAACCAAGCTTTTTCAGTGCCTTATTAGTGATATGTTCTATGTACATATTCCAGTTTAAATCGGATGTGAAAATGACACAATGTGAAAATGGGCTACATAACCCGCCATCTCACTTCCATCATTGTATTTATCTGGTCGGAACGCCAATCCAAACCAAGTGCGACCAGGTTCGCATCTTGGGAATCCCAGACGTTGGATCACTCAACTTAGACGCAACTAGAAACCAATGCGGGATTTGATCTCCAGGATGTCTAATATGTATAATGGAGCTAGTCACGCTGCTTGCCTCGCGCTCACTCGAGCAGTTGGCCTTGGTCGAATTCTGTACGGCGCCCCTGCAGATGACCTCCGTCCAGCTCACATTAAGCAACTACAAATTCTTCATCGTGCGTCCCTGCGGACGATCACAGCCCTCCCACGGCACACTACGATCTGCGCCTTAGAGAAAGCTGCTCTTCTGCATCCCCTGCCAGAAATTCTCGAAGAGACCCGCAAACACCATCAACTCCGGTGCACGCTCACTATCCAGGGTGCTGCTATTGCTGCATGGGACTCTCAAACGCACCCAATCGGACCCATGCAATCTCCTACCTCTCCCCCTTGGGCTCGAAATACCGTGGTTTCTTCGCAACGGTTGGCTGTCCCTCGAGCTAGCGTCGTTCCACGTCTGCGCGCTCTCCGCGGATGCATGGCACAGAGGCTACCAAACGAGGTGGACATATTTACAGACGCCAGCCTACAAGACAACTCTATCGCTTTGGCTTGGCACTGCGAAGAACGCCCTGATCTTAGCGGCGCCACAACTATGGCTACCATCGCCCCGTCACCTCTCCAAACCGAGCTCCATGGTCTCCTAGGAGCCCTGGATCACATGACCTACATGGCTCGTGCACCACCACCACCCAGGGTCCGCCTCCTCACTGATTTCCACGCCGCCATCAGAGAATTCAATAGGGCCTGATCACCCTACCGTTCATCCCATCCACGCCATGTTAACCTATTGGCCCGAAATGGAACGCAAGTCCGCGTAGCCTGGATTCCGGGGCATGTGACCTAGGGGGTCGGCAATCATGCTGCTCATAATGCAGTCTAAACCTCCCTTGATTGCTCCCGACCTTGCACCTGATCCAGGTCTACATCCGCGCCTCCAACTGGATCATGCTAAATATTCTCGCAGAAAGCGGCTCGCTGAGAAGACTCCGCAGGGCTACCTTCATGGTGTCCCCACCCTACCCCTTTCCGCAAAAATCTTTGTTAATAAGACAATCGCTATTGCGACCCTTACACCTTCCACACTGCGGAAATGGTTACATTTGGACTCTTCAGCTCCTCCGTACTGTCACCATTGCCAGCGGAATGATTTTCCAGACCTCAAGCACCTCACTTATTCTTTGCTCAGTGCTCTGCTGCCCCCTGATGATCCCCCGTACGAACACCCACATTTTCTGCGTGCTCTAGGTGTGTTTTCCATTAAGAGTGGCCTGGCAAGGGTAGTGGGATGGGGTCTACACTTCCCCTCCCAAAGAAATCACTGATCGTCTATATCCAACGAGTCATCTCTAACGATTGAGTGATCACCTCTCCCTCTCCCCCCTTCTTCCCCTTCCCCAACTACGGCCATGTGGCCTCCCCTAACTTTATAAATGTCATTGAATTCAATTTCTTTGTTTCGTTTCTTCGTCGTTTGACACGAGCTATCCGGACAGACAGTCTGACCGCAAACCACGCGGAAGCTTCCCCGCACTGGGAGTTGTCCTGCGCGTACACCAATTCTGCACCCGTGTCGCCGCGTTCCCTAGTCGCGGGGCACGCGTCACACTGATTCTCGCTCCATTCTGCCACGGTGCCAGGTTAGCACTCTGATTAGCAGACCCAGCTGCTACTCTTCCAGGCCGGGTTCAAATACAGCACGCCCCCAAAATGTGTTTTATTTGTTTATTTTCTCTTTATAGCGGCGGACGACGACAACTGCGGAATCGACGACGACCTCTTCCCTTACTCAGTAAACAAGGAACCCGCATGCGGTTCCGAAACGTCAAATGTTTCAATTTTTTCGATTCGATGGTGCTTGATTGATGACAGAAGAAACAACATACATTGTGTATATACGGGAGGAGGTCCCGAAGTCAAAGACTGCATGAACCTCCTCTGTGAACCTCCTCGATTATGTTAACTACGGTTACTTTTAGCGTTTGATGAGACATACAAGGCTTTCGCTTTCCCTCTTGTTGCATCACTGCGTGCGTAGTTCTCTGTTTTCACACAGGGCTCTCTCGTCAGCTTTACAACACGGTATTTTTCCCCTTTCAGACCTCAACACGGAGGTCTTCTGCGAGCTGTCCAAGATTCTACTTGGCGGGGACGTTGAGAGTGCCGAAGTGCCTCGTATCATTCAGGTGACCTCATTGGACATTTATCCCTCGTAACGGGCATTCAGTGATTCATTGTGATTATTGACGTTGTGTTTTATTACTGCAGTGCCGCTCAGATTACGGCTTACGCTGCTTATAGCACTTTGCTAATAGTACGTCGCAAGCCTCCACTTTAAGGTTAGGGGTGCTGACACCAATTTTCGGGGTTATTTTATTACACAGTTCGCTTGCTTTACCCGACAAAACACCCTGGCTGAAATATGAGTGACCTCGACGCGTGGAATGTGCTTCAATTTGATCTTATTAATCGCGCCGACGGAACAGCACGCGGAGGGGAGCGCAGCAACGATGTGACATCACCCCGAGGTAGCGAACAAAAGTAACGTAGCCGCGTGCCTCCAGCGTTCGTCAGAAACACGTGAAGTCACTTCACACGCGCGGTCCGGCAAGCGACGACTGGGTGTTGGCGCATTCACAAACTGATGCACGCGGCCACAGCTACAGGCATAACTGCAGCCAAGAAAGGCACTCCTGCCGAAAAAAAACGTTCACGTGTGAGACAGGAGCCGATAACATAGTCTAGAATCGCAATAGAAGAAATACAAGAAATGATCGTACACATAATGAAGAAGACGCTGACCACAAGAGAAAATAAAACAATGACGCTTCGACCCCTAAGCGGGACCCGAAACGTCCGTGTGAACAAGACTTCCATTGGGGGGCGGAAACGGCATTGTTTTATTTTCTCTTGTCGTCGGCGTCTTCTTTATTTTATCTATATATAATCGCAAAAGAAGTCGTCAATAGAACTTTTACTCAAAGTGGTGATTGAATTTCCGCCAAAATGGTATAGGCATAACGCCTTGAGGCAGCTCAGCCGCTCAGCTCCGGCGGTAGCACGGTCAAAACAAGCCTCCACCGGCCTCCGCAGTATTTTGACGTCTACACAAAAGGGTGAGGTCATACCGTGATTCTGTCATATGCGCCCTCCCGTTGAAAGTGCGCTGAAACGGGCGATTTTCAGGCCGCTCAATGGAATCAATTATGGCGCGCTCAATTATTTGAAGTGCTGTTTCGGGTTCTCTAGGCCACTTAGCATCGATAAAAGCAATAAAAATGGAACAAACGTTTGGTGTCAGTACTCCTTTAAGGTTCGCGAAAGTTCAGTTTACAGATCGAACTTTAAGCCTAACTTAACGCTGTGAGGTCTAACGCCGTCAACCACAACAAATTGGAAGAAGCACCCATTCTAGAGAGGTAGAAACTGATAATAACAGTGCGCGAACGTGTGGCCTTCGCGTTCGCGAATTGCTTCGCGCATTGCTTCACATTCGCGCATGCAGCGCAGCCTTGTGATTGCTCGGTGACCGACGTCACTAGCGAGGTTAGTGGACGGCGCTGGGGCAGTTGGGCGGATGAAAGATATTAGCGATGCTTCCGCGTTTTCAAGGGCAAGGTTCGACATAAGCAGTCCCTCACCGCAATAGCGACCACCATCTATTTTTGAATTATATTGAGGTAATACCCTGTGAAATTTTGATGTCGCCGTTGGCACGGTTCTTTGGCACAGTCAGTCATTATCCCCACCGTAAAATTTTAGTACGCATGCGAATTGTCGAAGAGCCGTGTGCAGCTCAACGCGGTGTACGTCAAATTCACGCGTCAGCTTCCTTTATTTTCGAACCCAGAAACACGACCAAGATGTACGCTGCATGTCAAGAAAAATGGCAAAAAATACCAGCTTTCGGATGCCTGGCTTCCGCAGCCCCGCCCTTAATCTTGCTGTCAATGCCTGAGGCTATCAGCAGGCTGCCCTGGACGCATCGAAGGTTACGCGTTCGTGCGTTGTTGTTGACAATTTTGCCTCTTGGAACCTAAGCGTGCCTGGTGACGCCGTCAAGACTTGAAAGGAAAACGTTGGGCCTAAGAAGGACCCCACTCGAGATGCACAGATGTTATTGCAGCCAAGTGATGCACACCAGCAGAGTTGCACATGCCCGAAGTAGCGTATCGAACAGCGCTTTATGGTTTACCGTAACACTAATAAAATAAATTAGGGCGGAACATAAAAAAACCAACCGGCTGCATTGGCACTGCATTCAGCTTCATTTCTTCAATTAAGCAAATCTTGAAGCCCCTCAACTGTGGGCATTCACATTTCTGAGGATCACGCAGAAGATATCTAAGATTTCTTCCGACGTAAAATGTTATTGTAGTATTCAAGAATTTATGAGCACCAAGTACAGTTGGTGATGTGAAGGTGTTACGTCTGGCAATGTGGAACACATGCTTCACCTTGAAACGTTCACTTTTCGGCGCAGGAGTTGGGAACACTGCTCAGGAAGTCAGCTGAGAAGACCCGGTTTCTCAACATGACCGTGGAGGTGAGTGCATACCCGTTACTAATTGGCACCTTCGCTTACAAATTTCGCTGTCACAAAATTTCGCACTTTTCTCACGATATGTGTACTGCGTAAATGCACCTACGTTCTTTCCGGCGCGAAAACAACCAAGAATGCCCCATTTAACAAATATTTCGTTGTAGCCATTCCTTCAGAGTCCGCTCACAGTCGTCCAGTCGTCCACTCACAATCGCCCGCTCACAGTCGTCCACTCAGCGTCCACATAAAAAACAAACCTGGAAGGGCACATCGCAGAGAGCGAGCCGAAGGCCAATTCCTGCATGCTGCAGGTACTAAGAAACGAAAGTGTGCATCAGCAATAACGCAAGCGCGCGTCAGAGATATCAATGAAAAATATTGCATGATAACACTGGGAAAGGAGCTCCTTTTGGGCAGAGTGTGTTGCGGTCTTCATTTTGTCGTTGAACTGTATACACACTGCAAGTTGTGGAGGCGTTTCCCATTTCCTCTATCATTCCGTGCCATGTTTTAAAACTCCAAAGGCCCTCGCCTTTTTGGAGTAGCTGGGATAAAGATATCGTAGGTATACTACTGGATGAGCCAAGCGCCAGAAAATATCGGTTAAACCAGTCGAAGAACGTGCACAGGTGTGAATGTGCTTAAGACAAATTATTAGTCAACCTCGTGCGTCATTAAAGGCCAGCCAGTGCACTTCGCCTCATGGGATTATTCCCGTTGCACGCGGTTGTAATCTTCTCAATGCTCAAAAAGGTCACATTGTTGGCAGTTCTTGTTGCGTGATCTGGCAAAAGCGCGATGCTCAGAGCAAGTTTTTGTTCACGACGAGCGAGAAATGGGACCAAAATGGATACCGGGGTTTGCCTACATGCTTTGAAAATAAAAATGGAAAACGCATGTGGTGGAGCGATGGCGTGTGCTGTTCTTCACAAACAGGAGGCCTCTGAGTGGTTGTCAACAGCTGAAAACGAGTGCGGCGAGCTGTTTCGAGCATTTGTGGCGAAGCATGGACACCGAACAGTGAAAGAGGTACTTCCACTGCTTCACCTTTATCCCTCATAAACAGAATGCAGAGTACTCTACAAGCGGTGGCCGGCTACCTTCACCTCAAAACAGATATACGTTTTTACCACTCCTCAGCGTTCGCTCGTTTGCAGTTTTGAGCGTGCGCAATTGCTTGCTCATAGCTAGCTCTTTTCTTCGCCTCTTTAACTTCTTTTCAAACCAACAGCTAGTGTTATATAGTAGAAAAGTGGTTAACTTTACATCCTTTATATTACGACAGCTTTTTGGTGCACTGTGATGTATTGCGTACCTGCAGTCTCATCCCTGTTTTTGCTGTCCCACCCTTACTGCCTTTTCATTAATAAAACGTAGCTGCAAGAAAAAAATTATCTCGGTGTATTTCCCCACCGACATGCCAGCTTGGACACTGATTCTGTGTAAAACATGGCACAGCAAAAACTGGTGATAACTCTTGTAAGCAAGCCTTGCAAGTGTTGCGCTTACGTTTCTTTTAGTCGCATCAAGTGCACTTTTTCACTCCATGCGAGCGCAAAATGCGAGTGCAAAATGCCAATATTTAAACTTCTCTTCCGGCTACTCTACCAGGCAACGTCTCAAACACACTGTCGTTCCTTTCCAGCCCAAAAATAATGTCTTCAAGTATTCCTTTCTTCCGCGTACTGCCAAAGAATGGAATGAGCTTGACAGTAAAATTATTGAATCAACCAGTATTGAGGCATTTCAAAAATTGATATCTCACTAGCTATGGTTGCTTTTTTTGCATGTGAAACCTTTTCTATGTTGTTGAAACCTTTTCTATATTGTTTCAAGTGCATTGTTCTGTGTTCTGACTTCAGTATTGTACTGTTCATTTTGTTGTTGTACCATGTGCACCCAGTCTGCTAGCAGTATTGCTAAGTTGGGGCTAGCAGTATTGCTAAGTTAATAAATAAATAAATGTCTTGTGGAGTGCACATTTTGACGCGCACTGCTGGCTGGCGCAAGAATTCTATCGCAATTAAAACGGGGATCAGCAAAGCATATTGTTGGGCGAGTTGGATCATATTCATACTTGAAACTGCGCATTCTGACGGGACAACGAAAAGAAGACACAGGACGGGCGCAGACTGACAACTAGTTTATTGATAAAGGGAGCATGCTAATATAACCACACCAGCACATACGCACACATGTCACCACCTTTATCACATGATATAACGGTTTAGAAATTCATATTCATTTCCATACACAGATATGGATGGTTCACTTACACATTGTTCACCATGCTTTCGAATGAAAAAGGCCTCGATTAATTCCCTTGCCAGCCGTTGTCTACTTTTCCCCTTTGTCTGAGTCAAAACTGGCTCGCATGGCTTGAGATTTCACAATTGCTTGCCATGCTTGCTTTCACAAGCCATGCAAGGTGGGATCCCGTTTTAGTACGCATATTCAGCTGGTGTTCCCTTAAACGGTCGTTAAGACTGCGACCCGTTTGTCCGATGTATACCCGCCCGCTTGTGAGCGGGATCATGTACACCACACCGGTTGCGCACTTCGCGTATGGCGTCGCATGTCCTTTTAGACAACCTGGTGTCTGTTCCATTCCTTTCAGTATCTTGGGGCACAGGGTGGCGAACTTGTTAGGCGCAGAAAAAAATATTGGCTCCAATCCACTCTTGTGAATGTGGTTTGAAAGCAAAGCTGTAAATGGCACCTACACAGATTACCCATGCGACATCCCATAAATTCACTCACGTCGCTCTACAAACCCTGAAACCAGAGAAAAGTGAAATGCACTTAACCACACCTTCTATTCCTTCAAAGAGATATGCTTGCTCAGGTTAAATTAATGCATGATGCATGAACGGTGCTTGGTTGAGTTGTATTGGTGTAGCACATGAGTGGAAACTTTTTTATAAAATTAAAGCTCAAACCCGGTGTCACACGATCTCACTTCTCCGTCTCTGCCTTCGCGGGCGGAGGCGACAAGATCGGCGGCAGAGACGGAGCAGGAGCAGGAGGGGGAGGAAGAAGCGCAGGAGGAGGAAATACTTCTATTGAGACTTCTGAACGGCTCACAGTGCGGCCCAGGGGAGTGATTCCTTTCTCACTGTAGCCCATATTCAGTCCGCGACGCCTGTGCTCTGTCCACCGGCTGAAGCTGGGTAGGTAGAGAGGGGCTGTACCTCAGCATCTCCCAGTGCTTTTGTTCGGTAGTTGACGGAAAGAGTGTAGGGTGCTCTTGGCTAAAGTCGCACACCCCGATTATGTGGCAGAGTGTTCATATACTTATGAGCAAAAGTTACATTCAGCGTCGTAGCGATTAGGGTGCATTAAGTGAAGACGCGTCCGATGTGGGAAGGAGCCGGATTGTATGAGCCGTAGGGTAGTTTGTTGTTCTATGGAAAGGTCAGCGTAAGGCGAAGGTAGGCTCTGCCTCAGAAGGTGATAATTCTGGGTAATTTCCTTGAACGAGACAAGCAGGTGACTGTCCTCGTGCAGCTCCATAGCACGGGGGGGTGAAAGTGCAGGCTTGGTGGGCGTTTTCGTTGCCTTCCATGGAAATGTGAGCGGGTGTCCAGATGAGCTGATTGGAACCATTTGGGGAGTGAAGGCCGGGACACCAAACCCGACAGGTAGTTCCGGTAGGCTTGTTGGGAATAGGTGACTGCGTTACGAACCCCTGGTTGAGAGCCAAGGTGATGGCTGCCTCTTCTGCTGCCATCATGTCTTCGGTCTTGAGTGAGGCACAAGCAAGGAGGTTGGTTCTGGAGGTAGCCACGATGATGGCGTACTGCTGCTCTCGATGTTGGGAGGCGTCTGTGTAGATAACTGCATGAGCCCCACCGAGGGTGGTGTTGAGCGCTTGAGCCCTTGCTTGTCGGCGAGCCTCGTCGTCTGAGGGGTTCATATTTTTAAGCAAAGGCAGCATATTTATTTCTTGTCGCCAAAAGCACAGGAATTCATAAAGCGGAGTGACATTCTGTGCTGCCCAGCCAATCTGGTGAAAGATGCGGCGACCCGCCGCAGTTCTGCTTGTTCGGAGCTTCTGGATAGAAAGATGACCCTCTATCAGCTCTTCCACCGTGTTGTAGAGCCCCGTGCTAAGCAACCTCTCTGTGGCGCACTAATGGGAAGACTAATGGCTTGCTCAACCGCCTTTCTAATCCTTATATAAAGCATCTTTATGTCCTCCTTGCCGAGAAGAAGACAGGGGGTTGACGTAAGTGATTCTCGAGAGGACAAAAGCTTGAACTAATCGAAAGGTATCGGATTCCTTGAGGCCTCGCTTTTTGGTGGCAACTCGCCTGATCATGTGTATGATTTATTGATGCTGTGTTTGAGGCACTGCAAGGATGCGTTACTCTTATTATTGGCCTGAAGATGTAGGCCCAGGATTTCGATGCTGGGGCTCGGAGTGATGGCCTGGCCACCAAGAAGTATTTGAATGTGTTCCTTGAGGTATCGTCTTACGTGAGGGCGGATGATAAGGAACTGGGATTTTTTATGCGAACACTGGAAGCCACAGGCCCATTGGCGTACTAGAAGTGAGATGCCATGGGTTGGTGTGAGCTTCCTTTAATCGCTATCGCGTGGCATTTATCGAGAATGCAGGGGTTAAACCCGTAGATATGCTTGGTCAGTGCACCACTTGTCTTCCACGTCTGCGCGTGACGTCCTAGCTAAATCGGTAAGACTACGGCCTCTTGATTTGTTACTCTGTTAGTTCCAGGTTCGATTCCTGGTGGTGCAGTAAATTCTTTTATTTGTTTGCGGGAGTTTTCTGATGACACCAACGGTCGCGAAAGAACCCTTGGGGGGTAGAGGTAAAAAGCTTTGCTTTAGTATACAAGTAATGCGAAATCATGTCCGCATAACGCTTCAAAAAGGCATTGGGGTACCGCCAGGGCTAGAAGACTTCTTTGTATCAAGTTTTAGAAGAAGAAAGCGAATACCATTTACATTTAAATATATATCCGGCATTACGTTAGGCGAGAGAGGAGATGGTTCTATCGGATTATTGGTTACACACGGTTGACTCAACACACTGTGAAATGTTCTGTTTAGCTCATTAGCAATTGCGTAAGGATCAGTAACCGCGCAGCCGTCAACGTGAAGCTGTTCAACAGACTTTTTCCTTCCGGACAAGTATCCCCAAAACTTTTGCGGTGCGTTTTCCATGAAGTTAACAAGTGTCGTTCCAAAAAAGTAATCTCGAGCGGTCCGTATTTTGTGCTTCAGTGTTACTGAGAGGGAAGATATGGCATGGTTATCTATATGCGCTGCATTGCGTTTTCTTGATATTGTTCTTTTCAACTGTATTATATCGCGTGTTATCCAGGGGTTGCACCGTTTCTTTTTCTGAAATTTTGGTACGAATTTATCAAGACATGATACAGTAATGTTTTTAAACGTATTCCACAGACTTGATATGTCTCCTCTTGCCTCAAAGTCACCGAAGCACAAATCAAATGTATCTATAATAGCTTCGTCATCCGCAGCAGAAAAGTTAAAGACACTGTTGCTCGCACTATTTTTTTTTGTCAGGGCAGAAATTCGCGGTAAGTAAAACTAGCTTGTGACAGAGATTCCATCAGAAACACTGACTTTAGTGTCATCTGTAAAGTTTCCCACACATAGAAGATCTAGTACACTTTCAGTGCTTTGAGCAACTCTGGTAGCCTCTTTAACAAGTTGAACGAGATTAAAGTTCAGCATCAATTCAAGCAACAAGTTACAGTTCGCTACGTCTGTTGAACCTGGGTGAAGAGCGTACCAATCAATCGATGGTAGGTTGAAGTCCCCCGCTAATATGACTTTTTGTTTAGGTTTGTACTACTGCTGCATGTAATACTGAATGTTTTCCAAAAACGACTCAGGCGAAGAAGGGGGCCGGTAGACTACACCAACGAGAGCCGAGAGCCCACAAAAATCAATTTGACACCATACACTTCCATTATCGATTATTTCGTGCATAGTTACGAAGTGATTTCCTGTTTGACTACCAAAGCAACGCCGCCCCCTCTGCAGCCTCGATCACGTCTAACCATTTTATGAGTTCGAGGAACTATTTCAGAATATAAAATGTCCGGAGTTAGCCAGGTCTCTGTAATCGCTATGTTTTGGGAATCATAGGTAAATATGATTTCTTCAAGCTCGTGAACTTCATTGACAGTGCTCCTAGAATTAAAGGGAAGCTGAAGCGCTTTCCAAAAAATTTGAGTTAGATTAACAGTTATATAGTTTCTTGCGCGCTGATTCCGAATATCACATTGAAATTTATCGTACATGAGACCAAGTGGCATTTATCTTGCAAAAATCACGGCCCCGTTTGAAATACGCGCGCTTTTCGTCTTTTGACGCCCCTGATTGGTTGCGCCCGTCATGACGTCAAAGGAGGACACCCTTCGGCCGCGGGGGTTGTTGGAAGAATTGCGAACGATCGCACTGTTGCCTTTGCGGCAATTTAGCTTGGAGTTTAATTTTCGCACATGACTGGAAGTTTGTTTTATATATTTCCCGTGCTGTTGGTTCAATTATCTTGGAGCTTAAATTTGCTTTACACGACAGAGAACCCCAAAGCAGTGACTGTGACGTCGACTAGTGGGTTCCATCAAAATATTTTTGAATTAGGCAACCAGCATAGGGGGATTTTATACCTTATGTTAATGTTAGGTACTGCCTTAACTGTTTCTTATTATACACAAAACCATTTATGCCGAAGAGAAATGGGCGTTTTATAAACAATCTACCAGCGAAAAGCACGTACGTGCACTGCGCGAAAAAATAGCGTTCATGCGCTGTAAACGTATATGCGAGACACATCTTGCCGGTTCACGCATAAACCAACAAGCAGACTCTGCTTCCGCATTTCCTTTGTTCGTTGTCGCCCACCCCAGCCCCGTTACTCATCCCCGTACACAGACTCACACGCGCGCGCCATTTCGGCAGCGGCGCTACGGCGCCTCCGCGATTGCTAGCTGCACTTCGATGAGTGGCGTCTTACTGCTTCACATGCATTTATTCTGAAAAAAATGCAGCATACTAGTGCCTGCTCCGCATTATTAGCTGTAGTAGGGCTTGATTTTCGCTTGTGCGTCGCGCATTCTGCTACAATATTACGGCCACCTCGTTATAAATAACAGACCAGTCGGACAAGGCAGTTACGTTGTAGTTACGTTACTTTAGGTAACAATCACGAAACGTTTGTGATAATGAATCGTTGGCCTGTTTCAGCATTTCTAGATTTAAGCATTTACCGCGCTAGTCGGACAGAGGCCGTATATTTACTCTTCGCTCCTAATTTTTTTAGTATCATCACCGACTATCACTGGAGCACACTTGAGGTTCAGTGACAACAAGTGCTTGCCAGGTTATAATATGCAGCCACACGGAATCTTGGGCAAAAAATTAGGCCCCCGCAGGCAACATAAATTATGGCACGGTGGTGGTTCGGAGTGGTGTTTTTTTTTTAAATTCCAGACAAACATCACCTTATCGTGACATGTCTACTTGCAAAATAAGTAATCTGGTTGTCTTGGTTCTTTTACTTTGTAGGAATACTGTGTACCTCTTAGCCGGGAGAGAACTTCTATCAGGATTGGCCCTTTGTTTTAGTTTCGCCAAAAAATTGTTTTTTTGAACACTGTCCTGAGCCCATAAAGAAAACCGACGCGTTTAACGAAACAAGTATTTCCTGAACAAATGTGACTTGGTTTCTGGAATGGAACGAAACATCACCGGTCAAAGTACAGCAGTATTCCCCATCCTTCCTAAATCTAGAATCTAATATGAACATTCACGTCCGTCGCATCAAAAAAAAAAATTGGAGCGGTTTACAAAGTATTCAACGTACACACTAAACTTTTTTACACCCTTTTTGGCCGAAAAGGGTGTAAAAATCTTGTCCCATGGCTAACACCCTTCAAAGGTGTTTTGGCAAAAAAGGGTGTATGGATGAAAAAAGGGTGTTGAGGATGCTCAAGACCCTAAAAAAAGGGTGTTGAGTCTCACACCCCTTTTTTTTGAGGTGATGGCATGCGCAGAGGCAAGTCAAACGGCGGAGCGCGCAGCATTCAACACAAACAGCCAATACGTACAAGTTACAGTTGGAACACGGGATGCAAGCGGTACAGGGAGTGCATACTTACTTAGCAATACATGTGCTGTTCTTGCTTTTATACCCAGCAGAGGAAAGCCCCCAGATGGAGTCGGCGGGCTTGTCGCAAAAAACTGATATTTTAGCGCTAATTTTGGAAGTATGGATTATACTACGAGAATATACAAATCAACACGTGGATTTGCAAAAACTTTTTAATTACTCGGTAGTTTGTCTGATCCGTAACTTATAGAATTTTATTAAATACCATACAAATCTTCTCTACCACCTCAACACCCTTCAAAAAGGGTGTTCATAATTTCAACACCCTTTTTCCCAGAAGGGTGTGAAGCTACAAATTAGGGTGTTCGAAACTAAGAAAAAGGGCGTAAAGAAAAAAAGCGTGTAAGAAAAGACCGCCAACGAAGAAAAAAGGTGGAGAGACCTCCAATTTTGGAGGCATTTTGTACCTGTTTACACGGGTGGACTGAACATTCTCTACAAGCGGGCGGGGGGTGGTTGTACCTCACGATGTTTACAGCTATATGAATTGGCATAATTTATTACCAGTGAAGCTCTTTAAGCTTCAGGAGGTAGTTTCGGTGGCATTAGCAAAAAATACAAAGAAAAAGAACTGGGGCACCTGTAAATGGTGCACCACCGCAGTTAGGGTATTATAACAGTGAAGTCGGCTTTCGAGCTTGTTAGAGTGTGAGCTCAAGGGGCGTATGCGTATGCGCACCTCTTACTGTACCATTTCAAAGGTACAAGTCTTTTTTGGATTATAAAAGGTAAAAAAATTCGCGCAGCTTGCAATAGTGGTGCAAGGCTGGAGAAACAGCAACGCTGGGGGTGGACCTACCTTGTTTCCCTCTTGGATCTCCTGGAAATGTGGAGGGGGGGTGGGGGGAAGGGGGGCACACTGGAACAGCCTTGTGAAATCCGGTTAAATTTGGCCTCATCCCTGAGTGGTCATCCTGGCTGAGCAAGAACATTGTAAAGCTTAGCAAACATAACAAAACTTAGCAACAGCGGAAGAAACTAGGTCGACCCCCAGCTCCGTTGTTCTTTTATTGCAACTGAACACCTATTTCGCACCGTTTCAACAACCTACAGAAAGCCAAGCGTGTTGCAGTTGGCAAACATCCTTTTCGCCACTCGACTACAGTCTTCTTAATTTTGAAGGTTCAAATTGGTGTTTCACGTGCCAAAGCTAAATTTGGGGCATGTGGTGCACCGAATAAGAAAACGAGCGATCATTGCATAAGAGCAATTTTTTTTTGCGTTTGGAAATTTCTTGCGAGTAGAGGAGTAAATGATGGGATGTCTTCTTCTTTACAGTGCTATTAGCATCCGAACATGGCCTTATTCAATGAACAGCTGAACACCTTTTCCACACACATTCAACACCCTAAGAAAAACCAAGGGTGTTGAAGTTGATCAACACCCTTTTTTTCAAACAAAAAGGGTGTAGAGCTAGGAAAAGGGTGTTGAGACTCAAGAAAAAGGGTGTAAAGGCCTCCCAACACCCTTTTTCCGCCTATTCTACACCCTTTTTGGCTAAAAGTGTGTAAAAAAGTTTAGTTTGTAGTGTAGTATATTCTCTGTCATCAAGCACAGCCACCTCGGCTGTCGCTTCCGTATGTTATCAAGCATCCCGGCGTGGCATTATTCTGCTTAGGAATACGGCATGATAACGTATGCCTTGTTTGGCGTTCGTGCATACTTTTTGAACACGAAAATTGTACAAATGAGTGCTATCACCCCCAACAACGACAAGTATCATTCACAAGGAAACACGGCGAAAAGAGCATGGCAGAGGCGGCTGATCCGGCCGGAAGTCCAGGTATGACGTTTTTCAGCCGGTTTTCGCCCGCGCTCTTCGGTCTTCCGGCATCACGCGGCGAGATGGGGGCGGGGCATCGGGCCACTTTTGTTTGCTCATTGCGCCGCTTCTATTGCATGAATTGCGAAAATCTTTCGTACACGGGAACTATTCAATGTGTACTTGCTGCTAGTCAACTTTTCTTTTAATTCTAAAACCGCTTCACCTTCCCTTTAAGGAGAACAACTCGCAATTGTTTGTGATTGAGTCATTCATCGCGGTTACGTTGCGGGCGGATACATTTCAGACAATTCTTCTGCTCATCCCATTCGTATATATCGTTTGTCCACTCTCAGTTTATCGTAATCAAGCGATACTTTGCGACCTTGCGCCTTAAAATCACTGGAATGAGACCAGAGTTTGCTGCGCTTTGCTAGAGTGGCCTTGCAGAAGTCATGGTTTACCGAGATTGTTGTTCCGTTCAGTTTGTGACAGTTATTTAAAACTCTAAGCTTCTCGTCGTAGTAAAAAAAAATTCATTATTACCGGTCGTACTTTATCGCGGCATTTTTTCCCAACCCTATGTACTCTCGACAGAGTTAACAACCACTCCGAGTTTATGCCCTATCAGTTCCTCGATTATCTTCTTTCTTAGTTCTGGAGCATTTTCACGATCTGGTTCGGGAAAACCAAAAATAACAAGATTGCGGCGTCTACTTCTATCCTCTAAATCGTCCAGACGTACGCCTTTGATGTAGTTGAAGATTACCTTTCAACGCTGTAACTTCAGTCTGCGGTACCTTGATCTCTACTTTCTGTTCTTTTATCGCTATCATAACATCGTCCATTCGGGCGTTAACCGTATATTCAAGCTTATCGTGAGCAGTAGCTAAATTTTCTATTTTTGTTTTCAATTCTTCCTGCGAAGCAATCATAGTGTTCATTTTTATGAGATCGTCTGTATCAGGCCCTGGATTCTGCTCAACATCCTTCGCAAGAAGAATCAAAATGACCGTCCATGCGTCCACAAAAAGACATGCACAAGTCGCCGGGCACGGCAGACTACAATTCCTCTAAAATCGCTACGAAAGCTGGTATAAGAGTATTTGCCACCAACCTGGGCGAAAAACACAGAGGAGTTTAGCGATCTTGCCATTGCGGTCCCGCCGTGCTCTTTGAAGAAGTCGTTGATGCGGTTGTTTTTATATGCTTGAGCAGGGGGCGTTGTTTCCAAGAAGATGGACGCCGGTGACGTCATGTTCTGCGTCCACGGAGATGGCCAGTCGGAGTTCACTGTCGATAGACCCAGAATGCTGTCGTTATTCTTCGGCGTGAATGACACGTGCTGAGCTCAGGTTGCCCCGATTGATTCCAGCTGGGTTTCCCTTAATGGTTGTGACAGTGATGGCCGAGTCCTTGCTTCAGAAGTTGAAAGGGAACACACCCCAAAGGACAAACGGCCTTACGTGCAAGAAACCGGTGGTGGTTCCATACATCCATCGAGTGGCACACAACCTCAAAAATGTGGCTAACAGGCACAAAGTGCCGATCGTTTTTTCTGCGCCTAACAAGTTCGCCACCCTGTGCCCCAAGATACTGAAAGGAATGGAACAGACACCAGGTTGCCTAAAACGACATGCGACGCCATACGTGAAGTGCGCAACCGGCGTGGTGTACATGATCCCGCTCACAAGCGGGCGGGTATACATCGGACGAACGGGCCGCAGTGAACACCAGCTGAATATGCGTAATAAAACGGGAACCCACCTTCCGCCCCATTGCATAGCTTGTGAAAGCAAGCCATGGGAGCCAGTTTTGACTCAGACAAACGGGCTGAGCAAAAGTAGACAACGGCTGGCAAGGGAATTAATCGAGGTTTTTTTCATTCGATAGCATGGTGAACAATGTGTAAGTGAACCATCCATATCTTTGTATGGAAATGAATATGAATTTCTAAACCGTTATATCATGTGGTAAAGGTGGTGACATGTGTGCGTATGTGCTGGTGTGGTTATATTAGCATGCTCCATTTATCAATAAACTAGTTGTCAGTCTGCGCCCGTCCTGTGTCTTCTTTTCGTTGTCCCGTCAGAATGCGCAGTTTCAAGTATAAAACGGGGATATTGCATTGTCTTGGAGCAAGTTGTAGTGGAGCGTGTACAAGCCGCCTTATTTGCACGGTCAATAGGGGGCTGGCTTGTCGGCAGAAATGTGCGCCGCCGATTCGTGGAAAGAGCAGCTGAAGGGCAGAAAACGACGGGCCGTGTGCGGGAAAGGGAATAAATGAATGAACAACTTTATTGAGTAGGAGGCCCTGGTTGGGGATTTGGTCAAGGGGAAAAAATGGCTGACAATTATCATACTGCTTAATGCAAAATGTGTGCGCAGCGTGAAATGCAGTCTTCTCGGTCACGGCGCATAGCTGCTGCGTCAAAGGAAGTGATCGCGTGGTCAGTGAAGGCGTGGTGGCGCGCTCTAATCTTCCGTTACCTCGCAGCGCTTCACTGCCGCCGAGTAAGTTATTGTAGATCATGTTTGAACTTCCCGCGCAAATGTCCCGTGGTTCGGATGGGCCACGCAACGAGGAGGACGCGGAAGGACCGATGTAACGTGCAGCCCGAAACGCATGCTGGTCTTCGGTTGCGCGCCCTCGGCATACTGCCCTCTCCATCCCACCTTCCCCATGTACTTTCATCCTCCGCTTTCCTTCTGGCTTATCTTCGGTGGCTTCCCGTTCTCTCGGTTATCTCGTCGTGCGTCGCCACCAGGGAGCGTCTCGCGCCGTCTCAGCATACCGCCCTGCTCCTCACACTCCCGCAACGCTTTCCTCCTTTTTCCTTCTGTCGTCGGCGTCTTCTTCGTTCACTTGTCTCCGAAGCCAGGGACGCCGTCAAACCGCAGCAGTGGGCGCTTAAGTGCTGCGCACTAAAAGAAAGTTAAGTTTCATCGTAAGTAGCGCTAAAGACGGGACACAGAAGAGAAGACATACACGACGGCGCTAACTCGCAACTGACTTTATTAGGTGTAAACACAAATATATACTCTGAAAGAAAGAACACGTACGTGCCCAGGTCAACCCCGAAAATGCCATTTGATAAACACAAAGGTCACAGGATTAAGATTCGAAAAAACACACAAGATTACACTGCACATAGTCAACAACCAACCAGCAAAACATCTAAGTTAATGGATTTGACAAGAACAGAAATTCCTTTTCATGAAGTGCCACCGACGCGTGGCTGATACACTTATCATCGTGCTTTCTTATATAAGAAACTTCGATTACCTCGCCTGTCAACTGGTGCTTGTGTCGCCACAACACGCTGGTGTTTTCAAAAAGTGGACAGCATTGCACCTGGGTTTTATCTTTGTGGCTCGCGCAATGTCGAGTGATATGTGCATGAGGGTTGTTTTTGAGTGAACTCCGTTGTCCCATCAGACGAACATTGATGCATCTGCCTGATTGGCCGATATAAACGTTGTCACATGATAATGGCAATGAGTACACAATTCCTGTCTTGCACGGGACAAAAGACGCAGCATGCTTAACATTGCAATATCTGTCAGACTTCTGACCGGACAACCTTCTTTCCACCATGTTAAACAACTTACCAAGCTTATTCGGAGCGGAAAAAAGGACTCTAACCCCGAAATGCCCGGCAACATTCTTCAAACCATTCTTCGGGGTTAGAGCGGGGCATTAACTTAGATGTTTTGCTGGTTGGTTGTTGAATATGTGCAGTGTAATCTTGTGTGTGTTTTCCAATCGTAATCCTGTGACCTTTGTGTTTATCAAACTGGCATTTTCGGGGTTGACCTGGAACGTGTTGTTTCTTTAAGGTTATATATTTGTGTTTACGCCTAATGAAGTCAGTTGCGAGTTAGCGCCGTCGTGTATGTCTTCTCTTCTGTGTCCCGTCTCTAGCGCTACTTACGATGAATCAAAACCAACTAGCCCAACTGTCAATTTTATTGAAAGTTAAGTTTGTCAATCTCGCGCAAAGCCGCGGTGGCCCTGAAAGAGGTGGCGCTGCGATCGCATCCCGATGCGTCCCATCATCGCTTCTACGCGTCATAAAAAGGAGCGTGGTGAAAGGCGTAGTATGCAGCAAATAAAGACAGAATCGAAATGACAATGCAAAAATTTCCTATAGAGGTGAACACCGAAAGAAAATTTAAGAACAGAACGTTGCGATACCAACGTTTAAGGCGGAAAGCAAGATTGGCACGTTGTGAGGTGTGCGTGGGAGAGGCACCATGTTTCAGAATTCTGAAGCCGGAATTATGGGTGTGCATGGAGCCGAGCCTAAAGTTTGCGAGGGAGAAGATGAGACGCATCGAGAAATTACGAATGCAGACGAATTCGCGCATTTACACTGATGTGACATTTCGTAACCTCTTGTACAGGCACCGTACGCCTGTTTCTCTTCGCTGTCTCTTTAGCGCTGTTTTATCGCAAGTAAACTGGACAAATTTTCGCTGTAACTCCAAGCTTGTACTACTTGCCAGACTAAATTAACCATGGTTCTGGTCGGCATTATGTGTCTTCTTTAAAATACTGGTTATTACACTATCATTCTGCTATCCTTCCGCGTTCGGCTCAGTGAATGGCAAACACCAGTTTTTGTCACCAAAATATCTACCAAGAAAACGCACTCACGCTCCAACTCGCAGTTTCCTGACACGATAACAGTGCTTCCCATAACATTTCAGTTTGACGTCTACATCAAGCCGTGGTCAATGGACCCGTCGTCATTGGTGAAGTCGCTGAAGGTAAGCGAACTGAAATAAAGCCTTTTTATAAAGGTACCAGGGAAATGTCCTGCTGTCATTTTGCAGCCAACCTTCACACAATTGTGCCAATTATAATTCCTAAAACGCGTGATGTGGTCTCTGCGTAATTTTCCGCGATGGAAAGGTTGAAGTGCTTGGGAGGGAGTGAGAATAGAGAGAGTGAATAAATCTTTATTTGGCTGATGTTATTGGTCTGGCCCCGTGAAATCTCTAGTCCAGGATTCCTTGGCTTCCAAGATTCCTCCGTAATTCCGCGAGTGCTCGCTCGAGTCACCAGGTTGAACTGAGAATGCGAATCTGGGCTGGTCAGGGAAGCCCTCCAAGGGCCGAAGGTGGGGTTGGAAAGTGGGGACAAATATGGGGTGCGTTGTCACACCCATACAACATTATTTTTATGAGGAACAGCTCATTCTCAACGCCAACTTCGATCTCGTATCGTAGCATGGCGTCTAGCTCCGGCATGTCGTACGATGCCAGGAATCGCTACTCGCCTAAGAACTTGGCCGCACTGAGCTACTTGTAAAATACTGCGCTAAACTGACATTGACGAAGACGAAGAACGGCGGAACACAAGATGCACATACGAAAGCGCAACCATCGACTGCCCTTTATTTGCCGACCCTATCGGAAAACATTGTAAACGTAAACAAAGAAAGAAAAACAGTAAAAACTACCACAAAAAACCATATCTGTGTGCAATTCTTGATAGTTGTAATCGTAACCTCTTTTATCGCGGTCTCACTCATAGCTGGCCACACTGTCGCTCACTGTCACACCGGGAACGTCTTTCTGCAAAAAGTTGAAGTTCCTTGTTTTTTTGGAAGCACCGATGGCTGGCTAACGCATGTGTCATGGCCCCCCGATGCCATACTAGAGGCTTGTATTGGCGGTAAGAGTTTCAGTGGCGCCCCCTGGCTCTTACATCGGCTTAGGGACTCGCGCCGGTGTCGTCTGCTACACTGTGCTTGTGAGGGGCAGCGCTGAAACCGCCCGCTTTGATGCTTTAGTGCATTAAAAACGCGTTTCTAGTAATTCAGTTATTTTGCTAGCTTCTGGAAACTTCAAATAATTTCAACCTGTACACCCCAGAAGTTTGCAATTATTTGCCTGATTCAGTGCTCAGAGCTCCTCCATAAGTATTCAAAATACGCAGGCTTCCGTGCAGTATTTTTTATATGCTCTGATTAAGGCTCAATAGTCTAATGATACGTATCAAGCAGCGGTCCCCAACACGCACATCACACAGCAGGAAATAAAGCGGCTGTCTTCTATTTCTTTCCTTGCTGTTGACTTGTATCAGATGATTTTTTTTTCTGTGCCCAACGCATTAATGTTTCTGCACCGCCAGAAACGTATTATTAGTAGCTTTGAGGATGTTTGGGGGGCTCACAAAGATCGTATGGATATTTTGTTCAGGCTGTATGGCATACATTCCCTTCTTTACAAATGGACTTTCGTTATGGCCGCGTGCAAGAAATGGCATATCCACAGCGTGAGTTTTTTATTCACAGGCAAATACAATGAGAAGGTTTGTGCTACGCCACCGCGACCGCGCCATAGACAACGTTGTCAACAGTACCCAAAGGTGGCTTTTGTGTCCCAAATTTATATCGTAACCACCATTATCATAACGAACTGACTCAACCCGAACAATTATGACATGATTACGGTGTCGAAGGCTTGATATACCCGCCAATGAACGCAATAAATAGTATACGTGCATATATTACAAGAATCGAAACCGATAAATATTTACAAGCAGCTCTTTAATGTTTTCCAAGCATTCCAGGCGTAAAGAACAAATCCTGGTCTACTCGGGACGACGTTTTATGAATTGGAGAATATTACTCTTACTGCCTTGTCCTGTAATGAGGACCTGGCCCATAATCAGCTCGATTGTACTGTTAAATATAGTTTTCTCCTCCTCGTCCTCCTCCTACTTCTGCTCTTCTCGAGTGCAGTTTTCCTTTAACGCATATCTTAATATTGGGAAGATATGGCTGTGTGAAATGTACCGAAATATCCCAATATCCCACCAAGTCTGAACAAAGATAGTGTTACTGCATCTTTGCCGTAGATGTGACTTGTTCCGATCAAAAAACTTTCATACTGGTTATAAGCCTGGTATAAAACCAGCATGCGCCTATACATAAGGTGGGTTATTTGGAACTCAACCTACACTTTTTGCAGCATTTAGTGTATGTCGGCATATTTTCATGCCATGAAAATGTAAATTAATGTGAGACAATACTTTTGAGCGTTTAGGAAGGTTGCAAAAACTGTTTTATTTTACATACGATTACCGGTAATCGTAATGCCTTCTGCCAAATCTTACAGCCCCGAAGGTCTGGAATTTGTTTTGGTCTTGCATTTTCGCTGTTGTCGGTTACTAGCAGCCGGCTGTTCCCTTTATTCTAAAGATTGCATAATATAGAAGCTGACGCCTAAGTCTGACTCTTCGAGCTCCGCACAGGACCGGCTTCGCAAGGAATGGGACGAAGCCGGCAATGTTTCTTCCTTAGCGGTATCCAAAACTATACTTTAACTCACGCTTTAAGATAGTATATGCGATTTTAAGTAGATTGTCATGATAAAAACTTACGCACACGCAAAACCTGGTGCGGACACGCATCAGACGTCAACCGAGCGCAAAGAAACAGCAGGGAGAGCGAGTCCGAGTGAAGCAGACGACAAATGCGAGAATCCCTAAGCCGACGTCACGCCTTAGGGATTGAAAACTGAATGCCACTCACTCACGCTCGCTCAATAAAATATACTTATCCTAACGCACTCCCTCACACTCGCGCTCGCCACTCCACCCTTACTACTCCCACTCACTCGTGCTCACGCTCTCCACTCGTCCCCACCACTCGCACTCACTCACGTTCACGCTCACCGCTCCGCTCTCACAACTCGCACTCACTCGCGCTCACGCTCACCACTCCGCTCTCACAACTCGCACTCACTCCCGCTCACCCTCGCCACTCGTCCTCACCACTCGCACTCACTCGTGGTCACGCTCACCACTCGTCGTCACAAGTCGCACTCACTCACGCTCCCGCTCACCATTCATCCCCACCACTCGCACTCACTCGCGCTCACGCTCACCCCTCGCATTCGCCGCTTACACTCCCTCGCACTGGCACTCTCCACTTGCAATGGCCACTCACACTCACTCGCAATCACCACTCACTTCCTCCACTCACATGCACTCTCCACTCCCATCACCCACCCACGCTCACTCACAACCACCACTAATACACATTCCAATCACTGTTTTTTTTTACATTACGGGAGTTTAAACTTCGCCTTTATTGTAAACCACATGAATCGTTCCATTTTGCTGAGACCTTCAATTATTGCGGCCCTATTGACACCGACACCACTATGTTACGTGAAGCGAGAAAAAAATTGGGCGTTTTAAGAGATAAGCTTCACATTGGCTTTGAGGCATGCCCCATAACAATCATTAGCTCCTACCAACTTGATCGAACTGAAAGAAAGCCTGTATTACGAGAATTAAAGCGCGAAGTTACGGCCAGCGGCCCGCCGGACACGTGGCCCGGGTGTTAAGCGGCCCTCTAGTTAGGCGGCCCTCAAGAGGGCCGCTTAAACCTTGGGCCGCGTCTTCGGCGGGCCGCGTGCGGTTGAGGCCGCCTGAACCGCCGCTTTATAAGCGGCTTTAAATTCACGCAGCAGCCCGCCTGCATGCGGGTCGGATAACCAGGAATTGACTAAGAGATACGTTTTCGCGAGGGCATTTCGGGACACTGTAAATAAATAAATAAGTAAATAAACGTGGTGACTAAACATACGCTTTCGCTAGGGCATTTAGTGACACTGTAAATAAATAAATAAGTAAATAAACGTGGTGAGTTTTGAGGGCAATAACTTTGCGTTACGGATTACTTTTCGTGTGTATATGTATGTGTGAGCTCATGTTTTGTATACGTTTTTACCTCTTTTCTCTGAAATGCCCTCCGTTGAATGAAACTGTGTAGCCGTCAGAAATAAATATATGAAATACATTCAACGAGGGTAAGACACCTTTATTTATCTAGCCTGTTTAGCAGCTCATATGGGTTGTGTAGATATTTGGTCAACAAAAGATGCGTCACGTCCTATCTGTCACGTCTTATCTCGCGGCATCAATAGGCCATGATTTTATTTTTCGGTACTTTGATTGTGTCGACGTTAAAGTAGGTTGTGATTTTTACCAGTACTAATGCGTCGATATTGTTATTAGCGGCATTCGTCGTTTTCGCTGTCGGCAGTACAATATTTTCGGGCATGAAATACTTACTGATTTGAGCTAAAATTTACCTTTCTCAGGAATGCGCCCTCAATTTTTCCTAAGTATATATTCGGTTATTATAAGCACATGACTTGATATGTCACTTTCAAAACGGTAATCGTCGCTGGACTATTTTACGAAATGAACAAATTCTCGCAAATGTGCCGGAAGCCATTCATGATAACTTTTTTAATATTGTCTATGCTATTTCGCTCATATTCTACAAAAGAAAATAAACACTAAAAAGTTTTACAGCAGTGGCAAACTTAAAAGACGTAGTCCAGTTCGCAAGAAAAGCTTGGAAAATCTGTTGCCATCTGTCAAAATACTGGCTAGCGCTCGCAAATATTCCTATCTCGAACCGCGCTATCCGAGCCACTAAAATTGCGCAGTCAATTGGCTCTGGCCAACCCTCCAAACAGTTTATTTCAAGAGTAATCCCAGGTGAAAAGGGCGCAATGCGAGAGTATCCATCAAAACACCGCCACAAAAAGATTGATAACGGCAAGCAAGGCGGAGGAAGGCTACTGGAGCGCTTGGCCTTGAGCGCTCGACGGTCGCCAGGGCGTGGAAAAGAGGCGGCGCCGCGTGGTCGCGCCAAATCGGTGCCGCCTGACTTTAGCGTGCCGCCTGACTTTAGCGTGGGCGTACTCATGGAGACGAGTTGCCTGGCGCCCGCCTCCCTCCGCGTCCCCCTCCCTAAACGGCGCCAACCTGCCACAGAGCAAAACCGCAGCTTGATCCTAAACTACACCGTCATGCGCCCGCACCGGGAACCGAGACACGTTCACGTCGAAAGTTTATACGAAATAACGTGGAGAATAAGTCATCGGACACACACACACGCACACGTACGCACACGCACGCACGCACGCTCGCACGCACACAAGCACGAACACCACCGCAACACACAAATACATACACGCGCGCGCACGCACACAAACGCACATGCACGCACACACGCACCAACGCACTTGAACACGCACGCCCGCACGCACATGCGAACTCGCGCGCAGACGCGCTCACGTGAACACGCACACGCACTCACGCACTCACGCACGCACGCACTCATTCACTTACTCACCCACTCACAAATCACGCTATCCGACCGCCGAGAACACATACCATTCGTCACACCCCACAGGAGTCACAGTACCCCTCTGCTAGTCGGCACGCCATCGGCACGCGGACGACGATCTACATACGGGGCACAAAATATGAGGAACACTACACTGCGAAGCCCTTTTCAGCGAATCAGCGCAGCAATCATGACGGGGACTGCAGCATTTGGGCTGACCACAACGCTAAATCCGAAAATAAAGAGCGGAAGCAATTTCGCCTTCATAACTAGCTGGTTGGCGACCGTGAACGGGCAAAAGGAAGAGAGCAAAATTCGGGAGCCCTGGTCCCAATTTCAACTTGGGCGGGCTAATTCATTACAGTCGATAACAAAAGAGCAGCGCGAACAGCGAGTATCTTACCTTTCGCGATCTGAAGATATGAAATATATATTTCACAAAACGCACACAGCAGTAACGATTCGAACTCCGCGATTCGGTAAGGCGAATTAGGAGTCAGACATAACGTACGATTCTTGTGAATCTGCACGAACGGATTCACAAACTTCAGGGGGTGACAGGGAACTTAATGAAGGGGTGCAGTCGGCCAGTCATCATGACAAATACTATGTGAGTGATGCAAAGCGAGCTTACTTCGTTTGCTTGCGAAAGGTACGCACATCGGCGTATATGAGTCAATGCAACATTCACGCAACATAACGAAATGTAAACGTTTTCGTGAAGTATGCAATAAAACAGCAGCGGTGAAGTTTTCAGGTGTGTCAAACACCCGGACAGCAGCAAATCACATGCCTCAAGGCACGCACCGCAACTGCCGTAGAAGGATGTGTGACGCCAAGTCCACGTGGAAGCGAGCATCATAACAGGGCGCCGCCGTAACAAGTAATAGCAAACACTGATACGTTTAATACTCCAAGGCCTCCAAAATGAGCTACTGCTTCGACAACACGCTACTCGCCCATACGAACCCTTTCGCCATCCTGATACGCGAATCCGTGAAAATCTGCGATACCTTTTCAAACGAATGCGGGCACTCAAAATTTGCGCTTCAGAACAGCCGGCCTATTGACAGCTGCAGCAAGCCGGCAAATATGTACACCAAGTACTACGGCACTAGATCACGGTGCTTCCAAATGCCTCGATCGCAGCACTTAGCGGTAGTCAAGTGCAATCGCTTTGCTGCGACGATGTTACCGACACTAATTCCAACACAACACGCTGCGAGCCAGAAAAATCATTCGTCCAGAGGGCCCCAATGAGTCATGACAGTGAGAGTATCAGTGCATTATGGCGTCAGACGACCATCCAAATCGTATTCCTAAATGTGACAGGTCACTAGAGAGTTGATTCCACGGTGCCTTAATTATAAAGGGGGAGTATCCACATATTCGCGAAGCTAAAGGCAGTCGTTCCATTACTAGTGGCTGTGCGTACGAGTGGATATCGCCAGCAGCAATTACCACAGCAAGCGGCTCCTGCGACGAATGCCAACAGCTAGTGATGCTCACCGCTGTAATCCCCGCACATCGCGCAAGAAGCGCGCGTTCACTCGCCACTCATGAGTGGTGAGCGATGCTCGCCGCGAGTGGAACTCGCACTCGCGAGTGCTCAGCGGGGCTCACCGCGAGTGGAACTCGCACTCAGGAGTGGCGAGTGGGGCTCACCGCGAGTGCAACTCGCACTCGCGAGTGGTGGGTGCGGCTCTCCGAGAGTGGAACTCGCACTCGCGAGTGGTGAGTGGGGTTCACCGCGGGTGGCTTTCACACTCGCGAGTGCTGAGCGGAGCCCACCGAGAGTGGAACTCGCACTCACGAGTGGTGAGTTCCACTCGGCCGCGAGTGGCACTCCCACTCGCGAGTGCTGAGCGAGGCCCTCCGCGTGTGGAACTCGCACTCGCGAGTGGTGAACGGGGCTCACCATGGGTGGCGTTCGCACTCACTCGCACTCACCAGGTCAAAACGACGGTGAGGCTCACTCACCACTCACCCGTGAGTGGTGAGTGGGGTGTGTGTGAGTGCACTCATGAGTCAGTTTGCCGACCTATGCACGCAGGTGCGTTTCGCAGCGCCGCCAGTGGTCGCGCTCACCGCCAATAACCTCCCCCGGTCGTTCTGCTGTGGGAGCGTGCCAATACTGTTGTTTCTTCGGGCTGTTGTTCGCATTTGTATTTGTTGCAATGATCGGACAAATGCCCAGGACAAATGCCCAGGACAAATGCCCAGCTTCGCACAAATGCTTCTTCTGCTCTCGCAGCCGCTCGTTGAGGCCCCTTCCGGTTTGTTCCTCCCGCAGTCCAACGGAATTTTGTACACGACTTGTGACTCGCACCTAACGAAGGGGTTTCGGTGTTTAACCTCTCAGTGTGGGCGTTCAACGTCAGCCTTGTTCACCCACTTGCACAGTTCCTTCAGCTTTTGTGGGGCGGAGAAGACAACTTGAAAATCGTATCTGTCGGCGACCTTTTCTGTCGGCGTATCTGCCGGCGACCTAAAACGTATTCAGGGACTCCCGCCAACCGCTCCGGAGCGATTCATGCAGTGAAGGAAACACTAGCAGCTTTTCGTGCTTTTTTTTTTCAGATATGAATGCGGATAAACTCGCCCTACTTGCATTTTGACACGCACGTGACACTGCGCTCCGCCAAACCACTCCACTCCAAAGAGCGCATGCGCAATGCCAAGACGACGTCCTTCTACTTCTACTAAGCCATGCCGTTGCTACTATATGCAGTTCTAGTTGTCGGCGAGCGTCCGCTCGCCGAGAGTACGCCCAACATTGCTTTGAGATCGAAGGCATTCAATGGCCCATTAATCCAGGAGTCATCGGGTCTGTAACGGTTTCTGAATTTCCATTGCCTGCGACGCCTTCCATCACCCCTACATAAATAAACCCAAATAAAAGGAGCGCGCCCACTGGTAGCGATAGGTCCCATAGCGTGTGTTTCACGATAATAAACATACAGAAGAGCAGGGTGGCGAGTTGGGCGAGTTGGTGTACTTGCATCTTGGGGAAAAGCGCGAACTAACAGGGACACAAAAAGAATGAAGTGGACAGGACTAGCGCTGACTTTCAACTCGATTTATTGGAAAAGACGTAACTACTTATACATACACAGAATCCTCCTCCCCCAACACGCCACGTGCCCACACCAGCCAATGACATACTATCAAGACCAAAACCCTCCACTGTTGACAACGCACATTTCTTAACACAGGAACACCTTATCGCGACGACCGCTCCAAATAACCAAATTCTTTTTCGTGCAGGACAACTGGTGTTTCACTGATACAATCTCTCCCCCACTTTCTGATGTAGTATGATTCAATCAACTCTCTAGTACGCCTGTCTTTATGCTTAAACAGGATATCAGTCTCGCGGAAAAGCGGATAGCATCGGTGCTCACACGTGCTGCAATGTTCGGCCAGACGAGCGTAATCGCCTTTTTTAAGTTTGTTGCGATGCTCCAATAATCGAACGTTTAAGCAGCGACCTGTTTGACCAACATACACTTTTCCGCAAGATAAAGGAATCTTGTAAACAACAGCCACAGAGCACGGTACAAAGGGTGATACATGAGAAGAGAATAGTGCCGGCTTTAGTAGAGTGACGTGAGAAAGTGGAGAGGGCAGTGGATTCAAATGATTCGACTTCAGCACACAGCGCAGACAGCTATTCGCGGCGGAGGGTGCCCTGCAGGCCTGCATTTGATTTTCCTAATCACAACTCGCAAGAAATGCATAGCTGCCCCCGGAGCTTTCTTTTGTCCCCCTTTGTGATAGCGGAACGGATACTTTTCTTACGTTTCTTACCCGAGGCCATTGAATCACAGGAGAAAATTCTTGAATGCTCAAAAATTGGGGGGCCACCTTACAAATAACAGCTAATTTTACCACGGTGATTATAATCGCCTCGCTACTTGTCTAGGTTGAGCTTGCTCGTGATTTTGTTTCTTCTTCGCCTTGAAGAATGGTCCCCGCTTACTGAGAAACGCACGCAACTGGCCGCGTTTTCAGTCGGAGCACTTCCACATACGGCCCCAGCAGTCGCCATCTTGGAACCTGCCTTCTCAGCACGCCGAGATCTCTCGACAGGTGCCTGAGCACGCACTCCAGTTGTCGTAGTCTGCGTTCCTACGCATCACTGTGGTTAATGCTGAACGTTCTGCGCGTGGGGAGTCCTTCCGTGCCAGCATACCAAATGTGTGCCTCCTAATGCACCCAACTGAAACTTAAGCGTTTAAAGCCGTTCGACGCAACCGCACGCACCACTGCTGCTTCCTGTTGCAACACGGGCGACGCCACCGTCAATGGCGTCGACATTTGTGAGCAGGTGGCAATTGGAGGCACCACTCCGGTCAGTCCACACACGTATCTCAGTAGCCGTGTTACATTGCTTGTTGGCGAAATGTTCGCGCCGCTCCAGAAAACAGCGTCGACTGGCCAGCAGGGAACGAGACCTTTCTGGAAGCACTTGGAGACCTCCCTTGACTACAGCACAGAGCTGCCTTCGCAATGGTGCCGAGGTTGCCACGATTAAAGCATTGAGCGAAATCCGTTTCCTTTTGCCAAGCAACATGCCCACTTCCGGAGTGTCGTAATACTTGACAGTGTGTATCTCCAATTACCGTGATGATGGTTATGAACGCATCCTTACTGATGTAAGCAGGGCTTCGTTGCTTACGGAAGGAAGCAAAGTAACGGTGACGCCGAAAACGGGGGCTGTGCTGTTACCACCGGAGCAACGTCTTACCAATAAATAACCACGGGTGCTTGATGCGAGCTCTACGGAGGCATGGACGGCACGTATTTTGGTGCGGTGGAATAAAATCTGTCATCTCCAGAGTATCAAATCACATTCGGTGGTCTTGCCACCAAGATAATGGTAATGTCTGCATATGGCAATTTTGCTAGGCGGGGATCCGTGGTGTAAGTCTCCGCTTAACTGCATCCTTCGTTTGCATTATCGAAACATCTGGTAAACAGTTCAGATATTTTGTTTAAACTTCTTCCTTTTAGGCTGCTCTCAACGCTCCGGAGATTGCGAACAAGGAACGACTTCCTCCGTGGAATATCTCCCAGCTGCCTTACAGGTTGACACTCCTGCAACGGTATGTTTCAGTTCAAATTCGATGCGTGGAATTGCGGGAAGAACACGTAATATAGGCAGGGGGCACCCTTAAGCAAGTCTACGCTGGAACCTTTGTTATAGGCCATGTAGAAACAGAAAATTGACTAAAATACAAACTCGTAACATCATTTCTATAAATATGTTGCAAACTTTATATTGGATGCATTTTCTCGGCTTGCCATGGTAAGTTGGACCGTTCCCGCGGAGGTTCTGGCAATTAAGCAATTATTCAGTACGTTCCCAAAACTTCATCAACCTGTAAAAACGCGTTACAATTCTGTACTCAGATATAATAGGAAATGAAGGATATTAGCATGACGTTGCCTGCGCGAATTCTGTGCGGTTACCCCATTCTTCGCTTGTCCCTACTGAACGGTTTATATATGTTCAATCGGTGTAACACGGAATTGATTCGGCGAGTTCGTTACATGGAGCACTATTATTGCCGACATAACAACAAAATCAAAAGTGTTACAGAGTCAGCAAGAAAACTGCTTGGATGTGTAGTGCACGTCCTACTCGTTCTAGTCACGGACATTGGCAACATACCTTTTATTTCATACCACAAGCTACGTGTAGCACTGTGGAGGCTACATTGTTGTCAACAGTCCGCCCACTGAGGGCGCCTAACTCACCGTGAAGGAAGCGACAAAAGGCGCCGGGGCCTTGCTGTTCCACCTGCCGAGGAAGTGAAGGAAATGTCCTTTCAAGGCCCCCTTCACGATGAGCTAGGCGCCCTCAGTTGGCGGACTTCCCACCTCCCCAAAGATGGACCCCGCATCACTGTGGGGGATCGCACGCCACAGTGCCGGTCAACAATCAGCCTTGTCGTTGTTGCCCGGGGCAGAAAATCGCCGCTGCCGCAAGGAATAATTAAATATTCCTCGTTGAACTTCAGTCTGCTTACGTGCTTCGACGGTTAAAGCCTGGTGATATTTGCTAAAAGCTTTCCCACTGTTATTCGCACTTTTCCTTCGCTTTCTCTGCTTTGTCTTGAGGAACGAATGATTTTGACCGGCTCCTTTCTCTTACGCCGTGTTTCTGTCGCTTTCTTTGCTTTCGCTTCCGCACGTCACATCGCGAATTATAACAGCAAAGAGGCTGGCACATGCCGCAGCTTCTCTAGAATCTGGGTCCTGGGCGGACGTTGCGCACCGGTTCTACTTACGTGCGATCACGTTTCCAAATTTGCGCTAGCAGATCAGTTTCTTGAAGTGTGTGAAGCGGGCTCGTTACTTCCCTCGATGCTGCTGATTCAGCCATTCCCTAAGTGGGTGTGGGTGTATAAGAAGGGAGGCAAACAACAACTTCTACCACTGCCAACGTGCGGAGATAGCGGAGCGGATAGCGGACATAGCGCTCTCCAGAGATAGCAGCAGAGGTAGCGGACATAGCGCTCATCGATGCTTAAAAGGTCAAAGAAAACTTTCAGTTGTCTGTGCCAAAATTTGACCTCTCACCAATAGACGTTTACTGACCGTCTGCCTTTTTTTGCTGGTTTTCCAGGTTAATTTTAAAGCTGGTCATACCTAAAGCCCGAAGTGCTGTGGCAGCGAGAGAGACTGCAAAGGTAAGCGTGAACATCACGTAAACATTCATGGCCGTATTGAGAAAAAGAGTAGTAAAGCAAGTAGTAAAGCAAGCAATATAGCTGGGATAGTTCAAGATCAACAAGGTTCGACAAGGTCATATGTCTGTTAAGAAGGATGACAAGTGAAAACCTGTTTATCACAAAATAAACCGAAATAAACGTGTGCACTGAGCTGTATAAAGAAACCGGTTTCACCAATGAAACTTTAGAAATAATCATGTCAGCCGAGAGCGAGAAGACTTCAAAAACAAGTACCTATTTATTTGTTTATTTATTTAATTTTTGTATTTTTTTCTTTTTCTTTTATTTATTTATTTATTTATTTATTTATTTATTTATTACGGGCTGCAGTCCTCTTGACGGGCCAAAGCAGGAAGGGGGAAGATTTCAATTTACAGTGCCTAAAATTCATGCTAATAATCCTTTTTTTCTGGAACTTACCCGACACAAACAAGGGCACGAAAAAGACACACACGTACAAGCGCTCCCAACTGTTCTTATTAATTTAAAAAATGTTAACACCCTAAAGCACTGCGCCCAACAACGCGAGGAACCATCTATGGTGCGCACAACAATGTCTGAAATTATACCAGCAAAGTAGCGGGGAGGAGGAGGAGAGAGACAGAGAGAGAACAGCTTTATTGAATCGCCTGCAGAGCGGTTTCGGACGATCCTCTCACGAGAGGTTCATCCTAGCCTGGATGTCGTCCCGGCTGGACCCTAGGGCCTGCGCCCTTGCTTTCCCGCTCGGGTCGGAGAGAGCCACCGCACCCCGCACCCCCCCCCCCCCCCCCCTTCTGCAGTGTCGCTCGGTCGCTGCAAACCTAGGGCCGTTGAGACCTGCTGGACTGCCTGGAGTTGCACGTCGTCGTGATAAGTCCACTTCGCCGCCTCTAAGGGTGGTGGAAGCGTCGTTTCTTAAGCTGCCTTCGTCGCGTTGATTCTACAGTGCCACATGAGATGGGTCAACGTGGCCCGCTCACACTCACAGAGTTTGCACACATCACTGTCGTACACCATTGGGCGTATGTACTTCGCGAGCACCGGGGTGATCACGGAGTCCGTCTGTAATTGTCTGTATAATACGGCCTATTCCCGAGGCAACCTCGGGTGGGGAGGCGGCATCGTTCGTCGACCATTGTTGCGGAATTGGCTTCCCCATTCTATTCCAATTCCATTCCGGGGAATTACAAGTTGCCTAAATTCCATTCCTTTCAATTCCTCGGAATGCCGAAGCATCGCCCATTCCCACTCCGGGAATTGCCGGGCAGTTCAATTCCATTCCTCTAATTCCTCAACGTTTTATCGGGTGATTATCAAGTTACCAACGAACCCACCATTAAGCTGATGTTATTACACGCGTTAAGAACTGCTAAAATACGCAAAACACGTAACCAAGGTCGAAGGATAGTGGCTTTGTGGCATATCTGGTTCAGTGCAATCACCCTACTAATTACCACAGGGACAGTTTTCCAGATAGTTATTATAGTATTTGCATGGTCAGCCCGTCTTTACGAGTTGTGATGCTTTAATATTGTTTAAGTGTGAATGTGCTAATGCTAACCTGACTACATGTTCTATTTTTCTGCTGACAAAAGTATGGTTGAAGAAGACATTATATTCCTTAAGCAGTTAACACGCGTACGGAGCGGTCATGAGCATGGTTAGAACTATAATTTTGTTAACGAGGAACAGAACCTCCAGATCTGGTGGTATCAGTTGGAAGAATTACCGCTCGAGCACCTTGTCCTACCTTTGCACCAAATACGGATCACGGGCCGCACAGGTCGTCAGCACTCACGCATGTCAAGCACGCCTTGAAAGCACGGATAGGTTCAGAACTTCCTATGTTTGCGTGTGCGCAGGTATGCAATGTCGCCCTTGCCGAAAAGCTTAGTTACGTGCGTCAGGTATCATCCACTGCGCACGAGCGAAAGTATGCGCGACCTTTGTATGGGTGTCTTGATGAGAACCAATGCGCAGAGAGAATTCTTTTTTCTCTCGTTAGTTTATACTGGGCTAGTACATTGGTTCGTATACTAATCTGCGTATACTAATTTTTAGAAATTGTGAGATTGTTCACACTTTAGCACCACGCAACCTTTAGCTCTAGCTAACTGAAGAAGGACTTAGAGAATGCGCTGCGGCCTTGGACTCAGCAAAACTGAGTCCAAGGCCTGCGTAACTAATTGTATAACTGAGGCCTGTATAACTAATTTGATGAGTTGCATGCAGTGTAGTAGCAATGAAGGTTCCCCCAAGTGTCCTCTGGTCTGGGCAATCAACCGAAAGAAAAGATCTAAAGAAAAATGACAACGATAATAATAGAAGGACACGTTCGGCAGCCGGTCAGTCTAGTATTGTGGAAATCCCTACGCCAGAAAAAAGTGCGTAGGTGTCCTCGTTGATATATTGTAGGGTTTAACGCGCCGACGCAACGCAGGCAATGAGGCGCGCCGTAATGGAGGGCTCCGGATTAATTTTGACCACCTTAGGCCGAAACGTCGTACACACGGGTGTTTTTGCTTTTCGCCTCCATCAGGAAACCGGCCGCCGCGGCCGGGAATCGAACCGCGACCTCATGCTCAGCAGCGCAATTTGGTCTCGTCGTGAATTTTATATGCTGCAATAAAGCTCTCAAGCTGCCGGAAAGGTGGAAAAAAGTTTATTTTGGTTTCAGTCATCAAAATTACGTAATAAAATGGTATGAGCCAAATGGGCGCTTCGCCGTTCAGTTCTGAAAACACGAAGTGTAAATGGCGGCTGCTTCAACGATCAGTTCTAAAAACCAAAAAAAACGTAAACTAATACAGTCACCTCCTGCCTGTGTGTTGCGCTTGAGAAACGAGCGGCTTAAAAGAGGTGTTTCAGAGCCGGTTTCGCTTCGCTGTCTGTCACTAAAAGAGAAGCCGTGGACCCGCCGCGGTGGCTCAGTGGCTAAGGCGTTGCGCTGCTGGGTACGAGGCCGCGGGTTCGATTCCCGGCCGCGGCGGTCGCTTTTCTGATGGAGGCGAAAAGCAAAAATGCCCGTGTGTTCGAGATTTCGGCGCACGTAAAAGATCCCCACGTGGTCAAAATTAATCCGGAGCCATCCACTACGGCGCGCCTCATCGCCTGCGTTGCGTCGGCGCGTTAAAAAACCCTACAATCAATCAATCAAGAGATGCCGTTGAAAACACGCGTTCCACGTCAGCTGACGTCACATTTACAACGGAAACTGCCCTTGTGAGTCGGGAAAGCGAGTGAAAGTGGCTAACGTTGGCTTTCCGTAAGGTCGGAACAGTTTAGGAACAAAGCTTGCAGCGTACAGCTTGCAGGCGCAGGCGTGACCGCAGTTCCTATCACATGGGCTCTCCTGTTTCGGGTGAATTCTCGAACTGATATTTTTATCCTTCGTAGACGCTGTTTCTGGCAAAGGCGTCCGAGTGTCTAGACAGGAGGGCCAGTATTGCAAGACGTCCCTGGGGGAGAAGGGGGGAGCGCGAAGGGAGATGGGGCGTAAACTGATATGCGAAATTTCGTAGTGAACACAAGCACCGCGCCAGCGTCCCCATGACGGCGAGGTGGGATGCGATCACCGACGGTTCCGGACGCAAAAAACAAAAGTGAAGCGTGGGGAGACAGCTCGCAGCCAGGGCGAAGGCGCCGCCAAGGTAAAAAATCGCAAGGCGAAGTTGGTGAGAGAGATAGGGGGGGATACCATTGCGGTAGTTCCCCACGACGGATACCAACGGCTTAGAGCCGCGTTTATTAGGCGGAGAATCACGACGAACTTCGTAGCAGCGCTGTATTTAACTGTAGTAGAATCGCTGCTTATAAATATACCGTGCTTGTAATCAGCCAATCGATTTTAACAGTACTGAGTTATTGTTAAATTCAACGCTCCGTCTTACTAATGTTTGAACTTGGGCTTGTGGGATCTTTTGCGTATTTTTGCATATTTTGACAAAAAACAGCGCGTAGAAGGAACAGGGCGCTTTATTTTAGGAAAATACATGTGATTCCGTTCCCATTCCATTCCGGGCAAAAGGCGCTTAATTCCATTCCCATTGCATTCCTACAAGTATTGTCGCCATTCCATTCCCATTCCATTCCGGGGTCGCGAAAATGTGGAATGATTCCGGATTCATTCCTGTTCCGGACTGGTAACTCCGCAACACTGCGTCGACACAGTCTGTACCACCGCACAACGTCGTTGTAGCTGGTCACCGTATCCTTGGTTCCGCCGTAGTCTTCGGCGCCAGCGTCCACATCGTCCGAGGCGGCCTTGTAGCTGTTCGTCGCGCGGCATGCAAGTGCTCCCGCGACGTTGTTGGCCGTCTCGTTGTGGTTCGCGTTGCCCCCTGGCCCGCCACAGTTCTACTCATGTGGGCCGGGAACCACTTGAGCACGACCCTGCCTCTGCTGAAGCTGCCGTTGGCTTTGGCCTTGCGCAGAATGCGCGTGGCCTCACTGCACACTTTGTTCTTTGCGTAGTTGCGTATCGCCGTTTTCGAGTCGCAGAGAACCATCGTGCACCCAGGGTCTGCTAGGGCGAGTGCCACCGCTACCTACTCGGCCTGATGTGTTTTCTTGGCGCGAACACTCGCCGCCATCTTCGTGTCTCCCGTCGTGGCGGTCACCACCGCGTAGACGCCTTCCTCTTCTTGGTGTCTCGCAGCATCCACGTACACTGCCCTGTTGTCGCTTGCGTGTAGGTCTACCAGGGCCTAGGCCCGAGCGGTCCTTTGTTCCTTGTTATGTTCTGGGTTCATATTCCAAGGGATCAGACAGACGACGAGCCATCCCCGCCTTCCCTCGGGCAGCGGTTCCCCTGCTGGTTGTCCTCCCTCCTTGGGCATGTACCCCAGGCGTCGGAGGATGTACCGTCCCGTTCTACTGCTCGACAAGTGCTCAAACTCCGCCGTCTTCTGTGCTTCCGCTATTTCTTCGAGGGTGTTGTGCACCCCCAACACCACGAACGTGTCCGTGTTTGTACTTCTGATGAGGCCGATGGCCGTCGTTTACGCCTTACGTATGGTCGCCTCGATCTTGGCTTTCTCACACGCCCTCCAGTTGTGAAACGCGGCGACGTACGCGACGTGGCTTATGACGAAGGACTAGACAAGCCTCATCAGGTTCTCCTCCTTCATGCCTCCCCTTCTGTTGGAGACTCGGCGGACAAGGCGCATGGCCGCGTCGGCTTTCGTGGTCAACTTGGTTACCGTGGCGCCATTGACCCTTGTTCGTTCGAGAAGCATGCCCAGCACCCTGATTTGGCCGACCTCCGGGATGACCTGTCTGTTTGCCGTGTGTAAGACGATGCTTGATCGCTCGTCTCTTTTGCGTTTCCTAACACCCTTCAGTGAAAGTATCAGCATCTCCGACCTAGTCGCAGACGAGGCCCGATCCGTCGAATTGTTCTTCGGTTGCGTCTAGAGCTTCTTGCAAAGTGGTCTCGATGTGTCCGTAGCTGCCTCCCGGGACCCACAGCGTGACGTCGTCGGCGTAGATGGTGTGGCGGACGGCCGCCACCCTTTCCAACCGATTGGCCACGCCGATCATCACCACGTTGACCAGCAGCGGAGAAATGACCGAGCCCTGCGGCGTGCTGACGCTGCCGAGCTTCTTTTCGGGCAGCTGCAGGTCTCCCGCGTAGATCTTGGTCGTTCTGTTCGTCAAGAAGTCTCTGGCGTAGTCGTACGTCCGTCGTCCTATGTTGAGTTTAGAGACTTGTCCTAGAATTGCCGAGTGTCGGACCTTGTCGAAGGCACTCTGCAGGTCCAGGCCAAGCACCGCTCTATTGTTTCTGGTCATCGTGTAGTGGTCGAGGATCTCGTGTTTTAGCAGGATCGTGGCGTCCTGCGCGCTCAGCTTATTTCTGAATCCTATGAGGGAGTTGGGCTAGAGGTCTGCGTCTTCCTGGTAGCGTTGCCACCGCTTCATGAGGACGTGCTCCTGCACGTTCCCCACGCACGACGTGAGCGAGATCGCTTCGAAGGTTCTTTATGCTCGGGGGCATGCCGGGATTATGTTCGTTTTGGCCGTCTTCCGCTGCTTTGGGAATCGGCCTGCGCTCCAGCACTTGTTGAAGTAGCGCGTCAGCGCCTCCACTGCCGTGTCGTTTAGGTTCCTCAGTGCCTTGTTGGTGACCCTGCCAGGTCCCGCCGCCGATCTTCTGTTGAGGTTCTGCAGCGCTTCGAGCACTCCCGAGGGTTTTATGTCCTTGTCTAGCTCCGCGTTCTCGTCTCCGAGGTAAACCGGGTGGTCCTCGGCGGGGGTGGTCGGGAGGTACTTGGCGTCCAGTGTTTTCTTGACCTCGTCCTCTCCCAGTTCCTTGACGGCCCTGTGGAGCGTACGGTCAAGGTTGTTGTGTTGGGTACTCTTCGTCGTGGTCTCGTCCAGGAGGTGTCGTAGCATGTTCCACGTCTTGCCCGTGTGCGTCATGCCGTCCGCCCCGTTACATTCCTCGTTACACTGCTGGGCGCACAGCCCCCTGCAGTGCTTTTCGATCTGTTTGTTGAGTTCGGCGATCCGTTTCCTCAGCTGACGGTTGGTGCCTTGTTTGAGACAGCGGGCCTTCAGTGACCTCTTGGCTTCCAGAAGGTACGCCAAACGGCTGTCCATCTTGTCGATGCCGTCGTCCGTTTCTATTTCTTGAGTAGCATCGGCCACCGTCTTCATGACGGTGGTGGTCCACCCTTGTATGTCTTCGTTGTCGTCGTGCGTTTCGGGTAGCGCCGTGCGAAAAACCTCCCAGTCCGTGAAATTGTGCGTTTTTTTTTTGCCGTAGTTGCGGCCGGCGAGCGGGATTCGGACCTCTACTATCATGTGGTTGCTGCCAAGGTCTGCTCCCGTGTTGCGCCGTAGCGCTTCACGCGAGCACGCTGTCCCCATCTTCTTGAGGGGGGGAAAATCCGACTGCCACCTGCTAGTGGTCCCCCCTGCCAGCTGGCTGGGCAAAGGCGGTTTCGGCTGCCTAGCTTTGGTCAGTTGCCAACGGCAGCGGTGGGTGGGTGCCAAGTCTCACTCGGGGATGCAAAACCCCAAGGGAGTGGCAGCGACTCCCTGGAACTGTATGGGCCAGTTCCTTGCCCCAGAGCCGATGCTGGACGCGGAGGCAGGCCCGGACAGCCTGGGTGGCTACCGAGGTTGGCTCTGGGAACTTGGCTTAAAAGCGGTGAAAAAGGATCTCTTATAAAGGCTCCGCCGCAGTCACCCCACGCGGGCACGACTGCTCGCTGCCGACACGAAGGTTCCTGGACAACAGGATCCAGGGCCTTCGATAGGTGCTCATGATGGCCAATATCTCTGGCCTTTAGTAGCGACCAGTCTAGGAGGCGCGCACTTGCTAGGACCGAGAAAAGAGGGATTGGCTCACTTCTTAGGGAAGCTTCTCGTCCTCAGTATCGGGAGTAGGGCTGGTCGTACTCTATAAGGATTACTCCTTCCACCTGATGACTGCTGCCCTTATGGGGGGTTCCCCGGTGGGTGACTGGTTGGCATAGGAGCACATAAGAGGTTCACCGAAACCCTATAAGTCACATAGGCCTTCCTATGGAGATAGGTGATTCAAGTGCACATAGGATCGACGGATGCGTACAGGGTACAGTTTACCCCGTCTGTCGGACAGTTAGCTTTACCAGTATCCGAAACCGTTGAGACGAGGGGGATTAGTACCTATGTAGGCTGGGCAGGTGTCTCTTGAGTACTCGGGGGACCTGGTGGGTGTTAGCCGTGGGGCTGGTTGTGAAAAGGGTCCAGAGATTAAGTGTCGTCACTCCGTCGCGGGTTCTCCCTGTTCTTCGCTTGCGGAGCTCAGATAGTTGGAACCTATAGTGGGGTCCGCTGAATTCCAATTGGAATCGTCTGACGCCCATCCTGAGTTTTCAGGCCTATTTTAGGAGTCAGACATCTAAGGATTAGAACGAAAACCTCGCTGTCCCCATTCCCACCCACTTTCCCATAACCCATTCCTTTTTACCACCATCCGCATCCCTCATCCCAACCTTTCCTGCTACCGTCCCAGGGGAGGTCAGGGGAGTCTCCCCGGGCCCGCTCTCCTGGCTGTGGTGTCGCTGTGTAGCATTTTTCCCTTTTATTTTCCACTTCGGTGGGTTTTCCTTCTCTTCAAAACACTAGTTGACTTCGGTCCAGTTTGTTTATTTTTAATTGGCGTCACCCGTGATACGTATGTGGTACGGGTTGGGCTTTTATTTTATATTATAGCCCTTTAGCTTTATGTCCCCATCTTGACGAACGTCAGGTCCTGGGTGGTATCCCTCGCCACCGACGTACCGGTTCTTGTTGGTTGCGACGGCCCCGTCGCCAGGTTGAAGCCCGCGTTTATGGCGTCCTGTAGTAGTTCTCTCCCCTTAACCATTGTTCTGGCATGTCGGTTCGGGGCGTTGAAGTCGCCGCATACCACTACCGTGATCCCGCCGGCCAGCCGGGCCGCCTTGCGCACGAGGGCCGTGACGCGCTGCTGGTGGTGGAGTGGGTTACTGTACTACGTTCACCACGAAGGCGCTTTCCTTCTTCCTTTTACCCGCAGCGAGCTCGACCATGCAGTGCTCCGCCGTGCTGTTGGTCACGAGCGTGCGCTCGACGAAGGTGATCCCCCTCCGAACCAGAATCCACGTGTACCTCTGTGTCTGCGCCGTTCGCCGTTGAGCACCACGCTGTGTCCCGTAGTGGGTTCTGCGTGGGAATGGTACCCCTGTAATCTCGGCGGGGGACCGTCGCAGTAGGTTTCTTGCAGTAGTATTGCGTCGGGCTTGCGCTTGAGCTGCCTTATGTGTTCATGATGGGAAACAGCGCAAAACAAAACTCGAACAATAAAGACTACGGGACGTTGTTGTTGCAGCACCTCTTTTCACCGTGAGAACCTGTTGCAGTTCCAGTGCCAGACCAAGAGGTCCTTTATTGGCACTGGGGCTCCGGCTGTGGCTGCGGAAGTTGCTGTGATACGGCGGGCTGTCCCATCCATAGTTGCTGCAATTTGGCAATGATCTGGTTGTCCAGATCACTGCCGAATCATTGCTGGCTATCCAGATTTGGCTCGCCGATGCCTTCCACCGTTATTTTATTGACGTTGTATGAAGTAGGAATGTACAAAAACGACCTTGAAAACTTTCGGTACATAGATAACTCCATATTTCTTGATCCTGTAAGCTATCGTGAAGTAAGTGATGCAGTGTTAGGGCTCAACAATAGCAGCGCGCTTCATATTGATGACATACAAGTAAAACCCTTAAAATAGGTTATCTCTTTTTTGACACCATGCATTGCTCACATAATTAATTTGTCTATTAGCCAAGGTGTTTTTCCTTTAAAAATGCAGACCGCTCGGGTGACAGTGCTTCATAAAAAGGGAGATAAAAATGATGTGGGAAATTACCGACCAGTTCCTATACTTCCAGTACTCTTAAAATCACTTGAAAAACTTTTTCTAAAACGCTTGACTAGATTCGACCAAAAACATACCATAATAGTCAATTGTCAATATGGCTTTCGTCAGGGCCTTGGAACGGAGCTTGCGTTTATAGATCAAAAATAATATATCTTGTCTCAATTAGACCGAGTAAACATGGTACTCCGTCTATTTATTGATTTAACAAAAGCATTCGACCATATCAACCACAATTTGCTAGTACGGAAGGTAGAGCGCTATGGTATACGTGGTGTGGCAGCCTCCTTCATTAATTCTTACCTCAAAGATCGTAACCAAATCGTAGCCTTGCATGGCTTTTCGTCAGAACCTTGTCGAGTAAAAAGTGGGGTGCCGCAGGGTGGCATTCTGGGACCCTTTCTTTTTAATATCTACGTAAATGATATTATTGGCGTATCATCATGCGCTAAGTTTATCATCTATGCCGATGACACGAGTATATTCTTCCATGGTAAATTGGCGCACGAATTAATTGTAAATGCAAACTCAACTTTGCGGAAACTAGAATCATGGACAGAGCAAAATAGTTTAAAGATCAGCGGTCCAAAGACGAAAGAAATATTGTTCCGCGCCAGAAATAAGCCGGTAGTAATTGACAATGTTATTTCTCTAAACTCTGCCAAAGTGGAGATAGTACCGTCAGTAAAAACACTCGGAATCATATTTCATGAACATTTATTCTGGGATGAGCGCGTAACATTACTCACAAAAAAATTGTCTCAAATAGTTGGCCTTCTATACCACCATAAACATATTTTACAGCCTAATATTATATTGCTCATATATAACACATTGTTTTCTTCAAGGTTAAACTATTTCCATTTGGTCTAGGGAACAACTACTCAGGAAAACTTGCAAAAAATTCACCGGCTACAGAAAAATGTCATTAGAATGCTCGAAAACATTTCTTTCCATCACCACACACAACCTTTATTCGAAAGATACAATGTATTGCCGGTAACCACAATATTCGATTACCGTCTGTGTAAGGTTTATAAACAACAAGTAAAAATGGTCAGATCTTTCCTTAAACACCCGGCAAAACTAAAACCAAACGATATTGTGTACAACACGCGACACACAGAACATTGGAGTGTTTTGACATACAGGACATCTTACGGACAACAAATGGTCGAAAACCGACTTCCAAGAATGCGCAACACATTTCTTTCTAGAATCATAGCATTAGAAGGTATCACCTTTAGGAATCTGCGCAATTTCTTCATCTCCTTTTCAGAATGTTGTTTGGTGGTGTATTTTGATGTGTGCTTGATTGTTTTTTTTCTCTCTGTGTAGAAGTTCCTCGCATTTTATGTTAGGTTGCCACTGGCGAAAGCCGCAAATATATGTCTTTCCGTTGTGTTTAATGCTCTTTTTATTACAATCGTCGAGCCCACACTTCCTGTGGTCGTTTTCCCGTTGTGTCATTGTATTTTAGTGATTTTTTACTGTATTTTAATTACATTTATGCTGTAATGATTTGCCTGTGTCACTGTATTTTAATGATTCCTACAAACCCGATTGCTGTAACGAACAGTGTTGTTTGATTTTCGGACGTTTCCAAATGCTGTTCAAGCGGCCAGTGGGGGAAAGGGGGAGGTCTGCGGCTCCGTCAAGCTGGCATCTAGTCGGCTTTTTCTGCGGACCTCCAGCATCATGTATTTACTTGATGCGAATAAAGATCAACTAAGATCAACTAAGTACCTGTATGTGGGCTTGAATGTGTGCTTGCAGTTAAGTGGACGCGTTCTGTATTCCCTGCACTGCCTGCTCGAGGGGCGTGAGGCACTCGTTGATTGCGTGAGTCGTTTGCTCGAGGGCCGTGAGTCGCTCGTTGGTGATCTTTGCATTGGCTTTTAGGCGATCCAGACGCTCGTCTTACTTGTCGAGTCTTGCGTTGATTCTGCGGTCTCTGGCGCTCTCCACCGCCCGTCGTTTGGGGTTCGGCTCCGACGGGAGGACCGCCCTAGGGTCAGTTTCTGGCTCTGGTTCGTCTTCGGTCATTATTTCTTGGTGTTGCTCTAGCTTCGGTTGGGGTTTTGGTTGCGGCGTTGCTGCCTGCACGGCCCGCTGCTTCTGCTGCTGTTGGTGCATCGAGATCAGCATGGCGAGCTTCTCGTTTATCTCCTTGATGGTGGCGTCTTGCTCGACGACCTTTGGCTTGAGCATCTCGTTTTCCGCTCGCAGAGCCGTAACGGCACCGCTTTCCTCCTGGGTCTTGGTCTTAGCTTGCTGTTGCCTCGGCGACTGGAGTCTCGTCGTGGGCGCCATCTTGACCGCGTCGGCCCATGCTACCTTCTCCCGGGGCTGGGACGGTGATCTTCTGCGACGGCTGGCGCTCCTTCCCCGCCTCGCGCTGTTCCTCCTGTCTCGCCGGCGGCTGGCGTTTCGCTGACACGACTCTCGCCTCGGTGCGAGTGGCGAGAAACTTGCCGGTTCTGGTAGCCGTCCCTGTTGCTGTTGCTGCAGGGTCTCGATCCTCATTCCCACTGTCTCTTGGTTACCACAAACGGCTTCTTATATCTGCTCTTGCACCCCCTTTCGCCCGTCGGGTGTTGCCCCCCGCAGAGCTTGCAGTGGGGCTTGCACTCCCTCTCGTGGTCGGCGCCAAAGTTGGCGGCTCCGCTCGCGAAACATATTCTGGTGTTAGGATATGGGCACACGTCGCTCCTGTGTTCCACTTTGCCGCACTTTCTGCAGACTTCGAAGTGCTTGCAGTATAAGCCGCATCGCACTAGTAGGGAACCGTACTTCACGTAGTTGGGTACCTTCTGCCCCGCAAAGAGGACGATCACGGTCGTCATGTTGCCAATCCGGTGCGCCTCCACCGCTCGGGGGTTGTACTGGTTAACTATGTTGTCGTTGATTTCTTTTGGGGTGCCTTCGACCGCCACGCCGCGAATGACTCCCTTGACCGTGCTTTCGGGTGCCATGCGGTACGCGTTGATCTCGTAAGTGGACCCTGCGATCTTAAGGGCTCTGATCTTGGAGTATATAGCGGCGCGGCGCTCGTCGGGCGCTGACCACTATGATGTTCTGCGCCGCATTCGTGCATATGGTGTCTTTCGTAGCTTCCTCCCTCGTTTCTCGGCCCGCCGCCATGACGACCGACATGATGATCGAGGCTCCGGTTCTGTCCACGTTGAGGCCACCGCGCGGTAGCATCACTATTTTGATTTCCTTCCTCGGCATGGCTGCTGGCATGCGTGCTGCCTTCCTGATCGTCGCGGCCACTCGCTTCGCGAAGTTAGCCCTTTCTCTAGACCTAGGTTGTTGGTCCGACGCGGCGCGGGGCTCGTCGAGACGCTAACCTGGCGCAGTGGCTTGCCGGAGTCTCTTTCCGGCCACCGTCCAGCCGCTCGTTTCTTCGGGTGTAATGTCGTGGCCGTGGACCTCGACGCTCGTTCTTCCTCTGTGACTGCCGACAAACAGCGCCGGCGTTACACTGGGCTCCTGTGGCGCGCACACTTCCGTCGTTGCGGTTGCCGCCACCATCTTGGTCACACTCGTCGAGTTAGGCCTAGCTGCCGCGCCCGGCGCCCCCGGGGCCCGCACTCGTGCGAAGCCTAGCGTTAGGCTTAGCTGCACGCCCGCACCGCGCAACTTTCAGAGTCCGCAAAATTGGGAGAATCACGTACCGCTTGGGCGAAACTGGTATCGGTCGATGCCCCGTACCTTCACGAACACTCTGGTACCAATTATACCGCGGTAACTAATGATTGCTCCGCATTAATTGTGAAAATTACGGGAGCTGTGGTGAGGCACGTCCGCTCACTCCCGCGACCACAGCGCCACCAGGAGGAGGAGGAAAACCAAAACTTTTATTCAACGCGGTGTTCGGCGGGAGTGGCGCCTCGGTTCAGAAGTCCGTGAGCCGTCTTCGCCAGCGCAGCTCTCTCCACCAGAAGAGCCTAGTGGAGAAGGTGTGAGCTAGACAAAGTAGTGACATCTGTTTGCTTAACGTCGCTAAAAATGGGTGGCTCACGCACTCTTTTTGTGCCGGAAAATGTGAACAGCTTTTCACATTTTTCTGAGCTTCTATGGCTTCTGCAGCAAACCACGGACGCACATGGGCCATGGCACTCGCTTGTCAAAAGAGCCCAGCACAAGCAGTGCACCGAACGCAGGTGGCGCGTTCACCCTAGTGGCTGTTGTGGCAGAACCAGTGGAAACCCGGAAGCGCTGCAAACGACTTAGTCTTCGGAGCCTCCATGGGTTCCTGACTCGGCGTCTCCAGTGAATCGGCAGTGATGGTCGTGGAGCTGGTGTTCGAAAACTGTCAGCGCAGTACAAAGGAGAAACGCGGACAGGATTGGCGTTGCTTTAACTGGTTTTATTTCTGAAGCAGATACACGGGTATACTATGCCAAAAGCCGAGCATACGCAGCATGCTTCTTAGCACGTACAAATCATACATTTAAATGGGGGAACAAGAAAAAAAAACGTGCTTTTCGTTACCCTTAACCGAAACTCAAACGCTGGCCTGAAGAGTGCCTCCGACGTTCATGTATACAACGTTCCACACGTTTCTTGATATGATAAACCTCCAGTAATTCGCGTGCCTTCCAGTCGTCGCTCTTTGCGTAACACGCTACAATCCTGCTTAACCGGTCGTCACAACTGTAAGGCGCGCAGCGCATAGAAAAATTCGCAGCTCCTACATTCCTGAATGGCAGTTCAGGAATGTAGGAGCAGGTTTTCTTCCGTGTTTCGGACCCCTACCCGAACCACCTTTTTCCTCGGCCCAAAAGAGTTTAAATGTAGGACCAAACGCAGGGTAAAGAACATAGCAACAGTAATTACCATTGTCGCTGAAGAAGAAAGTGTATGACAGCTGCATCTTACCGGTACTCACCTACGGGGCAGAAACTTGGAGGCTCACTAAGATGGTTCAACTTAAATTGAGAACGACTCAGCGGGCAATGGAGCGGAAGGTGATAGGTGTAACATTAACGGACAAGAACAGAGCGGAGTGGGTCAGGGAACAAACGCGTGTCAAGGACACATTACTGGAAATTAAGAAGAAGAAATGGACGTTGGCAGGGCATGTAATGCGAAGGCAAGATAACCGCTGGTCATCAAGGGTAACAGAGTGGATCCCTAGAGAAGGCAAGCGTTGCAGGGGGAGGCAGAACGTTAGATGGGCAGATGAGATCAACAAGTTTGCGGGGATAAATTGGTCACAGTTGGCACACGACCGGGGTAATTGGAGAATAATGGGAGAGGCCTTTGCCCTGCAGTGGGTGTAGATAGGCTGGTGATGATGATGATGAATTCCGAGTGAGGGAGGGGTACGTTAGCACTGGCGATGTAAATATTTTTAAGAACACTATATTTCTGTTCTAAAGCCCTAAGTGAAGTCGTAACGATGGTCGCTAGCCAGAAAAACGCGACCGAAAGCGATGGCAGTCCACTTGGAACAGTGCATTCTCCGCTAACGATTAGGAGGCTCTACTTAGTGTACATATGTAGCCTGCATGGTGTTCACAGAAAACATGCGCTTACAAATTTGCACGTACACGAAAGTGGAAACCTTAAAGTCTTACTACCGAACCACTAATCATTTCAGTAATTCCAACCCGTCGATTACAATCAATACATTAACATAAAACCAATCAAGCAAAAAAATCCCCGCACCTCCCCGAGGGGGATTGTGAGGATGCAGAAATGCATTGGGTGCACCGATGAGTGTGATGCGAGAGGCGAGAGTGTGAGCGTAATCATTTATTTTTTTCTTTTCCCACACCCGTCATTTCCGCTTCGTTATAGAGAAGCGTCTTCGAGACCGCGTTGAACGCAACCGCTAACTGCAGAGGATCGTTCACGTCAAAGTCGTCGGGAATCGTTTCGAACTCACCGTCAGCATCATCGACGTCGTCTTCTTGCGGTTCCTCTCGTTCGCCGCCGTCATCGAAGTGATCGAGCCGACTCCAATCGACCCGAGCGTTGACGGCGTGATACAGCGGGGTGTGTTCCAGGTGCTTGAGCCAAGCCAGGATGTTGCCGCGCTTCACCAACCCGCGCTTGTACGTTGCCGGACTCATCAGCCTCCGCTTGATGTGAACGTCGAACGCCACGTCCTCGGGTACCATGCGAGGAAGGCACCGCACAACCTTCGATACGTCGATGGGCACGTTCACCGCCTGTCCCTTGATTCCAAACTGCCCGTTGCCTCGAGTCAGCCGCCTGATGCTCATGAAGGGGAGTCGAGGCGCGATGAGCCGCTCTTCGACCGGGTTCAGATCGGGAAGATGCGCCGGCCGAGGAGGATAACGGTAGCCAAAACTCACGCAGCCCTCCTCTTCTCCTCTTCGCAGCTTTGTCTTCTTCTCCTTCTTCTTCTTCAGCGGTTCCCCTACGGGAAGATGACGATGGTGGTTGAACGCGAAGCTATCTCGTGATGGATTGTTTGGTTGGCCAATCCCTAGGAGCATCATGCCACAATCATCATCAGACGCGCTGCGCACGCCGGCCAAGGGACGCACGACAACCCCCGACTATAATGCATTTCTGCATAAAATGAGTTTTCGTCCACCAATTATTTCAACAAATTAGAATTTCAGCCGACGCTGAAATTCGCAGCAGCCAGTGTGGCCTTTCCTCAATATTTTTAGTCACCCTTCGCGGGAGCGAGGCAGGAGCAAAGTTATGTCCGTACGCGTGCTTTTGTCAGTCTCTGTGAGCTCAAACCCTTGAAGGCTCTGCTCTAAGCACTGTTGTATGCATTTGCATTACAGCACACAGGGCGTCACAAGCCTGAAATCAACGGGCCATAATGTCTTGGCGGCTGTCCATTTCCTGTGCCACTTTCGAGGCTCACGCCAAGAAAAATTCCCCGCATTTCCCCGAGGGGAAGAATGTGAAAGTGCGAATGCACGAGTTGAATTTGCGCGGTTCGGTAATGTTCGCGAAAGAGAGATCACACCCACACACACAACTACAAAGAAAGAAAGATGCATTTATTCACAGACACCTATTTGTGTTGTCGTTGTACTTGATTGCTAGAGCGGATCTCAGCTTTGAAATTTCGTGTCAGTACTCCTTTAAGCGGGTGCATTAGCCCTTCTCACGCCCGATTCCTGGCCAATCCCCCACGTGGGTATGTGCCATGTCAGCGGCCAGGCAGCGCGCGCCCATCTCCCCCCGTTGCCAAGGAAGACGAGGAGCGCGCGCACCCGCAGCTGTTGCTATGCGGACTACGGCGGCGGACGATTTAGGCTCGCTTAAGAAGTGCATTCGCACTTAAAAGAGTGAAGTTTCGCGCCATCCTTGCAGCGCACGTCTATTCTCCTGCTTTGCCTAACTTTGTTCGATGGTGACATACGCAACAACAGCACGATGTGTGCCTCCCTTTTTCTGCAGTCTGCGGTGGTGCGCATCATCCACCAGCTCCGGCTTGTCTGCCACCAGCTGTCACTGCAGATGGTTCGTGAAGGCCGGATACCGTCCCCCGAGCTGCTCTTCTTCTTCACCTACGAGGAACTCGGCTTGCTCCTGCGTACAAGGGCACCCGAGCTCGTCCTCAAGTGAGTGGGCTTGACGATGAAACTTTGCAAAGTCGGTGTACTTCGAATGTACAGTCATGGACAATTCAAATGCGAACCGCGGAGCGCATGGCCGAAGATACCAGTGCCGTCACCTGGCAGCGGCCGTAGAAAACGCACGGACATGCGCAGTTGAGATCTGGGGAGCGAAGCTGCGTGTCCCACTCCGATATGTTGCCCCCTGCTCGCTCGCATCCTTGCCTTCTCCCTACGCCGCAAAAGCGCTGAAAGAATTGTTAATGGTTCGGTGCAAGATAGTATCTGCTGTCATTGCGTGCTCGGCTCACGTGAGCGCCTGCTCGCGGTGTGCCGGCGTCACATTGCCGACATAGCTTTGCATGCGGGGTTCAGTAGCTGGAGCAAATAACGATGGCCACCTGGGTCACTCCCAAACCAAGCTCAGTGCTGCCCGCTAAAGTACTGAGGGGCCTGGCAAAAAAAAAACGAGAAAAGCAGGCCGTCAAAATTGTTGCAAGGGCAACTTGCCTATAGAATGGTTGGACCTGCCTCTCTTCCAAATTTTTATTAATATTACAGGTCCAAGAATCGAGCCTTGAGGAACGCCTCTGTCAAGGTAGTAGGTTGTGGGCGTATGAACCGCGTTGCTCGCACACTCGAAACAGACTCTGCTGCACGCTTCGCCATGTATGCAGATGATATCGTCGTGTGGACAGAAGCTGCCGACTATGACTCCAAGGAAGGTATGCAGATTGAGCTTCAAGCTGCTGTGTTCAGCTTGGAGCGCACCCTCTCTACATTCAATCTGCAATTATCTTCTAATAAGACAGAATTCCTCAGCGTGGATGGCAAGCGCGCGACGAACCCGGATCAAACCATCGAACTTCAAGTGGCCAACAAGGTTATCACCTCTAAAAATGGCATTATTAAGCTCCCCTGGGGTTGCAGATAAGCAGCTGTAATAGTCCCGCTGCGTGGATTCGCCATTTAAGAACTACTTGGCGCTCCAAATTACACTTAATAACTCGCATCTCTGGAAAATATGGCGGATCACGTCAGAATGCATGTCTCATGCTTGCTCGTGCCGTTGCGCACGGACGACTGACGTACGGGCACCCCGTTTATGAATTGCGTCCCCGCCATTTAAACGAGCAGAAAATCCTCAACAGACATCTAATCCGTACCATCTCGGGGCTTCCACTCCATACCAAAACAGACGTACTGTCGGAAGCAGTTTCGCTTCCCCCCATCGCTAACCTGGTAGAGGAGACGATGCTCCGCTTTTAGAAGCACCTTGAACATGTGCCTCAAGGACAATCTATTTTGAAGTGGGACACATTAAACAATACTTTTAATGCTGACACTTTTCCACCTGCTATTCGCCCCTGGGAGCGACCCGCCCTGGGCACCTCAGGCACCGACCCATTTCTCGCCGTAACCGCGCCGTACGGGAACAATATGTCCGCACTCTCGCCAACGACAAAGCTCCCGATGAAATAGACATTTTTACCGACGCATCCATGAACGGAACAGCAGCAGCGGTGGCCTGGACCTGCCCTGACATCCCCCAGCTCAATGGCTCTCGCAATATAACAAACACATACGGTCTCACTGACGAATCCGAACTTCTCGTTATCCTCGGCGCCATTCAGACCATACAAAGTGCGACCTCATTTATCACCACCAACAAGTTCCGTGTCATCACTGACTCCCATGTCGCTCTACGGGAACTGAACAGGTCCTTCTCGCCCAATTCTACGGCCACCAACATTCTTTACAAAATTCGCGACCTCACTCACGAAGGGTTCAAGATAAGCCTGGTCTGGACTCCTGCTCACACATATGGAGCGGACGGAAACCATTCGGCGCATAATGCTGCCCGGGAGTGTTTACGCAATCCTCCCATGGTTCCTGCGTCCATCCAAGAAAGACCTGAGCCCCAACAGGCATGCGAAATGGACTGGCAGCAAAAATACCGTCGAATTAAGAACCTCAGCCGGCAACGGCATGCCGACGCCTCACCACCTGGTTTTCTTGCTCCTCTGCAGTCCCTGCCAAGAACAGGACAAATCTTCGCTAATAAAGTCTACGCTGACTCGGCCTACACTCCGGACGTCATCTCCAAATGGACAACGCATAGGCACCTTGCTAGTGCTGGTTGCCCCTACTGTGGCAGCAACAATACACCGAACCTTTTCCACCTCATCTGGGCTTGTTCAGCTTACTCAACTGACCGCGACCAGTTCCTTACAACGCAAGTAAGCCCGACGACTTCTGAAGAACATGTCCGACACGTCAGAAACAACCCCCAAATTTTACAGAAAATTACAGAATTCGGTCTCAAAACAGGTCTCCATAAAGTAGTATGATGGCGGATCGTTCACCCACTCTCTAGATGTCCCCCCAAACACACCCTTTGTGGCTCCTGAACGGCTCCTTTTGGATACCCAAGTCATGGTGGTGTTAGAGTGTCCTCGTCACAGCTTCACCTGTGCATATCGTGCTAAGTGAACGCTCACAGTGCAGTGCAGACTTTATATGAACAATCTCCCCCCCCCCCTTTTCCCCGTGTCCCACAACAGCGCCTATTGGCCTCCTCCTATAATAAAGTCATCCATTCCATTCCATTAATATTAGAATTCTGCCAGCAATTTTCCCAGACCACACAATGCTTGCAGTTATTTACATCATTGGAGAATAATTCTGGTGGTATACCTATTGTTTCCTACTAGCACCAACTCCGCGAATTGACTGAGCCATGACTCCGTGAAACAAAGGTGAATTCTTGGGGGCCAGCTCATTGTTCAATTCCCGAACCACTGCACCACGAATCCAAAACAATGCAGTGCCATCAGAAGTTAGGCGATATGCCTTTATTTTTGTCTCCAGTTCTGTGCACTGGTTTTCTTCAAGAAAGCATGAGCTCAACAGTATGCCTTACGAGAGCGTGCACGCGTTTCCCACGCAAGCACTGGCCCATGCTGCAAGCAAATACGCGCCGCATCGCTTTCAACGCGACCAACACCTTCAGCTGCAGCAGCGCTGGTAATTTCAATGCTTGCAGCGCTCTTGCGGCGTGGCGACAAGGCAAGCATGCGAGCGAGGAGAGGGCGACATATCGCAGTGGGACACGCAGCCTCGCACCAGACATCTCAACTGCGCATGTCCGTGCGTTTTCTACGGTCGCTGCCAGGTGACGGCAGAGGTGTCTTCGGCCATGCGCTCCGCGGTTCGCATTTGAATTGCCCATGACTGTACCTCACATTCTCGTTGAGAACAGCACGTAGGATGGAGCTACGGTAGCACCCACATAGCAAGTTCACTAACTTTCGCAAGTGCCGGTCAGAATCGATAACGCTCACTGTCAAGGCGTTTGAGTTCCTTTCTCTGCCACGCCTTTACCCGAGTACGTGCCGTTTTTGAAGTCCTTTGTACGTTTTTTTTTTTTCGCTTTGTTTTTCCCTTGAGAGGTTTTTATGCAAGCACATCCCAAATGGTGGTTTGGGAGGGGGGCGACGGGCGTTCCCTTCATTGCTGTTGAATACAGCGTTATTGAGTCCCAAACGCATATAATATGCGCTTTCGGCAAAATAAACTCGCTGTAAGTCGGCACTGGCCCCGTCTTCCTGTCTTCTATACCCGTCCGTTTTTCGACTGTCGTGCGTTAAAATATTCGCTGTGCCTAACTTAACTTTTCCTACTAACTGCTGACCTTTATTTGGTGCTTTGACGATCTGGTACCCATGTCCACATATCCAAGCAATCATATTGGCGCCCACAGTCAATCCTCAGAAATGAAACGTCCAATCCTCAGAAATCAAACGTCCGACTCAGGATTTTTGCAGCAGCATCGTCATATAACTGCCTATTTGTGTTCACTGCAGACAAAGGCGCGCACTTCGGATAGCTGTTAACTTGCGGGGCCCGAATTTATACTTTGCCCGAACGACCGATTTCAAGCATCTTAGGAGGCAGAAGAATAACAGAGGCGACGTGATGCACTATTATGAACAATATGAAGGGAACACAGGAACGCGTGGCAAACAGCCTCGAAACAGACTCGGAGCGATACGCGGATGTCGCTGTGAAACCCAAAGCGGGAAAGGAGGGCGTTGTTCCACTAACTGTTGGCACTCCCACGACGCTGGCATTTCTACAAAGCAGACGGTTACGTCATTTCGCGGATAATATGGTATCGTCCGACAGCCGATAAGGCGAACGGCGGGAATGGGGACAGTTGTTAGAACAGCATCCCCCTTTCCGCTTTGTTTCCGACGGCGGCCGCTGCGTATCACTCACAGCTCGGTCCGAGGGTGTTTTCTGCGCTTTCCTGTGTTCCCTTTCATATTGCTCGTAATAGTATGTTCAGGATTACAGCGCAGCCAGTACGAAAAGTATCAACAGCAATGAAAGTACAAAGGTTTACAACGAAAGAATATTTGCAAACGTCGAACGTTAATCAGCAAACATTATCACCTCCCATAAGCAACGACATACTTTTCATACGCAGCCATTAAAATGGTAACGTTTCACCAAAAGTGTTCGCTGTCCATAAATCGGCAGGCTTTAGGTCAGAACTTCTCCTATTGGCTTCTATTTCACCTTGTTCGCAATTCTTCCTCCTTTATAACATCCTGACATACATCAACAATGCTTGGCGAACACCGTCTGAACATTGTGTGGTGCGCCGATATTGTGGGGTAGGCATACTTAGTTTGGTGCGGCCATTCGCACATTTGGCAGTGCAGTCTTGCTCAAGGTTGCAGCGAGCGTTTGATTATTTGCGGCAATCGGGAGGTCTCAACGTGCGGGACTAATGGCTGGCCACTACTGTCTTATTTGAAGTTCACACACGCTTGAAAAAATCACATGACGATTACTATGCTCCGTAATGCGAAATTTGTGCGCAGCGCGAACTGCAGTCTTCTTTGTCACGGCGCATAACTGCTGCGTCTCACGTAGTGATTGCGTGATCGACGAACGCATGGCGGCGCGCGCTACTCTGCCGTTATCTCGCAGCACTTCCCTGCCGCCGAGCATGTTATTTGAAATCGTGTTTTAACCTCCCGCGCCAATATCACGTGGTTCGGGTGAGCCACAAAAGGAGGAGGAGCACGTGGCGAAGGTGTGAGGGGGAGGGCGCTCGTCGGCGGTGACTCATGGCGAAAGTGTGAGGGAGAGGCAGTGAAACATATTGATCCGTGGCAACGCGCTGAGAGACGACGCAGCGTGTGCCACCCTCCCCCTCCCACTTTCGCAAGACGCCTCTGCGTTTTCTGCTGGGGTGGCTCGTTCGCTCGCTCGGTTACGCGGAGGTCTTCACCGCCGCCGCCGCCGCCGCGAAACCTCCGTACAGGGCGACCAAGGGCTGCGCACTAAAAATGAGCTCGCTTGTGTGTCTGTCTGCGTGCTTCCTGGTGGGCCGAGAATGTGTCATTGGCTAACTCTACATGGACGACTACCAGGGAAGCGAAAGGCACTGCAGGGTTACGGGCTGCAGAGTCGGAGGCTCAATGTGCAGGCATCAATAACACGTGTGGGAGAAGTTCTCAGAATAAGATTTCACGCAGCGAACGCCGGCATTAGCTTGGAAAGGCCATGGTGTTTTTGTCTGCCTGGGGAGACGTCTGGGCGCTGCTAGATGGGTGGACAATATTATGCACCTTCAAACTTTTGACGGCCGGCATTTGACCACCAATTTTTTGTTTCTTCTTTCTTCAGGGCTCAGCGGCGTCAGCGCCTCCACCCCAAACTGGATCAGGACAGATATCCAAGTCTATTCATCGGGATTCCTAAACCGGTAATAATTGTTTTCAGCGAGACAAGGCAGATACCAGCTCTAAACCAAAATGTATTTCTTGATAAAACTAAAATACGTACGGCTAGGACATTCCACATAACTCCAAGGTTGAGCTTCTCTAGCACATGAGTTATTGAGCATGTGTATTCCAAATTCTACTTGTTGTCACATAATATTTGTTACTTTAACTGTTCTCATTCCAGATCGAATATGAATCCCGCCGTACTGAAGGTGACTTCGAAATCAAAGGTAGGTTGAGAAAAGCATCAATGATACACCCACACTTTGCGACGGTTGTTTCAAGTGTTTTCTTGTTAAACGAAGCACATTATAACAGGTCGAATGCGGGACGTGCCGCTTTCTGTCAATCTGACCTTCAAGTCCAGTCGAGGTCAAGACAGCGCCTCGAGCTGTCCCACGGTGAAGGTGTCTCATCGCTAGTTCGTTCCAAGGGCGAGGGGAAAAAGGAAAGAGCGCATGCCATCACCATAAACTTTGCTCATGCCTATCGTCAAATTCTTCGTCACCTCTATGTCGTGCGCTACAGAGCTTCGCTGGTCATCCGCCTTCGCACGTTTCCGTCTCTTTTTACGCTGCACGCCATCCTCCAGTGCGATCAACCAACTGGCCAAAAAAAAGCTTCATCAGGGTTAGCTGGGGTGAGGTTCTATGTGCTATGGATATTTCTGCAAACTCGTTCCATCTCCAAGATGTGATAACAGCCCTAACGCAAACTTGACAAAGCAACGCCGCAAATCCCAACAGTATACAAACTAGAAAGGTCTCGCTGCCCTTGACATGCCGGAAAGTGAGCATCGTCGCGTGTCAGCCATTTCGGAACATGTGTGAACTACTGCATATGAGGAAGAGGCGAAGGCCCTAGTTTTACGCACCGCTGTTAGTGGGCAATTTATAAAGCGTTGGAATAACGAACGCAATCGGGCACCGAGGGCTTAAGCTTACTCATGGAAATCCCGCACGGGCGCTCACGCTTGCCGTGTTTTCAATGGGCGCAAAAAACGTACACACGGGGCGCACCCTGTTGTCCTTAACGTCGTGGTGTCGCACTTAGGCGAGTTTTCTCCACTTTTCTTCGTGGGTATTGAAACTTTACAGCGACTGTGAAAAGAGGACGGCGAAGGTAGCAGGAACGGATCCGATTAGTGGGGCCGGGTGGCGCCTGCTATCATCATCAGCCATTTCGGAACGACTCTTGCCGCTGAGGACGCAACAAAGACACCTTTCTCTACACCGCCCGCTTCTGTCTGCCACAATGCGGGAAGACATACTTAGTATTGAAGGTTATCGCGGCCATTACGAGAAGAGGTCAGCACGGGCTCATAGAAGTAGAGATAAAGAAAGCTCCAATCGTGCTTCATCGCCAAGTGCGCATGCGCTGCTTGCGTGGTTACCAGATCAACGCGAGGCGTGACTTAGCGGGAGTGCGCACTGCTGAAACGGCCGCTCAGCGCGCCAGTCTCTTGGGAAGTGTTCGCATGTCGAAGCGTCACCATTTCCGTAACAGCGCCGCAGCGACCGATGCTTGCCGCACAGTTAAGAACGTGGTTCAGCGTCGCAACTCTTCTCATCGTGTGAACCTGCGTTACCTGGAAGAGTTTCCTTTAAATTATTTTCATTCTACTGACACCTCAGTGAAATAACGATAGCCCGGAGCAATTCCCTATGTCAGAATGTGAACACCGGTTTATGCTTCCCTCGGCGGTAAATGGCTTTGCTCGCGAGACTGCTCGAGGTCTAACAAGCTGAGCGCCGCGACGCAAGAGTTGGCTAGAGACAGCTATCCCCTCAGCTTCACACCAGGAGGTGACCGAGTAGCATAGGCTAGCTACTCCGGGCCACAGCTAGCCCGGGCCACAGCAAGGAAGAGGAGCGCTTCTGGCGTCTCTTCCAAGCCAACACGTTCCACCATCCGGCTAGCCCCGCTCCTGAATTGAGGAGCCGGCCACGCGACCCCTTCCATGAAATAAGGTTTATTCTCTATCTCTCTCCGCACGCTTACCCATTTTATTTCCCTGTAGTGGCAACGTGAGGAGCGGAGAGTTTCACGTGAAACGTTGTTACGCGCCAAGCCCGCCTCTTTCGCGTTAAGCGCTGCGCGGTGATCCTTTTGTGGTGGATGCATGGAGGAACAGATACGTGAATTGAATTCCTTTAAAAGCGGATTGGCTTGGATTATTTCTATTTTTATGACTGTGCTCACCTCGATAATGTCCAAACGAGTGCCACAAAAGGGAATACTGGCGATTTTAGGAAGTTATTAGAAACCTTACGAGCCAATTAGGTGAATGAAACGAATGTCTTCGCTGACCCCGGAAGCGGCATTTTCCGCACACGCACGAGCACATCGTGACCGTACGACCCAAAATGAATGGAGCTATATAGCGATATTAAGCAGACAGAATAAAAAATTGTTAGGCTAAAAGGAGCTTTATTGAAAAGATTGGACGGAGAATACTGCGCATGCAGAAACTGCAACCGGTCCTGGAGGGACCACGCACGGCACGGGGTATCTTTTTACCTACAACATCTATCCAAGGATTGCCCATCTGTAATGACATACGCCCCAGCGGTGCAAACTGCTGAGCTGCAGCAACAATACAGCCCCCCCCCTCCCACCTCATAGCCGAAGCCGAGAGAAAGAGAGAGAGAGAAACTTTTGTTTAGCTTATTTATGCGTGGGAGTGGTTTCACAGTCCAGAAGTCCAAACACAGTTTTCGCACATTCAGCCCTCTCCGTCAGCATGACCTGGTCGGTGAGGTGTGCGCTGGACAGCGTAGTCTCCCACTGCTCGAGGTTTCGGCTAGAGAAAGAGGGTGGCAATTCTGGGTTTTGATTGCATTCCCATATTATGTGTTACAGGGAGCCTGTTAGTCCGCAGAACTTGCATTGCGGTGAATGCTGGTGAGGGTATTGCTTATGAAGTCGAACCGGATGAGGGAACGTGTTTGTTGGTACTAACCGAAGCGTTGATCCTGGTGTTTACTTGACTGGGGGTGTGGCGGTGAATAGATCCTTCGTTCCAGCCTGTAGTGCTGGGTAATGTCTCGGTAGGAAACAACGGGGGTGAGGGCATGCTCTCCTCCCGTGGCCTGGTTGGCTAGTGCGCAGGCCGTCTCGTGGGTGAAATCGTTGCCCGCGAGAGAGGAGTGTGCCGGGGCCAATACTATGACGTCCTTCCGGTTTGCGGGGTTTGCGCTCAGGAGGCGGTGTGCTGTTGGAGTCACCATTCCCGCAATGTATCTTCTGCAGGCCTGCTGTGAGTCGGAGACGATTGCAGTTGCCTTGGTTTGAGTAATAGCCAGCGCTATGGCCACTTCTTCCGCCTCTTGACTGGATGTTTTGGGAATGGTTGCGCTGGTGAGGCATTTGTCTCTCGTCGTCACCACCGCCACCATTGCTCTCTTCTGTTTGCAGCTTGCTGCGTCTGTATACACTGTTCCCTCGTCGTTGGCATAAGTCTTATCTAGGGCTTTGGCCCTGGCCTGTCGTCTTCCTTCGTGATGTTAGGGATGCATGTTCCGAGAGATTGGCCTGATTTGTATGCACTGCCTCGTATTATTCAACGCAAGAGCTCTGCGCTGTAGCTGACACTGGGGGATCAACTGAAGTTTCCCCATGAGCTTTCTGCCAGCGGGTGTCAGTTCAAGCCTTGATTTGTGGCTTTAGAGGTGACCTTCGATTAGTTCTGATGTGGTGTTGTGAATGCCTAACTTTGGCAGTCGAGCTGCCGAAGCGCTAATGGGGATCCCTAGTGCCGGTTTGTAGGCTTTGCGTATGATGACGTGAAGATGTTTCTCTTCCCTTCTCTTCCCTCCTGCGTCCAGTCAGTGAGGAGTGGAAGGACGTGTAGGCGGCCGATGAGGCGGTGCGGCCGAGCCCACGTTTATTACGCTTGCGCTGGCTGCGCCATGGTCGGAACGAAGCGAGTAGAAACGAGGGGGCCGTTCCAGAGATGTGCCGAGTGCTGAGTGTGTTCCGCTGTGCCAGTTGGCCAATCTCCTGATGATGATGGTGGTGCTACAGGGCTCCCCCCCTAGCGTGAAGCGCGGTAAAGTGAGAAATGTAAATAACAATGCAGGAAAATACACTATGCACTATGTACAGGTATGTACAATTTGTCCGTAGTCAGGAAGAGTCCTTGGGCAGTCAGTGGTCAAGTGGCAGTAGGTTGACTAACGGCACGGTCCTGGTCATCGGCGAGGTAGCGTCCGGGATGTGGGGAGACCTCTGGTGGACGAGGCTGGGAGTGCGGCCGCGGACGTATTTCGGGGTGCGAAGCGGCTGCTGCAATTGATGGTGGCGCGAACGGTAGGCGTAACTGGAAGGACAGCGACAAGGTGAAGCGTGGTGCGGCAGAATGACGACCGGAGTGGCTTGACTGTGCTGTAATGTGAGCTCTGGGGATGAAGTACATAATAAAGAATACGCCGACCACCAGAGAAAATAAAACAACTAAAACAATGACGTTTCGGCACCCCGAACGGGAGCCTTGTTCACACTAAAAGCAGAGACAGAAAGCTAAGAGTTTAAGTAGTATGAAGCACGTGACCTAAACAACTTGGGTAAGCGGGGGGAAGATTGCCGTCAGTGCGGTTCAGGGTGTTTTTGTTGGTCTGTATCATTATGGATTCAAGATACAGCCTAGAGGCGAAGTCCTTCTCGGTGGCGACAACACGTGCCTTGCCCCAGTCTATCTCATGGTTAGACGATTGTGCATGTTCCGCGAGGGCATTAGTGGACACTTTTCCTTTCTTTACGTAATTACAATGCTCTTTTAACCGTCTTTCAAAATTTCCAGATTCCCCTATGTTGTCGCCACCGAGAAGGACTTCGCCTCTAGGCTGTATCTTGAATCCATGATGATACAGACCAACAAAAACACCCTGAACCGCACTGACGGCAATCTTCCCCCCGCTTACGCAAGTTGTTTAGGTCACGTGCTTCATACTACTTAAACTCTTAGCTTTCTGTCTCTGCTTTTAGTGTGAACAAGGCTCCCGTTCGGGGTGCCGAAACGTCATTGTTTTAGTTGTTTTATTTTCTCTGGTGGTCGGCGTATTCTTTATTATGTACTTCAGTGTCATTCCCGACCAGACGGGCGTCCGTCGAAGCCTCGATTTCATTTCGAGCTCTGGGGATGTGTCGCTGTCTGGGCAACTTGCGCACGCGCCGTGAGAGACGGAGCAGCGGAGAGCGCCAACGACAAGCGTCTCTCGAACCACCGGTGTGTCGGGTTCCTGACGTGCAGTGCACTCGCGCTGGTTTCATCCGGGGTCGGAGAGCAGAGCGCCTGTGACACCGTAAACGGAATACTCCTGTAGCAGGAAATTGGTCGAGGTGAGTGACCATTTGGTGGCGCGTCTGACTGCATAGGAGAACAAGACATTCTTTCGGCGACGTTCGTTAGCACGTTTGTCCCGCAATTGTTTTTCCGGTGTCTTCATCATAGCCAGGGTGTCAGGACTGTCGGGGGCAGTCTGATCAGCTTCGAGTGTCAGTTGCACATCCGAGGATATCGAGTTGTTTACTGCTGGAACTGTTTCACCGGTGACGGGGAAGAGGTCTTGCGTGTGCGGGGAGGAAAAGGGTCTGAAAGATCCTTCTCACCCGTTCCGTGCGGCGAAGGCGGTGAAGTTTCCCAGTTGTTAGCGGCAAAGCAGTCAACACCCGGGTGGGTTTGTGCAGCAGACGCAACAACGTGTCGGACTGCGCCATGGTGTTGCGTCGAGTTGGCTAAGTGAAACGCCAATTCGGAAGTGCTGCAATTCGTAGTCGGGGCTCGCGCTTGTTCGTCAGGCGAGGGTGGACCTGCCGGTGACGTGTAATCCGCGGATGCCGTTGGAAGGCGTGGTGGTGTGGACAAAGGCGTTCCTATACCGTGGTGGTTTAGGACAGCGGCTTTCAAGTCGTCATACGCACCGGGTCCTGGGGTCGGCAGCTGGATCTGCTCAATGAGGTCAGCAGGTAGCTGCTGTAGTGTGACGTGGAACCTGATTTCCGGGGACGAGATGTCATTTACATAAAAATGGTTCTCCAGAATGAGGAACCATGCAGAGTGGTTTGTGATGGCGCCAAACGGAATCAGCAAGGGAAGGTCTGGGAAGGCGGGGAACGTTCTTCGCGTGCCGTCGTCCACGTTGTCGCTGGGGAAGCAGCGTTGCGAAACCATGGCGAAGTCGCTTGTCCGGGTCACCAAATTGTAGGCGGCCGATGAGGCGGTGCGGCCGAGCCCACGTTTATTACGGTTGCGCTGGCTGCGCCATGGTCGGAACGAAGCGCGTAGAAAGGAGGGGACCGTTCCAGAGATGTGCCGAGTGCTGAGTGTGTTCCGCTGTGCCAGCTGGCCAATCTCCTGATGATGATGGTGGCGCTTAAGAAGAAGACCACCATCGCTTTTTATTATCCGAGCAGCCGCGTGCAGAACAGCAAATTTCAGTGTGAATAGGTTGAGTCGTAGTGATAGCAGGGTAGCGGGAAGTCTCATTGGAGAAGCGCAAAGGAGAAACGATTTCACCACAAAAAAGACAGGAGAAAAGGAAGCGATGCCTTTTTTTTTTTTTTTTTTGCGGTCAAATCGCTTAGGCCAAGCTGACTACAGTGCTGCGCAGTCCAGTGCCGCAACTTGTGAGCTTCATTTGTGAGTGGTTTTTATGATAAAAGCGCGGCGGAATGTTGCCACACGGACGTCTAGAAGCCCGCAAAAATTTTTGTATTTACTCCACAAACATTTTTCGAGAGTAGATACACCTTACCTATATAAAGACACAGGTGTTGCAATCCTGGTGGCTTTATATTATAACGCACTATCCCCTGTACAAAACTTTTCCAGAGACTTGTTTGCCCGCAGCACGTTCGCGATCTAAGTGCTTTTCAAAATACTAAACAGTCGGCCCATATTTTTTTTTTTTGGTCGTGCAGGTAACCCTATGTCTCAGGGTGTCGCCGAAGGTGAAGTTCGTGTGGCGAAGTGCTTCGAAGACGCCCACTTGATCCAGGCAAGTCTCCTCTGCGGCCACACGCCTGGACGGGTGCCATTGTCACTTATTTTTAGTTTCTTTGTGATTGCTGCGCCGAAGTCCACGGCGGCAACTTCGGCGCGTAAAACCTATGGACTTTATTTATTTATTTATTTATTTATTTATTTATTTATTTATTTATTTATTTATTTATTTATTTATTTATTTATTCATTTATAAAATGCTGCCAGCCTTGTACAAGGCCATCGACAGGAGTCGCTGTACAGTGTAGCACACAAAATTGGAAAACCTGCATAATGCAAACAATCAGAAATGCTATGCAATGCTAGTTACATACAGCGGTTTTAGAATTAACACATGACAGTGGGAAAATAAGTATAGAAATGCTGGAAATGCGAAAATTCAAGTACGTATTGGTATGTGCACACGAAATACTAGTAATACACGAAATACACGAAATACGAAATACTAGTAATAGGTGCGCAATCTTCCGCGTGCATACATTGGAGGCGGAGCCTCGTTCCCATAACTCTATACGAAGACAGAAAGGGTGCGAGACCATCTATATAAAAAAAATACAGGACAGGTAAAGGGTAAAAAAACTTACAGCAAAGACAGCCTACTCCATACAATGTAGAAAATATGCGTAAAGAGGTGTAAAGGGCAGGTTTCAAGCCATCACCGCGCATGGGTTGTTTCACAGTGAGTACATGTTCCCCCGTGCGCAGAAAGGCGAAATACTGGTCACAACGGCGACTGATACCGGCTGGACGCCCTACTTCCCTCTGCTGGCCGGGGTCGTGACGGAGATTGGCGGTCCGCTGTCTCACGGTGAGTGCTCGGAAAGCAGCGCGCGACGACGGCAGTGCGATTCTCACGAGGACACTCAGCTCACTTCGAACTGATCCAGACCAAATGAAAAGAACTGGTCATCGACGAAATGCTGAATAAGTGACAGCAGTGTATGAAGTAGGGAGACCTCGATTATGATTTAAAGTTTAGCACGCATAAAAGTCGCTCATGCGCTCTCGCTTTCCCTTTTGTGTATGAAAGGTCTTCTTTCATTTCGCGGACTCGTTGATAGACACAACGCTGCGAGTGAGCGACGTCTTTGAAAGCGTGTACCGAGCTCCACTGCGGGGCTTTCACGTTGCTTCCCGCGCCTCTAAACTCGCCAGTTTCACAAAACCGTCATTGAGGCTTCCGCTTGTCTGACCTCTGTCTGTTGGATACTCCGCGAAGCAATTTTTCCTCGGATGAGATATCAAGCATGCTACGCACTTCCAAATGCGATGGACGTTTTTACAGCGCAGCTGTTATAGACTAACTCCCCCACTTTTCTCTCCTTCTTTTTTTTTATCTTGCGTAGACTGAGAAAGGCGCTCCTGTCCATTGCGGCACACGTGTGCACCTACACCGATTCATAATTTGCAGTCCGACTGCCCCCTGAAAAATGTCCTACCAGCAATGCGTTTGTGTTTAGAAGCGAAGCCGACTTTAAAGAGGCCGGTGTAAGCTTGGTCTTTGTAGGGCGGCTTTCTCGCATTGTGTGTTACACATTCAAGCGTACTGATAAAGAACAGACGCAAATGGGCCCTAACGTGGCGTAAGGAGACCACCGAAGACGATCGGGCCACAGCCGCCAAGCATATGCGCGATGCCCGTCAAACACCGAACACCCTGCGGCGGAATACGCAAGATGTCGGCCGAACTACAATCCGCTGAATGCTTTCCCGGCACAACGGCGCGGTTTAAGCGGGGGTTTGCGGCCAAGCAATAACTGTCAAACGGCTGCACTGGTCATCCACGTACATTGGAAAACGTTTATTGAGACTGATTTTTCCTCGCTATGCGTAGCCCCAACTTGGCCGCTGCTATGTACCAGCTGGCGCGTGGCTCGCCACTATCCCAGCGTGGGGAGAATACAACACAAACGCCGACGCGCCCCGCCGCGATTTAATACTGTGCGACACGAGGGGGTCTTGCAAATGTCGGGAGCAGGCAGGCCTACTCGGTCTCCCTCACATTGACTGATCTTTCGGCTAGCGAGGAGGAAGGTAGGGAAACTTCTTTTCCGCTGCACCTGGCTGGCCAACTTCAGCTCCCCTGTATGCGCGCAAAGATGGGAAGCAGTCCGCGCTGGAGTTTTTTTTTTCTTTTGTGTGTGTGTGTGTGTGTGTGTGTGTGTGTGTGTGTGTGTGTGTGTGTGTGTGTGTGTGTGTGTGTGTGTGTGTGTGTGTGTGTGTGTGTGCGTGTGTGCGTGTGTGCGTGGGTGCGTGCGTGCGTTCGCGCGTGTGTGCGCGCGCTAAAGCCGCAAGCCACGCGCTCACAAGCGCTCGCCACTTTCTTGGTATTTTTCCTTCAACGGCGAACTTACGGCCAGTAACAAAACCTCCGGTGTGCCAGTAACAAAAGCTCTAAGTGCGATTGTTTCCTGCCAGGTGCCGTCGTGGCCCGTGAGTACGGGCTCCCATGCGTGGTTGGAATCGAAGGGATCACCACCATGCTCGCTACCGGTACGTACCAATCATTCACCTTTTCCCGGCAGATCACGTGCCCAACACCTTAACACCTCTCTTGCGAAAGGAATCATTCCTGAGGCTGCTATAATGATGGCCGCTCTTTCGCCGGGTAGGAAGGAATAGCGCTTGCACAGGGCGCACTATCTCAGCTTTGGGTTTCCGTCCGCTTCTTTTAGTTGTGCGAGCCATTGTTAGAATACAACCGCGTCACTTGAAGTCGTTATTTCGTACTTATTGCCGTATAGATGGTATTCACTGACAAGTTGACCAGGCGATTTCTTCGCTTGGCAACACTGGAGACCGCCATGTCTGTGCAGCTTGCACACAAACATTTGCGCCGGTTGTATCGTTGCACCCGCACCTTGCAGAAAAAAAACCCGGCGCGCGTCGTCTGCACCGTTTCGACCCTCTTCTCGGCCGTGGGGTCAACATATGTATTATAAATCGAACTCGCATTATGTGGTGACAGTCTCCTTGTCCTCGTGAACTCGCATCACCGGAGAATGAAACCGCGACTGCGAACGAAAGCGACACGAAGAGGAAGAGGCCGACGCTGCAGTAGCCTGCGGCCACGGATGTCGACACAAGTGCCCTGTAATGCGTGATTGAGTACAAATACCAAATAATGGTTTTGAAGAAATGATTACGCGTACGCCGATTTAGATACGACGGCATCGTGGCAGCCGGTGCATACGACGCCGCCTTCAGAAGCGCCCTTTGAACAAATCACTTGAGTTTGGCTTCCGCACGGCAAAATTTTCAGCATCAATATTCCCGGTGTTGTCCTTGAACAAGATAGAGACTTCAGCTTTCACCAGCATACGCGCGCGACTTCGGCAGTTGCACACGTTCGTAGGCTCGAAAGTTTTACCGCTGCACCTCGTCGTGCGACGATTTCAACTGTGCCTTGCGATAGGTAGATCATATGGGGCTGTGTCGAGGCATTACTTTGCGTTGGTTGGGGAACAGTTTGGAACATCGAACAGCTATTGTTGTCATGTGCTGTGCTTTATCGGCCGTGAGCACGGACAAGTACCGCCATCTCGTGAAGCCCGACGTAACCAGTGACATGTGATTTTGCGGCGGCGTCTAGCAACAGGGACGTCTGGTGGCGCACACACATGGTTGCCCGCATGCATTCCACGCCACTAAATACAACCTATAATGGGATGAACTGGAAGAATTTGGAGTCAAAGCATTGGACTTGCCGAATTTAAGTGTCTGGATCATAGAGTTTCATACTAATATATACTAGAGAGAAATCTGGCGCTGCATTCGCGGGCCGCCATGGGCGGCGCCATTACAGCTAGCGACGTTCCTCGCCTCCTTGGCTTGGTTAGCCACATGGCTTCTTTTTCTTGAAGCCAAAAGGACGAACATTGTTTTTTTGTTCATCTTCCATGAAGCTTCTAAATAATCCCTGACAAATAAATCTTTCTGGAGCTTTAATTTTATAATAACAGAACAAATTCGGTTAATTTTCTGCAGTAATATTGTTGCATTTTTGCAGCCAAAGCCAACTTTTCAGCCTGTTCGTGAGCCACGCCAAGGACAAGTGGAACGTGCCTGCCCGGTACATGACGGCACGCTCGCTGAAGCGTGGCTCCCCAAGACAGTGGCGCCAGATTTCCCTCTAGTATATATTAGTATGAAGCTCTATGGCCTGGATCTCCTTGCGAGAGGTCTCCGGCTTGCAGCGGACACAGATGGATTGACGATGAGTATGAGGAGGTGATAGAGAATGGGGACGATGTGAAGTAGGTGAAGGGCGTGGAGGAGAAGAAGGTGTTCGTTTACCAAGCTGTGCCGGCGGAGTGATGCAACTCCGGTCGCGTTCAAGGAAACAAACGGCCTTCGAAGGCCCCAATGAATATTGACTTTTAACGCGAAGATTTCCTTGTCTATTTTCTGGGTTTTCTGGGGCTATTGGCGGGGAGCGCGACCACGGTCGGCGCTGCGAAGCGCGTCTCCATGACTTCGGCTTAGGAATTCTCGCATTTCTCGTCTGCTTCACTCTGGCTCGCTCTCCCTGCTGTTTCTTTGCGCTCGGGTGACATTTCGTGCTTGTCCGCACCAGATTTTCGGTGTCATAATAAAAGGCTTAAAATCACTCAAGGTGTGGTTTGAAGTCAGGCGTGAATGAAAGCCAGGCAGATTGAGACGTTGAGCGTTTGTCGTTGTGGCTTATATATCTCCACGCACCCACCAACGCTAACCGTTCCGGGTAATCAGCAACAATGCCAACCACAATAGCAACAAAAAATGACACAAGTCACTTTCAACCGAGGTAGGCAACGATAAAAGCTTTTTTTAGAATCAATGAGCGTAGAATCAATGCGTGGTATCAATGGGCGTGGTATCAATGAGTGGTATCCGCCACCTTTTCTTCGCAAAGCAGCCTGTAGAATGTTATAGTGGTTCAGACGCGCTCGTAGTACGGTTTTGCTGAAAACGCGTAGCAGGCTTGTGAGGTGAGCTATCTGTCCAGGGCGCCAGGTATTACTTGGCACGACCTAATTTGGGTCCTTTATATATGCGTCCCACACCACTTCTCCTCTCTGATAGCGTTTCCATTGGGCGAACAGGAGCACTTCTAACTGCACCCAAAGTGCTCTCGCGAGTTCTGGCGTCTTCCAGTGGTCGGGCAGGAGCAGGGGCGTTGTGTTTCATTGGTCGAGGAGGAGCACTTTTTTGGCGCCGAGAGCAGCCAAGAGCAGTTCTCGGTGCTCCGTCGCCAGCGGCGGAGTAACAGGGAACGCCGAGGAAGTCACATGACTTCTTTTGCGTCACTTCTGGTTTTATCCCCCGGTGGCGGAGGAAAAATGGCGGAATCCAGAAGCCCCGGTAGTCGCTCAGTGCGTACGGCAGCAGCTAAGCACGGCCGTCCGGACAAGGAATTGCTGCTACTTTAAGATGATGAAAGCACCACATATTCAAGCGCAAGCTCATCATCGGACAGCAGCAGCAGCGACGACGACGACGACGATTTGACATTGCATGAGTTTATGTTCGAGCACCTGTGCACCCCGCCGGAGCAGCGACCGATGGTAGAGTCGTATCTGTAAAAGACGGTGGACGCTGTTATCGTTCGCAGATAATTTTTGGGAGACACGATGGTGACCCCTTTATCATGAACATGAACATCCGCTCGGCTTCTTCATTCGTCGCCATGCGGAAGGCAGACACAAAACCACCGGCACTTATCTGGCAAAACTGGCGATGAATGAAGAAGCCGTGCGGATATCACGAGCGCGCGAAATGCTCCGGGAAGCGAGCGCGGGAAACGTTTGGTCACATGACTCTTGACATCTCGCCCTCCCCCTCTTTTCACTGCTCCCGGAGCAGCGCGAATGTTTCATTCGCGGAACGAAAGCACACGTCCCCGTTACTCCCGTGTGCTGCTCTGGCTGCTCGCTCCACTTGCTCCTGTTCGCCCAATGGAATTCGCCATCAGGGCTGTATGTTCCCCTCCGGCGCTGCTGTTAGTGGCGCAATAGACGGTGGGGTCTCGTCTAACAGCCCTGTTCTGTCATGCTTCAAGTCGAGCGTGATGGCACATACTCACCTGTGGGGACTGAACAAAAACGACCAGCTTTTATCCATCAACAAACAGGTGGAGTGAACGAGAACAAAGCTCCCGGTTACTTCTTTTGCGCTATCCTAAACTGCTCCATTCCCACATAGACGGAATAACTATGGCCGGAAGTAACAGTACCCCAAGCGAGTGAATGTCAATGAAGGTACGCTGTGTTTCCTTTTGTGACGTCACGTTCGTCAGAGAGCTCTCTGCCGTGCGTCGAATATTCACACTATACAGTTAAAGCGCGTCAATTCGAACTACGAACGTCGGATTTATGGATAATTATAACTGTACGATTTGGTCGTGCCAAGGTTCCGCGGAGGTCCACGTATAACGACGCCCGTTAATTGTTGGGCCACGGATAATTGAACTACGCAGCACTGCGCCGTCACCCTGGCGCCGGCGCACACGGTCAGGGAAACCCACCCTGTACCTACTCACCAGGCTGCGTTGAACGGAGAAGGCAAAATAGCATGAAAGCAGTCTAAATCTTGTATGGCGGGCGTTTTGGAAGACGCATTCTATGCGAGCTCGGTCAATGAGGACGCGAGTACAGTGGTGGGCGTCGTGCGCTCACAGATAAGGACATCAAATCACAGCTCAAAAACGCAGAACTTGTCGCTCCTACTGACGGCAATGAGGACGAGGACGAAGCATGTTGAGGTGGTGGGCTCAGACATCACGGCCGGGTGGAATTTCGTTCGCGTCATCTTCAGTTTTCAAGAAGGCGAAGATAAAGCTTTCCGCTGCATTCATTTGTTGGGAGAAACGTGTCGCCTTTGGGAAGAAAGGGCAGGCCGCAATCACGACCTTTTTTCAAGAATCGAAGTGTTGACATGCCGTACGGCTTCCCAATGCCAGTTATTGCTGAGTTTCATAAGTTCGAACTTTCCTTAATTCTAACTGAAATGGTGACCACTTAGGGTTCAAATTAATGATCTTTTTCGATATCATCGCAACGTAGTCGCACCATCGTCACACTGCGTCGCAGCGGCCGCACATCAGTGCTTTATTTGGGGCTGCAGTATGATCAAATAAATAAATAGGTTTGCTATTATCACTTTTAATAATTGCGTGCATATTTCTTTCTCATTTTCAGGGGACTACGTTCAACTGGATGGAAACACTGGCGTTCTGAGGAAAATCGCAAAACCTGTGGAGACGAAGGAGTGAGGCTACAGGTTGATGATGACGAAGCAGAAATCACACCTCGTCTATTGACTAGTCCTTTTCACGTGTTTTATAGTCTAGCATTCAAGAATAAATCTTTCGGGAGGTAATCATTTTATGTGAGAGTTGTATGGCTGTCGCTGCATACTTTCTTTGCGGGGAGTACGCGATTCAAAGCGCTCACCGAATTCTTGGCAGTGCATCACAACTCACATTTTGGCGACCTTGGGCTATGAGTTGGAACCACGGCTGTTGGCATTGTACTACCGCAAACCACGATGACTTACACAGAAAATTTTACGGGGACGAATATCACTAATATCATTACCGACTCGAGAGCTGGCGCTCGGATTCAAAAGGGAAGTTCCGCTTGAGGAGAACGCTCCAGCAGTCGAGCTTCACGCGATCGTTCATGCATGGCGCCTCTCAGTACTAATAATGCCTCGCGGCAGCGCCACCTCACCTCTCACAAGTTTCAAATTTCCCGCGTATGTCCTGGGATGGAGCGTCAAAGGTCAGTGTTCAAGTTACGTAGCTAGCGGAAGTTACGTTCCCCTGAAGCAGGTTGCTCAAACTGGTATCACATTCCACTACTGTCGTTGATAATGGGTGGTCTATTGCACTCGGCTTCTTTTTAGGGACGAATCACCTAAAGACCAAGGCTGGTGCGGCGTTCAGCGTCCGTGCTCACGGCACACCACCACGTAAATCGAAACATCTGTGTACAAAAGGTTTACAAAAGGTTAGAGAGAGAGAGAGAGAGAGAGAGAGAGAGAGAGAGAGAGTGCTCCTGAGCAGCCGTGCTACGCATACGCGAGGAGCATTGGATTGGTTTGGATAGGATCGGATTAAATTGGATTGGACATCGTTTAGCAGCAGTAAGCACTCTCTCGGGTGATTTACGGTAAGAACGATCCCCAGTGCTTTACCCACTCGTCCTGATTCACTTCGTGGAAATGCGTGAAATTTTTTTCCTATACGTAAGATCAGTTTCGTAATCGACTGCGAAATATTGCCCCTGAGATCAATAGCAACACAATTCCTGGTAACAATTCGAGGAAAGGGAAGCGCACCAATATTGAAATCGTACGTTGCATCTATCACGTGCGGCTACGTGCAACAATATTTATTTATGGACACTGCAATCCTCTGGAGGGATTTTAGCTCGTGGGTAGAAATTAAAAATAAGCATATAACACAAGGCAAACAGATGGAACAATCACTCGCATTTCACACAGTAAGCAGCCAGCCGTATAGCACAAGGCAAACAATGAAGCATCACTTACGTTTTACAAAAGTAAGCAAACGGAACTCAATCATACAGATGAATCACCATTCGCTCTTTACGAAAAGAAAACAGAGCACAAATAAAATTATTTCACTCTTAGTCTCAAAACACAAATAAAATTATTTCGCTCTTAGTCTCAGGCCAGCGGCAAAGAAAGCTAACCGATATTTTTTACTTGATTGCGATTGAAAGTATTTCACTCCTTCACGGTTTTAGGGAAAAAAGAATATTTGAATTATTGCGGGTACGAAACGCAGTTATTGTACAATCATGACGTTGTCTAGTGGTGTAACCTAACGAAGAAGAAATCATTCTTCCAATATCTATCTGGCGATGCCCATTAATTTTAAACGTGATATACACGGCTTTCTTCGGTTAGTGTAGGTAAGCTTGCTCTTACTAACATTCAGTTACCGTGGTTCGTCTATAGCTGTTATACAGTAAAAGCTCATTCATTCCAATCGCAAGGGGACTCCGTCTCAGTTCGAAATAAGAAAAATTCGGGCTAACGAAGGTGAAGAATAACAATCATACACACGGCGATAGGGAAGCAGTACTACGTGTCAATAACTCATTTCTTGATAGACCCAGTCATTATCACCTGACCTGGCGAGCACTTTTGTCTCTAAGTAGCGGATATGGGGGGAAGGCCTCCTTTCCGCCTTTTTTTTTTTTGTGAAGACGAAAGGGGTGGTGTTCCATCCGACCGCGTCATTCGAGCGTACGGCCGCACTGGTGCCAAGTTATCGCCCTCTTCATCTTCACTGGCAGCGACAGTTTTTGCGTTCCTGAATCAATAAATCGTGCCCTCATCTGTCAGCGCACTACAAAGCACTGCACTAGTGCATTCATGCCGTTGTAGTCCACAAAGAAGAGGTGTTCGAAAGCGTCCATTTTACGGGTTTGAATTGGTTTCACCCAATTTTACCTTCTCTCTCCGTTTTTTGCTCCGTTCCGGGGGCGACGCACCGACGTGTGTAGGCGTCGTCTGCGTGAAAAATGCGGCCGTACCCCACGCACCAAGCCTCCAGCGCGGGGGCGCGTTGTTCGAATCATCTGCGAGGGGGCCCACCGATCACGTTCGCATCAACGGACTATTTTATACATAGAGCTTCTATGCAAGCTTGGCAGGACCAAATCGCACAGTTAGAACTACCCATAAATTCGAATTATTGAAGTTCCAATAAACAAGCTTTCACTTATATGAAGAGAACTGGCCTTTCTCTCTCATTTATGAATGTTAGCTTGCGTGAAAGGATCCCGGATGACAGCGGCATAATCAAGTATTTGCAATACTATCGATTTGTATGCAAGGATGCGAACGGATGAAGGTGAAAGCCTCAAAGCCCTCCCGAAAAAGAATACTTTCTGGTTAGCCTTGGAGCTTACTATGTCATTGTGTTTTGTCCAGTTAAGGTTGTTATCAACAACTCAAAGTATTTGTAAGAAGTAACCTCAGAACGAATGAAATTATTTGTAGAGCATTAAAAATTGTATTTGCTTTTCTTATAACAAATAAACACAGTTTATTATTTTTTCAGAATTGATGGACATTGCTCAAGCCTTTAACCAAGAAAGAACCTTGTTTAGCGACTCGTTTCAGAAAACCTGGTCCTTCTCAGCAAATAATACAATCGTCGGCATAAAGTCTAATATTTGCATGTATATCAGTTACTATGTCGTTAATGAAAAAAATAAATAAACGGGGTCATATCACCGATCCCTGAGAGACGCCAGAGTCAACAGCAACCTTACGAGAATGATTGCTAAAAACAACAAATTATTCCCACTTGCTCAAGTAGGCCGATATCCATTCTGCTAGTGCATTATTCCTGATAGATGTCTCTAATTTTTGTACTCATTTATCGTGTGAAACTTTGTCAAAACCTTTTGAAAAAGCCATTACAATGGCGCCAGTCTGTTTACCATTATTTATTGCAGTAGCGAAGTGGGGTATTCTTAATATCAATTGTGTCAGAGTTGAAAATCCCTTCCTGAAGCAATGCTGATGTTGGGTAAAGGTGTTATGTTCATCCAAAAATTTTGAAACAGTATTATGGATAATGTGTTCGAGAAGCTTACAAACGATTGAAGTCAGTGAAACAGGACGATAATTTTCGACACTTTGCTTATTTCCAGATTTATGCATATGCCAGACTGTGGCTGTTCTCCAGTCGTCCTGAACCAGGTCCTCGCGCAGCGATTGTTGAAAAAAGAGCATAGAGCTACTTCCACATCTATTGAGCGTACCTCTTTGAGAACCCATTAGGGATATTATCCGTTCCACAAGATGTTCTGATATCGAAGTTCACAAGCATGTTCAATATGCTTTGTTCGCTAACAACAACATCAGGCATTTGCGGCGAAATAGTTCCAAATAGTGGCATTACAGGGTCGTCATGAGCAAAAGACTGATTTAAAATTGTCGTTGAAAGCATTTGAAACATGGGCTTTACGCTTTACGACTATACGAGCATTTTACATCAACACAAAACGTTACAATAGCAAAGAACTGTTTTCACTTGAAATCAGAGTTTTGTTTTCCCGGATTATCCATTTCTGGAACCTCCCGCTCCTTTCCCTCTTGGTCCACATGAAAGCGGTCATCACCTTCATGGTACGGCTGGCTACCAGACTGTGCTGGCTTGGTTTTACTTTGCTGGGCAAGCCTGCTGGCTAACCACTATTGACCACAGGAGCAGCTTACAAATGGCGGAGGGTAATTCTAGAACGGTGCAGATCATGACTCAAGCAGTAACCTTGCATATAATCGTTATGGAATGAAAAATGCTCAAACGACGTGTTCTAACAGCTCTTAATGGCATCCATTTTTTTTGGAAAGATTGTGCTCTGCAGTTCACAACTGCCGTATTTGCAGAATACTATTCTTCTACGCATTTATTGTTAATTAGGAGCCATTTTATTATCGGTGCTGTCAGAGTGTGATTGCACATTTCGCGTTTTGCGTTACGCTTTCATACTCCGGTTAGCAGACACTGCATGGGGCGAACAGGTGAAAATGCGCATCATTTGGCGCGTGACCAAATCCTGTTCGAAACACGCACGCCTTGGACATCTGGCCTTTGCCTCGAGCAGCGTACTTCGAGCCCTGGCGTCCTGCTAAAGCCGGCCCATGGCCCTACGATGGGTCCCACGTCGCCACAGAAAAGTCGCAAAGCACGAGTGAGGAGCGAAAATAAGGCGCCTCCGTCCGGCCCTCATTCGTGTCCCTGTGAGCGCCGAACTGTGTTTTCATAGGCAATCACACGTAGAATTGCGTTTGTAGAGAACCAGCGAGGCGAGCTGGGGGAAACTGTGCTGGGGAAACGGGAGCACAGGAACTCATGAACCTCGGATTTCTGTTTCTTTAAATAAAGTTTACCAACAACAACAGTGCAGTAGCACGCAAACCACCGCGCAATAGGTGAGCAAGGTCATTTATTCATTGCAAAATTTAACAATAAACGTCGCATACTGCTACTCTAGAGACGCTGCCGAGTACAAGACTCGCGGAGAAGGACGCTTGCAGAGCCACTCCTTGGGTGGGGAGCGGCACTGCACGGTGGATGCCGCCGCGTTGCATGGAGAGAAAGGGGCCCCTGGGATTGATAGTGCGACGTCATGGAGCGCTCTTATGTGCACATCCTAGCGGGTAGCACTGTCGTAGGTTCCGTGGCGGTCCTTCACTATTGTTATCTCGTCCAACAGTTGCCGGCCCTGAAAAATTGAGCAAAACAAGCACTGAATAACAATAACACAGGAATTATGGCATCACGATCACCGCTTTCATTGCAGTTAAGTAAGAAACACGTCCTCCATCTACAAAACTCTTAACAGGATCAGTTGGAATGTGCAATTGTCGCGATCAATTCACAATTAGCAAAAATGCGCTTGTCCCGTCTATTCTGTCTTCTTACATTTCAGATTATCCACTCTTCTGACGACGACCTAAATACTTATACTTAAAACGGGACGGACAAGGAAGAGAATAGACAGGGCGGGCGCAGACTCACTACTAGTTTATTGGAAAATGGGGCACACCAGCACATGCACACACATGTCACCGTCTTTATCACAACATATAAAGGTTTAAAAATGCATACTCATTTCCATGCAAAGATATGGATGGTTCACTCAACACTGCACACCATGCTTTCGAATGAAGAAGGCCTCGATTAATACTGTTGCCACCTGTTCTCGGCTTTTGCTCAGCACCTTCGTCTGAGTCAAAGCTGGCTCGCACGGCTTGCTTTCACTAGCTACGCAATGGTGCGGAAGGTGGGATCCCGTTTTGCTACGCATATGAGCAAGGCTATGAGGAGCGCGGTCAAATTTCAGGAAGAAATTTACATCACCTCGGTACGCAACTTCCCTAAAGTATCCCACACATTGGCGTTCCCCGTAATGTTTGCGATTGCAACATTTTCCTGCCGGCTTCATTTTGTAGCAACCGTTGATGGCAGAATTGCCAACAGCGCGTTTCTATCGAGAAAGTGCCGCCAAAGGCGGAAGCAGGTTCTGCCACGCGCAGCTGCACCTACAGAGCGGCGGCGGCCACCCGATGCCCTCCGATCTGCGGTGGCGCCTCGAGCGGTAGCATTTGTCCCCAAATGAAGCTTGGGCGGCAGTTTCGTGACCACAAAAGCATTGAAGCACTCAGGTAATAGGCAGCTGGTAATGCGCAGCTCCAACCCGGAGGATCAACTCTGGGCCGTCTAACTGCCCGGATGTGCTGCCACAAACCCAGGGGCTCTAGGCCGACGCCTCAGAACTTGCACAAGTAATCCTACAATGTTTAGAGATCCCTTCAGTGTCCCTTTAAGAATTTGGAACCAGCGACAGATTCTCCGGTTGTACGACGTCTGTTTTTAGCATTGCTTATATGGGACAACACAACAGCACAAGAATTCAGGCGAAAGACAGGGGGTGTTAAGCTTTTCCTCTTTCCTTGTTTGTTAGTCATAGTTCTTGGAAGGGTGGTCTTCAAAGCGTTCTTTTTACACGAAGGGCAACATAATGACCCTTGGAAATTTTGGGAAAGTGGTCACCTTTGGCGAAAGCGAAAACGCCCGTGGGTCGAGATTTTTCGGCTGCTTTCGCCGCGCAAATCTGAATTCTTTCATCTTCTGCAACCCGGTGTGGGACCACAGAGCAATTGAGATGCTGCCGGAACGGAGTAATTTATCTGCTCTCTCTCTCTCTCTCTATTTTTTACACGGGGTGTCATCTATCACAGCGGCTCTTCCGAAAAGCCGTGCTGATCAGCACGTGCGAAATCCTACTGGTGCGGAAAAAAGCACGTGCGAGGAAACCGCCGTTCTGTAAAGCGGTCGCTAATTTCTCTGAATTTGTCAAAGCCCGTGCAATCCAAGGTGTGCGTGGAGCAAAAGGCCCCCAGAGCTACGTTTCTTGATCTAGGTGCCTCGGCGTGCAAAGGAATCCTACCTCGCCGTTCTCGCGAATAATTCGAGAGGGAGAGATAACTTTTTCATGTGGGCAGCCCACATTAAATAGTTTGTTGCTGTAACGGCGAAGAAGAAGCAAATCGAAGAAGCAAAGCGAACGAACGGAACGCGCACACTTAAACTAGGCGCCCGCAGCTGCCACGTGTTCTCTGTCGAGAAGGTGGCTTGATTCCTCTCCCCACAGCCACAGCCGAGTGAGTAAGCCGTTTGACTCACAGGTAGTAACTCATGGTCGTAGCCGAGTGGGTAAGACGACTTACTCCAACTCCGTTGATCTAACGGACACGGGTCGAATCCCGCCGGTGACAAAATTGAAGCAATGGTTGACACAACTAGGCCAAGATCAATGCGTCCACATGTTTAATAAGGTGCCCTTACTGCTGCTAAGGTGGGCCATATCCACCCTAAATGCTGCATTCGTAGGCGTGCTGACTGCTCGTAGTACATAGCCAGCGTTCCCATCACCCGCGTGCACAGCTTCAGGGTACACGAGCCATGTGAATACAGCTAAAGCGAGCTAGACGCCTCGGCCAGAACTAGCTGCTCGAATTTTAAATCTAGAATTTCAAAGAATTTCAAACCTAGATGCCACAGTGATTTGCGGAATACAGCAGTTTTGCTTCCAGGTACCCTTAGGCCAGAAGAGCATTGAAAGTCCGGGCCCTTGTTTACCGCAGGGTCCTTCAGCGACTCACGTTTTCCACCGAGAACTGCTGCAGAGTGAGGTGCGTCTTGTTGTGCAGCGTCATGAGCGTGTAGCCGTAGTCCGAGTAGCGCACCGCACTCCAATCAGAGGGGTTCTTGACAAATGGGTCCAGCTTTTCCTGGCACCCCTGCAGAGGAGGCAGAAATAAGAGGCGTGCACTTCTGCTTTCTAGCACCTGCTCTCCCCCTCAGTGGCAGCCACGCACAACTGTAGGCAATACCTGTACGCAATAGCTTGCACGGAGCTACGAGCATTATCGCCATTATCAACAAGCATTAGTACCACGCTAAGTGCATTACTCCCCTCCCTATAAGGTTGCCCCTGAGAGGAAGACAACAACTTTTCATCAATCTATTTTCTGTCATAATACTGACAACGATATGTCTAAAGACTTTACTTTTGTAAAATCATGCTATAAACACCATTAATAGTATAGCATGGTTACAGATTTTAAGAATACATTCGGATGACGATGTGGCGGAGTGGTTAGAAGAGCGTCCATAATAAAGCTTATGGTGATTATTGCTTTTACGAAGCACCACAAGTGCAATTCACGCAAATTGGCGAGCCCAAGCTTAGAGTCGTACGAGGCTATGTTATTCAAATGAGATTTTATGGCACGCAACTTTTTACATGTAGTAAAGATCGCCCAAATTTATCCTCAACGTGGTACAGAAACTTCCCAATAGCTTTGAGACAAAAAAGATACTTGCGTTTAATGCTTCGAATTTTTTTTTTTTTAATTTATAAAGTCGGTTTGGAAATATTGCAAAATATTATTTTATTGCGTGGTCAGTCCGAGGCCAGTGCCCGCGCTTGTTAATCGGGCTTTTAAAAAGGGTAGCATTTCATGGGCTACCTGAACGAGAAAATTTTGGTCTGTAACTCTATTCACCCATCCGGCCAAACTGGAACTGAACCTCGACAATAGGTGTTTATATACACCTCCAAATCTAAACATTTCATTACGGTGGCATTGTTCATACTTGTCGACATTGTTGAACAAGAACAAAACATTACGCAATTATGAGGCAGAAAACCAACACATAAGTGATATTTACAGTGTTTTTTATAACGAAGTCATGGATGCTTGATTTCTGCGATAGCAAATGAAATACTACATAACTGCATTTACTCTGTCGACTGCTGTCTCCCGCGCCAGTAAAGTTTCTAGAGGCATTTTAAGAAATCAAACAGAAACAGTTACGAAACGTTCCACTAGATAGGTTCCACGTTCTGCTTGGAACGCACGTGGAGGAGGAGCAATCGCTTTGTGAGCCTTAGGCTGGTTTAAGTAATCGGTCTGTCCGCCGATGTGAGGCCGGCAACGGCGTTGGCAGCACGGGTGGCCAGAAGTATGTGGACCTCTTAAGTCCGAGCTGCCCAGCGCTCCCTCCCACTGCTCTTCATTAACTATGGGTGGAAAGGTGTCTTGAGGACAGGCGCACATGAAGTAGGGCAACGTGGTTCTATAAACGCTAAAGTAGGGCGCCTCGATGCACGCGCGTATCCACCGTACGGCAGCGCTGGCATCGAGGCATTGACTTGAGCTAACCTCTAGCGTGGTTGCCTTAGGAGGAGCGCGACGGGAGAGGAACAGCATGAGAGGTGAGTGGGCAAGCGAAAGCATGCCTTTACGCGGCAAATGTTGACGAAAGACTATCGTCTTTTGTCGACATTTCAATGGAAGGAGCAGATACGCGGCCAAGTTTTGTGTTTCATCTCCTCTTTCAAATAACAAATTAATATTCCAGAAGCCAGAGGGAAAAAAAGCATTCATTCGTCCGTTCGTTGCAATGTGCGGCGGGCACATATTCGGCAATGATTATTTTCCAGCTTAAGTCATCTAAGGGTTACGTCCGCTGGATCAAATGTGCCCCGTCGATTGAGGGAAAGCCTTCACAATAGGAAAGCCTCTCACCGCCGATCCTGTGATTATGTGCACTGGTGCTCCTGGATTCGTATAGGGGTTCTCCGCACTGCCGTTGTATACCTGAAGAAGAAAATAGCATCTCGGTCAACAAGGGTGGAATGTCTAGCCGTTTTATCACCATCTCTCGCCAGAAAACGTCTTTGCGCAAGATGTTAGAGATGTTAGATCCTAGGTACTCACGTGGCATTTCAACCAAATCAGGGATATTTCAGACACATGGACTCTACAGCAGCCTGTGTCTCTGAAACAACTCGGTTAAAAAATCACGCACCCTTCATCTAACCACGACAATGCCGGAACGCGAAGCTCTCTCCAGAGGGATTATGTGGCTGTCGTTTGAGTTTTCCCAACTGCTTCGACCACAGAAAAGCAATGTTTTAAAACATGTAATGAGTATGTGCGTTCCGCCTAATGCAAAAACGGTTTCCTTCAAGCTTCATTCTTCCACACTCCCACTTAAGACATGGCTCCGCGAAAAGGGAATGCCCATTCGCGGTTGGACAATTGTCGTCTATGCGATCAACGAGATACAATTGATCGCTGTTTTGTGTTGTGCCGTGGCGCTGTGTTCTTCTGGGACATTTTGCAGCGGGCTCTCAAGAAGGGAATTGAAATTACTGCTTATACCATGCGGTTCCTGCCGATTCATGATGTTAATTGGGTACCTTAAACGTTTTTGTAATGCTAGTTTTATACATCTTGTAGCAGTGCCGCATGACTGACCGGCATGGGGAACCCCCCAGGCCAACTAAGTCTAAGTTTGCGCAGAAGACGAGGACGAAAAGACGAGAGCACACGACGAGCGCAACCGAACAGTTTATCGGGCTTCTTCAGTTTTACCAGCAGTCGACAGTTGTCATGCATCAGGATCATTTTTATGTTCAAAAATCAGGCGTCTGCATAGAGTCATCAATAGCTCCTGCTCTTTCTGTTATTTACTTAGCATCATTTGATAAACGCCTCGAAGGACAGCTTAAAGATTTGGGGGTGGTGAAGGTTCTAAGATATGTAGATGATTATCTAGTGCTTGTAACAACTGCTGACACTGACCTTCCAAAACGGGCCAGCGAAATTGTCAAGCATTTTATTTCAGCCTCTGATGGACTTAATTTTACCTATGAAATTCCCCAACACAACCGTCTACAGTGTTTAGACGGTTCGTGTGTGTGTTCTCGTGTGTGTGTTCTCAAGCAGCGCTCGTGTGTGTGTTCTCCCTCGTCCTTCGTTTTTTCGCGCTGTTTTGCTTCAGTTCATAATGAACCAACTGGCCCCACTTCAGACATTAATTTAGATTTAAACCGCAGCATTTCAAGTAATCACATCTGCTGGCAATATGAACCAAGCTCAAAAGTAACAATCAGCACGTCATGCCTTACATCCACAGAGTGTCGCACAACATTAAAAAAGTAGCCAGCCGGTACAATATAAGAATGGTTTTTTCAGCCCGGTGTAAATTAGCAAAACTGTGCCCGTTAATGTCTAAAAGGAAAAATAGAGGGTGTGAAAAAAGACACGAGAAACGCTACATGAAATGCGTTTCAAACGTACTCTACAAAATTCCTTTGACCTGCAAAAGGGTATACATCGGACAAACTTGGCGCTGTTTTAATGAGAGAGCGCAGGAGCACAATCTTTCTGTTAAAAATAAATCGGGGGGTGGGGGCATCTGGGTATACATTGTAAAACCTGCGGGTGCGTTCCCAAGCTTGAAGATACCGAATTCCTTGCACGAGCTAACGATCAAACAGAAACAGAAATTATAGAAGCCTACAAAATTAGATACTTTTGGAAAGATTGCGTCAGTATGCCCTCGGTAACCCTCCTACCCACTGAGTTAGCCTTCTTAGAAGGCCATGTTTAAAAGATTTCGATATTTATAGTTACTTTTAGGCTTTGTTAAATGTTGCAACGCGCACTCTGTGTTGGTCACCACTTCCTTTTCCCATCCAACCCATTGTGTTATTCTATATTTAGCGTTTTAATGCCTTTCGGCTGCGATTTTATGCTATTATTCGGTCTTGCTTGATTTAAGGTGGATACGTTGTTAATACTAAAAAGCGTGTGTAAGCTCGAAGTTTGATTTGTTTTAACTGTTCATATGTCTCGCAAACGCGAGCTGTGTTTGTTCTTAGCTTCCATCCTTATACCCGTGTTATCATGTCGTCTTATTTTTAGTGTCGTCTTGTGTCGTCATGTCGTCTTATGTCGTCATTCTTGGTGTCGTCATGTCGTCTTATTCTTGTCCTACTTCTTTTGGCTCTGATTTTACTAGTTCATCTATGTTTTAAAGTGCGTCACGGGTTTTCTGGAAGACGTACACAGTCTAAGTCGTATCTGTTATCTGGTAATTTTATGTTAAGCCCTTTTATCGAATTGATTTGTTTTGTTTGTTGTATTTGATTTGTGCTTTTGTTACGCCTTATCGGGTGGTGCAAATGGTGATGGGAAAGAGGGGGACACTAGTGGGGGTATAAATGTGTCTTGCTATTTCATGTAAAATAAAGTTGGAAGTTGCGCTCGTCCTGTCAAAAAAAAGAAAAATGCGCTCGTCCTGTCCTCTCGTCTCTTCGTCCTCGTCTTCTGCGCAAACTTATTCTTTCGTACATCATGAACCAACTAGCCAGCAATCAAGTATTACCAACTAAGTCTATTTTTCATGAGCTGGCTGCGTTGGTGCGGAGTGTTCATGGGGCGCATAATGATCCACCGGACTGGTTGAATCTTTTGGATGCCTCTACCTGCTTGCCTGACCTTTGATGGACGCAAAACACAGTTCGACTTTGTGATTATTCATTGATGCCTGCTTGTCTTTGTATTGTATTTTAGTCGTTATGTGTGACGGTGAGTGTGCCTAAATTTTCGATGCATTAATCAAAAAAAGACCATGTCGAAATGGAGCAATCGGATAGAGGCCAGCTTCATGAGGCGTGGGACCTAGGTTGTCACCGCAAGCGTTTTTTCTTTGACTTCACGCACGATCATTCCTATTCAACGTCAGAGGAAGTTGGCTTTCCTGAAGGCCGTTTTCTCGTTACAGACGCCGCCAGTGATACCACCAGAACTTTCCTTTAATAAACCTCATTTTTCACCTTATTATAAACCCTCTTTACTTATGTGCCGTCATATGCCGGGTCTACGGGTACAAGCTAGATCAGTACCCCATCATCACATCATCAGATATCATTAAGCGCGGAGAAACTAGGCGAAAGACGTGACAGACAATAACAAGAGCTAACCTCGACCTACATTTTATGTAACAGCGAGACATCTACACCTAATGACCCCTTAAAATAACAAAAAGTTTCACCACGTCGGGGTGGACCATTCCTCATTCAGTGAGGAAACATCTCATTCCACACTTCATGACCAAGAGCGCATTGTTTTGGTTGACCGAGTGGGGTGGTACGTAAAAAGGGTAAATGACTTTGAGCACGCACTATCAGCAGCGCATGGGCGAATACTTTTGTGTTACACTTCCGACAAACGATTTCACTATTTCCTTCGCGTCCGGAAGCACTGCGGAAGCTATAGTTCTCAACAAGGTAAAAATTTGGGCTAGTTGGTACATATTCAAGAATAGCAAAAACAGCGCAAAGGACGGGACAAGGAAGAAAAACAGGGCAACAGGAACAACGGGACCTTCGTTCAAGAAGTGTCAAATCATCAAAAGATACAAGGACCAACGTACTCGCGAAATTTGCGAGGCGCACCGCATGTATGGACGCGGTGACACCTGTGGGAGCGCTCCGTGATTGGCCCTACTATCAAAAGAAATAAGATTTCTGTCCGATCCTTTCGCCTTGTAAAGTTTGCAACCTTTGTTTATTTCTGTTCCCGCCTCCGCCTCCCTTCCTTCATGCCTTTATAAACCATTCACAGATATGAAGCAGTTGGTGGTTAGTCAGCGCTTCGTCCTGTTGTTCTTCCTTCTCCCGTCCTTTGCGCTGTTTTTGCTATTCATTGGCTATACATTTCACCCCAGCACGGAAGCGCCACTGCGTGATTTTCTCGTCACAGCAATTACCCCTTCCCTTTTCCGCTTTGCTTTTGTGGCGTTCTTTCTAAAGCGGTTATCGAATGCGTTCATTGGTGCAACTGAACGAAAGCCGGCCAATAGCCGCTACACCGCTGTACAATGACATAATTCCAGCGGTCGAAGAACGCCAAGACCGGGAAAGAGAGAAAAATCTTTTGACAAAGTTTATAACTTATCTGATAAGCATAGAGCTGTAATTTTTAACTAGGTGTTTAGTGACCCCTAATCAAAGCACTGGATGTGGTGGCTGACAACGTCATGCAAGCATTAATATTTCAAAAAAACTTGAAAACGTGTTGCGGGGCCCGTTTGCGGGTCCGTTTGCGGAGGCCACATCACATGATGGTAAACAGTTCAAAAGTGCGGATGTACTGCTCACGACGGGGTTCAACTTTTCTTGACACCAATTAGTTTCCGACGCTACTAGGGTTGTTGACTCGTTATCATCACTCCTTCATCTGACATTTTTAATACTTAGCAGCTCTCTTCAAAGCTCATCCGCTAGTGTTGAAAACGGAATATCTGATCACAAGTTGCTTGCTTTGTCATTTCCTGTGTCGCGTGCACGTTCTTTTACTAAACCATCAGAAATTCTTGTCAGAGATTACACTTATGCGGACGACAATGCGGTCTTAAAATATTTGAAATCGCGCTTCGTAAGTTTTAGCCTAATCACGGATGTTAAAGAAATGTGGTCAAACTTTAAAGAAATCGTTTTCTTTTACGAGCGAGAGTATGTACCAATAAAAAGAAAACTCATTTTTAGAGAACACCCTTGGTTCTCGCGAGAAATGATCGATTTAAAGCGAAAAAATAAGCGACGTCGCAAACGCGGTAACACAAGCGACCTACAAAGCCTTATGTGTAATCTGAAGGGAAAACGCGATTGGCAAAGGAGCATTTATTGTTCGTTACTCTACAGTCATTCGTGGACAACGAACCCCGCAAAATTTGGCGCTATCTCTCAAAAGATAAACAATGAATTTTGGAGTTTAATGAACGGAATTTATTAAACAATGGATTTCGGATTTCGGAGGCAAAAGTATTGTTGACGCGATTACCATTTCTAACGAATTTAATGCCTTTTTTCCAATCCGTGTTCACGCAGACAGCTTCGCACGCTGTACTGCCGCCATATGTTTTTGATTTTCCCATGCCTGAAGTAGAAATAACAGTGGATGCTGTCCTCAGCCTTTTGCATAAACTCAACGTGAAGAAATCACCTGGTCCCAAACAACTGTACCATACTTTTTAAGTAGATATCCTGCATGGGTAACTAAATATTTGCTTCAAATTTATTATGCCTTCACACACTGCGACTATTCCTGATGATTGGCGCTCGGCAAAAATTATTCCCGTGCAGAAATCTGGCTCCGCTCTGGAAATTAGCAACTTCATGCCAGTTTCCTTAACGAGTACTTGTTGTAAACTATTTCAGCATATTACCTATAAGGCCATCATTACTCACCTAGAATATAATCATTTGATTTATTCCAAACAGCATGGTTTTCAATCTGGTTTATAAACCATCACCAAACTAGCTGAAATAACTGATGAATTATTTAGTACACTCAATACAGATGGTCAAACCGACGCTATATTTCTAGATTTGTCAAAGGCGTTTGATGTCGTCCCCCATCCAGATCTAATTAAAAAACTAATTACAATTGGAATTTAACGAAAAGTAGTCGCACGGATAGACTCTTACTTAAGAAAGAGAACACAGTGTATCGCCATTAATGATTGTGTCTCCTTAGAGTTGTACGTGTACTCTGGAGTTCCACAGGGCTCTGTGCTGGGCCCTCTCCTGTTTTTAGTATACATGAATGACATTTATCTTACTGTGGAACCCCTTATTCATATTAAATCATTCGCGGACGACTGCGTGGTATACACAGCTATTAACACCCGAGACGACCATACAAAGTTAAACAGTGCTTCGCACTCAATTGAGACATGGTGTAAAAAGTGGGGATTAAGAATAAATACTACTAAGACATTTGTTTTACATTCAGCAACAAAAAGAGGCCCCTCGATTTTGCTTATTCTTTAGGTAATGCTACCATCAACAGAACTGATAAGGTTAAATATCTAGGCATCACACTTCAAAGTAACCTCAGTTTGGAAACGCACGTTGACAACGTTTGTCAGGGTGCACTTCAGAAATTGGCCTTTTGAAAATAAAGTTGCCTAATACCCCTCGGGCTATGAAATTAAACGCTTACAAAGCACTAGAACGACCTACGTTGGAGTATGCAGATGTTATTTGGAGCCCTTACCAACAATACTCGATTAGTAAAATTGAAAGAGTACAGAATTTAGCTTCGCGTTTTATTTGTTGTGTTTATTCGCGTCACTCTAGCGTAACCACTTTACCCAATAGGGCAAACCTCCAAAAACTCTAGAAGCGTAGAGCCATATCTAGCTTAAAATTTCTTTATCAGCTTTACTACGGTCACTGCTGCATATGAAGTCCTGCTAATTTAATTACATTCGTTTGTAACAAATAAGTCCTAAATACAAAGCCCTAAATTTCGCAGCAGTGAAGTTTCATTGAAATTTTTTTACTTTGGTGTGGCTGGCCAGTCTGTTTTTTTTTTTTTGCTGGAGAAACGTCGTGCCGTTGTAGTCATTGTACTTGAGCTCAGTGGCGGTAAGAGCTTTGTGAGCGACATGACAATCCTACCAAACCTACAACACTTCATTTAACTTCACAAATTTTGTGGGTGTGAACGCCGTCTAAATACGATTCACAGTGGAGATAGGGCGCTCTGATTTCTTCGCAGTCGCAAAAGGGCAGGGGTACCGGGTAGGTTATACAGATGTTGATATTGTTTCGGCGATGGCTCCAAATAGCTGAAGTACAGCCTAGTGGTGCTCGAGCAGCTGCTACGTTCGCATTCAGGCTGTGATCGGTCCGCTGCGGCCGGGCGCCACGTACCTTCCGGTCGTACACTGGCCAGAGGCGCTCGTAGGAGTGCTCGTGTGCCCAGAACTCGAGGTCCACTCCGTACTTGTAGAACAGATCCTCGAGGCCGTACAGGTGCACCAGCGGAATGCCCTTGCGCACCTGCGATATTATAGAGTGGCCCCGGATTCCTTCATGGATCTGACCGGTGTTTCAGGCGGCGTCAGCGTGGCGATGGTGCAACGTTCTGCTTTCGACAGCCTCAATTCTGTGCTTCTCATTGTGCTGTTATGTTCAGCTTGAAACTTCCTGCTAATGAATATGCGTGCTTCGCGCTGCCAGAAATCACTCAGACTATGAATCTTCATTTCCCCATACTGACTTGATGCTGATTGTGTTCGCATTGTAAGGCGGTACAGTCTTACTGCCGCTGCACTATCCCTACCGCTGCACTATCCACCGCTGCACTATCACTACGGTGCACTATCATTCCGATGCCGCTGCCGGTGCACTATCACAAGTACAATGAGAAGCAGCGAAAGTTATTCGCAGCTAGGGATGTATACCCTTCGTATATACCGCCCACGCATACCCGTGAGGGGTTTCCCTGGTGCCGTGGGACCAAAATCTGGTTTCCGCCCATCTTTATACTCGGCTGCAATTTGATTAATTATTGAACAATTTAGTTCTGAGGTCCTGTTCCGCCATGCTCTTAAAAACGCAGGAGGCACGCAGCCGACTCCATTTGTGGAACCTTTCCAAATATTATTGAAGCTAAGTACTGAAAAAGGCTGCCTTTGATTTGTGCGCCCAAATATAGCGTTATGAGACTGCAAATGAATGTGTTGCCCTCGAATGAGGCAATTTCAGCCGGAATTTCAAGCTAGGCTATGGCGTTGCCTAGCCGGTACTGCTACTTTTCAGCAACAATAGCGCTCACAGTGCTGCTTATCATGGTTTTGTGCACTCTGTGCGTTTCCATGAAGTGTTGCGCATGCGGCAATGCGTAAAGCTGTCGGCAGTGCAAGGAATGCCGCTGCTACGCGCTAAATTGTCGAGCACGCCGAAGCTGAGTTCTAGTTTGTCGCTTGGAACTTCGGGGGGGGGGGGGGGGGGTTCCGCCTTGTCGGGCAAGAAGCGAGCTACTTGGAAAGCATCAGGGTGCTCTCACAATGCTCTCGTTCATGGTGCAATCATCGCGGTCGTTGTTGCTGCAGTACATGGGTCGGTGTCCCATGGTGATGATCCACGGCCGCTCACGGCGACGCTCGGGGCGCGTGGCCTCCTGCGAAGGCAGAGGTCACATAGCCGTAATCTCCTTTGCGCAGGTTTCTCCGAACGTCCGGGCCACCATTGGAGGCTCTTTGCAGTAAAGTGGGTACGGTAGATGAACAAGCAACATAAAAACACGTACGCTCGCAATAAAATAACACGGGAGAACGCGGTTACTGGTTAGTTTTATTCATTTCTCTTTCCTCGCTTATGGCAAGCTGGTGCTCACTTTATAACACCTTATTGTGCTCGTGCTGAAATGTAAACAATACGTAATTAGGGCAGCGTCCTGGGCACGTTGGTACTCCATTGTTAAATAAAATGATTGCGCTAAAAAGGGACACGGACGGAGTGAGGACAGACAGAGACGGCGCAAACTTCCAGCTACTTTTTATTGCCACTGTGTCAACTTTATCCACTTTGCAAAGGGCGATTGCGCAATAAAAAGTAGTTGGAAGTTCGCGCCGTGTGTGTCTGTCCTCACTCCGTCCGTGTCCCTTTTTAGCGCAATCATTTTATTTAACGTAATTAGGTTTCGAGTGTGCGCATCTGCAGAGAGGCACACATGAGAGTATCTTGAAGCTTTGTCCAGATATTCGTTTGCTTCATTTAGCTGGCAGCACGCATTACATGATCGCTTCGGGAACATCACCACATACAAAAACAACTGACATTTCAACCACCGAAGTACGGGCCACATCTTGAAACGCTCCTCACCTTAGTGAGGACTATAACTCAAGGGCGACCCGGCTTTCGGTGGGAGATTTTTGTGGTGCATGTTAAAACGCAGCTACCCTACGTAGTCCTCCTTCCTCAAATCGCGAGCACTTGAGAGCTTCATTACAATGTTTGTTTTAAAAATGGACGCCATGCCACCCTGAGAAAGCGGATGTCCTGCGCAGCTGTCAAAAACCACTGCATATGCTAATGGGGAAGGGTGTGAAACGTTCGTCGTTGTCTTGGCGGGCCTGTCGCCTGCGCTAGACTTCTCTTGGCAAATGCTGGGTCCTGACGCATGCGCTTGGCATCCTTGGCGAGAAATGCCGAGTCCGGCCTAGCAGGATGCATGTTTTCGCCCTCAAATGACCTCAACCCTTTTTTCTAGAGCAACTGCAAACCTAATCCTTACCAGGACCACATGGGGGAGGGTTTCATTGCTCACCGGCGCCTTATCATCTATCATGCGGTTTCCATGCTTGTTTTGTGGTTTTTCTTACATGTAAGCTTAGTTAGCCTGGCACATGGACTCGGCGTCTTGAGCCAGAACTGCTGCATCCTGTCTGAGTTTCCTGTTTACGACATGATATTTTCCGACCAACCAGAGGCTAACAGCTGTAAATTGCTTCCGTAAGGAATTGCCAAAGGTAGCAAGGCCTCTCTTGAGGAATGGTCACTGAACGTTTTACCTGCGTATTCACTCACGCCACCATTTAAAATGCACCAAAATCTAGATGGAAGGACGTTTCTTACTGAGGTAGGAATCTGGGCCAGTCGGTTCATAATTTTTGAAGAGAGAACCATGGGAAAGACGCTGTACAAAGAGCATTCTGCCGAAGAAGACACACACAGACGGGCAGCGTCTTCTGCCTTTTTTGTGCGGCATTTTTACCACTGGTTCTCACCTCAAAAAATGTTTTTTATCGGAATGTATACATCACCTATTACACGGGAATATGAAACCGTGTATGGCGTAACGAGTAAAGCCGGCATACGTCGTGCGCTCACCTTCAGATCTTGTTCGAGCCACTCGTATTGGTTTTTAATTTGCAGGAAACCGTACTCGATGAAAAAGTAAAATTCCGTTGAGAGGCTGATGATGTGCGCTGGCCCAATGTCAAAGCTGGAAAAAAAATACGATGAATTTACATGTATTGCACGTGTGTCAATTATGATGGGCAAACACCTTGAAATAGCTTAATGTTTATGAAATTTTAGCACGTAAGCGACACAGCATACGAAATTCAGTTTTTTATTATTGCCGGTCTTCGACATTACATAACAAAGGGAACACAAAAGGTGTATATCTTATTGCTTATTTGTTTTCTTCACTAAGGTTTTATTGTACTTGTTTTCGCTTTCACTGCTGCTTCTGTAATGTTTTTCGTGTGCTTCATCATCGAGGGTCCCAGTGCAGTCGCTGATTTCGGAACCCTTGTCTGTAAACTTCCTTTGTAACCGTTTACTTTTCATGAATTAAACTTCAACTTCAACTTTAAAAAAAATCACACGTTCAGCTACCAGCGTGACTTATGCTGGCATTGTTGCTTAAAATTCCTTCAGTGCCATCAGGGGTTCTACCCTTAACAGCCACTCAGGAAGGCACTCCTTAGACTATTGCACCTCCACGAATTGCGTGACACTCTCTATAAAATACTGTCTTGTCGGCCTCGCGTCCACGTCCCCGTGGAGCCACGCCATGCGTGAACGCGAAATGCTGTGGAGGCACAACAACATGACCAGATCGTAGGGAACCCTCTCTTCGTTGTCCACACTCACAAACCGGATGCCGTGGGGATGCAGTGGAAAGTCCTTGTGGATGGTCCTCTGAAGTACATCCCACAAGAAGACGGCCGCCCAACAATGCAGAAAAACGCGCTCGATATTCTCCGGTTGCTTGCAAGTACAGCCATTGACTCCCCAGGGCACAAACAGTCCTCTTTCTTGCAACCAGGTTTTCACTGAAAGTATACCCGTATGCAGTTTAAAGAAAAAGGACTTGACTCCGGGATTAACTTCCATTCGTCTTACACGTTTCAAAACGTCTTGTCCTGTGCCTCCACAGTACAGAGCTCTGTACAACGGTATTGGAAAGACAGTATCGCAGACATCCTTATACAGTTTTCCACGTGCAATCGAACTCAAATATTCAAGGGAAAAACGGGCAGTTAGAAACTGAAAAGACATAACAACATCTTTCAAATAATCGTGGGTGCCACCCGTCAGGCTTCCTGAGGATACGACAAATGCAGGTAATGGACGCGCCAGCCGAACTTGAATAACCGTGCGCAGAAAAGGATCCCTAGTATCTCATAAAAACAGGAAGCGATTAACTAGCTGTCTTACGTACAGGTGTGCAAGCCCCAAGCCACCCTCGCGGACCCGCCTGAACAAATTGGTACGACTGCATCTTTCCCACGTTGAGGACCACACAAAAACGGCAAAGACCTAGTGCAATTTCTGTACATTAGCCCTTGATCAATGCAGTGTTTGCATCACAAACCAGATCTTTGCTACGAGAAATAAATTACATGCAGTGGCCTTCCCGAATACAGACAGCCACGCCCCTTTCCATTTCTCTGCCCTTTCCTTCAAATCGTTTACCTGTCTTCGCCAGTTGGGCTCGCTATCTCGATAAGGCTGAAGCGGCTTACCCAGGTACTTCACTGGTGTTGTCGCCCAACTCAAGTTTTCGAAAGTGATTGGTGTCGATAACCAAGCTCCATGCCAAAAGCCGTCACACTTTCCCCAATTAACCCGACTTCCTGTGACATCCCCGAAGTGCTTGACCGTCTGCACCACAAACGAAATGCTCCGTTTGTCGGCGAAAAACACCGCCACATCATCCGCGTAAGCCAAAAGCTTAACTTCGGTTGCCTGCAGTTTGTACCCGTTAATTGCCTTATTTCGGGTGATGCTCTGACACAAGGCCTCGATATAAATACCAGACACCAGTGGGGTCAGGGGACATCCCTGGCGCACCGTGTGTTGTACACAAATAGGCGCTCCAAGGTTCGAAAAACAATCTCATGTGACACGCAGTCAAAAGCTTTCTCTAGGTCGAGCTGAAGCACTGCGACGCCAGTGTTAGTGGCGTCACAGCACTCCAGAAAGCACCTCACCTTATGAATGTTGGAAAAGATCGAACGACCCTTAATTATACATGTCTGATGCGGTCTTACTAATTCTTCCATTACTGTTTGTAACCTTCCGGCGAGAACCTTCATAAACATCTTGTAATCCACTTTTGTTAAGGATATCGACCTGTAAGATGTTACGCTCTTTAGTTTTTCGCTATCATCTGTTTTCGCGATTAACACGGTATGGGCAGTGGAACAGGATGGAGGAAGAGTTTTCTTTTCTAAGGCCATGTTAAACATATTTGCAAGAATGGGAACCAGAAGATGCTTATTTTCCTTGTAAAAGGCTGCACTTAGACCATCTGGGCCAGGCGATTTGCCCGAATTTAGGTCCTCAATCGCCGTTTTTACTTCATCGTGCGAGATTGGCACTTCCAGCGCCGATTTTTGTCATCGTCTAATCTGGGCATACCCCCGACAAACTTTTTCCGGAAACCTTCCATGTCAACCTTCTGAAACGCGAAGAGTGCCTTAAGGTGTTCAAAGAACGGCCTTTCGATTTCATCTGTCTGAGTTGTAGTGTGCCCTTTCCATATTATCTCGTCTATTTGGTTGCGCTTCGCGTGCGCTTTTTCTATTCCTAACGCTTTTTTGGTGGGCGTTTCCCCAGCAGCCCAATGCTCTGCTCTCGCCCGCACAATTGCGCCGCGATAACGGTCTTCATCTATCAGCTCGAGCTTCTGCTTAGTTTTCCGAATGTCGTCACTGAACACGCCCGACATTTTGCCTTCCAGACTCGTTAGCTTTTTCAAGTTCGTTCGTAACGTATTTTCTTTTATTTTTCGTCGCGCTTTATGCAAAAAGACCTTTCGATTGCTGTCATTTTTATATCTTCTTTATGAAGTTCCTATTTCTGAAAAATTGGTTGGTTCTCATCTAGCTCAAAGTTTTTAAACTTATCTGTGGCGTAATAAGAAAATAATTCATCTCTAAGAAGCTTTGCATTTAGTTTCCAGAGATCCCAGAAAGATAAAGGGAGCTTTATCTTTCTTTTTCCCAATATTGCACTGCACAAAGCAATGGTCTGAAAAAGAAACCGGCAATACACTATAACTTTCACATTTTCTTATTAAGTCCAGCGACACATATAACCTACCCAGTCTCGCGTGACTGGACCCCTGAAAATGGGTGTACTGCACATCACGGTTTCACTGCAGAAACTCTGCTACGTCTACAATACTGAACTCCTCTACAAGTTCAGCCAGAAGTTCTGTGCTGGCATCTCTGTAAGGACTGCTGCTTGATTTATCTCGCGACGATAGCGCTCAGTTAAAATCACCCATTATTATGACTAGTCTTTCAGTTGTTAAATGGTGCCTAAGGTTAACAAAAACTTTTCCCTATCATCAGTCTTATTCGGGGCATATACGCATATTATGCGCCACAGTAATGAACAATGCAACAAATCACACATGACGAGCCTGCCTGAATCTTAGGATTTCACGGCTTGCACCTCCAAGCCAGGCAACTTCTTAATAAACAAAACACACCCAGCTGAAGAGCCGACGGCATGACTTATGCATGCGTAATAACGCATAGAGAAACGGTCCACCTAGAGCACTGCACGGGCCTGATTTTAAGGCCCGAGCCCGGCCCGAACCCGCTTCGCGAAGCCCGAGCCCGACCCGCGCCCGTAACACCTAGCCTGAGCCCGGTCTGGGCCCGGGAATTCATCAGTGAGCCTGGCCTGAGCCCGGCCCGGGCCCGCCATCCAAAGCCCAGGCCCGGCCCGGCCCACTAATTTATTTTTTATCCTAGGGAGGGCCCGCGCGTGTGTGACCAGGCCCGGTCTTTGACGCTGAAGAAAGTTTGTTTATTATATTCCGGGCAATAAGACGGAGGATCCAGTCTCTACAGGCACGCCATGAAGTGAAACGCAAAAAATAAGGATTTAAAAGTGCACGTAGTTTAGCTTTCACCGACAGCAGTTCATGCCACATCGGCGTAAATAATAGCTCGTATTCTTACACGAGAGACACCATCAGTTTTGATGACCAGACTCTTGGCAACTTCACGTGTTTGTCTCGGCCACAAGTTGGTATTGCTGAAATTTTTTGATCCGCATTTGAATCAACGAGTATGTACGTGCGTTAAAATATTTTACCTGCAGTGGTTGTTAAGCACTGGTGTTTCTCTAGCATGCGAGTTTGATTCCCGGCCACGGCAGCCGCAGTTTAATTGGTGCGACATTTAAATACACGTGTACATACATAGACATAGGGGCACAGCTCCAGGATGTCTGAATTAATTCCTTCCCCTCTTGGGCATTCCTTGTAATCATATCTTTGGTATATTTTACACCAAAATATAAAATCTTGATGCAGTACAAGAAATGTCACTAAAATTGCAGTATAGTTACCATCAGGCCTAGCCAACCATTAAAACAATGCGTACAACTAACAGCAAGAAGCGCGCAAAAATAAACCGAGAATATTCCTTTTGATGCTCTTTTCTACACTTCACGTCGGACCTATTAACGGTCGTGCCTATGAATTCAAGCCCGAGCTTGGCCCGGACCCAAGGCGACGAGCCCGAGCCTGGCCCGGGCCCGAAGCATTGAGCCCGGGCCCGGCCCGGGCCCGCCGATAATCGACTTCGGGCGGCCTGGCCCGGCCTGCGGGCCGGGTCGGGCCCGGGCTTTCGGGCCGGCCCGGACCCGTGCAGTGCTCTACTGTCCACCATGCTCGCAGTCTCCTCCTCTCCGTCAATTTTCGTTTCCTGAATGGCCAGGACGTCTATACCCCGTTCCGTTAGAAGGCGATGCACCTGCCCTTGCTTTTTTTTTTTGGTAGCTAGACCTCTGACATTCAATGTTCCGATGTTCAGAGAGCCTTCGATACAGTTTTAGATTTAAAGAAGGAGACCGAGAGCATGGCTCGTACCTGTTCGCGTCATGGCGTCGTCCCCCGGGCTCCACCACGCACGAGCCGGGTGGTTTTTGCTGCGGGGATGGCGTTGGTGGGAGCGTCCGGTCCGGGTAGCTGGGTGGTGGGTGCTGGGTCCTGAGTGCTGGGGGCCTTGGCAAAAACGACGCCCGTCGAATCAAGTTCCTCTTAGTTGGCGGCTCCTCTCGGCTTGCTGGCTTGGACGTAGGATTCCAGTCACCCGCCTCGTCGTGGCTGCGCTTCGTGGTTGGAGTGGTGCCGGCCGCATTGCTTTCGTCCATTTTCTCCGGAACATTCCCGCCGTCGAGGCTTTCCGTTATCTGTACACCCTCAGGGCTGCTTGTATGCTGTTGAAGCACGGCTCCGTCTTGAACCTCCTGCGTCTTCGGAACGCTTTCCTCTATTGGGAGAAGCGTGCTTTAGTTTCCGCCGCTGGTCACCTGGCTTCCCGTGCCACGTGCAGCTTCCTCTGCCCCACTTACGTCCATGACGAGTTCTCTGGCGGCATCACCACCCACTGGGCCCGCGACGTCAGTGCAGGTGCGAACGCATTGCGCGTCCGTGTGGCCAAAGCGCCGACACCGTGAGCAGCGGGGAACCTTGCATTCCCTTCGTACGTGTCCCGTCCCGTGACACCGCAGACATTGCATTGGCCTTCCCGGGGCGCCCACCAGCGCCAGCTTGCCCGCCACAAGGATCTGGTGTGGCAAGTCGTCCAATTTAACACCGGTTTTTAACTTCAGCATAACAGTCCTGGTCGTTGAGCCTTTGTCTTGCACACCTTGCACACGCCACCGCTCTTTGGTGACTTCAGTCACTTTCCCGAAAACCGTGAATGCGGTGCGGATGTCCTCGTCGTCAACCCCTTGCAGCAGCCAGTGAAGCTTCAGCCACACCTGCTGGTTCTGCGGGTCGATGACGAGGCAGCGGTGTCCCTTTACTTCCTGCTCGCCTAAAGCCAGCATCTTCTTCGTCGCTTCTGCGTTGTTAAAGGTGACGGCCCAGACATGGTTAATCTGGTACGCCCCCAGGGCGACGGACATCCGAGAGCATTCCGGTCCGGGTGAGCGTATCCCGAAAATCTTCGACACGATAGGGGCGTGCCCTCACGTCAGCATGAAAAAAACCGTATACACAGCAATGCGTCCAGTTGGCAGTTGAGGCAAGATAATCTGATAATCTTCTTCGGCCGACCCTGCTTCCGCGGCCAGCCTGGGCAGCAAAAGCCGCTCCGCCGGAGCACATGATTACACGTCCTTTCACCTCGGTGGCCAGAAGTGGAATCAGCATACGAAATTCACTGCTTAAAGGAGAAAGTTTTACTCTTCTAGCAGCCCGACTAAAATGCAAACTCAGGCGGCGATATCACCAGTAAGGTTTAAGCGCCAAGAATGAATTCAAGAAAAAATATATTTATATATTACCGAGGCGATATGAAAGAGGCGACTGGAATGTGGACGATTAGAGTGCGCAGCGGCCCTCATGTTTTTTCACGTGTCTTTGAAGCATTATCACATGGTGTATTTTCAGGGCTTTAAATCACCATCAATGGGAAATAAGGCGTAGTTATTTGTGCGTCTCTGTCCTATGAATATCTTTTTTTGTGACGTCGTTCTTCGCGCTTAAACCTAATACCTATGATGCTCCATATACCAACAAGCCCGAATCGACACATTAATCTGATGTCAGTGTCCCCCCTGCATTATTTCTTATGCCTGATCTAGTCCCCCAGTGCGCTTGCAGGATCGAATCATATACACAGGGAAGGAGAGAGGGGGGAAGTACCTTACTCCATGTTCACAGTTTGTGCACACTTTACCATGCCTTTTTTCTCCCACAAACGACAGACATGCAGCCTCCACTTTGCCTGCTTGAAGCAAGATTTCCTTACAGTGTGCACTCAGCAAGCCCCACATTTCAGATCATTATAACCTACGCACAACGTGGAATACTGCAAATGGAAGAGTGCAATCAGCCGACGAAGGCCTATTGCGGGCACTGCAGGCCATATTTGCTCGACCAAGCAGAGACGCATTTGCCAATACACAAAGCTATTGTTACGAAAACATGCCTTTATACAAAGAACAAATGTTTGCACGCAAGAAAAATAAACAGCGTAATAAATACACTGCTGGTCAGTCAAGGCATAGCACACTGTACACTGAATATACTCAGCGACCAATGCTCCTCTGAATTACTTGGGGAAAATTCCTTGCTTAGATATTTGTTTCCAGAAGCGCATTCCATTCAGGAAGCGCGCGTGCAAAAAAGGCCGTGCTTACGCTCATTTGTGGTAGCGAAAATGCGTTGAAGCGAGTGCGCCTGCAGGAGTCGCGTCCTTCTTGTGCTTCAGAAGGTGGGATTAAAGTTGACGGCGTTATTTTGACCGGCAACACATTCGTACTGGCAACACAAGCAGCCGAAAATATTTCCGGTGTAAATTTCGAAAGAAGCAAATTCCGGTGGTGCAAGTGCTTGCTCGCCGACAATATTGTGGAGAAAGTAACGATCTTGTGGATAAATAATAAACGCGCCAAGCTTTTTCGAACTGCTATGGATTGAATACTACTCTCACACATAAGATTTGAGGGAGAATCGTAACGCCCGTCGTACGTGGTAAAAATAAATCAAACTGCTTTTTTTTTTGGACGAGCTCTAGCATGTATCCAGCGGGAGCCAGAAGAAAGCGTGCGTACGCCATAGGTTGCGCACACTTTAAAGCACTGACTTTACCCTAAATAAACGTGTCTATGCACACAGTAGTGTACCAGGGTCACACAATTATTTGACCGAGTATTTCACCAGGTATTGCAACGGAACCAAAACGATCTAGTTGGCGTTTGGGATCGCCGTGTGATCTATCGAGTGAGCTCCCATCATATTGTTTCTAGCGTTTTTTCCTTCTTCTACGTTGAAGCGTGGCACTACAAAAACTTCCAGGGAAGTTTTTGTAAACTTGCGAAGGCGCATTGTTAAAATATTTGTCACACAATTTTAACCACTTCCGGTGTAAGTTGCGCGGTATAGCTGCAGTGGCGGCGACACCTGTCTCAACATTTTCGCTATTTTCTACCTTATTTTGAAAAGGCTGCGAGTAAGAGTGATATATTCGTGTTCTCTGTGAGCTAATCTATCGATCTAAAGAAATTTGTATTTTGCCTTCAGTGTCCCTTCAGGGCTTCCGTCTTAAAAGTTTACTGGAGTAAACTTGCACCCCGCAAGAAACTATAGAAGAAAACACAAACGTTGAAGAAGCAGCCAGGTATGTCATAATAAGTCATAACAAACAATCACGAGTGTTTATTATTATGTATACCTGCTTTGTAAAGTTTTAGTTGTTTAAGACAATCGGAGTGACGTTCACAGTCCAGCGTCGGCGAATCAAATGCCGCGGCGTTTGCTCTGCTCATATTTATCTCCAAACGCTCTCCTTTCCAGAATCCCTCAGCAAGATCGGGAACATTGTCAATCAAACGAAAGCAGCCTTGGTTAGCGACGAAAAGTTTGCACCCTTCCCATATCGACCAAAATTTCCCCGCGCGGCATACAACAAAAGGAGGAAACTCGTTCTCAGCTTAAAACACAAGATAAGATATATCCGGGCGATGCTAAGCGCTGGTAACAAAGAATGAACAAACAAACCATGGCTTGTGGCAAGATATAAAACCGTGACAATCCCTAGTTATAGCCACTGCTTGAAGAAAAAAATTCACCCCACCTCCCCGAAGGGAATCGTGAGGAAATGCGAATGCACATGTCGAACACGTATTTCGGGGTCTTCGGCTCGGCGTTGGCGTTTCGCAGCGGCTTCCCGAGCACGGAGTTCGGCGTCGGCAGCTCGCTTCAAGCACTTGCGTTCGGCATCACGCGCTCTTCGCTTCGCAGCCTTTTCCTCCGCTTCTTCTTCTCCTCCGGTTGAAGATGACGTTGAAGCCACTACAGTGACGTCACCTCCAGCGAGAGGTGTAATGCTCGAACTGGATTGTATTACACTTCTTGCTCGAGGTACCGTTGCCGGCAGACATTCCATTTGCGACCGACCGAGCGAACGGGAGAGTGGGGCGAGCGTCGAGAGGAGAAGCACCGAAGCACCGCGCCTACCCTCGCCTACACTCTCCCACACACGCGGGAGCTCCGGCGAGCTCCCGCGATGCGAGCGCCCTCACACGCCCGAGCGCGCTCCTCCTCTCCACTCACTCGCCGCTGATCCGCCCGCACCACCTGCTCCGGTTGCTAGGGGAGAGGAGGAGCGCGCGCACTCGCAGCTGTTGCTATGGGAGAGGGGGTGAGAGCGGAGAGATAACACCTGCGGGCGCGTGGACGCCGCACGGCGCCTGACATGGCTCGACTAAGAAATGCATTCGCATTTAAAAACTGTGTTAGATTCCTCTGTCATAGGAACCAGTAAAACACGAAAGTGAAATGTGCAGCGAAATCGGCAGCTCAGCATGATTTGTGGGCCGGCGGCTCGCCTTGTGGGTGTGCTTGGCGAGCGACGTCCTTCTGGCGGGTCGCTTCGGCAAGGTGTACTGGCGTCATTTCCGTGACGGATATGACCAACGTGAAATCTTGGGGTATCGCGGCATAAAACACTTTCGTGTTAAAATATAAATCCGAAGACGACCAACCCTAAGACGAACAAATTAGTACTAAAGGTTGCTTCCCCGCAAGAAGACTCTGTGTGCAAGGGTGCACCCTTTACAGGCCGCTTGCGTCGTTGTACAGGCGTCACTTCCGTGACGTCCGTCAGCGAAATCTTCGTGCATGCGGAAATAAAACACTTTCGTGTTAGAAGTTGAAATGACCGTTAATGCGAAAAGTCCAATGAAATAAGGAGTGTTGGGAATTACATATGAAAGAACTTGTTTCTGGGCGAGCTGATGAATGCTCCGGGACATGGCTTTAGCGCATAAAGACAAACAAATGAAGACCGAAAGAACAAGGACTACCGATAAGCCTGTCACCTTTCACGTGTTTGTCTCTCTACCGCATAAACCATGCTCTAAACTGCTCTAGACAATATTCTGTCTAGACGTTTGCATATTTGCCCCGCATTTTTAGACGCAAAGCATCTCTTGCTCGAGGCTATGCCCCTCGGCGTCCGTCCACACCTCTCCCCCTCTCCCCACCAGCTGTGCGATAACACCGCTCTCCTCCTTCCCTCCACGCAAGCTGTGCGATAGCGTGCGTGCTGCTCCTCCTTTCCCCCTCTCCCCACCAGCTGTGCGATAGAGCGCGCGCTGCTCGTCCTCTCCTCCTCTCCGCGCGCCACTCCCTCAGTTCGGGTGGCTAGAATGGGAAGGTGTGATGACCGCGGCGCCCTTCCCGCGGAGCGGGTGTTCCTCCGCGCGTGCCTGCCGTTAGGGCAAAACAGGGCGCTGTCATCAGGGGTGCTGTCAGCGTTTCCGCGGGGGAAAGCCAGTCCAGCGGCCAGCCTCTCTGTCAGCGCCTGGGCGCGGACTATTCGCGGTGTGTTTTGCTGCAGATTATTTCATGTTGCGTGTATGACTGCACTGCTGTGCGGTGGTGAAGATGCCTTCTACTTCAAATAAAAAAACTCAGAGGTGGTGTTGCGTGCCAGGGTGCGATTCCGGATACAAATCTTGTTCCGAAAAAGGGTCCCTCTTCCGTGCGCCGGCTTGTCAAGACCTGTTTTTGAAGGGGTCGCGTGCTATTCCAAGGGCCGACAAGACTCTTCAGGACAATTGGGTTGTTTGCGCAAAGCCCTTTGACGCGCGATGAGTAGTTCTAGCATGTCATACTGTTAAAACCCTATCTAACGCAGTCACCGAGAACCGCGAATTATCTCGTTAAATCGAAAACTGAGAACGCAAATTATCTCGTTAAATCGAGAACTTCATAAAATCAGGGCTGGGACTGCCATTAATTCCATGCCTAAAGGGAGTCGCATCCCAGCAGATGCATGACATCGTAACTGCGGCGGCCACGGCGCTCGCCTGACGATGCACTAAGAGTGCGCGGTGAGCTAAGGCTTGCCTTGAAGTCATCGCACCCCAGGTAAAAATATGTTTTTCTAGCTGGATTATTGAACCAGACATTTCACTCGCTAGAAATATTCTAGCTAGAAATTCAGTTTCTAGTTCATTTCTAGCTGGATTGACATCTTCCAGCAAGGATTTGTCAGTCCAGCTAGAAGGGAAAAAAACCCGGAAGCTGTAAGTAATCGTCTCTAGCTAGGCTCAGAATTGTCGTAGTTAGAAGCTGACGAATAATCTAGTCAGAAATGAAGTTCGAAATTACGACTTCTTGCTAGAAATGCTCTTTTCATTTTCAAGGGGCTACGCGAAACACGGCGCTTTCTGTTGTGCCACCTCCCCGCTGAGCGAAACGTTCTTGGCTCTCATATCCTTGAACCACGTAAACGGGGCTTCCTCCAGCTTCTCGTGCAGGATATACGCCTCCTTGAGGTTATTTTTCTTCGAGGCACGGATGATGCCGTCATTTCCCAAGATTGCGGAAAGGGTGCTGGCCAGGACGCCGCGCACTACGGGATTGTTGAGTAATTAATCACGTAAAGTACCGTGAAAACAAATTTCTGTATACCTACTTTTTTCTGATGTGGCGCAATAATCGTCGTGGCGTTCTGTCGAAATACATTCGAAATTTCTCATTATTAGATCCGTCTGCAGCTCGAAATACTTTGTCAAAATCGGGAGTGGCGGGGAATCTATTTCGTTATTTTGAGTTCATAAAAGCATTGAGCCGTATAAGAGCCTGCAGGGGAATCAGAATGTGCTGTTAGATCGGGTTTCGTTAGATCGAGTTTCGTAGTATAGTAGCACCGCTTATTGCGTGCTACACACCTTTTATTTTTATTTTGATTTTGATTTTGATTTTATAACGAAGGAGAGCAAAGCCAAAAAATAGCAGGCTCGCGTAACGTGAAAGAAGCAGCAGAACTGAACTGAATAAAGTTTACTCGCCCAGGAACATATGTTGCAGCTGTTTGTTTGGTTTTCCAACTACATTAAGAATGAAATGACTCCAGGCCGTTGCATTACAACGTATACCATAATTACATGTTGATTTGGCCGGTGTAAACGAATTCAGTTATCTGCTTTCGCAAGTAACCACGCCCACCAGCAACAGCAGCTACAACAACAACAAAAAAGGAGTGGCACGAATAAACATATGCCACGTGATTCTAGCAGATAGTATAACGCTCACCTCGGTGAAAAAAAAAATTCACATGAACCCTACAAAAAGCACTGTACCGTAGATAAGCTCCCGCTCAGCGGCTTTAATGCGGCATTTCTCAAAAGCCTGCTTGCTTTCTGGCAGGGTGAAACTCGGCTGTGTTTAGCCATGTCGCAAACCCCATGTTAGCGGTAGAGTAACACAAGCCTTGCTTTCTAGAGCTCAGTAACGCGCCCTGCCGGGTCGTGGCAGAGACGCGTAGCACGGAGCGTGGCCTCCGCGATCGGCTGCCGGCGGCGCGCCGAGCAACGGCGCGCCGCCGACAGCCGATCGCGCAGGCCACGCACCGAGAATGGGGGAACCAACCTCCTTGGGGGGAACTGCCGCGCGAGCTGACGGCGCCCCTGACGACAGCGCCGCCGCGCGGCATTCACGCAAACAGGGCCCAGCTTTTTCTCGCCGGTCATTACACCTTCCCATTCTAGCCACCCTACTTCTATACCATACTACTTCCGTTGCCGCTTGTCCGATGAACTGAATGGACGAGCCGCTTCGAAACGTCGACGTCGAGCAGCGGATCCAACACTGCGAGAAAGCGAAGCCGCTTCGGCACGCCAACGTCGCCAAGCGGATCCGTATTGCTAAAAATTAATCGGCGCTAAAAGAGGGACGAGAGGAACACGTAACTCACAACACGGTGCCTCGTCCCTGTTTTAGCGCCGATTAATTTTTAGCAGTATGTACCAACTCGCCCACATCAAGCTTTTGTTACTTGGGATCCGTATGCCGCTCGTCAACGCGACCGCGACGCGAAAGAGGCCGCGCGCGCGACGGTCGGCGCCGACGAACGCTTCAAGCGCGAGTTCCTGGACCGGAGCATCGGACACAGCTGCAAGGTGTGCGACAGACTCTGCTTCGACAACAATCTGACGCGCATCGGCAGCATCCAGAACGATCGTCAACGCGCTAACGCCATCGAGGTTCTTTCGCGAGAGTTCGGCGAGGGCAACGACTGCGGTGAGTACGCGGTGTGCGCGACGTGCAAGTACTCGTTGACGTCGGGCAAGGTTCCGTCCATGAGAGTCAGTTACGATGCTTTGCATCACCACATAGTTCCCTTCGGGAAGATGGTGTAATTTTTTTACTACATACGAACCCTATAAGAATCACATTCCTTGACCGCAAACACTTGCCTGAAGAAATGATTGTTGATCTGTCCAGTGCCGTCGACCATAGAGAACCTGTTCACGTAATTAGAGAAGTTGCTGCAAAAAAGACAGAAGAATCAGATAAGTGAAATGCAAACCCACAAATATTAGTTTACAGTCACGCGAAAGTTAGCAGCCCACTCAGCAGCTCCACTCAACAATGCCACTCCCAGTTAGCACAAAGCTCAATGGCACGTCTTGATGATTGCGTTTGAACTGTGTGCTCTTTTCCCGTTCAAAGTGCGCTCAATCATCCCTCCGGCTACTTATTCCTACTGGCAGCACAACGCAGCCGAAAATATTCCCGACTTCCATTTAGAAAGGAGGAAATTCTGGCTGCGCAAGTGCTTCCTCGCCGAATGACGTCGAAAGACGTTAGCGTTTCTGTCGCTATTTGCCGCGTACACACATCGCGACGGTAGAGCAGGAGTCTTTCTTGGCGTGTATGATTGGTATAAATCCTTGCGATCTAAGTAGCGCTGATCGCCCCACTTCACCCGCCTATTTTACGAGCAATGTTTAGATGCACAAACGAATTTGATAACTTCACGCACTCGGTACCATTCAGGGAATCTCGTATTTTTACTGCGAAGCAGTATATGTGACACCCCCCCAGTTCTCATTCCGGTGAAGCCATTTTATTCGGCGCCGCTTCTATGTTCCTCCCCGCCCCCGCCGTCCCCTCGTTGACAGCTGTTATACCACTCCCCACCACCGATTCCTCTTTCAGAAGTTGTGCAACCAGTTGGTAACGGTGGTACCGCCGCTACCAGATGATTGCGGAGAATCAACAGAAGCGCGAATGGGCGTCAAAATGAGGAAAAGCCGCTGCCACCAATCGTGTAGCCGCCTTAAATTTGCCGCCTCAGATTCCAGCTTGTGTATGAGTTCCGTATCCCGCTCGGATGTAGAGCGACTTGCCCGCTTAAAACGCCAACGTGAACCCGTAGTTCTTAAGTTTGGAAGACTTTCCGAGAGACTTTTAGCCGGTGCATTCCCCGCCTAAGCACGCGCCCATCACCTGTTGCCGGTTTATGCGGGATGGCGGTAGAAGTGGGGGATGTGCACGCGCATCTTGGATTCATGTCCATACCGATGACACCCCCGTCCTGCTGGTGGGACGTGGATGTCCAACGGCTTAATGCGACCTGCCAGCTGTCCTCTGTGGTCGAGCAGTTCATGAATGTGGGTGGTTCAGTAGGTGTCAGTAGGATTTCTATGACGCGGGAGGGAACCAGGCAGCCACATATACGTCTGCTACAATTATGATCGAGTCCTTCCGGGTTTTAACTCGCTATGAAACGGAGGCATTCCATTCGCTCGGTGCAAGAATAGCGGGAATTGAAGGAGCATCAGACCGCACCGAAGCGCGAATGAGCGCGAAAACAAAGAGAAGCCGCTGCGGCCACCACTGCCGCCGGAAGTTCCAGCTCGTCAAGTAGCTGCATATCCCTCCTGTTTGAACAGCAACTTATAACCCCGACGTGAGCCAATATTTCTTGTTCAGCTTGAGGAGCTTTGAGAGCGACATTTTCCCAGGTGTTTTTCACACTAAACGTGCGCATATCACCGGTTGCCGGTTGATCCGTGCACGTGTACTGGGGGTACGGGAGGTACGGGAGGGGAGAAGCGGGAGGCGTGCACCCGACGCTATAGGTTTCCTGATGACATGACCGTTGTGGTGACGGGAGGCTCAAACGTGGACTTTAAACTGCCCATTGCGATCTGTTGAGCGGAGTCGACTGGCGTGTTACAAAGGAAGGAAGATGCTCACGACTCGGGAAAGAAACAGGCAGCTCCATATTTGTCCGCTAGAATAAAGCACGGGTCTTTGCAAGTTCAATTCAGCTAACTGGATAAGAAGTATGCTCAATTGTGGATTACAAACAAACGTATTTTGTTTCCTGCATTCCGTCGACGTCGTTCAACTTCGCAGGTGTTCTTGCTTCACAGAGTGGAGGGCCGCTAACTTTTTGTATGGGTAACGTTTAGACAAAAACGACACCTAGATAACTTCACGCAGTTGAGAAGTGTTGTTAAGCACTTGGTGATCCTCAGGTTTAAGGTATGGATGGCTCGAAGTTACGCGAGGCATACAAGTAACACCAATACAAATACCACGAAAGAGCACCGAGCGCACGTGAGCGTGCACCTCGTGAAAAGCGTCGGCCAGTTCGAACTTCTCTGCCCAGCGTTCATGGCATGCTGCTCTCCTCGCCAGCTGACGTGCGTTCGCGGCGGAAGTGGGAAGCACAGACGCCGAGTTCGCGCTGCAGACGCCGAGTTCGCGAAGCCGGTTGCCGTGGGTTCTATCGCGTGCTAACGCGCTCCACTTTTTAAAAAATGTGAAAGGCTGCGGACAAAACGGTCCGGAACTACCAGTCATGGAGAACTTTCAGCGGCAAGTTCGGAAATCCATGGGAGGTGCAACGGCCGGGTCACCGACGAAGGGCGAGGGCCCGGGCCGCCGGCTCTTCTCTTCCTCCAGCTTTGCACCACTACCGCAAGGCTGTGTCAATTTTTTTCTTTCTTCTTTGGAATTTTTTAAGTGTAATCTAGCTGTTTCCAACATATTTTTCCGGGATATTACTGCCAGAAATGTCGCTCGCTCCCTTTCATGATTTCAAGTGCAGTGCTCTGATATGTTTCTCTTACTCGGAGCATGCACGCACTTCGTGATAATGCATGATGTCCCAATAAGCCTAGCTGGAGGTTTTGTTGAAGTGCTGTACAACGTTTTCTCAGACTTTTGCTTAACTACATGTGGGGGCATCATTCGGGTCACCATATGAAAACATTGGCTCCAATCCACGCTCTGAAGGTGGTTAAAAAGCAAAGCTGTAAACGACACCCACAACAATTTCCCAAGCGACGTCCGTTGAATTCAAACACGCGGCTCTTCAAATAGTGATTCTGCCTTCCGTTACCTAGAATTCACAGAGGCAGCGTCCCGAACGCAGCAGCGTCGGCCACGGCCGGGCTAGAGCGGCGGACGCGGCCGCTGTAGCCCGGACGTGCGTCGGCTCGGCAGAAAGGAAACGGCGAGGAGCGTCATTCGAAGGGTGAGGCAGCGGACCCTATAGCCATCCTGATGTGCTAGCTAGGGGCTACATCACAGCGCGACATAAGCGCGGACACCGAAAAAATTCGCCATGTGAGCTTAGTCATTCCAACTTATACGGATTTAAACTAGTTAGTTTAGTAAGTTTGAGAATTGCGAGAAAGCTGAGGGAACTCTTATAATCGCTATTTATCAGAACCAGTTGCTCCTTTCTCCTTTTTTAACACCTGTTCAAACACAACCGAATCGGTATTCGCCAATTTAGAAAGCGGACTCCCATTCCTGGCAAGCAGTGCGCAAAAGGTAGCGTTTGTTTAGCGGCCTGGTGTCTGTATGCGGTCTCTATATTTTGTTTTTGTGCCCTGCAATAGAATCTTTAACGTATCTTTGCCGTACGACCACTTAATTCCGTCATGTCCGTGTTACCCAGGAGGAACAATTTAATCAAGCCGCGCGAGGGAAGGGCGCAATGAACGCGAAGCTGCGCCTAACCAGGCCCAAAATAACCGTCCCTAGGTAGACGACAAAGCCGGGTCGCGCCGATGTGCCCGCCGGCGCGCGCGCGCGGGGAACGCTGGGTAAATTTGCCGCACCATCTACACTGTGCTCCGTGAGTGAAAACCGCCCTTCCCTCCACAGCCGCGTTGGGAGATTCTTGTCCAGCACGCCACGAAAGGACCGTTGGCTGGTAGGTGTAAAAAGCTTTGCTGTAAATATGTGGTCACCATACCAAAAGTACGTAATCAGCTCGAATCAACTGAACGCAGAGCCGCTCTTTTTGCGTCTGTTACCTAACCCCGGCCCTTGGTGTTTTATTTATTTATACTTTAGCAGTCTGTGTAGCTTGTTACGCAGACAAAGTAGTATACACTCGCCCGTACCCTTTCAATTGCCTTCTTATTGTATGGGTGCTCAAGTCAAAGTCACGCCCCTCCCCCCACCCTCCCTTGTTGTCTACGCCTGTGACGGTAGCAACAGGTACTACAGTTGTCCCGGACACACAGTTTATGAGCCAGAAAAACCACAGAGTAAGCCCAATTATGCACGGGAAATTTACCTGATGGTTAACCTTGGGAAAACTATAGGGAAAACTATTGGTGTTTCACACTATTCCGCACAGCAGAGACTTGCGCCAGACAACTGAAAGAGTAAGTGTGGGTGCCGTATACAGCCCGAAAGCTTTGCTCCACGGCTTGCTCCACAGTATAGCGCAGCTGCGATCCCCCCCGAACACGTGACTTTGTCGTCAGCGCGAATACGGCGCTTCTCTCAGTAGTGAGAATGGCACTTACTAGGCGTTCTCGTGGTTTCCGACGCACGTCATGTACGGGACGTAGGCTGCCACAGGTTCGATCTGCCGCATAAACTCGTCTCCCACTCTTGCATTGTCCTGAAACCAGATGGGGAAACATGTCGTCAGTTCGATGCGTACTTTACCTTATGGTTTTACAATTTGTCTGCGCTGTCAAGTCCACTTCTATAGACAACAAACTTAAACGGACACTGAAGTGATTTGTAAACATTGCGTGATTACTAGCGCAAATTTTAGTCCGAAGTCCATAGGCCGTGCTTCGACCACTCTGAGTGCGTTTACGCGTATTTATTTAGTAGAAAAATCAATTCCAAAAGGCTGTCCTCCTCTCTGCATCCTCGCCCATTTCCTGTGGCGTTTTCGTGTGACGTCCGGAGGCTATGACTTGGCTTGACTGCTCTACTGCACGGCTCGACGACCTTCAGACAGAGACAGTCGGACCAGCAGTATTAACTCTATGGGCCCAGCGTTTAGCCCAGCGGCCACCGATGGGTAGTCGCAATTCGTTCGCTGAGTTGAAACTAAGCCACAACACGTTTGTGGATGGAAGGATGTGCCTTTCTTTACTTTGTTAGTTTGTAGACTGTATCAAGCTCCGAGTATGGGTCGCTCCCCCCAAGCACTGCACAAGCGCACATGCGGCGCTTCGCTGACATGTACACCAGATAATCTAAGGCCACTTGAAGACCGGCGAAGAGTCAGCGAAGTCAATACAGGTACTACGTGAATGAAATAAACTGAAGCTTTTAGCGTACAGCGTAAAACTATGGAGCAGGAAGCACTTTTTTTGCTTTGGGTGAACAAGCACAGCGGTCAGCAGCACGACCACACATTTGCGAACGCTTTTCCGTCTAAAAAATGCAATTGCTTGACGTGAGATATTGTGGAAATTGGGTGAACGCTTACTGAATGAACGCTGTACAACAAATAGTCACCTAAGCTGCTTAAAATACTAGAACTACTGGTTACACAGTATATAACTTATATTTCCAACTCCGGCAACGCGAAGCGGCGACCGCCAGGAACTCGTGCCCCCCGCGCTCTTTGGCCAGCCAAGGAGCGCCCGCTCTGGAGAGGAGGATTGAGACGCGTCGACAGGCGCGCGCCAAACACGCCGCCGACACGCCCGACGTCCAGGTAGAAGAGAGCCCCACGACCAAAGACCGAGAAATCCCGAGAAATCCAGAACAGCACAAGGGGAACGGAGAACTGCCGCAAAGCAAGAAGGCAGGGCAGCCTCCCCCTTGCCGAGAGGACAAGGAGCCGAGCGTCACTGGCGGCAAGTGACCGCTAAGCAGATAATTGGCAAGCCCCCACCCCATGATGACAGCTCCCCTTAGCTCGGTTACAATAGCGACTATTAACGTTATAAGCCTCGTTTCGTCCAAACGAAAGAGCTGGCTGCTCAACCTTTCGAACAACGAAAACATTGACGTAGCCCTGTTGCAGGAGGCTAAATTAACATCTCTCGAAGATAGCCGAAATTCGGTCCGCCTATTCGGCTTTAAATTCTGGTGCTTCCACGCCCTAACTCCAGCACGAGCAGGCGGTACAGCCATCTTATTTCGGAAAAACCCTTTCTTCAAAGTTGTCGACTGCGAGCTGGCGCAAAACGGGCGTTTCTGCATTGTGGACGACCTCGTGGGGAGAGAGCTGGTGCGTTTTGTGTGTATTTATGCCCCCAATGAGGCAGCAGCTCGCTCCGATCTTTTTACCGCTCTACGGCCTTACTTGCGTGTGTAGGGGGTAGTTTTCTTTGGGGGCGACTTCAACTGTGTGTTGCGGGCCAATGACCGACCAGGGAGTGGCGGTGGCGTCAACGCATCGTCCCGTGTATTAAGTCTTACGGGACAGCGACCTGTCCGACGTAGCCTTGGGGCGCAGCTGTCCAACCAAACGCTACACACTCTGGCAAGGCTCGTCCCATGGGCGTCTGAATCGTATTTACGTCGTATTTACGAGTGTCTGAACACACCGTCACTCCCATTTCGTTTACCGACCACGGCCTTGTGACGTGCACAGTGGCCTTCGAGACATATAGTGCAAAGCAGATTTCTGGTACGCGATGTCTAATGAATTCCACTGTGCTTAAAAAGGAGACATTCATCGAAAAGGTTGAAAGGGAAATCGAAGTACTGCGGTCTGGAACTATTGACGTGCAAAAGTGGGAAACTTTCAAAGCACAGATAAAAAAAATTAGCAGTGGCTTAGCTTGGCTATGCCAGGATATACGTAGCGTGAGCTAAGGTTCAGCTGGTTATTCATAGGTTTCCTGGTTGCCTAGGATTAGCTGATTATCATGCTTACTGCTGCTAAAATTATTTCCAATCCAATCCAATCGAGTCCAGTCAAGTCCAGTCACTCGCGCATGAGCAGCACGGCTCTCCAGGAGCCACGCCAAACGGCTATCAAGCGGCTCCGGCGCAGTGACAGACTTGGCTACTGCGCAACGCAGCCGACAGCTGGGCACGCGCCTGCGCCAGTGCGTCTGCCGCGGCTATGACGTCACTCCTCTGGAACGCGCAGACTGGCGAATGTGGAGACCCAATTCTCTACACACCCGTACTCCAATTGGATTGGATTTCCAATGCAATCAAATTTAATCCAGTCCAAATCCAATTCAATGCAATCCAATCCAACCCAAGCCAAGCCAGACCAATCCAAATCCAATCCAATCCAATTCCATGCTTTTCGCGCTTGCGCAGTACGGTCCTTCACGGCCCACGCGGAACTGCTCAACCTCGGCCAGTGTAGCTTACGCTACAGAAGTTTTGCAATCACTATAGGGTGCGAGGAGGCCGCCCGAAAAAAAGAAGAGAGGCGCCGCCTCACCGAGACCCTCTGCGCGCTCATTGAGGCAGACGAAAAGAGGCCAGGGGAGTCCAGAGATGATATTCGGTTAATCAAAGAGCTCCAGGGAGAGCCGGAAAAAGGTTACTGGGGTGCTCTGGTACGGAGCAGGGAACAAAGGGTAGCGTTCGAAGCAAGACCGTCGAACCTTTTTGCAGCCTTCGAAAGGGAGCGCACGGCGCGCAAAACAATCACGGAGGTCAAACACCGTGCGGGCATAGCAACAGGCAGAGAAGAAGTAGCTAAAGCCTTCGCGGACTATTACACCGACCTATCCTCCCTGCGAACGGTCCCAGATACAATCCCAGCAGATGGGCTTAATGAAATGCCCAAAATACCCGAAGAAGCTAAAGAGGTGATCAACACCCCCATAACAGAAGCGGAAATCGAGCGCACCATCAAGAATCTGCCACGAAAATAACCTCCGGGACCGGATGGCATCATTTCAGAGTTATATGTGGCGTTTAGAAAGGAACTGAGTCCCATCCTGGCCATGGTTTTTGAAGAGATAAGAAAACAAAAACGCCTACCACCCTCCATGCGCACAAGCCACCTAGCCTTAATCCCCCAAAAAGTATACAGCGATTCCGTACCCGATGTCACTTATTATCGGCCGATCAGCCTCCTCACAACAGATTATAAGATCCTCGCCTGAATTCTAGCTGGACGACTCGAGAGCGCAATGAGCGAAGTGGTAGGGCCGCACCAGACGTGCGGGTTCAATGGGCGGTCCATCAACTCAAACCTACATCACGTGAGGGTAGCCTGTGAGGTGGCAGAATCAGGCTTTCTACCTCTGGCCATTGATCAGCTTGACCTGAGGAAAGCATTTGACCAGTTCGACCACCAATTGAACTCCTTAAACCACTTGATCTCCTCCAGTACTGCGACATCGGGGAAACAACGATCGAGTGGATCAAACTATGCTACGAGGACATTTCTACCAGCGTTGTAATAAATGGGTCGGTGGGCGCGCCCATTGACATCCTTAGGTCTGTACGCCAAGGCAGCCCCGTGTCACCCATCTTATTCACACTTTACCTTGAACCACTTTGCCGTATGACCCTCGATCTAAGGTCATAAATGGCCTCACGCAGGGAAGTGAGGCGCTCCGTGTTCTCGCATACGCCGGCGATGTGGTCTTCGTTTGCACTCAAAGAGCACAAGTGGGCGAGGTAATCAGGCTGGCTAATCGGGTTTCCCGCTTTTCAGGAGTAGAGCTAAACCTATTTAAGTCGAGGGGAGCCTGGTTGGGTGAATGGGCCTCCAAACCAAGTTGCCTATTTTGATTGGCCTGGGAAGAGGAGATGTCCAGTTACCTGGGCGTCAATCTCAACCAAAGCGCCGCAGTGACACAACGATGAAAACCCAAGCTGTCAGCGGCGGAAAGAAAGCTCCAACCGTGGAGAAACAGACACATCGATCAGTTTACGAAGCCCCATCTACGCAACGCAATAGCATACTCCGCGGTGCTGTATGGAGCCCGCATAACAACCACTGGCGCAGGCTCCCTGAACAAGCTGCACCGGTCCTGGGCGGTGTTCCCCTGGCGTTCCATGTGCGAACCCATGCGCCCCTCAAACCTCTTTTGGAGCCTATACTCGGGGAGAACTTTCCGTGCCAACGGAGACAAAGCTACGCGGGCAGAAAGGAGCGAACTGATTTGTGTTACTAGTTTCGGTTTCGGTTTCGGCGTTACGCATGCGCATTTGCTACAGTTCGTTTCTTCGCATGAGCTCTTTGGTTGAGTGCGCTGAACCGCAATCACCAATCATGCAGGCATATTGACATCTCCTTCTCTACGTTTCATTTGATTCTAAGCAAAAACCAACACTTTCGCTGGAGAACTCGGACCGACTTAATATGTTATAGCGTGGACGGTACCGTCGAACCGCCCAGAAACGCCGTCAATTTTGTCAGCGCTGCAGTTTTGAGGGCAGGCACTGATAGTTAAACTCTTCTTTAGCCGAAAACTGGGCAACACAACGGGCATGTGTAGCGTGCTTACATAGCGCAGGCTCGCTATACCGCTAGGGCAGCACGCGCACACTACGGCGCGAAGTGAAATCCCATTTGGATCGCGCTGAGTTAGGCAAGCCCCAAGAAGTTTCGGTGACCCGCAACTCGCAAGGCGTATAGGGGAAACTCGCGCTGCATGCAGAACCCATGAGTCCTGGGGCTCAGTACCCACGCCTTCCTATTCCAATATCTTTGATGAACATCATGCAGGCTTTCGGGCGTGTCTCGCTATACTAAGTGGCGCAGGTTTCATACCTGAGGATAGCAGTCGTACTGCACTGGCTAAGTTGCCTATTTACAGCATAAAGGCGTATCATCACTTGAACAGCTGAAAAAGGTAACTCTGTCTAAACACCTGCACAGTTAGCGCTGGTCGTAAAGTTTAAAAACAATTGGTCACTAAACATTTTGCCAGTAATGTGGTGACTGACATCGTAAAGTACATTGCATTAGCTAACTTTGCCGCAAACGCCAATATAGCGGGCCGTTCTCAGATTGGTGGTTAAGCCACCCCCTCTCCATTTTTTAATGTGTCATCACTGGCACACTTCTTGGCTCGCTTGCCAAAAAAAGCACCATCTCCAGATCCCCGCAACTGGGCCTGTCAGCAAAATTACAATTGTCTTCCAAACCAGGCAACAGAATTTGCGTTGGCTGCGTATAGCCGCTAACTCCTCATCAACATTCCAATTGGCTGCAACAGCCTCCTTTCTTTGTCACTTACATCAATGTTGTGGGAGCATGGCTGGCTCTACAATAAAAAATAGCTGACTGGTATTCATGGCTGTAAATTTGATGTTGGCCTCACGTTGCTCTTACTTGTTCCCAAGCCGAAATTGTGGGTTCACCAGTGATGGTCCTGCCAATCCATTTCACCAATTTTCATTTGGCGGCGACGTGACACCCCACCATCTCTAAAGTGCTCCAAAATTTTGCAAAAATGTACGATTTTGTGGCTATGACCAGGATTTGCACACACAATTCCAGAACCAGAAGTAAAACTCCGACACTCAGGGCTGCCACCGCCAATTGCAAACAGTTGGCATCGGTACACCGTGAGCATTAGTCAGCGGGAATAATGTGTGCTACGTGAAAAATTAAAGGAGAAGAAAGAATGCGTTTTGTTTCATTTATTTATTTCCTGCGTAATCATCTGGACAAAATCTGGAAGCCACTCCAAGTAGTCACACAACCACAAACATGCACACGAACGCCAGTCACAGGAGGAAACCTTTAAAACCGTGGCCCCATCCTTCAAGCCCACTTGAGCACTCAAAGCCACGCAGCCACGTATTTCCAAACAAACATTCCTGGCTCTGTGAGCAGTTATTCGCAGTCACTGAGTACGGTGTACAGTAATTCCTTCATGATAAATGTGAAAACAACATAGATGTACCAGACATTGCACCACAAACATGACAAAGTGACACTACCTATCCCCATGGCAGTGAACATTTCTGTAAATTCTGTTTCATGAGAGCGTGCCGTTACCTTTCGGGTGTTCGACCTCATATCCCAGGGCCTCGGGAAGCTAGTATTTTTAGAAAAGCTAAGGCTGGTAGCAGGGAAACCCACAGCGTTTCGACATTTGAAAGTGAGGCATTGACGATTCGTATTACTCCTCGCCATTTCACCCTGTAAATACGCATTTAAAAGACATTGTTTGAGCCAGAAATGGTATCTTACTTGAGCAATCTACCCTCTGTAGTCGAAAAGACCAACAAAACATGAGCAAGTGAGTACAAATGATTACTTCGCTTACAGTGTGCAAATGATGGTAGCATACTTCTTTCCAGATGACTGAAACTATTACAAATGATAGACAACTCAACAATGCCTTTCTGGACGTCATCACTACCATCTCGCAGTTCTTGCCAGATAATTCTTCCAGTCTGGTCATTTCATGTACAGGTAAGTGCTATTTCCAAAGGTTGTTTACGACCTCTTGGGTTGTAATCAAATTTTCCCATTGCATTTCTTCTGGGTGGAACAGGATACGTGACGTGCCACTCCTCACTGCTCGCTACCAGCGTTCGTCCTCAGGTTCTAATTTATGCACGACAAAGGGACAGCAAGTGCATCTTAGCTGCCACCTACAACCGACAATCTGAAGCCTAATTCGCATACTGACAACAAGCACTCCTAATGATTGCCTGGTGCTGCACAAATCCAGCACCGTACGAGAAGCTACCTCCCACATTGCTGGGCATCAAAAAGGTAAACAAGGTGTCCTATAAGTTCTTGCACACAAGCAGCACCACATAAACCAACAGAGCGTACTTCCAAGCTTCTGGCCACCAGAAAGAAAAATAAATTACCTCAAACAAAGGAATTCTGATATTCTGAATAGTAAGCTTCGTCTGCCACTCACAAATGTGCTATATAACCACTGCGTTATTCCAGTATGACGTACGGAGAAGAAACTTGGGGTCTCACTAAAAGACTGAAAGGAAACAGATCTGCCCAACGAGCTATGGAAAGAAGAATGATAGGAGTCACACCTAGGGATAAGAAAACAGCTGCGTGGATTATAGGGAACAAACTCGTATGGAATACATTCTAGCCCAAATTAATCGAAGAAAATGGGCAAGGGCGGGTCGCGTCATGCGCATGATTGACAGAAGGTGGACCATGTCAATGCTTGAATGTGGGCTAGTTGGTTGGAGCAACAAAACATGCTAAAAACAGGGCAGCTAAAGACAGGACGCAAAGGACGAAAGAGACAGGACTAACCCTGCACATCAACTGAATAAACTTCACCACACGAAAAAAAGTTCACATAGACAGCGCATGCGCGAACATGAGTGAAATAATCAGGAAGTTGTTTTGCGACAAGGTCAGGTGGTCCTCTTTTTCACGCACGTGGCAAGTGGGCATTCAGATAATCTATTTATTTTTTGTCAAAGCCATAGACACCGTACTGACGCAGTTGTCACCTGAATTTACAATACACCACGCTTCAAACAATTGACGACTGAACTAACGATTGAACAGTGGGACGCAGTGTGAGACGCACAGGCAGCGGCGGCAGTGGTCAGCTAGGCCTCCCGCCGCGAGCGCTTGAATAGCTCTCGGAGCCTGTCATTAGTGCACCTACCCGTCTGCCCTTTGTTTCCCACACGATAGAGGTACTGTTTGCAACTTACACACCTTTTAAATGCAGAGCATTTCAGTAACTCACGATGTCACCCGCATTGTCCCGTCGTAGTCCGCACCGTCGTTGTCCGCACCCCTCCCCCTACACTATATAAAAGAAAATACTATCCGGCGCCCACTGCGCCACAAAGCCGACACAGAAGGGGACGCTACGAACGCGCCTTATATCGTTGACTCATTGAAATTACTGCTGACGAGCGCTCTCTCGTCAGCAGTTGCCACAAGTGCAACAACATTAACGTAACGCAAACTACTTAACGTCGTGCGCCCCCGTCGTGTGCCCCTCGCAAGGGGGATGTCTTCATTTAGATGCCGCCGAAGAGATGCTGCCATCTAGTAGAGGTGAAGCGAAGTAGTTCATCATAACACTAATGAGCGCGGACAGTGTGCGCCTCGGTGCCGCGTCTTCGTGTACGCGGGACGCGAGTGAATTCAGGAACTTCTTTTCATGTTCGCTACACTGTTTTTCTTCCTCCATGGTTGGCGGTGTTGATCCGTTCGGCTCAAGCCCTGCTTCTTTTAGCTCAGCGGTTGTTCTTTTCCTCGCTGTTTGCAGCAAAGCGCATTTCTGCTAGTTTTTCCGGGGCGGAGAGCACGATGTCGGCACCACACTTTCCTGCCAAATTTTGAAGGCGGCGGGAGAAATTGTGAACGTATATAGGAGACGCCGACCTTTCTTTGCGAACTTCATCTCGCACTTGTCATCGTTATTACTTCCCGAGGGAACCTAGCATCTCGTAAACAATAACGTCGGATTCAGATTCCAAGCATGCACTGTTTCGCAGAACCGAAGCCAAATCTTGTTTCAATTCTAATCTTGGACATCGTCAACGCCGCCTGTATAATCCTTGCCAAACGCATGAGCGAAAAAATGGCAAAACAGCCGCTCTCCTGTTGCTCTCTCCTACCCTTTCCCGCTCCGTAGCCTTCCTACGTGCTTTCATGTCCGCCAGCCAGCGCCCCTTCTCGGAAACTACGCAAAATAGTTTACAGTTTGTCTAGCGTTCCCCAGACAGCGCTGCGACGCCTTCGAGGCTAAGACAGTTCACTCTACTAAGACCCCTGAAATTAGTAAGGTACGCCAACCACTCCCTCTTTCTCCGCCGCTCTCCTCTTTTAAATGCAGAGCATTTCTTTAACTTTAATTTCTTTAACCCATTCTTGGCGTCTGTAGTTGTCCGCCATAGACATGCCCGGCTCAGACGTTTCGCTATCGGCGCGATCAACATTCGATAGCGCGCCCAGGCACGTTTCAAGGACACTCTTTCCCCTCTCTCGGACTCAACGTGCGCCGAGGCTGCCAATTTTACTGCTGACGAGCGCTCTCTCGTCAGCAGTTGCCACAAGTGCAACAACATTAACGTAACGCAAACTACTTAACGTCGTGCGCCCCCGGAAATGCTTTGCATTTGATCGTGCCCCTCGCGAGGGGGATGTTTCACTGCGTCGCCATGCGAACAGTTTGCCACGCTTTAGTTTCAGTTCCGTATCTCCCCGCCGCGGTCGTGGAGAGGAGGCGGCCGGCCGCGACTCTCGCCACCGCGGCGCTGCAGTTGCGAGTTGCGCTAGGAAAGCGAGCGTCGTCTGCTAGCGGGGAGCGGAACGCGTTCCGCTCGGCATCTCTTTCACTGCGTCGCCATGCGAACAGTTTGCGAAGGGCGGTATAGTGCCGAATTTAAAGCGGGCCAGGGGGGGGGGGGGGCCGGGTCTTCTGAAAGACGGCGATGACAGAGCTAATGCCTGCCGATCTTCAGGCATAGCCGGCGCTCTCTTCATCCCTTCGTTCCGCTGCTGCCGCCTGGCACGAGCCGAAGCCAAAGCCAGCCCTGGGGCCGAGCGGAGCCGGCCACACGCACGAAAATGGACCGGACCGGACGGCCGGCCTCTCCGGTCTCTGCCGCCGGTCGACGGCGAGCCTCTGCTTTCAGCTCCTTGCACTTAGCGTCATTTTTACATATGTAACTACAGAAATGCAGTTGTGCGGTGCTCGGTGATTTTCTTTCACAGCAAGAAATAACGAGTTCAACGCAAGCGTTAGTATAGAGGAGTGAGAAAATTTCTACGCTACTAGCATTGCTTTTCTTCGGCAAGAGTTGCGCGATGAACCTGTATTGCTTGTAAACAGGTTATTATGCAGCCCTAAAAATTCATGTTGCATAAGAAGTTCGAGCTTTGCGATCGAGCTCATAGCCCTGGGAGATCTCCATCTCATTTAGTAAAAGAACACAGTCCTTTTTCTTTGCCCTCACCCGCGGCGCCGCTCACCCTTGAACTCGAAGGGGGTGCCGCCATTTCTGTTGGCGGCTTCAGAGCAGACGCCCTCGCTGCCCGCTCGCTGGAGTTGTTTTTGCTCTGGTTTTTGCGCCAATTGGTGGCATTTATAGGATTTCTACAGTCTTATTTTGCCAACACGCACTATGTGAGGTTGTATTGTTTTATATTTTTGTCTACAAGAGAATATTTGTGTGAGGTGGATGCCGCTCACGCATACGCACAGCGCGTTGTTTGTTTGCGTCTGCGGCGTGCTTGTAACATCTCAATATAATCCGTGAACGCAAAAGGATCGAATGTGAACATTTCGAACTGCCCTGTTACGGTAATTCCTTTCCTGCATTCACGTGACTGTGGTCATGAAATCACTGCACTGAGGGCTTGCGCACGGTTCGCGGCAGTATATAGAGCGATTCGTTCGCAAATGCCGTCGTTCGAGCGTTGCGCTGGCGTCCTTGAATTCGCCTTTATTACGATGGTTGTGAATCATTGGGCCTGTTCGATTTTCCACTTCTGGCAGCCCAAGGCTGCCCGCGGGCTGCCAGAGGTGAGAGCCGGTCATTCGTTTTCATCGAGCAGCCCAAAACGTCACTTCCGGTGGCGCCAGATCGTCTTCGATTTTTCTGGGTCGGCCACTTCTGGCTCCCCGCAAGCTGCCAGAGCCGCCCGGGAGTTTGTGCTCTGGCGGCGAGCGGGCACAGATCTGGCAGATAGCAGACGACAAAAGGAGAGCGGCTCGGCGAGCTTCAAAATAAACTTGCGAATATTTCTCGTTCTTTCAGATTTTATGGTTTGGAGTTTATTTATTTGATATGAAAAATCACTTTTCCGCCCATTTCAGTTTATTTTTCGCATTGCAACACCAGCTTTTTTTAACGAGAAGAGAAATGACATGATTCGCGCATAAACGGTCATTTGCGGTTCGTCTTCCGACAGACATGGAGGGCCTATTTCAGCTCGTGTCCGAGGACGGCGTCACAATTCTAGATGAAGCCATGTCTGTGTTTATTACTTCAGCAAGTACATTGGTTGGTCGTTTAATCCTCCGGAAAGAAAAAAAAAAAGCTCTCCCGCAGCACTCTGGCGTCGTGGGTTCTGCCAGAAAAGCCGCCGAACACGTCGATGAGCACCATGTCCGCATTGTAGATCCCCTGGAGTACGATGGAGTGAAATTTCTTGCGATTGTAGTAGCTTCCTTCGGAATCCGAGGGTCTAGAAATGCGACACCCATAAATCGCACCGATCATTTCCGGCAGTCCTCCGCTTCCTCGACGAACGAGAGTGTGGAACGCCCGCTTGTTTAGCTCCAATACTGCTCAGTCGGGCCAGAATATTAGAAGCGACGCATCTCTTGCTCTGAGGCATGTCCCTCCTGCGTCGGCGTAGTCCGGCGTCCACACGCCAGCTCCGCATGCGCGACTCACCTCCCGTCTTCTCTCCGACAGCTGTGCGCGCAACGCTCTCACTCCATAACATTATCATAAACAACAGCTGTGTGCGCGCGCTTCGCTCCGCTCCCGTCGCGCAAGTGTGCGCATGCGCGACTCTCCTCCGTTGTCTCCTCTCCTTGAGGCGCTGTGAATATAAAGCGAGTATCGCGCTGCGGCGGTTCAGTCAGCGCTCGCTCTCGTTTGACTTCGCGTCACTTTGCTTGACGACTGCGTGCTTGACTTGATTCTTCCGATGAAGACGTGATGGAAGCGACCGTCCCTTCAGCGAGTGGTGTGACACAATCCAATACCAGCGTCACTCCAAACGAACCCCCCGATGCGTCGCATCACACCAGGGTTCCCTCGCAGGAAGATGGGCGTAGTTTTTTTTCCCGTCCGCTGATAGAAATGTACAAATCCTATGACTCGGTAGACTGCGGCGTGAACAGATAACTCGCTCACGCCGAGTTCGCGATCATGTAGATGGTACCCTGTGTACCGATTTACGACAGGGCAATCAGAACTGTCTGCTGGGCAGGCATTTCGGGGCGTCCTCGCAGCTCTTCGGGGTAGAATTCGGCAACCAGGGCTACCACCGTGCACCGCGACAGGTGAAACAGTCTCCTGAACTCGAACTCCGGGTAGGTCGGCACAACGTTCTCCATATAGAGGGGTAACGCGGTGCCGTTCTTCCCGCTGGACCATCGCGAGGACGACGCACACATAGAAAACTTCGGCTTCGCAATCGTACTCTTCGCAATCGCAATCGTGCCTTCAAGATGACGGCGGTCCGCGAACAACGAGTCGGGGAGAGCAGCCAGCGCAGTTCGTGCTTCGTCCGACATTTTGCCGCTGAAACTGTAGCACACGACTGAAAAAAAAGTTGTTCCGCAGCGCTCGGTCCCGGCTTCCGGTGCATCCCGAGGCGCTTCAACGACGTAATCATGACGCAACTTGCTGCCCGAGAGCAAGCTTCTGGCAGCCCCCGGGCTGCCAGAATGCCCGTAAATCGAACAGGCCCGTTAGCGGCGTTCAGTCCACGCCCGCTGTTACTACCGACATACATCCTAACTTAATTCCGCGAAGTTTAGAGTGCTTTGCCGTTTTTGTACCGATATCACGATGTTTATCAAGAGAAAACAATAAGGTATATCACAAAAATGAATTCGTGCAACCAAATAGATATTTTATTGGAACAAACGTTCGTAATGACGTGTGCAGGTGGCTTGTGCTGTTGACATGGCTTCCTGTGAGAAAAAATGGTGATGATGATGATGATTTATATTGGTTTCCCCTTTGTTTCGGGGTGATGACATGTCATCTTACCAAAAAGGACTAAAATACCTATGTTTTACACTCTTGGTTTAACACTAGCGCTGCTTAGGGCAGGCACAAAAAGCTTGTTAGGCACAAAATGCTTTTTTTTTCTGTTACAGGTGGTAACTGTCTTAGGCAATATTCTCATCTCTGCTTTTCGTCCACCAGCATTCTAATCTTCTTTTCGTCCCCTCGACAGCCTTGAAGTTAACTTCCTCTGTGATACCCTTAAATCCTAGCGCTTCTGGAAGCCGAATATTTCCTTCATTTAGATTTGGATGGATACCCTCACATTCTAACACTATGTCCTGCATAGTTTCTGTTTCTTTTCCGCAGACCACACATACCCCATCATTTTGTGAATACTTCCCCACAAAGCTCTTAGTTCGCAGGCAACCTGCTCTAGCCTCAAAAAGCAAAGCGCTGCCCTGTGAATTATCGTAGAAATTTTGCTTTCTGATGTTCAATTTCTCGGCCCTGTACATCTCTAACGACGTTTTAGCTTCCATTTTTTCCCTCCATTTATTTGTTTCAACTTATCTTGCCTCTTTTTTCGTTACCTTGACTGTTTTGGATTCTCCACTGTTCTTTCTGTATTTCATCGTTAGCCTTCTAGTCTTCCTTAACCACTGCGTGTCCGCGCTTTTCAAGTATAGGTACCTAAAAACCTTAGCTGCCCACCGTCGTTGATCCATTGCTCTCAACCTCATTTCAAAGCATATTTTACTCTGTGCTTCTCTAACTTCAAACGACCCCCCCCCCTTCCATATCTCCCTGAACTGCTTCGTTAGTTGTTTTTCCATGCGCGCCTAAGGCCAAACGTCCTACCGTTCTCTGGTTCACTTCAAGGCTTGATAGATTTTAGGCAGAGTACAGCATTCGCAAACGTGAGACCCGCAACCATTACTCCTTTCCACATTCCTCTTACTAATTCATATTTGTTATACCCCCACAGCGCTCTATGCTTCGTTATAGCTGCATTTCGCTTTCCCATTTCGCAATAGCCGAAAGCAAGAAAAACAGTGCATCGGGGCCGGACGGCATCACCTATAAACTAGTTTATAACCTAGGTGACCAAGCTCTCGAAATTCTACTTCAGCACTTCAACGAATTTTGGACCACAGGGAAACTCCTCGTCCAGTGTTAGGCAGCGGAAGTAAGATTAATCCCGAAACCCAGCAAGTCACCTCATATCGGAAACCTGCGACCAATCTCTCTCACATCTTGCGTGGGGAAGATCATGAGACGAATACTACTCAAGCTCCTGCAAAAGTACCCAGACAAAAGCAAACAAATTCCCGACATAATGTTTGGCTTCCGCAAACACCTCAGCACTCAAGATGTTCTTCTGCAACTCAAAGAGGAGGTTTTTAACCCAGCCATGCAATGCTCCCCTAGAGAGGTACTAGCTCTGAACTTAAAAGGAGCGTTCGACAACGTTGCCCACGAGACCATCCTCAAGAACCTCAGCGACACAGGGTGTGGTCAGAGGACCTACGACTATATAACCGACTTCCCCTCAGACGGCACAGCAACACTCAAAATAGCTGACATCACCTCCAGTTCCGTCATCCTAGGGAGTGGCGGCACGCCTCAAGGATCTGTCTTATCCCCTTTTTTATTCAGAGATTTCCCTAACTGGTCTTCCTCGGCCAGTATACCTAACCTAAATCATGCCCTCTATGCCGATGATACAACCCTCTGGGCGGGCACGGACTCGATAGGAGGGATACAGGACACACTACAACAAGCAACAGATGCCGTCAGCCAATATGCCAAAACGTTCGGCCTCGCCTGCTCGCCCGAAACTCTGAGCTATTGATTGCGCGGCCTTGTAAGAACAAAAGGAGCCAGAAGACATTTACTTCGTCTTGGAGGGACATACGATCAAGCCCTGCCAATGCCTCCACATTCCAGCCGATGGTAAAAGTAACGTTCAGTAAAGCTTGATGTCGGGCTACTTGGTGTAACATGGTTTTGAAGGTACGTTGCGCTTGCTGTGAACAGAGAGACTTCCACGGAAAAAAAACGTAGACTTTCACGGGGAGCCGTCTTCTTGCGAAAGTCTACGTTTTTTTCCAGTGCAAGTCTCTGTGTTCACCGCAAGCGCAACGTACCTTCAAAAACAAAAGTAACGTCGCGAGCCAACGCCTGACGAAAACCACTGAACAGGTCATTCACATGAACAGGTCATTCACATGACACGCAGAGAGGCAAATAGACAAGGGGGACTCTAGGAAACAGGCAGTCTTCGCCTTGTTCAGGCATTTGTGCTCTCGAGAATCACTTACATCATACCGCATTTGAATTTAAGCAAGAAAGACGGCGACAAAATTAACACCCTCATACAGAAAGCAACAAAGCACGCCCTAAGCATTCCCATGAGCACTTCCACCAACAGGCTGCTGAGAATGGGCCTGCACAATATGCTGGACGAGTTGGTGGAAGGCCATCTCTCAAGCCAAAAGTCAATACTAGCCACGACTCAAGCGGGAAGAAAACTCCTCGAGAACATAAAGTGGGCTTCCGACACGGCAAACCAAGAATTAGAATTTCCTGACCATTGGAGAGCGCAAGCCACTTTTCATCCTCTACCCAGGAATATGCACCCTGTTCACCACACAGGCCGGCGGGCCGCAAGAGCTAAAGCCTTGAACAGGGTATCTGGAGCAGACCAAAACACGGTCTATACTGACGCAGCAGCTCTCTCTGGACTAAAGGCCAAGATAGCAGTAGTGACGACCAAGCACGATCTGGTCATAAGTCCTACTGCAAAAACGAGTTCAACGAAAGAAGCGGAAGAATTAGCAATTTCGCTGGCGCTCACGCAGACCACCGCCCGTACAATCATCACCGACTCTCAAGAAGCGTACCGAAGTTACCAATCGGGATGGGTGGCCCCTCTAGCACATCGAATATTATCAAGTCAATCCCCCTACCGAAAGATGCAAATTGTGAGGACGCCTGCCCACCCCTCCATGAAGGGAAACGAATTTGCTCACCAACAGGCCCGCGTACCGACCAACCAGGCCCTTGAGAGTACGGTAGAGCCTATCCCACTCACTACATTCTAAGAGAGTACTCAGCACTACAGGCGTAGTAGGAGAACGTTCCCACTCCCACATCCAAGCCTCACAAAGGATCAGAAAATAACTCTGCGACGACTTGTTCAATCAATTACACATCCTCATCCCACCCGACTTAAGCTAATGTACCCAAGCGAATATTCAGCCGGATGCAAATTCTTCCAGCAGCCAGGGACACTCAGGCACATCATTGTAGAATGTAAAGTTACGTCTGGATTACCGCCCCTAATATTCCCTTCCCCCCATTACCAAGAGCAGTGGGAGACACTTCTGTCTAGCCCCTCCCTCCCGGATCAGCTCATCCTTGTCGAGAGGGCAGCCATGGTCAAGACGGCCAATGGGTTCCCGCGATTAGGGAACCACTCCCGCATGATCTTTCGATGAATGCTCCTAATAAAAGTTGTTCTCTCTCTCTCTCTCTCTCTCTCTCTCTCTCTCTCTCTCTCTCTCTCTCTCTCTCTCTCTCTCTCTCTCTCTCTCTCTCTCTCTCTCTCTCTCTCTCTCTCTCTCCTTGTACCAACAAAAACACTCAGCTGCCATTGCCATCACTGCTGGAGAGAGAAAACTGACAAGCAAAGCCTCATCTCTGCCTAATTTTAGTTTTGCGTTGTAGTAGTACTTTTGTGCTGTTTGACAAGCAATAACTTATTTGTGGTAAGATTGCTGCAGACAAGTCCTCAGTCTTGCTAAACACAGAAGCAATGGATTTGAAAGCATTGAAAGCATAAGATCTGTTGCTAAAAGAAGCAACTCAAGTGCAATATTGTCCTGCGGCATGCGACAGCACACGTGAACTGTTCAGCATTGTTGAATGCATGGCATTATACCAGCTTGAACGTGCCCCAGAAGGGATAATTTTAAAAACGGTAACTTCAGAGGGCCCACATAAAGAAAAATGCTTGGCACCAGGGCTAAGCGCAACTAGTTAACATTTTCTCATTCACTACTTGAGGCCTAGATGTGTATTATTAAGGCTTGGTTCCTACAGCTGGTAACAACAACAAAAAACCTTGTCCTGTGCGCAGCCCTACCTCCCACCGGGCTGCTTGTCCTATTATCAGCTGGCTTAAAGGGACCCTGCAACACTCTTTGTGCAGTGCAAGTAAACCTGCGCGACGTTTAGATTACAGTGCGAGGAATACGTGAGCCAAATATTACACGTGCACGTGAAGCGGTGAGCGCGCAAATCGCGGTGAAAGACGCGGAAAAACCAACCGCGCTCTCTTCAGTTCTCCTCATTATGCACCCCTGACATGGCCTAAGCAGCATATAAGCGACGTCATTGAGGCCATGGCTGTCCGATCGGCTGTCACTGCTCAACTTCACGCCTAATTTCTGCCATTTCCGCCGTCGTCAGCGCTGTGTACGCCTTATATGCCTCTTATATGCCTCTTATATGCCTCTTATACCTCTATACCTGAACCTGTGGGAACAGTTTTGCCGTTTCTTTTGCGTTCTGAGTGCGCGCGAAGTTTGAGTGATGAGCTCAATACTCCCCTTTCAATGGGATCACTCGACAACAAATGTTTATTGCTTCAAAAACGCCCTACGAGCCCGAGCGCGCGCTTGCGAGCAGGCACCTATGTCTGCTTTTTTGCGGCACAAGACCGGAAATAGGCCTCTTCACGTTGCGGAGAAAAGGAGAAAACTCCCCGGCCTGTGATATATCGAAGGCCGCCGAAGAGAACGCCGCGAGCCGCCTCCCTCTCCGGGAGGCGGGAGAGAGGGCGCAGCTTTCGCGCGTTGTCCGCTGTCGAGTTGAGAGGGAACGATTAAGCGCGATTTCTCATCACGCGTAGTTTAGTTGATAGTTAACGGATTTGCATAATTCTTGCGTGAGGAGATTGCTGGGACAATAGACTTTACCCCAAAATACATTCCTAGTAGTCGATGGTAAGTGTTGCAGGGTCCCTTTAGGGTTTCAGACCAACGAAATGATTAGCAGATAGTTCAGCATGGTAGTTACTACACCTTCGCAATGGTGAACATTACCAGCCTACCTCACGACTCCGAACACACAATTATACCTTACGTCACACAGGTTAACTTCGTTATAAAAACACAGCCCTGTGATCTACGTAGCAGTCCGGTGCGAAATAAGTTATGCGCGCAGAGTCGCTTGCAGTGGCTAGCTTGGTTACGATGGGAGTGGTCATGCGCCGTCCCTGTGCCCTCGTGTGACCGGCGTTGCTGCCTCTCGCCACGGCACGTAGGCGAGGAAACGCCAGCGGCCTCAACACGGCGCTCTAATAAAACGCAGTGCAGACGTTCGTCGGGAACGCACTCATCACTCTCGCAAATCGAGGCGGCAGAACTGATGCAGAGCGCCCGTGGTCACCGTCGCAACCTACTACGCGCAAATTAGGCAGCCGCACACACTCAGCGTCCCAATCACACGCTGCACACCACCGCAAGTGCTCTCCAAAAGTTCTTTGAGAGCGCCCTCATCACAATCGCAAGCCAAACACCTATGCACCGCTGCAACGGCAGACAAAAATCACGACGAGAAGAGCGTAGCGAAATAACCGCACAACAGCTGCCATTTTTCTTGAACCATGACGTCACATCCGGCAAAAAGAAAAGGTCGCTTTCTTAATTTTTTTATGACTGGTTGGCGCATGCGCAGTAAGGCTCGTCCACCGTTCCTGAACGTCAGGTCGACCAGGCAGTGGAGGCAGAAAAACAAAAAACGACAGCTATCACGTGACTTTTCTGTTGGGCAATGGCGGGCGGCGCTGCCCGGAGAAAAAGAAAATAGCAAAACACGGAGGAGAAAATTAGCGCGGGTGAGGGCGAAAGGCGGCGAGATCATAAAATGGCGCTACCTTAGCCATTTTAGGAGCGTTATCGAGGCAAGCTGACAGATGCACCGGACACACACTGTAGAAGTGGGTGCAGTGTTCGCGACTCGCGAGCAGTGACGTAAGCCGGCGCGCGGCACATACCGGATGAGCGCCTGAACTAAGCGTCCCTACCGCTCCCATTAGAAAGCGGGCGACGCGTTAGGCAATGTTTATACAGGCGGCGTTCACATCGTCCAATGACGTACCACATTTTACTGAGGTCAATGTTGCTACTTTTTTCGGCCGCCCCAAACCGCGCATGATAGTTTTTTTTTCCTGGCTTTATTAAATGAATACCGCCTTATAACCCGGATAAACAAAGAAAAGTGTGTTTATTTGATCCAGTCCACGCAGCGCACGCAAGAACCGGATCTTGAAAAATTCACTTCAGTGTCTCTTTAATTTACCATTGTTATGAACGTGGCTCAAAACTTCCCAGGGTTTCTTTTGTTTTTGTTTTTTTGGTAAGAACTGCTACATGAGCTAATTCCCTTGTTAAATTCGAGGTTCTCCCTTAATTCGGGGGCCCGCCGCCGCTTCTTTTGTGCTTCTTGTTATGCCTCGTGAGGGCGAGTCTTGCTTCTTGCGGGCTTTGTTTGGATTGTGGGCTATTACTTCATGTTCTTTAATTAGTACTTGTATGTACATTATAAATATTGGAGCTGACCATCGTATGCCTGGTGCCGGCGATCAACGAGCCGTCAAATTCGTGAGATCATCATCAATCATCGATCGACCGATTGCCCTATCGTCACATCTTAACTTCCCGCAATACGAAACCGAAGCAGCGTCAGAGTTTTCGCTAATGCTCATAAATGCACGCACCAGTGAAAGTTGAAGGCGGTTTCATTCGAGCAGCAAGTGGTAGAACAGCCGCGGGACAGTGCATTTGAAACGGTTGCCCTGTCGGGGGTAAGTTAGTTGCGGTTCCAGTGCTATCTTTGCGGAGGTCATGACACCTTCATAAGGTACCTTCACAGCGAAATATCACGTTGCAAGCCACTCCGTTGTCATCCATGTAACGCACAAACAAGCGTTATTTTCCTCTCGGGGACTGCACAAAGATACGTCGCGGTAAAACTAAACGAGAATTTCCTTGTTATTATACACATTGTAAACATGTGCCATACGTGCACGTTGTATTGTATAGTTACGGCACATTTCTTTTTGTATAAGTAAACAGTTTCTGCATCGTCCTGGAAATTGTTACATTGGACTGAAACGAGTGAAAATGTGCAAAAAATGTTACATAAACACGTGAGCAGTTTTGTCCTCATTCGACAGTCATTGCCCGAGTAAAAAAATCCCGAAATCCCCTTACAACGAGGCTTGATTGTGCCCCAAGGGAAATATCTGAAACGCATAAACAATGTCACTCACCGTATCCATGTTGTATGCAAAGTCCCCTGAAGATAGAAAAAATCACTCGATAAGAAAAAAACTCAATACACATGCCTGGGTCAACCAACACAGCCAGTTGGAGTTTTGTGTGCCTTGATTACGTCTTGATATTGGGTTTCACTGTAATGTTTGCATTTCACGTATGTCAGAACGCGTGAAAGAATTTACAAGAGTTAAGGTGCACTATCTTAAATCATTTGGCTTTGCGCGCCGAAGCTACACATGCGCTTTGAGGCACGCCGTATTTGAAGGCTCCGGATTAATTGTGACCACCCGGCGATGTTTTACGCCGCCAAAATCTCAACAGATCAGCGTTTTCGTTTTTCGCCTCAGTCAGAAAAACGGTCGCAACGGCCGGAGTCGAGCCCACATCCTTTGTCTCAGATACACACCGCCTTAGCCACTGAGCCACCGCGGTGAGTTACAGCCCTCTGTTATACGGCTAAATTCTGTGTAATATGTTGCGGACCTGCCGTTTACTGATCAGCGCCTTTTTTTTTTTTTTGGACCGATGTTTCTCAATAAACTCGGATTTTATTTTTTAAAAAAAAGCGACGGCACTTCATTACGAGAACAACAGAAGAAAGCAATAATTTCGGCGGTGACGATTCGTTTTGAAGCTAAGGAGTGCAGTTACACGTCCCACGTGGCCGCTGTCTGTAGAGCGCTCGTGGTGCTGTCAGACGCTGATCCTCCCGTTTAATTCGTATATGTATGGGAAAAGTCTTAGTTGCACTGGGTAAACATATATGCAATACTGGGGAAACAAACGGAAGCAAATGACGTCTCCTAACAATTCGTTTACTTTGAACGACGAACGGGCACGAGCTTGCTGTTCCTTCATCATTCGCCGAGCAGAGGACCAGCCGGAGGATGCGACAGGCAAGGACAGGCGCCGCTTCGCAGTGCGCCGATCGGCGCACGCAGGAGAATGTTGAGGGTGCGGAAATGCAGGGCGATGCTGGCGATTTCGTTGCGTCACTATAGACATAGACTATCTTTAAAGGACACGTGCCGATAACGGTTAACTGTGTGGTTGGTTCTATGCCTTGTCATTCCGGTTTTTTCATGTGTTTTTGTATGTGTTTTTCATGTTTTGTTTTCAATTTCGTTTATATTTGGCGCCGTTGGAGAAAATAAAATCCAGTGTTAAGTCAGCGCTTCGTGTGTCCTCTTGCTATCGTCCGTTGTCTCGTCGTTCGCGCTGTGGTCAAGCACCACCAACTCGCCCACGTTTTCACGTTGCCAAAAAAATTGCGCCAATCCACCCCGTGAATGTGGTTGGAAAGCAAAGCTGTAAACGGCACCCATACCGATTACCCATGCGACGTCACTTAAATTCACTCACATCACTCTACAAATAGCAAATCCAGTGAGAAGTTAAATGCACTTAACCACACCGTTTATTACTTCAAAGAGATATTCTTGTTAAGGTTAAATCAATGCATGAAGCATTAACGGTGTTTGGTTGAGTTGTATTGGTGTAGCACAAGAGTGGAAACTTTTTTATAAAATTAAAGTAAACTCCAACCCGGTGTTCGACGATCTGTCTTCTCCGTCTCTGCGCCGCGGACGGAGGCGACGAGATTTGCGGCAGAGAAAGAGGAGGAGGAGGGAATTCTTCTGTTCAGATTTCTGAACGGCCCAGAGTGCGGCCCTGGGGAGTGATTCCTTCTTCTGTGGGGCCCATATGCAGTCCGCGCGGTCTGTGTTCTGTCCACCCGCTGAAGCTGGGTAGGTAGAGAGGGCCTGGACAGCAGCATCTCCCATTGCTCTTGTTGGGTAGTTGACGGAAAGAGAGGAGGGTGCTCAGGGCTAAAGTCGCACACCCCAATTACAAAGCGGAGTGTTCCTATTTCTGAGCAAAATTTATATTCAGCGTCGTAGCGATTCGGATACATCAAGGGAAGACGCGTAGGCTGTGGGAAGGAGCCCGGACTGTAGAGCCGTAGGGTAGTTTGTTGTTCTCAGGAAAGTTCAGGGTAAAGCGAAGGTACGGTCTGTATCAGATGGCGATAATGCTGGGTTATCTCCCTGAACGTGACAAGCGGGTGACTGTCCTCGTGCAGCTCCATAGCACGGGAGGTAAAAGCGCAGGCTTGTTGGGTGGGCGTATTTGTTGCCCTCCATTGAAGCGTGAGGGGGTGCCCAGATGAGCTGAATGGAACCGTTTGGGGAGTGGTTTTTAGCACGCGCAGTGCAGGTCAGGACACCCAACCCTACTGGTAATTCCAGTAGGCTTGCTGGGAATCGGTGACTACCCTCCGAACCCCTGGTTGAGTGAGAGCCAAGGTGATGGCTGCCTCTTCTGCTGCCGTCATTTCTTGGGTCCTACGCGAGATACACGCAAGGAGGTTGGTTCTGGAGGTAGCCACGATGATGGGGTATTGCTGCCCTCGATGTTTTGAGGCGTCTGTGTAGATAACTGCATGATCCCCACCGAGGCTGGTGTTTAGCACTTGAGCCCGTGCTTTTCGGTGACCCTCGTCATGTGAGGGGTTCATATTTCTAAGCAAAGCGATTATCTTTAGTTTTAGTCGCCAAGAGTCTGGGAGTACGTCAAGCGGAGTGACATTCTGGGCTGCCCAGCCAATCTGGTGAAGCATGCGGTTACCCATCGCAGTTCTGAGTCGGACCTTCTGGTTAGAAAGATGGCCTTCTATCAGCTCTTCCACCGCGTTGTGGAGCCCCGTGATAAGCAGCCTCAGCGTGGACGCACTCATGAGAAGACCGATGGCCTGCTCGACCGCGTTTCTAATCATTATATAAAGCATCTCTGTCTTCCTTGTCGAGAAGAAGACAGGGGGTTGACGTAAGTAACTCTCGAGAGGACAAAAGCTTCAATTAATCGAAAGGTACCGGATTCCTTTAGGCCTCGCTTCTTGGTGGCAACTCGCCTGATCATGTGTATGATTTGATTAATGCTGTTTTTGAAGCGCTGCAAGGAGACGTCACTCTTGATGTTAGCCTCGAGATGTAGGCCCAGGATCTTGATGCTTGGGCTTGGAGTGATGGCCTGGCCATCAATGAGTATTTGAATGTATTCCTTGGTTTGGCGTGAGGGCGGACGACAAGGAGCTGTGATTGTTTACGTGAACACTGGAGACCACAGGCGGGTTAACTGTGTGGTTTGTTCTATGCCTTGTCATGCCGGTTTTTTCATGTGTTTTTACATGTGTTTTTCATGTTTTGTTTTCAATTTTGTTTATATTTGGCGCCGTTGGAGAAAATAAAAGAGGAGGAGTTGGAGAAAATAAAAGAGGAGAAGAAAACGCATGCGTTTTCGCATGCGTTTTCGCATATTTCGCTTTCAAAATAGCCCAGAGGGCATCTTACGTGCGATGAGAGCCGAAGTCCCTCGCGTCCCTCAAGTATGCGCACGTGCTTTCAAGGCGAATTGGCGTACTAAAAGTGAGATGCCATGCATTGGTGTGAGCTTCCTTTAATTTTTGTAACTCTAAGCACATGAGCAAGGTGCGCACAGGGCCGCTAGACTGGCGTGAGTGGTCGCGTGACGCTTTCACGTGCATTCAGCGAGTAGAGGTAAAAAGCGTTGCTTTAAAAATACGTCACGAGAAAGCTCCGCGTTGAGCCATCGTCGTCGTTAGACGGAAGGGGCCATAATTTTTACGATTGCACCACGATTGTGGATTCAAAAATTGCACTGGGAAGCTCAAGATTAGGAACCGAGCTTTCTTAATTTTATGCCCTGTAGCTTCACTTGACCTGGTGCTTTAGATAAGGCTATTCGTCCGACAGTGTAAGAATATTTACTTTCTTTTACTACTTAATAACTGGCCTTGGGCGGGCGTACAGGGTATATAAGCGGGTATTAACGGGTGCGTGCATGTATGCTGCGCTGTGTCTTGGCAAACTTTCGTTTGTGCAAGCGTTTTGATGATATACACGTCTTGTCTTGAATTTAAAATTACAGTTGCAAGTAGCGTCTGTTCTTGCCTGCAACGCCCTTCGGCTGCTTTTTATTCGCGCTTCGCCGCGCAACCTGCAAGGATTATTGCTTCCAGACCTTGCGACGAGGGCTGCTGCACACCGCCCACCCAGAAGCTTTCCGGGCCGGCACCTCGGCAGGTAGTCGTTTCCTACGCATTCACTGCTCACACTTGTCAAGTCATTGGGCGAGTCAGAGAAAATGCTGCTGACCTTCGCGTCGTCTCAATATGCGTTTTCGCATATTTCGCTTTCAAAATAGCCCGGAGGGCATCTTACGTGCGATGAGAGCCGAAGTCCCTCGCGTCCCTCAAGTATGCGCACGTGCTTCCAAGGCGAATGCCTGACGACGCGCGCACAGGTCTCTTCTTCTGTATACGCGCCCCAGCTTTCCCAGAATAAGAGTTCTGCGCTGCTGGGGTGCACCTGTACCACTCACGTGCCGTCACGTGGCCCGCACTATTCTAACATTTTTCCCCCGCTGCCAACCTGGAACTTCTTTCCCCGCTGCCGGCAGAGCTAGCGACTCCTACTCTCGAAAGCCGGGTTCAAATCCCGTAGGAGCTCAAATGGGTTTGTGGCCGCCTTTGCGGCGGCGGCCATTTTCTGTTCCAGACAACAACAGCAACAACGATGATTCTGGCAGAATGGGGCACTTCGTAATATAAAAGCCACGACTTACGTTAGTAACTCAGGCAGGTTAGGAAATCTTGATTCGTTTTTTTTTTTTTTTTCAGTGTTCTCTGCATTCGTGCTGTATGAAAACGTCTTTCAGGGCTTGAATTGAGTCGAGTGCGTTACCAAAGGCTGCTCTTTTTTTAAATAAAACAAAATTGTATTTTGTCTTCATGATTCATTCACTGACACAGTACTGACAACGGAGTACTACTGACACAAAATACTTGTGTTTCGTTTTTTTTTTTTTTTTTTTTGCGGCTGTAGGTGCCTACAAGCCCACTAATCATAAAACGACACATTAGACTGTCGAAAAGTAATTACTTATAGTCCCATCTATTTGTGTCAGTTTCGGTTTCGGTTAAGCGAACACCGAGGCAGCCGCCATGACAGGAAGGCGCATGTGACGTCACTGTTCTCGTCACACCCCAGCCGATGCCGGTCTGAGTGCGCGCGCGAGCGCCAGACCAGTCCTATCGGTTGTAGTGGCATGTGACGTCAGTCCCGAAAACTGCGACGTGATGCACAAGGCGGAAAAGTGCGCGCCAACAGCACAACGGCCGCCTCGATACGTCACAGAAGCCCTGACGTCAGCCGTTTAGGCTGAAGCGCAGACGACGTCATGAGCTTGCTCGATGGCGCGGATTAGCTTCCTCTTGCGCGCAAGGATTAAAATTGATTTAAAATATATTCTACTCAGCGGTTACGGTTTAAACTTTCTAGAGGTTATCTCAATATACAAAGGAAGCTTTTTACATAGTGATCTGAGCTTTAAAGTTCGTGCCAGTACTCCTTTAAAGGCTAATTCGCAGAAGTCTTACTTGAGGCTGCATTAAATCATTCAATCCATGTGATACATCATTTGAATATTTCGCGGAAGCCTACACGTTCAGTTTATCTTAAACTGGCGACAGAAGAGAAAACACGATGCTGTGTTCCCGGCCACCGCACCCTACCCTGCCGTGACGTCAACTGGTTTGGGATGCGTTCTAGTGCCATTTTGAACCTTAAAATGTTCGTTTTGACAAGATGGACATGAACCTCTTATTGTTTTTACGCACAGCTTTTAATGGCTAAACAAGCCAGCCATCCGGTAAATTTAGCGATGCGGAATTCTCGGGGTACCACCGCAGCCAACGCAGGGCAATGGGCGGCAGGATGGTGCGAAGGTAACGATACATTAAAACTCACTTTTTAGAGGGAACTTTACTGCTTTCAATATTATTCATCGCGTGGCATTGGACCTTCAGAGGGGGGCGGGCAGCCTGCGACTTTCGTTTTTGTCACTTCGCTCGCTGGGAGCTTTGCCGCTGCTGCGGAACAACGTCTGACAAGGATGAAACTGGTGCTCATCGTGCGCTTATCGCTCGGCGCCAGCTTCATTGTGACGTACGAGAAGGTATCACGCTCCGCTTTATGACCATGCAGTCATGTCTGTTGGGTCTACGAGCCCCGCGCCAAGAAGCCGCTGCTCCCGTATTCTTCGGGCCACTCAAGTAGTCAAGCGTGACATTGTCAAACTTTTCCTCACCAACGCCCTCAGGAATTCTTGCTTCCACAGGTGCGGGAGTAGTTTTGATGGTCAGATGGACCGTCTCTCGAAGGCCGGCTATCCGCGGCATTTAACTGCTTCCGTAGCCAATCAACTGCTCAAGGTCGCCAAGCATGCCTGTCCTGACGACCAGGGTGAAGGTTGGAAGAAGACCGGAAAGGTGGCCATGGTCCCTTATATCCACCAGGTGTCTCACAGGCTAAAGCAAATAGGGGCAAGTTAGTTCCCAAGCAAATTTGATTTTTTTCTAGCGCTCTAAAAACTGTCGAAACCTTTCAAGGAGACGTTTCCTGCCAACGCAGCGAAGAAAGCCTGCCAGATAAAGCATAAAAATAAGTTCGTGCCTTGCGTTGACAACTTCGTCTACGTCATTTCACTCTCCTGCGGAAAAAAACTACGTCGGCCGGACTTCGAGGAAGGAGGAGAAAAACGAACGGAAAGGCCGAGAGATTATCCAGGCTTGGAGCCCGGATTGCTACTCGTCACTGTGGAAGGAGTGTTCAGGGGGCGAAAGAGAGGGCAGGCGCGAAAAAGAATGGATAGGAACGGGGCCGCGCACGCACTTTGGTCCCTTTGTGGGCACTGCAGTCTTTCATTCAAGTGTGTGTCCTTCGTGAAACGCAGAAGGGCTTTTGTTGCCTTCCGCGAAGTTGATTATAGGGGTCAATGTCCTAGAATAGTCAATCGGCTGAGCTCGGCGGCCCAAACAAGTATTTCCGATGAATACTGCAGGCAACAACAAAGCCGTCTCTTCAACCTCGCAGGCCTCGCAGTGGGCACCACTGCCCTTCCCGATGACGAAGGAGTAGGCTCTCGTAAACGCCACTCCCAGCCACAGTCTACAAAGTTAAGTAGACTGTGATCGAGACAGCCCACACGGAAGACGGCGCTGGAGTAGAGGGTACTGGTTGTGGAGGCACCTCAAAGTCCGCCTACGTGAACATCTCAGGAATCTGCAGAGGGCTCACACCAGACACCTGAGCGCCCATTGCAAGGGTGCAAGGGTTGTGCCCTTCATATGGATTGCGCCCCTGTTTAGAATGAGTGTCCAATAATTTTTAGGAGCAACAATGATTTAACAAGAGAGATTCTAAAAGCCGCCGAAATGGCATGTTTTGTCGGCGCATTCCTCAGTGTGCCGTCCCACAGCCTTTCAGAGAAAGAACCGTTATCGATTCTCCGCGCCGGTTTTCCCCACGCGCTCAGTCACGCCTTTTTTGTTTGCTGTCTTTGTATAGATACGGTGGTTATCTTCATTATGTGCAGTGCCTGCTCGTTTCAAGGCTTTTTTTTTCGCGCAACCCGGCTAATGTGTGAATACTTATTTCTGTGTTAAATTATCAGTTGAAAGTCAGCGCTTGTCCGTATAGCCACTGTCTTCATCCTTCATCTCATTGCTCACGCTGTAAGCTTTAGTTCAAAGCATCAATCAATCGCTTAGAGCGCAAGCACTAGCAAGGAACACCTATTCTGCCTGCCAAAGTGTTACGTACGCACACTCACACACTGCAGTACATACAGGCAGTCATGTATTGCACAATGCTGTATGAGCAGGTATTGATGCTGCTTTCGCTCTATATGAAATGTATGTCATTCCCTCTCTCGGCCTCAGGTTTATGACTTTTGTTTAAAAATTAGGGGCCCAAAGAAAAAAGCACAGAAAGACCTCCGGCAGCGAAGTTTTTTTGACATTTTTGTGGGGGGAGTTGTGACAAGCACGCTTGCTTACCGACGTGCAGGGCGGCGTCGATGGTCCCTTTCTGGGCCTCCTCCTGGAGAAAAGGCAGCGACTGGGCGTTCACGTTGCCCATGTCGCCGAAAACGGCCAGGCGGGGGCTCCACGCTGCGCTGGTGTTCTTGGCGCGGAAGCGGAACAGGGCGCTCCAGCCGAGCCTCGAGCCGCAGTGGTACACTGCGTGGCAGCGCACAGAATGCCGCGCTTCAAGGCCCGACATGCACAACGTCCACGGGCACTCCAAACAGCATTTTGCGAATACCACCCCTCCCTGACTCCTCCACCTTAAATTGTGTTCACTTACTAGCAATTAGAGCAAATTATTAACTTCCGATTTCAACAATTCGAAAGAGCTTTTTCAGGTCTGCCATCCTAGAAAACTCAAAGCTCAAACCAGGAAATTTAGTGATTTGCCCTTCCCCGAAGCCGTGGAGAGAAATCGCAACCAACTAGAGCCCATTGTTGGATATATTTAGACATGTTTTAAGATGTAAAAACATGTTGTGATGAAAACAACAAACCCTCGAGGGAAAGTAATGTTTCCCAGTCATGCAAGGACCTTGTTCACTGACGTCCACGTTCCAAGACCTACGTGAAAGCCAAGACAGGCCCCAACTACGTCGCGTTGAACCAGTGTAACCTGGGCTCAGGGCAGTGGAATTCGTACGTCTATTCAAAGAAGGATTACGACCGTGTACGCGTACGGCCTTGCCTACGTTGTGCACTCACCGCGCACGATACTCGAGCTGAGCTACAGTATTTCAGAGCTTTTCTCTGTCGTAATTTGTATAATAAGCAAAGGACAGTAGGAAAGGCCTGAATAGCACCAACAAAGACTTGATAGAAATTGCGGCAAATAACTCGTGGTCAGAAACCTGAAACGCAAGGCCCAGTGGCAGGACACACAATTGGCCCCGGAAAATTAGCGATATAAAAAACTGCGCATCAAAAACAAGACTAGTACAAACGGGTCAGGACGGCCGCAGTCCGTCCTGTGCGCCCATCCTGTACTTTGAGCGCCCGCCCCGTCCGCTCTGCACTACCATTGCCTCTGATGCGCAGTTTTTTCTCCTCCGGCAACACGAAGCTTAACCGTTGCGAAAGCTTCACCCGAGTGGTGATAAAGACTGGTCAAACCTCATCAGATAATATTGTCTGCGATGCGCACCTGTCTGGCTTGAATGCGAGTCTTGCGTGCTTCCACTCAACAGCCGCAGTGCAACAATGGCCGCATTTTCGAATGGCGATGCTTTAAATTTACAAGGGGTAAAAATCACACAAAATTTATCGTCCAGTACAAGTGAAACACCGACTAACAGTCGTTTATTCATCCGAGTGAAAGAGTATATCATGAGCCACCACTATGTCAACTACTCTGAGCATGCATCACATTCATTCATTCACTCATTGGTGAAACTTTCTCTCTCTCTCTCTCTCTCTTGCCAACAAGGAAATGGAAGGTGGACCAACGCACTCGCCTTCAATTACTGATACCACCCGCCACAGTGGCTCAGTGCCTGGCGTTGTGCTGCTGAGCACGAGGACGAGGGTTCGATTCCCCGCCACGGCGGTCGCTTTTCTGATGGAGATGGAAAGCAAAAAGGCCCGTGTGTACGAGATTTCGGCGCACGTTGAAGATCCCCAGGCGGAGAAAATTAATCCGGAGCCCTCCACTACGGCGCGCCTCATCGCCTGCGTTGCGTCGGCGCGTTCAACCCTACAATCAATCTGCTATTCCCGATACCATGCAGAACGCTTTCCCAAACTTGTTTGCGGCCCATATGAACAAACTCGTGACTCAAATCAGGTGCATATGTGTTCAGGCATGTGCATGCAATTTTCAGTGGCTCTCAAGCCACTGCGTCATTACTGAAAATAAAAGTTCCGATAAAGCGGCTCATGAAAATTGGCCTGCATTCCACTATCACTCCCTCATGCAGCAAGTTCACTGCGGTCCATTGCCCGCAAAGTCACTCTGGCTAAGAGGAATACATCAGAGTTCTCGAACACTACTTGCTCGACCGCAACCTGCAGCGCCATCTACCTAATAACGTGCCACACTCGAACGTCATCTCAATTTGTCGTCTGTGGCTAGGTGTTGCCTTCACCTGTGCTTACTCTTTCACTATTGGCGTGGCCAACAACCGTGCTTGAGATGTATGTGCCACCGAAGAGACAATTGAACAACTTTTGTGCCATTGTGACCGATTCACAACGCTGGCTGCGGCTTTTTACCAGACTCCGCAAACTCAACGACCACCCCTTTACAGCACAGACTATTTCGGGTCAATGGCTTCGCCCGTCACAGCCCCAAAAGGCCACAAATGCCTTGCTTCACTTTGTTGAAGGACCCAGGCCTTCTGAACGGTTTTAGGGACGTCGCAGCGTCCTTTGTTCGCCAATTTTGTCTGTTTACCTGCTCATTTTTGTGCATTTTCTCTCTTTTTTTTCGCGCGGTCTTTCTACCGTCTTGTACTCACCGTTTGCACGCCTTGAGTTTTCTTTTTCGATTTTCTTCCTCATTTTCTCTTTTACTACATACCGCGGTCCTTTCTTTCCCTTTCAATTCCCGCATCACCATCTCCGTATGAAGGTTCAAACTGTCTGCCTTTCCGGTACTGTTCCTTCCTTCCATCCTTCTTTCCTTCCCAGAACTGTTTGGTTGTTTTATGCATCGATTTGAAAAAGACAGCGGTATTACGAAAGGCTGGAGCACGCTTACCATTTGTGCAGTGTAGCGTAAAATTACCTTGCACTTCAACCGCAACGGCCTCGCGCAGCGATAGTCATTGGCCACGAAACAACGCCCTTGGGATGCCTGCGGCAGCTGCAGATAGTTGGCTAGATGTGAAAGTTCTACTAAATTACATCTTTCCAGGTCGTTCTTCGCGTCGTACGTGGAAAAATAGCACAATTTTTAACAGCGGAGCTGTTGTTGCTGGCCGTAATGCGCGCAACATCGTAAGAAAACCGCGGGGCATAGTTACTCCTACCGCTAACCGCGCACGTGAGCACGCGTTTTACAAGGAGCGCCCGGCGTCGTCCAGGCTTGCGCGTGGCTCTCGCAAAAATATCAAACAAAAGAGTTCCCGTGCGCCCGCGCTTCAAGGGTGGAGCACAAGATAGCTCGCGCTACAGACATCCAAATCCCGAAGCCGGTTGCCGCCGGCTTTAGCCCGTGCGGACGCGTTCCACTTTGGAATAAATCTGACGGAAAGAGGGGAAACTTCATTTACACCAGTCAAAAGCCCATAAAGGTGTGCCACCTCCCCCAGCCGGCCAGAATCTTTTCGGATTCGCCGGCTTCTAGGGCGAGACCAATGACTTTTTTCTGATTGCTGGAGGCCTCGCTGAGTAGTAGGACCTGCAAGATATTGTCTGGTGTAGCCATATACCGGTACACAAACACCAGTGACCTCCCAATTTCACCAGATTTTCATCATCTGGTGCCAAATTTCGCCGTGTGGCAACGGTGTGTGAGAGTGCCGGAGTGGAGGAGGTACTACAATGCTGGAACTCTCAGAGCAAGAAGTTTCCACGTCTTGCTTTTCTTGTAAAAAATGTTTTGTGCATTCTTGCAGCAAGTGCAAGCAGTGGAAAGAACGTTAGCGCTTCTGGTTACATCATGAATGTACGAGAAACATGTTTAAAACCCGATTCACGGGTTTTAAACGGCCGCAAGAACATGCAGTCATTTTTTCGAGATCTGAGTAACAGCTTTTTGTCCTTTGCAAACATCCTACATAACTAAATAATTAGAGTTACTTTTGTTAGGAAAGAGCAACTGTGGTACTAGAAATTCCCTTGGATGTGCATTTACGTGTTGAATAATCGACACCGTAAATGAAATTATGGGAAGAAAATTTAAGGAAATTTTCGATGATAATATATTTCGATGATAATAATGTGTGAATAGAAAGGTATGAGAAGAAAAAAAAATCCCGCCACCTCCACGAAGTGAATGATGATGAGAGGAGCGAAGCTAAAATGCTTATCGGTAAAACCGTGAAACATTCGCCCACACATCATATAAAGACTCGACACGTTGTTATAGGTCTTCTTGACGGCGCGCACCGTCTGAATGAGTGAAGGACCTAAGGCGCGTTCGTAGCCAAGCTCGCGTCTCGGTTTGTAGCGCAGTGGGAAGAGCGCCACGTACCTCCTGTCGCGGCCAGAGAGTCGTGGGATCGAAACCGGGCGCCGCCGCGTCAAGACCACCACTCCTCGCTCGCAAAGCTTGAGACTTCCCACCGCTCCGTTGACAAGCCCGTTGACGACGTCGATGTTTGTGGTGATCATGTAGGGCTTGTTTGGGATGATGAGAATCTCCATTGGTAAGTTGGCAAATTCCGTGTGTGACATTTTAGCCACTTTGGCCGTCGCCTTCTGCAGAGCGTCTTGGGTCGCGTACTCCCGGTACGTGTCTTGAGCTCACAGACGACGAACTACAAACTCTTCTTGGGTAGCAACGAACGCGTTGTACGCCTTGACCTCTTCATCCAATCTTTGGTTGGCCAATCCATAGGGGCATCCTGCCACAATCATAATCAGCGGTATGTACACGGCAGCAACGAGGGACGGGACAGCGCCCGAGCAAGAGGAGCTTCGCCCCTAAAAATGGCCGCCATTTTGTCCTGCGAAAGTGGATGTCCAGCAAAGCTGTTCTAAACCATTACACATGCTGATGGGGGAGTGTGTGAAATGTTCCTCGTCGTCTCGACGGGCTTGTCGCTCGCACTCGGACTCTCTCGCGACAAATGCTGGGTCCTGTCAAGCCTGACGCATGCGCTCGTCGTCTTGAGCGAGAACTGATGGGTCCTACATATCCGGGAGCATGCTCTCACACGCGAATATTTTTTTGCTGTCTTAAAGAACTGGTTAAATGTGCGGGCCAGCCTAAGCCAGAAAAGGCTTGTGGGGCCGTGCCCGACAGTTCACTTGTCAACCCCCCTGTTACAAGACTCGTGACGCACTGCTATAACACAAAGAAGGTCGTTTATTGAGAACTAGCCGGGACGTGTCCGGCGTTGTCCATGCTTTGCTGCTCTCGGCCCTGCGCGATCTACGTCACGTGAGTGCCTGTTTGAAGTAGGCCCCACCAGGTGGCGGTACTTGTCCGCTTACGGCTTTACGGAGCGCAGTACTTGAGTTGGGGCCTGCCGGAGCGCGGTACATGACACCCCCTCTCCGAGACCAGCTGCAAATCTAATATGTACCAGGAATACATGAGAGGGAGGGGGGAGGGGGTCCGATTGTTCAGAGCGCCTTATCATCCATCATGCGGTTTCGATGCTTGTATTGTTGTTTTTTTTTACAGGGATACTGAGCTATATGCTGTATTCCTGATTAGCCTGACGCACGCGCTCGGCGTCTTGGGCGAGAGCTGCTGGGTCCTGCCTTGCCTGGGTTTTTTGTTTACGGCACGAAATTTCCCGACCAACCAGAGGCTAGCAGCTTCGCTGTAAAAGGCGAATGGGAAATTAAGTAACGATTAGCCTAGGCAGACGGGACGTGTGTTCTGGGAAAATGACTCGGTGCATTGAGCTTCCAGCTTTAGACCCGTACAGCCAGTGGTTATCTGTGTGTGTGCCATGAATTGTCTGTTCCAAGACCAGGACGGGCTCGCTCGAGGCGCTTGCCCCCTCCTGAGCCCCTGTTCGCCAATTGCATATGCAAAATCTATTCATGTTCCCGGTATAGCGCAATTTCACACATGACGAAGAAATTCCTGGCGCTCCATGTCCTTTTCGGTCTCAGGCCAGGCTCGGACCTTAGATGAATGAGTGGCGGGATGGGTCAGGCGGGTAACGTAGGAGGAGGAGGAGGAGGAGGAAAACTTTTATTCATATAAAATAAGAGCGCTGTGAGTGGAGTCCTCAGTCCAGGACCCCAGAAGAGCTTGCTGCCGCCTTCGCCCTCTCGATGAGCCGAAGCTGACGATCAGGATCTGAGCTGGCCAGCTCTCGCTCCCACTGCTCTAAAGTTGGATTTTGTATTCTGTCTATATTCTAATTGTGTTGGCAAGCCCACACCATGTGATATAAGGTTGAGAGCTCTCCACAGTGAGGGCAAGTGGGTGTATATATTGTAGGGAATATAGCGTGGAGCCTAGTAGGGTGCGGAAAAGTATTCGTCTGTAGCTGCCTAAGTGAGGTTTCTTGCTCTTTTGTGAGGGATTCATGGCCTGGCGGGTATATCTGTCGGGAAAGCCTATAATGTTGGGTAATATTTCTGTACGTGACTAACGGCTGGTTAACCCTCTGCTGATCTTCTTGTGGAGCCCGGCCGGCTAATCCTCGGGCACTCGTGTGAGCGACGAGGTTTCCACGAAGACTGGAGTGGGCAGGTGTCCAGACGATAGTCACATTTCTTCGAGGAGGGTTTTGCGGGAGGATTCGAAGGGCGGTTTTAGAAATTCGTCCATTTATATAATTCCTGCATGCTCCCTGTCAGTCTGAGATGACAGTCATGGCTTCAGTTTGAGTGATGGCAAGCGCAATGGCTGTTTCTTCCGCTTGCAGTGTATTGGTGCGTCTAAGTGTCAGGCTCGTGAGTGTTCGCGCCGTGTCGGTGACTACTGCCGTCATAGCATGCTCTCGGGCGTAGTCTGCCGCGTCTGTGTACACCACCCTGCTTTTTCGCCCATATTTCCTCTCTAAGTTTTCGGCTCTGGCAGTTCTTCGGCCCTCGTGGTGCTGAGGGTGCATGTTTCAAGGTAGAGGGGAAACTTTGATGTGTTCTCTGACTTCTTCGGGGATATCTTTCATGGCAGGCCCCGAATTCACTACTGAATATCCGAGACGCCGCAAAAGGTGACGGCCAGTTGGAGTGGTGGCGAGTCGAAGCTGCTGAGCGGTCAGGTGGGCTTCTATGAGCTCGGCTATGGTGTTGTGAAGTCCAAGCCCAAGCAGTTTCTCTGTCGATGTGCTTATTGGTAGTCCGAGGGCTTGTTTGTAGGCCTTCCTGAGTAGTGCGTCCAACTTATTGCGTTCAGAAGTTTTGAGTATGGCATATGGAGCAATGTAGACAATTCTGGATACAACGAAAGCTTGTACATGGCGAATCGTGTCTTGTTCTTCCATTCCGTGCTTCTTGTTTGTGATACGGGGTAGCATGCGGGTGATTTGACTGATTGAAGAGTCGAGTTTGCGGATCACCAGAGAGTTAGAACAGTCTTCTTGAAGGATCATGCCAAATATTTTGATGGAGGGTGAGGGTTCGATGAGGACCCCATCTAATTCTATTTCTATGGTTGTCTTGGTGGCATTCTTGAGTGGAGATCTCTTCTGCACCAGTAGGAGTTCTGACTTCTCAGGGCGCATTTGAGGCCACCGTTTGCTGCATAGGTTCGGACAACGTCTGCAACCTGTTGTAATTTGTCTTGCATGTCGCCTTCTGAGCCTTCTCCTATCCAGATCGTGATATCGTCCGTGGTGCAGACCTGGAATTTGATCCAGTTGCCTTGGAAGGTTGATGAGGGCAATATTGAAGAGAAGCGGGGACAGCACCGCCCCCTGCGGAGTGCCCTTGCATCCAATCGTGATGGGTTGAGAGCTCACGTCCCCAACTTTGATGACTGCCACACGACCCGTTAAGAAGTCTCGAATGTATGCGTACATTCGTTCCCCGCAACCAAGGTTATTAAGGTTTTGGAGGATGACTTCGTGCTTGACGTTATCGAACGCCCCCTTTAGGTCGAGGGCCAAAATAGCCTTCGGTGTGAGTTTGTTGGCTTTGCTCAGAACACCTTCTTTAATTTGCAGGAGAATGTCTTGAGTTGAATGAGGTGGCCGGAAACCTTACATTGTGTGTGGCATGCGTTGGGATTCTTCAAGGTAGCCCTGTAGTCTGTTAAGAGCTGCATGCTCCATGAGCTTTCCAATACATGAAGTAAGAGAAATCGGTCTCAGATTTTCTACGCTTGGGTCTTTGCCCGGCTTTGGGATAAGCCTGACTTCGGCTTCTTTCCATGTTGAGGGTATGGCACCTCTCTCCCAACAATCGTAGAATTACCGGGCCCGGGCCGGGTTCGGTGTCCTTCCATAGAACTATATGTCGGGCTCTGGCGTGTAGCCCGGCGTAATAACAGGCCCGCAAAGGGTCAGGACTGAAAAAAATTGTCTTATTAAGCAGTGCTCTAACTAGAGGCAACAAGAAAAGGCAGGGCTTAAATGGAACGAAGACACTGAAACCTCTGGAAGAGCGCAGGCGGTGACATCAAACTTGATTGTTTGGCGTCTGTTGAGCTCGGGGTTAAGAATGTTTGCGCGTCTATCGAGCCCAAGTTTAATGATGATCCGAAAATGGATCTGCGTGACACTGCGCCTCTGAAGCACCGATTTGCGCAAAAAAAAAAAGCCCGCAACTGGAGACAGGAGAGTTTTACGGCCCCAGATCTCATCCCAGACAGTATCGAGGAGACAGCACCGACCACATGCGCTAAGGAGGCGCTACTTCGATCGACCGAAGGTGCGGAACATGAGAACCCGAAAAACATGAAAAATATTTCTACGACAGCCAAAAGAGAAAAGTCCACTAGTTGTTCGAACAAAGATTCCACCAAGAGAAATGTTGAAACGCGCGCACCCTCTCACAAACTGTCAATGAGTTTACACTAGCAAGTATCGCTTGTGATGTAACGGGAAGACCTAAACACCACACCGCTATACTAGTGCACGTAGGAGTCCGTGTGCTTAGTGGGTGCGACTGGGCGCATGGCGGCGGGGCGTTCGGACCCGTGCTGTGTCCCGAAAGGTCATCCCCAACCGCCACCTCTAGGCCCTCTCCCCTGCAAGCCAGTGTTCTCTCCGCGCAAACAGCGCCACTCCAAGAGAGGGGAGCTCGAGAAGGCCACATCACCGGGAGCCTAGCGGCCCGACGCCTCCACGCGTCACGCCTTGACGGTTATCCCAGGAACGGCGGTGCGTGGGAACGATGCCAGTGAGACAAACTCGTACTGTTATTCCTCTGAACCTTGAACTTGAACTATCCCTCTTTATTTACACTCTTTATTGTCACGAAGTCAAAGACGACGCAGTTGTCTTCAAGGAAAACAAGTTTATTGGAGCGAACTTGTGCTCCCTTAACAACTCAAAGAATACAGAGGCGGCGAAGCGGCAGTCAACAAAGTGACGCGTGCAGGCGAGCTCCGGCGATTCCAATGCCGCGGCGTCTGCTCTGGAGGCTTTTATCTTTCGGCGCAAGTGTTTCTGGAAGCGTCGATTCACATCCAGAACATTGTAGATCACAGAAGATTATTCTGGGCTAGCGACGTTAGGGCGAAACAGTCTGCTTATCTGAATGTGATAGCCCGTACGGCATAAAAATAAAGGAGAGTTTTAGCTGACCGTTTTCCCCGGTCCGCTCCGCTCCGATAGCAAGCGGGAGCGCAATTGCGCATGCGTGGCGCGCTTGGCCGCGAACGGCATTGGCTCCGGTTGCGCTGACCGTGCCGCCGATACCGGAGCGGACCGTCGAAAACGGTCAGCTAAAACTCTCTAAAGAGTGGAAGCCGCGCTTAGCTTGGAACGCAGATAACACAGCCAGGCGTGGCCCGGCAGTAAAAACAAACAATAAATAAACAATACATGGTTTGTGGTATTATAGTTTTTTCTGCATTTACTGCAGTTCTCTACTGTTTCTTATCTCTGTGTTTTATGTGTTTTTGTGGGGTTTCGGGTAATAGAAGCGTACTACAGTCTCGGTTACGGAGTTTCTGCATCTTTATTATCATTGTCCCGAACCTTGAAACTATCCGTTATACTAATGTCTCAAACGTGAAAATGCCGATCTCAACTCTTCTGTGAGAACGGAACATTGATAGGTTGCGTAGAAGACGACGAAGGCGTTGCTTACACATTCCCCAATTTTTAGTCTGGGCGTTTGAAGGGAAGCAAGAAATGATCCACGAACCAAATTATTTTCATAGCGCTGCTTTCATACAGCGCTTCCGTCGGTTACTTGTATAAATGAGCACTCAACAGGGCACTGAGCCCCGTCAACCAGATCAGATCAGATCAGTGTTGGCACAAATCAGTGTTGACACATTTTCGGCGAACGTGTGCACCATAATTGCACTCAACCCCCTATCTGGATCCATGGACAATACCGCGAAAGAGCCATGCACGTGGACAGCAGCGCTCCTGAACACGGGGAGGACCACTTGCGTCAATGCCTACTCTATGTTACGGCCCTGTCTGATATCAGTGAAAAACATGCTTATCATGGCCAGTCGCTCTCCCGAAAGGCCAATATCTCGCGCACTTTTCACACCACTATACTCAATTGTCAGTCGCTGGCGATGGAACGCCATTTCGCACGAGCATTGCGTACGAGTGTGCCGTGTTTCTCGCTCCTATAAAGACAATTGCCTCGAAGGGAAAATAAACCCTGCGCGCCTTTGCAGCCTAAACACAGCTACAAGCTTAAAAACAAATTAAATAAACAATTTTGTTTTAGTTATTTATGCGTAATTTGTTAACCCAACGCCTCATCGTACTAACGTTGAAGTTTTCTTGCGTGTTATAATCTAGGAATCAATTTTTCGTGAGGTGTGATATTACGTATCGCACTCCGGACCGCAGGAAAAACTTAGGTCTTATACGGAGCACGACGCTTAGACTACCACCCCATGCACCACTCGAGCTATCACCGAAGTTCGATCACGAATACCAAGTCATGGCTACCAACATTTCCGAGCTTTTGCCTGAACAACGTCGCGGTGCAACGACAGGGAATACCGGCCGAAACTCACACCGCGACGCAGTCACGGGCGGCAACGGCCACTGCGCACGCTTAATACCAACTGTACCACTACCTACTACCAGGCTGGTGAGCTCGGCGCTCTGCGTTCCTTTCGAAACCATGTCCGTACCGATGTAAAGAGAGTTCGAACGGATACCGACAAAATATTACACCCACCGCATCACCCTGTACCGAAACTAAGTGCTAACTTAGAGAATCAGCATCAAATCATAAACTCACTTACTTAATTGGATTCCAGTATTCTTTACTTGATTTAACAAGAAGTTGGGCAACAGGTGGGGGAGATGGATCACTACAGGCTCTGTTTTTTTGTCCGAGCGAACACTTTCCTCAACAATGACATGCAGTGCCTAAAGGCCAAGCAACCTCAGATGGATTCCACACCATTTTCAAAAACGGCCGTCTTTCTCTAAACTCCCTAGGATTTGTTATACTGACTCGCCAAAAATCTGCCTAATCCCGTCAAAGAGGGCGGATCTGGGAGCTGGGGGTACACAAGCAGCCCCACTGGAATTAAAAGTACACCGCTAGCTCCCGAAGAAACAAGCTATGATCCTCCACCGTGCGAGTGCGAGCACATCTTCGTTCCAGACTTCATGAACGGGGAATCCTTGCCCGAACTTGAAACCGAAGCCCCCGTGCACACAGCTTCCCCCCCCAGCACCTGGTGCGCTCCAAGGAAGCCTGCTTGACAGTGTAGACTCGGAATCCGCGGCATGCGTGGAGTCCGATCTGCAAGACATTGTTACTTCCGACTGGGCCTCAAAAGCGCCGTCGGCTTGTAACCTCCCGTCAATGAAAGTTGGCCAAACACCGTTAGCGCATGAAAAATTAGCTATAAGATCAAAACACAGACAAGGAAAACCGTAACCTAGCGATACAGACGACCCCTACCGCTGAGCATAACATGTTTAAGACTCGAAGGAATCTTGGACAGCAGCATTTTGCTCATCTGGAGGCGTGCACCATGGTCTCCGAGTTTATGAAAATCTCCAGGCTGGCCATCTATATACAAGCACCGACTCTGTCCTTCCTGCCATCATTACGACGCTCGGCACCACTCAAGTTGCAACGAAGGTTGAGACACCGGCGGGCGACAAATGCAACAAAAACATTGTGATAGCGGATTTATTCTTCGCCCACCATCGATTATCTCTCGAACGGGAGTAAAAGAGGTTACACGCCAATTGAAGCCGACGAGATTCAGAGGCTTTTGGGACAACGACGAGTCGCCATCGGAGCAGTTCGTGTGCCTGAGCATCGATACAAGACGAATTCGTTGCTCACAGCTACTAAGCCACAGCACCCGTAGACGTTCTACTACTGCCCATCGTACACCAATCTTCAAGACATTCTACTCAGCTCACTGTGAGTCGAGAAGCGAAAAGAACGCGAAGACGAACTTCTGGAGCACTAACTGGCAGTGATGGAGAAGGTTGATGCTTGGCCGAGTTGTCGTTCTATATTCTTCAATTTGTTTATTTATTTATTTATTTACAGTACCCTCAGGGCCATAAGGCATTAGAGAGGGGAGTGGTTAAATGCAAAAAAATGAATGACAAAAGCAGTAAAAAGAAGTAAAAAGGTTATAACAATGGCTTCTAAATATACAATTGTAGCTAATGCATTATAAGGTATAAACGAATATATCAGGTTGGCTTCTCAGTATACAATTTTAGCTAAGGCGTGACAAAACAAAATACAAATGAACATATCATTATACAATGTTAGCTAAGGCTGATTTGAATGATTCATGATCAATAATGGCAGCGGTTGATGCAGGAAGATGGTTCCATTCGACTGAAGTCCTGGGTATGAAAGACTGAAAAAATGCATTTGTCCTTGACGATGGTATTCCGATTTTATTAGCGTGATCCAAACGAGACCATATGAAATGCGGAGGCAAAATGAGCTGATGACGTAGATGCGGGTGATAGAATATCTTATGGAACAGACAGAGACGCAAATTTTTACGGCGATAAGATAGCGTTGGTAGATGAAGGCTACATTTCATTGAAGTTATGCTAGCAGTGCAATTATACGCCTCGAGATTCGCGATCGCTACGCCGCCTGCCGCCGCTTCTCCGCGGCGTTTGCGGGATTACCGCTGCGTGGCTGATAGGTGGTCATGCAGTGTTTTGGTTTTCTTTCGCTTCTCTTTGCCTTTCCGCGCTCTAAACAACTTGTTATGGTGACGTCTGTAAGCTAACTGCACGTTTAGGGCACTTAAAAAAAAACAGCTGCGTCTTGGTAGAGCGCTCTAACGCCAACAAGAGCTACCCGGGGAGGCGGTTCTGCGCGCTTCTTGGCCGCTCTTGCGGGCGTCGGCGATGGCAGCAGCATGTCACCGCTGTCACCTTCGAACACGTCAGCACAAGTGAATTCTATTTATTGTCGCCTCGTTTAGACCTGATATTGGCACTGTAAAAGGTTGGTTCGTTTTGCAGCGCGGACAACAAATGCGGCTTGCTTCGAATACGTACGTCGTAGAAAAATATATTTCGGGGATGTGCTAACCCAATAGCTGACAAAAACGTGTGCCTTTTATGGGAATATAAGCCACGCGAAAATATTAAGTACGGAAAAGAAAATGTTAAGTCAGATATGTGCCCACTCATGTCTTATAGTAAGAACCAAGGTATATGTTAATGAAACCACGGGAAAATGAATGGTCTGCAAGTAAGGAATAAATAGAATAGTACGGGAATAAAAAAAAAACGAGTGCAGCTTCTGAAATGCTAAAGACGTTTGTTTGAGCAAGGTAGTATTCACCAGACCAACTAGATGTGCGAAATGCACTGATATTTCGCTAGACATGGGCAGGTGGGGGGGGGGGGGGATGAGGAGGAGGACGCTCAACTATCGTTGTTTACAAATGCGGAGCGAAATCAACGAATGAACGTTTTAGTAATCACACACACAAGCTGCGTGTTCACTTTTCGTTTGTTTTTCGCCTTGAAAAACGGCTGCTCACTCGGCGGACTCATTTTTTGAAGAATACTGGGTAGGCAGTTCACAAGCGATACGAGGTGTCGTTGGAAGAGTTGATTGATTGATTGCAGGGTTTAACGCGCCGACGCAACGGAGACGATGAGGCACGCCGTAGTGGAGGGCTCCGGATTAATTTTGACCACCTAGAGCCTTAACGCGCGCCGAAATCTCGTACACACGGGCTCGTTGGAAGAGTGTCGTATCTGATAAGGGTCTCTGATTTCGGTTTATGCTAGATTCTGCAGTCTCCCTGTGTCATGACTCATATGACGGTGTTTCGAAGAAGAGTTTGGTCACGGACGCGGATTACTCTTTAAACCCATTTTCGCGCTTCTCGTGGAGGATAAATGTAACAGATGAATCTTTGCGAGCGCTCACCTCGCTCGGGACAAGACGACCCAGCAATAAATTTGTCGTCGTGTGCTGACTCCGGAGTGTAATTTTGCATTATCCATCGTACTTCTTTGGTACAATGTTTGTGAAATTTATGCCGCATTAGCTTGTTCATGGTACTGATCAATATCTGATATGTGATATTGGCAGGCGTAACTTGCGTGCTGTCAGGTATGAGTGCTCCGCTAGATTTTGTAAGTGCACAAAGTCGATTTACATCATAGTGTGTACGGCCGCAACATGACCATCGGAGGAAAGACTGCTTACGGAGACACAGTCACTAAATTTCAGGGCAGCGGAATTGCAATCAGCTGCATGCAAATGCTGGCTTCGGGACGCCGGCCTGTGACACACGCCTGGCGCTCATATAGATCTCACTAATATCGCGTCATAAACGTTTATACTCTCGTGAACATACCACGCTTGCAAACAGAGTGCCTGCTCCACGTTATTCGGTATTTCGAACGCGGACAAACGGTAAATCGCTGTCTTGAACGAGCCCCAAAAGCAACGGCGACAGGGGGGAGCGGGCCGGGGACTCCCGCGCCTGCTTTTGAAACGGGCCGCTAGGGGGATTTCAGTGGCGCCCCTACAGGCCGCGCTCGAGGCGTATAGTTAGAAAGAATGAAGCGAACAGAGTTATTTTGTACCATTTCGAGTGATTGTATTAGCGTATCATAACTTGGATCCCACACTGATGCGGCATACTCCAGTTTAGAACGAACGAGTATTTTGTACATTAGTAATTTAAGTGATGAAGGGGCTCTTGAAAAATTGCGTCGGAGGTATTCTAGCGTGCGGTTAGCATTGGCAATTACATACTCGGTGTGAGTGGTCCATGTTAAATCAGCTGAAATGTGAACACCAAGATATTTATAAGATGATACATGATTTAAACGGGAGTTATCAATAAAATAAGAAGGTAACTGGTGGGCTGTTCTTGTAACACGTAAATATTTACATTTGCTAAAGTTAAGTTCCATGAGCCAAGTTTTGCACCAGGATGAAATAGTATGAAGATCAGATTGCAAGACGGTTATGTCATCAGCGCAAGTTATTTGTCGGTACACAACGCAGTCATCGGCGAATACGTGAATGTTAGAAGAAACGGATGCTGGTAAGTCGTTAATGTATATAAGGAAAAGAAGAGGACCCAACACGGAACCTTGCGGCACACCAGAGTGGACGGGTGTTAACTCAGAGTTATGATTATTAGCGGATACGAATTGCGAACGGTTGGTAAGAAAAAACTCAAGCCAAGATAGAAGTTTGGAATCGAGGTTAAGCTGATGTAGTTTAAACAACAATAGTCTGTGACACACCTTATCAAATGCTTTGGAAAAGTCAATGAATATGCAATCGGCAAACGTGGACTGATCAAGAAAAGAATGCAGTTTATGGGTGAATAATGCGAGTTGCGTTTCACATGAATACGTTTTTCTGAAACCATGTTGTGACAGAGAAAAATAAGAGTTCGATTCTAAAAATTTAACTAGGTTGGAAAACAATATGTGTTCAATTAGTTTACACGGAATACTAGTTAAAGAAATAGGTCGATAATTAAGGGGTGAGTGCCTGTTGCCAGATTTGAAGAATGGAACCACCTTTCCAATTTTAAATTCAATTCGTAGCACACCGTGATCGAGCGACTGTTGATAAATTTTTGGGAATGGAAGAATAGTAACTAGTACTGATTACAATTTTTGGACTGATGAGGTCACATCCAGGAGCAGAGGATAGTTTTAATGATTTAATAAGTTTTTCAACACCACAAGAATCGATGGTAATTGGGGGAATCTGGTTGTGACTGTAATTGCAAGGTAAGGGTAGTGGGACATTAGTAGTTAAATTTGATGCAAAGGCTTGATTGAGAACTTCAGCACTTCGGTTGGAAGGAATAGCGGTATTATTGTCATCAACAAATGTTAAGCAGTCACCATCTTTGGGGGGGGTTAATAACGCGCCAAAACTTTTTTGTATCGGTTGATAACATCGATGGCAAAGTAGTAATCAAAAAATTTTCTTTAGCATTTTTAAGAGCAGTGACGTAATCTTTAGATGCCTCTTTGTAGGCAGCCCACCGAACGGAGCTAGGGGACAGCCTGGCTAAGTTATATAAACGTTCCTTTCGGTTAGATAAGCGTTTTAAGTGAGTAGAATACCATGGCGCGTTATCATTTGAAACTATGATGCGAGTGGGTATGTACTTATCTGTTAGTTCCTTAATTTTGTCAGAGAACATGTCCCAGTTAGTTTGCACCGAGCGACAGTCGAACTCTTCGAGGAACGGGTCGAGAAAACCAGATAATTCTTCATTAAATGCGTCAAAATTGCCTCTTTCGTAAAGCCGAATTGTTTTAATCTTATTTTTAGATTTCGGACGTGGTAAGTTAATGTCAAACGATAGCATACAGTGGTCGCTTAAGCCGGGTAGGTGCGCAATACTGGATAAGTAATCTGGTCTAGAAGTTAGTACATGATCAAGAATATTGGCAGACGTTTGCGTTGATCTAGTTGGCTGCCTGATCAGCTGTGATAAAGAAAAAACTGAACACGTGTTGAAGAAGTCATTACCAAAGGTTGAAAAAGGCTGCAATGTGGGCGGTTCATTTTCCCAAGATATGTTTGGAATGTTAAAGTCACCAAGTAGGAACAACGGGATATTAGTATGACGCGTGCAAACCAGGTTGATAATATCGTGTAGCTCATTTATAAATGTAGGAGTATTATGGGGTGGACGGTAGCAAACACCGATGATAAGCTTTTGGGAAGTTATTTCGATGATAGCCCAAATTATTTCTAGGTTGCTTTGCACATGAATACATTGTGATGGAATGTTTTTATTGATGGCTAGGAGGACGCCACCCCCCGATCGCAAAGTGCGGACACAACGAAAAACCGAGAAACGGTGTGCTGGAAAAAATAATTCATGATCTGAAATGTGCGGCCGTAGCCACGTCTCAGTAATACTAAAATGTCTGGTTTAATTGTCTCAACTGCCGATGTTAGTGAGTCACGCTTGTTGAGGATACTACGAATGTTAGTGAAAAGAAGTGATACACGCGACAGGTCCTCACCACTTCCCCTCACGCGCCCCTACGAGGACGTAGTAGCGCGCGGGTTCAAGCGACGCTGATCGTTAGTGATTGAGGGTCGTCGTACGTCTTCGGATATTTCATTAGTAGCCTTATTGTAGATGTAGTGCGTCTTGTTAATAACGAGTGTTTTGTATTGAAGGTGAAAGAGTGGTTCGCCTGGTTGATTTTTCGCAAACGCAGTTAGTTTGTTACGAATTTCCCGCGTTGCAGGGCAGAAATCTTCGGACACCGTTATGTCATTTTCTTTAAGTTTCTTGCGTGCAGAAAGTACTTGGTCCTTTGTTTTAAAGCTTGAGAATTTAACCATTATTGGACGAGATTCAGTAGGAGAAGAAGACCTTAAACGATGAGCGCGTTCGAACGCGTCGTCCGGAAAAGTTGGGAGAACGTTAGTGAGGACCCCCTTCACGACCGATTCAGATTCCTCCCAAGTCTCGCGGGGAGAGTCCTGGAATCCATAAAAGATCAGGTTATTTCGTCGAGATCTATCCTCAAGATCGTCCACACGCGACTGCAAGGAATCATGATTACTGACTACAGTCGCTATATCCTCGTCGATACGCTCGAGCACTTCGGTTTCCTCTTCTACTGTCAAGAGACGCGTTTGGATGTTTTCTATGCTGGCTTCAACTTTCTTTTGTCCTGCTTGGAGGGATTTAAAGCCAGCCTCCAAATAAGCCTGACACTTCGCCGCATGTATGGAACGGGACTTCAGATCCTTAAGTAGGTGAAACACGACGTTCATCTGCTCAGCGGGGTCATCGGGCAAACTTTCAAGTGCAAGAATATCGGCAGAGCGAGTCTTGGGGGGACCGGGATTGGTTTCCACATCGCCCGAGCATAGTAGCAAAAACGACATTGAGAAACAGTCGGCGATAATGTCACACAACACCCCGGGGCACGGGAGCAATAGCAAACAACGATTGTCACTTCTCTTTGCGTATAACGAATAAGTATTACGCGTCTGCAAAACGTAGAGGCGAGAAGCGTGAGCCATGCTGCCTAGACTGCTCCCGTGCCCGCTGAGGTGGCTGGCTGGCAGGTCGCGTTTTATACAGGCCGGGCTGGACGGTGTTGACGTAGATGAGGTGGGTGCGCCGAAGTCCGTGCGCAAGAAGAAAGTCACGTTCAAAGGTCGGCTGTGGTCCCAGGGGTGATTGATTAGTTATCTTCACCGGCTCAGGAAAGATTGTAGATGCGCCTGCCGAAACAGACGCTCTTGGCAAACGAAGCAGCACCGCAGACATGAAGAAAGCCTGCAAAACGTAGAGGCGAGAGCCATGCTGCCTAGACTGCTCCCGTGCCCACTGAGGTGGCTGGCTGGCAGGTCGCGTTTTATACAGGCCGGGCTGGACGGTGTTGACGTAGATGAGGTGGGTGCGCCGAAGTCCGTCCGCACGAAGAAAGTCACGTTCAAAGGTCGGCTGTGGTCCCAGGGGTGATTGATTAGTTATTTTCACCGGCTCAGGAAAGATTGTAGATGCGCCTGCCGAAACAGACGCTCTTGGCAAACGAAGCAGCACCGCAGACATGAAGAAAGCCTGCAAAACGTAGAGGCGAGAGCCATGCTGCCTAGACTGCTCCCGTGCCCACTGAGGTGGCTGGCTGGCAGGTCGCGTTTTATACAGGCCGGGCTGGACGGTGTTGACGTAGATGAGGTGGGTGCGCCGAAGTCCGTCCGCACGAAGAAAGTCACGTTCAAAGGTCGGCTGTGGTCCCAGGGGTGATTGATTAGTTATTTTCACCGGCTCAGGAAAGATTGTAGATGCGCCTGCCGAAACAGACGCTCTTGGCAAACGAAGCAGCACCGCAGACATGAAGAAAGCCTGCAAAACGTAGAGGCGAGAGCCATGCTGCCTAGACTGCTCCCGTGCCCACTGAGGTGGCTGGCTGGCAGGTCGCGTTTTATACAGGCCGGGCTGGACGGTGTTGACGTAGATGAGGTGGGTGCGCCGAAGTCCGTCCGCACGAAGAAAGTCACGTTCAAAGGTCGGCTGTGGTCCCAGGGGTGATTGATTAGTTATTTTCACCGGCTCAGGAAAGATTGTAGATGCGCCTGCCGAAACAGACGCTCTTGGCAAACGAAGCAGCACCGCAGACATGAAGAAAGCCTGCAAAACGTAGAGGCGAGAGCCATGCTGCCTAGACTGCTCCCGTGCCCACTGAGGTGGCTGGCTGGCAGGTCGCGTTTTATACAGGCCGGGCTGGACGGTGTTGACGTAGATGAGGTGGGTGCGCCGAAGTCCGTCCGCACGAAGAAAGTCACGTTCAAAGGTCGGCTGTGGTCCCAGGGGTGATTGATTAGTTATTTTCACCGGCTCAGGAAAGATTGTAGATGCGCCTGCCGAAACAGACGCTCTTGGCAAACGAAGCAGCACCGCAGACATGAAGCCTGCAAAACGTAGAGGCGAGAGCCATGCTGCCTAGACTGCTCCCGTGCCCACTGAGGTGGCTGGCTGGCAGGTCGCGTTTTATACAGGCCGGGCTGGACGGTGTTGACGTAGATGAGGTGGGTGCGCCGAAGTCCGTCCGCACGAAGAAAGTCACGTTCAAAGGTCGGCTGTGGTCCCAGGGGTGATTGATTAGTTATCTTCACCGGCTCAGGAAAGATTGTAGATGCGCCTGCCGAAACAGACGCTCTTGGCAAACGAAGCAGCACCGCAGACATGAAGAAAGCCTGCAAAACGTAGAGGCGAGAGCCATGCTGCCTAGACTGCTCCCGTGCCCACTGAGGTGGCTGGCTGGCAGGTCGCGTTTTATACAGGCCGGGCTGGACGGTGTTGACGTAGATGAGGTGGGTGCGCCGAAGTCCGTCCGCACGAAGAACGTCACGTTCAAAGGTCGGCTGTGGTCCCAGGGGTGATTGATTAGTTATTTTCACCGGCTCAGGAAAGATTGTAGATGCGCCTGCCGAAACAGACGCTCTTGGCAAACGAAGCAGCACCGCAGACATGAAGAAAGCCTGCAAAACGTAGAGGCGAGAGCCATGCTGCCTAGACTGCTCCCGTGCCCACTGAGGTGGCTGGCTGGCAGGTCGCGTTTTATACAGGCCGGGCTGGACGGTGTTGACGTAGATGAGGTGGGTGCGCCGAAGTCCGTGCGCACGAAGAAAGTCACGTTCAAAGGTCGGCTGTGGTCCCAGGGGTGATTGATTAGTTATCTTCACCGGCTCAGGAAAGATTGTAGATGCGCCTGCCGAAGCAGACGCTCTTGGCAAACGAAGCAGCACCGCAGACATGAAGAAAGCCTGCAAAACGTAGAGGCGAGAGCCATGCTGCCTAGACTGCTCCCGTGCCCACTGAGGTGGCTGGCTGGCAGGTCGCGTTTTATACAGGCCGGGCTGGACGGTGTTGACGTAGATGAGGTGGGTGCGCCGAAGTCCGTGCGCACGAAGAAAGTCACGTTCAAAGGTCGGCTGTGGTCCCAGGGGTGATTGATTAGTTATCTTCACCGGCTCAGGAAAGATTGTAGATGCGCCTGCCGAAGCAGACGCTCTTGGCAAACGAAGCAGCACCGCAGACATGAAGAAAGCCTGCAAAACGTAGAGGCGAGAGCCATGCTGCCTAGACTGCTCCCGTGCCCACTGAGGTGGCTGGCTGGCAGGTCGCGTTTTATACAGGCCGGGCTGGACGGTGTTGACGTAGATGAGGTGGGTGCGCCGAAGTCCGTGCGCACGAAGAAAGTCACGTTCAAAGGTCGGCTGTGGTCCCAGGGGTGATTGATTAGTTATCTTCACCGGCTCAGGAAAGATTGTAGATGCGCCTGCCGAAGCAGACGCTCTTGGCAAACGAAGCAGCACCGCAGACATGAAGAAAGCCTGCAAAACGTAGAGGCGAGAAGCGTGAGCCATGCTGCCTAGACTGCTCCCGTGCCCACCTTCACGGAGCAAACTTAAATTCTTAGCGCCCGTGTGTCTCTTGTTTCTTTGTTGTTTGCGCTGTGAATTCAAGAAAGGCCTGAAGCGCTGACTTTCGGTTAACGATCGGCGAGAAGTCACTGGGGCTGTCGTAACAGAACGACGACGAAGCTGAGGACCGTGAACGTATCTGATGACGTTGACGAAGAACCAAACAACTTCGTTTTGCCACCGTATGACTCTCTCCGCAAGACACTGCACCGGAGGCGTCGCGTGCCGAGCAAGGCAGCACCATAGCGAGGTGCTCGACCAGAAAAGGGACCCGCGTACTTGGCATCGACATGTGCAGGATGCGTACGTTCAAGACGAAGCTGCGGCTCGGAACAGAGAAGTTCTAGACGCGTCCTACTAGGAGCCCGAGCTTCAGTTCAAGTTTTCGGACAAACTGTGGGACTCGCTCCGCTAGCATACTTCCGAGAAGAACTTGCTCGACAGAGGTCGGGCACAACAGTCCGCAACTTGCGACTCCCCAACATAACTGAGACGCAGCGCCAGCAGAAAAGTGTCAAACTGCCAGCCATATTGGCGACATATATCGGTTGCTGCCTGTACTTACAAGCGCGGACGCGCGACGTGCGGCGGCGGGAGAATGTTGAGTATGCTGGGAGTATGCTGGTGTATTCGCCATCTTTATCAACAAGAACGGTGTAAGAACCCTGTCAATAAAGATGGCATCCCCGTGGTGGTCAGCCACGACGAGCACCTTTCCCCTCCCGCCCGAACATTTACAGCAAGAGCTCTATGACGTTTAACCGTGACGACAAGGCATATTGCTGTATACTTATCACTGCATCTGACAGAACAGGTACGTAATGGTCCCACTTGCGTAAGTAAGCTCTCCGCAGTGAAACGTCTGCTGCAGAACAAGATGCCAGCGCCTTGAGTGGAGTTCGTGCACGCCGTATCGAGCAGCGTCCGCACTCACCGTACGTGGTTCCTGGAGTCAGGTCCTCCAGCACAACCCTGTGGACGATGATCAGCCTCCGCTCGTTGCCGCCATCGTAGAACTTGGAACTGTTACCAATGGCTCGGTGGTCTAGGCTCTGCTCGCCGAACTCCACCACGGACTCGTTGGTCGGGTCGAATGTCGTCCATGTCACCACCATCTGGGTCGGGAGCGCTGCAAGCCAATAGCAGCACTGGTTATTCTCCACTCAAATCTTTGGGGGAAGTCGAGTGACACAGCAAAACATTATCCGTCTCAAAATGTGGACATGTTCTAGCCCGTGCAAAAAAACCCCACGGTACGTAATTCCGCGTGTCGGCCTACTCTTCAGAAGAAGACAAAAGGAGGGGAAGGGGAGCGCCACGACACTTTGCCGGGTATTACGGACCAGCAAATATAACTTGCGACTTCGTTTTCGGCCTCTCTTCAGCGAAAACACACATTTAAAACGCCAAGGGATGAACATCTTGGTTAGCGCACTTCCGTTTTAAATAAAGGAAATGCTGCAATACCAACGTTGGAAAATTTAAAAAGAAAGCAGTCTAGTCCCGTTCAGATGGTAAGACAGAATTTGGCAAGGGAAACGTTCAGTAACCACGAAAGATTTTCTGGTTTTGACATTTCGGCGTGGCTTTTTAGAATGAGAAAAGTGTGAGAGCAGACACATCCCCAGATATGTTAGCTTCGGTCGAGATTCCCGAATCGTCCCACTGCCTGGCATTAAGGAGGGGGTGCATGCACATGTATACTTATTACTCGCTGATGGAACACGCAGACAGAGAAAACTGAGAAAACACAGAGAACACCACAGGGGCGCTTTGTCTCTGATGTGCGCTGTGAGCATGGCTGTCGTCCAACCAGTTCTATTCTCCCTACTTCTAGGTATATAATGAGAAAGTCATTAATGAGCTTTTGCTTTACAGCCTTCCAATACTCAGGACAGTCACCCTCATGTCACGCGACCTCTTCGCCGCTATGGTGTTTGAGGTACGAGTGGCGCTTTGTAGAAAAACGCCACTGGCAGTTCCTTGACGATTGTCTTTTTTGGACTACTTCAACGCGCAAATTTTGGTCTGTCTGTCTGTCTGTCTGTCTGTCTGTCTGTCTGTCTGTCTGTCTGTCTGTCTGTCTGTCTGTCTGTCCGTCCGTCCGTCCGTCCGTCCGTCCGTCTGTCTGTCGGTCTGTCTGTCGGTCCCTCTATTCAGCCTTTCGGCCAAAAATTGAAACAATTCGTCGAAAATAAGTAAATATAGGCACAACCATTTAAAACAACCAAATCAGACATGGTGAAGAAACTGCAATTTTATGAGAACACAAGGAAAAGAACCAGAAAGGACGATCGCTGACTAACAACTGGGATTTTATTGAAAAATAACAAGCATTTATACATAAAATACCATCGAACTGCGCATGCGCTCTCATCAGTATCACATCAGACACTGAAATCAATAAAGAGAAGGAATAAGCTTGCTCCAAGGTTCGACGACAATTCAACAACAATCAACAAAACGACCACACCCGCCGGCTCCAGACCAACTCTTACCGCCACTCCACCCTCCTCCACCATATCTACCCCACCAAGTATCGCAGCACCTGCCACTTCTGCCCCCAGCCAGGCACCGTGCACCATCTGAGCTGGGAGTGCCAACAATCCCCATCCCTCACACCCAATCCCCCTCCCACGTACGAGCACTGGGTGGACCGGCTGTCCTGCTCGCACCTCTCTACCCAGCGCATGCTGATAGGGAGGGCACGAGCGGCCAGCAAGGACCAGGGCATCCCGGACTAGCGGACGCCCCCCATCAGGCCGGTGCCCTCACCATCCTGCACTATTAAGCTCGAAATTAAGGGTGTTTATTCTCTCTCTCGCTCTTTATCGTGTAAACAAACATAGGCCTCACTGATGCATTTGTCACCAAGCCTTTTTATGTACAAAGCCTCTATTAGTATTTCTCGTTTGAGTTTATTAGGATGTCTACCGGCGTAGCGGGTGGAGCACATTCCGGCCCGCTACATGTGCTACAGATATGTGAGGCGTAGCGACATGTCGTGTGTAATGGTGTAGCGGCTGGAGCAGATACTGCGCATGCGCCCCCGGCCAGCTTGTGGGAACTCATGTGTTCTTCGCACACAGTGGGGCTGTTTTGTATATTTCTACTTGACTCCCTTCCCCCCGCTTTGACTCCGCTTTGAAAACTTCTGTGTCGTACGCAACGTTTGACGGCTGGATTTCCAGGCATCATCATTCTTTTGTGTGTGGTTCCAGTGCGTTCCGGAACTGTTTCGGAAGTGTTACTTTGTAGGTTCGAGTTCTGGTGTTGTCGCACCCCAGAGTGTTGAATCTCATCTTTTAATGTTCCCCTTTTTTAAAGAAAACCCAATGAAATTATCGCCGCTGCCAAGACAGTGTGCGATACAGGCCGGGATCTTCTGGAGAAGTTTATAGTCCTTCCACACTAATCATTCTGAATCAGAATCTAACCGTAAATCATACATTCTAGTGCTTGCTAAGGCGTTGCCCTGCTGAGCACGAGGTCGAAGGTTCGATTCCCGGCCGCGGCGGCCGCTTTTCTGGTGGAGGCGAAAAGCAAAAACGCCCGTGTGTACGAGATTACGGCGCGCGTTAAAGGTACCCTTGTGGTCAAAACTGATCCGGAGCCCTCCACTACGGCGCGCCTCATCGCCTGCGTTGCGTCGGCGCGTTAAACCCTACAATCAATGAATTCTAGTGCTTGCAAGTGCGTTACACTGAACCGTCAATAGATGGTTGGGGCGATTGCGTATTGTTATTCCAAAGATTATGTACCGCATGCATGGCGTGAGGTGCGTTGTATTTTGTCGCGCACTGAAGTGTCTACGTTAATTTAAGGCACGGGATGGTACTCCATCAATCTACTTAAATGCAGCTGTAGTAAGCCAACAAAGGTATATTAATGATATTCCAACAACCAAATTTAAACCGGATTTTTTCAGGCGTTTACAAGACGTCTTATACACCGACTCAGTAATATACCCAAAACAAATTTCACGGGTGCTTTCTAATCCCTATTCTAAACCGGATTTTTTTTTTTTGACGTTTACAAAACCGGATATAAATCTTCTAGGTAAGGTTGAGCCAGCCGGACATTAGCAGAGATACTATAAGACGTCGTCACTACAGCGGGCGTCCTTTTCAAGTAGTTTTGTACCCATTTTTTTTTTCGTCTGGAATATAAACCTTTTCATCCCTTAAGCTTTAATAAGATCAGGATTTGTTCTGAGCTGTGTTGCTCACGCGCAGTCACATCTCCCTGTCGACTGCGCTATAGGGCCGCTAGCACAGCCCACTGATTTAAAACGGTCTATACCGTTTTAAATCAGTGGGCCCGGGGGAGCACACCGGGCCCGTGCCCCTTCCCCCCCCCCCCCCCCCTTCGAAATGTTTCGTGCCATGCTAGAGTGCGGTTTAAGTAGCCTGAAGAACCGCCTGAAGTCACCTACAGGTGCAGAACCTGCAGTTTTAAGGACATTCTTGCTCATTTAAAGCAATGTCGGATCCCTGTGCCCGTTCCAGATGCTGCCCGGCTGCATTTGGCGCCGGTTACACCGAGCTGCGCTGGAAACCTGCCGCGAGCGCTGTTTCGCAGGCGGAACAGCACGGCCGCGAAATTGCGGAACAGCAGGAAAAGCCTCATATAGGCATACATTTGGTCTGGACTTTAGCGTGTCATTCCTTGTCTTTAAACTGGTACAAGGTGTAATCACATGAAAGAGCATGTTACTGTATTTTGTTCAGTCAACTATCAATCCTTGATACGTTTATTTTTCTATCGATATCGCACTTCATTGACTATTGCAGTTCCATAATTTCTACTGCATGAAAAGCATTGCTCTGCCCATCTTGTATTTCCTCCACATAAACAGACTGTACAATTCTCCTTATTGAGGAGCTTTGTCTGTTTGACACTATTCCATTGTTTCCTTGACCTCCCTTTTGGTTAGAATCAGCATTCTGTATTCCCTTAACCGGAATTTTACTGAAGCCATGTCTGTTTGGTTTAACGGATAGAAATAGAATGAAATTTAAGAAACGCGCAACAAGCTCAACATTCAACAACAGTGCAATATGTTCCGCTAAGCGTAAATTTACTATTCACGTTACTAGCACAAAAAATAACAAAAAGGCGGTTAATTGCTTCAGGACGAAGACGCACGTTTGCTAGCTTCACCGCCATAACATACGAATGTGCTGTACGTACAGTCCACTGCGATTCGAAGGTTATTGCGGGAAAGCTACTCTTTCAAATGAAGCAGACAGAACACCAGCTTTAGCAAATATTCCATGCGCGCCGGAGACACGAAAAGCCCACTGAGCGAGCCGCACGGTCGCTGGGCAGGCGGCGGGCCCCACGGCCGCGAACTGGCGCAGGCAGGCGCAGGTAGCTCGAGTGATGGCTTGTTACCGCGGCACGAACTTTTACCCAACTTTCAACCATGGCAGCTTATATGAGGAAGGAGTTAATGATGCGATGGCGGGTTGCATTCAAAATTGTCATCTGCACCGCTTACGAGAGCGGAAATCGAATATCCGCTGCAGTGCTAAGCCGAACACATCTGTAGGCGGACCTGTAGGCAGACCGGCCGGCTGCTCCCAGCGCGCGCCTCCCCAACCAATGTGTCGAGCGTCGCGCGTCATTCTCTAGCCGCGGCAGCGATTTGCACTCGCAGCGCCTGCGTCACGTCCACGGTCGCTTTTTAATTAAGCGGCTCGCGAGGTCAGTACGTGGGGGCATTCGCAGAAAGTGCCGGCGATGCGGATTCGACAGTGCTACGGCAGCTCTGCTCAGTGATATCCCTTCGACGGTCACGTGGACAGCTTTGTTCACACAAAATCCATCGTTTCGCGGCACCCGCTGAAACCGAAAATGCGAATGGCCGCATTGAAAATGAGGTTTCTACAGGTGATAAGTAGGTCACTAGCTACTTATTTATTTATTTATTTAATTATACATACTGCAGCCCCCATTTGGGGCTATGGCAGGAGTGAGCATTCACGGAACAAAAAATAGCAATTAAACAGATCAACAGAGCAATAAAACAAAAGAACAGTTAATGCAAATCAGCAAGGGCAAGCAAAAAATTTTCCAGTGGACGGGAGCGAGCATCACCGGACAATCCATTCCAGAGTTCGGCAGTGAAAGGAAAAAAACTAAATTTGAATGCGTTGGTTCGACAATGGTAAGGCTTGATATTAAGGTGGTGATTACTTCTAGTTATGGACGGCGAGGCAAATGGTTATCGCAACAAAAAAAAACACGATGTTGCAAAATTTTTGTGCCAGTGCCCTTTATGAGTTCGGGTTTTCAGCGCATGCTGTGCGAGAAATATTTCTTACGTCACAACTTCGTCCCTGTCTTTAAAGCATGCGAATTAGCCGAGTTTGATTGATTGGTTGTAGGGCTTAACACGCCGACGCAACGCAAGCGATGAGGCGCGCCGTAGTGGAGGGCTCCGGATTAATTTTGACCACCTGGGGACCTTTAACGTGCGCCGAAATGTCGTACACACGGGCGTTTTTGCGTTTCGCCTCCATCAGAAAAGCGGCCGCCGCGGCCGGGAGTCGAACCCGCGACCTTGTGCTCAGCAGCGCAACGCCTTAGCCACTGAGCCACCGCGGCGGGTAGCCGAGTTTGATAGCAGCCATGGTTGGTAACCAACTTTGCCATTATAGCGTGTAAAGGAACTTTAGAGGAAAGAAGCACAGGAAATCCAAAAACGCGCCCGTTGTTGAGCCCCCACAGATATCAGCGAGTATTGGTAAGGTGACTAGTAAAAACATTCCGCTCGAGATAAACGAGCTGCTTCAAACTGTTTTCCTATGTCACTAGATAAGATACAGAGTACCGTCACTGAGGCACTCAAATGAGCAACGGCGGCAATTTTGTTGTTTATCAGTGTTTCCAGACTGCCGCATCTGCGGCCTCACCGCTAAATTTGACGAGGTCATTTGTGAGCAACGCCACCGAAGACGTGGCAATACGGCGTCTTCGGACACACTTCTGTAGCTGAAATGCAGCGAAACGCGTTATCTTTGATTCGCGTTCGGAACGACGCCAGTCGCGCGCAGCCGCAGAGCAGGGAGGACAAGCTGAGACAGTTGACCGACATGCCCCTGAACAACCACAGTGTAGACAAATGTCGCGTGATGCGAACTGTCCCGTGATCAGGGCGGCGACACAGAACTGCTGTGGAAAGGCAGTGCCGATACCCTGTAACCTTACCTGGTGACACTGTGTTTTCCCAGTTGCGAGTCCAAAAGTGAACAATAGGCGCGTATCCATGCCCACTCATCACAGCCACAGTTATCTTAGCTCCTGTTTGCAAACTTTATCGTGCACGTAGACGGGATTTTCACGAGCGCCCATTCCCAAAGGCGTTCCTACCTAACGGTGCACCCCGCAATCAGCGCGCCTTCTTGCGGCCTGGTCAGCACCACGCAACGGCCATCAACGGCTCCAAGTATTTCGGATACGGACACTCCAGACATCAATGCAGTGATGCCAGGCCGAATTTAGGCGGGAGATGGTGCACCGCCATCATAAGCCTGCTTGTGCGCACTGCAGGAAGGAGGCTTCTCGCATGTTCATCCTGCCACTCCAGTCTTGCGGTGCTCTTTGCCTCCGTATTGCCTAATTTAATTCCTCAGACGAGTCAGCTGTCCTCTCTACTTCTAGTCCCGTTCACAGGAACCATTTATTGAACAGCTGAATTATATTAAAATGGCATGACATGTCCGCAACAATCAAGTAAAAAACAAACGTTGAAGAAGCGGTCTACAAAGTGACGGGCACGGTCGAGCGTCGTCGACTAAAATGTAGAGGTGTTTTCCCGGTGAGCATCTAGTTTTCAGCGTTATTAAATCCTGAACAATCGAATTGGATCGGTGCCATTGTTCATCAAAGAGACGTTTGATAGACAAAAGTATCGAAAGGGGGAAACCATCTTACGAGGTCGCCTGGCGCGGCGCATAATAAACAGAGGAAACCTCGGCTCAGCTCTAAAAAGCTAAAATAATAGCCTCGCGCGGCCAGGCGCTGGTAAAAAAAGGTAAGACATGCTCGCGGCACTATACACACAACCTACACATAATTACATACAAAACTTTAATACACAGACGCGTTATAATTTCAACTGATACAAAAATTAAATACATACAAAACTTATTGTTATATTCGTATATTCCACTGTACTACGAAGCGCGAGGCTGCAAGCGAGCGGCCGCCTGTGCCCGCCACTGCCCCGCTTCTCGGGCGCGGTGAAAACGAGGGAGAGGGCGATCTCTTGGAAACAAAAAAATGGCCGCGTATCTGCTCCTTTCATTGTAAATGTGCTGGGGTTAGATCTACAAAGCGCCTTCGACAGCGTCCGCCACGCGGCGATACTGACCCAGGTCTCGCGGCTAAACATGGGTGAAAGATCATTTAATTAGATCAAAGACTTCCTGTCAAACCGCACCACAACCATCCATGCCGGAGACACTCAACTATCACCTAAGACCTTAGGCAATCACCGCAGGCGCGGTGATTTCCCCCATTTTGTTCAACTTAGTAATGATCGACGTGGCCAACCACCCGGACCTTGGCCATACCATCTATGCCGACGATATTACGCTCTGGGTAGCGAAGGGAAGCGACGGCCACATCGAAGAAACCCTGCAACGTGCCGTCGAAGTAGTGGAGACCCGCCTAGAAGGCACGGGTCTGGTCTGTTCGCCGGTCAAATCAGAGCTGCTAATCCTACCGCATCGAGAACGCAAGCCATGCGCTTCCGCGGCTGACAACATAAGGTTACACACAAGAGACGGTACCACCATCCCACGGGTCCAGACACTGCGCGTCCTAGGCCTCTACATCGACGCCCATCGACGGAACGGTCTGACGATCCACAAGCTGGAGGCGAAGACCACGGCGGCCATTGGTCTCATACGCAAAATCTCCAACCGCCACGCCGGAATGAAAGAAGCAAACCTGCTGCGCCTGGTTCAATCGTTCGTCGTCAGTCACATTGCATACGTAGCGGCCTTCCACAACCGGCAAGCCGCCGAGCGAAGGAAGATTGCGGCGCTCATCCACAAAGCTTACAAGGCAGCCCTGGGGCTATATGCTTGCACTCGCACAGACAAGCTCCTAGAACTAGGGGTACACAACACCCTAGAGGAGATTGCCGAAGCACAGCAAACAGTAAAACTCGAGAGGCTGACCACCACCCGGACACGCCGTTACATCCTACAGCGCCTGGGCTTGCGCCCACAGCAGCAACCAAGGCAGCTCCAGTCTGACCACGAAGCCTCCATGCCTAAGGGCACGCTCGAGAGGCTGTACGTGCACCCACTGCCCAAGCATATGCACTCGGAACACAACAAAGAAAGACGGCTCGCTCGGGCCAGGGCCCTCACATCTACGTACGCCGCAGACACTGGCGCTTCCTACGTGGACGTGGCGGCCTATCCGGGAAGACCCAATACTTACGTTGCCGTGGCGATGGCGGCCACGGACGGTACAGTAAAGTCAGCAAGCAGCTTCAAGGCGCAGAATGTGAAGCAAGCTGAAGAGATGGCTGTAGCCTTGGCCATCGTGGACCCGCAAACAACCACGGTACTAAGTGACTCCAAGTCGGCAATGCTGGCATACGCAACCAACCAAGTGAACCCAAACACTGTGAAAGTGCTGTGCAGTGCGCGTACCAACGGGCTCCGATGGTTCCCCGCCCACGTGGGTCCCTTGGGCCTCCGCGGCGGACTGACGAACCGGAACGAGGAGGCCGACTACGCCGCGCGCGAGCTCACCAGACGCGCGGCGTCCATGAGTCTGGCCTCTTCACCGGACCCGTCCGGCGACGTAGAGATGCCCGACCCCCTCACCACATACGGGGACATCTTGAAGTGGTACCGGCAGACCCGAAGACGACGTCCGCCACCTCACTCAAATCTAAATCGGGAAGAAGCAGTTCTCTACAGACAATTACAGACCGAATCGCTCCTTACCCCAGTGCTTGCACAACATCTGTGCCCCGGTGTATACTGTTGAAGAACCGAGGCGGGGACCGCGGAACGTGGGTGATTCCTTTTAATGGCGGATGGAACTTCTCAATGATGGTGATAGTTAAGGGCAGCTGCTAATAGCCACCTCTTCCTCTTCTAATATTTTTAACATCCTCCGGCCGCGCGATTAGCACAGGGAGGTGCTGAAACTAGAGTTTTCAGTGGCCATTTAGCGTCGCTCCCTTCGTTGCACCGAACAGCAAAGCTCATTAAAGTTCATTAATCAGTTCATGAATCAAATCGATGTAATGTCCGTGGTAGCTGCATTCTGTTTCCACCTATGTTTCCAGCGTCGGTGGCACAGCCGCTCTGTGGAATGAGACCGTCGTAAGCGGTGTGTCTGGAGCGTCGGTCGTCCTCGTTAATCACGTAGCGATTCCCGCGGAAGCATATTGCTGAATGCGCATCGGACAGCCTGGCGTGTGTTGGGGGAACTACTGTGCCGGTTGGGTCCTTTCGTCCGGATGTTCATCGCACACCTTTCCTTTCTCGTTATTTCAATCAGACGCCAGTTGGTCAGGTGCTTTGGGGAAACCTTACTTCTGTTAGTTGCCTGTGTGCATAGTGGGGCCCCGGCATTTCGCTGTTTTTGTGGTCTTCGTTTGAAAGTCGGTGTCTTCACATTTCCACGTTTTACATGGGCCAGTAAAATTCTTTTCAAACCTTTGCTGCAGCAAAGGCGACATCTATCCGGCGTCTCCAAGGGTGAGCCTGAGTTTCTTCTTTGGCTTCGATAGCTCTGCTGTCCTTCTGTGTTAACCTGTGGTTTTTCATTAGGCCGTTTCTTGCACATTGATGTCGTCGTCTTGTCGCTAAAAACTTGTACACAAGATCGATCAGCAGGTTCCTGCACAGCCGTCTCGTTCATCAAACTATTCGTCCTTTTTGTTGCCTGTAATCGAGACATTTCATCGTTCGGGTTGCAGTCGTCTGAGCGAGCAACAGGAACGGGTTCCTCCACTTGGTTATTCCTTGAACTAGTCCCCTCCTTGAAGGAAACAGCTTGTTCCCTGACTTCTGGCTGATGATGTTCTTTCAGAGGCGTCGTCAAATTGCTCTTTTCGTTCATAAGGTGACTGTTCTCCAAAGCCGATTCGTTGATGTTTACGATACCATCCTGCTTTTCCAGGGCTATTGTAACAATGTTATCGGTAGAATACTTTTCCAATTCCGGGAACAATCGCTCCATTCTAAATTTGGTCAACAGGATCAGATCTTCGAATTCATAGGCGGCTTCACATTCTTTCTCTAAATCATCCAAGTCGAGAAGTACTTCAATTTCGCTGTCCAGCTTTTTTAGGAGCACATGTTTTGTCATTAGGCTTTTCTTGAGCGAAATAAGCTCACCGATTGATGGTGCCTCGGTATTCATCCGTGATTTTATGTCGTTGATCAGTGTAGTGGTATCGTTTCGGATTAGGTTTCTTCGTTTGCAAAGGGCCTCCATGTCGATGCTTGGCGTCGGCAATATCTGTAGGTCGCCGAGTAGAGTCATGGTAGGCGAGAAACCTAAGCCGTTTCTTCCATTGGTCCCGGCAGGCGTTCGTTAAGAGTCGGTAACGTAGTTGAGGCAGTCTGATCGTTGGTCGCTTGGCGAGGCCTCAATTGATCCCTGGGTAGTCGCGTCGGCCTGCGGTCCGTGGTCAGCGGTCACAATCTAGTCCCATCGTTGTGGTCACTCACGTCATCGTTGTGGGGCGGTGCGCACTCAGGTCTTCAACTGTATTATCCATTAATCCTGGTCACGGCACCATTTTGTTGAAGAACCGAGGCGAGGACCGCGGGACGTGGGTGAATCTTTAATGGCGGATGGAACTCGATCTGTAATGATGATGATACCACTATCAGCAGGCAGCTGCTAATGGCCACATCTTCTTCCTTTCTGATTTTTCCAACATATACGAAAGTGAAATGTGCCGTGTATGTCATAGTGCGCGTGCGACACTCAGCCATATACTCTGGAACTGCAGGACACAGCCTGCCGAGGCAGCGCAAGGAACTCTGCCCTCTCATATCACAGAAGCCATGAACGCTAAAGACTACAGTGCACAAATCCAGGCCGTCCAGCAGGCGAAGGCTGCCCTGGCACGCCAGCGGCCCGAAAACGCAACCCCACCTGGGAAGCGTGAGTAGGCCCGGGCACCAGGCAGGCCTCCGCGACGTAGAGGCGACGTCGTAGCTGCCAGTGATTCCAATAAAGTTGTTCCTCCTCCTCCTCCTTGTAAATGTCGTGAAAAGACGATAGTCTTTGCAGACATTTGCCGAGAAAATGCCTCCCTTTGCTTTCCCGCTCACTTCTCATGCTGTTCCTGTACCGTCGCGCTCATCCCAAGGTAAACACACTAAAGGTTTGCGCAAGGCGATTTGAATTTACCGCGTTCCACTGCTACAGGCCAGGTTCCTGGATGCCAGCGCTGCAGTACGGCGGAGACGCGCGTGAATGGAGGCGGCCGACTGCAAGGTTTATAGAACCGCGTGGCCGCGCTCCACGTGCGTTCCAAGCAGAACGTGGAACCTAGCTAGTGGAACCTTTCGTTGCTGTTGCCGCGTGATTTTTCATATGCCGCCAGGAGGCGGCGGCTTTCCGCAGTAGATGTAGAATATCATTTGGTATCAAAAAACCAAGCATCCATGATTTTTTTTGATAAAGAACACTGTAAATATCCCTTGTGTACTAATTTGCTGTCTTATATTTGCGTAATGTCTTGTTCTTGTTCAACAAAGTTGACAAGTATGAACATATAAACCGGGCTTATATGCTCACATTTGGCTATGAGTATATAATACTATTGCACAGTATGCATTTCACTTTGGCCGGGTGTCTGAATCGGGTCACAGACAGACAGACGGACAGACAGACAGACAGACAGACATGCAGACAGACCAAAATTTCTGGGTTCAAGTAGCCCAAGAAAGACTATCATCTTTAAAAGAAATACGCTCTGCAGGTACGAACTAAAACAGATGCAGAAGAAGTGTCACAACCAAAGAGATACTCTTCTTAAACAAAGCTTGAGTTGCAGTCGCGCAAAAAAACGTATTAGCTGTTTCCGATATTTTATCGTAACATCCTGCCGCATTATGCAGCCAGAAAAAATCAAACATCCCGAAAACCTAAAAAAGTAACCACACACTGGTATAAAGAGGATGCCATCCTTTCCGTGTATAATGTTCGAAAAAAAACCTAAGTGTACTTTGGATATAGTGTTATTACAAAGTGGAGATTTCGTGCGATGTATAATCGCCTCTGAAATCTTCCGTTTTGACCCCGCCTGCCCCTTAATTTATTCGACACGAGCCAAAATACCAGATATCAGTATACGTGCTTGGTATGTGACACGCTTTTTACACAATGAGTCCAGTCTTGTAAAGAATGCAGTGCCATCCATTTTAAATTTGGGACACTAGTGGTATATGTATTCATTTTGTGTTCATAAGTGCTGGCGTACTTCCGAAAGAGCCGTAGAGAGGGTTGTTACAACGTCATGTTTTTTGTTATTTCTAAGCAGTCTTTCTTGAAGCGCACGTTGTCATTGCACGTCTGTCCCCTGTGCTTCCCAAGGCTTGATCGCGGTAATGCAGGTGGAAATGAACAAGGAGTTGTACACCATAAGTTTTACATTAAATGAAGAAAATGAGCTTTCCCACAATGCTTGAAGGTATTGATGCAATCCAACTTGCGGATACCCCAAGGACCCAAGGTCATGCATTCCCAAAATGGGAAGAGTCTGACTGTGCTCAGGAGTCCTATTTTAGAATTATTCAGAAACATATTTCTTCCAATCGAATAATCTTTTTTTAATCCAGTTGTCCTTATAACCTTTATCTAACTGAACAAGTGGCCCATTAGCGTTTCCTGGAGGGCATTCACTGAAACGTCTGGAAATGGTGAAGTAGCATCATTTATTATTTTTTTTCAGGCAATGTCCTGTAAACAGAGAAACTGTTTGATTCGTAAAGAAATTCCGGCGGATTTGGCACTGAGTGAAGTATGAGCGGCCGCTGTCCCCGATAATCCGAAACGGGGGAGGAACCCCTACACCGCCACAGCTTTTTCTTTTTTTTTTCAAACACAGGCATTTATCGACCAGATTTGGGGGAAACCCCCAAGGTGGAGTAAGTTTCTGCGAAGGAAAGGCATTTATTTACATAAATATACACGTATACTTGATGCGCTGGCGCACACGAGGCAGTGACCTACGACGGTACGTGTACATTCTGTCTCGACATGAACACCGCCTACCCTGAGGTGAACGTGCACATGAGTCATAATTTACCCAACGCGGCGGGATGGTCAGTATGGCAAAAAGACTCAACTGTGACTTTTCAAGGCCCTGCAAAATCCAAGGGAACTAAGGGACGGAGAATTATTAGAGAACAACATAATGACCTGAAGGTCTGCTGAGGGAAGAGATGCACAACGCTTGGTGTAGTGCAAGAAAGCGTTGGGGAAACATTTCGGTAGCGTACGCACGAGCCACAGCCGTTGCCGTGCTGCAGGTCTTGGCCGCCCTTTTGCAACGGGTCGCGAATCTCCGTGACAGAATCCGCTGCACCCATATGGTGCTGACGGTACACGCAGACTTTGCCGTGAAGTTCCCACAAGCAGTCTTGGGACTGATACCCCTCTTTACCGCGTATTGAATTGAGCACCAGGAAAATATGCAGACCCGAGCCCCCCTGTTTTTAGTGGGTGCTTTCAGTCGTCGGAGAAATGACCATGAGATCGCTTGGTGAATGAAGACTTTACCTCTACCCAGAGGTCGGTCGCAGTTTTACACTCAATTAGGACATGTTCTGCCGCTTCCCGCCTTCTGCACAGAAGGCAACCCGTTCCGACATTCTTGTGTTGAGGTGACAGAAAAAGTCACTTGAACCCATCGGGGCATGCGGTCTTCCCATAAATTTCAAAACGTCTTCAGGTGTTAGGAGTTTTCCGTAAAGAGGGATCCCAGTAGATCCCACGAGATCCCAGTACAGTTTCCAGGGTTTGGCTGTTAGTGGCTACTGTCACGAAAACTGCTGTTCAAGCCGGGCAACTTCTTTATGGAACGCAGATGCGCGTGAGCCGAAGCTCAGAGGTCCTGTCATGGCAGCCACGGTGACAAATTCACGACGCCCCGGCACTGCGTGGCTGCCTGAATGAACTGATCACGTCCACCCCGACTGCACTGCATGCGCTGGGAATTCAACTTGAGCTTCACGTTAATGAGTGCCAACCCCTTTGGAGGGTCCAGAAGAGGTTCGTGCTGCGTACAGGTTCGTGCATGGAGCGCCAAAGAAAGGCCGCCCAGGACCGGTGCAGTTTATTCAGAGAAAATTCGCCCAGAAGATTATGCTCTCCCTATACACAACCACGGGGTGTGTTACCACAATGCATGCATTGCCTCTCGTGAACAAGGCGATGTTTAGATTTCTCTATGGTTGCAGCTTTCTCTCCACTGCTGCCAGCTTGGGCTTCCATCAATTTGCAACTGCGGCGCTTTGGTTAAGGTTAGTGTGTCTACGTAACCAGACATTTCCTCATTACAGATCACTCGAATTATGTCGCTAGGTTGGAAAGTTCAATTCGCCCAAGCAGGCCCCCCTCGACTTAAGCAAGCCTAGTGCTGCTCTTGAATAGCGGCAAGGGTAACTTGCACGCCTAATTACCTGGCCCGCTTGCGATCCTTGCGCGTCGATGAAGGCTTTGTCGTTCGCGTATAGGCCAGAACCAGAAGCTCCTTGTTTACGATCACAAGGCCACTGATAGCCTCATATGCATGCACGGACCATTCGACACCGTGACTCAATATAATGTGTAAGTAAGATGGGTGACGTAGGGCAGCCCTGGCGGACTGACCTTCGGATGGGCGTGCTCTTGGCTCCATTTGTAACGAGGCTGTTGAAAATATCTGGGTAGCAAGTCGTAATCCATTCGGCCACTGTGTCGCCAATACTTCGGATGAGATTGCGTAGGATAACGGGGTCCACCCGATTAAATGCTTTTCTCAAGTTGAGCTGGACAATCGCTAAAGGAGGAGACCCGATCCTGCCGCCTCACAAGTGTCGATCATGAGGTGCAGCATGTAGTTGATAGACCTCCCCTTTAAGGCGCATGTCTGGTGAGGAGCAGCCACGGCGCTCAGTAAAATAAAATTTAGGGCTGTAATGGCACGGCTTCTCTCGATTACGGGTGCCTCCTCGCGTCTCATGGTGATTGCCAAATCTTTTAACCTGCGGCCTTAATGATTCCCGACTGAAGTCCTTGAATTTCTGTCTGAGCCTTTTCAACAGATGTCTCGTTTTCGGGCACAGTACGAATCCACTAACCAACGGGCGCCAGATTTCTCATTTGTGCTATATGCGTCAAAGGTGCAAGTTACGAAACCGGGGTCAGAAAATGAAATGACAGTTCACTCGTGAGCCAACAGAAGGAAAAGTTGGCATTGTTGGCATTGATTCATCTTGACAGAAAAAATGGCCAGCAAAGCTGCGGTGCCGAGCCTCAACTTGAGGTTTGACTGGGTCGTAAAGTGTTGTACGGAACGGCGTTACAAGGAACGGCGTTCCTGGAACTAGTTCATTTTTGGAGGAACGGAGGAACGCCACCGTTCCCTTAAGGGTCGGTGGAACTGTAACGGTAACTCGTTACTTTTTTGAAGGAACGGCAGGAACGGCGTTCCTGCCGTTACATCGCTAGCATTTGGCTGTTTTTGATGCCAAGGCTCGAGTACAAAAATCCACAAAGCGCTAGCGTTTCTCTTCCTATAAGATGGTCAGTTTGCCCGCCCTTCAGCCGTACGTGCTTCCTCGAAGGTCAAAAGCAGAAGAATAACCACGCAGCAGGCCTCAGCTTGTGCTTGCTTTCATGCTGCAGTTGCTTACGCAGCGTTCGACGGGTGAATAGCGTAGCCGCGAGAATGCGTTTCACCCTGCATCGTTTGTCTGGGGAGGCCAGAATGCGCGTCTGGCCGATAGAATTGTTCCCTGGCGGGGAAAGAATAGAGAGTTTTAGCAGTCCGTCCGTTCTGTCGTATGCGTTGTTACTGGGTTGACCGGGACCCGGCTGGGCACTTGGGCATTCGTCGCGGTAGGGGGATTCGTTCCGCGGGCCTGCCTTGGCCATGTCCGTGCATCCGCACCCTTCCTACTCGCCCTTCCGCGCGCTCAGGAGCAGACCGGTCCCGGTCAACCCGGTAACAACTTAGCCAACGAAACGGACGGACTGCTAAACGGGATCCGGACATTTCGGTGTCGGACATTTCGGTCCAGGACGTTTCGGTCCAGGAAGTTTCGGTGTGGACATTACTGTGCACGGACATTTTGGTGCACGACGTCTTGGCCCAGACATTTTGAGTGAGGGGATGTCCCAGGCATTCTTTGAACATTTTAGCTTTAATATTGTAATTTCGTGACTTGATATGATTTTACGTTCGAGACTTGTGCTTGCTCCGCCGTTCGTGGAAACGAACGCTAAACCCTGGCGGAGCATTGCCACGTGAAACCCAATTTCTGTAGTAGATGGTAAAAACTAACGTTGTTAGTTAGGATCTGTTCAACCATTTTTTGTTATTTTAACATTAATGTGAACAACCCTAATACTTTAAGTGTTACCAAAGTGCTTTCCTTTCACTTCACCCAACGGTGCAAGACGCTGCTGCTTTTAGTCTAGTCTTCCCCCCCCCCTTCCCAACCAGCAAAACTTCCGCGAAAAGACAGACAGACAGACAGACACTGAACTTTATTAGGTCCGGAAGGTCAAACCTAGCGGCCCAGAGGACCGTCTAGAGTAGACGCGGGCCGCACCTGCGCGGGTGGCGGGAGGTTTAGGATCTCCGCCCTAACGCAGGCCTTCTGGACAGCCCGGAGTTGTGTGTAGTAATCTTCGCTGTGGAGCGCGAGATTTTGTGGATCACACTGCACAGATCCCCGTAACTGTGAGGGAAACGTTCCAGGTAGACCCGTTACCGAGGAATCCCCAATATAACGAGGGGAGAAGGCGAGCCAGGGCCCGAAGCATCTTACAGCTCGCAAATACAGGATCGGCCAAAGCTCTGTTCGTGGATGTCGCCCAGTACGGCCGCTCGGGCAGGTTTGGCATGGCAGCGGTGGATGTCAAAGGAAACCTCGTCACCTCGGCGTCCTTCTATGCACCAAAGGCCACTACGGCCGAACAAATCGCCTTATCTATCGCCATGACGGAAACCCGGTTTAAGCAAATCTACACGGACTCCCGCTCGGCGGCAAGAGCCTTCCTCAAAGGAACTATTGCCAAAGAGGCAGCCAGGATTCTACAGGGAAGAAAACAAGAGACGTTCCATAACATCACATGGTTCCCGGCCCACATGGGCCACGGAGTGCACGACACCCTCCCTAACGCCAACGAGTTCGCTCACGATCGCGCGCGAGAAACCGTCAGCCGCGGCGATCGAACAGGCCGAGCTCCCGAGGCCCCCAGAGAGTTCCGAGACGCATTACTCACGTTCAACGAGGTAGTCACACATTACCAACTTACGCGAAGAACACTCCCGCTGGCCCACCCTGCTCTCACACACCCACAGTCAGCAGCCTTTAGAATGCTTCAGACCGGTTCCTTCCCAACCAGGAGCCGGTTTAGCTTATTTCACCCGGAAATTGACCCTCACTGTCCTCTCTGCGACGCAGCTTACTGTAACTTAGACCATATGCTATGGCAGTGCCCGGCGTTACAAGAGGACGCCGAACTCATCACAGAGGAAGAATGGACAATGGCCGCGAAAAGACAACAGAAAAACGAGGTCGATTAGGCGCGTGTGCATTTCGTTTTAATTATTCTCTCAATCAATCTCGGCTTCGTTCCATTCGGTATCAGTTCTACTTAAAACTAACAAACCAACGATCGCACTTCCGGTGGCGTTACTTAGGGGAGGGGAAAGCTGAGCCCCGCCGGCAATCATCCCCCTAAGTAGAGAGAGAGGGGTGTCACTTGTGCTTCACCACTGCGTCGGCTGGACTTCGAAAACTATAAGACGACTGTTGCCGCCCTCGTCACACTAGCCTATTCATTTTGTTTTGCTCCTTATAATTGATTTGATTGATTGTAGGGTTTAACGCGCCGACGCAACGCAGGCGATGAGGCGCGCCGTAGTGGAGGGCTCCGGATTAATTTTGACCACCTGGGGATCTTTAACGTGCGGCGAAATCTCGTACACACGGGCGTTTTTGCTTTTCGCCTCCATCAGAAAAGCGGCCGCCGCGGCCGAGAATCGAACCCGCGACCTCGTGCTCAGCAGCGCAACGCCTTATCTACTGAGCCACCGCGGCGGGTTTGCTCCTTATAATGGGAGAAAGCGATGTATACCTGGGGTATCCATGATATGCGCGACTTGATGAGTTAATTCCCAAGGGGGCGACTGAAGGCGCAGAAAGAGCGATTCCTGGAGCGGGGGCGCCGTCGATATGACCACGACGCGCGGAAGGGCGTAGCCAGCAAACGATAGTGGCCATTGTGTTCTCAGCGGCTTTTTGGGTGGCTTTTTGTGTCACATTATAGAGGTTTGGTGCGCCAATGGTGAATGTAAAGCTTTTTCTCTGTTTTAAACGCGAAGTGTGCTATGTCATTGTTCTGAATGTGTCACCCAATTCCTGCAAAAGCCTCCACTAAGAGGCTAGCAGTATGTTCTAAACAAAAAAAATAAAAAATCACTGCGGTGACGCTTCGGAGACCGTGAACTCCACCACGACAGTAGGATTTTCAGGGGAAACCGAAAATAATATGGCTGAAAAAGAAATGTGGTCGAGATTCCAGCGTACAGGCGGGAGGTGGGAGGGGGGGTGGGGGGGGGCGCTAGAACGAATAATTAAAATATGGTAAATGTAGGCTTGTAAACATTAAACGAAGGTTGGTTGTCCCGAACACAATGGGTGGAATTTGTATGCACAACCGGTACGCGCTTAATCAGAATTTAGGACATTAGAACCTGCGGCTGTTTTCCGAAAGGCCCGTTTTTCCTCACCGACAATATCCTAGACCAGTGTTCGCGTATTCATTTTAGCAAGGCAGCCCAGCCTACGTAATACTCTTCATAAGGTTTTCTACATTCTGGGGGGCTAGCTAATGTTTGTTACTTTTTGGATGTTGAGAGTGTGGACGTAATTTATGTAATTTGAGGGTGTGTAATTAAAAAAAATACAAAAGAGGTGGTAGACCATCGTAAACACGGGTAATTGACTTAGCTAAAAAAGAGCGAATATAAATTAACAACCTGTCATAAATGAAAAAAAAACGTGTGCTAAAGAATTCAATCGGCTGCATAACAGGTGTCCCCAGGAAAAGGTAATAAACAAAAATATATAAATATAGAATTTCTAAAAATACCTGGCAAAGATCGAACATGGCATCAATCAAAAAAATTAATTCACTGCTCCAGATTGTTGTCCATAACCCACGTTAAGCGGAAATAAAAATATAACGGCTGTCGCAAACAGGCAAGCACCGGATAATTTGGTCGCCGAAATGTCCGTACACCGAAATGTCCGTACACCGAAATGTCCGTACACCGGAATGTCCGCACCGAAATATCCTGCACCGAAATGTCCTCGAGCCGTCTGGAGTTCGTCCGGTGCTCCCTGAAAAAATTCGCCTAGGAGCGTTTCTTTTGATTATCTTTATCTCCAGATAATCTGCTGCCGGTGGTGTTATTATTCGTATAATATACGTAGTTTGATGTGAGTTTTAAACGTCTCACTTAATTTAGACCGAGGATTATCCGACACTATATTTTAATTTAAAAACGTAATTGTAACGTTAATGTAACGACACGTTCCAATTTTCGAAGTGGAACTGGAACGCGTTCCTTACGCAGTAAAGGAACTTGTAACGGGAACTCGTTTCAAAATTGGCAAGGAACGAGGAACGAGCTTTAGTTCCTATTTTGGAGGAACGTGTACAACACTGGGTCGTAGTCCAAGGGGTGCACGAAGCAAAACACGTTTGTTTGTAATTTGCGATTGAGCGTTGTTCCTGGTTATAAACTGGAAGTCCAGTCCTGTCCAGTCACTGCTCCTCGCGCATGCTCAGCACGGCGCTTCACTAGCCACGTGAAATGGCTATCAAGCGGCTCCGACGCAGCGTCAAACTCAGCTACTGCGCAATTGAGGTGCACACCTGGGCACACGCCGGCGCCAGTGCGTCTGCCGCGGCTATGACGCGACGCAATCCAACACAATCCACTTTATTCCAATCCAATCCAAATACAATCCAAGCCAATCCAATCGAATCGATTCCAATCCAATACCCATCGCGCTTGCGCAGAACGGCCCTTCACGGCACACGCGAAGGTGCTCAACCTCGGCCAGTGTAGCTTACGCTAGAAAACACACAGGAATCGTGGGTAGAAATTTATTATAGCGCGAGTATGGTAATCACGGCGCATGCTCTATGAAGGCCCTAGGACCTTTATAATTTTCCATGATTTTTTCCATGCCCCGGGGGTATGGTGGCATACCGGGGGTGTGGCGCGCAGTTTTACGATTCCGGGCATTTGAGGGGGCTCCGCAACGTGGCGCTACGCTCGCTAGCGATTCCTGTCTACATCGCTCTGGGACCGGAGACGACCTGCTGGATTCTAGCCATTTACAGCTTTGCTGTAAAAGTGCTCGAAAACACAACAACCGAAGAAAGACGCTGCATTGTTGTCTGCCTCTTTCTGCGTCCGTGTTTTCGAGCTCTGTTTTTGTCACGATGACTCGTTACAGTCACCGTCCCCGGAGGTGGACATCCGATCCGGGTGAGCGTGAAAGGCACCCCGCCAGCGTTACACAACGCTTGTTTGGCCAGCTGCAATCCAAGACAACGTCGGACAAGTCACCGTGCAGGTGAACAGTCATCAAGACACGGGATCATGCGTACACGCCACTGCTATCCCTTATCCCGTCGTTTGCTTTTAGCGAGCCGTTGCAATTGCACCCCTCAAAAAGATAATAATAATAATAATAATAATAATGGCCCCGTATCTTGTCATTTAGCTGCAAATGTCGCCGAAATACTCGTGTTCTTCCACACGGGGCAGGTAAACCAATCTTCTCTTTCCCACCTACCTGTTACTACGCTCTTTCCCTCTCGTCTCGTTCTTCCCATGATGGATACGGTGGAGGTTTGCTCAAGTCAATTCAAATTTCCCGCATTCCGCTACTCGCGCGCCATCTATTGAAAACTTTTGTTACTGTTGGATTTGGAACGTCGCCACGATGCATAGGATTGAACGCAATCTTTTTTGTATTTTCGAGTTAAAATAATGTTTTAAACCCGTACTTTTTATATGCTATTGCAAATATCAAGAACAAATTTATTTTCAATTAATGGAACACTCACAGCACCAGTTATGCATTGATGTTCTGCCTAAAATATGCCCGATGTGTTCGCTTTGCTCAACAATGGTGACAAGTATGAAGCAATGTACCAGATTTGGTGGTTTGGAAAGGTTTCGCCTACATATTAGCATTCTCGTTTGAGAATGTTAATAATTTTTGGCCACGTGAATGAATCAGGTGACAGACAGACAGGCAGACGAGACCAAAGTTTTCTGGTTTTAGCAGCCCATGACAGACTATGGTCTTTAGAAAGGGCCTCAGACAGACGCAAGCAAGGCCGCAGAGCGATCAAACGTTCGGAGCGGGCAGCCGTTCCAGTGGGGGCACAGCTGCACACAGGACGTGCCATCCCAGTCCTCGCAAGGATGCACACCAGGCAAAAATGGCCGTTTTTCACCAGCTCGCAGTCAACCACCTGGCGTTGGTTGTGGCTGGCTAAAGGCGAGCCTAGCGAATGGGTTGTGGGTTTCCACTTAGAGATGAATATTAGAAATACACTTAGTCAGTACCAAAGGAGAAATTCGAGCATGGTAATTACAGATGTGAAGAAGTAGCAATCAGGTGAGTTGCAAAGCATGTCCCGGATATAGCGTATTTGTAGGCCAACGTGGGCGTTTGGCCAAGCCTCTGAGTCAATGTAACCAAAATAGAAAAAAAAAAACGTTGCAAAGCTGTGGTAAACGATGATGACCATAATTATAGAAGACAGGCGTACCTCTGGACACGCGCTGCTGTATGGACTACGTCATTACTTACTCGCATAGAATATTTCTTCTGCGCTACCTTCGACGAGGCGCTTGTTCAACAAATTTCATTGGTGCGGTGCATGTTTCAATGCACGCAGTTACGTCAACATCAACAGCACCTGTAAAACTTGAAGGCGCACACAGTACCGGCATAACCTCTGCACAATTCAACAATTGTGGTTTCGCGTTCAGTACCCCATAACCATGCGCATATATACTTGTAGTACAAGATTCACAAGTTTTCTAAATTCCAGTTTTTTTCGTTTTTGAAGGTTTCTTTCAAGCATTCATCCCGAATTCCGCTATTTTAACTATTCACTATAGTAACTTCGCCAATTGTGCATCTTTGTTCAAATGCAAGGCGTTACGTGGTGTTTTTTTAACATTTTCTTCATTCGGGTTTCAGTGTTTTTTTTTTTGCTTTTTTATTTTTTTCCCCTTGGTTTTGGGAGGACATGTGCAAGATACATGTTTCTGATTTTGTTAGTTCGTGTTCAAGATTCTCAAGCTTCATTTAATTTGTATTCTGTTTTGTTTTTAATTCACTTTGGCCAATCATCTCCCTTCGCGCTATTCCAAATCCTAACTTCGCCCATTAGGCATTTTTGTACAAAATCAGGGCGTCATACCATCGGCCCAGTTTCACAATTTGTTATTCGTGCTTGTTGAAAGTAAATGCACACGTTCTGTGGCCATTGATGCGAAGCGCACACGAATTTCGCCCAACTCAAAACGGACCTCGCGAGTCTGCCCCTGGCGTCATCAAACGCGCTCTCGCTCACCTCCATAGGCCAGGTGGACCTGCTCGGGCTCGACGTACACAACTGCTGCGGCTGTGGCCAGCCAGGCGCTGACCGCACACGACCACAGCAGCATCCACGACATCCTGGGACACTCCAAAGCTCACTCTCAGCCGCGGGCAGGCGTCCGCCGCTGCCCGAAAACGAAAACGCTGCTTCCTCGCACAGAGCGGCTGATCAATTATCTGCTCCGCGGCGCCCGGAAGGCGATCACCGGGGCGTTTATCGTGGGCTTCACGAGGACGACGATAGACGGGACGCGTCACGCGAGACGAAACCCGATCCGTCCGACGCCGAGGGAGGCCGCGCGCGTGGGCCTCCGGGGAAAGAGGATCGCCGTTCCGACGGCCCGAAACCGCATTCCTGCGCTGAAACGCACGCGTACTTTTGAGTCACTTCGTTGCAGCACGACGGCCCGGCGAGCTGAGCTGGACATTCTTCCCCAGCTGTGAGAACGCGACTGAGGTTTGCCACCGCAACGAACTGAGAAGGTGCAGCTCGCGCTGAAGCGAAATTGGCAGCTTTTTAAGACCCCTCACCGTCCCGATGAGGTGGGGCGGGAGCGTTTTTGACGAAGACCTTCTATCTGGTTGCGAGACGCGGATTTTTACTTTTACGTCTGCTCACGTGCTTCGAAGGAGAAACCCTGGCTGTAATTGCGCGATAGCCTTCATGTATACGCACCTCCACCCGTCGACAGAGCAGACACGCTGTGTGACAGTCATTGATGCCAGATACCCATCTTAATCCACTTTTCTCAGTTTAATTCATTTTAATTTACCGAAATACATCTTAATCTACCGTCATCTGAACTTATTCCACGTCAATCCAATCTTAATTCACCACAGTTCATCTTAGTACGCCTTAATCCAACTATTTATTTATTTATTTATTTATTTATTTATTTATTTATTTATTTATTTATTAACTTACCTACATTCGTCAAAAGGCAGTGTTGCAGGGGTGTGTTATATATAAAATAAACACGAAGAATCACAAGCACCACATAATGGTTACAGGGAACGAAAATGCGCGTTTAGTGCGTTTACGGCAGCATACACAGCAGCTAAAACAGCAGATGACAGCGGCACACTCAATAAAAAAAACGATTCGGCTAATGTTCAGGTTCCACCGCACTGAAAATTAATGTAAAACACTATCTAACGACAAATTAACCAGCCGTCACCTGTAAACAAACAAGCGCCATTGTTTCCCTTTATTTCTGTCCCGCCACATTCATCGATGGACACGGGCTAAGCTAAGCCTCGTTCTCCTTCTGTCAGGGTGCCCGTTGGCGCAGTGGCTATGCACTGAGCTCCAGCTTTGCAGACCCGGGCTCAAATGCGACGTAATCCCGAATGTGCGTTCAGGCGAAATTCTTAGCTCTCTGTTTCGTGGAACGCATTCGGCACAGAGAATCGTTGTGAGGGGCCGCAAAGAAAGAGCACGCGCCGAGAAACCGAGAAATAGAAACAGCAGCGGCTGAGAAGGGTAGACCGTTTCCGTACAAGCAATACAAGTCGCCTTGAGAGGCGGAGGTACTGACGGAGGCGAACAGGAGCCTCCTGGCTGGTAGGGGCAACCTCATAACGCAGGCCTCAACATCAAATGGACTTTAAACTCACAACGTGAGGTGATGAGGTTGAAGTGAAGTCAAAGGCTGTAACATGGTGAGTGAGGGAGGTCGGGCTTTTTGACCAGAACCTCGGAGGATGAGTGCGAGGTTGAGTGAGATTGAGAACTGAGGTTGAAGGGAGGTCAGGAAACAGTGCACTCTTGCTTTCTAGCGCGGACATCGTCCTCTTACATTAAATCAGTAAATACTGTATGCACCGAACGAAAATTTACCCTAATTCCGCTTACGTACGTCGGTATACACGGTTTACAGCGCGGAGCCCTGGGCGCGGCCATGTTGGCTGGCGTGACGTCATTCGGCATGTCTGGCCTTTTAGAACGCGTTCCTCGCCGTGGTCTTCGCTGGTGCCCGTGCGCATCGGCGAGCACCGCCGGTGGGGCTCGATGGGCGAAATTGACAATATTTAAAGCAATGCTTTCTAGCTCTACCAGCCAATGGTTCTTTCGTGGCGTGCGGGACAAAAACATCTAACGCGGCGGGGGAGGGGGTGGAGGGTTTCACTAACGGAGAACACTGTAGATGGCGCGGCGAATTTACCCAGCGTTCCCCGCGCGGAGTCAGCGGTACCGCTTTGTCGTCTGCTTTAGCTATTTTTGTTTTGGGCCTGTTTTGGCGCAGCTTCGCGTCCATTGCACGGTGCCTTCGCGTGGCTTGATTAACTTGTTCGACAGCGCCTCCAGGGTAACCCGCACCCGACGGAATTAAGTGGTCGTATGGCAAACATACGTTAATGATTGGTTTGCAGGGCGGGAAAATAAAATGTACAAACTACATACAGACATCTAGCCGATAGAGAGAGAAGTGATTTGGTGGAAGAAAGGAAAGGAAAGTGCACTGGGGATATTATTGAGCTCAGTAGAGAAACGCTACCTTTTGCGCACTGCTTGCCACGAATGGGACTCCGTTTTTAAAGGGACCCTGCAACACTTACCATCGACTACTCGGAATGTATTTTGGGGTAAAGTCTATTGTCCCAGCAATCTCCTCCCACAAGAATTATGAAAATCCGTTCACTATCACCGAAACTACGCGCGATGAAAAATCGCGCATAAATGTTCCCTCTCAACCTCAACCGCGGACAACGCGACGAAAGCTGTGCGCTCTCTCCCGGAAAGGGGGGCGGCGCGCGGCGTTCTGTTCGGCGTCCTTCGACATGTCACAGGCCGGGGAGTTTCGTCCTTTTCCCCGCAACGTGGACGGGTCTATTTCCGGTCTAGTACCACAAAAAACCAGGAATGGTGGCCTGCTCGCAAGCAAGCGCTCAGGCTGGTGGGGCGTTTCTGGAGCAACAAACGTTTGTTGTCGAGTGGGCTCGTTGAAAGTGGAATATTTAGTTCGTCACTCAAACTCCGCGCGCACTCAAAACAAAAGAAACACCAGAAGCATGCGGACAGGTTCACACATAGAAGAGGTTCATACACAGCGCCGACGACGGGTGATCGTCACAGGAAATGCCAGAATTTAGCCGCGAAGTTGACCAGCGACAGCTAATAGGACAGCCAGGACAGCCATGGCCCGATTCACGTCGCAGAGGCCATGCCAGGGGTGCATAATGAGGAGAATTGAAGAGAGAGCGGTTGGTTTTTCCGCGTCTTTAGCCCGTACTACATGGAGCGATTTCGCTGATGCGGCGCCGCTCGTGCGGCAAAACCACCTTTTTTCGTTGCTGCGGCAAAGTGCCAAACATTTGAAGCGGTCGAGCAAACGCCGCTCGTGCGGCGTGTGCGGCGTAGAGGGGCCGGACCTGCGGCCAATAGGAGCACAGCTCGGTACCACTTGCACGCTTGGAAACCAGATGGCGTTGCTTGTATGAGCACCACAAAAGCGCCGGCACACCTAAACGTTTGTCTTCTCTGCTGTGTGTGCGTATATTGACAAAGAATTGGCGATTCTTATATAAAACCCCAAATAAACTTATATTTACCGCAAACCAGGCAGAAGCAACTTGCGAAGAAAGTAAAATAAAACAACCCTTGTTAAAATCACAGCAACCTTTGCTGGTGGCAACTTAATTCAGTCTGCAAACAAGGCGCATCTGAAATGCGAAAATCGCGGCGTTCGCAGGCCCCATGTAGACGACAATTCCAGGCATTGCGAACTTCGCAAGTGCGAATGTTCGTTCCAGCGGATTCGCAGGCGAAATTCGCTCCATGTAGAACGGGCTAATTTCACGGCTATTTGCGCGCTTACCGCTTCACGTGCACGTGTAATATTTGGCTCGGGTGTTCCTGGAGGTCTAATCTAAACGTCGCGCAGGTTTACTTGCACTGCACGAAGAGTGTTGGAGGGTCCCTGATAAATACCGATTCGGTTGTGTTTTGAGATGTATTACAAAAGGTGAAAGTAGCAACTGGCTCTGATAAATAGCGATTATAAAAATTCCCTGGGGTTTCTCGCAGTTCTCAAACTTGCCAGACTATTTTAAATCGGTATAAATGGGAATCACTAAGCTCACATGGCGAATTGTTTCGGCGTCTGCGCTTGTGTCGCGCGGTGGTGTAGCCCCAGGCTAGCACATCAGGATGACTATGTCTCACCCTTCGAAAGACGCTCCTCTCCGTTTTCTTTTGCCGACGCACATATGGGCTACAGCGGCGGCGTCGTCTGCCGCTCTAGCCCGGCCGTGGCCGACGCTGCTGCTACGTTCGGGACGCCGCCACCGCGAGTTGCAGGTAACGGCTGTCAGAATGTCTGGTTTCACTTTTTGTAGAGCCACGTTTGTGAATACAAGTGAAGTGGTATGGGCGATTGCTGTGGGTGCCGTTTAAAGCTTTGCTTTCCAACCTCCTTCACAGCGTGGATTGGAGCCGTTCTTTTTTTTTTTTTTTTTAGTGTTGCTATGAACGGGGGCTTGTTGTCGAACTAGGTAGGGTGTTGCAGCGTTCAGAGGTTACTTAGTCGCAAAAAAAATCCCACACAAAGGTTGTTTGAGCGCTCTTTTGATTGGCATTCGACGCCTAGTTTCCTGTTGACGCGCGTGTGCTCCAAATAAAGCTGCGCGATGGCTGCAGCTTTTTTTTTCTATTTATACATACTCACTTAGACTAACAAAATAAAACCGTAAGGGCTGTAACATCGTGCAATAAAGCACAATTCTGCATATATTAGTATTAACGTTCTAAAGCTTGTTTTGAAAGCTTTTCTTTCCGGCCTACGCTAAAATGGTTTGGTTGTGGACGCACTATATTATGAATGTGAAGGACTGTAAAACAAAACAATCTCGCACGCGCATGGGTGTGGAAGTTGTATATTAATCTTTTACGGCTTCTTCATGTTTCGACGTGCGATAAAAAAGCTGCAGCACTCAGCGTTATAATAATCCGCTGAGCTACAGATGACGCGCTCTGGCTTGTATACCTTTTCCGCATAATAAGCTGTTGCCTGTTCGGTATGTGCTAACTTGCGGCTATGGAAGCACACGTGTTGAAACTGCCATGGCGGACGGAAAAATCGCATATCTCGCGTGCAAATCACGAAATAATACTTAGCGCGAGCAGTGAAGTTTATAAACGCTCAAATCGGGGGATCAAGCTTCGTTAACAAATACAAATACTTCCCTAGCGGGTACGTAAGGCTGCGGATGTGAGCCTTTTTTTGTATTTTTATATTATAATTGGTTTGGTAGCATATGCGACCCGACCATCTTTAAATATTCCTTAGTTTTGTATGTTTGCTTGAGCATTCATGTATTAATTTTTGGCAGATAATAATTGTCATATAAATAAAACTTGCTTCATCAAGTTTTATTTATTTGTAACCTAATGACTTGACTGTGATAACCATGTATGCCGCCGATTGGAGCTCTGCATAGGATTTAATTACAGACAGTTGAAGTGGCGAACTTCCTTTTGTGCAGCATCACTCGTGGCTCTGCATGGGACTATGCCGAAAATGCGCCGTTAGAATAATCTACCGTATCTTCCGGTCTATAAGTCGCACCTTTGTGTAAGTCGCACCCCCCTCAAAATGACAGCTTTTCCAAAAAAAAACGTATATAAGTCCCACCGGTATACGAGACGCACTTGTTAATTAGGTAAACTCGTAGTGAATCAGATCGCCAGAAAGTGCGGCGAAAGTACATGGTTGCGACGGCCGCCGCCTATGAACGCATCCCCCGCTAAGGATGGCTAGACACGTGCATATACCGTCTAAGGTCTAGACAGCGCTTCTCGAAAATGGTTTATTGATACGCACAGTTGGCATGTACTTACAGACGACGTTTAGGCAAAACCATCGAAGTCTTCCTCCGAATCGCTAACAAATAAACAATTCAGCAACTTCAAGTGGGTGTTCCGCCGGCGCATCGCTGTCGTCCTCCGACTCACTGATGTCTTCTTCGCCAACATCGTCACCACTCGCGGACCGGATTACTCCAGCCTTTATCAACCCGGCTACAACTGTTTTTGTAGAAATGGACTCCCAAGAGTCGGAGACCCATTGGGCCACCTCTCCGAACATTGCGCGTCTCTTGCACGCTGTCGTAAATCAGCGCAACAAAGGTGTCATGGCGGACGGAAGTGACGCGAATGGAAGCGGCCCGAAAATTGAAACTTACCAGCAAGCTGTCATTGTAAAAATTAGCAGCATGTTTACCTCCTTCAGAGTAACTCTGTGTAATAATTTATAAGCTTCTTTTTGTTTTTGCAACCCAATTTTATGTTACTCTGAATTTATTCCGAACTGTAGTTACTGCGCGTAGCCGAAAGTTGCGCGCGGTTGTCGTCGCAGGCCATTATCATTGTTTTTTACTAGAAAAAGCTGCAAATTCTTCGGTTTAACGTCCCGAAGCGATTTAGAGGCTACGAGAAACGCCGTAGGGGTGGGCTTCGGATTCATTTAGAGAATTTTAGACGATAAAGCTGTGTCTCAACGTGCGCTGGCCACGCGCGGCTGCCGCGAACCGGATTTATTCCATACATAAGTCGCACCGGTGGATAAGACGCACCAACGAAAATTTCAGGAAAAAACGCGACTTATACACCGGAAAATACGGTACTTCAATGACTTGCGCAGCGAAATGTATCGCTCAAGATTTCAGATACTGGTATTCTCGAGAATTCCCTCAGCAAGGTACGTGATGCTCGCTGAGGGCGCAGACTGAGCATACGTTCCGAGCCACAGTTCTAATCGATGAAGTTTTTTTGTCTGCTTCTCCACACTTCGTCTGATTACCAGTCGTAATAAGCGCGGCACATGGGGCCTATGGGGAACCTGAACTGTCGGGAGCAAATGACTGAATCGCGCCTGGTGGTGCTGCGCCGGTGACTTCAAATGCTTCCTTACATTGGAGCGTTCCCGCGAACCTTCTGTTCCATTTCTCGAAGACCAACATGAGCTCCGACTGCATCCACAATATAAAATTATGGCTTTTCTTCGTGCCTAACCCATTTTACTAACGACGCACTTGGAGCGGATTATGGGAGCCTACGCGTAATTATTAGGGTCACCACCACAATAAAAAGGAAACTACTGAAGATATTCTCCACTACCCGCCGCGGTGGGTCAGTGGCTAAGGCGTTGTGCTGCTGAGCACAGGACGCGGGTTCGATTCCCGGCCGCGGCGGCGCTTTTCTGATGGGGTGAAAAGCAAAAACTCCCGTGTGCACGAGATTTCGGCGCACGTTAAAGATTCCCAGGTGGTCAAAATTAATCCGGAGCCCTCCACTACGGCGCGCCTCATCGCCGACGTTGCGTCGGCGCGTTAAACACTAAAACCAGTCACAAGAAGAGGCAGCACATGAAAGCAAAAGGAAGTAAAAAATGCACAAAATTATTATGTTCTCTATATTAAAAAAAAGGGAGCTCACACTAACGCGTAAGACTTGAAGGTAGCCGAGCTGTCGTCCCCAACCTTCAGGACCATCACGAAGGTTTAAGTCCGCGCTTGCAGCCGATCTGCGTCAACGTCGCTGCCGCAACGCCTGCAGGGGAGGACCGGTACAGAGTGGTGGGAATCCCTTGAACCGGTGCCGTAACGCTTGCGCAAGGAAAAGCCGCATTAAAAAGAAAGGAAAAGAAGAGGCAGTTCGGGGAAATAGGCAGCAGGACGGCCACCCTCGAGGTGTAGGCCCGAGGACCGTCGCCGGCTCTGACGTCCGAGCCACCACCCGGCAGGCAAAGAACGAGACGACGGCCACCCTTCGTGGTGAGGGCACGACGAATGTCTCCGACGCTACCGCGAGAAGATGCGCCCCACGAGTGAGCGATGTGCCGGTGGCGCAGAGCGCGGGCAACGAGGCCTCGTCCTGAAGCAGGCCTACGCCCTCCCGTCCCGCCGCTAGCCATCGGCCGCCGCCACGTTCCTCGCCGTTGGGCAGCCTTCACGGTGCGAGCATCTCTTCGCACGGAGCTAGCCAGCACCGAGGACACAGTGTCGCCGCCCATCGACCACCGTTCCATGACCGCTTCGGACTAAAGTATGGCCGCACTTTCCTTTTGATGCATTAGTCCATGCGCCTTGTGTACAGTCTTCTCGTCATCTGCAGCTATTCATCGCGCCGTGACTAAGGCCCACCTCGTTTTGAATATATCGTGTCTGTGTGCTCTTTAAGCATGGCCTCGGGCTCCGCGCGATCCGGCCCATTCATAACAACGCCATCATTGTTGCTATACGTGTGATCTTTTTCCATTTTTTTCGTAAGTGATGTTTATTGGACACCACCTCGGAGGGGCGTACGCTATGACGCGTCTTTCTCGTTCCGAGCAAGCGTTGCCACGATTGCAGCGAACGCCGCAGTTTGTTGGGTTTCTTTATTTGTTTGTTTTACCATCTTGGCCAATTTCCCTAAGTGCGTATGCTTGGCTTGACAAACGTGCGCCAGGGACGCTGGGCGGTCGCCGCGAGGGACGCACACATGAGCGCTCGGCGTTTCCTTGGGCTTCTTTAATTGCCGGGCGGTGTTCGCGAGGCCCGCGTTCACATGCGCGCGCTCGGCAATTTCTTGGTATTTTTAACGGTGTAAACAAAAAATTGCGATTTGCGCAACCGATTCGCTGTTAACAGACTTCAAGATGCAGTGGCTGTGCTTTACATCACCTTGGAATGTTCGCTCTGTTTTGTTTTTCTTCGGGGGAACTGTATAAAGGTTCATCGTGCTGACATCGAAGTCGTGTAAGCATGGTTTATCGCGCTAAAGAAAGAAAAATAATTATCAGCAGTCGTTATCTGGTAATAGGGTCCGTTGCATCGTCATTTCCCGTTCCTCAGCGATAAACCGGGAAATTCCGAAGCGGGGGGATCACTCCTCCCTTCACTGCGTACAAAACTGCCACATTGTCTTCGAAGAAAGCTTTCAACTACGTTCCCTCCGACAGCCTTTTTAGAGCGCAACTTTAGAGCGTCATCCTTCGTCGTAGACCTTGTAACCGAGAGATAGAGAGGGACACTGAAGATCGGGCGAGGACTAAGGAGGGGTAGGAGGGTGTGGCGAAAGTGCGAGGACGAAGCGGCATGCCGACGGCGCCGCCGCGCGAGACGCGCTCCGCGTCAGCGACGTGCACGAGATTACGCCAGAGGAGCGCGCGCTGTCGACGTGTTCGCGGATGACACGATCACTCCGTTAGGCCAGAGTCCTTCAATGCTTCTCTGGTCATGAAACTCCCGGCCAAGTTTCGTACGGGGACAAAGGCTACCGCGAGTGGCGCCACCGCAGATCGGAGGGCATCGAGCGGCCGCCGTTGGTCTGTAGCCAGACCGGCCGGCAGGAACGCAGTAGCAGTGTGCCCAATCGCACCACATTTTTTCGCCACTCACGAAATGATAGGTCCATTTGAACGGCCCACGACACGTAAAGCGAAAGCGCACTGCTGATAAGGCGTCGAGCGTCTGTTTTATCTTACTCCGTGTCCGTTCCCTGCCCAACGAGCTCAGTCCACGCCCCTGGCTGCCCTCCGATCAACACCAGTGCCGCGGCCCGGCAGCGCACGAAGCTCTCCCATAGCGTGACGCCGAAGTTTCATGACCAGAAGGGCATTGAAGGACTCTGGTTAGACAAAGGAAGTGCTGCCCGAGCAGAGGCTAAGAGCCGACGACGCCAGAGGTGCACGCCGCCGAAGCAACAGCTATGCGCCGTTGCCGAAAAGACTCTGCAGTTCACGTTGCGCTCGAATTTCGCATTAGGGAGTACTATAATCGTCAGCCATTTTTCTTACTTTCAGTGTATTTGAGTTGAAGTGTTGTTACGTGCTTAATCAACGACTACACGGTACTGTTTATTCGCCTTTTGGCCCGAATTACTTCTACAGGCTTCTTTAACGTTACATGTGGTTTGCACTTCTTCGTTTTCGTTTCTTCGCATTTAGGGTGTGCGAGATTTCGGCGCACGCTGCAGGTGGTACAGAATATTTCAGAGCCCTCCATTACGGCGCGCCTCATTGCCTGCGTAGCGACGGCGCGTTAAGCCTCATTTTGGTGCTATGTTATTCCCCAAGCGGACAGGTAATTAACACACGCCATAGCTTCCCGGGAATCAGAGCTCTGCGCAGTTCGGGTGCCTCTGTCCCACTCATGCGCCGTCGCCTTCGATAGCCCAATTCACGCTCACCAGCCCAAACAGCCGAAAATTACGATTCACGCGTGATGAGGCGCTCGTCATTCACACGTTTGTTCCACCGCTGCCAAAGAGCAGAGGTAGCGCAGTAGTAACGCACTCGGCTGCCACTCTGGAGATCCGGGTTCAAATCCCGCCCCAACTCTAAGGTGCTTTGCATTTTCTCTTTACGGCGGCCGCCATCTTCTGTACCGGGCAACAACCACAGCGTAAGTTTTGAAGGCTTAATAAGCCTTAAGGGGAAGCTGAAGCGCTTTTCAAAAAAATTGAGTTAGAGGCACGTTTTTATAGTTTCTTGCGCGCTGAATCCGAATATCACATTGAATTTTATCGCGCATGAGTCCAACCAGCATTTATTTTGCAAAGCGCGCGGTCCCGTTTGAAAGACGCGCGCTTTTCGTCTTTTGATGCCCCTGTTTGGTTGCGCCCGTCATGACGTCAAAGGAGGACACCCTTCGGCCGCGCAGGTTGTCGGAAGCATTGGGAACGATCGCGCGGCAGCGCTGCTTGCCTTTTCGGCAATTTAGCTTGCACTTTATTGTTCGCACATGACTGCAGGTTTATTTTATAAGTTACCGTGCTGTTGGTTCAATTATCTTGGAGCTTAAATTTGCTTTACACGACCGAGGACCCCGAAGCAGTGACTGTTGCGTCGGCTAGAGGGTTCTGCAACAATATTTATGAACTAGGCAACCAGCATATGGGGTTTCTATTTCTTATGTTAATATTAGGTACTGCCTGAACTGTTTGTTACTACATACGAAACCATTTATGCCGAAGAATAAGCGGCGTTTTATAAACAATCTACCAGCAAAAAGCACGTACGTGCACTGCGCGAAAAAATAGCGTTCGTGCGCTGTAAACGCATATGCGAGACATATGTTGCCGCTACACGCATAAACCAACAAGCGGACTCTGCTTCCGAATTTCCTTTTTTCGTTACTCATCCCGTTACTCATCCCCATACACAAACCCACATGCGCACGCGCGCGCGCGCGCCATTTGGGCAGCGGCGCTAAAGCGCCTCCGCGATCGCTAGCTGCACTTCGATGAGTGGCGTCGTACTGCTTCAGTTGCATTTATTCTGAAAACATTGTAGCATACTGGTGCCTCTGCAGCATCATCGGCTTGGGTTTTTGAACACTGTTCCAAGCCCATAGGGAAAGAAAACCAACGCGTTTGACGAAACAGGTATTTCCTGAAGAAGTGTGACTTTGGTTCTCGAATTGAACGAAACAGAAACGTTCCGGGCCGAAGGAGTATTCCGAAGGAGTATTCACCATCCTTTCTAAATCTAGCATCTAGTTTGAACATTCACGTCCGTCGCATTAAAAAAAAAAGAAGAAGAAAAACGCACTGGAGCGTTTTACAAAGTATCAAACGTAGTGTAGTATATTCTGTGTCATCAAGCACAGCCATCTCGGTTGTCGCTTCCGTATGTTATCAAACAACCCGGCGTGGCATTATCCTGCTTATGAATACGGCATGATAACGTATGCCTCGTTTGGCGTTCGTGCATACTTTTTGAACACGAAAGTTGTACAAATAAGTGCTATCAACCACAACAACAACAAGTAAAATTCACAAGGAAACACCGCGAAAAGAGCATTGCAGAGGCGGCCGATCCGGCCGGAAGTCCAGGTATGACGTTTTTCAGCCGGTTTTCGACCGCGCTTTTAGGTCTTCCGGCCTCGCGCGGCGAGATGGGGGCGGGGCATCGGGCCACTTTTGTTTGCGCATTGCGCCGCTTCTATTAAATGTATTGCGAAAATATTTCGCCCACGGGAACTATTCAATGTGTACTTGCTGCTAGTCAACTTTTCTTTTAATTCTAAAACCGCTTCACCTTCCCTTTAATAAAAATTGACAGCAGCACCGCAGGTTACAACAAACAGTCGCAGGCTGTGGACAAAGATATCAGGGTTGCTGATGAAGGCCATGGAGGATATATACGGTGATACCAGACACGAAAGGAAGTAAGGGCATAGGTTAATTATTAGCTGAGTACGTGAACCTTTAACGGAAAACTGGCGTGATGGAAAGTCGGCCGCGTTGGTTTTGGGTACATCCTGGAAAATGGGGCGGGAAAAATTCTGTGCCATTCCACTCGGTGAAGGTGGATAGTCGGCGGAGTTGCGTGTGTCTCCGTCGACCGCGGCAAAGTCTGAGAAAAGCTCGAAACAAGGCATGTGTTTGGCTGCAATGTGCAACTGAGCGTTCTCCGTAGTTAATCAGCTGAACTAAACCTTGGACGACCGGGAGTTTTATTCCAGCGGACAATAATGGGGCTGTCCGTTTCCTTCCCGTGTATATAAATGCCCCTCTATTGACAGCAGACAGGAATTGCACAATATTTACAACTTCACCGTGAACAATGCAACTGCGTAAAGTACGTAAAACTCGGCGTAATGATTGAATTATCTTTCCGGCCAATAGTCATATAATCTGTTCCGGCACAGTTCCGATAAAACAAAAGTTACAGCCGTTTTCGGTAATCATACTCCCTCCGCAGATGGCCATATCTTGACAGCAGACAGCAATTACGTAACATCCACAGCTTGACTGAACTAATCTGACAAGTGAAACGCGGCATAACAATAGAGTCGTCCTATCGACCAATTTCAGCAGGATTTTTTGAAGCAAAGCTTTCTAGCTCTCCCAGCCAACGGTTCTTTCGTGGCGTGCGGGACAACAAAGTCCCACCGCGTCAGAGGCTGCGGCGGGGGAAGGGAGGGGGGGTTCACTCATGGAGCACACTGTAGATGGCGCGGCGAATTTTGGCGCGCTAAGGTCCCTAGGGCGCTCGCATTGAGGCACTCTATCCCAGCCTTCCCCACGCGGAAGTGCCTGCTCGCCGGCGGCGGCGTAGGCAGTACGGCCTTGTCGTCTGCTTTAGCGGCGGTTATTTTGGACCTGTTCAGGCGTAGCTTCGCGTCCATTGCGCGCTTCCTTCGCACGGCTTGATTAAATTTTTCGGTAGCACCTCCTGGGCAACCCGGACACGACGGAATTCAGTGGTTTTATGGCAATGGTTGTGTTTTACTAGGTATTACTAAAGGCGAGAGGAGCAACTGGTTCTGCTAAATAGCGATTATAACAGTTCCCTCAGCTTTCTCGCAAGTCTTACTAAACTAACTAGCTTAAATCCGTACGAATGGGAATCACTAAGCTCACATGCCGAATTGTTTTGGTGTCCGCCCTTGTGTCGCGCGGTGGAGCAGCCCCGAACTAGAACATTGGGGTGGCTAGGTTCCGCTGTCTCACCTTTCGAATGACGCTCCTCGCCGTTTTCTTGTGCCGACGCTCCTGCGTTCGTGTTCCCGGCCCTGCGAATTCTAGGCAACGGCAGGCAGAATCTCTGGTATCACTCTTTGTAGAGCCACGTGTGTGAATTCAAGTGACGTCGCATATGGGCAATTGTTGTGGGTGTCGCTTAAAGCTTTGCTTTCCCACCACCTTCACAGCGGGGATTGGAGCCATTTTTGTTAAGGTACGTTACATTGAGAGCTACAGAGCATTCACCAGAAAGTTGGTTTTGCCGTACCATTTGGCGGCGCGACTTCCATCGACGCACGCAGTTTTGTTCAGAACGTAGCCAAGTAAGAGTCGGCAACACAGAACAGAAAAAAAGCAGTGAGACAGTAGTGCACTGGACCCCGATATCCCAAACTGAGCGGCACACAAAAAAATGAATAAAATAAAGGTATCATCACAACACTGAAATAATGCTTACAGCGTGAACAATTAGACGAAGGACGAAAGAGAGTTGCTACACGGACAGCGCGCCCAAACTCTCTCGTTAATATCGCAACACGTGTCGTCCCTGGAACGTCAACTCAGCGCCCTGTAGATTGAGCGCTGGGTGGCTTACTCACGAAGATCCCTTCCGGCTGATTTGCAAGTTTCGCTCCCCACGTATTTCACTTTTTATTTTCCAAGAGGGGCTCATAGCCACGTTCTTTGCAATCGGTGTAGTGCAACGTCAGGTGCGTGAATGGCCTTTCCTCGAATGAAATGTGCTCCCCGTAAACACGTGCCTTGGAGCATCCCTCGGTTTGCCGACGCAGACCTCTCCCCATGATAGCAACAGACGCTGCGTAACTGATTGTGCGCTAGGTACAAAGTGCTTCTACTTTGCAGCCTCTCTTTTCGTGTATGTGTTTGGCAACCGCAGAGCAAATCTGTCCAGCTTTCTTTCAACGAACAACAACGTTCACGTCGTAACGGGAACCCCCTCTCCTGATGCTGTGGAAGAGCCAGCGAACGTGTGGGATCTTCTCCGCTTTTTCTTTTTTTTCGTTGTCGCGTTGCGTGCCTCGCCAAAACAGTTTCATTTGTTTGCCTCATGGCGCTTCTAACCCGGCAGAGGTATGTTCCCTTCCCTCGTCCAGCCTCTTCCGCTTTTAACATTGACGTTACGGATTTGTATTTTCTGTTCCCGTATAATGCGTTGATACCGAGAGTAAAGGAGTGCATATGAGGTGTTTTTTTTTTTTTTTCGAAATAAGTCAGATCCGCCTAACCCAAATTTGAGAAATAAGCGGAAGTTTGTTACCGGACCTAAATGCGACGCTGTCAAAGCTATTATATTATATACTAGCGGTGGTACCCGGCGGTGCCCGGGTGGGCCATTATATTAAGGACAGCAATGGATATAACACAAGTTCATTTATTTGGTAGTCGTCATATTAGGCTACTTGATTGGGAAGTGGTACACACTCGGGAGCGCCTGCCTGCTGTCAGTACATGGGCTCCAACTGAAGGCGCGTCGTGGTAATGAGAAACGACTGGCACTTGTCTTTTGCTCCAAATCTCGCTAAACAAATTGCACCAAGATGGTGCCCTCGAGCGAGTGAATCAGTGAGCGAAAAAAGTTTTATTGAGCCGGCGAAGTGGGAGTGGTTCCCAATTTGAGAAAGCCATGCGATGACCGGGCAGCCATCGCTCTGGAGGAAGTATTGCCTGGACATCCTGTTAGTCACCAGGTTTTCCCACAGCTCAAGGGCGGGAAAAGTGGATGAAAGAAGGAGGAGCTTGCTTTGCTTGCCTTCTTAATATGATGTGAGGAAGAGTGCCAGGTTGTAAACACAACTTGAGTTCGGCAGGAGATAGCGCTGGGAACCCACGATGGAGGCCGACTAGGTGAGGAGCATTGTTCCTCGTGGGAAGTCCTATCTCAGAAGATATGAACGATGCTCATCGTACAGTTTTATCATATAAGTAACATGGGCTGTCTACGGGAGGCGCGGAATTGCAGGAAGTCCCAACAGATGCCGAGGGCTTACCTTGGCGCTTTTTTAACGGTACATCTTCTCTTTTACATTTATGATATATGACACCGGCTCCTACGGGAGACGCGTAGTTGCCGAAGGTGTCAACAGATGGCGATCGCTAAGTGAACGTGGGAAAACTAAACTTTCTTGGTATTTTTTTCTGCTTATTGATGGTGCAACCATCAATAAACAGAAAAAAATACCAAGAAATTTGCTAGCGCACGTGTGCGTGCGTCTCCTAAAAGCGCCCGGTGAAACGCACCCGCTTGCGGGATTGGCCAGGAATCGGGTGTAAGGGGGGCTAATGCGCCCTCTGCACATAACTGCAAATTAGAAACTTAAGTATTTGAACGAGAAACAGCATATAATCACAACCGAGAATCGGTAAAGAAAATTGAAATAGAGGTTGGAACAAAATAATGAGCTTTGCCACTCGTGAGAGCGCCCGGCTGCGCTCATAACGCTTTGAAGCGGCAGCGGCGAAGGAATGGGTCGACCAAAGAAGATCCGGACGCCAGAAGAAGAGATGGCTTATCAGGAAGCGTGCCGCGCTGCCAGGCGCGAATGCAATCGCCCAGAACAACAAGTGCAGGTGAGCACCTCCCGACGCTGGCATGCAGATGCTGCAAACGCCGCCCACTGCAGGCTTCAGGGATGCAGTATGAAGACAAAGTTTTTTGCACGAAGAGCCAGCTCTTCTGCGAAACGAAGGAGAGACGCTTTTCGAACTCGCCCACGCAATCAAAACTTCACGAAAAGATTTGCAAGAAGCAATTTAGGGCGCACTTCTTTTGTGCCTTTTGTGACATTTGTAGAATTTTGTTTAGCCAGCGGTTCTTAAAGCAATTGTAATAATTTTCGTCAGTAAACTTGGTCCGTGCGTGTTACTGCAAGCCCACTAGTTCATAACTTACCTGGTAGAGTTCGAGTGTCCAATTAATTTGACAGCGTATGCCATTAAAACAATGGAGATTACTGAAATAAAAATTGTCACTTTTCATCTTTGTAGCCTGCACTTATTCGAGAATTTCACGAAAATCTGCGAACCCAAATACAAGCCGGAAGTCAGGAGGATAACCTGAGATTATAAGTCCCGTTCACATTTTTAATGAGGTGGCCTTTGCCTCCCCCCCCCCTTCCGTTAAGAGACGGGGATGGGGGAGGGTTATAGGGTGCACGTGGAATATTTTTGGGTGCGGTGTAAATCCTCCTGGGGCTGTTGGGGGGGGGGGGGGTATAAATACCTAGTTTCGGGGCCGGTCTCCCCCCCCCTCTCCCAACCACCCGAATTCTGCATATACCATATTGCAACATAGGGCCACCTACGGAAAAACTCCTGATTTTTTTAGGAATCTGTGCCCTCCTTCCTCGGATATAAAATCCTGCATTTGGTCCTGCAGAATTGGTTTGAGTTTGGGGGGCCAGTGCACCCCCAGAAAGGGAATCGTACATGCACCCAATCGTACGCAGAATCTAATTCGAGGTGGGTGTGGTCCCCCAGGAACGGGAAAGCATGAAAGTGCGGGAAAAAGTGAAAAACATGAAGAAGAAAAATAAAACAGCCAAAGCAAGGAACTTACGCAAATTAAAAGAAACACTATGGCATCGTATTCCACATAACTTTCTCTGCGATTGTTTTGTCCCTTGGAATTGCAGAAATATTGCTGATTTTACGTTAACACCGAAGCCAGGTTGGTGCGTCTTGTCCGCACAAAACCAATTGTTATTCGTTGACAAGCCCAAATTTCGTCTTTCGTCCTGCTTACCTGTGATCAAAATTTGTTGGGGGGGGGGGGGGGCATGGCCTTCTTTCCTGCGTACGACCGTGAATATGATTCAATTTGGCTGCGCGGGGCCCTGCTCCTCCCAAAAATGAAATCCTACAAGCGCCACTGCAACATTATTTTGGGGGGCGCCTGCGCCCCTATATCTCAATAAAATCCTGCATACGAAGCACCAACATAGTATTCTGACTTTTGGAGGCCCTTGTCGCACCCCAGAAGGATATTATTTCACTCACGCCACTCCGACATTGCTTTTAACTCCCCCCAGTCCCCTTGCCTCCGTCCCAGAACGAATTAAGGCACTGGAACATTACTCAACGTTTATCTATAAACGTTGACATTACTGGGATTTTTGGGGGCAGAATTCCGATCCCAGATAGGTACAAGCCCGGCCCTTCCTGCTCTGTTCCGGGGTTCGGACTCAGTAGCCTAGTAGTTGCGGGCTTTGAATCCCCAGCAGTGCTATTTTTGCCAACATCAGTAATTTTTGGTGTGAAATCTTCGTCTTTAGGTTGGTTTAGGAACTGTGTGTAGCATATCAGTCTTCAGCACGTTTCATTAGCGTTATGCATCGCACGTACCGCAAGTGCCGCGCTTGTGCTTATCAGGGAACCCGAATACATATAGCACTTGAAAGCACCCCCCCCTAAATAGGGTGCCTCGATGCGCGCCCGCTCCGCTGAGGGTGGCGCCACTCTTTGAAGGGGTCGCCGCCGCCAAGACCGGTTCTCGGGAGGCGCCGCCGCCATTTTCTTGCATCCCGCCCCCGCCGGCTCGCGCGCTAGGCGCGCGAAAAGCGGCTCTCTTCACAAAGTCTATTTTCAGAATGCCTGGGTGCTGCGTTCCCCAGTGTTCTAACAGCGCTAAAAAGGCTGGAGGATGTTTTCGTTTACGCCGTACCATCAAGGAGGTCTACCTTCAGCTCCGTCTTGACAAACGCCTCTACCCGCCTCCTCACCCATCACTCACCGTAACGGAGGCTCGTCTGCTCCGGCACATCCAAATGAATGCCCGGATCACTCCCTCCCGCCTTTTCCTCTATCGCTATAGGTCTGACCCCTCTTGTCCCAACTGCCCCACTGCCTACGCTGATCTACCTCATTGCCTCTTCTACTGCCCGGTGGCTCAGCTATCTGACTCCTATCCCTCTCCATCCCTTTCCATCACCACCTGGACCGACTGGCTCGGCTCTGAAGGAGAAGAAGAACAGCGCGGACTGGTCGCCCAGGCGGTGGACATGCTCGGCCTGTAACTTCGGCCGAATAAAGGTCTTTTCTCTCTCTCTCTCTCTAGAGACCCAAAAAGGCGGCTTCAGTGAACGGCGAAGATCACGCGGGACAAGTGGCAGCCGACGAACCACTCCTGCATATGCAGTGTAAGTAGCCGGCTTCTCAGCAGAGCCAAATCCATTTGGGGCTATTGTCAGCTTGTCTGTGTGGCTGTTTCTAGATACCAGACGCACGGTTTTATGTGTTTATGTTGGAGGCTTCATCATGCTTTTGCGGCCTTTTTATATTTGGTTGATGCAAACGGCCGTGGCCTCTTAAAACGGGGAGGGGGGGGGGGTATAAAACGTGTGGCGCTTTGCATCTTGAGCCATTTCCCTTTGTATCAGGAAATAAGGCGCTCGTTGTAAGAAGGTGTGCGACCTTTCTCAGTCCCCAAGCGTCATCCCGGCGCTTCACGGTTACTTCCCCAAAGGCCAATTTTTGGCAGTGTGAATGATATATCCCGAAGCGTAAAACTGCATGCGACGCGTTAACTATTCTCGTGTTTCTCCGCGTTGTCTCAACTTACGGTCTGTTATAAATCTTGTGGTGCGCAAAAATTTTAATATTTAAGATATTTGTTCTCGCTTATTATGCCATAAAAGTAGCGCATGGAGGTGAAAAGAAATGTGTCAATTACACCTCTATTTTGTGAAATATGTGCGGATGTCAGCCGATAAGGGTGGATGCCAGTTTTTTCGATTTGCTTGATTTCACGTCATTTATTCTTATTTCTCGGGAGAAGAAAGCACTTATATTGACAATTTATCGTGCAGGCTCATTTTGAAGGATCCTGTTTTGAACAAAACCGGGCAGATGGATGGAAAAAGCTGAAGCCAATTACGGTGCCAACGCCTTTCCGAATCAGAGGTAGGCATTTACCAATAGATTCACTGCGTGTTTTCGTATAAGTGCGTACATTCTTACCAAATCGGTGGTGGCCGCTGGGAAACGTTCCAGTGGCGTTTGAGCTGTCGGTCTGGCATGCTTCACTTATTTTGACTTTAACACGTTATTCATGCATGTCAGTGTGTACTACATGTATCGATGCTTCTTGTCCTGCTCTTATCGGGAGTCAATTCCAGCTATTCAATTGTAATGTCGATCAGCCCACGCAACAACCTTAACAGCTCACGCATCCACTTAATCCATTTCCACTGGAAAAGGCACAATCGCTCGCCATAGTTAATTATTACAAGTGTAAATGCTGAGACCCTTGCATGCAGTGTTTTCGCTTTGTTCTTTGTCTTGATTTCCCGTTCCCTTGATTACCGCGCTTTCCCTGAACTTACTGCTTAATTTGATCATTGGTTTGCATATCTTTCTGCTTTCAGTTGCTCCAAAGCAGCGAAAGCCAGCCAGAGACAGAACGTAGCCTGAGCCCACATCCAAAAATGAAGAGGTGGACAACCCCGCTCAAGAACCTCACGCATCATCAGAGACAGCGGAAATGCTCCCCGAGTCAACTCACACGGTATCACAAGAGACGTCATCCGAAAACCTCCAACTCAACAGCCCAGGTGTCGAAGCTTTGAATGTTGGAATTCCCCAACTCGCCAAATGAAACTCTCACAGTTAGTGAGACACGAAGGGATTGTGCTGAATTAAAAAAGCAGTTGGCAGACCTGGAAAGAAGATACACCGTACTTCAAGAACATCACACACATGCTAAGGACGCAATTCAGAACCTCAAAAAGCAAGTTCGAAAACATTCGAGCCTAATCATCATTACCTGTATTATGACTGCAGTGAAGTGTGTTTGTATCATTTTGTACATAATGTATTATGTAACAGCAGTGGAGTATGTTTTCATCATTTTGTACATAGTGTATTTTTGCTTCAAGTTATTAAATTAATATTCTTACATCCGTGTAAGCCATTAAGTGTAGATGCAGCCCAAGGACGCTGGTTCGATTCTCGGCCCCGGCGGCGGCTTTTCTGAAGGAGACGAAAATACAAAACGCCCGTGTGTTCGAGATTTCGCCGCGTGCAAAGATCCCTAGGTGGTCAAAATTAATTCGGAGCCCTCCACTACGGCGCCTCATCGCCTATGTACCGTAAGTGCGTTAAACCTAATCAATCAATCAATCAATCAATCAATCATGTTTAGATTGCACAGTGCATGCATGACACAGCTTGTCGCCAGGCAATCATATATGTAAGTACCGCATTTACAGTAAGGACATTTACTGTACTTACAGTAAGTACAGTAAGGACATTTCTACTTGAATATGTAGCAGTTCCCTTCCTTCGTGTACTTCGCCTACTTTCTGCTATGTTTATACGTAAACGCAATGTGACAAGAGTGTGGCGCCCCCCATCCCTGATATTCATTGGCCGCTAAGTTCAGTGGCCCCACCAGGCTCGGTGGGCAACCTTGTGTGTGGCCGGGCAATAAACACCGCCGAGCACGGCTGCTCGGGGGTCAGTCACCGTCACCACCAGCACGCTGCATGTCGTCTCTCGGCTGGAGGGTACCCCTACCCTCCCAGGTTCACGAACGCGGGTCTAAATCGTGACACTGGCGACGAGGGAAGAAGCCCGCGGAGCGGCCGAAGCCACCGTGAACGCCGCCACCTCAAGCCAGCCGCCATTACGCCATGCCGCTGTACGGGAGGCTCGAGCCGTTCGAGGGTGAAGGGTCCGCCTGGGCGGTCTACGAGGAACAAGTCGGCGTGTTTTTCCGGGCGAACGACACACCCGAGGCAAAACAGCGCGACATCTTCCTGGCCAGCTGCGGGACCCGCGTCTTCGCTCTCCTACTCGACCTGCTCAAGCCGGCCACGCCGCACGAGAAGTCGCTGGGTGAGCTGCTCGCGACGCTACGCTCGCACTACAGCCCGGCTCCGTCGGCGTTAATGGAGCGTTTTCGCTTCAATAACCGGAGCCGCCGAGACGGAGAGACGCTCGGGCAGTTCGTCGCAGCGCTGCGAGGGTTGGCGAGCGGCTGCGCCTTCGGGGAGCAGCTCGACTCGCTGCTCCGGGACCGTTTCGTCTGCGGCATCAACGACCCCGCCATGCAGACGCGACTCCTGGAGCTTCCCGACCCCTCGTTGGACGACGCCGTGAAGGCAGCGCTGGCGATGGAGGCTGCGGCCAAGGACGCGGGCGAGATAGCGCGTGAGGCCGGCTCACCGTCGGCGGAGGCGGCGGTGAACAAGATGGCGGCACGGCATGGCAGGTGCGTTCGCTGCGGTGGTGACCACCCCCCATCCCAGTGCCAGTTCGCGCAAGCGGAGTGCTTTGCGTGCGGAAGAACTGGGCACATTGCTCGGGCGTGCCAAGGGGGGACGACGGCGGACGGACGGAAGCAGCAGCCGGCGCCGAGCACAGGTTCCGCGCCAGCCCACGGCCGAGGGAGTCGGCGCAAGGGTAGGCGGCGGGGGCGTGCGGCAGCAGCTTCGGGTGCAGCGGCTAGGCTTCACGCCGTGGCCGAAGACCCGCAGATTTTCGACATGTGGCACGCGGCCACAGTGCAGCCGCCGGTGCCACCATACTGGCTGACTGTCGAAGTCTGCGGGCGCCCCATCTCCATGGAGCTGGACACAGGGGCCAGTGTGTCGGTCATGGCCGGGAAAGCCTTCAAGCGCACCTTCCCTGGCGTGGCCGTCGAGGCGTCGGGCGTCATGCTGCGCAGCTACTCCGGACAGCTCGCCCAAGTCGAGGGTCAAGCCCAGGTCAGCGTCCGCCTTGGCGACAGGGAGGCCACCCTTCCCCTGTACCTGACCAAGGGGCTGTCACCGACGCTGCTGGGCCGGAACTGGATCCTGGCGTTGGGCGTGAGGCTGCCGGAGTACCAGGAAGCAGTGCATGCAGTGGCAGATGGCCCGAGCCTCCTGACCAAGTCGGAGGCCCTGTTCCAGCCCGAGGTGGGGACATTCACCGGCACGGCGGCAAGCATTGAGGTGCCAGAGGGAGCACTGCCCCGTCCAGCCCGACTGCATGGACGGTGTCATCGAGCAGCTGCTGCACCGGCGAGAGGCCGGCACCAACGGCGGCGGGGTGCTGGGCACCAACGGCCGCCTGCTGCACCTGGTGGTGCTGGGTGCCAGGGCCAGCGCCCAGCACGTGGCGCAGGCTATGCGGCAGGTGCTCCCGCAGGGTTTCCGGCTCGACGACAAGGTCCAGTACGCGCTGGACTTCAGGATCATCGACGGCGACGTGGGCCTGCCGCACAACTCGTTCCGCACGGAGCCCCTGCCCCAGGGCTGCCTGTGCGTGTACGCCAGCCAGCTGGGGCTGGAGTACATCCGCGAGAGCCTCGAGAAGACCCTGCTGGCCAACCTGGAGCAGGAGGACCGGCTGCCCTTCCACGGGCTGCCCCTGGTCATGGTGTTTGCGGGCCAGGGGGACTTCCTGCGCGAGGAGGGCATCAACCGGGCCAAGAGCCTGCAGTGCCCCTTCGTGGACGACGGCGGCGGTCTGGACCCCGTGCGGCTGGAGCAGGCGCTGTGCGCGCTGGTGAAGAGCACCGAGCGGCGGGCGGGCCGGCTTCACATCTACCAGGCGCTGCCCGCGGTCGCTGGGCCCCGGCCGGACCTGCGGCTGATGCGGTGCATGCTGTGCGGGGACCCGTACGCGCCCGAGCAGGTGCTGGCGCAGCCGGGCTGCCTGGCCACGGGCCCGCTGCACTGCCTCAGCCCGGACTCCTTCAAGGGGAGCCAGCTTCACCGACCGCTGCCAGCACAGCACCAGGGGCGGTGGTGGTGGGTGGTTGTGGTTCGCGACGGGAAAATGAAAGGAAATTCACTGGGGATATTTTGAGCTCGGCAGGGAGCTCACCTGCATACAACCCAGTGCGGGGGAAGGGAAGTAGAGGGGGAGTGATAGGATAAAGTAGAAAGGGAGAGAGAGGGAGAGAAAGGTATAAAGAGAGCTGTCAGTCCTAGAACGCTGTCAGTCCGGGCACACCAGTCAATCACTGCACTCCGGGCTACAGCCGCTGCGTGAGGCCGGTCGTCTCCAGGAAGTGAAGCAGATAAGTGAACACTTCCCGTTGGGTTGCCGCAGGAACAGAAGGGAACAGAAGGTCCTCCATGGAACTTCGGGAACAGAAGGTCCTCCATGTCGGCGCTGGGAAGGCCTCGACGCTGGAGCGCTCGGTGGAGCTCTGCTCTCGGGCCTGCGTGGTGGGGGCAGAAGCAGAGTAGGTGCTCGAGCGTTTCCAGTTCGGAACAGTCCGCACATGTAGGGGAGTCCTTGCGGCCGTGTCGGTGCAGACGCTCCGCCACATTGCAGCAGTTCAGCCTCATGCGGAGAAGCAGGCAGCGGGCGTCCCTGCTGATGCGTGCGGGCAACGGTCTGGGCGCCAGGCCGCTCACGACCCGAGGGTCGGGGTGCATCGTCTGCACCATGCGGGCCAGGGCAGTGCGGGCCTCGTCGAACGCGGTGACGTCTTCGCAGACTGGGGTGCCCTCCTGGTGGGCCTCCCTGGCGCGGGCGTCGGCGTCTTCGTTGCCCCGGATGCCACTGTGGCCCGGCAGCCAGTGGAGCCGCAGGTCGCAGCCTCGGGAGGCCACAGTGCGCAGCTTGATTGCAAGGGAGCGCTCCGGGTAGCCGCTGCTGTTGGTGGGTTGATCGGCCGCGTGCAGCCGCAGCAGGGCAGTCCTGGAGTCCGTGAGGATGACCGCCCCGGGGTGGTTATGGGGCCCCCTTTCGAGGAGGAGGTCGGCGGCCAGGTGCAGCGCTGCCAGCTCCGCCCGTGTGGAGGAAGTGGGGAAGGGCAGGCGGCAGCTCCGGCTGGCTCCCAGCTCAGGCACCACGCACGCAGCCGCCCCCTCGCACGTGCTGTGCTTGACGGAGCCGTCCGTGAAGAGATGCAGGTAGCTGCTCAGCTTGTCCTGCAGCAGGACGGCCGCCTCTTGGCGGATGGCCTGGGGTGGTGTGGTCCGCTTGTTGCGGACCCCGCGGAGGGTCGTGGTGATCTGCAGGGCCTCCCCGGTGTCTGGTTGTGGCGGCTCCAGACAGGGTCGGTTCGGAACCTCGATGCCCTCCTCGAAGATAGTGAGCAGCGCTCCCATGTGCGAGTTGGGCCGGCTACGGAACCTCTGCAGGAGCGGAGCCCCGTCACGTACGGCCAGCAGACGCTGGATGTGCCGCAGCCCTGTCTGCAAGGCCCGCATCTCGATGGGCCAGGTGCCCGCCTCGGTGTAAGTTCCCGCAACCGGCGACGTGGAGGGGAGGCCCAGGCAGAGGCGGATGGCGCGGCGTTGGTCGATCTCCAGCTCCTGCCAGCGTCGTGGTCCTAGGTAGGCGAGTGGAAGCGCGTACAGCACAGCTGCGGAGGCCATGCCGTGGAACACGCGCTGCGCCACTTGGTGTGAGCAACCATTGCCTCGTGACAGAATCTGCCGCACCCCTTGGAGCACCTGTGCGCTGCGTGCCCGGAGGGCCTTGACAGCGGGCAGCCATGTGAGCCGGCAGTCAATGAGCAGCCCCAGGTACTTCACGGTCAGCCGCCAGGGAAGAGGTCGCCCGTTGAGTGTGATGGGCGGTGTTGCCTGTCGAGCCCTCCATCCTCCCGGGTGCAGCATAAGGGCCTGCGTTTTGGCCTCCGAGAGCTGCAGGCCACGGCTCTCGAGGAAGACCGCAACTGCGCCCAGAGCCTCCTGGAGGCACGCCTTGACTATATGGCAGTCTTTGGTGGGGCCATGGGTCCAGAGTGCCACGTCGTCAGCATACACCGCCACCTCTACTGGGTGTCGCAAGCCTGGAGGGATGCAGTCGGGGAGAGGAGCCAGCACCAAGTTGAAAAGAAACGGGCTCAGCACGCTTCCCTGGGGCACCCCGGAGCGGACGTCTCGAGGACTGCTGGTCGCCCGGCCTACCTTCACCCGCAGGGTCCGGTCACGCAGGAACGCCAGGATGTAGCCTCCTAGGCGCCCCACAACGCCCATGCCATCCAGGGCCTCCAGGATGGCCCCGTGGGCAACCGTGTCGAATGCCGACCGCATGTCCAGCAGGAGCAGGAAGGCCACCTCCTTGTCATGGCGGGCCTGTTCCAGCATGGAGATGACGTCCCCCAGGGAGTCAGCCGTGCAGCGGTGCCGCCTGAAGCCGCTTTGCTGCTCCCGGAAGACGCCGCTGTGGTCGGCAATCCACTCGAGACGGGCAAGGGCTGCACTCTCCATGACCTTCCCAGCAGCCGACGTCAGGGACACGGGACGGTAGGACTCTGGCTCCGTCGGGGGCTTGCCGACCTTGAGAATTGGCGAGATGAGCCCCACGAGCCAGGGTGGAGGGAGGACACCAGTCCGCCAGACCCGATTGAACAGTCGCAGAAGCGGCTCTAACTGAGTCACGTCCAGGTTCCGCAGCATCTGGTACGTAACCCCGTCCATACCAGGAGCGCTCCGCCGCCTGGAGCATCGATTCAGGGCGGCCTGCAGCTCACGGAGCGTGATGTCCGTGGAGCAGAGGGACACCACTTTCTGGTCGTGTGGGCCGGCTGGCTCCGCGTCGGGTGAGGCCGCAGGAACTGGAGGCGGGGTTTGAGCGGCCTTGGCAAACTGGTCGGCGAACAGCTCTGCCAGGGCCCCTTCTGTGATGCCCAGGGATATGGCGACCGCATGCAGGGGACGCCGGCTGGTGGTAGGCCCCAGCAGAGCCTTAAAGATACGCCAGGCTCTGCCCGGGTCCTTACGAGAGTCCATGGACGAAAACAGCGACTCCCAGCCCTGCCTGCGACGCTGCCGTGCCCTTCGGCGGCATTGGGCGTCCGCCCGCCGGTACTCCGTCCAATCCTCTGGGCGCTTGCTTCGCAAAGCCTTCCTCTGTAGCTGGTTGCGGCGGGCCCGAAGCCGTAGCAGCTGCATGTCCGGGAGTGGCGTACAGAGAGGTACCTCTCCCCGTACCGTTGCCTTGTCGGCGCTCCGCACCACTGCTGCGAGGAAGTCGACTTCAGGATCCTCGGTGCATTTGGTCATTTCCTTGCGGAAGTCGACCCAGCTAGTGACTGCGTAAGCCCTTGTGTCGGCTCGCTTGCGGTGGTTCCCGGGGGTGACCAGTATGGGGTAGTGGTCAGAACCCCACGTGCTGGCGGCGGTCTCCCAGGAATAGGCGCACCGCTGCGTCACTAGCGTTAGGTCGATGCATGACTGCTGGACCGTGCCACTGCGACGACATGGGCGGACGAAAGTAGGGCTGCCGGTGTTGGCCACGTGCAGTCCACAGGTGGTGATGGCGTCTTAACAGCTCTCGTCCCCTTCGGGTGGCTCGATGACTTCCCCAGGCAGGGTGATGTGCATTGAAGTCGCCGCACAGTACAGCGTCCGAGCCCAGGTTTGCGCGCAGCCGGCACAGCGCCACGGCGTCCCATGGTTTCTGCGGCCGGATGTAGACGCTGGCCACGGTAGTGTCCGTTGTCCCCATGCGTACTGTCACGGCGGCACACTCCATTGGGCCGTCAGCAACTGGGGCCAGGTCAACAGGAGCACTGTTGAGGGTGGCGCGTACATAGACCGCTGCCCGCGACTTTCCCGATGGGTGGCTGGCGTCGCGGCACGGTGTGCTGCTGCAAGACCTCAGGCGGCAGCTCGTGGCGCTGAGATGGCACACGTAGCCCGGCAGACGCGGCGTGTCGCTATAGATGTACACTTCCTGCAGTGCCAGCACGTCGAAGGACTCCCGCAACAGGTGCTCAGTCAGCTCCGCGCTGCGACGGCCTAGGCCGTTGCAGTTCCACTGCAGGATGCGTGGCCGCTGGCCTTTCCCACTGGGTCTGCTAGCCATGGTGTAGGTGGGCGGGGTGGCTAAGTAGGGCCAAGGCGTCTGTGGCCGCCATCCTTGCCGGGTCATCGGCAGGCAGTCGGCCCACCAAGCTGTGCGTCAGGGCCAGGAGGACGGGCATCAGCTGCTCTGGGCCGGGGGCTGCAAGCGCAACGACTGGGGCTGCGGGCGGGGCGGGCTGCTGGGTAGTGGCGCGCCTGGCTGCCTTTCGCTGGGCTGGAGACCGGGGCTGCAGTCGTCCCTGGGGAGTCTGTGGGCCAAGCCGTGTCTGCTGCTGGGTGCTGCACCGCCTGACCATCTCGGCGTAGCTGGGCTGCGCTGATAGAACCGACGCCTCGACCTCAGCACGGGGCACTGGCTTTAGCGCCTGGGCCATGGCTGTGGCCACACGGCGCTCGTGCTGCCAGCGTGGGCAACGGGGGTCCGTCACACTGTGGCGGCCACTACAGTTGGAGCAGCGGGCAACACCTGCGGTGCACTGTTGTGAGTTGTGTCCTCCCCCACAACGCGCACACCTCACGGTACCCTTGCAGCCGGCCGTCACATGATCAAGTCTCCCACATCGGCCGCACTGGACAGGTCTGGGACGGCAGGCTCTCACGGGGAGCAGGAGCTTGTAGACAGCGACGAAGGCCGGTGGGACCGGTCCCGCAAAGTGCATCACCACTGCACCATTGCGCTGCCGGGACGTTTCACTTATCGGCACATCGGATTTAACGTTGGCCATTATCTCGTCCGACGTGAGTTGCGGGTCCACGCCGAAGATCAGGCCACGACTTGTGCCGCGTTCGACGGGTCGATAGGCTCGTACGGGTATACCGCATATCTCCTTCGTTGCCAGCAGAGAAGAGAGGCACTCCGCAGTCTCGGCATCGGCGGCAACAACGTTTAAGCGAGTGTTCATTCTCACTTGGGAGACACCGGCGACAGCGGCCAATTCACGGGCGACTGCCTCCCTCGATACCGCAAGGAAGGAGGCAGAGCGGTCAGTGGGACGAAATAGGCAGGTGCCGACAGCAGGCTGGTGTATCGGTCGCGTGGCAGCAAGCTTCCGCGCTTTGCGACGACGGCGAGAAGTTGCCCGCCGTGTCACCTATCGTAAAAAAGGAAAGGCATTCACCATACCTTCGCTAATCATCTCAAAATAGAGAATCCTTCCCCAAAACCTTACTCTTCTGTTCATCTACCCCAGAAAAGGAATGCATATCAAAATCAAAGCAAAATAAAGCCCACACAGTTAGCGAGACCAGCACTATCAAGGCGCGTCACGCAGGAAACGCGCGCCCCGCGTCCAGCGGATGCAAGAAAATGGCGGCTGCGCTAGCAGACGACGCGGTTGTCCTCACCCTCAGCGGAGCGGGCGCGCTTCAAGGCACCCTACCCTAAATGAAATCTTGGTGCACCCTGGTGGATAATGAATACACCGCTGCAACATCTTGAATTTCGTGGGCCTTGCGCTCCCTCAGCAATTGAAATCCTGCGTATTACATGTTTTGGCATGTTGTGGCCCTGGCCCTCCCTTTGAAAATGAAATCTTGTATGCACCACTGCAATCTGTGCCCCAGCCCGCTCTCTTCTGCAACTGAAATTCTGCATACACCGCTGAAACTACGACTTTCAGGATCCCTGGGCCCTTCTCTTGCCGAAATTAAATACTTCCCTAGAGAAAATGTAGCTGGAGCCAGTTTGTTTCTGCTCAAATTCTCAGCTGGGCCCAGGCTCAGCTGGGCCCAGGCCCGGGCCCAGCTGGGCCCAGGGAGTTTAACCATAAACTCGCTGGGACTAGCTCCCATTCGCTCCTGGGTGCATGCAGTACTGCGACACTATTTCGCCTTCTGGAGGGCCTGCACACACCCCTACCCTGCAAAATAAAAGCCTGCATATGCCACACCAACATTGGCTTTTACAGGACCCCACACCCCCCATCGAAAGGAAATCCTGCATATGTTACTGCAACATTAATTTTACTTGTGGGGGCCTGGCATTCCCCTCCTGGAAATGAAATCGGCCGCATACACCACTGCAACATTTTTACCTTTCGGGGGTTCTGTACGCCCGGGAATTAGATCCTGCAAATACCAGTGCAACATTTTAACTCTTGGGGGGGCCCTGCTTTCCTCCCTGAAATGAAATCGTGCGTATGCCAATGCAACATTAAGACTTTTTGGGGGCCCTATATCAACCCCCTTGCGGGGAAAATGAAATCCTGCACATGCCACTGCAATAATCCCTTTGTTGATGCAGGCACAGTACATGTGCACTAAGTGAACAATGCCTTGCTGCGAGGACATGGTTTTTGTTCAACACAACATCACAACTTTCTTAAAAACACTCTTTTTGATTTTGATTTGATTGTGGGGTTTAACGCGCCGACGCAACGCAGGCGATGAGGCGCGCCGTAGTGGAGGGCTCCGGATTAATTTTGACCACCTGGGGATCTTTAACGTGCGCCGAAATCTCGTACACACGGGCGTTTTTGCTTTTCGCCTCCATCGGAAAAGCGGCCGCCGCGGCACTCTTTTTAGGACAAGTCTAAATTGAACAATATGAACAACAATTAGAACAATATGTCTAAAAAAATGTGAGGGAGAAACGTACTAGATATCCAGGAAAATGTATGATCCACCACAATAATAAAAAAAAAAGCAACCGATAGACGAACATGCACCTTTTTCACTTGTGCGTGTCTGCCAACGTCTGTTGGCGCATGCTAGAGTCCTTTGAGAGCAAGAGCTCCTTTTCTCCACATTGCAGACTGTCTTCCGCACTGGGACTGCTCTTCGGGCGAAAGTAACTCCGCACTGCTTTCAAGCCGACTAGGGCCTGAGCATACGTGGCCACCAGAGACGTCACCTCTTCCTTCCCGCCATCGCCGCCATCTTTCTCGGAGGCTTTGTCCAGCGCTGCCGCTGCTTCATGGCACGACTCTGCCACAATTTCTTCCAAAGTTAGCGTTTCGCACGTTGGGATGTTGCTATACAGCCGCATTACCAAATGACTCTGGCAAGCCCGGCAGAACCAGCACTGAGGGAAAGCCGCCACAGTGACCCAGGCGGCCCGATTAGTTCACTCTAGTTCACTCTAGCCCGACCGCCGCTCGGCGCCGCGCGCGCCGAGGCGTGGTCCATATGCACATGAGAATTTTGGTTCACTGTAAACCACATCATCCGGTCGTAGTTGGATAAAATTTTTAAAATTTTCAATGTACTTACCAGGAAATCGTTTATCCAGGAACGTAGTAACTGCAGCAAAAGAACACCGTAATGCTTAGTGTTTACAATGGTGAGTGTAGTACCGGGAAATCGTATGAACCGGGAACGTATCAACGGGGTTCTACTGTACTTCATGTGTTCAACAGGCATACGAACCCACTGGTCCTAAATGCACACCATGCCCTTGGCAGATTACAGCAAAACAAAGGCAACAATTTCGGACACTTTGCACAGAGACAGAAGCACAGAGGCGGTTTTATTTCCATGTTGTGCGATTCCTTTGTGGCCATGCCCTACAACGCCAGCTGTTGTAAAGACAGTCATTGCTGCAAAAAATAAATGGCAGTGCAGAGGATAACACGACGAGCATGCGAAATGGGAAGCTGTTGGCCTAACAGTTCAAACAAAAGCTGTTGCAGTTGCACGCTAACGTCCCACACTCCTGCCACATTTTGGTGACCAAACATTCCCAACACTGATGGGTGAGCGACCTTGGGAACCCGGCTGTCGTCAGGCAAGTCACGCACAAAGCAAGGGCGGCACCATTTGGTAGCTAGCAAACCCAGCCCCACCCAGACAGAGGTGCCGGACCTCTGCCTTGGGCGTCTTGGGAACAGCGTCCCTCCTCTCTTCACCATGTGGTGGCAGGGTTGACCAGATGGGGCAGGAAGGAGCAGCGGCCTAAGCGGTTTTCATCAGCACACGGTCCAGCCCCGAGGGGCGAGCGCAGCAGAGACCTTCATCGCGGAGGGGCCCCCTTGGCGGCAGCCAGCTGGTCGCTGGTGGTGGCCCTGGTGGCAGCCCCGCACTGGGGGTCCCAGCAGACCACCAGCCGGGCGGGGGCCGGTGCCCGGGCGGGCGCCCGCGAGCCCTGCCGCCAGCTGGAGCGGAACGAGGGCCGCAACCGACCACCCGCAGTGGCGTCCGTCTTGGGGGGGAACCGGCCGTACAGGTACGTCAGCGCCTGGGTGGGGGCCCACAAGTTCTGCTTCACTGTGGCATTTAATGCCCCAAAGCAACACCTACGCGCCGTAGTGGAGGGCTCCGCATTCATTTTGGCCACCTAGGGGCCTTTCATGCACACCAGAATATCGACACAAGGGCTTTTTCGCTTTTCGCCTCTCTCTGAAAAGCAGGCACTGCAGCTGGGATCGAGCCCCCGTCCTTGAACTCAGCAGCACAACGCCATAGCCACGGAGCCACTGTGGCAGGTGGTGTTAAAAATATTAGAAAAGGAAGAGGGGGCTACTAGCAGCTGCCTCAACTCCCACCATCATTGTACAGTTCCATTCGCAATTAAAGATTCACCCACGTCCCGCGGTCCTCGCCTCGGTTCTTCAACAGGCAGCATGCATGCAATCCCATCTCTGAGGTTGTTCTAGAGTACTGTGTAGGAAACACCAAGATTGCCTTGGTCTTCGCGTCTCCTCTTTGTACTGTCCCCAGTTGTGTGCACAAAATTTCCCACCCTGCTTCCAGCATTGCTGTTCCTCAAGTAGTCCTCGGGTGATGCACGGGTGGTCTGCTAGCATGCAGCCCACACACATGCTGGTCTATAGCTTCAGTCATCATCAACCTGCCCACGCACACTGCAGGGCAAAGGTCTCTCCCATAGATCTCCAATTATCCCAGTCCTGTGCTAACTGCGACCAATTGATCCTCACAACATTCAATCACATCCACCTATCCATCCCAGAGCTTCGATTACAGAGGCACCGGGTAACATGGGCTTTCCTGCACCCCTAACGGCGTTTACGGAATTTAAAAGAGAACCACAACCATTTTAGTACGGGGCTCACACCATTGTCCACCCACCATCCCACGCAACTTGTCTAGCCCGCTGATTGCCGCGGTGGCCACAGGAGTGTGTTGACAAAATAAGAGGTGCATGCAAGCAGGTGTCACTAACATGATTGATGCACCTGCTTCCTTGCTCAGTCGACTGCAGGAAAAGCCCTGGTTTCTTGATTCCACCACGCGACCTTCAGGGCAGTGTCACCATGGCAAGCTTTAAGCAAGCTGAGCTCATTTCAAGCTCTATCCTTGGTAAGCTTCAACCTTTTGCCTCGAACAAAAGGGGCCAAGGCCAGGATACAAATTCACTCTTGCCAGCTGGTTCAAGATTTGCTAACCGTAATGAGGAAAGAACTGGCTTGGAGAGAACATCTCGAGAAAGGCACCCCGACTGGTTTTACTCTGCTCTTGGCGAAAGGGGCGAGGAGACGCACCCCGAACATGGCGAAGCCCAGCAGGGAGGGCAGGAAGGCGAGCCCCTTGACGGACAGCGGGTAGCCCAGGTAGCGCGAGTTCATCATGATGTCGTCCTCCGCCAGGCTGCGGTTGGTGGCTGGGTTCAGCTCGCTCTGGCGGTACTGCAGCGTCCACAGGGTCCGGTTGCCTGCACCAATGCCAAGAGTGCTCACATCTGGGGGCCGTGCACTACGCATCGAAGCTACACCTGGCCTATGAGGCACGACGTCGGGGAGGGCTCCAGATTAGCTTTGACCACCTGGGGATCTTTAATGCCCGTGCTACACGAGCGCTTCAAAGGACATTTGAGTCAAGTGGCCTTCAAAATTCCAAATGCCATTCCAACTGGAAGGAGTTGCACCGATCTAGATGACAATTCTCAAAGGCAGTCGAAAGTTTCCACGTTCGCCTGCCATGTTTTGGTGTCGCCGCTGCTGCCCTTGACAAAAACTTATTTTGGAGTTAAAATTATTAACTACCTACAAACGCACAGAAAACATGCACTAGCAGCCAGTTTCTTTTTCTGTGTTTGCACCACTGGTACCAAGTTAGCTTGTAATTACAGAGCGAGTGATAAAAGCAAGAACAAGTGGCAAATTTTGAAGATAGTGCACTTTAACCACCAAGTTTTACTCGTAAATAATTGTTTTGTAACTACGGCACGCAGAAACTGTGCCAGAAAGTATGACCGTTTGCGTTTCACAGGCCTCAAAGGTCGTTGGTGGTGCTCCTTTGAGTCAAATGGCATTTCAGCCAAAGGCCTTTGAAAAATGTCGTGCAGCAGCTCAACGGTGTCATTTGAGTCAAATGACATTCGACTCAAAGGCCTTGGATATGCTCGTGTAGCATGGGTACAACATGCACCGAAATCTCCACCCACGGGCGTTTTGTCATTTCACCTCCACTCGAAAAATGGGCGCTGTGGCCAGGGTTGAACGTGCGTCCTTGGGCTCCAGCAGCACCACGCCTTAGCCACTGTGGCGGGTGGCCACCTGAAACAGCACACACCCAGGCCATGCGCTCATCTTTGCTGCTGCTGCTGCTGCTCTTGCGCACGGGATTACCTATGATCACCACTTTTACCACCATGGGTAGTATGCCACGATCACAAGTCGCAAGCGGTAATGGTGAAGCACTCATAGCAGAGGTCACCCAGTGCGATGGAAGTTGCCTCCACGTCACGTGCCCCATCAATGCAGTCAGCATAAATTCGCTCAGTGGAAAAATGAAGAGGAAGTGACAAGCTGCTTACAGAATGGCCCAACAAAGCGCAAAGATACAGGGTTCACCTGCCTAGGTATGTTTTATGCCATAGAAAGGAACGCCTTATTTTTTTGTGCCGGGCACTGGAAACCCCCATTTGTTCAGCGTCTGGTGCCCCTCTAATGCAGCAAGTGGTGCTGCATGGCCTTTGCTGGCCCCGAAGAGTGACGCAACGACCCTCTGTGCTGCCCAAGGGGCTGCAGTGCGTGCACCCCTCAACGGGGCACTGCTCACCGGTGGCCAGGGTGGCTGGGCTGAGCACGGTGCGCACTTTGTGGTCTGCAGTCGTGTACTGGCCGTAGTCGGCCGGCTGGTAGAAGATCTGGTTCTTCCACATGTTCAGGTCCAGCAGCATCACCACCACAATGATGCCGTAGTTGAACCACTTCCCTGCAGGAGCGCACTGAACTGTTACCACCACAAATCGCTAGCGGCAACTTCAGCTATTCGTGTTCTCAAGAACTCTGGCTCAGACCGGTTGATCAAAGCAAGCAGCACAACTGCTACAACCATCACTGCTAAAAAGCTTTGTGCTCGGGGGCCTTACACACCTGCATTGCAGTGCAAGTGTAGTCGATTTAGACCCCGATGGAATCTTTTACATGTGCTGAACCCGCCACACAGGCATTTTTGTTTTCAGTTCCATCAGAAAAATGGCTTCCACGGCCAAGACTGAGCAGCAGCACAAGGTCATAGCCACTGCGATGGGCTGTGGACCACCGCTGCTGTCCACATTAAAAGTGAAGAAACCTTGGAAGCAAAATTTCCAGCTTCTTTTCTTTGCTGCATACGATGAAGTCCCACCTGTGCGTTTAAATTCATGCCTTTGTCAACAAAGCTTGGTTCGAAGTTATCGGTTGTGCCCGCCATGTCTTTCTGCGCTTGTCTGTTTTTTCACGCTACATGAAGTTATGGATCTTCAGTACCAACTAGCCCGCTACATTCTTGATTCAGGAACACACTCATCACAGCCCACTTGCATGCGAAGCTTACAAAACCTTGGCAAGCTGGCTTGTGTTTTAAAGCAAAAAATAACGAGCACAAGAACATACAGGGACATTGTGTCACAATATCTACTACCAAACAATTCATTTGCGGGTTACGCCAGGTTGAGAACAGAACTAGCCTCCACCTTGGGATTGACGGGGGAACACGACTGAGGCGGACTGGGCAAGAAAAGGTTCAGGTTTTAGCCAGCTGGCTAGTGATTTTTCTTTGCTTGCAGAAAGCAGGCACTCTCCCTCACAAGATAACCGAGATAACACAGCATCAACCTTCCCCCTCTCCCATTATCTTTCCCACCCCTGAGCTGCGGGAGTGCCACACGGGAGACCGATGGCTGAATCAAAGTTTTATCTTGGTACCACTGGTAACATTGGCTAGCACTTGCAGCAAATGACCTAATTTTTTTTAGACACTGCCACAAATGCAGCCAATGCGTTTGAACCAGGAAAGGCTATGTTTCAAGTTGGAAGCCAAGACATTTGTTTTGTAAGACCAAGGTTAAGTTAGTGTTAATGGTATATAGTTGAACAATGACACATTAGGGACTTTTGTAGATGATGTCAGCTGTTTTGTCAAACTTAATTTTGTTTTCCACATGCCATGAGCAAAACATGAAACGATGCCTGAAGTTTTTGATGGTCTTCAGGGCAGGTCATTCCATGCATGAAAACAATTCTATCAGCATACAGTCGAAATTCAGAACCAATGTTTTCAGGCAAGTCGTCGATAAAAAGTGGAAACAGCAAGGTTCAGAGAATGGAACCCTGAGGGTCTCCTGACGTAACTTCTGTGAAAGAACTGCTGTGTCTAGTTTGTTTATTGGAACGATAATTTCCCAAGAACTGCCCACATGGATGCATGATAGCCATGGTGTCACACGGGCAAAGGGCCCGACTAACTCTTACTGGGCTCTGTTGATGGTGGCCCAAATTCTGGTTCCCACTGCACCCTGCCATTGGCCACACTGGCGGCTGCCCAGTTTTGCCTGTTGTCACACTTTTGATGCAGTGCAATAATCAAGAAAGCGAGGAATTCACAATTCTGTTTTTAATCACAAATTACTCAGTAATGGCAGCAACTGCATCACGTTAGACAAGAACATATCGAGGTAATGGGAAGGCCCCATCTCTCAAATGAACCAAAATTACGTCGTCCGTGTGGTTAGTCACTACCTTCACACCCCGGCAGTTTGTGCTAGCCAGGCGGGCTGCTTAACGCGTACCCAGAAACTGCACATGTAAAAGGCGCCTTTTAAATGTTTGTTCAGTAGTTTGAGGCAACCGGCTTTGGGTGCCTTTGCCTACAAACGAATTGACATGTGGGCAAGTTGGTATTGATTTAAGATCTTGAAGGTGTCAAATCAATACCAATGTTAAACCAATGTTGAACCATGTAGATGAATACACGAGAAAAAGAAGATGACAGGGTGACGCTGATCAGAATCTGATCAAGTGGGCTAGGCAGGAGCAGCGTGGACACATTGCCTCATTGCTGCTTGCTCTTATAGTGCATCCTTTGGTTTGCCGTCCTGCTGCCGTGTTCCACTGAGCCAACGCCGCCTGTATTAACACTGCCTGACACGTCGCGCGCTTTTCAATGGAAAGGGTAGGGACGCTTAGTTCAGGCACTGATCCGCTATGTGGCGCGTGCCGGCGGACATCTCGCCTTACGTCACTGCTCGCAAGTCGCGGACGCTGCACCCACTTCTACGACGTGTGTCTGTCAGCTTGCCTGTTGTGCATCAAGGGCCGTTTCGCTTACATGTTAGCCGCGACGGGGCGCTAGTTCTGTGGCGCACTGGGGATCTCGTTGAAGATGTTGCTCGCTTCATACTTGCTGCATTTTGCCAAAGATAAAGACGGAGGCGGACTGAAATAGTGTAAGAACATACCGTAAAATCCCGAGAGATGCCCCAACCGCGAAAGATAACCCACCCCTGTTTTTGGCACAATTTTCTATTTTTTTCAAAAGCACCGAAAGGTATCCCAGCCGGGGATGACGCCCGCGTAAACGAGGACAGCTACTGTGGGTAGGGTGAGATAACAGGTCACAGGTCACAAGAACCTGAAAAGGCGCGGTATTTCAACAGCCCTCGATGGATAAGAAGACCCAGAGCTTCATGAGTGGCTCTTTTCGGCGATCCCTTCTTGTGCTTCCTGCCAACCGCGTCGAACTCCGCGCGTGAAGAGGTGGTCGACCTTTTGTTTGACAGTGAGAGCGACTGTTCGTTCGACGGTTTTGAGGACGAATGAATACAGAGCTAATAAACGCGTATTCGTTCTTTGGCTGCGATACATTTCTCAACATTTTTACGGCACACCGAAAGTTAGCCCACGTCACATTTTCACTCAATTTGCTCTCGATCTTAGGTGGGCTATCTCTCGGGATTTTACGGTACTGATTGTCGGGTAGACATATACCTAATAGAAAAACGGTATTTTCGGCTGGGGCAGCCATTATTTTACTGATATTTTTCTTTCTGAAGTATTTAGAGAAGAAAAACTTGCGTGCACGTTTTTTGCTCAGGCGCTCACTTCTACGATTATTTCCAATATTATCACGTGCTTGTAAACTTCAGAAAATTATAGGAAACAAAAGAATAAGCAGCTGGGATCGCGCCACGCTGCCCGGGCGCTTCTACAGTACAGTCTTCAATTTTAGAAACACGTACCGATGCGGAGTGCGAACAGAAGGGTAAAAACAATACCTAAATGCGGAGGGGATAGAGGTGGGATGCCCCACTCAGAAAATTTCAGGGCCTGTGATCCGAGTAGATAAGCGCGCAAAGCCGGCATCAGCCTGCGGCAGCGCAAGGGATTTTGCTTCGTGACAAAGGAAGTTTTATCAGTGACAGACCAAGACAGACAGGCATGGTGAAAAACAAGAAGGCGTAGGAGCGCCGCCTCGGGAACGCTAAACAAACTTTCCACTATTTTGCATAGTTTCCGAGAAGCGGCGCAGGCTGGCGGACACGAAAGCACGCTGGAAGGCTACGGAGCGGGGAAGGGTAGGAGAGAGCAACAGGAGAGTGGCTGTTTGGCCATTTTTCGCTCACGCGTTAGGCAATGTTTATACAGGCGGCGTTGAGTGAGCCAAGGACTGTGCTTGACCCATTACCGTTGCTTGTGCATGCAGTCCAGAGCCCAGCGGAACGGGGATGCTAGTTAGGCCTACTTTGGGCTGGCTGCCTCTCTCACCTTGCCGTGATGCCTGCAACGACCCCTGGAAGAAGGGCGATCTCTGGCCAGTCACGTCACACCCTTCACACATTTAAAAGGACTTCAACACAGCACCCTCTACAGTAGGCTAGGCTGGAGAAGCATGAACACGATGCCTAATCCGCTGCTTGCTCTTACAGGAACGTTACCTCACAAATGTCGCGTGCTTTAGAAGTGATGATCGTTTTCTGCTGCCCTGTGCCTGCCAACAAAGTGTTGCATCCTGTTAATGTAATTGACTGGCCTAGTTGGCATTCCATTATGTGCAGTTCAGCACAAAAATAGACAGGTACTAGATAAAGAAGACACACAAGAGCGCTCTCGTGTTGTGTCTTTTCTAACTAGTCCCTGTCTATTTTTGCGCTGAACTGTACATAACAGTATCCTGTTATTTACACATTGCATTTTGCCTTCACCGTCTTATTCAAAACGGTGACGTTGAGCTTAACTTAGGCCTTCCTAAGAAAAACTGCTCTAAGGTTTCTAATAACACAAACAACCCTGCCATAAGGCCATCGACTCGTGTCAAATCAGCTCCAGACATGTCAGGGTATGCCCCTTTTCTAGACATTTCTAGTCCACTCGCAGACATGCTTTTACAGATACTGGCTGGTCAGAAGCAAATAACATGCAATATCGCTGATATGAGGCAGATGTTTGGCGCATGCTCCAAGACACTTGAGGCACACGTGCCTGCACTCGAATCAAGGCCGGCATCTTCTCGTGTGAACATTTTGTCCAAGTCAGAGTGTTGAGATTTTGTACGTATCACAAACTGTGTCTAAACTGCTTTCTACAAGCAACGAATTAAATAATTGCTCTCGAAAGAAGAACACCACCTTCCACGGCTTGCCAGAAGAGACTAATGTTTTTTCACTCCCCAACGTTGCAAAGATGATCTCGGAACCTTTGAGTGCTGTCACCGAATCTGTATGGCAAACAACAGCCATCCACACCCGCATCGTCCAGCCATACTTAAACTACTGAAATTCAGAGACAAAATGGATAGCTTGAGCAGTGCTCCAAAGCTAAAAGGTTCTGATTTCCGCATTGTTGAAGATTACCCTGTCTGAGAATGTTTGTTACGAAACAAATTTTGGGAAGCAACCTCCTCTGATCGTAGCAATGGTTCCAAAGTTAAAATACGGTTTAATAATGTTTACATTGACAGCACTCGTTATGACTGGGACACTAACATAAGGAAACTTGTTAGGAGTTGTGATTAAGTAAACTGCCCCCCATTCGTGCCTGCGACTGCTCAGCCCAATCATTTGTTGTCGCCTTGACTTGGATGTAAACTACCAGACAACCTTACCCTCTGAAAAGGCCAGGCCAGCCCGACTAAGTTGGCTACATCGCCTGCGCAGGAGATGGGGCAACGGCCTCATGTTTGCAGAGGGCCTCCCCCCCCGCATAGTATGTTCCCTGTTCTCTGCCCCTTAGTGCAAGTTGAGGGCGACTGCAGGAAGGGTGCGTCCAGTGCTGTGAAGAGCGTACCAGACAAAAATATGATTGCGCAAAAAAGGGGAGACACGGACGAAGCAAAGAACGGCGCAAGCTTCCAGCTACATTTATTGTGCCACTGTGCGAGCTTCATAAACTTCACCAGGTACGAACACGCATGCGTAAGCAGAAACAGAGATTAAACAGAGATTACTTTTGCTATGGAGTAGCAACGTGGCCAGGATGCTGCCCTTATTAAGCATAGCAGCCTGTCAGGCTGTGAGAACGTGGTGGGTAGCACGCAGTGGCTCCAACGGACGATTTTTCGGGTAAAGCAGGTGTCGTGGGTGGCACGGATGGGACACGGGAAGTTTCCCTCCAGGAACAGGAGTAGGTGCGGGTGGGGGAGACATTGAATAGCAAGCAAGTTTTCTTCAGTTGAAAGTGTGGGAGGTCTGGCAGCTCATCTCTTATGGGGTACCATCGCTGCACTGTGCAACCAACGGGCTCAGTACATGCTTACTACCGTAAGATTCCGAGCAAGCGCCCCCACCCGTGCAAGCGCCCCCCCACCACTTCAGTGCTAATTTCAAATTTCCGCGCCATTCCGGGAAAGCGCCCCCCCTCCCTCCACACAGTTATCACGCACCACGTGCAGGCAACACTGGCTTGCTGGAGCCAGTCTAAGAATCCCATCCAATCTGCTTCAACCAACGCTACACGCCATTTGTTTCTTTGTTTTGGCGGTGGTAGGTCATGCATTCCTACACAGTTGCTAAGAAAATCGAGGTGATCCGATGGCACCGAGAGCACAGGAACAACATGCACCAGACCTCTCGAGAGTTCAAGCTCGACCGAAAGCGTATACGTGAATAGGTGAAGAATTTCGACAATCTCCTGCAGCAAAACTTCGGAAAAGCAAAACTTCGACGGAAGCTAAGCAACGGCGCCCGTGTTCAGCGAGTACGTGGACGATACGCTGTTCGAGTTCTTAGAGCGCGAAAGAAGCGCAGGACGCGCCGTTAGCAACCGGCTGCTGTCTGAAGAGGCTGTGAAAATAGCAAACAGCATGCAGTTAGGTAACTTTGTAGCTTCCAGCCACTACATAAGCAGGTTTGGAAGCAGCGGTTCGGCGTTGCAATGTACCACGCCATGAACGAGAGCCAGAGGACGCCCGAGGAATCTGCGGAGGCATTAAACGCCTTCCGGACTTCCGCGAACTTCCTGCGATGGCGAAATGATCTCAAAAGACAACTTTAAGAAGCCGTCGCGGCAGCAGGTCCTTGTGGCGCGCTGCTTCAAGGGGTGCTGCATTGGAAACGGAATCGATGGCTCCGAGGACGGCGACCTGCACGGCGGGCTGGCAGATGTCGGAGCTGTGGTGCCAGAAGACCGGGGCATACTGGAAGACGAGTGCGCTGAACTGTTTTTGGCTACAGACTCTGAGGAGCCTTTCGATGGTTTCGAAAGTGACGAACAGCAGTAAGATCAAGCCGTGGCACCCGAAGACTGAGGCAGCAGAGTGCTGCGAACTTTTTTTTTTTGCTGCTACATTTTCCAATGGTTTCCAAAGTAACTAACAGTAACATCTTTTGCGTAATAAAGTTCATCTTCCTAATGAAAGTTTAAAACCACGCGCACTGCGTTTTTTTTTTCCGTAAAAACAATTGTCGCCGCCATCTTGAATTTTGGTGCCGTTCCGGGATAGCGCCCCCCCTTCACTTCGCCGGTAATTCCGCCTTGCTGAGGGGGGGCGCTTGCTCGGAATTTTACGGTATGTAAAAATTGTAAATACAAAAGTTTCCGTTTCCCTCTCAACCAGTCACTGTCATCATCATTGCCACAGTGCTGCATCAGAACGCAGTGCGGGGCAAGCAGGACCAACTCCAAGCATCACCACCATCCACCTTGAACGCAGACAGAAGAGAACCGGACTATTACTCGGTCGTTAATCTCAATGCTAGAAATATCAGTACAAAATTTCCACACCATCTTTTCTTTGTATTCTCCCCGTGGAATTGGAATTACCGAAACATGTCTACATGGCGGCATTTCCGATTCCGAATTCCTTCCAGTTACATCTGATCGCTCTAATGGGCGGCGCCGCTGTTACAAACTACTGCGCTTTGACCTTAAGTTTCCAGTGTTGCCTCCTCCAGTCGGGACTGAATCAGTCTGCTGCAAGCTGCACCTTTCTAAGCAGCCTGTTGTCATCTGCATACTTTATCGCTCACCTCAATCTTCAGTTGACATCATTCACTCGCCCAGCCAGCTCATACATGAGGGTAACTTTTCTGCTGCCCATTTCGTTTGCATGGGTGATCTCAATGCAGCTGGCGTTAACTGGTCTTCAATGACCTGCACTGGTCGTGATACCATCATTCACAAAGCACTCCTAAACTTTTCACTCTCTGCTGGGCTTGCCCAGATTGTTACTGGTAACACAAGGTCGAGCACGCCTGTCACCATCTGGTTCGTGAATGCAGGCTGCCAGAGGGACAACCCGAAGCCTGCTAGTGGTGACGATGACTGACCCAGAGCAGCTAGGCTAGCTCGTTGGTGTTTATTTTCTGCGGTGACCAATGTTGCCAACCGAACCTGCAGAGCCACCAAGCCTAGCGGCACACATCATATTATAGCCGGGGGAAACGTCACACGCTTGTCTCAGTTTGCTTTTAACACTACTAACACAAACAAAACTGTGCCTGTTAACCAGGCGAGTAACGGTCCGATGGCCTTCGCAATCAAGTACTCCGTCTGGGCAGAGGTGGCAACTATCCGTGTGCGGCAAGATTGGGTCCTGCCTGAGCAATTCTTGCTTTGTCCGGAGAGTTCGCACTGGGTGGCCTTGAGAGTGGTGCGGAACTTGAAATTGGCCCACAGGGTGCCGCACAACTGGTCACGCTTGCATCCTAGATCTGGTGCTTTGCCAGCTGAGACCGGTGTTGCTGCTGGTTCCCCTGCGAATTGGACTTCTGGAGTGGAGGCTGAGGTTGCAAGCTGGGTTCCGAGGCAAGGCCTAATATGGTCGGTGTGCCGGAAGCACATGCTCTCATCTAACATGCGGACAAGCAGCGATGAGGAACTGGCAGGGCAGACCACATGCCCAGTGAACCAGGGATAACCAGGACGGAATTTCCTGGCAAAGATTGCAGCTCCAGACTACCGCTAAGGCCCGACGCGGCACCCTCAGTCAGCAGCCAGCTTCTACTTCAGCTGCTTCAGGAGTGCTGTGGACTGGAGGTCTGGATGCAAGGTGTCTCGACCGTCCGGCTAGCAGGAGCTCACAGGGGCCACAGCCAGTGACAATTTGGGGCATGGCCCGGTACTGAAACAGGACCCGAGCAACTTGCATCCCGAAATCCCCAGCCTTATTCTTCTAGAGCTTGTCCTTTACAGTCAGCACCACCCGCTCGGCAGCACCATTTGATGCAGGGTGGTACGGCAGAACTATAATCCGGCGGATACCGTTCTTCGTCAGCCAGGCTAAGAACTCTGTGCTGGCAAAAGAGGGACCATTGTTGGACACAATGACAGCCAGGCGGGGAAAACCTGCCACTGTGCCGCAATGGTCACACCTGCTGGTGGTGTGGTGACTGGCAAGTCCTCCACCCACTTCGAAAAGGCGTCCACCACCACCAGGAAGTACTGAAGGGCCAACCAAAATCCACATGCAGGCGGGACTAGGGTCTCTCTGGGAACAGCCAGGGTGTGGTCTCCACATGACAAGAGGCCCGCTGATTCTCCTGGCAGACTTGGCAGCTCTGCACCATCATGTGAGTGATGTCCCCACCCAGGCCAGGTGAACAAATGTCCGACCACGTTTGTCTTTGCTACAAAACCGTAGACTTTGGGGAACCACCACCCCACAGCAGGCTTAGCTTGGTGGCCTTGTAGCTGTAACTCTGCTACTGCCTTGACCACCTGTGGCAGGACTGGGTCCCAGCTGGTCACCTGCGCCGCTGCAGATCTAGAGAGCGTCTCCGAGTACGTGTGCTCCACCATGAACCCTTCAGCAAGCTCCGGTACAGCAGCAGGCACCTCATCACCAGGTGGCAGGTCCTTTCCCGGACGGTAGACTAGTTTGCAGCTGTACGCTGCCAGCCTCAAAGCCCAGAGCACCCCTTGAGGTGATGCCTGCACAGAAACAGCCTTGTCACGCCCGAGCAGTGGCTTGTGGTCAATGGCCGCCTCCATTTTTCGGCCCTGCAGGTACTGGTGAAAACACTCGGCCCTGAACATGAGCACCAGGCCTTCCTTGTCCAGCTGGCTGCAATGCTGTTCTGCAGCGTGACGCCGGCGGGAAGCAAATGACAGAGGGCGTTCCCAGCCGTTCTTGCCCCGGTGTGCCAGGATGGCTAGCATGCTGCGTGGCAACGCATCTAGGGTAAAGGCGACAGGTTTGGTCCGTTCAAAATGTACCAGCACTGGAGGACCAGGTCCTGTTCCTCCTTCCAGGCCCACTGCTGACTATCTCGAATCAGAAGACGGAGCGGCTGCAGATGCTCCGGCAGGAAGCTCCTGTAGAGGCCGAGGTAGCTCTGCAGCTCCTTGTTTTGGGGCTTGGGCGCCTCGAACACAGCATCAACTTTGCAGGATGCCGGGGCTAGGCCTGCACTTTCCCACTTTGAGCTTCAGCCCGGCATCCTGAAACCGTGCCAGGACGTTGCGCAGGTTCTCCAGGTGATCCTCGTCATTGGTGCCGGTAACGAAGATGATGTCCAAATACACTGCCATGTGCCCCTCAACACGTTGCCCACCTCCCTCTGGAAAAACTTCCGAAAAAGGCTGCTGCAGAAGATCCAATTGATGCCATCTTTATCGATTTTTTCAACACTGCTATTCACTGTAAACTCTTTTGCAAATGAAATAAGATCCTCAATCACCCACAATTAGTTGACTGGATTTCTTGCTTTCTTTCAAATAGCTCTCAGTTTGTGTACTTTCATGCTGTTGCTTCTTTCATTGCCAAAATATATTCTGGTGTTCTGCAAGGCTCAGTCCTTGGGTGTTTGTTATTTTTGCTTTATATTAACGATTTGCCAGATATAATATTAACCACTCACTTGTATGCCGATGACTGTGTTTTATAACAAGCAGTTAAATCACCCAATGACCCCGTTCTTCTTAATGATTCCTTTACATCGTTCTACAGCCTTTTAATGTTAATTTGCCTTTCCTGGCAAATGAACATTAATTACAACGAGACTGTGTTTCTGTCATTCATTAATAAGTTAGTTTCTTCAGGCATCAACTACTCCTTTAAAGAATTGTACCTGCAGAGAGTTCACCCATGTAAATACCTTAGCGTGCCTTTCACTTATAACTCATCCTGGTCCAATCACTGATTACATTACTGCAAAGGCTCCCAACAATTTTTGCTACCTCTGGCATACATTATCTGGGCCCCCAGGCGACACCAAACGTGCTGCACACAAGACGCTTTTTACCTTGTGCTGGAGCCCGTGTCACCAGTATGAAACCTCTACAAGCAGTGCAGAATCGACCAACTTGATTCGGCACAGAAAAGGGCCATTACATTCAACTTCTGGCAATACTACTCTGCTTTATCACCTACGTCAGCCTTACCATCTTCGAACCCATTAACACTTTCATGCAAAGGAGCATTGAATCGATGACGCTTTCACTCTATCATCAACTCACCTTGCAATCTGTCAAAAGTTACGTACTTAATGTGTTACAGGCCTTCTTCAACTTGCCACTATCATGCTCTTCATATGACACCATTCTATGCCAGTAGTATTACAGGGTTCGTATGGGCTTCAAAAGCAAAAATTCAAGGGTTTTCAAGTACTTTCAAGGACCAGAAAACACATTTTCAAGGTCCCCATCTTATGTTTTATCTGGGATTATTGAACTCTTTTTCAACACAATGAAAAATTTTGATATTGCGTCGTACCTAAGAACATTATTGCACATTTAGATAGGCGTTATGGGTTCATGAATGCTCCCCCGGCTTTATTTTTCATAGTTTGTATTTAGAGGTTTTTCTTTTTTCTTGGTGTTTTGCTGAGGCTGTTTTATTTCAAAACTTAGTTAATGTTGCCTGCATCTCCTGCTTTGTCGGCAAGAGTACCAGCTGAAATTAACTCGGCAAGCGTTGCTGCAAGGCGGTATGAACTATGTACACGTCCACCGTTTGCACGTAAAAGCCAATGCAGATGGAGCGTATGAGGCACAGCAAACATGCAATGAAAGGCCGTCCACAGACTAGATGGAACATGCAAGAGAGAGAACAGAAGCCGGCTTTCACGGGATTGCATCGTCACATGAATTCTATTGAGTGCTGCTGCTCCCAATGTTGCTCGTAACAATGAGAACCCACAACTCGTAATTTCACGCAATACATCGAAACTTGATTGTTGCAATGTTTCTTAACATTTTTAACACCTAAAATTCACGACAAACACTTTAAATTCTTGTGAAAAGGTAGGGCCATTGGTTCTCTCCAAAAAAATCAAGGACCATTAAAAAATTCCAGGACTTTTCAGGCCTTGAAATTTGCACTTCTAAATTCAAGGGTTTTCAAAGTTTTCAAGGACCTGTGCGAACCTTGTATTAACACATTCAAATTCAGCTTTTTCCCAGGCACGGCTGAACATTGGAATACTTTACTTGGTCACATATGTTCTTTGCTCTCAAACAAATTAGTGTCAGCTTTTAGTGGCGAAGTCCCTTAGGGGCTGGGGCTACTGGCGTCTCATGTCGCCGTCGTAACCGTCGTCTCATGTAGTCGCAGTACTAAAACACCGGGACACTCGTTTACGCCTTGCGCTAGGACGCTTCGTGCTTGAAAAACACGAAACTTTTACAGCAAAGCTGTTTACCTCTACACCCCAACACTTTCATCTCCGTTGGCAAAAACGTCAAGGCACAAGGAATACACTTATACACTGCATGCTTCGCCCCTCCCCAGGTTTCACGTTGGGGATTTTTTTTTTTTTTCATTTCGCGCAACACAGGTTTAGCAGAGGTTTCTCTCATGATATGCAACTGGCCATATTCTTCCATGACTTGCACGCTAACCTAGACGGTAACTTACAAACTGATACACCCTGCTAAAGCTTTTGATAAAGTACCTGTTATTAAAACTTTCCCAGTTAAATCTTCACCCTAACATCTTAAAGGAGCCATGAAGAGAACACACAAGTTTGGTTCATTCAAAAGATTGCCTCGTTAGAATTATACTGACACCACTTTTAACATATACTTCACTCAAATACGGTATATAATTAGAAAAAAAGGCGATGGCCATGCGACCTACTAGCTAATTTCCCGCAACAGAACCTATGATGTCATACGCGCCAGGTCTGCGCTTGGCTGATGCCGGCAAAAGTAAACGAAAATTAGACAGAACTTATAAGCTTGCCGAACGAGCTATTTCCGCTTAATTAAATTTAGGGCACATTCTTTTTATAGCACTAAGAATAGTGGAGTAAACAGTGGAAGTTACGAAAACACACGTAAACATAGAAGTACTGATGGGTACTGCTGTTGGTACTGCACACACTATGCTTGGTTTAGCTGCACAGCACTGCGGGGCTTTGGGGTTGTCTCAGACAACACTTGCCGATTGACGCAAGCAACGGTGTCTTACGTGACCATATTTGCCGAGCGAGCACTATGTTTCACGAAATGATTATGTTCTCCCTGAATAAAAACAAGTCAGGTTTAAATACGGTCAAAAACAAACCAAAGGCAGAAAACGGCTTGCCACGGTATGGTGACACCATCTATGTTCACTAACGGTAAACAAGGCACTGTGATGTCATTGCAGACAATGAGAACGCACGATTCAGCAGAAAAATTAAATTTTTAACTTAAATAATTAATTTCTCAGTGAATAAAGCACCGTTTGCATTCGGACAAGTGCTGGGCACACAATAAAGCACGAAATCTTTCGAATAACACACACTTGTATTTTGTCTTCATGGCTCCTTTAAATTGGGTAAAAGAATACCTTAAAAACCGCTTTCAGTCTGTTAATGTTAACAAGCTTACCACTAATCTACTTCCAGTAACGCCAGGCGTCCCTCAAGGTTCAGTTCTTGGTCCCCTTTTATTTCTTGTACATTAATGGCTTATCTTCAAACGTAACCTGTAAAATCAGCCTGTTCACTGATTACTGCGTTATGAATGACACTTTTACTGACATTTCAAAACAGTCATCCCTTCAAAAAAATCTTAACTGCCTACAGAAATGCCGTGAGGGATGACTTGTAGAACTTGACCCCAATAAATGAAAAGTCATACCATTGCACTGCCGCTATATGGCACTTGTCTATCCGTACACAGTTAATGCCATCCCTTTATAAAATGTTCAGTTGTGCAAGCCTTTGGGCATCACTGTGTGTAGCGATCTTTCATGGAACGTACACGTTACTAATTTCATCTGCAAGTAAAACAGTCGGTTTCCTGAAATGCCCTTTACGCCTCGCTCCACAACCCATAAAATTATAAACATACAAATCCCTTGTTCCTCCGAAACTAAAATATGCATTGCCCATTTGGGACCCTCAACAATCTTAGCTTACACATGCCATCGAATCACTTCAAAACCAAGCCACTACATTTATTTACCGTAAAAACCCGCGTATAATACGAGGTTTTTTTTCCAAATTTTACTATGTAAAATTTGTGCCTCGTATTATATGTGGATCCCAAAGTTTTCAGCCGAAAATTTGCACTTTCGGTTTCAGCGGAGGGTGCGCCATCTTGCGGTGGCGTTAGCTGGCTGCTGCTGCTCTCAGCCGGCGCCATTTTGATTGTTTTGACAACGCGAAGGATCTCTGCACGTTCACCGCAAGTCTATCACGATGTCGGGTGATGAAAACAGTATTCGGCTGCAATTAAAAGAAACGTTATTTTATGTCCCGAGACCATCAGGAATTGCGCCGCAGGACGGCAGTTTGGCGCCACCGAAGGCAGCATTCGTGGGTGGAGAAAGCAACTGGTGCTTGACTGGATAAAGTCTGTGTGGTGTCAGTGGCCTGGAGCACTGTTGGGGATTCCCGTCAGTGCTCGTGTTGGACGCCTTTCGCTGCCACCTGGTCGACTCCGTGAAGAAGTTGTTGCGCGAACCTCGCACCGAACTCGTTGTCATGCCAGGAGGAATGACATCCCAGCTGCAACCGCTAGACGTTTGCATCAATCAACAAGTCCTGCTACCAAGAGTGGATGGGGTCAGGAGACCCATAAGTGACAGCTACCGGATGGCTGACGCGGTTTTCTCCAGTGGTGCTTTGTGGCTGGATCGCGGATGCGTGGGCCAGCATCCCAGAGGAGCTCGTCAGTCGCTCTTTTAAAAAATGCGGCATCTCGAACGCCCTTGATGGCACTGAGGACCACTTTCTGTGGGAAGGCATTTCCGACAAGGCGACTTCAGGAGACAGCGGCAGCAAACGTCACAATGACAGAATGGATGTCGGGAGACAGTGCCAGCGAAAACTGACAATGACTGAACGGTAACTGCAGTGCAAATAAATGTTTTCTGTGCTCTTAACCTCGCATTATATGCGGGTGAAAACTTTTTTTCTGATTTTGCTGTCCCCGAATTACACCTCGTATTATACGCGGGTCCGTATTATACGCGGGTTTTTACGGTACTGTTCAAGCTCTTCCACTGTCGGCTTATACGGTTTGAAAACAGAATCTGGCTCAATGGATTTAGCCCTCCATCGCTAACCTTTTTATGTTGCACAAAATCTTACGCTGCCCCTAGCATGCCACACGTGATGTCATTCCTGCAACATGCATATCTCTCTCACTACATCAGTCATTCACTTCCAGTTGCTCAGCCACATGCATAGATTTACATATTTTCTGCTGCGTTCTCCCTCGCACAGCACCAGATTGGAACGGCCTTCCCAGCAACATCGCAACTATCAGCTGCCCACCATCCTTCGTAGAAAACATCAAGTTTTCTCTCTGTTAAACTCTTGGCTTCTACATTTGTTACTTTTGTTACCCACCCCCTATGTAATCACCCCTAGTGGGGAATGACTGCTTTTCCTTTTTTTTTTTGTTGTTGTATTTCCTGGGTTCCGATCTTTGACACTATTTCTTTAGGTTTTATTCATTGTAATCCAGTGCTCAATCCAGTGCGCAAGTACTTCAATGCCAAAAAATTCCGAGCGAACCCCCACTCTTGAAACATCGCCCACCTCCCTTTAGTGGTGACATATTCAGTTTACTCAGAGACCCCAAAGATCGCCCACCCCTAAAATTGATGGCTGTAGCGCCAATGAGAGAACAAAATAAACGTGAATCATTTATTCATGTGTTGTTGCGGTCACTTAGGTGTCCTCTTCGCACTTGAGCCAAAAGTTCGCTGATCTGGCATTTTTTCTTGATAGTATATCCGCAGTTTTGGTTGGTGGTGTGGCCACTGTTTTTCTATTTTTTCGCAGCTGACCCGAAATATCACCCATCCCATATTTTCCCCTCGATATCTCTGTACTTTGGGTAGGTGCTCTTCCGGAACTGTACGGTAGTAATTATAATCCAGTGCCCAAGTACTTCACATCCCAGAACATTGCCCCGTGTTTTTTTCTTTTGTGCCTGCCTCTTTTCCTCCCTCCTGCCATAGCCCTGATTACGGGCTGCAGTATGCACAAATGAATAAGTACCGTATTTACTCGCGTAATGAACCCACTTTTTTTCTTGAAAATTCGGCATGACTTTGGGGGGGAGGGTTCATTATGCGGGAAAAAATTGGAAGAGATTTTTAAAAGTTGAAACTTCATGCAGTAAAGTTGCTAGGAGACGCACTATCAGAGCCTCACCTTTTTCGTAAAAACATGCCGGTAATTATGCAATCAAATTTCTTTTTTATTCCCAACACGCTATTCATATGGAGCTGTCCTCCTCACTGAAGTCGCTTGCGGCTTCACATTTGCTGTTGGCCCACAGCGCACCGTCTTCCATGCCATCGAGGCACTCCAAAATATCTTTTCCGACACCGGGAATCTTCCCCTCTCTGGGCCCACAAATCACACGGCGATTCCTGTTCACCGCCCGAAAACCTCCCGCTTTCACCCATAGCATCAACGCATGCTCCACCACCTTCAGTGTAGCTCATGTACTGGCCCATCGCATGGAGAGCAGCAGGAGCACAAAAAAGGCTCACAACACAGCTGAATAACAAAAGCACGGAGCGTAATGGCGACGTCGTGGAACAGCAAGAGCAGAGGAGTGCGGAGTACGTTTAGTGCTTTGTTCGCACGCCGCCAAAACCAGCCGGAACCACAAAAAGCAGGGAACAAGTGCGGAGTATGTTTTGTGCTTTGCTCGCACACCGCAACGTTTCGATGGCAAGAAGGTTTGTTTTGCGTTCAGCAGATGGCGCTCCGCTAGCGCGCCATTTTTAAATTGTGAGCCACGGCATTCGCGCCCGCGTTTCCGGCTACTGTTGAGATTTCGTTTTGTTGGAATGCGTTCTTTAGCATTTCTGCCCCTACTGTAGCACAAAATGAAGTTACTGCAATTGTCTACGGCATCAGCAACCATGCTGAGATAAAAACGTATTCCCGCTGCATTTTCTATTCAATGTGACAAAAAAGTAAATTCTCAAGAAGAAAAGTGGGGGGAGGGTTCATTACGTGAGTGGGTTCATTATGTGAGTAAATACGATAAATAAATAATCGTCCTGCCATCTTGTTCTACGCTGCACTTGAAGCGTTTAAGCTCTGCATGAATGAGAGGCTCCCTCGGCCGCCGTCCTCTGGTCGTTCCACCACTCACCACTGATGTGGAAGACGATCTCGGGCAGGTGCACGTACTTCCGGAACATGTGGTACCTGAAGGAGGCTGCGCTCAGTCCCGGCAGCTTGATGTTGAGGTCACACACAAAGTGGGGGAAGTCCCAGTCCTGCGTCCATCCGGAAGAGGAGCGAGCTGTCTCCACCGTGGTGGCCAGAGTCACTCAATACAGTAAAATCTCGGTATAACGAACTTCAGGGGGCCGCCTCAAAGTGCTCGTTATTTTGAAATGTCGTTGTAGTGAAAACCGCAATATTTAAGACAACAAATTAGTGTGTTTACCAGGCCACCGGTACGCCTCCCATAGAGGTCAATGCATAAGCTTACCGCTTATAATGCGGCGGGCCGAAGCACCATACCGTTTATAGTGTGTTTTTTTTTTTGCGGACCGCTGAATGACCGGTGCATCGTTTTAGGACCGCAAAAGAAGACAGAAAGAAGATGTATTCAGCCATCTGAAGCAGCCCGCGTTCCCTTCTCTTTTCTCACTTATGCATGTACAGAAAATAAAAGAAATAGGCACTCTTTAGTTCGTGTGCTTCACTTGCACTCACGTGATAACCCCTCAGCACGCCCCTGAAGATAGCGATCCCCCCCTCCCCACCCTCGGGCGCCGTAAGTTGTTGCGATTATAACCTTGTGCAGGTAAGCAAACACTCTTTCCCTGTTCCCAACATGTGGAGACAGCAAGGTGAGCGACGTTGGAGGTTTTCAACTGCCTGCACGTTGTGCTGACAGCAACCGCCTTAGGCATCGCTACGGCACGTCGCCGATGGAAAAAAAAACTATAGCCAGCTTGCGTTGTAATCACGTTATCTCGCTGGTATAAGCCGTACTTCTGCCCTGTCTGCGGCATCCGAAAACGATAGGCAAAAAAAAGTCTTTTTGCGTTCCGTTTTTTTTCTCCTCCCCACCACACTGTACGACGTTTTATGAGCCCCGATAACCTGCGCTCTGCGCATGCCTCCGCACTCCATGTCGCCGGTAAAACCTGAAGCGCCGTCGCCTAAAAAACATGTCTAAAAAGGCCGCCCACCCTTCATTTCTAATTTTTTGTTTGGATCTTCCTTACCTTCGTTTTTTTTTTTTTTTTTTTTTCTGTCGCATTAGCTCGCACTTTGTGTGGAGCAAGGTTTCACTGTTCACTGCACTGTTTCACTGCAATAGAAGAATCTCCGGACTTCAAAATATCAGTTCACAGTACTGAGGCGTTGTTAATACGGCACGGAGTTAAATAAAATGATCGTTATTTTTAAAAGTTCGCTATTCTGAAGTACGTAGTAGTGAAATAATTTTACATTGACACTATAAGCAGTCAGCGTGGGATTTCTTAAACGTTCGTTAATCTGAAAAGTTCGTTAATGTGGTGTTCATTGTACCGAGATATGACTTTATACGTCAGCTGCAAAACTTCCCATAGGCCCTATGTAAGAAAACCAGGGCAGCGGTTGGCCCCCGTGCACTGGTGGCAAACAGAGGCAACCATGGGTTATGATGATGATGATGATGATTGATAGCGGTATCCCCTTTGTAGCGGAGTGATGATGCGTCACCAAAAAAAAAAAAAACTATAAAGCAACTAATATACCTATGTTTTACACTCTTTGTTTAATACTACCGCTGCTCTTAGGGCAGGCACAAAAAGCTTATTATCCACAAAATACCCTTTTTTTTTCCGTTACAGCTGGTAGCTGTCCTAGCCAATATTCCCCTCTCTGCTTTTCGTCCACCAGCATTCTAATCTTCTTTTCGTCGCCTCGACAACTTTGAAGTTAACTGCCTCTGTGTTTAAATCCTAAGGCTTCTGGAAGCCGAATATTTCCCTCAAGTGGATTTGGATGGATACACTCGCATTCTAATACTATGTGCCTGCTTCTTTTCCGCAGACCATGCATACCCCATCATTTTGTGCGTACTTCCCCACAAAGCTCTCAGTTCTCAAGAAACCTGCCGTAGCCTCAAGAAGCAAAGCACTGCCCTGGGAATTATCGCAGCAATTTTCCTTTCTGATGTTCCAATTTCTCAGCCCTGTACGCCTCTAGTGAAGTTTTGGCTTCCATTTTTTCTCTCCATTTATTCGTTTCTGTCTGCCTTGCCTCTGTTTTGGTTACCTCGGCTGTCTTGGATTCTCCAGTGTTCTTTCCGTATTTCATGTAGCCTTCTAGCCACTGCGTGTCCACGCTTTTCACGTGTACAGGTATAGCAAGTTGATTAGCCTGCCATCTGTGGACAGAAAGTTGAAGCAGTGCTCATGCTCTTGCATCTGTTGCCATAAATCTTAAGGAAGGGAGCGTAGAAATGTTTCCCAATTTGAAAAGCAAGCTGTCAACGTGGGTTATAGGGTATGTGTCGAGCACTGGCCTCAACGAGAAGGCGGGGGGCACCTGCATGACGATGAGCAGGTCCATGACGAGGATGAAGGAGGCGAGGAAGGCGCGCGACAGCTCGGTGGTGGCCACGAACTCCCGGTTGAGGTAGTCCCAGGAGATGTGGTCGCTCACGATCAGGCTCACCACCAGCGCCGACAGCAGCAGGGCCACCGCCCAGAAGACCACGATGCGCGTGCGGCCGTGCCGCTGCCAGAAGGCCCGCAGCGAGGGCGCCCAGCCCGGGTACAGCTCGTCCTGGAGCATCATGTCCGTCACCTGCGCCGCCACAGGCCACACAGCACTAGTCACGTGCCGCACTTGATGGTGGTGGTGGGCTCGGTGGGGACGAGAGGCCTCCCCACTCGCCTTCCCTTCAACAAGGCAGTGGCACGGCTGCGCCCCCCTCGCCCCTTTTGATCCGCTCGTATTGCACACCCATTCGGCTGATCCCTCCCACCCCAACGGGTGCCTGCCACACTTGATGGTGGTGATGAGAAAAGTGCCGACTTGTGTTTCCTTCAATGAAATGCCTTAGCCACACTCCCCAGCTCTTCTTATCCACTCTTAATTCACTCCCGTTTGGTCAATTCGCCCCACAACAGTAGCGCTTGCATGCCACAATTCGTATGGTGGGGTCAGCCATGAAAAGGGGCTGAACCCAGACGGCTGTGTCTACTTCTACGCAAGACAGTACACCATCACAGCAGGTGGTGCTGTGATGGTGCTAAACAAACGCATCAGAAAGGTCATACCAGTCTTCACAATGCCTTTGCCCTAATAATTACCCTCCGATTTCCATTATTCGAAAATTTGTTCGAAAATCATGGAGCATATTTTGTATTCACCGATTGCCAAATTTTTTTCCTTCATTACTTCTTTCATCGTAATTAGCACGGTTTTTGCAAAAGCCATTCCTGCAACACTCAGCTTGCCCTGTTTCTTCATGGTGTACATTCATGCTTGGGCTGCAACAGTCCTATTGATGCAATTTTTATTAATTTCGAAAAAGCATGATAAACTCCCTACTAAAATTGTCTCACCTTCATCTTGAACCATCAGTTTTGAATTCTATAAGTGCATTTTTAAGAGACCATCACCAATTCGTCTACGACAATTCTCATGCGTCATCACTCACACACATGCTGTTGATGTGCCCCAAGGCAGGACGCTTCTTTTTCTAATATACATGTATGACCTTCTCATGAATCTTACATCTAACATCTATCTCTTTGCTGATGATTGTGCCATTCATTGTCCTATAAATGCTAATTGTGACATATCTGCATTACAAAACAACCTATTTTGCATGCTAGCATGGTGCCATAACTGGCTAGTGCCCTTCAATGTCCAAAAAACCGTGCCTGTCTTTTCACGCCGTCACAATTATGTGCAGCCTAACTATTCTATTAACAAACTTTGCTGACCTGGTTAAATACTTGGGTATCCATACATCTCATAATTTAATCTGGTCCTGCCACGCTAACTACATAATGAACGCAGCTAACCGCGCCCTTAGCTATCTACACAGTATCTTAGCCTAGCCCCTTCTTCGATAAAATTACTTGCCTACTCGACCTTCGTGTAGTCTAAACCTGAGTATACAAACCCTCACCAAGCTCACTTGATTGACACCCTAGAATCTGTGCAGAATCACACCACTGGATTTATTCTTTCAGACTAATCATACCACCCCAGTGGGTCATCGTTGAAAGCAAAACTTAATCTTTCTACACTTCCCTCTCGCCGTAAAGTAGCCCTATTCTGTCTTTTCCATAAATTCTTTCACTCACCAGCAGCCGGAGACGGGTACATCCAACCAGCTCAATGCATTTCCCCCACTAGTCACCCCAATGCGGTATATCCAGGATGTGCTCATGCTAACACGTTCCAACAGTCATTTTTCCTCCTCGCCTTCCAGGGCTGGACAGACCTATGTGCTGAAGTTGCCAGTACCACCAGCTAGTTTTGTTCGTTCCAAGCAGGCCACTGGAGGAAATACCGTAATCCTATCTTCTGCCATTGCTGTAACCTGACTTTCAAGTGCCGTGTAATGTAATTCACGCCCCATGTAATGTAATACAGTGTAGACCCTTTCTAACGTAACCACTTATAGTGCGGCACCAGACATAATGCGGACTTCCCCGCCCCCGGTAGGCCTCCCATAGAACTCAATGCATAATGCGGCTGCCCGAAGTAGAACACCGTTTATCGTGTAACTTGTTGGACGGTCTTTTTGGCTCTTTTGGCTCTTATTGACCGGTGCAGCTGGTCCATCGTTTTAGGGTCACAAAAAAGAAAGAAGAAAAATTAATTCAGCAATCCGACGCAGCCGCTCTCCCTTAGACACAGACAATAATAAAAAAAATAGGCACCCTTCAGTTCATGCGTTCTGTTTTACCTCCCCCCCCCTAATGGCGCAGTAAGTTGCGATTGGAACCTTGTGCAGATAAGCAACCACCCTTTCCTTTTTTTTTTTTTTTTTTGAACATCTGGTGATAGCGAGCCTCCGCAACGCTGGAGGTTCCCACTATGTGTACGTTGTTCTGGGCATTGCGAACGCAAGGCCCCTGATGAAAAAGAAAAAAAAAATGTGGCTTGCGTTCTTATCACGTTATCTGGCGGGCACAAGCTGGGCTGCTTTCTCATCTGTCTCTCTGCAGCATCCGTTCTTCTAGATGCTTAGAAACACAGATCCCTCAAAACTTAAACACAGAGTCCATATAAGTTAAAGCCGCGCATGCTCTTTGTAAGACTGTGCAGCAGCGTCTCATGTGAAAACGAAAGACGGAATAAAGACCGTACCTCTGTTTTTAAGTGGCGTTTGTTTGAGGGATGATAAGCAAATAATGATGGAAAGGTAGGTTGCAATGTGGTTGGATTCACGCATGTTTTGTTTATAGTGTGGATTTTCGCGACTGCCGTGACATACACTATAAGCGGTTGACACTGTGTAGGAATAAATAAATAAAAAGTTCCAGTACAGTTGAGCCTCGTTATAACGAACACTGATATAAGTGAATTACCGGCTAAAGCGAACTGTGGTTGGTCACGCTTTATTTCAATGACACCTATTCTTTTATAATGAAACTGAAACCGTGAGAGCCGTGCCCGATATTGGATGTAACCAAAAAATGTTTGACCAGGAGGCTGAGAAGCTACTTGGAAAAGCCCCCCGTCATCCGAAACTGCAGAAGTACAAAGGCCCCTTTGTTCGTTGACCCTGTGGAAAACTTCATCCAGCTGAGTGCTGTGAGTAGCCACCAGGCGAAGATCATACCCTTCATAAGTAAACAGCCACGCACGCTGATTTTGTTAAGTGAACTTTGTTTTGTTGTAATTTCACACACTTATGCTCCCGTTCATTGAGCTGGAAATGCAACAAGAAGAAATGTAAGGGCTACATTGTTTACATTGGGTTTGAAGCGTTAAAAAATGCATTTTCGTATCAAGTAGGTGTTTATGCGAAAGCCCGATGGTCGATTTGTTAGAGCCCATTTTTACCACTACTGTTCCAGCGGATGTCGGATAAAACGAAGCAGTTTGCTGGCCCGATACTGCTTCGTCATGACGAGGTTCGACCGGAGTAGCTCTGTCAGGAGTGTGCCTGTGGATTCGCATTTAGCGGGAACTCCGGCTCGGAGGGAGGGCAGCAGGGAGAGACTGACCATCCAGGCGGTGAGGAAGTCCCCGAGCCAGGTCCCGCAGGCGGCCACCTTCATGAAGGAGGCGTTGGTGACGCCCATCTGGGCGTTGATGCGGAAGGCCTCGGGGCGCGGGTGCCCGCTGAGCAGCAGCGTGTTGTAGACGAGCGAGAGGGCGTAGACGAAGAGCAGGGCGGTGAGCAGCATGATCATCCAGGTGCCCTGCTCCTCGCGGAACATCTTCAGCCGCAGCAGGTTGCGCAGCAGGAAGTGGTGGATGAACAGCTTGCCGCACACCAGCCCCCACAGCAGGGCCAGCAGCCAGAGCAGCGTCTTGGCCGCCCGCCAGCCCCACTCGGGCGGGTACTTGGTGCACATGAAGGAGAACACGTTGCCGAACACGGGGATCTCGCTCTCCGACCGGCTGTGCGAGATCGGGTCCTCCGCAAACACCAGGAAGTTGCAGAACACCACAAAGTACGACACAAACAGCCGCGCGTACGGGTGCTGCAGGAAGTACCTGCAGCGGGAGAAAGCACAAGCTCCTGCCGTCCATTTCGGCTGTGAGAGGCATGCCAGCAGTGGAAGGCTGATCTAGACCTCCCGGGTATCTCTAACGCATACCAAAGAGCCTCCACACATGGATTTTTGGCCTTCATCGGAAAAGTGAATGTGACAGACACACAACAGGACCACAGCTGAGACCGGAAGAAGAAACAAAACTCCGATAGTCCACCTTTGCTGTATTATGGCTCCAGGTTGCCCCAAACTTTGCAAGCTCACCCCAACTGCCTTGGTCAAGATGACGGAAACATGTTTTGTGTAATGCGCTCTGAGCAATACCTTCAAAGGTATCCCTCAAAGGTGTTGCTTTGAGCAAAGTAAAGGCTATCTTTGTCAATTAACGAGGCAGAGCTGATGTGGGGCAATTATGGGAATTGGGCTCGCCAAGTAGTTACGTTGGCATATGTTGACAAAGTTTCCCAATTATGACAAGAAGACCATGAATCTGGCACTTGGAAAGCAATCCTTAAAAAGAACTTTCTTCATTTTGAAAGAAATAGCCTCTGGTAACTTACTCAGCTCCATTTCAGCCACAAAAGAGGATTTTTAACGGAAAAAAAAAAAAGAAAACACAAGAAATAGGTATTGAAAAACTTTAAAAGTTCACGCTTGTCACAAACTTGAGCATACATCGTCGAAAAGTATCTTACAGCTTTTCCATATTATTGTTCAGCGCCTAATTCTGGTTACATAGTCATTCGATTTGTTCTATTTCCTTTCTATTCGCCCCTGAAAAACCCTGGAACTTGCTCGCACGAGGCATCAAAGGCTTCGCCCACTTGCCGGCTCACTGGCAAGAAAATAATAAAAATAAAACCTTTGCCGCTCAGCTTTCAATGGTGCTTCGAGCACTTTCGGGAGGGTGAGCGTAGCTTTGCCAGTGCTAAGGCGCACCGATGATTCTAGAAGGGAGAAAGAGGGAAGTTGTGCGCTTGACGGTGGTGGGCGCATTGTGTGTTGTTTTTCCCCTCTGTGTGCCGGCACGGTTATAAAAAATTGGCTGTCGCTTAACTCAGTCATGCCTGGGTGTGCGTAGTGAGAGGTACAATTAAAGTTCCTGTTTAGCTTGGCTCCCTGTATGGTTACGACGCTCCTCGAGGCGTGCGGCTCGTTCTTCCTCCACCTCGGCTCGCTGCCTCCCGTTGGTTTCGTTCTGACCATGAAGCCTAACGATGAATCCCACCGAGTCGCCCCTTCCATGTATACGTGTTTTTTTAATTTTTTTGTTTACTTCTCTCTCTCTCATTTCGTAGCAAGTGGCACTGCCAGCTGCAGGGGCTAGGGAATTGCTAGGTTCCCTAGCCGCCGCAGGCTCCCTAAAAACTGCTCTCAGCTAGGGAACCCAGGTGCGGCCACTGGTCACAACGAAACGGCGAGAACACGGCCATCATAGCTCTCGCTACAAAAAGAGGACCCATGTGGGGGCAGATTATGTGACCCCCCCATCGGCGGCCCGTGCCCTGGCGGACTCCAATGTACTCCCGGACCTTGAATCACCCTGATTGCCTCCGACAGCCTGGCCCGACGACGTAGCCACGCTTCACAGGTAAATGAACCGGCTCCACCAGCGAGGCATCATCCAGCCCGGTCAGTCACTATTATGGGACTTTGTCTCTCATATGCACTGAACTCTTTTTCTTTTACTTAACTGTTGTACCTCGTAATATTCATTGTTAATGCTCCTCATTGTATCACTTTGTCCAACTGTGAACCGTCTCTCACATTTGTATTCCTTCTAAGTTACCTCTCGTTAACGTTGTAGTGAGATGCCGGGAAGCGGTGGCGAAGCCGAAGAAGGACCCGGACAATCACCCGCACGCGGGTATGTGCCAGTAGGGAAGAGCGTGCCAGGAGAGGAAGACGGTGGAACAGGGAACGCAAGACTGGCCGGAGTTTGGGTGCCCTGAGAAAGGTGACGACCACGCAGCCCCGCTGGGACGTCGCCAGCTCTGCCGGCACAGCGAGGCCCGCGCCGCAGGGCCGGACACTCGTCTATCCCCAGGCACCCGAGCTTTGCGCCGTGTAGCCTGGCCAACATTCCCGCCTGCGGGGCCACCGCGCCGTTGGGCGGAGAGGCACCCATGCCTTGCGCCGAGAAGCCCAAGGCAGCAGCACCAGAGACCCGAACGCTACTCTATGGCCACCAGGCACCCCAACACGTGAAGACGCCGGGGAAGTCTACCTGTCTACCAGGGATGCACCTGACCTGAAGAACAGTGAGCTAGGTCGTAGAACTATTGTTATTTCTACCAGGACGATTCAATTTAGCTTTGCTTTTTGTAGAGTGCGTGTTTAGTGTCGCCTCCTTTGGTGTGTTCTCAGCTGCTTGAGCCTTGTCATAAGTGTGTCTAGTTTCTTTTGGAATCTGTGTTGCCTTTCGTTCTTTGCTTGTCACGTGTGCGTCGTCTCGTTCGTAACGCTTGAACCCTGAAATCATCACAAACTTTACATGCCCTCGTGCTTGTACAGTGTTTTGCCTGTTCAAATGCAAGTCTTTCTGTTGTTGTTTCGCTCAAGGCTCTGTCTCGTTCTTACCGCTCTGGTCGGCAAAAGCCGCTCATCAGACAGTCACCCCCTTCATCACCGGTGTCCTGTAGATTTGATAGGGTTGTTGGCATGCCTGAGTCAACTCCCCAAATCTTCGTAACAGCGCACCCAATTAAGGAATCGGTGACAACACTGCACTGATAGAATATGGCTGGGAGTGATGTAACATGGGCTAACACATCCCTTATTTGTTTGAAGTTTGCGATGTAATTGGTGCTGCTGTTGCTGGGACCTTTTTACTGAAGCAAACAAATATGCCCCGTACAGAAGGGGCCCCTGCAAGAGGAAGTGATGGATCAACGTGCCCCGCAGAGTGCTCGGTGTGGCCGGCCCACCTGAAGTCCTTCTGGACGTAGAGGGAGAGCACGCTCTGTGTGTCGGCGGCCTCCTCCAGGTGGAAGTGGTCCTGGCCCGAGGAGGGCACCAGCTGCACCACCAGGCCCCCCCCTCCGGGCGCGCCGGCCCCCCCCGCACGCGACAGCTGCTGGCCCCCCTGCCGCACCAGCCTGCAGCCACAGGGGCAGGGGGTGAAGGGGCGTTGTGTGCAGGGCCGCTGCGAAGGCAACCCTCCCGACTGAAAGGCAGGCCCACCTGTCCTTGCTGTCCGCGGGCTGGCAGGCCAGCAGCACCGAGCGCAGCGCCTCCGTGTGCTGTCCGCCAACACTGCAAGCACAGGGCAGCAGCAGGGGCTGCGGTCACACACCTGGCGCTGGGGACACACACAGCACTCCACACAGGACACTGCCATTTCTGACACCCCAGGTAGTAGCGCGCAACCAGAGCTCTTACACATACATAGTAGTGCACCAGTTGCAAAACTCCACTTCAGAATCTGGACCATGCGAACACCCTGGCTTTGTTGAAGCTGAGGGGCAAGTAGCAGGGTGCCTCGATGTGCCCCTGCTCCGCTGAGGGTGGCGCCACTCTTGGAAGGGGTCGTCGCCGCCAAGACTGGTTCTCGGGAGGTGCTGCCGCCATTTTCTGGCACTCCGCTACCGCCAACTCCCGCGCCGGGCATGCGGAAAGCGGCGCTCTTCACAAAGTCTCTTTGCAGAATGTCGGGGTGCTGCGTTCCCCAGTGTTCTAACAGCGCTACAAATGGATGGAGGATGTATTCGTTTCCTCGAGACCCAAAAAGGCGGCTTCTGTGGGCGGCGAAGATCAAGCAGGACAAGTGGCAGCCGACGAGCCACTCCTGCATATGCAGTGTAAGTAGCCGGCTTCTCAGCAGAGCCAAATCCATTTGGGGCTGCTGTCAGCTTGTCTGTGGGGCTGTTTCTAGATACCAGACGCACGGTTTTGTGTGTTTATGTTGGAGGTTTCATCATGCTTTTGCGGCCTTTTGATATTTGAGTGATGCAAATGGAGCGGGGGGCCGATATGAAACATGTGGCGCTTTGCAGCTTCAGTCATCTCACTTTGTATCACAAAATAAGGCGCCCGTTGCAAGAATGTGTGCGATCTTTCTCAGCTACGAAGCTTCATCCCAGTGCATCACGCTTACTGCACCGAAAGCCCATTTTTGACAGTGAATGATAAATCCAAAGCGTAAAACTGCATGCGATGTGTTATGCTAGTGTTTCTCCGCGTTATCTCAACTTAAGATCTGTTATACATGTTGTTAGCACGAAAATTATTATGATAATTAAGGCAATTGTTCCCACTTATCATGTTATAAAAGTAGCGCATGGAGGGGAAAAGAAATGCGTGAATTACACCTCCGTTTTGTGAACGTGTGCGGATGTGAGCCGACATGCCTGTGGACGCCAGTTTGTTCGATTTGCTTGATTTCACGTCATTTATTTGTATTTCTCGGGAGAATAGGACACCCATTTTGGAAATTTTTCGTGTAGGCTCATTTTGAAGACTCCTTTCCTGACTAAAACCAGGCAGGTGGATGGAAGAAGCTGAAGCCAAACGCTGTGCTAACGCTTTTCCCATTCAGAGGCATAGAGTTTCTCACTAGCTAAGCTAGAGTGGAATTTGGCGCTAGCGTCAACGTGATTCGGCGAAGGCGCTCTATGCCTCTATGAGTGCCGACATAGTGTGTAGTTCGGCTGGAAGTTCGGCATGGCATGGCCGGCAACGACTTTGCGGCTACGCAAATTGAGTTTTTGTTTAAAAAATTGCTGCCAAAACTGCCGCTGTCAACAAATTTTATTTTGTACAAGATACTGTGTTATCGGGCTTATGTTGCAAAACAAATTTGGGGGTTATAAAAAAAAAGAAAAAAGCAGAAGTCCTACCTTTGGCTCACGCCGCCAGATACAACGGGACATCCCGGATATATTTTTCAATTATTACATACTCCAAACTTTGTGAGGTTTCCTTTGATTTTTCGTAATATTTAGCGGAAAAAAAATTACTTCGATAGTCTTAAACTGCACTCTTGCTTGCTCTCATTACAGTATTATTATCGTATACTACGCGCTTTGGCAGGCGAAGCAGATGCAACATAGGGATGCAAGAATGATGTAATCGCGTCGTATTTATTTGTTTTGTCCAAGCAGATATAAATAAACCTAGAGGCAAAGCCTATTACCGCAAGTAAGGCTTCAAGCACACGCGCAAGGCATTATGAAATTGCATGAATGCTTTAAATGGCAAATAAATACTGGCTTGTCGAGTAGCTACGTATGTTGCCTCATTGCGCCTGCCCAAGGCAGTGCATGCTTCCAGGGGTAAGTAAACGCAGCGACGGCGACGAGCAACACGAAAATCGTAACTGAATGAGTGCAGAAAACGGATAGTGTGGGCTAGCGTAGCTTATTTAGTGGCTGTAGTGTGGGCGGCGGCGGCAAGCAGTATGAAGCGGTATAACAGGCCACTGGAACGCTCGCTCGCTTTTTGGCGGCCAGAAGCAGCCCACAAGTGAGCGGCAGCGGCGATACAGTGAACTGTAGCGACAAGCGACGACGACAGAGGAAATTGGCGGCAGTGTATTAATTTTTTTCTCTTGTCGCTGTCACCCAGGACTCTCTGTTGTTGTACCTTTTGAGTTATGTTTTCCGCTGTCGCTTCATGCGGTCACCCCTTCCTCTTAAGAAACTCCCTACTATTGCGAGCACATGCGTCAAGAGCTAATCATGCTGTTGATTGATTGTGGGGTTTAACACGCCGACGCAACACAGGCGATGAGGTGCGCCGTAGTGGAGAGCTCCGGATTAATTTTCATCACCTGGGGATCTTTAACGTGCGCCGAAATCTCGTACACACGGGCATTTTTGCTTTTCGCCTCCATCGAAAAGCGGCCGCCGCGGCTGGGAATCGAACCTGCGACCTCGTGCTCAGCAGCGCAACGCCTTAGCCACTGAGCCACCGCGGCTGGTCTAATCACGCTGTTATTTAGACATATCTGTGATAGCCATTGAATGAAATCTAAGGTTTGATGAAAACTCGTCTGGTCGGGTGAAAGATACATAGTTGAAGAAACTGGTGGAAGGCGAAACGTCTTTTTAGCCTTTTTAACTAAACCTTTGGTCGGTGATAACCAGTTTCTTCACAGCCATTGAATGCCAGAAAGTGGCATCCCGAAAACGGAAAAGCATATCGAAAACAGAACAACAAGCACTTGAGAGCCGAGAAGCCTAATCCGTAGCCATTTGTACTAGCCACTTGCTGCCGATCCACAGTACCCACAATTCCCATGGCGATCGCAGCGACACTTTTTACTCTGGGTGATATTGAGAAACTATGTGTTCCGAGGTAGGCATTTGCCATTTGATTCACTGCGTGTTTTTATATAAGTGCGTACATTAGTTAACAGATCAGTGGTGGCCGCTGGGAAACGTTCCAGTGGCATTTGAGGCGTCGGTCTGGAATGCCTCACTTATTTTGACTAACACATTATGCATGCGTGCATGTAAGTATATATATATGTATCGATGCTGCTTCTCCTGCTCTTATCGGGAGTCACTTCCACCTATTCAATTGTAATGCCGATCAGCCCACGCAACAACCTTAACCTCACTCACCCACTTAAACTTAATCCATTTCCACTGGAAAAGGCACAATCACCCGCCCTGGTTAATTATTACAAGTGTAAATGCTGAGACGCTTCTCATGCAGTGTTTCCGCTTTGTTCTTTGTCTTGATTTCCCATTCCCTTGATTACCGCGCTTTCCCTGAACTTACTGCTTAACTTGATGATTGGTTTGCATATCTTTCTGCTTCCAGTTGCTCCAAAGCAGCGAAGGCCACCCCGAGACAGAACGCAGCCTGAGCCCACATCCAGCAATGAAGAGGCGAGCCACCCCGCATCAGGAGAGACTGCAGAAGTGCTCCCCGAGTCACCTCACACAGTATCACAAGAGACGTCATCGGACAACCTCCAACTCAACAGCCCAGGTGTCGAAGCTTTGAATGTCGGAATTCCAAACTCGACAAATGCAAACTCTCACAGCTAGTGAGACACAAAGGGATTGTGCCGAGTTGAAAAAGCAGTCGGCAGACATGGAAAGAAGATACGCCATGCTTCAAGAACATCACACACATACTAAGAACGCAATTCAAAACCTCAAAAAGCAAGTTCGAAAACATTCGAGCGTAATCATCATTACCTGTATTATAACAGTAGTGAAGTGTGTATCATTTTGTACATGATGTATTCTGCAACAGCAGTGGAGTTTGTTGTTCATCCTTTTGTACATAGTGTATTTTTCCTTCAAGGTATTAAGCGATTATTCCTACTTCGGTGTAAGACTTTATGTTTAGATTGCAGTCCAAGGACGCTGGTTCGATTCTCGGCCGCGGTGGCCGCTTTTTTGATGGAGACGAAAAGAGAAAACGCCCGTGTGTTTGAGATTTCGGCGCATATTAATTAAAGATCCCTAGGTGGTCAAGATTCATTCGGAGCGCTCCACTATGGCGCGCCTGATCGCCTGTGTAGCGTAGGCGCGTTAAACCTCATCGATCAATCGTGTTTAGATTGCATAGTGCATGCATGACAGGTATCACATAATAGTTTCAATGGCCGTAAGTGTGCCGGGAATTCGTACTTGAATATGCAGCAGTTCACTTCCTTCGTGTACCTAACCTACTTTCTGCTATGTCCATATGTAAACGCAACGACAGCCAGTTCACGGCGCCGGTATGACGACGACGGCGAGAAGTTGCCCGCCGTGGTCAGACATCGTAAAAGGCGCCCCGCATACAGCCAATGCAAGATAATGGCGGTCGCTTTAGCAGACGACGCGGTTGTCCTCATCCTCAGCAGAGCGGGCAAGTAGTGTATTGGCACGGCCCCTAGGGGGCACAAATTGGACTTTACTGAATATTTACCTAATACAGTAGAACTCCGATAATAAGACTTTCAAGGAACCGTGTAAAAGAATCGCATGATCGGAGTGCGGGTAAATGGCGGCCTAGTAGACAGTCTCACGCCATAGGTGGGCTAAGAACTTGTTTAAACTACTACAGGTGCTTGGCGTGTTCTCGCATAATTTTCGAATAGCCAAAACCTAAAGAAAATAAAACACCTATTTTGCATCCCCCTCCCCTCTACAGCACGCATGCTACCCCCCCCGGCAGCCATGTGATGCGCTCCATACGACCCTCATGCCATCCGGCGCTAGCCCGCCAGCCCTGCGCCCCACGCATGCGAGATAAACTGGGAGGGCCGACGGAGCCGAGGAAATCGAGAGGGCTGAAGGCGAGACTGTGAAACTGCCAAGGCCAAACGATACCTCGAGGCGGGGGCTAGGAAAGAAAGGAACGGAGCGACAAGGCGGCCTTGAAAGACACTGGCAAGCAGAGAGGGGGGAGAGGGCATATCGTGAAAGGAAGGAATTTGGACCGGGCGAGCGAGGAAGGCGGGTGTTTGGTCACCACCGTGGGGTGGCGACGTTATGTGCCGTCAAGTTTGCTGGCTCGATGGAAGCTTCAACTTCGCAATCTGCCGGCCACCTGGACTTTGACTTCTCGTGGTTGGAGCATTGGCGTTCTGCTGCAGTGTGGGGCTATCCAAGGTCAACTCCTGCCCGCCAGTACCCGCCTGCTTGCTTGTGTCTGTCAGCAAGTGGTCCGGCCCGCCTGTGGGCCTTCGCACTTCAAGCAGCGTCAAACGGGGGCTCAGAATAAACAAAGCTCAGGACGAGGCGGCGAAGCGGTGTAAACAACGGAAAAACGCCGGTTTATCCCCGCCAGGGTCCGTTGTATGAAGTGGACCGTGTGCACCTGAACGTTGCACAATCAGGGTTTTAGATGCGACGCTGAGAGCATCTCTTGTCGGCGGCCCTGTCCTTCCTGCGTGCGTCCGTCGTCATCGTCGGCGTCCGCACTCTCCTCTGCTCACCCCCTCTCCTCTCCGATAGTGAACACTCGCTTGCGAGGGGCATTGGATTGGATTCCATTGGATTGGCTTGGATTGGATTAAAGTGGATTGTGTTGGATTGTGTTGCGTCATAGCCGTGGCAGACACACTGGCGCTGGCGCGTGCCCAGGTGAGAGCGAACACACTCTCTCAACATTCGCACCACTTGTTCCGGGAGGCCTTGCTCTCGACCGCTGCCCATCATGGCTCCTGCCCAAGCCGACCCTCGTTATTCTACGCCACCCCTTCCATTGGAACGCCTGAAGCTACGCCGCAGGCTCCTGCGAGAGAAAATCACAGGGCTCATTACGGCAATCAACGCCCTTCTCCAGGACCCGGCTCCGCACATGACCGATCTAACCGCCAACATTCACCACTTCCACGACACGCCGAGCGAGATACGGGCCCTCGACGCTGCAATTCAAGGAAACCTGACCGGCAACAAGCTGAAGGAAGACATTGCCGTATCCCAGCATTTTGACGACAAAATGCACTCCTGTCAAACGCGCGTGCTGCTCCACCCGCTTGGAAAAGCCGTTGTGAATTCAGCCGCTGGTGGCTATGTCCGAACCACCTGGAGGAGTGACAATCGAGAGTGCATGGGTGTTCCCAACGTACCGCAAAACACCCACTTTGTCTTTCTTCCGACGGTTCAGCCAGAGACGCGCCAACAACAGCCCGAGCACACCATGCACGACGAACACGCAGCCAGCATAAGTTCATCCATTTGGATGGCGCCTGGTGACTCTGCTGTCAACGCCACTCACGGTGAGGCTCCTGTAACGAAACCGTGTACAGTGAAAGCAGAGGACCACACCCAGCGTCAATTGACTGTCCCGATCTACCCTCAAAGTACCATCCTCGCCGTCTTCCCCGACAGTGAGAGCATGCTGCTTTTGAGCGACAGGAATGAGGCACAGGGTGACAATAAGGCAGATGCGTTCCTGCCGTCCTCTTCTACAACCGATGGCCGTGCCTTCCCACCTTCTCGTGAGGCATATCCGCGTCCGCACCAGATCAAGGAGCCCAGTGATTATGGCGAGAGCGAGCACAGCGGGCCTCCTTGCCAGCTCAAGATATTGCCGCCTGGCGATACCACCCGCAGTATGCACCTAGATGACGCACCTAAAGGAAAGAAAACCGCCCGTTTGAAGTCGCGACGGAAGGAATTGAATCGACACCCACCTACCCGAACGAAGCTGAGGAGCCACGCCTTGCCTCACATCATGGATAACTGCGACCGCATCCCAGCTAGATACCGAATATTTCCCCGAGTCTACAGATGCCCGCCCAAATCGACTCCTTCGCAAGTTTTGAAGCTCCGGCCGGCATACCGCTTCCGAATCTGGCGCCTCCCCCGACCGTGTCGAATACGGCACAGCGCGGAATCACTGTCACTTCAACAAGACAGCTTGAGAACCGGAGGTAGCAGCCATACGAACACCATGAATTATGCTAGACTTCTGTTTGCCCCAGCTACAGCCGTTTTCCCACCGACCAAGCAGTGCACCTTCTGGAACGTGCCCGTTATCAAGAATCACATAAAGATAGCCAAACTTATCGGATTCCCTTACGACCCCGGCGGCTACCCCAAGACCTGTGGTGCGAAGTGCGTGATCCTGATGCGCAGGGAACCGGGGACGCAGCATCAGATGAGAATCATCGCTTCAAACTCCGCCCGCACCAACAGTCAGACATCGTTTATTTTCGCCTGATCACTTGGACAATATTCAGGCGCCCCATACGAAGGGGTCAGCTTGAAGGCCAGTCCTTGGCTTTCTGGCTGGGGGGGAGTGTGTTGTAAATAAATGAGATGGGCGCAGGCAGAGGGCGATAGCTGGGGTGAGGAAGAAGACGAAGCTGCGCCCACTGCCTCGCTCAGAGTATGCTCCATCGCCTTACAAGAACAGGTGTCTGGGTCGGCCTTCCCCCTTGGATCCTCCATAGCGGGTACCACTGGTGTGCCACTGTAACGCAAGCCAGTAAAATAAAGCGTGCTTTTCAAATTCGGAGGCTTTAAGCTAGGCAATGTGTACTTAAGTTTCCATGGTTTTTCAATTGTGACTTACGGCAGCAGCCACAAGCACTTGGGCACTCCTTCAACTTCCTGTCGTTAGGTGGTAAGCTAGACAACTTTCCCCATGCGTGATAACCCTGGTTGAACCCCAGCGACGGGGGACCAACTGCAAACCAGTTTTCGATACATGGGGGGGCCTATGGGGAGTTCTGCACCTGGTGCATTTTGAGTAACTCAGGCACACAAATGGCTGCCTGGTAGCGTGCACCCACACTGTCCCCTTGTGTAACTATTCCAAAAGAAGTCCACACAGGACAGCATACACGGAGATGCCCACTTGCCCACTTATAGCAGTGCTAAAGCATGGCTGGCTCACTTGAGCAGACTTTGCCACGGTTTGTGTGATGTGCTGGTAAGGGGAAATAAAGAAGAAGATATTGTTACAAGGCATGGTTATGTTGTTGGCGAGCAGGACCCATGATACAAGGTGGCCAATCTACGCGACTAACTGCGATCATCATCATTTGACCCTGTCGTTATCATCGCGGCTCTCTCTCTCGCTCTCAGCCTTGTTCGCCTAGCCCGGTGCTTGCATCTCACAGTACCAAGCCTCCAAATATAGCCTCTTCCCCGTAACATTTTGGTGGGAGGTGCTGGGTAACGCTTTACGCACAACGGAGCTGCGCAGCGGACGTCACCTTGCTCAACCACCAACGATCATGGCCAACAATGGGGCCAACGGCTCAACCACCCCACTTATCGTGGTTTCTCAACAACCCCGTGAAACTCGTAAGTTCACCGGAGCCGACGACTTGGACGTTGAGGACTGGATCGACTCGTTCGAGCGGGTCAGCGTCTATAATCAGTGGGATCCAACCATCATGCTGGCCAACGTCGATTACAGTCTGGGCGGACCGGCCAGGACCTGGTTCCGAACTTACGAGGCGGAGGTAACAAGCTGGGACATCTGCAAGGAAAGGCTGCGCAAATTGTTCGGCAACCCAGCTGGTCACCAACTTGCAGCCAAGAACGCGCTAGCCACACGCGCACAGACCTCCACTGAATCATACGTGGCCTACATTCAGGACGTCCTGTCCCTTTGCAAGCTGACGCCCAGATGACTGAGTCCGACAAGGTGGGACATGTACTTAAAGGGATAGCCGATGACGCTTTCCACCTGCTCATCTGCAAAGACCGTGCTACGGTCGAGGCTATCATCACCGAGTGCCGCCGGTTCGAGCAGGTGAAGAGCCGCCGAATTACGTCGCAGTTCACCCGGCTCCCAAACACTGCCGCCACATCATCTTGCGAAGACATTCCGCCACAAACCCAAACCCGTTCGCCTCCAATTTCATCTGGCGTGACCACGGCCACGGCACCACCTGACGGTTTGACAAGAATAGTACGTAGAGAGCTCGAGGCCATGGCCCCCGCCGCTCTTCCCCAATACGTTGCCGAAGACAGCAGGCCTCCCGTCTCGCTAATTCAAGCTGTCGTGCGCGAAGAACTTGCTAAGCTAGGCGTTCAATCCGTCTGCGCCATTAGCCGCGCTGACTTCCCATCTAGCCGCTTTCCACCTACCAGTGATGGGCGAGCGCCCTATACTCGTACTTTCAACTACCCGATCAGAAACATTGCGTATTGGAGAACGCCTGACGACCGACCCATATGCTTCCACTGTCATCGTGTTGGCCACGTGGCGCGATACTGCCAGAGTCGTCGATTTATGCCTCCCCGACCCCGATTTCCTGCCTATAACAACCCGGAAGAAGGCCCTGCTCGCTTCTCTCCCCGTCCTCAGACGCCTTCCCGAGACGACGACGCCCGACCACGCCGCAACAATCGCTCGCCGTCACCGCACCACCGCCAGTCCCGTTCGCCGCAGTCCCGCTGCTTCCTGTCGCCGACCCCGTATGACCGCTCCTCTCCGGAAAACTAGGCAGTGGAGCTCCCGGAGGTGACGCTGCATCTATGACCCGGCCACCAAATCCTCTGCTAACTTTGCCCACCAGACGAAATTTACTAGACGTTACTGTCGATGGTATTCCAGTAAGTGCTCTCATTGACACCGGCGCCCATAGTAGGCCATGATTTCCTGTCCGAGCATTCAGCTCTTATCGACTGCTCCACCGGTGTCCTCCGCCTTCACTTGCCTTCTCCTAATTCTTCCCCTGAAGAACCCGTCCAGATGCCTTCAGATGTGCTCAACGCCGAAGAACCGTTATGCCGTATTGTCTCCACGCATGATGTTCGCTTACGGCCACAAGCCCTCCGGTTCCTAACGGTGACTACGTGCTTTCGCCTGTTCTGGAAGTGTTGCTATCGCGTGATGTGGCTGTGCCACACACTGTTGTGACAGTTGTGGACAGCAGCATTCACCTACCAGTCCTCAACTTTGGATCATCCCCGCAACTTTTACCGAAGGGTATATCTCGGCCGATAGGTGACCACCAAGTTTTAGCTTTGTGCGTGGACCCACCTCAACATTCCCATACCCAAACCACTTCAATTCCTTCTGTCGAGGATTTCGCCAACATGATCGCCTCCGACCTTCCCACAGACCAAGCTGCCGCTCTACGCCATCTTTTGAGCACCTACCGAGACATTTTCGACTTCGATAATCGTCCTTTGGGTCAGACTACTGCTGTTCAACATCGTATAAACACCGGTGATGCCAGCCCTGTCCACAGCCGTCCATACCGTGTGTCCCATGCTGAACGACTGGTCATTCAGCAGGAAGTCGAAAGCATGCTCCGCAAGGACATCATCGAACCTTCGTCGAGCCCCTGGGCTTCCCCTGTCGTTTTAGTAAAAAAGAAAGATGGCAGCTGGCGGTTCTGCGTTGACTACCGACGCCTTAACCAGATCACAAAGAAGGACGTTTATCCATTGCCGCGCATTGATGACGCACTGGACTGCCTGCATGGCGCCAAATACTTTTGATCTATAGACCTCAGGTCTGGATATTGGCAAATTTCTGTTGACGAATCCGACCGCGAAAAAACGGCGTTTGTTACTCCCGACGGCCTCTACCAGTTTAAGGTAATGCCGTTTGGCCTATGCAACACACCTGCTACCTTTGAGAGGATGATGTACTCGCTACTTCATGGGTTCAAGTGGTCGACGTGCTTATGCTACCTCGAGGATGTGATTGTTTTTTCCCCTACATTTGACACCCACCTCAAGAGGCTTTCGGCTGTCTTGGAAGTGTTCCGACATGCAGGCCTTCAGTTAAACGCAAAAAAATGTCACTTTGGTCGCCGCCAAATTAAGCTTCTTGGTCACCTTGTCGACGCCAACGGCGTTCAACCCGACCCCGATGAAGTTCACGCTGTGCAGAACTTCCCAAAACCACAGTCGTCAAAAGATGTCCGGAGCTTCGTTCACTACGCTTATCACTCTCCTTACGTCGCCACCCGTTCTGGGCCACTTCGACCCATCAGCACCAACCGAAGTCCGCACTGACACAAGCGGCCATGGTATAGGGGCGGTTTCGAACAACAACAGGCCGGCCAGAACCGCGTCATCGCCTACGCCAGCCGGCTCCTGTCTCCAGCCGAACGCAATTACTCCATCACGGAACGGGAGTGTCTTGCGCTTGTCTGGGCAGTCGGCAAATTCCGCCCATACCTATACGGTAGGCCATTTAGTGTTATTACAGACCACCACGCTCTCTGCTGGCTTTCGTCTTTGAAAGACCCCACGGGCAGGCTTGGTCGATGGGCTCTCCGCCTTCAAGAGTATACTTTCTCTGTGCTCTACAAATCTGGTCGCCTACACCAGGACGCCGACAGCCTGTCACGGCATCCTGTGGACCGTCCAGGCCTGAGTGGAGCAAGTTCTGATGTCTCCCTTTTTGCCATCTCCGACCTCCTGAACATTGCTGAAAAACAGCGCCGTGATGCATCATTACGCCTAATATTTGACGGTCTCGAATCCGCAACACCTGACCCTTCTCTACGTGCCTATGCAATTCGTGATGGCACCCTCTATTATCGCAACTTCCGCGCCGATGGTCCCGAATTGCTCCTTGTTATACCTCAGCACTTGCGTGCGGCCATCTTGCCCCAGCTACACGATGTCCCCACGGCTGGCCATCTCGGGATAACCCGCACGTACGACCGTGTGCGACGTCGCTTCTTTTGGCCCGGACTATACAAATCCGTGAGACGATACGTCACCACCTGCGACCTCTGCTAACGGCGGAAAACACCGACCACGCTCCCCACCGGTCAGCTTCAACCGATCGAAATTCCCCTTGAGCCATTTTTCCGTGTAGGTTTGGACTTACTGGGCCCTTTTCCTCTATCCAAGTCCGGAAACAAGTGGGTGGCCGTCGCGACGGACTATGCAACACGTTTTGCCATCACCCGTGCCCTGCCTACGTGTTGCGCGACCGATGTTGCCGATTTTCTCCTTGCCAACGTCATTCTGCACCACGGAGCTCCCCGTCAATTGCTCACCGATCGTGGCCGATACTTTTTATCCAAAGTTGTTGACGACCTTCTGCGCTCATGCTCTACTCAGCACAAATTTTCCACAGCATATCATCCGCAAACAAACGGACTCACCGAACGACTCAACCGGACCCTTACGGACATGCTGTCTGCCTACGTCTCAGCGGGCCATCGCGATTGGGACATCGCCCTTCCATACATTACATTCGCCTACAATTCTTCGCGTCACGACACCATGGGATTTTCCCCTTTCTGCCTTCTTTACGGCCGTGAGCCTGCATTGCCCCTGGACACCTTACTGCCCCCTTCTGCCCCCTTGTCCGCCGAATACACTCACGATGCGATCACCCGAGCTACTTTTGCAAGGCAGATCGCCCGCGACCGTCTTCACGAATCACAAGCCTCCCAGAAGAACAGATATGACCAGCGCCACCGGCCAGTACACTTCCCTCCGGGATCATTGGTCCTTCTCTGGACACCATCCCGTCGCGTGGGACTTTCAGAAAAACTGCTTGCGCCTTATATCGGTCCTTACCGCGTTCTCCGCATATGAGATCACCCCCGTCCTTCCTTCACCTTCCGAGAGACCCCCCCCTACTAACATTGTGCATGTGTCCCGCCTCAAGCCATACTGTGCGCCTTCGTCGACTACAAGTTAGCGTCGGGACGACGCTTTTCCAGCGGGGAGTCATGTTACAAGGCATGGTTATGTTGTTGGCGAGCAGGACCCATGATACAAGGTGGACAATCTATGCGACTAACTGCGATCATCATCATTTGACCCTGTCATTATCATCACGGCTCTCTCTCTCGCTCTCAGCCTTGTTCGCCTAGCCCGGTGCTTGCATCTCGCTGTACCAAGCCTCCAAATATAGCCTCTTCCCCGTAACAATATGCTGCCGAGGCCAGCGCTCGATCGGCTCCTCTTAGGTGCCTTACCAACTAAGCTATTAACTTGGGTAGTTAATTCTGCACCATAAGGCAAGGACCAAGAAAAGAAAGAATACACAGACATGAGCACATGTGTGTGTGTCTTTTCTTTTCTTGCTCCTCGTTCAGCGCTGTTTTTTTGCGTATATTACCAACTGAGCCTTGCTGGCTAACTGCTCACTACAGCAAGCCTGTTAATTCAAACCATGAGAGTAAGTTTGAATTAAATGAACGTTTGGAGAAACTAAAGTGAAGACAATGACTGTGAAGCTGTAGGAGGGCGTGTCAACAAGTTGATGCATGAAAAAGTCCTTGATGGCAGTCTGCCCTTTGTTTTTGAAAGCAACAGCCAGCCAGTGAATGTGGCCTTCTCTTTGCCCTCTTCAAAACTGGAGAAGAGACGGGGGCCCTGAATCGGGCCACCACTTCCGCAGCAGAGGACCGCACTGGTGCTTCCCACTTGGCAGGGACAGGTTTTGCACTCCTGACCCGAGAATGGATGTCCTCACCTGCAGGCACTTGTACCCACATCAACACCATCCACTCAAGAGATGTCCGCCATGTCTTCGATTGCAGGTGGCTGGCTTCCTTGCGCAGCTTGCATACGCTATCCACAGCGGCCACAGCAAGTGGCTCTGGCAACTGCTGTCACTAGCTCCTTAGCGTGTTGCGTAGGCCACAGGTACATTTCTCTGGCCATTCTCCAGACACCAGGCCACTGGGGTGGTGGTGCGTAGGTTGGATTATCCGTTTGGGAGCCTACTTGCATTTTGATGATCTTGCTTTACAAATATGCTGCTATGGAGCTGGCCTAGACCAAATCATCCACACATTTGAATTATTTTAGTTTCAATTACCAACCTTTCACTGTATAAGCAACTGAACACAGGACATGATGTCTGCACAGCGTGTTGTTTACTCGCAGTGACGACCATGCGGATGTGCATGACGTACATGCAGGAAGTGAATCAGGCCTCATTGTTGGGCATATCTAAACAAAAGGTTCCCTGAGCCAAGCACGGGGACTCAATGGGCTTGCCAGCAGAAAGGATGGGGCGTGCTGTGCCACACCAACAGCAGCAGCATGCAACCTGGAACAGCGTGCTTCTCTTCTTGCCCCCACTTGTTCTGCAACTGGGCCCATGCAAAGTCAGCACACAAGCAAATCCCACTTGGCACCAGAAAACTGCTGGCGGGGTTGCTTTCTCGGGGTGTCTAACACGATTGGCTGCGCATGCGAAGATGTCAAAAACACGGATAACAGGGATAAGTGTATGTGTAACGCGAAACCCCGGGATTCCGGAGCGCTGCTTGTGTAAACGAGGAGCGGCTGTGGTAGGAGCCCCTGATGCCAATTGGCTCCAAGCCCTCCTCCCCCCTTCCTTACTTGGCCAAGAGAGCTGCACTGCGCCTTGCTCCTTTCACGAGCAGGCCACTCGTGGTTCTTTTCCCCACAGGAACGAGCCAACCATGCGCTCCCTGCTCTGCCCCTCCGCTGTGCGGGCAGCCCTCCCTCCCACAGCTCTGACCGCCAGGAGGTCTGGCCACGGTGTCCTCACCTGGAAGGCCCGCAGGAGGCCTCAGCAGCCGGGGGCCCACACCACTCCTCTTTCAGGGCACGGCAAGAGGGGGGGACCCTGCACCGCCCCCAACGTCTCAGTCCCCAGGGCTCCCCCGGCCACGTCAGCAGAGCATGCTCACTGCAGCCCACGCACACCCTCTCGGCTTTCAGCAAGCAACCTGCTCGCGCAGTCTGCAACCCCCCAATGCTCGCTGCCCAGAATGGCACGTCACCCATCTCTGCCCTTGCGTGCCTGCAATCTGGGGACAGACATGGGGACGTACATGAGGACGTACCGCAGGATTCAGTTTTGGGTACCCTTCTGTTTATGACATGTACGTACTCCTCATATGGACTGCCACCGCGCAGGCCCAAAAATGCGTACAAATCTGTCCCCTGCAGTGTCCTGCTTGCACAACAGGGGGCCCTGTCAGCCTAAATATTAGGCACACAGTTTTATGCTCATAATTAGAGAAACTTTTGTTCTCAGAATGCCACTTTCTGCCATTTTGTGAGACTCCAGGCAAGTATAACTTCAATTTTTGTTGCATCCTAAAGCAGAATGTACACAGTGCACAATGGTAGGAGCTGATCTTTTATTCCTGCCCTAACATTTTCAATACTCACCTGGATCAGACTGCCAGGCAGCCGCTTTCTAAACAATGTCCATTAAACTGCCATTTAATTTCGGGATTTCTTGGCTTCCAATGATGAATCCATTCTAGACTACTTGCACCTTGGTCTTTCGAACTTCGGCCACGGGGACAATGTTCCAACACTTTGGTCGAAGTTTAAGACGCTTGTACTGCTGTGCATTGACCGATTTGCTCCACTTCGTCAGAGCACCACAAAGCGCAATAATCCCTGGATAACCCGTGAAATAATTCATCTGAAGCGCAGAATTGCACGAAGACGGAAAAATAAGTTCCACCTTGGCAGCGACTTTTCAACTCTCAAACAAGAGCTGACTGCCAAACTACGATGTGCTCGTTCCAGATTCCACAATCATACTTTGCCTCTTTTTTTAAAAGAAGCCCCCCAAAAGTTCTGGCGATTCCTATCTGGCTCCAAGTGTGGCACTGAAAAATTAAACATTAACGGATTAGTTGTCACTAATCCTGAAGCTATTGCTAATGAACTAAATTTTACTTTCCATGGCTCATTCACCAATCCCCTTTCTGTCGCTTCCATAAGTACCTTGTTGTCTCCTTGTGCCACCATGCCTGACCTGGCTTCAGTCGTGAGGGAATTTTCGATCTTTTGTTGAAAACTAAAACTAAAAAAGCATCTGGTCCTGATGGCTTACCAAATGCCTTTTTGCACCGGTACGCGGAGGTTATTTCTGAGTATCTCTACATCATCTTTAATACATCTCTTGATGAAGCCTCCCTACCGATAGACTGGCTGTTGACAAAGATTATACCTGTATTCAAGGCCGGGGATAAGCTGTCTCCTACTAATTACACACCAATCTCTCTGATCAGAACATGCTGAAATCTAATGGAACACGTTATCGCTAGTCATATATCTAACTATTTAGAAGCCAAACAGTTTTTTGTTGAATATCAGCATGGATTTCGAAAACAAGTTTCTACGGTTACCCAACTGGTATCTGTTATTCACGATTTTGCCTCCGCAATCGATAAGCAACAGCAAATTGACGCCATCTTTTTGGATTTATCCAAAGCTTTCGATCGGGTACCCCATGTGCAGCTGGTGGAGCGGTTAAAAGAAGCAGGTATCCCGCAAAAGTTGGTGCTATGGATTCAGTCCTACCTGTCAAAACGCATGCAGTTTGTTGAATGTAATGGTTCCAGGTCTAACGTATTACCAGTTTTGTCAGGGGTCCCACAAGGATCGGTACTAGGACCATTTTTTTCTGATATTCATAAATGACATTGGGAAGCACATTGATGAAAATGTACATGTGAAATTGTTATTGGATAAAACCAGCGCGAATTCAGACGAAGACGAAGGAAGTAACCACAGGGACAGCCGCTGGTCTGACAACTGAATTTTTAATATCAGAAAGGGTGAATATAAATACTGAACACAAACAAAAAAGAAATAAAAAGACAATGCGCATGGGCAAACAAGTTTGCAAAGGTCACGTTGATACCACAAGTAGATGTGCGCATGTTACAATCAAGGCATACGCAGATACGCAATCTCTTTAGCATGGAGACACATGCTTGTCTGGCTTACGCACTTGTCACCTCCTTCGGCTACGTGGAATGCCTTCATGATTTTGCGGGTTGTTTGATTACGGTGCCTAAATAAAATGCTAGTGGCAGGAAAATTAGGTTTGCATTGGCTGGACTTAGCGCAATGCGAAGAAAGATGGGATGACACAGGTCCTTTCAATGACAATTCATGTTCTCTTAAACGCACGTTGATACAGCGGCCAGTTTGCCCAACATAGGTTCGGCCACAAGGCAAAGGAATGCTGTACACGACTCCCGTTGCGCATGCGACATACCGGTTCTTGTGGTTGACACCACAACCAATCCCTTTCTTCTCACTTCCCTGCTCTAACTTTCTGTCAAGCCTGCCACATACAGAACGCAACTTGTTGCGGGCCGTGATAGCCACTTCCATACATTCATACGATCACACACCGCCTAAAAAAAAAAAGTGAGCCATCGCTATGGAGTGCAAGTGGCTATCACGGCAAGTGCAAGTGGCTATCAGCATGTGTCTCCATCCTAAAGAGATTGCGTATCTGCGTGTGCCTTGATTGTAACATGCGCACATCTACTTGTGGTATCAACGTGACCTTTGCAAACTTGTTTGCCCATGCGCATTGTCTTTTTATTTCTTTTTTGTTTGTGTTCAGTATTTATATTCACCCTTTCTGATATTAAAAATTCAGTTGTCAGACCAGCGGCTGTCCCTGTGGTTACTTCCTTCTGTCTTCGTCTGAATTCGCGCTGGTTTTATCCAAGAATGTCTAAATTCCCACTAGCCCAGCTTGCAACCCTCCTGAAATTGTTTGCTGATGATCGTGTTCTCTATTCTGTTACTGGTAACTGCGATTCTCAAGTTCGTTTGAATAACAACCTGTGTAAACTCGCGGACTGGTGCGGACGTAATGGAATGTTAATTAATTTCTCTAAAACAGTTTCTGTGACAATAACAAGCACGAAAAATTCGTTGATTCACCGCTATCAAATCGGAATGCGGTACATTAACACTGTATCTTCTGTTAAGTATTTGGGCCTAACTATTACAAATAACCTTAACTGGGACACACATTACGACGACATTTGCAACAGAGCTTTTAAAAAGCTCTGCTTTCTGCGCAGAAAGCTGAGGCACTCACCGCAAAAAGTTAAACTAGAGGCTTACCGCACATTAATCCGACCAGTCCTCGAGTATGAATCCTCAATACACAAAACATATTGAAAAAATTGAGCGGATCCAACGGCTAGCTGCACGATTCATTGTTTCTGATTAGAGACTCCGATCATGCGTTACTAATATGTTAAAACAGCTAGAGTTAGAACCACTCCAGAAGCGTCGGCAAATTGCCAAGCTCAAGTTTTTGTATTTGCTTTAGCACAAAAAAATTGGCTTGAACAGTGATAGATATCTACTCCCTGCCCCACACGGTTCAGCCAGACTGAACCACTCAAAAACGATACGACCATTCTTTGCCCACACTAAAATATTTCAAAAATCCTTTTTCCCTTGTACAATTGAACGCTGCAATGCATTGCCATCTGATTTTGTGGAGTGCCGTGATGAAAATTCTTTTGAACGCTTGTTGTCATCATCTCTGTAACCCTCCCTGATTGGACAGCAATGCTGTCCGCAGTATCTGGAAAATAAATAAATAAATAAATAAATAAATAAAATTACACAATCATTTTATCACAAAAGTCTTCGACTGTGTTTTTATTGCTCCTTCAAGCAGCCAGCCATACTTGACTAATCAGTTCTAGTGTGACATATCCATTTTTGTTTCCTTGAAAATTAAAAAGTAACAAGTTATCTCCACAGCTAATTGAGCTGGAGTAAAATAAATTACGGATGTATAAACAGTGCAGAAACCTAACACAGGGAGCTAAGTTTCATTAATTTTGCGAATAAAACATAATAAAATGCCCCAACAACACCCCTAATTGACACGTAATTTCCCGAATCATTATTAATTCTTTGTCACAATCGCATACTCTCTTGCACACAATGTCTGACTAGCTGCATATTTATTACTGCATGCTGATGGCAAAAATGGCATTAGCATGGCTCTCACACTTTCTTTGAAGATGTGGTGTACAAGGTAACTTGAAATACTTGTTGAGAAAGAACACTGTCACAAAGGGGAGAAGTCCCAAGGGATTCCTAAAGGTGCTCCTGTTATGAAACAAAATATAGCGGTGTACGCAATCGTCCCCAACCTCCCCCATGTGCCTAACACATGTCACTGCAGCCAGCCAACACTGCTTCAAAGCCAGGTGACTGAAAACCCACGTCATATGCAACTGGTCTCGTGTTTTTCATTGGTGTGAGCCTTTGTATGTCTGGAAATAGGTATTTTGGATGCATGTGTGACCACAGTACGTCGTACATCTCGGCCTCTCGATTTTTTTTCTGTTTTCTGTCTCTTGATGTACCTTGTTCTTTTTTTGCCCCAGTTTTTCTACATATCAGCAAGCTTTCCTTCTGTTCAATTTGTTCCGAGTGCAAGCCTGTCTTCTCACTTCTATTTCCATTGCCGTTCTGCATCACTTTCCGTGTTTGTTGCTGTTGCTGATGATCGCCCTGTTATTAATTGAAGCTTCCACCTTCCTTGCTCTCTTTGAGCCTGTAAGGTATCATAAGTATGAACCATCTGGTGAGCACACGTGAGCAGCCAGGTGCAATTTTTCTGGGACGACTCAAAGCCAGTACCCTCAAGGCCGGATACCCTCATGTCCGGCCCCTCATTCCAGACTGGCCCGAGGCTTTCCCCCAGCACTGCTGTGGGGATTGGCATGGAAGGGGAGCGGCAGCCCTCCCCATGAGCCCCTGTGGTGGCTCACCTGCTGCTTGCGGAGCGCAGGGCCATCCCATCCTACGCATGGCCAGCTGTGGCGGCCAGGCCTGCACACACGAGAGAGGGGAGGGGCAAAACAGAGGCATCGACTGAATCCACGAATCCGACTTTGTAGTTTCTTTCTGCAAGCGTTATTTCCCACCACAACGACAACCAGGGCACTCTTGTTCAGCGGAGGAGGGGGCGGGGAGACAAGGCACGAACTGGAGCCGCCACCAATCCAGCTCCGTGCAAGTGCAATTGGTCACACCAGTGCCTGCTCCAAGATAGCACGCTGCCCCGCCTGGTTGTCTGACGGCTGCTACCGTGCACAACCGCTTCCCGCTTGCAAACAAACCACCTGCGCAAGCCTCCAAACACCCAGAAGTGTTATCAGGAGAAAGAACAGTCCTTGCGTGCTTGCCTTCACAAGCTCCTCAACAGGCCAGTGAGAAACCACTGAATCGATAAGGCAAAACAAAAGGTGAATTCGTACAAAAATGTTGAAGCACATGGCCGGCACATGAACAATGTGCTTTTGAATTTTGTCAAATGGTGGGCCTGCGGAATCGGGAAGTTTGAACAATTAACCCTGAATACAGTGCAAGTTCGCTGATTCGAACTTCAGTAATTCGAATCTATGGATAATTCGAACTGTACAATTTGGTACGGCCAGGTCTCCATAAAAGTCTACGTATAAAGAATCCCATTAATCTGAACCCGAGTAGGTTCCAGCACGAATAATTCGAACTATGCGCCACTGTGCCGGCACCATGGTGCCCGGTACACGGCCCGAGAAAGATGCGCTGCGCCCACACACGAAGCTCAGTAGAACAGAGAAAGCGAAATAGGGCAAAAACAATTTAAATCCCCCATGTCGGACATTTCGTAGGATGCATTCTTTGCGAACCGTGTTAGTGGTGTGCGTAGAGTATTGTGGTGTGCGTAGTGTGCTGATAGATAACGGCACCACATCTCCGGTCAGATGCGAAGAACCTCTGGCTGCCCATGGCGAGGAGGGGGACAAAGACAAAGCTGCCCGTCGTCCGCTCACAAGCCATGGCCGGATGGCTCTTCAGGATGTCTCTTCAGTTTTTAACAAGGCGAACATGCTGCCTTCTGCTACATTTGTTTGTTACAGCTAAAAGTGCTGACTGTTGCCTTTAGGGGCAAGAGGCAGGCCGCAATCCTGGACTTTTCACACATCAGATTGTTGACTTTTCTACTGATACCAGATTGCAGTGTAGTGCTGTTATTGTTCACTTTCATTACTTCAAACTTCCATTAATTCGAACTGAGATGGTGTTCCCTTGTGGTTCAAATTCATGAGCTTTTACTGTACTAACTTTACAATACAGTGGAATGTTGTTAAACCGTACCCGCATAAGCTGTAGTTTCTTTTTATACATAGTCAGCTAAATCCTCGGCTTGGTTTCCTTTTAACCTAATACATTCGGATAAACCGTAGTGCCAGTTAGCACGTACTTTCTTCGCGTCCCCATCAGGTACGCTTTAACGGCGTTTTACTGTAATTGATATTACGTCCCCATTACTCCATCTAATTTTGAGGCTATTTTGTAACTTGTGAATAACACTGCAAGTGAATTGAAAGAGTACAGGCCAGGCTAGACTAATTTAAATCATGTGATTGGACTAAAAACAAAACATCAGTGGCCTTGCGTAGAAGGCACTGTCTGGCTAGTGCGTAAGCAAATGCCTGCGCGTGAAGGCAGCTGAAACCTTTCGTTCCCATTCCTAATTGTATCCCTCTGCTGCTCTGAGTCGATTGTTTGATACGACGAAACATTAGTACCCTCGACCCATTCATTGTTGCGCACCAATGCCCCCTCTCCCCTCCCCCCCCCCCCCCTTTTTTTTTTATTTATCGCAACCTGTATCAGTGCCAACAAGTTCATACCCAGACTAAACTACCGAAGTAGCAAAAACAGCGCAGGGATGGACGGAACAGCAAAAAACGTATCGTTCAGAGTTCATTTTTGAAAGAGAACGGCATGATTAGATGGTGTCAATTCCCGGGAGCAGTCGAGTAGTTGGCGCGCTCTTATTCAGCGTGCGGCTTAATCGTAAATACTGCGGATCGAATTAAAAACCTGTTGCAAAATGGGACTGGGTAGACTTACCTTGCGTCGCACCTGTACCGCACTTTCGCCGGCATGGCGTCCTTGCTATGTAGGAAAGCATGCCTACAGAACCTCGAACGATGTTCCGCGACTTGCGGACGTTTTTGGGCCACATCATACGCCTAGGCACGACAGCTGACGATGTCACAGTGAGCCGGTATAAAGAGTCTGCAGAAATTCTGCTAGCAGAGTACGTACGGGCACATTCATGTCGAACTATTAGCATAACCATCAATGGCTCAAATGCAAAATGCACACTTGGGGAACACGTAACCGGCACAACAATCAGCCGCAGTACAATCAGTTTGCAGCTTTTACAACCTACTGCGCCTGTCTTGATAGCCTAGGCAGCCAAGTGGCACAGGAATTGAAACACGGTCCATGTTACAAGGCATGCAATATACGCGCAACATCGCCTGTCAACTCATGGTCACGTCGATTTTTCATTTCGAACTGCCTTTAAACTGCCTAAAAGGACAGTTCTCGGACTACCCCTGGGCAGCTCTGGGACATACCAAAGAAATATAAAATCGCGTGTCAGTGTTGACTCTTCCAGTTCACTTTGGTTGATCAGTTCGTTCACTTCCGAGTCCCGTTGTTGCACTTGCCCTCCACCAGAGGGATTTTTGGTGAATATTATTTGAAGTAACATTTCGGCTTTCTCCTAAAGTTTTTTAGTAGTTTTTTTTATAATTAGGAATCTCTATGCATAAGTTTTTTTTTTAATAAACAATGGGTTTATCGTCTCGTCGAGTGGAGTCTAGGGTAGAATGTAGAATGAATTACAATAGGGTTATTAAACTACGGGTGCGTTCCATTTGCAGGCACGCAACAAGAAAAAAAAACACAGCTGGTGTCGCCGTAAATAAAAGCACCATTTACATGCAGTTCAAAGTAACTGAAAAATTACTTCACAAATTTGGCATTATGTGTGAAGCAAACGCTAAGCCATGTCCATGCGCTAAGCCATAAAACGTTTGTAGGCGAAGCTAGTGTCATCTAGGTCACAGACACGTAACTAAAATAGTTGTTATTGGTATTGTCACCAGACAGCGACGTTGCTCCGTGTTACACGTTTTTGCCTTTGCCGTAAATAAATAACGGGCCAAGTGTTTTGTCGTGTTCCGAACCACTTCGATTTTGCACTTCTAGCAGCCATTGCAGGTAAGAATGAATTATGGTAATTTTGTGCACATGCATGCTCGTGAGGATGCCCGCATCGTCTGATGCAGGACACGAAGTTCTTCCTCCGCATAGTTTCTCCGTGTTGTCTGACATTTTTTTTTTTCCACCCGGGAAACACGTCTGTAAAATCGGCAAATTTTGTGTTCTGTGATTCTGTTGAACTGTTCTGTTGATTCTGTTTTGTCTAACCTTTTACCGCACAATATTGCGAAAGCTTAGCTCGATAACGGCGGCCATTATGAGTGGCTTTATTTGATGAGTGACTTTATAAAGCCGGTCAGTATAAACTACGTACAGTGGCTAGCCACTGTAGTATAAACCACTTACTGCACTAAGTGGTGAAGAAGATATGGGCTGGGGTAGCGGAGGAACGTGGTGGCGCTGCTGGTGCAAGCGCGCTTTCGTTTGAATAGCGCCAGCTGCTCCCATGGGAATCGGCAGGGGGGTGCAATTGCAAAAGGGGCACTTGCCCCCCTCCCCCGCCGCGACTGTTCTTACGTTCAGATGCTCCACTCATGCTGGCTTTTCCCGCTGCCACTGATCACTGGACACTGTCAAATGGCCATTACGAATTTGCGACCCCAAGGTCACAAAAAGAAGAAGGAGGAGGGGGAGGGAGCGTTTCTTGTCTTTCGACGGATTTGCCGTGAAAATTTTGCCCCGGCCTTTTTTCCCCGGAAAACTGAGACCTACCTTGTCCGCCCCCAGATTAGCTATGCCTCGGGGCTTCGTTAACATATACCCTATCCTGCAACGGCAACTAGTAGAAAAAGGCAGCATTCACTATCAGTTTATTCTGTTCAGCGTACTCTGTTGAAAAAAAAAAAAATCGACATTTTAAATGGACAGATTAGTCAGTTTAAAGGTGCAGCCGTACATGCGCGACAGGATAAAGGTGGTAGTCTTTACGCGCCTACATTGAGAGAACGAGGAGACAGCAGGACAAGCACGCCAAGAGCAAAGGCCGAACACTTTTTTAGAACACCTTTGGAGAATACTTGTAGCATATCTTCATCCCTTAAGCACCCTAGCTGCTATCCGCACGTGGAGTAAAACAAAATGTTTGAAGACACCCCCGCATTTGTACCTTTATGCATCACCCGACGGCTTGAACGAACAACCAAGATTTAAAGACGCATTAACTTAATAAGCTTTGTGAGCCCGTTTGGAAGTACGGCCATTTCGATAAATTTGACTGTGGGGCTGAACTTCGGCGTCACAAGTGGATGAACACGGACTTCATTGGGCACCCTATGGATCTTCTGACATTCACTGAGGGGATCTATGCAACCGTCGGTCGCGCTCCGCTATCACATTACCCGCCACATGTTGCGATCAAGCGCGATTCGGCGTATCGTTCGGCGCAGCAGCCCTCGGGAGGAGCGGGGCTTCTTCCTGCGTGGAGGGGCCAACTGCCTGCGGTGTGGAAGGTGGAAGGTGCCCGAGCATGCTTTTAGACGCAACGCATCTCTTTAACTCGCCTTGATCCGCGTCGTTGTCGCAGTCCGCATCCCTCCCCCATTCTCCTCGCCGCGGCAGCTGCGCGCTCCGCCGCTTAAAGGAGCCATGAAGAGAAAACAAAAGTTTGTTTTATTTGAAAAATTAGGTGTTTCATAGTACCCCAAGCGCTTTCCCGGAAGCAAATGAGCTTTATTCACTGAGAAATAAGGCAATTTAAGCCAAAATTTTAAATCTCCCGCTAAAATTGAACATTCCGTGACGTGAACAATGGCGTCATACGAGCCGGTCCATGAAACAGATACTTAGTATGTCGACTCCATATAGCACCCACACGCGGGAGTCGACCGAGACGGCGGCCAATTTAAAAATACTAGTAAAATCTATAGTGCACCCGCAGCCCTAGTCATGGAATCGCCTGATCCGGAGAACAAAACTCTCGCCGAGGAGCTCGGGCTTGCATTAACAACCTCACACCACTTTCCATTTCACAGCAGCCCCCCAGGGGCAATTTAAGTGAAATAAAGACGTGAAGCAACAACAACAACACCACTTGAACGCTCAATGCATCTAAGTGCACGAGCGGCAAGAGTTGTGGGATACGCTGTGGACGGGAAAGCGACCATTCCGCGATAGCCACAACGGACGAACGCCCTGCCGTCGGCACCGCTGCCTCGTCAGCCCCGTCGCGACGGACGAATACAGACTGGTACGTATGTGCCGTATTTTTATTACGGTTAATAATAGTTCAATTTCAGTAGCAGTATCACTTATGCCAGTTGGCCGGTGTCGTGTATGGAAAGCCGTTCGCGCGAGCTCTCCGCTTCGGCCAGAAAGATACGAGCGGCAATGCGCGGTGTTTACGGCATTTTTTTTCCCCAAGGTCAGTGCGATTTGACGAAGTCGGCGACGAGAGCCAGCATGTCCCAGGAGTGAGCTAACGTAAGGGTCCCTGCCGTAATCACTTCATCGGAAATGAAGCGAGCACACTCGTACTTCCTTTAGCTCTCTTTCTCCTCCGTTTGCAAAGTTCACAAAACGTAGCCACTTGCTTCGCCGAGGTTCGTCGTTGGGCAGCACATGAAAGGAGATCTCCTCACCGGCGGGGATGTCGCACTCCCTCGACGATTTGCCCGTACTACATGGGCAGTTCAAAACGTAGCAACGAAATTTCATTGTAAAGTACTCGAACAAACTGAAGTTTTCAGTGGTTGTAAACTGGAAACGAGCTCGTAACGACAGCAGCAAGCCAACACCATTCGAAACTTCTGCGACGACTGGCACTATCTCGCCGCTTCTTGCTGTTCCTTACTCCACTCGTTTCTATTTTTACCTTTGCTGGTTGGCGATATGACGGCCAACCCCCTGTCAAGGGATTAAGATACCAAGCGAGGTCGCGGCGTACGTGCTGGAACGGTTCGTTGGCCCCTAAGAGCCTCGAACCCGAAAATTCGTCTGCGCGACGGTGGCGACGGCGAGATGTCGAGTTCGGCCGGCGGCAGTTTCGTACGCATTGGCGCACACGCTTGCGTGTTCGTTCGGAACTTCAACCGTTTACTGTGACAAGTGTGTGGCGCCCCCCATCCCTGATATTCGTTGGCCGCTAAGTTCAGTGGCCCCACCAGGCTCGGTGGGCAACCTTGTGTGAGGCCGGGCAATAAACACCGCCGAGCACGGCTGCTCGGGGGTCAGTCACCGTCACCACCAGCACGCTGCATGTCGTCTCTCGGCTGGAGGGTACCCCTACCCTCCCAGGTTCACGAGCGCGGGTCTAGATCGTGACACTGTCGACGAGGGAAGAAGCCCGCGGAGCGGCCGAAGCCACCGTGAACGCCGCCACCGAGAACGCCGAGACACTGCCCCCTCAAGCCAGCCGCCATTACGCCATGCCGCTGTACGGGAGGCTCGAGCCGTTCGAGGGTGAAGGGTCCGCCTGGCCGGTCTACGAGGAACAAGTCGGCGTGTTTTTCCGGGCTAACGACACACCCGAGGCAAAACAGCGCGACATCTTCCTGGCCAGCTGCGGGACCCGCGTCTTCGCTCTCCTGCTCGACCTGCTCAAGCCGGCCACGCCGCACGAGAAGTCGCTGGGTGAGCTGCTCGCGACGCTACGCTCGCACTACAGCCCGGCTCCGTCGACGTTAATGGAGACGGAGAGACGCTCGGGCAGTTCGTCGCAGCGCTGCGAGGGTTGGCGAGCGGCTGCGCCTTCGGGGAGCAGTTCGACTCGTTGCTCCGGGACCGTTTCGTCTGCGGCATCAACGACCCCGCCATGCAGACGCGACTCCTGGAGCTTCCCGACCCCTCGCTGGACGACGCCATGAAGGCAGCGCTGGCGATGGAGGCTGCGGCCCAGGACGCGGGCGAGATAACGCGTGCGGCCGGTTCACCGTCGGCGGAGGCGGCGGTGAACAAGATGGCGGCACGGCATGGCAGGTGCGTTCGCTGCGGTGGTGACCACCCCCCTTCACAGTGCCAGTTCGCGCAAGCGGAGTGCTTTGCGTGCGGAAGAACTGGGCACATTGCTCGGGCGTGCCGAGGGGGGACGACGGCGGACGGACGGAAGCAGCAGCCGGCGTCGAGCACAGGTTCCGCGCCAGCCCACGGCCGAGGGAGTCGGCGCAAGGGTAGGCGGCGGCGGCGTGCGTCAGCAGCTTCGGGTGCAACGGCTAGGCTTCACGTCGTGGCCGAAGACCCGCAGATTTTCGACATGTGGCACGCGGCCACAGTGCAGCCGCCGGTGCCACCATACTGGCTGACCGTCGAAGTCTGCGGGCGCCCCATCTCCATGGAGCTGGACACAGGAGCCAGTGTGTCGGTCATGGCCGGGAAAGCCTTCAAGCGCACCTTTCCTGGCGTGTCCATCGAGGCGTCGGGCGTCATGCTGCGCAGCTACTCCGGACAGCTCGCCCAAGTCGAGGGTCAAGCCCAGGTCAGCGTCCGCCTTGGCGACAGGGAGGCCACCCTGCCCCTGTACCTGACCAAGGGGCCGTCACCGACGCTGCTGGGCCGGAACTGGATCCAGGCTTTGGGAGTGCGGCTGCCGGAGTACCAGGAAGCAGTGCGTGCGGTGGAAGACGTCCCGAGCCCACTGGTCAAGTTCGAGGCCCTGTGCCAGCCTGAGGTGGGGACATTCACCGGCACGGCGGCAAGCATTCAGGTGCCAGAGGGAGCATTGCCCCGTCCAGCCCAACTGCATGGACGGCGTCATCGAGCAGCTGCTGCACCGGCGAGAGGCCGGCACCAACGGCGGCGGGGTGCTAGGCACCAACGGCCGGCTGCTGCACCTGGTGGTGCTGGGTGCCAGGGCCAGCGCCCAGCAGGTGGCGCAGGCTATGCGGCAGGTGCTCCCACAGGGCTTCCGGCTCGACGACAAGGCCCAGTACGCGCTGGACGTCAGGATCATCGACGGCGACGTGGGCCTGCCGCACAACTCGTTCCGCACGGAGCCCCTGCCCCACGGCTGCCTGTGCGTGTACGCCAGCCAGCCGGGGCTGGAGTACATCCGCGAGAGCCTCGAGAAGACCCTGCTGGCCAACCTGGAGCAGGAGGACCGGCTGCCCTTCCACGGCCTGCCCCTGGTCATGGTGTTTGCGGGCCAGGGGGACTTCATGCGCGAGGAGGACATCAACCGGGCCAAGAGCCTGCAGTGCCCCTTCGTGGACGACGGCGGCGGCCTGGACCCCGTGCGGCTGGAGCAGGCGCTGTGTGCGCTGGTGGAGAGCATCGAGCGGCGGGCGGGCCGGCTTCACATCTACCAGGCGCTGCCCGTGGTCGCAGGGCCCCGGCCGGACCTGCGGCTGATGCTGTGCATGGTGTGCGGGGACCCGTACGCGCCCGAGCAGGTGCTGGCGCCCCTGCTGGCGCAGCCGGGCTGCCTGGCCACGGGCCCGCTGCACTGCCTCAGCCAGGACTCCTTCAAGGGGAGCCAGCTTCACCGACCGCTGCCAGCACAGCACCAGGGGCTGGTGTTACTCGCGCCACTGTGGCGCCACGCGCAAGTCCTTCGACACCGGGAAGGCTGACAGCTGGTGCGAGTGTGACACAGGTGGCACCCAATGCTGCCACAACGGCCTCGACACCTGTGCTCCGGCGAAGTGAGAGACTGCGGAGACCTCCGGACCGGTACTCGCCGGGGAGACAGGTGTTGTTTTGTGTTTGTGTAGGACAAACAAACTTGGGGGTGAGGGGTGTGACAAGTGTGTGGCGCCCCCCATCCCTGATATTCGTTGGCCGCTAAGTTCAGTGGCCCCACCAGGCTCGGTGGGCAACCTTGTGTGTGGCCGGGCAATAAACACCGCCGAGCACGGCTGCTCGGGGGTCAGTCACCGTCACCACCAGCAGGCTGCATGTCGTCTCTCGGCTGGAGGGTACCCCTACCCTCCCAGGTTCACGAGCGCGGGTCTAGATCGTGACATTTACTCCACCGTTCTTTGTCATAAAAAGAATGTGCAGTATGTTTCACGGGCATTTAGCTCGCTATGCAAACTGTAAGCCCTGCCTAACATGCGTTTGGTTTTGCCGGCCTCCGCCAATCGCAGAGCATTCTCGAGTGACATCACAGGTTCTGTTGCGGAAAATGAGCTGGTGGGTCGCATGGTCATTTCCTTTTTTCCTAACTATGTAGCTTATTTGAGCGAAGTTTGCGTTATAAGTGGTGTCGTTATGGTTCTAACGAGGCAATCTTTCGAATGAACCAAACATGTGTTTTTTCTTCATGGCTTCCTCGTCGGATTTCACTCTCGCACCGGCCGGCGCGCTGCACACGGCACGCTTTGTCGCCCTGCGCTCTCGTGACGCTGCGGTAGGGTCAATGGGATCGCTTGTTGCTTCGTCGTTTTTACGTGTTGTTATTAAAACTGTCGCATGCAGACGTCACGATGGCTATGCAAAGGCCAGACGATTGTGATGGGCAGGTTTTAACCTCTTCATGAAGAAGTGGCGACGAGAAAAGCGACGACAAACACAGAATCCTGTTATTGTATTGCCAGGTACATTGCCACTCCGTTTGTTGCATTTGTTTTTTTTTTCGCTCTAGCTAACATTTTATATACTGAACCATGCTTAAAGTGCTTTTATTTACTATGAAGTTTATTAGCGAACAGTACATAATTAGGAATCACTACCTTCAGCAGCACCCGCCGCGGTGGCTCAGTGGCTAAGACGTTGCGCTGCTGAGCACGAGGTCGCGGGTTCGATTCCCGGCCGCGGCGGCCGCTTTTCTGATGGAGGCGAAAAGCAAAAACGCCCGTGTGTACGAGATTTCGGCGCACGTTAAAGATCCCCAGGTGGTCAAAATTAACCCGGAGCCCTCCACTACGGCGCGCCTCATCGCCTGCGTTGCGTCGGCGCGTTAAACCCCACGATCATCATCATCATACCTTCAGCAGCGTTTTGGTATTTTTTTATGTTTCTGTACCCACTTCCCTCTGTAATGTCAATTCGCCTGTGACGGTATTATTTATAAAAACAAATAAATACACGCTGATTAGAGCACTCTACGAAAACTCTTTATTTATACTTAGTCTGTAATATAATTAGGACACCGTGCTGCACCCCCAAAATGCTGTACATATAAATACATTTTTCGAAGACATGCTCACGCGAAGGAAAGGCGCGTACATTACATTTTAGGATATATACATGCAGTTCAAGAAGACAATCAGAAAAGAACACGAACAAGAATGAACATATCTCTCCAACAAATTACGCACAAAATAACTTCACCGCACTGTCACCGAACCTCGCAACAGCCGCACGCATGCCAACACTTTTACTGCCGCATTTGCTACTTTTCATCGTAGCTACTTTTGCATCTTCATTCGTGACAGGTATTTGAACTCGAACCTTTAACACACGCAAAATGTCTTTAAGGGCCTTGCTGCAAGTGTGTGCGAATTTCGCATCTTTTGGCGGGAGGTTTTCGTTTCTTTGGAGCCGGCCGGTGGGAAAACAAAGTTGGAACGGCGTTTGGTTTTAGCCTATTTTTTCCCATACTTCTGCAGTATCAATGGTTCGAATTGATCTTCAATAAAATGGAGGTGCAAAACAATAATACGATTATTTGAAACTGTGGTATCACCAACACTTCTCTGGTATTGGTTTTAAAACATTCCGATCGGCAAAACAGAAGAAAAGAACTGAATCATAACCTCAATGTCCTCCTGTTGTGATGTGGAAGTTCATATACGAGTTTTAACCAGTACCTCACGAATGGACAACCCGTGTGAATATACAAAATACAAATTTAAATACCGAAATACTGAAAAAAAAATACGTGTTGCTGAACATGACTAACATATTACAGTAAGCGGCTTTTTTTTACTATCAAAAACAACTTCTTTACAGCATGTCTAAAACAAAATACAGCTGTACAGCAATTTTTCAAGACACGTGCGGAAAATTCTACCGAAATAGCACATCGTCACAGACCAATAGAGAGGGGACAATAAATGTATACATTATTATTAAAAGTATCTTAAATCTGCATTAAGAGTTTTAATCGATGCAGAGGTGCGCATTTTACTGGACCTCACTTTGCGGTGTCCCGACCCGCTTCTCCGTAAAAAAAGGGAAGCCTTGTTTCGCAAAAATTAAGAATAGCTGTGGAAGAAAGAGAATAGAAAGAGCGAGTTCACCAGATTCTGTCAACTCCTCGTGCACGCGCTGAATTACCGTACTTACCCGATTCTAACGCGCACGTTTTTCCCGGAAAAATAGGTCGAAAAATCGCATGCGCGTTAGAATCGGATACGAAACCGAAACAGAGGAAATTTCGTCCCACCCATCGCCATCGCCATCTCAAGATGGCGCCAAAGCTTTCAGCAACGATTTTTCGGACGCAGGAAGCATAGGCATAGGCGCCTAGGCTTTTCTATCGGCGTTCACACAAATCGTCAAATAGTTCCATTGCGCGCTTGATAACAGCAATGGCAGCAGCGGCTCTCACGCGTTCAAAACGAGCGGTCGGCTGAAGCGTGCGCCTCTGGAGAAGCTCGCGGAATGGGCGTGCGAGGCGTGGGCCACGATCCCATCAACCATGGTTGAACGTTCGTTCAGAAGTGTGGCATCGCGAACGCGCTTGAAGGCACCAAGGACGGGATGTAGTGGTCAGCGGAGAGCGACGAGGAGTGAGATTACTTCGAGAAATAAATCGCCGGTTCCTCTCGCATTCGTTTTTCTTGCTCACAAAGTTCCGTGTGCGTTACAATAGGAGGTGCAAGTTTTTTTTGTTTTTTTTTTGCCAGGAAAGTCGGGTGCGCGTTAGAATCGGGGGCGCGTTAGAATAGGGTAATTACGGTACCAAAAATTGTAGCTTACGTCGCTCAGAGAAGTCCTTCTGGTATGCGCAAAGTCTTTCCTTCCGATGTTGTGCAGCCACTGCTTCTTGCGCTGGACACCTCTTTTGACACTCGGAATGGTAAACAGCGAGAATCCTTTTTCAATTTTGCATTACATTGGTAGGCGCAGCAGAACGGCATTGCGATTATGAACAAGCGCGAAGAAGCGCAAGCGCTCTGAAAGTCGCCGTGGCCACAGGGCGGCAAATGGCGTCCGGCGGAAAAAAAAAATAAAAATGCGAACAAGTTCGACACCCGCTGGACGAGCGGCGGAGATGTCACGGTGACGTTTGTTGACGTTTCCGCTCCCCGCAGCCAATTACGGCCCGCGGAAGCTCCGTCGTCTCCCCTCCTGAGTGGGTGTGCGAGGAGGGCAGTGGCGGGTAAGGGAAACGGCGGCAAAGATCCAAGAAAGTCGCTACTTTCCCAAATATAGGGTCTTTAGTCCGGCCGTGGCCAGACCCTCGGGAACGCGACGCGCTTCGCCTAGCGCCCGGGTTCGGCCGTCGCGAGATGGCGCACGGGCGCCTGAGCGCGTGGAATCGAGTTCGCAAGCGCGTGCGTGTGGTTACCGCTTAAAGTTTTGCTTTTCAACCACTTTCACAGCGTGGATTGGAGAGAGAGAGAGAGACAACTTTATTTTAGATGCCACGCTCAGAGCATCTCTTGTCGGCGGCCCTGTCCTTCCTGCGTGCGTCCGTTGTTGTCCGCGGCGTGCGTCCGTATGTCCGCAGCCACTCTCCCGCTCTCCTCTCCGATAGCGAACACTCTCTCGCGAGGGGCATTGGATTGGATTGGCTTGGCTTAACTTGGCTTGGCTTGGATTTGGATTGGATTGGATTAAAGTGGATTGTGTTGGATTGTGTTGCGTCATAGCCGCGGCAGACGCACTGGCGCCGGCGCGTGCCCAGGTGAGAGCGTGTGCCGCCCAGCGCGCTCTCACTCCGCCGGTGGGCGGCGCTGCGCGCGGTGATGCGCATGTGCAGTACTCTCTCTCTCCGCGGTTTCCTCTCCTTCGGGCGCGCTGCGCATATATAGTGCCTAGAATATAACCGGTGTGCCGCTCCCCGGCGGCCTTTCGGTCGACGGTTGCTCTCCGCTTGCGCTTGAACCCCCTCAGCGTCGTATCACACCAGGGTTCCCGCGAGGGGAGGTGGGCGTAATTTTTTAGATGCAGAGCATCTGATTCACTCGCCTTGTCCCTCGTCGTCGTCGTCGGCGTTGTCCACCTCTCCCCCATTCTCCTCGCCGCGCCAGCTGCGCTCTCCGCCGCTCACCCCCTCTCATCTTCGATAGCGAACACTCTCTCGCGAGGGGCATTGGATTGGATTCGATTGGATTGGCTTGGATCGGCTTGACTTGGATTTGATTGGATTGGATTTGGATTGGAATAAAGTGGATTGTGTTGGATTGTGTTGCGTCAAAGCCGCGGCACGTTGCGTCATGGCTGCGGCACGTTGCGTCATAGCCGCGGCAGACGCGCTGGGGCCGGCGCATGTGCAGTACTCTCTCTTCCGCGGTTTCCTCTCCTTCGGGCGCGCTGCGCATATAACCAACACCGACGTATCTAGTCGGTGTTGATATAACCGGTGTGCCGTTCTCCGGCGAAGCAACATCCACGCTTGGCTCAAACACCTAGAGTACACGCCGCTTTACAAGTACGCCAACGTCGTCATAGACTGAGACCGGCTTACGCAGTCCCCTCAACGTTATGCGCGCTATAAAACGCGGTCCCTTCGCCGGTCCACCTATGCGTCGCATCTACACAGGGGTTCCCGCGACGGGAGGTGGGAGTTTTTGTCCAGTTGTTTGCAAGGAGTCTTCCTTCCTAAACGGCGGCCAGCAGCCCTTGGGCCCTGGCGGCGTTTTCAGCCAACTGGACGGCCCAGAGTTGGTCTTTTGGATCAAAGCTGAGCAGCACGGTCTCCCACTGCTCGTCATTCGCGATTTTACGGCCTTCTTGGGTCGCCTGAGGACAAGCCCGTAGTATATGTGACAGGTCCGCCCGGTCCTTACATAGTGCGCACATGCCTGAATATTGGCCAGGGTAGTAATGACTATATGCCACGGGATTTGGATATGTATTCGTTTGGAGGAGACGCCAGACCACCGACTGCCTTTTGTTTAGGGATGGATGAGCGGGAGGATAACGGGCCCGTTAGAATCTGTAATGATTAGTAATTTCCCTGTATGAGACCATGCGGTCTCTTCCCGACCTCAGCGGAGGCTGCTCAGTGGCTCGGCATGCGAGTCCTCGAGCCGTGTTGTGAGCGGCCTCGTTGCCCGGAAGGGAAGAGTGTGCAAGTGCCCATAAAATTTGGACTTTTCTCTGGTCTCGGAAATTTAGCAGAATGCGTCCTGCCTCCGGCGATATGCGCCCTTTAATAAAATTTCGAACTGCCATTTTCGAGTCACTGATTATGTATTTAGCGGTCGTGGAGGCTAACGCAAGTGCGATGGCGCATTCCTCGGCTGTCTCGGATTTTGCGGTTACGACCGTTCCGCAACAGGTTAATTTACCTTCACAGTCTACTGCTGTCATTGACATGGTATCACACGTGGCATATTCTGCCGCATCGACGTAGATCACGTCCCTAAAATTTTGAAACCTTTTCTTAAAGGGGCCCTGAAAGGCATTTTTAGCACACTAAATGAACTAGCGCAACCGTTAGATTGGGTCGTCAACGTCCTCTGTGCGAAGTATTACTCTTTTACGCGCAGCGGAAAGCTCACACTTTTGTTGCAAAGTTTGTCGTTTTTTTCTCACCCTTCCCTTCGTGTTTTTGGACGCCGCCATCTTCACATGTCTACATCATCGATTCCCAGATGTTCGTCATGAGCTAGACATCCTGCTATTGGGCGGATTTTTCACGCACTTCCGGCAAAGAGATGTGTCGTCTGCTCAGCGTCGGCTCGCCGGCTGATCTGCCAGCGGAGTGCCGGAGCGCTTGGGCATTTTACGACAAACGAAACAAGTGTAAAACAAACGCTTAACCGTTTGTATTGAATGCAACACGGCCATAACACGACATGGATATTCTCTTACCTGAGTACGTTCCATAAAGAAAGCGTTGAAGCCCCGTGGCACTTCTTTCGTGCAATCGCAGAGAACGCCCTGAGACGCCCGGGTTTGATTCCGGGTTTGATTTTATTCAACTTCAAAACAATCCAGAGATGCGTTTCTAACGAACACAACGTCACAACATGCGTTGAAAGTCTGAACCACGATTGACAGAGGAGGGGTTGCCTCCTGCCCGTCGTAAATTCGGTACTCACCTCGCGCGCGGTTTGCGGGGATGAACAGCAAGTCACGTAACTCTGGCGCACAAGCCGATGGCTTTTAGCCACGCACACTGCACATACCCCATGCGAGGTTGAGTCGTACGTCGCTCGAGAAAGATAATCCAGACCATGGGAAGCACTATCCACCCGCAGAAGCACAACGTCGCATTTCATCGCGAAACAAAGGCGTACACAACACACACACCATCGCCTCCTGTAATGCCAAACGCATCTCGCACTTCCCAATGGGAGTGAGTGGCACGCCTGCAGTGCCCACATGTCGCGAAGTGGGGCCCCAAGCTGAACCGGGATGACGCAACCGTAACTGACTTCTGGAGCGGTTTGCGCCTTGTTGCCAAGGCAACCGATGTTTGAGATTGTTAAAGAAATGGCGCTCGCTCCAGCGCTCAGAAAGCTCAGAGTCGCGGCGGAGCATGTTTTGCCAACGTTGCCGCTCTCCACCACGCGTCGCCCCAAGCTGAACTGGTCACATGATTGAAGCGTTTTGTGCGCGGGTTCTGTATCGGTTTAATATGACTTTTTCACATGCCGCAGGAATTACCACCGCCGCAAAATAAGACCCGGCACCAGCGGGGCCACATCTGATACTGCGCTTTTTGGATAAACAGTGCGCGGTGCATCAAGGGAACGAGCGCACGACCCTCCCCGTGTGGCTGAGTTCGCCGCCGATAGAAAGCCATGTGCCGCCAGCAACGTACACCGCGAACGGGCATGGCCAGGCCGCCGCATACATGCGGCCAGATTTTTCGCTCGCTTTTCCAGCCTTGAGCGGAGTGCGGAATTCATGGTGTCAACAAAGCTTGCCCGTAGCAGACGACAGTCTGAGCAGCGCAATAGCGGAAGTACGTCACCGCTGCGGAGCGCAGCATCATGGGAGGCAAGGCTCGCGCGCCGTCAACAGCGGAGAGTAAGTCGAAAGGAAGAGGAAACGCGGAGCGACGATAATGCGCGGTTTTGATTTACGATTTCTCAGCTAATACTCATCGCTTTAACAAAATTCTTGCGGGAGGAGATTGCAAATACATTGCTTTATTTGGGTACATGTACATCCATGCATCGGCGGAAGGTATTTCAGGACCCCTTTAATGGCTTTGGCTCGCTCTTGCCGCCTTCCCTCGTTGTGTTCCGGGTGCGTGTTTCTTGGCAACGGAAGTATTTTGGCACGCTCGCGTATTTTCTGAGGAATGTCTACTTTGGTGCCTTGTTGTGCCGCGTAGTTAATTCCGAGGGAGTCGAGTATGTGTCTTCCCGTTGGGCTGTGTGTGAGTCTTTCGTATTGTGCCACTGTGTGGGCTTCTATAAGCTCTTCCAGCGTATTGTGAATTCCTAGAGCTAGCAATCGTTCGTTAGCCGTACAGGTAGGTAACCCGAGGGCTTGCTTGTATGCCCCTCTAATGATACGCTCGATTTTAGCTTTTTCGGCGACTTGCAAGTTGAGGTACGGAGTAATTACGTATACTATACGACTGACGACGAAAGCCTGCACTAATCTTATAAGGTTTGCCTCCTTCAATCCGTAATTCCTGTTGGCGATCCTCGAGATGAGTCTCATCGTTTGATGGGCGCTCTGCTCTAGTAACTTGATGGCTTCCCCATTGTGCCCGTTCGACTGCAGTCAGAGCCCGGTGATTCTGATGCTCTCAACGACGGGAATCGGATTCCCGTCCGCAACTAATTTAATGTTTGGGGTTTCGGTGGGGCTTTTCCGTCTTCTACGTGTTGGTTGATAGAGCAGCAGTTCCGATTTTTGTGGCGAACATTTGAGACCTCTGCCGGATACGTAGTGTATGACTGTATTAATGGCTGTCTGAAGCGTTTCTTCAATTAGGCCATCGCTGCCTCCCGTAACCCACACAGTGACGTCGTCTGCGTATAAACTATGATACAGCCCATCTATCTTGAGTTCTGCGGGTAATCCTATCATTGCAACATTGAAAAGGAATGCAAAGAGGACTGAACCTTGCGGCGTGCCTCTGCTCCCGAGGCTGATACTCTCTGATTTGACTCCGCCTATAGTTATTTGCGATGAACGGCCGGAGAGGAAGTCTTTGATGTATGTATACGTTCGTTTTCCGACTCTTAAGTTTTGTAAATTGTCCAATATGGCTTTGTGCGTGATGCTATCGAAAGCTTTTTTGAGATCTAGGCCAAGTATGGCTTTTATATCTGTCGATTGGGATTCTTTGTCAATTACTTGATGCTTTAATTGTAACATTACGTTCTGGGTGGATAATTTAGGTCTAAACCCTATCATTATGTGAGTGAATAACCCTTTATCGTCCATGAAGTTGCTTAGTCGGGTTAGGACTACATGCTCCATGAGCTTACCGACGCACGACGTTAGTGAGATTGGTCTTAGATTTTCCAATTGCAACTTTTTACCCGGTTTCGGTATCATTACGACTTGTGCAGTCTTCCACTGTTGTGGAATGCTGCCCATCTCACAACATACGTTTAAGTATTTGGTGAGAGCCTCTATGGATTTGTCATCGAGATTTCTTAAGTATTTATTAGTGATGCCGTCTGGACCGGGTGCAGATTTAGTGCGGGGCTTGTCTAGCACTGCTCGCACTTCCGCTACGGTTATGGGCCTGTCTAAGTATTGGTTATCCTCCCCAGCAGATGGATGTAGTTGCTCGTTGGGTGTGGTGTCGCCTACATATATCTCGTGTATTTCTTGTAGAAGGTCTTTTTCGGTACCCGGATAGGTATGAATGATTTTGCTCAGGTTGGGCCTTTGGGTGATTTTACTGCTTTCCGGGGCGAGTAGGTATCTTAAGAGGTTCCATATTTTAGCTGACCCTATCTGTAACTCCATTGCACGTATTTTCCCAGTTTTGTGTAGTTAGCCTATTTGCGTAATCTTCTATTTCTTTATTCAGCAAGGCTAGTCTTCACCGCAAATTTCGGTTGTGTTTTTGCCCACTAAGGCGTTATTTTGCTTCCCACATGTGTAGGAGCCTGCTGTCCGCTGTTTTGAGTTCCGCGTCCTCTGGGATGGTTTTTGTGACCTTTTCTACGCTTTGGTGAAGTTTTGTGGTCCACGATTCTATGTCGTCTATCTCTTCGTGTGTGTCTTGCTCTCTGATTTTGCGAAAGGAGTCCCAGTATACTATCCTGATTTCCCTGGCCTTCTTGGAAGGACCCGCGCGGATAGTCGTAGCTACGATATAATGATCGCTGCCGAAATTTTCTAGAGTGTTGGACCATGTACGATCGGGAATGTTTTTAGTGAAAGTGAGGTCGGGTGTGGTGTCGTTACACACACTGTTGCCCAATCTGGTGGGAGACGCGGGGTCCGTTACAAGGGTCAGCCCTTCCTGTTGGGCGTTTAACCATAGATTGCGTCCTTTGATGGTTTCCTTGTAGTAACCCCAAGCGGGATGTGGCGCATTAAAGTCCCCGACCACGATACGCGCCTGTTTGTTGGCTATGCTTAACGTTTTGCGGAAGAGCGGTCCGAAACCAGATTTTTGTTTGGGGCTACTGTATACGTTAAGAATATATATGCTGCCTTCGTTTTTCCCAGTTGGAACGATTTCGATTAGGACGTGATCGACGTTCTTTACGCGAGTGTTGTGCTCGATCACGGTTAGATTTCTTTTGACAAGCGTTACGACGGGCGTTTTATCGTCAGAGGCATTACAGCAAGATTTGTACCCCGATAATTTAGCAGGTCCCCCGTTTCTTGCAGGGCAATGACGTCTGGAGCCTCCTTGGTGTCTACCAATTGCTGTAGGTTTCCCCGTTTCCGGCGGTACCCTCGGTAATTCCATTGCCAAATTTTGTACTCGTTACGCGGAGCCATGTTTGGTGATTTGGCTCTCCTGCACTTTGTTAATTTCCGTCATTATGGGTCTGTCGTACGGTTTGGCTGTCGTTTTGATTGGACCGATTCCAGCACTTCTCGTGTCCCTTTGAGAATTCTCTAGTATTGTTACCCTATAGTGTTCATATCCGCTAGCTGAGCATCTATGCTAGCGAATTGTTGTTGCATTGTTTTAGCAACCTGCGAACATTCCTTCGACTTTTTTTTCTATTTGCGCCGAGATTACGCTTGCTATGTCCGGTGTTTCTCCGGCTTTTCTTTTTTGAGGTGGCGCCGCGTTTTCCTGCGTATCTGCAGGAGGAATTGTAGAGAGACGTTGCTGAGGCGACTGCGACCCAGCCAGTTTAAGTACGATTTCTTCTCCGAGTTTTTTATTTTCCTCTTTTTGCCTAGTACTTTCACGAGTAGCTTGCTCTAGAAGTTGCTTAATCTTGGATAACTCCTTTTCTAGGGCGGACCCGTGTATGCTCGATGTAGCAGTGCTGGAGACCGCGTCTGCCCAGCTCACCTTTGATATGTTGTCGTCGTCTCTGACGAGGCCCTTCTGCTGGCTGTGGGTGGTTACTTTCCTTCTCCTTGAGCCCGAACGAGATCTGGACCGGGATCGAGACTTTGATCTCGTCTGGGATCTTGACTTGGAGTCCAGTCGAGACTTGGATTTGGATCTCGATCGGTGTCTTGGTTCTTCTCCGCTTGAAGGGAGTCTTGGAAAGGACTTGGAATGGCTCCGGATGCCTTCGTCATTGGGTTTTGATAGCCCTCGTCTTTCTTTTAGTCTTCCCTGCCGATTCTCTGAATTGAATCTGGTAGATTGCTGCCCGTCTTCCTGTCGCTCGCGTCTTCGTTGTTCCTATTGTTGGCGTTCCCACTGACGTTGTTTTAGGATGTACGGGGTCTTGAAGCGTTCGCGACACTTTTTGTCCCCCGTGAGGTGCCCCTTACCGCACAAGGAACACTTGGGTTCGCACGGATGATCTTCGGGTGGGTTTTGAATCCCGCACCCGCGGCACTTCCTGTCGTTCGGTGTCGGGCAGATGTCGCTGCGATGACCCAGGCGTCCGCAGGTGTTGCACGTCTCGTATTTCTTGCGATGAAGGAGGCAGCGATATTCGGCGCCCCGATAGTAGACGTAGTGGGGCACTTTCTTTCCTTCAAACACGATCACCACCGAGTCAGTCCGGCCCATACGTCTTGCGTGAAGGATCGTTGGGTTTTGCCTATTCACCAGGCTCTTTTCGATGTCTTGGGGCGTGTCATAGTCCGGTATTCCGTGAATGACCCCTTTGGAGGTGTCTTCTGGCGCCGTTATGTAGGCGGCTGTGCTGTAGGTTTGGGACCCAAGCTGAATCGCCTGTATCTGGCTGTAGCGCAAGGCATTCTCCTTCTTGGAGGTGCTCATGACCATGATATTCTGTCGTTGGTTTAGTCGAAGGATATCTTCTTCTGCCTTTTCCTTCGTTACTGTTGCGGCTCGTAGAACGCCGTCCTTGATACACGCGCCGTGCAACTGCGCCATGTTGAGCCCGCCTCGCGGGCGGAGAACGACCTTGTAGTCTTCCTCCGGCAGCCGCGGCGGTCTCGGTGGCCATCGCATACGCCGTAGGCTTGCATCTCTTTGCGTCTTCGGGTTCCGCCCGTTTACCTGGTACTGGGCTCGTTCGCAGTGGCTAGGGCACTGCGTCACCCTGCTTCGACGTTCGTGGGCCCGGCCCATAGTAGGCCCGGCCCATAGTATTCTTCTGGGGAGATCGTCTCCCCCTCGACTTCTACGACGTCCATACTTCGGCTCATATTTCAAAGCGGGCTTTCAGCGGCCGAGCGGGGCTCGCGCTGCACCGCTGGCCGAGCGGGGGCTCGTGCCGCACATGACACCGCTCTCTTCCCGAGCGCAGCAGAGGATATGTCGTAGTAGGCGTAGTAGGCAAAGTTAGGGTTAGCCGGTTTGCCGGCACGACGGGTAAGAGGCCATCGTAAAAGTCCAAGTAATGGTCTACTTGCCGAAATTTTGGTGTCAACGGAGGGCGATGACCTTCCGACACTGGTTGCAATAGTCGTTCAGGATGGGTCTGTGCTTTTTTCGCCACGATCATAGAAAATTCACAGAGCCCACGTGAGACACGTTCGAACGGCTCGGCCCCCTAGCGGCGATCTCCAGCGTGGATTGGAGACAATTATTTTATATACGTGCTCTTCTTGCTTTTAAAGCCAGCAGAGGAAAGTCCTGCGATAGAGTCGGTGGGCTTGTCGCAAAAATGGGATATCCTAGTGCAAATTTTGGAATTGTGCATATTAACATAAGCCTATACAAGTGGATTTGCGGATTCGCAAAAACTTTTTAATCGGGAGGTAGTTATGTTCAGTAAGTCCAAACACCATTTCAAGACCCACTAATAAGGGAGTTCATTATTTCAACACCTTTTTCCCCACAAGAGTGTAAAGCTACAAATTAGGCTGTTGAAAACTAAGAAAAAGGTTCCGAAGAAATGCCAACTAAGAAAAATGTTGTAAAAGACCTCCAATTGTGGAGGTATTTCACACCCGTTTACACGGGTGGACTGAAGATTTTCTACAAGCGGAGGGATGTTTTGTACTTGTCAACGCGTAAATGTGGGCTAGTTGGTTCGAACTGCGAAACATGCATGGTTACGTAGCGCGGTAAAGACGGGACGGGACTTAAACATGTTTAAAACAATAGAAATAGGCACAATTTATTACGACCGGAGCTGTTTAAGCTTGAGCTAGGTTCGGTGGCCTTAGCAAGAAAATATCAAGAAAAAGATCTCCGCCGGCTGTAAAGAGTGCACCACCGCAAAGAGGGTACTATAACAGTAGGTCTCCTCGATTTGGCTACACTTTCTACACTAGTTCACAAAAGTGTCGCGCAAGTGCAGCGCCAGTTCTTTTAGTGCGAGTGCAGCCGTACACTAGCGCTTTCCGTGCAGCGGCCGAATCGAGGGCAAAAGTGCACAAATGTCGTCTGCTGCGGTCCGTGTTTGCACGCCCGCGTTTTGTTTTTTTGTTTTTTCGAAATGGCGTCACCCTGCACTCACCTTGTGTTTCGTACACTAGTTCACTGTTGTTGCATGTGACGACCATTCTCGTCTAATACGGGAAACGCTGTCGTTTCTACTCCGTTTACTGACACCAGTATCATGCTGGAGCCGCCTGTTACGATACGCACCACAAAACGCGCCAAAGCACGCTGCACCTTGCACGAGGCGAGAACTCGCACAGAGGCTAGTGCAGAAGTGTAGAAGAACTCGTGCAGCAGTGCGTCAAATCGAGGGCCGAAGTGCAGGTGGCGCGAGCTGCACTGGCAAATCGAGTGCGATAGTGCTACACCGCCTCAACTGGTGCAGAAAGTGTAGCCAAATCGAGGAGACCAAGTGAGTCCGCGTTTCGCGCCTGCTCGAGCGTGAGCACAAAAGGTCCATGCGTATGGTACCTCTTACTTGTCAACGCGTAAATGTGGGCTAGTTGGTTTGAACTGTAAAACATGGTTACGTAGCGCGGCAAAGACGGGACGGGACTTCACCATGTTTAAAACAATAGGAATAGGCATAATTACGAGCGGAGCTGTTTAAGCTTGAGCTAGGTTCCGTGGCCTTAGCAAGAAAATACCAAGAAAAAGATCTCCGCCGGCTGTAAAGAGTGCACAACCGCAAAGAGGGTACTATAACAGTGAAGCCGCGTTTCGCGCCTGCTCGAGCGTGAGCACAAAAGGTCCATGCGTATGGTACCTCTTACTTGTCAACGCGTAAATGTGGGCTAGTTGGTTTGAACTGTAAAACATGGTTACGTAGCGCGGTAAAGACGGGACGGGACTTCACCATGTTTAAAACAATAGGAATACGCATAATTACGAGCGGAGCTGTTTAAGCTTGAGCTAGGTTCGGTGGCCTTAGCAAGAAAATACCAAGAAAAAGATCTCCGCCGGCTGTAAAGAGTGCACCACCGCAAAGAGGGTACTATAACAGTGAAGCCGCGTTTCGCGCCTGCTCGAGCGTGAGCACAAAAGGTCCATGCGTATGGTGCCTCTTACTTGTCAACGCGTAAATGTGGGCTAGTTGGTTTGAACTGTAAAACATTGTTACGTAGCGCGGTAAAGACGGGACGGGACTTCACCATGTTTAAAACAATAGGAATACGCATAATTACGAGCGGAGCTGTTTAAGCTTGAGCTAGGTTCGGTGGCCTTAGCAAGAAAATACCAAGAAAAAGATCTCCGCCGGCTGTAAAGAGTGCACCACCGCAAAGAGGGTACTATAACAGTGAAGCCGCGTTTCGCGCCTGCTCGAGCGTGAGCACAAAAGGTCCATGCGTATGGTACCTCTTACTTGTCAACGCGTAAATGTGGGCTAGTTGGTTCGAACTGCGAAACATGCATGGTTCCGTAGCGCGGTAAAGACGGGACGGGACTTCACCATGTTTAAAACAATAGGAATACGCATAATTACGAGCGGAGCTGTTTAAGCTTGAGCTAGGTTCGGTGGCCTTAGCAAGAAAATACCAAGAAAAAGATCTCCGCCGGCTGTAAAGAGTGCACCACCGCAAAGAGGGTACTATAACAGTGAAGCCGCGTTTCGCGCCTGCTCGAGCGTGAGCACAAAAGGACCATGCGTATGGTACCTCTTACTTGTCAACGCGTAAATGTGGGCTAGTTGGTTCCAACTGCGAAACATGCATGGTTAAGTAGCGCGGTAAAGACGGGACGGGACTTCACCATGTTTAAAACAATAGGAATACGCATAATTACGAGCGGAGCTGTTTAAGCTTGAGCTAGGTTCGGTGGCCTTAGCAAGAAAATACCAAGAAAAAGATCTCCGCCGGCTGTAAAGAGTGCACCACCGCAAAGAGGGTACTATAACAGTGAGTCCGCGTTTCGCGCCTGCTCGAGCGTGAGCACAAAAGGTCCATGCGTATGGTACCTCTTACTTGCCAACGCGTAAATGTGGGCTAGTTGGTTTGAACTGTAAAACATGGTTACGTAGCGCGGTAAAGACGGGACGGGACTTCACCATGTTTAAAACAATAGGAATACGCATAATTACGAACGGAGCTGTTTAAGCTTGAGCTAGGTTCGGTGGCCTTAGCAAGAAAATACCAAGAAAAAGATCTCCGCCGGCTGTAAAGAGTGCACCACCGCAAAGAGGGTACTATAACAGTGAATCCGCGTTTCGCGCCTGCTCGAGCGTGAGCACAAAAGGTCCATGCGTATGGTACCTCTTACTTGTCAACGCGTAAATGTGGGCTAGTTGGTTTGAACTGTAAAACATGGTTACGTAGCGCGGTAAAGACGGGACGGGACTTCACCATGTTTAAAACAATAGGAATACGCATAATTACGAGCGGAGCTGTTTAAGCTTGAGCTAGGTTCGGTGGCCTTAGCAAGGAAATACCAAGAAAAAGATCTCTACCGGCTGTAAAGAGTGCACCACCGCAAAGTGGGTACTATAACAGTGTGTCCGCGGTTCGCGCCTGCTCGAGCGTGAGCACAAAAGGTCCATGCGTATGGTACCTCTTACTTGTCAATGCTTAAATGTGGGCTAGTTGGTTTGAACTGTGAAACATGGTTACGTAGCGCGGTAAAGACGGGACTTCACCATGTTTAAAACAATAGGAATACGCATAATTACGAACGGAGCTGTTTAGCTTGAGCTAGGTTCGGTGGCCTTAGCAAGAAAATACCAAGAAAAAGATCTCCGCTGGCTGTAAAGAGTGCACCACCGCAAAGAGGGTACTATAACAGTGAAGCCGCGTTTCGCGCCTGCTCGAGCGTGAGCACAAAAGGTCCATGCGTAGGTACCTCTTACTTGTCAACGCGTAAATGTGGGCTCGTTGGTTTGAACTGTGAAACATGGTTACGTAGCGCGGTAAAGACGGGACGGGACTTCACCATGTTTAAAACAATAGGAATACGCATAATTACGAGCGGAGCTGTTTAAGCTTGAGCTAGGTTCGGTGGCCTTAGCAAGAAAATACCAAGAAAAAGATCTCCGCCGGCTGTAAAGAGTGCACCACCGCAAAGAGGGTACTATAACAGTGAAGCCGCGTTTCGCGCTTGCTCGAGCGTGAGCACGAAAGGTCCATGCGTATGGTACCTCTTGTCAACGCGTAAATGTGGGCTCGTTGGTTTGAACTGCGAAACATGGTTACGTAGCGCGGTAAAGACGGGACGGGACTTCACCATGTTTAAAACAATAGGAATACGCATAATTACGAGCGGAGCTGTTTAAGGTTGAGCTAGGTTCGGTGGCCTTAGCAAGAAAATACCAAGAAAAAGATCTCCGCCGGCTGTAAAGAGTGCACCACCGCAAAGAGGGTACTATAACAGTGAAGCCGCGTTTCGCGCCTGCTCGAGCGTGAGCACAAAAGGTCCATGCGTATGGTACCTCTTACTTGTCAACGCGTAAATGTGGGCTAGTTGGTTCGAACTGCGAAACATGCATGGTTCCGTAGCGCGGTAAAGACGGGACGGGACTTCACCATGTTTAAAACAATAGGAATACGCATAATTACGAGCGGAGCTGTTTAAGCTTGAGCTAGGTTCGGTGGCCTTAGCAAGGAAATACCAAGAAAAAGATCTCCGCCGGCTGTAAAGAGTGCACCACCGCAAAGAGGGTACTATAACAGTGAGTCCGCGTTTCGCGCCTGCTCGAGCGTGAGCACAAAAGGTCCATGCGTATGGTACCTCTTACTTGTCAATGCTTAAATGTGGGCTAGTTGGTTTGAACTGTGAAACATGGTTACGTAGCGCGGTAAAGACGGGACTTCACCATGTTTAAAACAATAGGAATACGCATAATTACGAACGGAGCTGTTTAAGCTTGAGCTAGGTTCGGTGGCCTTAGCAAGAAAATACCAAGAAAAAGATCTCCGCCGGCTGTAAAGAGTGCACCACCGCAAAGAGGGTACTATAACAGTGAAGCCGCGTTTCGCGCCTGCTCGAGCGTGAGCACAAAAGGTCCATGCGTAGGTACCTCTTACTTGTCAACGCGTAAATGTGGGCTCGTTGGTTTTAACTGTGAAACATGGTTACGTAGCGCGGTAAAGACGGGACGGTACTTCACCATGTTTAAAACAATAGGAATACGCATAATTACGAGCGGAGCTGTTTAAGCTTGAGCAGGTTCGGTGGCCTTAGCAAGAAAATACCAAGAAAAAGATCTCCGCCGGCTGTAAAGAGTGCACCACCGCAAAGAGGGTACTATAACAGTGAAGCCGCGTTTCGCGCTTGCTCGAGCGTGAGCACGAAAGGTCCATGCGTATGGTACCTCTTGTCAACGCGTAAATGTGGGCTAGTTGGTTTGAACTGTAAAACATGGTTACGTAGCGCGGTAAAGACGGGACGGGACTTCACCATGTTTAAAACAATAGGAATACGCATAATTACGAGCGGAGCTGTTTAAGTTTGAGCTAGGTTCGGTGGCCTTAGCAAGAAAATACCAAGAAAAAGATCTCCGCCGGCTGTAAAGAGTGCACCACCGCAAAGAGGGTACTATAACAGTGAATCCGCGTTTCGCGCCTGCTCGAGCGTGAGCACAAAAGGTCCATGCGTATGGTACCTCTTACTTGTCAACGCGTAAATGTGGGCTAGTTGGTTTGAACTGTAAAACATGGTTACGTAGCGCGGTAAAGACGGGACGGGACTTCACCATGTTTAAAACAATAGGAATACGCATAATTACGAGCGGAGCTGTTTAAGCTTGAGCTAGGTTCGGTGGCCTTAGCAAGAAAATACCAAGAAAAAGATCTCCGCCGGCTGTAAAGAGTGCACCACCGCAAAGAGGGTACTAGAACAGTGAAGTCGCGTTTCGCGCCTGCTCGAGCGTGAGCACAAAAGGTCCATGGGTATGGTACCTCTTACTTGTCAACGCGTAAATGTGGGCTAGTTGGTTTGAACTGTAAAACATGGTTACGTAGCGCGGTAAAGACGGGACGGGACTTCACCATGTTTAAAACAATAGGAATACGCATAATTACGAGCGGAGCTGTTTAAGCTTGAGCTAGGTTCGGTGGCCTTAGCAAGGAAATACCAAGAAAAAGATCTCTGCCGGCTGTAAAGAGTGCACCACCGCAAAGTGGGTACTATAACAGTGTGTCCGCGGTTCGCGCCTGCTCGAGCGTGAGCACAAAAGGTCCATGCGTATGGTACCTCTTACTTGTCAATGCTTAAATGTGGGCTAGTTGGTTTGAACTGTGAAACATGGTTACGTAGCGCGGTAAAGACGGGACTTCACCATGTTTAAAACAATAGGAATACGCATAATTACGAACGGAGCTGTTTAGCTTGAGCTAGGTTCGGTGGCCTTAGCAAGAAAATACCAAGAAAAAGATCTCCGCCGGCTGTAAAGAGTGCACCACCGCAAAGAGGGTACTATAACAGTGAAGCCGCGTTTCGCGCCTGCTCGAGCGTGAGCACAAAAGGTCCATGCGTAGGTACCTCTTACTTGTCAACGCGTAAATGTGGGCTCGTTGGTTTGAACTGTGAAACATGGTTACGTAGCGCGGTAAAGACGGGACGGGACTTCACCATCTTTAAAACAATAGGAATATGCATAATTACGAGCGGAGCTGTTTAAGCTTGAGCTAGGTTCGGTGGCCTTAGCAAGAAAATACCAAGAAAAAGACCTCCGCCGGCTGTAAAGAGTGCACCACCGCAAAGAGGGTACTATAACAGTGAAGCCGCGTTTCGCGCTTGCTCGAGCGTGAGCACGAAAGGTCCATGCGTATGGTACCTCTTGTCAACGCGTAAATGTGGGCTCGTTGGTTTGAACTGCGAAACATGGTTACGTAGCGCGGTAAAGACGGGACGGGACTTCACCATGTTTAAAACAATAGGAATACGCATAATTACGAGCGGAGCTGTTTAAGGTTGAGCTAGGTTCGGTGGCCTTAGCAAGAAAATACCAAGAAAAAGATCTCCGCCGGCTGTAAAGAGTGCACCACCGCAAAGAGGGTACTATAACAGTGAAGCCGCGTTTCGCGCCTGCTCGAGCGTGAGCACAAAAGGTCCATGCGTATGGTACCTCTTACTTGTCAATGCTTAAATGTGGGCTAGTTGGTTTGAACTGTGAAACATGGTTACGTAGCGCGGTAAAGACGGGACTTCACCATGTTTAAAACAATAGGAATACGCATAATTACGAACGGAGCTGTTTAAGCTTGAGCTAGGTTCGGTGGCCTTAGCAAGAAAATACCAAGAAAAAGATCTCCGCCGGCTGTAAAGAGTGCACCACCGCAAAGAGGGTACTATAACAGTGAAGCCGCGTTTCGCGCCTGCTCGAGCGTGAGCACAAAAGGTCCATGCGTAGGTACCTCTTACTTGTCAACGCGTAAATGTGGGCTCGTTGGTTTAAACTGTGAAACATGGTTACGTAGCGCGGTAAAGACGGGACGGGACTTCACCATGTTTAAAACAATAGGAATACGCATAATTACGAGGGGAGCTGTTTAAGCTTGAGCAGGTTCGGTGGCCTTAGCAAGGAAATACCAAGAAAAAGATCTCCGCCGGCTGTAAAGAGTGCACCACCGCAAAGAGGGTACTATAACAGTGAAGCCGCGTTTCGCGCTTGCTCGAGCGTGAGCACGAAAGGTCCATGCGTATGGTACCTCTTGTCAACGCGTAAATGTGGGCTAGTTGGTTTGAACTGTAAAACATGGTTACGTAGCGCGGTAAAGACGGGACGGGACTTCACCATGTTTAAAACAATAGGAATACGCATAATTACGAGCGGAGCTGTTTAAGTTTGAGCTAGGTTCGGTGGCCTTAGCAAGAAAATACCAAGAAAAAGATCTCCGCCGGCTGTAAAGAGTGCACCACCGCAAAGAGGGTACTATAACAGTGAGTCCGCGTTTCGCGCCTGCTCGAGCGTGAGCACAAAAGGTATGCGTATGGTACCTCTTACTTGTCAACGCGTAAATGTGGGCTAGTTGGTTTGAACTGTGAAACATGGTTACGTAGCGCGGTAAAGACGGGACGGGACTTCACCATGTTTAAAACAATAGGAATACGCATAATTACGAACGGAGCTGTTTAAGCTTGAGCTAGGTTCGGTGGCCTTAGCAAGAAAATACCAAGAAAAATACCCGCACCTCCCCGAGGGGGATTGTGAGGATGCAGAGCATAACGGACTGACTGGCGCTGTTTGAAGGTGCGCCAGACAGTTCGTTGGCAGATTCGTTGGCGTCCATTCAGCACATCGAGACGGCGCTGCGCAAATCAACCGAAGGAGCAACTGATCCAGCGGCGCACGCACGGGGTATATAAAGCAACTGCCGTGGAGGGGAGGATGAGAGAGAGTCGCGCATGCGCGCTTATCGCACAACTTGCGGATGAGATGCGGAGGGAAAGCGCGTAGCGCACAGACAGCGTGGAGAGGGGGAGGGGAGAGGAGGGTACGAGCGCGCGGCAGCAGCGCCCGTGGAGAGGAGGAGGACAGAGAGGCGCGCATGCGTGCTATCACACAGCTGGCGGGGTGAAGACACGGAGGGAGAAGCGCGTCGGCGCACAGATGGCGGGGAGAGGAGAAGGGGAGAGGAGGGTACGAGCGTGCGTTCTCGCACAGCTGGCGGGTGCGGACGGACGGTGCGCGCCGACGACGCGTGACAGGCCGCCGCTATAAGATGCTCTGCATCTAAAAGATCTCCGCCGGCTGTAAAGAGTGCACCACCGCAAAGAGGGTACTATAACAGTGAAGCCGCGTTTCGCGCCTGCTTGAGCGTGAACACAAAAGGTCTATGCGTATGGTACCTCTTACTTGTCAACGCGTAAATGTGAGCTAGTTGGTTTGAACTGTGAAACATGGTTACGTATCGCACTAAAGACGGGACGGGACTTCACCATGTTTAAAACAATAGGAATACGCATAATTACGAACGGAGCTGTTTAAGCTTGAGCTAGGTTCGGTGGCCTTAGCAAGAAAATACCAAGAAAAAGATCTCCGCCGGCTGTAAAGAGTGCACCACCGCAAAGAGGGTACTATAACAGTGAAGCCGCGTTTCGCGCCTGCTCGAGCGTGAGCACAAAAGGTCCATGCATATGGTACCTCTTACTTGTCAACGCGTAAGTGTGGGCTAGTTGGTTTGAACTGTGAAACATGGTTACATAGCGCGGTAAAGACGGGGCGGGACTTCACCATGTTTAAAACAATAGGAATACGCATAATTACGAACGGAGCTGTTTAAGCTTGAGCTAGGTTTGGTGGCCTTAGCAAGAAAATACCAAGAAAGAGATCTGCGCCGGCTGTAAAGAGTGCACCACCGCAAAGAGGGTACTATAAGAGTGAAGCCGCGTTTCGCGCCTGCTCGAGCGTGAGCACAAAAGGTCCATGCGTATGGTACCTCTTACTTGTCAACGCGTAAATGTGGGCTAGTTGGTTTGAACTGTAAAACATGGTTACGTAGCGCGGTAAAGACGGGACGGGACTTCACCATGTTTAAAACAATAGAAATACGCATAATTACGAGCGGAGCTGTTTAAGCTTGAGCTAGGTTCGGTGGCCTTAGCAAGAAAATACCAAGAAAAAGATCTCCGCCGGCTGTAAAGAGTGCACCACCGCAAAGAGGGTACTATAACAGTGAGTCCGCGTTTCGCGCCTGCTCGAGCGTGAGCACAAAAGGTCCATGGGTATGGTACCTCTTACTTGTCAACGCGTAAATGTGGGCTAGTTGGTTCCAACTGCCAAACATGCATGGTTACGTAGCGCGGTAAAGACGGGACGGGACTTCACCATGTTTAAAACAATAGGAATACGCATAATTACGAACGGAGCTGTTTAAGCTTGAGCTAGGTTCGGTGGCCTTAGCAAGAAAATACCAAGAAAAAGATCTCCACCGGCTGTAAAGAGTGCACCACCGCAAAGGGGGTACTATAACAGTGAAGCCGCGTTTCGCGCCTGCTCGAGCGTGAGCACAAAAGGTCCATGCGTATGGTACCTCTTACTTGTCAACGCGTAAATGTGGGCTAGTTGGTTTGAACTGTAAAACATGGTTACGTAGCGCGGTAAAGACGGGACGGGACTTCACCATGTTTAAAACAATAGGAATACGCATAATTACGAGCGGAGCTGTTTAAGCTTGAGCTAGGTTCGGTGGCCTTAGCAAGAAAATACCAAGAAAAAGATCTCCGCCGGCTGTAAAGAGTGCACCACCGCAAAGAGGGTACTATAACAGTGAGTCCGCGTTTCGCGCCTGCTCGAGCGTGAGCACAAAAGGTCCATTATGGTATCTCTTACTTGTCAACGCGTAAATGTGGGCTAGTTGGTTCCAACTGCCAAACATGCATGGTTACGTAGCGCGGTAAAGACGGGACGGGACTTCACCATGTTTAAAATAATAGGAATACGCATAATTACGAACGGAGCTGTTTAAGCTTGAGCTAGGTTCGGTGGCCTTAGCAAGAAAATACCAAGAAAAAGATCTCCGGCGGCTGTAAAGAGTGCACCACCGCAAAGAGGGTACTATAACAGTGAAGCCGCGTTTCGCGCCTGCTCGAGCGTGAGCACAAAAGGTCCATGCGTATGGTACCTCTTACTTGTCAACGCGTAAATGTGGGCTAGTTGGTTTGAACTGTAAAACATGGTTACGTAGCGCGGTAAAGACGGGACGGGACTTCACCATGTTTAAAACAATAGGAATACGCATAATTACGAGCGGAGCTGTTTAAGCTTGAGCTAGGTTCGGTGGCCTTAGCAAGAAAATACCAAGAAAAAGATCTCCGCCGGCTATAAAGAGTGCACCACCGCAAAGAGGGTACTATAACAGTGAGTCCGCGTTTCGCGCCTGCTCGAGCGTGAGCACAAAAGGTCCATTATGGTATCTCTTACTTGTCAACGCGTAAATGTGGGCTAGTTGGTTCCAACTGCCAAACATGCATGGTTACGTAGCGCGGTAAAGACGGGACGGGACTTCACCATGTTTAAAACAATAGGAATACGCATAATTACGAACGGAGCTGTTTAAGCTTGAGCTAGGTTCGGTGGCCTTAGCAAGAAAATACCAAGAAAAAGATCTCCGCCGGCTGTAAAGAGTGCACCACCGCAAAGAGGGTACTATAACAGTGAAGCCGCGTTTCGCGCCTGCTCGAGCGTGAGCACAAAAGGTCCATGCGTATGGTACCTCTTACTTGTCAACGCGTAAATGTGGGCTAGTTGGTTTGAACTGTAAAACATGGTTACGTAGCGCGGTAAAGACGGGACGGGACTTCACCATGTTTAAAACAATAGGAATACGCATAATTACGAGCGGAGCTGTTTAAGCTTGAGCTAGGTTCGGTGGCCTTAGCAAGAAAATACCAAGAAAAAGATCTTCGCCGGCTGTAAAGAGTGCACCACCGCAAAGAGGGTACTATAACAGTGAAGCCGCGTTTCGCGCCTGCTCGAGCGTGAGCACAAAAGGTCCATGCGTATGGTACCTCTTACTTGTCAACGCGTAAATGTGGGCTAGTTGGTTTGAACTGTGAAACATGGTTACGTAGCGCGGTAAAGACGGGACGGGACTTCACCATGTTTAAAACAATAGGAATACGCATAATTACGAACGGAGCTGTTTAAGCTTGAGCTAGGTTCGGTGGCCTTAGCAAGAAAATACCAAGAAAGAGATCTGCGCCGGCTGTAAAGAGTGCACCACCGCAAAGAGGGTACTATAAGAGTGAAGCCGCGTTTCGCGCCTGCTCGAGCGTGAGCACAAAAGGTCCATGCGTATGGTACCTCTTACTTGTCAACGCGTAAATGTGGGCTAGTTGGTTTGAACTGTAAAACATGGTTACGTAGCGCGGTAAAGACGGGACGGGACTTCACCATGTTTAAAACAATAGAAATACGCATAATTACGAGCGGAGCTGTTTAAGCTTGAGCTAGGTTCGGTGGCCTTAGCAAGAAAATACCAAGAAAAAGATCTCCGCCGGCTGTAAAGAGTGCACCACCGCAAAGAGGGTACTATAACAGTGAGTCCGCGTTTCGCGCCTGCTCGAGCGTGAGCACAAAAGGTCCATGGGTATGGTACCTCTTACTTGTCAACGCGTAAATGTGGGCTAGTTGGTTCCAACTGCCAAACATGCATGGTTACGTAGCGCGGTAAAGACGGGACGGGACTTCACCATGTTTAAAACAATAGGAATACGCATAATTACGAACGGAGCTGTTTAAGCTTGAGCTAGGTTCGGTGGCCTTAGCAAGAAAATACCAAGAAAAAGATCTCCACCGGCTGTAAAGAGTGCACCACCGCAAAGGGGGTACTATAACAGTGAAGCCGCGTTTCGCGCCTGCTCGAGCGTGAGCACAAAAGGTCCATGCGTATGGTACCTCTTACTTGTCAACGCGTAAGTGTGGGCTAGTTGGTTTGAACTGTGAAACATGGTTACATAGCGCGGTAAAGACGGGGCGGGACTTCACCATGTTTAAAACAATAGGAATACGCATAATTACGAACGGAGCTGTTTAAGCTTGAGCTAGGTTCGGTGGCCTTAGCAAGAAAATACCAAGAAAGAGATCTGCGCCGGCTGTAAAGAGTGCACCACCGCAAAGAGGGTACTATAAGAGTGAAGCCGCGTTTCGCGCCTGCTCGAGCGTGAGCACAAAAGGTCCATGCGTATGGTACCTCTTACTTGTCAACGCGTAAATGTGGGCTAGTTGGTTTGAACTGTAAAACATGGTTACGTAGCGCGGTAAAGACGGGACGGGACTTCACCATGTTTAAAACAATAGAAATACGCATAATTACGAGCGGAGCTGTTTAAGCTTGAGCTAGGTTCGGTGGCCTTAGCAAGAAAATACCAATTAAAAGATCTCCGCCGGCTGTAAAGAGTGCACCACCGCAAAGAGGGTACTATAACAGTGAGTCCGCGTTTCGCGCCTGCTCGAGCGTGAGCACAAAAGGTCCATGGGTATGGTACCTCTTACTTGTCAACGCGTAAATGTGGGCTAGTTGGTTCCAACTGCCAAACATGCATGGTTACGTAGCGCGGTAAAGACGGGACGGGACTTCACCATGTTTAAAACAATAGGAATACGCATAATTACGAACGGAGCTGTTTAAGCTTGAGCTAGGTTCGGTGGCCTTAGCAAGAAAATACCAAGAAAAAGATCTCCACCGGCTGTAAAGAGTGCACCACCGCAAAGGGGGTACTATAACAGTGAAGCCGCGTTTCGCGCCTGCTCGAGCGTGAGCACAAAAGGTCCATGCGTATGGTACCTCTTACTTGTCAACGCGTAAATGTGGGCTAGTTGGTTTGAACTGTAAAACATGGTTACGTAGCGCGGTAAAGACGGGACGGGACTTCACCATGTTTAAAACAATAGGAATACGCATAATTACGAGCGGAGCTGTTTAAGCTTGAGCTAGGTTCGGTGGCCTTAGCAAGAAAATACCAAGAAAAAGATCTCCGCCGGCTGTAAAGAGTGCACCACCGCAAAGAGGGTACTATAACAGTGAGTCCGCGTTTCGCGCCTGCTCGAGCGTGAGCACAAAAGGTCCATTATGGTATCTCTTACTTGTCAACGCGTAAATGTGGGCTAGTTGGTTCCAACTGCCAAACATGCATGGTTACGTAGCGCGGTAAAGACGGGACGGGACTTCACCATGTTTAAAATAATAGGAATACGCATAATTACGAACGGAGCTGTTTAAGCTTGAGCTAGGTTCGGTGGCCTTAGCAAGAAAATACCAAGAAAAAGATCTCCGGCGGCTGTAAAGAGTGCACCACCGCAAAGAGGGTACTATAACAGTGAAGCCGCGTTTCGCGCCTGCTCGAGCGTGAGCACAAAAGGTCCATGCGTATGGTACCTCTTACTTGTCAACGCGTAAATGTGGGCTAGTTGGTTTGAACTGTAAAACATGGTTACGTAGCGCGGTAAAGACGGGACGGGACTTCACCATGTTTAAAACAATAGGAATACGCATAATTACGAGCGGAGCTGTTTAAGCTTGAGCTAGGTTCGGTGGCCTTAGCAAGAAAATACCAAGAAAAAGATCTCCGCCGGCTATAAAGAGTGCACCACCGCAAAGAGGGTACTATAACAGTGAGTCCGCGTTTCGCGCCTGCTCGAGCGTGAGCACAAAAGGTCCATTATGGTATCTCTTACTTGTCAACGCGTAAATGTGGGCTAGTTGGTTCCAACTGCCAAACATGCATGGTTACGTAGCGCGGTAAAGACGGGACGGGACTTCACCATGTTTAAAACAATAGGAATACGCATAATTACGAACGGAGCTGTTTAAGCTTGAGCTAGGTTCGGTGGCCTTAGCAAGAAAATACCAAGAAAAAGATCTCCGCCGGCTGTAAAGAGTGCACCACCGCAAAGAGGGTACTATAACAGTGAAGCCGCGTTTCGCGCCTGCTCGAGCGTGAGCACAAAAGGTCCATGCGTATGGTACCTCTTACTTGTCAACGCGTAAATGTGGGCTAGTTGGTTTGAACTGTAAAACATGGTTACGTAGCGCGGTAAAGACGGGACGGGACTTCACCATGTTTAAAACAATAGGAATACGCATAATTACGAGCGGAGCTGTTTAAGCTTGAGCTAGGTTCGGTGGCCTTAGCAAGAAAATACCAAGAAAAAGATCTTCGCCGGCTGTAAAGAGTGCACCACCGCAAAGAGGGTACTATAACAGTGAAGCCGCGTTTCGCGCCTGCTCGAGCGTGAGCACAAAAGGTCCATGCGTATGGTACCTCTTACTTGTCAACGCGTAAATGTGGGCTAGTTGGTTTGAACTGTGAAACATGGTTACGTAGCGCGGTAAAGACGGGACGGGACTTCACCATGTTTAAAACAATAGGAATACGCATAATTACGAACGGAGCTGTTTAAGCTTGAGCTAGGTTCGGTAGCCTTAGAAAGAAAATACCAAGAAAAAGATCTCCGCCGGCTGTAAAGAGTGCACCACCGCAAAGAGGGTACTATAACAGTGAAGCCGCATTTCGCGCCTGCTCGAGCGTGAGCACAAAAGGTCCATGCGTATGGTACCTCTTACTTGTCAACGCGTAAATGTGGGCTAGTTGGTTTGAACTGTGAAACATGGTTACGTAGCGCGGTAAAGACGGGACGGGACTTCACCATGTTTAAAACAATAGGAATACGCATAATTACGAACGGAGCTGTTTAAGCTTGAGCTAGGTTCGGTGGCCTTAGCAAGAAAATACCAAGAAAAAGATCTCCGCCGGCTGTAAAGAGTGCACCACCGCAAAGAGGGTACTATAACAGTGAAGCCGCGTTTCGCGCCTGCTCGAGCGTGAGCACAAAAGGGCCATGCGTATGGTACCTCTTACTTGTCAACGCGTAAATGTGGGCTAGTTGGTTTGAACTGTGAAACATGGTTACGTAGCGCGGTAAAGACGGGACGGGACTTCACCATGTTTAAAACAATAGGAATACGCATAATTTATTATGAGCGGAGCTGTTTAAGCTAAGCTTGAGCTAGGTTCGGTGGCCTTAGCAAGAAAATACCAAGAAAAAGATCTCCGCCGGCTGTAAAGAGTGCACCACCGCAAAGAGGGTACTATAACAGTGAGTCCGCGTTTCGCGCTTGCTCGAGCGTGAGCACAAAAGGTCCATGCGTGTGGTATCTCTTACTTGTCAACGCGTAAATGTGGGCTGTTGGTTCCAACTGCGAAACATGCATGGTTACGTAGCGCGGTAAAGACAGGACGGGACTTCACCATGTTTAAAACAATAGGAATACGCATAATTACAAACGGAGCTGTTTAAGCTTGAGCTAGGTTCGGTGGCCTTAGCAAGAAAATACCAAGAAAAAGATCTCCGTCGGCTGTAAAGAGTGCACCACCGCAAAGAGGGTACTATAACAGTGAAGCCGCGTTTCGCGCCTGCTCGAGCGTGAGCACAAAAGGTCCATGCGTATGGTAGCTCTTACTTGTCAACGCGTAAATGTGGGCTAGTTGGTTCGAACTGCGAAACATGCATGGTTTCGTAGCGCGGTAAAGACGGGACTTCACCATGTTTAAAACAATAGGAATACGCATAATTACGAGCGGAGCTGTTTAAGCTTGAGCTAGGTTCGGTGGCCTTAGCAAGAAAATACCAAGAAAAAGATCTCCGCCGGCTGTAAAGAGTGCACCACCGCAAAGAGGGTACTAGAACAGTGAAGCCGCGTTTCGCGCCTGCTCGAGCGTGAGCACAAAAGGTCCATTATGGTATCTCTTACTTGTCAACGCGTAAATGTGGGCTAGTTGGTTCCAACTGCCAAACATGCATGGTTACGTAGCGCGGTAAAGACGGGACGGGACTTCACCATGTTTAAAACAATAGGAATACGCATAATTACGAGCGGAGCTGTTTAAGCTTGAGCTAGGTTCGGTGGCCTTAGCAAGGAAATACCAAGAAAAAGATCTCCGCCGGCTGTAAAGAGTGCACCACCGCAAAGAGGGTACTATAACAGTGAGTCCGCGTTTCGCGCCTGCTCGAGCGTGAGCACAAAAGGTCCATGCGTATGGTACCTCTTGTCAATGCTTAAATGTGGGCTAGTTGGTTTGAACTGTGAAACATGGTTACGTAGCGCGGTAAAGACGGGACTTCACCATGTTTAAAACAATAGGAATACGCATAATTACGAGCGGAGCTGTTTAAGCTTGAGCTAGGTTGGGTGGCCTTAGCAAGAAAATACCAAGAAAAAGATCTCCGCCGGCTGTAAAGAGTGCACCACCGCAAAGAGGGTACTATAACAGTGAGTCCGCGTTTCGCGCTTGCTCGAGCGTGAGCACAAAAGGTCCATGCGTATGGTATCTCTTACTTGTCAACGCGTAAATGTGGGCTAGTTGGTTTGAACTGTGAAACATGGTTACGTAGCGCGGTAAAGACGGGACTTCACCATGTTTAAAACAATAGGAACACGCATAATTACAAACGGAGCTGTTTAAGCTTGAGCTAGGTTCGGTGGCCTTAGCAAGAAAATACCAAGAAAAAGATCTCCGTCGGCTGTAAAGAGTGCACCACCGCAAAGAGGGTACTATAACAGTGAAGCCGCGTTTCGCGCCTGCTCGAGCGTGAGCACAAAAGGTCCATGCGTATGGTACCTCTTACTTGTCAACGCGTAAATGTGGGCTAGCTGGTTTGAACTGTGAAACATGGTTACGTAGCGCGGTAAAGACGGGACGGGACTTCACCATGTTTAAAACAATAGGAATACGCATAATTACGAGCGGAGCTGTTTAAGCTTGAGCTAGGTTCGGTGGCCTTAGCAAGAAAATACCAAGAAAAAGATCTCCGCCGGCTGTAAAGAGTGCACCACCGCAAAGAGGGTACTATAACAGTGAAGCCGCGTTTCGCGCCTGCTCGAGCGTGAGCACAAAAGGTCCATGCGTAGGTACCTCTTACTTGTCAACGCGTAAATGTGGGCTGGTTGGTTTTAACTGTGAAACATGGTTACGTAGCGCGGTAAAGACGGGACGGGACTTCACCACGTTTAACACAATAGGAATACGCATAATTTATTATGAGCGGAGCTGTGTAAGCTACGCTTGAGCTAGGTTCGGTGGCCTTAGCAAGAAAATACCAAGAAAAAGATCTCCGCCGGCTGTAAAGAGTGCACCACCGCAAAGAGGGTACTATAACAGTGAAGCCGCGTTTTGCGCCTGCTCGAGCGTGAGCACAAAAGGTCCATGCGTATGGTAGCTCTTACTTGTCAACGCGTAAATGTGGGCTAGTTGGTTTGAACTGTAAAACATGGTTACGTAGCGCGGTAAAGACTGGACGGGACTTCACCATGTTTAAAACAATAGGAATACGCATAATTACGAGCGGAGCTGTTTAAGCTTGAGCTAGGTTCGGTGGCCTTAGCAAGAAAATACCAAGAAAAAGATCTCCGCCGGCTGTAAAGAGTGCACCACCGCAAAGAGGGTACTATAACAGTGAGTCCGCGTTTCGCGCTTGCTCTAGCGTGAGCACAAAAGGTCCATGCGTATGGTATCTCTTACTTGTCAACGCGTAAATGTGGGCTGTTGGTTCCAACTGCGAAACATGCATGGTTACGTAGCGCGGTAAAGATGGGACGGGACTTCACCATGTTTAAAACAATTGGAATACGCATAATTACAAACGGAGCTGTTTAAGCTTGAGCTAGGTTCGGTGGCCTTAGCAAGAAAATACCAAGAAAAAGATCTCCGTCGGCTGTAAAGAGTGCACCACCGCAAAGAGGGTACTATAACAGTGAAGCCGCGTTTCGCGCCTGCTCGAGCGTGAGCACAAAAGGTCCATGCGTATGGTACCTCTTACTTGTCAACGCGTAAATGTGGGCTAGCTGGTTTGAACTGTGAAACATGGTTACGTAGCGCGGTAAAGACGGGACGGGACTTCACCATGTTTAAAACAATAGGAATACGCATAATTACGAGCGGAGCTGTTTAAGCTTGAGCTAGGTTCGGTGGCCTTAGCAAGAAAATACCAAGAAAAAGATCTCCGCCGGCTGTAAAGAGTGCACCACCGCAAAGAGGGTACTATAACAGTGAAGCCGCGTTTCGCGCCTGCTCGAGCGTGAGCACAAAAGGTCCATGCGTAGGTACCTCTTACTTGTCAACGCGTAAATGTGGGCTCGTTGGTTTTAACTGTGAAACATGGTTACGTAGCGCGGTAAAGACGGGACGGGACTTCACCATATTTAAAACAATAGGAATACGCATAATTTATTATGAGCGGAGCTGTTTAAGCTAAGCTTGAGCTAGGTTCGGTGGCCTTAGCAAGAAAATACCAAGAAAAAGATCTCCGCCGGCTGTAAAGAGTGCACCACCGCAAAGAGGGTACTATAACAGTGAAGCCGCGTTTCGCGCCTGCTCGAGCGTGAGCACAAAAGGTCCATGCGTATGGTAGCTCTTACTTGTCAACGCGTAAATGTGGGCTAGTTGGTTTGAACTGTAAAACATGGTTACGTAGCGCGGTAAAGACTGGACGGGACTTCACCATGTTTAAAACAATAGGAATACGCATAATTACGAGCGGAGCTGTTTAAGCTTGAGCTAGGTTCGGTGGCCTTAGCAAGAAAATACCAAGAAAAAGATCTCCGCCGGCTGTAAAGAGTGCACCACCGCAAAGAGGGTACTATAACAGTGAGTCCGCGTTTCGCGCTTGCTCTAGCGTGAGCACAAAAGGTCCATGCGTATGGTATCTCTTACTTGTCAACGCGTAAATGTGGGCTGTTGGTTCCAACTGCGAAACATGCATGGTTACGTAGCGCGGTAAAGATGGGACGGGACTTCACCATGTTTAAAACAATTGGAATACGCATAATTACAAACGGAGCTGTTTAAGCTTGAGCTAGGTTCGGTGGCCTTAGCAAGAAAATACCAAGAAAAAGATCTCCGTCGGCTGTAAAGAGTGCACCACCGCAAAGAGGGTACTATAACAGTGAAGCCGCGTTTCGCGCCTGCTCGAGCGTGAGCACAAAAGGTCCATGCGTATGGTACCTCTTACTTGTCAACGCGTAAATGTGGGCTAGCTGGTTTGAACTGTGAAACATGGTTACGTAGCGCGGTAAAGACGGGACGGGACTTCACCATGTTTAAAACAATAGGAATACGCATAATTACGAGCGGAGCTGTTTAAGCTTGAGCTAGGTTCGGTGGCCTTAGCAAGAAAACACCAAGAAAAAGATCTCCGCCGGCTGTAAAGAATGCACCACCGCAAAGAGGGTACTATAACAGTGAAGCCGCGTGTCGCGCTTGCTCGAGCATGAGCACGAAAGGTCCATGCGTATGGTACCTCTTACTTGTCAACGCGTAAATGTGGGCTAGTTAGTTTGAACTGTAAAACATGGTTACGTAGCGCGGTAAAGACGGGACGGGACTTCACCATGTTTAAAACAATAGGAATACGCATAATTACGAGCGGAGCTGTTTAAGCTTGAGCTAGGTTCGGTGGCCTTAGCAAGGAAATACCAAGAAAAAGATCTCCGCCGGCTGTAAAGAGTGCACCACCGGAAAGAGGGTACTATAACAGTGAGTCCGCGTTTCGCGCTTGCTCTAGCGTGAGCACAAAAGGTCCATGCGTATGGTATCTCTTACTTGTCAACGCGTAAATGTGGGCTGTTGGTTCCAACTGCGAAACATGCATGGTTACGTAGCGCGGTAAAGACGGGATGGGACTTCACCATGTTTAAAACAATAGGAATACGCATAATTACGAGCGGAGCTGTTTAAGCTTGAGCTAGGTTCGGTGGCCTTAGCAAGAAAATACCAAGAAAAAACGTTTCGGGAGAAATGGGAGCAATTGCGTACCACCTATGGGAGGTAATTATGCACGTAGAGAAAGAAGAAACATCCCCCTCTCGAGGGGCACGATCAAATGCAGAGCATTTCCGCGGGAACCCAACGCGGCGAGAGAGGGTGTTGCGCGCGTCCTCACTTGTGCGCCCGAACCGAACGCGGCGAGAGAGGGTGTTGCGAGCGGAGAGAAGGCGAGGAGGCCGTGGGGGGAGAGGGCGCACCTGTGGCCGACGGTTGAATGAGTCAAGGATATAAGGCGCGTGCTTAACTGCCCATTCTGTGTCGGCTTTGTGGAGCAGTCGGTAGAGCGCCGTGTACCTGGCGTTCTGCCCGCAGAGTCGCGGGATCGAAACCTGGCGCCGGAATGTATTGTTTCTTTTGTATAGTGTAGGGGGAGCGATGCGGACTGCGGGGGAGCGAAGCGGACTACGGACGCCAACGCGGGTGACATCGTGAGTTACTGAAATGCTCTGCATTTAAAAGATCTCCGCCGGCTGTAAGAGTGCACCACCGCAAAGAGGGTACTATAACAGTGAGTCCGCGTTTCGCGCCTGCTCGAGCGTGAGCACAAAAGGTCCATGCGTATGGTACCTCTTACTTGTGAACGCGTAAATGTGGGCTAGTTGGTTTGAACTGTGAAACATGGTTACGTAGCGCGGTAAAGACGGGACAAAAGTAGAGACCACACAGGACTAGCGCTAGTCCTGTGTGGTCTCTACTTCTGTCCCGTCTTTACCGCGCTATGTAACCATGTTTCATGGTACCTCTTACTACTGGACTATTTTAAAGGTACTAGCCTTTTTGGGATACTAAAACGCAGAAAAATTGGCGCAGCTTGCCCTTGTGGTGCAAGGCTGGAGAAACAGCGGAGCTGGGTGTCGACCCAGCTTGTTTCCCCTAGCCTCACTAAATGAAGGCTTATTTAGTGACGCTAGTTTTCCCCTCGGATCCGCTGTCAGTGTGGGTGGCGGGGACGGCCTTGTAAAATCCGGCTAAACTTGGCCTCACCCCTAAGCACTTAGCCTAGCCTAGCAAGAACATCGCAAAAGCTAACAAAACTTAGCAAAGCCTAGCGAAACTTAGCAACACCGAAAGAAGCCAGGTCGACCCCCTGTTTTTATTGATTTTATTTTTTTGCAGATGAGCAACTGTTTCACACCCTTTCAACACCCTACCAAAAACCAACGGGGTTGCAGTAGGTCAACACCCTTTTAGCCACACAAAAAGAGTGCACAGCTATAAATTACGGTGTTGGACCGTAAGAAAAAGGGCGCAGTTACTTTCCAACATCCTTATTCCACTTATACTACACCGTTTTCAGGTGATAAGGGCGTAAAAAAGTATGTATATATAGTCTTTTTGACGTATCCCGCACCAAACTTGGGCCATGACGGGCACCGTATGTGGAAACAAGGGATCATTGCAGACAAACATTTTTTTAACATTTGTTGGGAGGTGGGGAGGAAGGTTGAGGGGATGTCTTGTAATTCGCAGTGCAGTTATACATGCATGCATCGCCTCAATCAATCAAAGGCTGAACACCTTTTCTACACCCTTTCAACACCCTGCCAAAAACCAAAGGTGTTGAAGTTGGTCAACACCCTTTTTTCCACACAAAAAGGGTGCACAGCTACGAATTGGGGTGTTGAGATTCAAGAAAAAGGGTGTAGTGGCCTCCCAACACCTTTTTTCACTTACGCTACACCATTTTTGCCTATTAAAAGTGCAAAAATGTTTAGTGTGACAGTAGGCACTGGGCCATAGAATGCGCATGGACACAAGGCCGACAGTTTGCTAAATAAAAAAAAAGAACCCCGCCCGGTATTCGAACACCCACAGTGGGAATCTTGAACGTGCACCGAAATCTCGCACACACGGGCGTTTTCGGTCTCCTCGCGTATAACTGTCGTATGGTAGTACCGGTGTTCATACTGTTTCTTCAGACTCCCTTTGTAATGGTCTGACGTGGCTCTTCAATCGTCGTTTCATCGTGCTGTGTCGACTAGGGAAGACCGCACCCACGTCGTGGGTTCTCACTGAACGGTTCGTTGGTTTCGTCGTGATTACAGAGGGGCGGCCCTGCGTTTTACGTTGGGGTAGCCCCTTCCTCCTGGATGCCTTCAACCTACTGACCATCACCCCGGCACTAAGGACACGTTATCATGGCGTCTTGGGAGGCTGTTCAGCCCGCGCCCAAGGCCCATGTCTTCTACTTCGCGGTCCCGAAGGACGTCACCGTGGATGACCTGGTGAATGCCCTAGAGGGAATCGTAGGCCGTTATGGCCTGGACACCCTGATGCATCAGGGTGGTTTCAAGTTCTGCGTGGTGGCGGCTGCGGCTGCTCGCAAGCTTGCCGAGAAAGGAGCCGTTGTCGTGAACGGCGTTTCGTGTCCTGTGGCCTGCATGGACCCGCAGGTCCTCTGCATGACAGTGTACCGCCTGAACCCCGTTGTGAGTAACGCGGAGCTTGCGGCAGCACTGAGACCGTATGGGAAGGTCCTCAACGTCAGCCAGCCGGCGTGGAGGAGCCTTCAGCATATCAAGACCGGCATGCGACTCGTGAAGATGGAGATAGCGAAGGCCATTCCTAACTTCATGAAGATTCGAGGGTTCAAGGCCCAGTTTGAATACAAAGGTGTGAGAAGGGTATGTGCCTGCTGCGGCCAGACCGATCACCAAGTTAGCGCCTGCAAGACCCCCTGGTGCGGCCGCTGCTCGGAGTACGGCCACGACGACGTCGACTGCAATTCCCAGTGTCGCCGCTGCAAGGGCAACCATGCCACCGCCGACTGCCTGCGGCCCTGCTCCTATGCGGATGCTGCGAGCAATTCCTCTGAGGCGCCTCGCGTCAGCAGGCTCTTGAGAGTACAAGTGACTTTCCCGAGCTACCCCGGGCCTCATTGGGCCAGCCTGCTGAAGAGTCCAGCGGAGGTGCTGCTCTGGGCGTCACCGCGACCGACAGGCAAGAGATGGAACTGGAGAGCTGCCTGTCGCCTTCGGAGGAAGAGCTTGAACCTGCGGCAGAAGCCACGTCATCGTCAATGACCGATACTTCCCTCTTCACGAGTCTCAGCTCTTCCGAGAGCAGTGACCCCGCGGAGCATGCTCAGCGCAAGCCAGGGCGTGCACTGGAGAAAATTATCGCTCTCCCTGGTTCCTCGAGCGGCTCGAGCAGCCGCCGGAAGGAACGCAGCTAGCCCGGCACGAGCAGCACGGGAGCAGTGGGCCGTCCTAATCACGCCTCTAAATCGCCTTTATCTGGCCACAGTACGTCCGTCCAGTTCCAGTGATGACCCTACACCAAACGTTAAGGACTCCCGTCTCGCCAATCCTGTCAGCCAGGTCGCCGATCTGCTGGGTAACCCATCTCTCCTAGAGCGGATCGAAGCGTGCACCAAGCAAAGTCAGCCTTCTTCGGCGGACTCAGGTGATGCGGGAGGCACTGATGAGCCTCGCACTGCTGGCCCCTCCCTCGTTGTGACCGACCTCGTCTCACGAACCCGATCAACCAGGTGCACGACCTGCTTCCTCCCCGACCCTCTCCACCGGATCGCTTCGATGCGTCCAAGCGGGCGTTTCCGTCGTCGGCAGCAGACACCGATGATGCCGACGACAACAAGAAACTGTGCGTCGAAGTCGACGTGCCGTCCGACGATAGTGAATTTTCAGGATGGGAGGGTTAACGTGGTTTGTGCACTTATCACCTTGTGCTGGTGCGTTTTCTTACTTTGAATGTCCAAGGCTTTCGGGACTTGGACAAGCAGAGGGGGGTGATGCACTATGCTCGGGCGGAACACGTTGACCTTCTCTTTTTGCAGGAGTGCAATTGTCGTACTCCACGCGATGTTCCTACTTTTCGCGAGCGCTTTTGTGTGCAAGCTTTTTTCACCTTGTCGGACAGGATGGCTTCGGGCGTAGGCGTATTTCTGCGCGAGAGCTTGCGCCGCAAGGCTCATTGTACCTATGGGATCGAGGGCGCGTGCTTGCAGTTGATTTTTTCTTGCTTGCTCGTCGCGTCCGAGCTGTTGTTGTGTACGCACCCGCGCAACACTGTGACTCTTCCTCTTTTTTCGCATCCCTCGACGCATTCCTGCTCGAACCTTACCCAACATTTTGGGTGGGTGATTTTAATTGTGTAACCGACCCTCAGCGTGATGTACGGGGTCGGGGGCAAGGTCGACCCTATTGCGGTGCCCGCGAGTTAAAGGACCTGATCGGTCAATTCCATCTCCCCGATGCGTGGGTGCAGCTCCACGGCGACAGGTTTGTCGCTACTTGGGAAAGGGGACAATCTTGCAGTCGGCTAGATAAGTTCTATTTTCCATCCGAGCTGAGCTGCTACGTGGACTGCTGTGCCGTCCTCTCCTTTCCAACGGGGGCTCGTCGCGTGTCTGATCAGTGATCACCGGCCCGTGTTAGCGACGCTTAACCTTGGAAACTGTGCGCCCCGCCACCAGATGTGGCGAATGGACGAGCGTGTGCTAATTGACAGGGACAGTTCAGCACCCCTTAATGCTTCGTTGACTGCTCTGTGCGAGTTCAGTTCTCTGACTTGGGATGAGTTGAAGGACCACTGTCGCGTGTTTTTAGTAAAGGAGGGTCGTGCGCGCAGGGCGCGCATCACGGCCGCGCTAAACGACACGTTGTGGAGGCTTCGCATCGTCCAGAGAGGGGGCACCTTAACCTTCGCGATGCGGGACTATGTTAATCTGCGTAAGGCACGCTACGAGTCCCTCTTACGGATGCTGACGAGCTTGGCGAGTGTGTTAAAAAATTGAATGGTGCGTCGGCGCCTGGGCCTGACGGGATTCCTGCAGGGTTTTACAAGAGGTTTTTCCCGGCCATTCAGGGTGCGCTCCTTGACATGGTGAACGGCTTTTTTCTCCATGGAGTAAGGCCAGAATGCTTCCGTGAAGGTCGCGTAATCTTGATCGAGAAGCCAGGCGGGGATCCTACGCAGCCCCAGGCGTATCGACCGATCACACTCCTCAACACGGCCTACAAGATCGTAGCATCCATTTTGCCTTTTTGCTCGATATTATAAGTCAAGCGCAAACGGGCAGCGTACCAGGTCGCTCAATTTTCTCGTCCCTGGCATTGACGCGCGATTTGTTCAGTTACGCGACAAAAATTAGCTCTTCTGGGTGCTTCATCTCTCTCGGTCAAGCCAAAGCTTTCGACAAAGTGGAACACCGATACTTGCTGGGCGTTTTGCGCCATTATGGCTTTCCGCCAGAGTTTGTAGCTATGCTCGAGCTGTTGTACTTGGACGTGAGCGTTCGAATCCTTGTCAACGGACTTTTAAGCAGTCCGTTCTCTGTCATCCGTGGGATAAGGCAGGGCTGCCCCTTGTCGCCTTTGCTTTTTGTCATTTGTCTTGACCCACTGCTCCGCCGTGTTGATGCAAGCACTGCCATCCGCGGCTATCCGTTGCGAGGCATAGGCCAAGTTAAAGTGTCCGCGTATGCGGACGACGTGTCCCTGTTCATTCGGGACGAGGGCAGCTACCAAGCGTTTATGCGGCTATTTCAGGAGTACGGTGAGCTGTCCGGAGCTCGACTGAACAGGGGAAAAAGTAGGCCGGTGCGTTTCGGCGCGTTTGCGTCTGGCTTGGCGGGCGACGTAGAATGGGTGACGGGTGTTCGAGTACTTTGAGTGGTTTTCCATTCATCAGGTGAGGTGGCGCGTGGTACGTGGGAGCGCCTCCTTGAGACAGCGGAGCAGCGACTTGCAGTTGCAGGAAAGTTCAGGCTTTCCCTCGAAGAGCGAAGCTACATAATTACGTCGTCTGTCTCGGCGGCGCTTGTTTATGTAGCACGCGTAGCAAAACCGCCGCGCCATTGGATCGTTCTTCTGGGCGGGAAAAACAGAAACAGTGTCGCGAGCACTGCTGAGGCTGCCCAAGTCAATGGCTGGTTTTAGTCTGCCCTGTTTGGAAACCATGTGCACCGTGCTGGCGGTACGTGCAGTGATCGGTGTCAGGTTCCGGACAATAATAAAAATATAACAAACTGTGGAAACGAGACTTTCTGTTTATCTAACCCGAAACCCAAACCAATACACACAACAAACAGAGATAAACTAAAGAACAGCGGGGAACTAATAAATACTGAATAACTGTGAAAAAGCGGTATAGAACACAGTAAAGAGTTCAAGCAAACGGGGAATAGTCAAAGTCAGGAAGTCAAGGGCGAGGACTAAGTACGGTAATGAAATGTCCAAAATATGTGTTCGCTGCCGGAACGGAGTTGCCCTACCTCACGTCCCAGAGGCGTAGTCGTAGTGTTACGGCGTTGCAAGGTCTAGCTGATGTCGCGGCCGTGGTGGCGAGCGCGCTCCCAGCTCCCGTTGCAGAGAGGTCAACGCAGCTGTCTTGGGCGTCACTGTCTATCACCGACGCACGGCGAGCCGACTTCCTTGCAGAGGAGAACACCTGGAGGCTGGAGTCGTGGAGGACTTCTTGGGGCACGGCACGGGTCTGGTTGCCCGACCGCCGCACATCCCGGTCTCGCTCCACCGTTCACAGGCTCTCTTCTCACTCCGTGTTCCTTTTCGGCCCCTTGTGCCGCCCGCTGCTGTCGCTGGCCGCGTCCCATTGGCCCGCGTCCGGCGCAAGCTCGTGCTCTAATCTCGAGCGCTCAGCGCCGTAGCCCGGGCAATGACGTTGGCGCCGCGTGCCTTGCGTCGTCTTCTTTGTCATCTTCTTGCTGAGTTTCTTGTGGTGTTGGCCTTTTCTGTCATACGATTCCTTCGCATTACACCAGGGAAGGCGCTGTTACAGTAATTTTCTGGGAACTTCCCGGTCACTATTTTATGACGTGCACATCGCCGGTCCTTCTGCTGAGCAGCCGCCACCATTTTACGCGTATGTTGTAAAAAAAATTGCGAGATCTTCAGTCTTCCTTGCCAAGCCCAAGTTTTAGGGAAAGTACGGCAAGTGAAGTGTGCGAAAAATTGGCAATAACCCAATTAGATAACCAACAGATAGGAAGGTCACGCGGTGTCCTTTGGCATCAGCTGACTTCGGCGGCACTTCCGGCTGATGTTCGGGATTTCGGGTGGCTGAGAAGTTCTCCCGACGTGTGACCGTCTGGCGAGATTCGGCGTTGTGCGTTCTGCACGGTGTCCACACTGCGGCCACACTGAAACATTAGAACATGTCTTGTTTGACTGCCGTGTAGCGGCAACGTTTTGGTCTGTATTAAGCAGGATGTTCGGACTCGCACTTCGAATGAACACTCGTTCAAATTATGTGTTGGTGAATTTTCTGATGTGCGCTGGTGCTTTCGTTTTGTGGAGAAATCGTGGTGCTGCATGTCTTCGAGCCCGGCCGCAACGGGCAATGTACCCTCTGCTGTGGCGTGTCCGGTCGATTCTCATGAGTCATTTGGAGCATGAGTTGGCAGCTCTAGGGGAAGAAGCCTTCCTTTTGCGTTGGCCTACGCGCTTTACATATTGGTCAGGAGCAACATCCTGAGCGTTTACCTAGTGCCGTACTGAGTTCAGTATAGTTTACGAACTCTTTCTTTGAACGCTGGTGGACTTTGTGTGACTTCATTTGCAGCAGCTTGTTGCCCACGCCAAACATTTTTGCGCAGTGTGTAGAATGACCACGTTACATGAAAACTGATTGGATAATTTTCTGTACTTAGTGCAGCGCTGTTATCACTAGTCGCTGCGCCTTGACATGTTGGTTATAATAAATTCTCTTTGCCCCCTCCCCCCTGACAACACTCGCGTAGTGTTCCAAACCACTGTGCTATAAAAGCATCGACTTCATTAGGAGAAATAAGTTATTAATGCCGCCACTATCACCATCAGCAAATGAGAGAAGAAGACGAGAACGCTCGGGAAAACTGGGATATTGTCACAGAGGGGTGGCTGCAGCCATTCATGCGCATGTGTCCGAGACCAGGCGTCTGCCCTGTTAGCCTTTATTTTTACGGGTACGTTTTCTCAAATTCAACCGCAACTTTAAAATTTTATCCAATTTTTCCTTCTAATCTCGCGCTGTTACTGTATGCCAATGGATAGGTATCTACTTTTAAGTTGTGAGCGAGCGAATTAGCCCCCTTCTTGGTCGATTCCTGGCCAATCCCCCGCGTGGATATGCACCATAACACGTGGAACAACAGCAACAACCAGTATATATCCAGTAACTCTGGCAACAACAACAACTGGGCTGCAGCCTTGAGTTTAGACCTACTAAACCTTCTTTAAAGCCTCACTGGCCTTCTCAGTCATCCGCTCAGAAGGCGACTAAGGAACTATTATGTTTTCTACGGGCGACGAACTTGAACACTAGGCTATAGACTGAACGCCTCCAGTGTCAATCACTGTCAGTGCCTCAGTGCTGGGCATACGTGTCTGGTCCAACTTTTCCTCTTTTTTTTTTCCTCTCTCTTTTTTGCCCATTTCCCCTTTCCCACGTGCAGGATAGCAAACTAGGCTCTAGCCGGGTTAACTTTCCTGCCTTTCTTCCACATTCTTCCTTCCTTCCTTCATCGTTGGAAGTCCCGAGTGTCTTTCGTGACAATAATACTTCTAAAGTGTTATCCCAACATGTACATTGCTGTTTTTTTCCTTGGATTGCAGCGTTACGAGATGCTGAGCGGAGCATTTATTGTATAACGCATGTGCAGTAGGCTCCCCCCATGCACAAATATCTGGTCAGCAGCGAACGCATTCCTTCAGACAGCAACATGTGTGGTTTACTCGTTCACCCTGCGAAAAAGGGGTTCTCGTACCTGGGTTTTACTGTTCACGATAAAAATTTCGGTTCATCTTAATTCTCACTTATTACCTAGAAAGGTGCAGCGGTGAGAGGTAGAGAATCCGCCTCGGTTTCAGAAGGACCGTGGTTCGAATCCCGGTGCCAGACAATTCCCACCGGATTAAAAAAAATCCGCGTATTGAGGGAATAGCAGAAAGGGGCTTGGGGTGCGGCCTGACCCCGGCGACCATTGCCGGTAACGCACTCCCTCACCAGAGCAGGATTGGCCACCCTGCTCCCATGAACAACCTCCCATGAATACGCCAATTAACCCACTGCCCTCAGTGGCTGCGAAGCAACTGACCACGGCGGTGGTCAGACCTGTGACGCAGCAGAGGGTGCTAAGAATCGCTGTACCCGGACAGGCCGCCATTGGAATCTGAACCTGGCAACGTTTAACATGAAAACCTCATCTAACGAAGCGAGTCTAGAGGTCTTGTTCGAGGAATTAAAGGTCATTAAATGGGATGTCATAGGGCTTAGTGAGGTTAGGAAGACAGGTGAACCATTTACGGTGCTGAAAAATGGACACGTCCTATGTTACCGTGGTCTAGTTGACAGAAGAGAACTGGGAGTGGGACTTCTGGTCAATAAAAGCATACTTGGCAACATAGAAGAATATTACAGCATTAACGAAAGGGCAGCAGGTCTTGTAATTAGGCTCAATAAGAGCTACAAACTCAAGGTGGTGCAGTGCTACGCACCCACATCCAGCCACGACGACCAGGTAGGGGAACACTTCTATGAAGATGTGGAATCGGCAATGGCTAAAGTAAAAACACAGTATACCGTAGTTATGGGAGACTTCAATGCTAAAGTAGGCAAGAATCAGGCTGGAGACAAGGCAGTTGGGAACTATGGTCTGGGCTCTAGAAATAGCAGGGGGGACCTACTAGTCGAGTTCGCAGAACGGAATAACCTATGTATTATGAATACCTTATGCAAACGGGAGAGCCGGAAGTGGACGTGGAGGAGCCCGAATGGGGAGCATAAAAATGAAATAGACTTCATATTATGCGATAACCCTGGCGTCGTGCATGATGTGGAAGTGACCACCGCATGGTAAGATCTCGAATTAGGCTAGATTTGAGGAAGGACCGTAGCAAGCTAGTACGAAAGCAGCCGATTAATGGGCTAACAGTAAGACGTAAAGTAGATGAATTCGGGATCGCGCTGCAGAACCGCTATTCAGCTCTTACCGAGGAAGCAGAGCTTACCACGCAGGAAGCCAGCGACAAACTTACACGCATTATCACGGAGTGTGTAGTAGAAGTCGGGGGCACGATGGCTAGACAGGATACTGACAAACTTTCCCAGGAAACAAAAGATCAGGAAACGGCAAACCATGACAATCTCCACCCCTGCTGACAGAATAGAACTAGCGGAGCTTTCGAAGTTAATCAGTAAGCGTAAGACAGCTGCCATACAGAAGTATAATATGGAGAGGATCAAATACGCTGTAAAGAACGGAGGTAGCCTGAAAGCAGTGAAGAGGCGTCTTGGCTTGGGGAAAAATCAGATGTATGCAATTAAAGACAAGCTAGGCAATGTCATCACAAATAGGGATAAAATAGCCACAGAAGCCGAGGAGCTCTATAGGGATCTTTACAGTAACCGGGATATCCAAGATAATGCCGAACGAGAAAGTAGTTCAGAGGAGATAGACATCCCACCAGTAACGACAGAAGTAAGGAAGGTTTTGAAATAAATGTAAGGGGGCAAGGCACCTGGTGAGGATCAGATAACAGCAGACCTCTTGAAGCATGGCGGAGAAATTGTACTTGAAAAACTGGCAAACCTGTATACGCAATGCCTAATGACCGCAAGTGTACCGGAATCTTGGAAGAACACGAGCAGTATCCTAATCCATAAGAAAGGTGACATGAAAGACTTGAAGAAGGTGCTTACCAAAGTAATCGCTAACAGAATTTCTGCAACCTTAGATTTCAGTCAACCTAAAGAACAAGCAGGGTTCCGTAAAAGCTATTAAACAATGGTCCATATTCACACGATCAATCAGGTGATAGAGAAGTGCGCTGAGTATACTGAACCCCTATATATAGCCTTCATAGGTTACGAGAAAGCATTTGACTCGGTGGAAACCTCAGCAGTCATTCAGGCATTACGGAACCAGGGTGTAGATGAGCATTATGTAAGAATACTAGAGGGTATCTGCAATGGGTCCACAGCTACCATCATCCTCCATAAGGAGAGCAGTGAAATACCTATAAGGAAGGGCGTCAGACAAGGAGACGCGATTTCCCCAATGTTATTCACAGCATGTTTACAAGAAGTATTCAGAACATTGTATTTGGAACAGGTGGGCGTAAGGGTTAATGGAGAATACCTGAGTAACCTCAGATTTGCTGATGACGTTGCCTTGTTAAGTAACTCGGGGAGGAATCGCAAAGCATGCTTTCCGCACTGGACAAACAGAGTAGAACCGTGGGCCTGAAAATTAATATGCAGAAAACTAAAGTAACAACACAGCGGTTTGAGATAGGTGGCGAGGCCGTGGAAGTAGTAAGCGAATATATCTACTAAGGCCAAGTTGTGACCCCGGATCCCAACCATGAGGCAGAGATAATTCGAAGGATAAGAGTGGGGTGGAGTGCATTCGGCAGGCATTCTCAGATAATGAATGGCAGCCCACAATTGTCCCTGAAGAAGAAAGTGTATGACAGCTGCATCTTACCGGTACTCACCTACGGGGCAAAAACTTGGAGGCTCACCAAGAGGGTTCAACTTAAATTCAGGACGACTCAGCGCGCAATGGAACGGAAGATGATAGGTGTAACATTAAGGGACAAGAAGAGAGCGGAGTGGTTCAGGGAACAAACGCATGTTAAGGACACATTAGTATAAATTAAGAAGAAATGGACGTGGGCAGGCCATGTAATGCAAGATAATTGCTGGTCATTAACGGGACAGTGAAGTGAATTTGTCAAGCTCCCGGTTTTGCTTGCACTGCGTAGACTGGCTCAAATTACCACAATCGTTTATCGGGTTGATAAGTCGTTAATTATTTTATAAAGCGGGAAAGAAGAAAAACTACGATGCGCGGTCTGTGACGGCCGCACGAACTAAATAAAGGCTGTGACGACAGGATGAGATGCACCTTGATTGGACGACGTCCAAGGGTAGCATTCAAACAAGTTTCGGTTTCGGTTCTGTACAACAACATGCTTGACATCCGCCGGCATCGTTGGATGGGCATTCTCGATATCTCAGTAATCGTCGTACCACGCTTCTGCAATGTTGTCGGCTGTAAAAGGACTAAGACAAGCCTCCCAGGGCGCCTTGGAATCGTAGCAATCACTAGCCGAGGCCTAATACGGTGACGCATTTGAGCGTCACCGTAGACGCTCAAATGCCATGCGCTTTTCCCGCATATTCGGAGCTCGCCTCACTCATGCCTGTATCGTAAGAAGGGTGTTTGCACCAGGCCATGCAAGGGTCTGCTGATTCTGTCCTGTGCCCACTGCCCGCAAGTAGTTGGTGCTTGTCGCAACAGCACGCCAACCATAACTCGCTAGCGCGTCAGTGTCAATCTGCGCGTGTTCTGCGAACTCTCTCGTGGAGCAGTGAACGTTACGGCCCAAAAATAGTGAACTCAGTTTAGAAAACATTGTCCGGAAACGAAAAAAATCAACTTACAAAAAGAAAGCATGTACCCTCGGGGATTCGAACTTGATACTTGCAAAACAATAATAAAAACTGCAAAACAATAATAATAATAAACCGCTCTTCCAGGAGCCAGCGTGGCCGAGGTTGGATATGTAAGGTATATAATGTACAACTAGTTTACACTTTTATTTAGTTTTAGCATTTCAAGTACCTTAGGTGACTATTTGTCGTATAGTGCTCGTGAAGTAAGCGTCCCCGAAACTTCCACAATATCTCACGTCTAGCAATCGCATTTCTTGGACGGAAAAGCGTTCGCAGATGTGTGGTCGTGCTGCTGCAAAAAAGTGCTTCCTGCTCCTAGTTTTGCGCTGTGCGGTAAAAGTTTCAGTTTATTTTATTTCCTCAGTACCTATATTGACTTCGCTGACTCTTCTCCCGCCTTCAAGTGGCCTTAGATTTTCCTACTAGCGTACGAGTCAGCGAAGCGTCGCATTGCACTTGTGCAGTGCAGCGCTTGTGTGGAGCGACCCGGACTCGGAGCTTGATACAGTGTACAAACTAACAAAGTAAAGAAAGGCACATTCTTTCATTCACAAACGTGTCCTGGCTTCGTTTCAACTCAGCGAACGAATTGCGCTGACCCGTCGGTGGCCGGCGGACTAAACGCTGGGCTGACTGACCCTGTGGGAAGGTCGGCGAGCCGTGCAGTAGCGCAGCCAATTGCCAGCTCATCTCCTCCTGACGTCACACGAAAACGTTACAGAAAATGGGCGAGGGTGCAGAGAGGAGGACAGCATTTTTAATTGATTTTTCTATAAATAAATTCGCGTAAACGTGCTCAGAGTGGTCGACACATGGCCTAGGGACTCCGGACTACAATTTGCGCTAGTAATCCCGCAATGTTTACAAATCACGTCAGTGTCCCTTTAAGGGTAACAGTGTGGATCCCTAGAGGAGGAAAGCGCTGCAGGGGGCGGCAGAAAGTTAGATGGACAGATGAGATCAAGAAGTTTGCGGAGATAAATTGGTCGCAGTTAGCACAGGACCGGGGTAATTGGAGATCAAAGGGAGAGGCCTTTGCCCTGCAGTGGGCGTAGATAATGATGACGAAGAAGCTATCTGGCATGTATTCTTCTATCTAGATAATGCGATGATGATGACCTAGAATCCTAGACTAACTTCGCCGACTCTTCTCCCGCCTTAGATTGGCCTTAGATTTTCTACTAGCGACAAGCATATGCCGCCTACAGCTCCGGTGAAGCGAAGTCAGCGAAACGTCGTGAGCTGATACTGAACCGAATATTACATGCATTTGCATGCCAATGCCGCGTCGTTTCATTGTGACGAGCGTCGTTCCAGCGAATTCGGTCCCTGGCGTCGCTCTTCCTCGGAGTGGGGTGGTTCACTGCCGGTGGTTGGGTGGGCGAGTGAGAACGGCGGACGAATGGCGCAAAGGCCAGGACTGCGAACGGCCGTCGTGGAGGCCGTAGCTTGTGGCTCACGATGTGCTTCCGGCCGCGCACGCAAGCCCCCAGACCGTGTTGCACTTTTTCCAGGGTGACGTCAGTGAGGGAAGCTACTTGGGATTGGAACGGCGGTGCGGATTGCCTCCCGGTGTGTGCCAGTTGCGACTACGTCGACAAGGCTCGTCGGGCACGTATTGGATTGAACGTTGCACTGCAAAGTGCGCATGTAGAGAATGCGCTCCATTGTGCTAGCCTTGGACACCCATTCGGCGACGCTATTGCGGAATACGGACAATAGCTCTTGCTTCACGCCACGCATTGTAGGAAGGGTAGCCTCTTTTCTTCGGCCATGGAGGTGAAGGCGCGCCTGTCCGACCGGGCCTCCCTGCTGCCGCGGCTACGAAGAGCCTTTTCAATTTTTCATCGGATACAACACCTTCGTTAAGGTGCTACATGCGTGTCTGCCCTTATAATTCGGCCCCTTTTCCCGCACGAGAGCGGTGAACGTCGTTAGAAATTTCATCTTTAATTCCATCCGCGACGTGATGGAGCTTCCATAGTTCTCTAACCACATTCCAGCCTAACTTGCGAATTTTCGTTGCGACTTCGCGCGCCGCGTGAAATCCGGCACGACCTACAGACGTACGCCAGTAATCAGAGTTCAAAGGCCTGACAGACAGCCTCCGGGGTTATAAAAGCCAGGCTACGGAAATATGCTCTCCTCTCGCCGCCGTCGGGCCAGGCAGGCAGCGGTTTTTTCCCTCCGCTCTGGCATGGACGCAGCTGCTCCGAGTGTGCGCGTGTCCCAGCTGAACCGAGCGCACAGAAGCGCTGGCAGCTGAGCCGAGTCACGTCGACGACCACGACGGTTCCACGCGGGAGCCGCTCACAGGTGACATGCTTCCACTCGCAGTGCATGACCTGCGAGAATATTCTTTATGGAGATGATAGTCTTTCTTGGGCTACTGAAGCCCGAAAAGTTCGCTCTTAATGTACGTCTGTATGTCTTCCAGCCGGAAGTCTAAGGAGTACTTGAACGAGAGGTTTATATGGGCAAAACGTTTCCGAACCACAATACCTGGAAACACTGCATACTTCTCAACATTGTTCAGGCTTATTTAAGACAACGCATCAACAAATGAGTGGTGCTTGCAGTGTTCTTTTAATTAAATATACATGGCTGTTTGATCTTTGGGATAGTAAATAAGAAATACGCGTTGAAAACGATATTTCGACGTGAAACTACAAAAAGAGGACGCGACGAGCCTGGACCACGTGGCCGTGTTCCAATTGCGACAGTAACGAAAAGTTGCAGTCGGTGTCGCGCGAGCAGCAGTCGACATCCTTCTCCGCGCTTGTCGTGGGATGTGCGAAACGGGACGGAAGGGAAGGGAGGGCGTTTGTGTGGCACGCCATAGACTGTCGTCTTTTGCTGCGAATTTTCTTAGTTTGTGTGATTTCTGCATGCATATCAGATTTAATGCTCGCTAGCTGGGCACAATATTCCTTGTGTAACAAAATCGAGCAATTCTGGAGCGGCTAACAAGAGTGGGAAGTTGGCGCGTGTTTTTAAGGCGAACGTGCTTCCGCCGCGAAAGGGCTTGGAAAACAAAAATCTTGTTGAGCGATTCTGGGTAACTTCAACATTGCCAGTCGAGTACTCCCCCGCCCCCTCAACCCTAAGTTATTGCTAAGTGAGATTAGCTTTTCCAAAGCCATATCGTAACATGGGACGTTAACGAGGCGCTCAAAGCACATCTGACCGGTGTGCCCGGATAACTGCGCTTTTTATAAATACGTCAGTTGGCAATTGCGTGCTACCGTTTTCAGACCATGTTTTTCGGTACTAAACTTGCGCATGTGGTGCTTGAGGCCATTAACAGCGGCAGATGCTCTCTGGAGTTCATGTTTACCACGCCCGACTCGGTGTTTCTGATCTCACTGCCCTGCTTTGTAAAAGTCAGCGAGGATATCTGATCATACGTCTCTGACATGTGCTTCATGGGGTCTGCGATGTCACCGACCCTTGTTGTTAAGCGAAGCGATTGGGGCAGTTTTTGTTTCGTGTCTAAAAGCAGAGGGCAAAGCGAGCCTTCGCTCTCTTTTACAGCAGGGGTCCCAAACATCCCCTTTCGGCATTAAGGGCGCCTCCAACACCTGTTGTAGTCCTCGCTTTTTAGACACTTGGCCGAGAATCCAGATGGTAACGGCTGGAACAATCACTGCATTTTCCATCAGTCATGAAGGCCTCACAGCATTTAGAGCAATCTGATGCATCCATAGCACTGACTGGGTGTCCGTACCAGATAAATAAGGAAACAAGGTTACTACTCTATCAATACCGGGTAACAGAGCACGATATATTGTGACAAAGTGCTGAGCCAAATGAAACAATATAGTTGCAACAACAACAGTAGAATCGAGTCTCTGTAAAATTGCAGCAAGGTTCAGGAAAAAGCATATATGCTACCCTGCGAAAGTGTTTCGGCACGTTTAGGACGATGTGTTCGCCACACTGCTGCTGCCAAACACGACGCTTCTGCTACCTGCGCCCCCACATCGCGAAAGTAAAAGAGTGTCTCAAAATATTTTTTTTTCAGCGGATGCTTCTAGTGCCGTAGGTTCCTGTATTAACTATAGGGGGTGTGATTTATGTTTCCAGGGAAGTTTATGTATAGCCCGGTTGATTTATAACGCAAGAACGTGCCAAGGGGAGAACACATTCCCTAGAGTTTCGCTTCGCTTCGGTTGATGGGTTGAACTCAACCAGTAATTTCGTAAGATGTCACCAAACTGGGGGCAACGCTGGGGACAATCGCAGAACTGCGCTTGTCCTGTGTTGCTCTTCCGTCCTGTTCTCTCGTGCGCTAAGTAATAATACAGCTTACAAAGGGGTAATACAGTAATCCCTCGTTAACACGAAGTCGTAAAATCTGCTGAAAATTTCGAGATAAGCGGAGTTTCGAGTTCAGAGAAATTCCGCAAATTTGTGGCCAGGTCACTGGTAGAAGAGCTGCTGGTAACTGAATTAAGCTCCACTACACAGGAGAGCTTTCGTAACACGAATTTTTGTTATTGCGGAAGGAAGAAGTGCGTGTTGCTCGCCTGTTGCGCTTCCGCATCTGGTCCCAGAAAAGCGTTCTTGAGCTACTCAATTGTTGGTCGCCACCGCCACATTCTACCTTGTTGCTAAGCAGGCGCTGCATCTTTGTTGCGTCTGTCGCTGCAGGCACTTTGGAGGCTCCTCTTCGTCTTCATGTTCAGCTGCATCGTCCACAGCTCTCTCAACTATGTAGGCGTCCGAACGCATTCCGTTAAAGGGAACAACGACCTCTTGCAGCGTAAATTTGCCGTTCACGACCGCGTTCGGCACGTAGTGGGAGCTAAGCCACGGCCACTCGATGGAAACAAGACCTTGTTTCCCCCGAGCGGCCGTGGCCAGGCGTTAGAACGGAGACCTTATCAACTTTCTGAGCGTACTTTGCCGATTGTGTCCTTTGTGTCAACATTTCGAGATATCCGTTGTCCCCTGAAAAAATGTTTCGAGATAAAGGGGGGCAAATACTGGCGCCTATGGGAGGCGCGGCAAAAAGAAGTTTCGACTTAAACTATGTTTCGCCATATCCGAGTTCGAGTTAACGTGGGCTTACTTTATCCCTGCCCAGCATGCCATCCAACGTGGAGGTGAAGGCGCGCCTGCCCGACCGGGCCTCCCTGCTGGCGCGGGTCCGTCCCCTGGCGAGATCTCACACCACGCTGTGCCAGCGCGACACGTACTTCGGCGCCGCGCGGGGAAGGCTCAAGCTTCGCCGGCAACGGACCTCTGCAGACGGCGCCGTAGGTACCTCCTCGTAGCCTCCGACCTCGTCCTCCTGGTAGCCGATGCAGGAACCGTTAAACAAGCGGTTCCCAAGTGAGTATCCTGCGGAGTGCGCAGTCGGCCACCCGACGGATGGCCCGCTGGAGACGAGCGTGCCTTCCTGAGAAAAAAAAAAAAAACGTGGTTCATTCCTGTGTCATAGGAACCGGCAAAACACGAAAGTGAAATCTGCAGCGAAATCTGCTGCTGAGCATCATTTGCGGGTCGGCGGCTGTCTTGTGGGTGTACTTGGCGAGCGACGTCCTGCTGGCGGGTCGCTTCGGCAAAGGTGTACCGGCGCCATTTTCGTGACGGATATGACGTCAGTGAAATCTTGGGGTATCGCGGCATAAAACACTTTCGTGTTAAAACAGAACCCGAAAACGAACAGCCCTAAGTATAATGTACTGATGATTATGATGATGATTAGTGCTATTGGTTTCCCCTTTGTAGCGGGGTGATGACATGTCATCTTACCAAAAAGGTCTATATACCTATGTTTTATACTCTTGGTTTAATACTAGCGCTGCTTAGGGCAGGCACAAAAAATCTTATGAGGCACAAAATACTTTTTTTCTGTTACGGGTGGTAACTGTCCTAGGCAATATTCCCCTCTCTGCTTTTCGTCCCCTCGACAGCCTTGAAGTTAACTTCCTCTGTCCTACCCTTAAATCCTAGGGCTTCTGGAATCCGAATATTTCCCTCATGTAGATTTGGATGGATACCCTCACATTCTAACACTATGTGCCGCATAGTTTCTGTTTCTGTTCCGCAGACCACGCATACCCCATCATTTTGTGAATACTTCCCCACAAAGCGCTTAGTTCGCAAGCAACCTGCTCTAGCTCTTTTGTACTAAAGGTTGCTTCCCCGCAAGAATACCCTGTGTGCAGGGGTGCACCCTTTACAGGCCGCTTGCTTCGTTGCACTGACATCACTTCCGTGACGGATATGATGTCAGCGAAATCTTCGTGTATCCGGGAATAAAACACATTCGTGTTGAAAAAAAATAATGGGAGATCCATTGGTGGATCTATAAAAAACTCGCGATCTTAAACTTAACCCGATCGACGCGTACGCTTTGATCCGGCGTCAGACGCCCAGAGCACGGCGTTTCTCGCGAGCCCCTCGCATAGTTCGCCAACGCTCTTCAGCTGTCACGTCTGCTCGCTTCACCAGTGGCATCTGTTGCCTGTCGCTCCTTTCGCAGCCTTCCGTTGCAGTCGCTTCCTTTCCCTTTGCCGCCCGTACTGGCCGCACACTGGACTTCAAACGCGTACCAGCGCAACGCCACTACAGGCTATTGCAGTTTCACAGCTCCCCATTGCCGACCACTAGCCGCGCCGTAGGTATTCGTATGGTCGGCTAGGCCTTTCACTGTGTCGATGTCGATGGCACCAGGGGCGCTACAGTCACGATTTGCTCCACATTTCCTGCGTCGTCTGCTGCGGCCGTAACAAACGTGAATCCGAGCAGTGATATGATAGCTGCGCCGCGCCTAACTGCGCCGACAGGTAAATCCTGCTAAATCCTGCTACAAGGACTCTGAATTCAAGCAATCTGCTCCAATCTTGCGCTGAATCTAGCGTTGAAGAAGAGGGAATCTTGGAGTGTTTTCTGCTCGCGAAAACGCGCCGCGCACGCCAAAGGTGCGCTGACGCTGCGCGCGCCGCGGCCGGCGGCGGCGGGTTCAGCCGCGAAGTGGTGCTGGGAGCTCGAGCGACCGCTTCTAAGTGCTCTTTAAAATGCCGCTTAAGGCACGCACGAAGTTGGTTGTGCGGTGAAGGAGCTTATAATGTGGGTGAAAACGGTACTATAAAACATCATCCGCACCGCCAGTGAAAGCGCTCATTCATTATCTGCTGGGGTGGTAAGCCTAAACATCTCCGGGGGAGCCAGCGGCGGCTGCCTCGAGCGCTTCGAAGCTGCCCCCATGAGGCGCGCGCCTCCCCACTCCCCATTGGCGCAAATCTTGAGGCTCCTGCCACTGCCGCGTGCGACGTGCATCATCTTCTGAGCAAGGCAGAAGCTGCCGCGCGCGCGGAATCGTCGACGCGGGCGTCAGAAAATCGCACGCGCAACGCCGACGCGCATGAATCGCGTGTAAAGACGTGCCATGCGGTTCACACTTTACTATCTGCTTTGCAATAAAGCTTGGCGAGTTAGCACAGGACCGGGATAATTGGAGAATAATGGGAGAGGCCTTTGCCCTCCAGTGGGCATAGATAGGCTGGTGATGATGATAATGATGATGAAAGCTTGGCAGGAGTTCACGTGACTAGCTTCGAGCGGTCGAAATGGAGAGGGCATTGCAAGGGTAGCTAGCGGGAAAGGGGAAAGGGACGAAAGTTCAAGATGGCTTAATTTGGGGCCTGCTGTAAGCCGGCTAACTGAACAGATTTGAGCTTCGAAGGAAGTGATCTTGCCTAGGAGGAACGCTTCAGGAGCGCTTCTGGAAAGCATTTTATGATAAAACTACCTTTGCAAAGCTGCTCTTCGTGGGGAATGTGGTCGACATTTTCACTGATTTTTTTGTCTTCGTTTCAAATAAGTTAGCCGTTGGTCCACCTACTCAATGATCATCATAGGTGACCCTCTTTCACAAGCTGGGTGGGCGCTTCGTGAAGACAGTCTTATCGCTCAAGAAAACAGAGAGTTGCCGTTGTTGCAAACCTAGTCCCCTGCAAATTGGAAAGCGAGTGTAGAAGTCGGAGAGAACATGTAGCATGGTATTTCGTCTTGGGAACCCGGAGAGAAACAGACATTTAGGCTGGGCGATACAGGTTTTTACATAAAATGCGCTCAGTACATTCTGTCGCTTGTCACCGTGTTTTGTTCATTATGGGTTTATGACACGTTCTGTAGCCTACCGATTGGAATGCTACCCCGATAGTCATTTTTTTAAAACTTAAAATTCTTTCGTGATTTGTTGGCTGATGCAGTGAATGCATGTACGCACTCGCACGAACTCTTTCGGTGCTTAAGTCATAAGACATTTCATAGTGACTGCTAAAAGACATCTTTTCGGCAGAAACTCGTCTGCACCGAAGGCATTTTACGTGTTTAAACATTTCTGTGTGCCCAAGATGCTGCTTTTGGGGCTCCTCTTGGCTGTTTTGCTCCCCTTCTAGCAATATTTCTCAAATCTGAATGCTCGTTCTGGCTGCTCCAAAAGCCGATTTTGCTGCTCCAAAACCTACTATTGGCTGCTCCAAAAGCTGCTCCAAAATGACTCGACCCAATCACATCACTGGAATCGGCAGAACCAGGCCTTACTTGAGTTTGAATTCGTTGCGCCTGTAATGAATAATGGCGCATACCTGCAGAATAGTTCCAACCAGCAGTGCCTCAGTAGCCCTGAAATTGCGTTATTTAACTATGAAAACTTCGTTGTGCTTAGAAAATAAAAACGACAAATGCAGCAACACATATGCTTATTGTGTATGTGGTGCTTTATTTACATTTGAACCCTCTATGACAAAGGCAGCTTATCCTAGCCGTTTCAGCCTATGTGACAGGCCCTCCACAGTCTTTCTTTCGTGAAAAAAGAAAGTGCATGCATTTGATTACCTTCGCAGTGATGGCGTAGAGGTAGAACACCCGCCTCGCGTGCAGAAGGACCGTGGTTCGAATCCCGGTGCCGGACAACTCCAACCGGATTAAAAAAAAAATCCGCGCATTGATGGAATTTCACAAAGGGGCTTGGGGTGCGGCCTGACCCCGGCGACCATTGCCGGTAATGCACTCCCTCACCAGAGCAGGATTGGCCACCCTGGTGTAGTAACGGCCACAACCTCCTATGAATACGCCAATTAACCCTCGGCCCTCAGTCCCCAGCGGCTGCGAAGCAACTGACCACGGCGGCGGTCAGACCTGTGACGCAGCAGAGGGTGCTAAGAATCCCTGGATCCGGACAGGCCGCCAATGGAATCTGAACCTGGCAACGTTTAACGTGCGAACCTTATCTAGCGAAGCAAGTCTAGAGATGTTGTTCGAGGAATTAGAGGGCATTAAATGGGATGTAATAGGGCTTAGCGAGGTTAGGAGGGCAGGCGAAGCCTTTACGGTGCTGAAAAATGGACACGTCCTATGTTACCGTGGTCTAGAGGACAGAAGAGAACTGGGAGTGGGATTTCTAGTCAATAAAAGCATAGCTGGCAACATAGACGAACACTATAGCATTAACGAAAGGGCAGCAGGTCTTGTAATTAGGCTCAATAAGAGGTACAAGCTCAAGGTGGTGCAGGGCTACGCGCCCACATCCAGCCACGACGACCAAGCAGTGGAACGCCTCTATGAAGATGTGGAATCGGCAATGGCTAAAGCAAAAACGAAGTATACCGTAGTTATGGGGGACTTCAATGCTAAAGTAGGCAAGAATCAGGCTGGAGACAAGGCAGTTGGGAACTATGGTCTGGGCTGTAGAAATATCAGGGGGGACCTACTAGTTGAGTTTGCAGAACGGAATAACCTACGCATAATGAATACCTTCTTCTGTAAACGGGAGAGTCGGAAGTGGACCTGGAGGAGCCCGAATGGGGAGCACAAAAATGAAATAGACTTCATATTATGCGATAACCCTGGCGTCGTGCAGGATGTGGAAGTGCTCGGAAGGGTAAGGTGTAGTGACCACCGTATGGTAAGATCTCGAATTAGGCTAGATTTGAGGAGGGACCGCAACAAGCTAGTACGAAAGAAGCCGATAAATGAGCTAACACTAAGACGTAAAGTAGAAGAATTCAGGATCGCGCTGCAGAACCGATATTTCGCCCTTAACGAGGAAGCCGAGTTTACGACACAGGAAGCCAGCGACAACCCCTTACACGCATTATTACGGAGTGTGCAGTGGAAGTCGGGGGCACTATGGCTAGACAGGATACTGGTAAACTTTCTCAGGAGACGAAAGATCTAATCAGGAAACGGCAAACCATGAGCATGTCTCCCGCAGCTGACAGAATAGAACTAGCCGAGCTCTCGAAGTTAATCAATAAGCGTAAGACAGCTGACATACGGAAGTATAATATGGAGAGGATCGAATACGCTGTAAAGAACGGAGGTAGCCTGAAAGCAGTGAAGAGACGTCTTGGCGTGGGGAAAAATCAGATGTATGCACTTAAGGATAAGCAAGACAATGTCATCACAAATAGGGATAAAATAGTCACAGTGGCCGAGGAGTTCTACAGGGATCCGTACAGTAGCCGGGACATCCAGGATAATGCCGAACGAGACAGTAGTTCAGAGGAGATAGACATCCCACCAGTAACGACCGAAGAAGTAAGGAAGGCTTTGAAAGAAATGAAAGGGGGCAAAGCACCTGGTGAGGATCAGATAACAGCAGACCTCTTGAAGGATGGCGGAGAATTTGTACTTGAAAAACTGGCAAACCTGTATACGCAGTGCCTAATGACCGCAATGGTACCGGAATCTTGGAAGAACGCAAACATCATCCTAATCCATAAGAAAGCAACATGAAGGACTTGAAAAATTACAGGCCGATCAGCTTACTGTCAGTCGTCTACAAGGTATTTACCAAGGTAATCGCTAACCGAATATCTGCAACCTGAGATTTCAGTCAACCTAAAGAACAAGCAGGGTTCCGTAAAGGTTATTCAACAATGGACCATATTCACACGATCAATCAGGTGATAGAGAAGTGCGCTGAGTATACTGAACCCCTATATATAGCCTTCATAGATTATGAGAAAGCATTTGACTCGGTCGAAACCCTAGCAGTCATTCAGGCATTACGGAACCAGGGGGTAGATGAGCATTATGTAAGAATACTAGAGGACATCTATAATGGGCCAACAGCTACCATCATCCTCCATAGGGAGAGCAGTAAAATACCTATAAGGAAGGGTGTCAGACAAGGAGACACAATCTCTCCTATGTTATTCACAGCATGCTTACAAGAAGTATTCAGAACGTTGGATTGGGAACAGGTGGGAGTAAGGGTTAATGGAGAATACCTCAGTAACCTCAGATTTGCTGATGACGTGGCCTTGCTAAGTAACTCGGGGGACGAATTGCAAAGCATGCTTTCCGCACTGGGCGAACAGAGTAGAACCGTGGGCCTGAAAATTAATATGCAGAAAACTAAATTAATGATCAATAACCTGGGGACAGCACAACAGTTTGAGATAGATGGCGAGGCAGTGGAAGTGGTAAGCGAATATATATACTTAGGCCAAGTTGTGACCCCGGATCCCAACCATGAGGCAGATATAATTAGAAGGATCAGAATGGGGTGGGGTGCATATGGCAGATATTCTCAGATAATGAATAGCAGCCTACCATTGTCGCTGAAGAAGAAAGTGTATGACAGCTGCATCTTACCGGTACTCACCTACGGGGCAGAAACTTGGAGGCTTACTAAGAGGGTTCAACTTAAATTGAGAACGACTCAGCGGTCAATGGAGCGGAAAATGATAGGTGTAACATTAAGGGACAAGAAGAGAGCGGAGTGGGTCAGGGAGCAAACTGGTGTTAAAGACATATTAGTAGAAATTAAGAAGAATAAATGGACGTGGGCAGGGCATGTAATGCGAAGACAAGATAACCGCTGGTCATTAAGGGTAACAGAGTGGATCCCTAGAGAAGGTAAGCGCTGCAGGGGGCGGCAGAAAGTTAAATGGGCAGATGAGATCAAGAAGTTTGCGGGGATAAATTGGTCACAGTTGGCACAGGACCGAGGTAATTGGAGAATAATGGGAGAGGCCTTTGCCCTGCAGTGGGCGTAGATAGGCTGGTGATGGCAGTCGCAAATTAAGAGTCTCCATTACAATTTAACGCATGCACTGAAGGCTCTTCCAGACTGTCTGTCACCGTCCAGAAAGTGTCACTGAATGCCGCAGAGGCCTCAAGTGCGACGCGCACCACTTTCTCTACTTCCCTCTTATTAAGCAAAGTTGTACGCATAAAGGAAGCCTCTCGAAGGTAGCCTCTTTTGAACGGCTTCAACTCAGCCAAGCCTCTGGTTGACTAGTGTATCTTATAAGTTTGAACTGTACAGTAAAAGTTGTGAGCATATCTTTTTGTACGTTGCTGCTTGTTGTTGTTCTTCTTCTCTTTCTTACGAGCTTGCTGATAACTTGCTTAGAGGCACAATCTGTTCGGAAACAAGTTACCACTCTACTGCACGTTTCGTTAGGGTGGCGAGGCCACGCGTGCAGGAGCCTAAAACAGAAGATGCGTTCACTTTGGCTTCCGTTTCCAGACTGACTTAATTGGGAGAATCTCGAGAGAAGGAAAAAGAAGTTACATAGAAAAGAATGAGGAGGGTTGCTGGCGGCATCCACCGTAACGCAAGCGTCCTTTTCGGAGCACGCGCACGCGCACTCGCACGCACACGCACACGCACACGCACACGCACACACACACACACACACACGCACACACACACACACACACACACACACACACACACACACACACACTCTCTCTCTCTCTCTCTCTCTCTCTCTCTCTCTCTCTCTCTCTCTCTCCTCGCAGGTCGCAGCACAGCAGACATAACACTCGTGCGCCGGCGTCCTCGGGGAAACAGACGCTCTTCGATCGGCCTCCCCGAACCCCGGAGGCCGTTTCGAAGGCGCCCACGGCGGTCGCACTAGGTGTCGGGTGACGTGATTCACTGAAGGCAGGCAAGCTATGTGAACTTCGTCTGCGTGTGGTGCCGACGCTTCCTCTGTCTCGTCTCTCGCTTTGGCTGCAGCTTCTTACAACAAAATACAACAATCCCCCCCCCCCACACCGCATGAGTGTTTTCTTGCGCTCATGGTTTTTTTCTTTTTTGGGGGTTCCAAGGGATACGGCAACGTTACGGGCCGTCTGACCTCTGCTCCCCCGGGTAGCCTGAGCTTGCAAGATCGCATGAGGCCATCTCTTCCCTTGACGGTTTCCGTGATTCGACCTGTTTTCCATAGATTTTTCCATACATGCCTTTTTAGGTGATCTTCCTTTAAGAGCACCAAGTCACCAGCATGTAGGCCACTTGACACGGTAGGCTTGGTCAGGTGTGCCGATCTCAGCTTTAACAGATACTCTTTGCGCCACCTTTGCCAGAAGTTATCTCCAGCGCCGAACAAGTTGCTGGCGGCCTGGAGATGTTGCGGCCGGAAATACGATACGGCGGCAGCGTGGTGAGTTTTCGCCCCACGAGGAAGTGACCCGGCGACAGCGGTTCAGGCTCCTGAGCTTCGAAATAAACGAACGTCAATGGACGCGAGTTGATGACTGCCTCCACCTCGTTGAGAATTGTTGTCAACTCTTCAAAGTTTAGGCTGCTCCGACCCAGCACCTTGCAGAGTGACACTTTCACTGATCTCACCAGGCGCTCCCAAAATTCCACCCCACCAAGCGGCCCTTTCAACTATGTATTTCCACATCATTCTGTGGTCGGCGAAGTAAGATAGAGTTTCTTCCGACTGTAGTGAGTCGAACATCAGCTTGAGGTCTTGAGGTCAGCTTGAGATCTTTTGAATGTGAGCGCATTATCAGAGTAGACCGTAGTGCACATTCCTCGACGGGCCACGAAGCGCTTAAAGGCCAATAGAAAGGCGGTAGCCGAAAGATCACTGACAAGCTCGAGGTGCACTGCACGCGTTACGGCACATGTGAAGAGGGCGATGTAGCATGTAACATTAGCGGGCCAGCGAAGTCGACTCCAGCGACGTCAAACGGGTTCCCCTGTGTTACTCTATCGGCAGGAAGCGGTGCCACTTGCTCGGACGCCGGGGGACAACTTTGTTTCCGACACTTCAGGCACCGGTTTACAACTTTCTTCAAGACCTGCCGCCCCCTGAAGATCCAGTATGACTCTCTTAATTGAGCGAGGGTGTCCCACACGCCGGAGTGCAACAGCCGTAGGTGTTCTCTCTGTATGATCAGGGAAGTGAACATGTGGTCGCCGGGGAGCACTATTGGATGCTTCGTACTTTCGCTGTTCTGGCTGAAGTGTAATCTCCTCCCTACTCTCATGAGCCCGTCGTCATCGATGTACGGGTTAAATAGAGACAGGAGATTTCTTCGGAAGCGGTCTTTGAGTTAACAGGTTCGAGATGTCGTCGCCAAAGGCTTCTTTTTGGATGGTCGCCAACCAGTACCTTTCAGAGGTGATTATTTCTTCAGCTGTCAGTGATCCCTTCCTTTTTTCATCTTTCTGCCGGGAGTTGTCCACAAAACGGAGGACCCAAGCAGTCACTCTAAGTATCCTGTTGAACGCACTATGATCCTTGAGATTCAGGATCGGGTCATGCGATGAAGACATCACTGGCATTGCAGCCACTCTCATTTCCTCTTTGTAAGAATCCGCTTGTTGTGACGCTTGATCACCCAGCATCGGCCAGCGTGACTCATCATTAAGTAGCCACTGGGGCCCTCTCCACCATAGTGCGCTCTGCACCAACGCCGAGGGCAGAATGCCGCGTGTTAAGAGGTCCGCAGGGTTTTTCGCTCCAGGGCAATGCCCCCTATCTTCAGGGTGGGTCAGTGTTTGCAACTCTGCAACTCGGTTGGCCACGAATGGTTTCCATCGGCTGGCGGAACCCTTGATCCAGTACATAGCCACTGTAGAGTCCGTCCAGAGTCGTACCCGAGCGTGCTCCGATCGCAACGTCTTTGCGAGGTATTGGCACAGCCGCGCGCCTATTAGGGCTCCCATTTACTCGAGTCGGGGCAGAGAGAGTCGTTTCAGAGGTGCCACTCGGGTTCTGACCATTATCAAGCTGACGCCTACCTCTCCCGCCGCTGATGTAGTTAGGATGTATGCAACGGCGCCGTAGGCCTTGGGGCTTGCATCACAGAAAACGTGCAGCACTTTCTTTGTTTAATCGTCCCCGAAATCCGCGGCGATCATGCGTGGCACTGTAATATGTTGAATGAGTGGAAGTTCGCTGCACCACTGATCCCACTCGGTTTGCAAACTACTCGGCAAAGGTTAATCCCATTTAACTCCTAGCTCCCACAGTCTTTGAAACATCGCCTTAACGTTCACTGTGGTGGGTGACAGGATTCCAGATGGATCGAAAATTCTCGCTGACACTTGGAGCACAAATCTCTTGTTGTCCATTCTGGCGAAGCGAAAATCGATCAGGGCGGTCGACCTGTATTCGAACACGTCGCTTAGGGGGTTCCAGCCCACTCCCAACACCTTTGCGGCCGCACAATGTCCGAAGTGGTTGTATTGCTGTTGAACAGCACCTCCTTCCAGTGAGTTTAACAGCTCGGTGTCGTTGGACATTCACTTGTGCAGTTTCATTCTGGCTTGTCCCATGATAGTGGTTGCCTCGTGGCACAGCTTCGTCGCTTGTTCTCGGCTGTCCACTCCAGTCACGAGGTCGTCAACATAAAGGTGACTGCGAAGGATATCCGCTGTTCCGTCTTACTGCCCAGGCAGGTTTCATAGGTGATGTTGCAACGTCGCTGCCAAAAGAAACGGGCTTGAAGTTACGCCGAAGGGCACTCTGGTCATTTCGTAGGTCACGACTGGAGGAAGTTCTTCCCCGATCTTTGGCGTTCTGTTGTACCACAGGAAGCGCACCGCGCTCCTATCCGTCTTGGCCAAAGATACCTGCAAGAAAGCATTCTCTATGTCCGCAACAATAGCGATGTTATGGGTGCGGAATCTGGTCAGTACGTCAATGAGCTCAGGATTCAAATTTGGCCCACTCTCCAAAACGTCGTTCAGAGAGGGGCGATCGTTGGTGCTTGACGAGGCATCGAAAACAACCCTCAGCTTAGTTGTTTGGCTGTCATTACGTACAACAGCTTGGTGGGGCATATAGTACACCGGACTTGTACTGCCTTTGTTTTCTTTGACCTCCTCCGCGAAGCCCTTCTTAATGTAGTCACGGATGGAGGCATCGTACTCCTGCATTAGGTGCTAACTCTTGCTTAGGCGTGTTGTGAGATACTTTAGACGCCTAGCAGCACATTCTTGGTTGTCGTTCAGTTTCGTTGCTGTTGGCTTCCACGGGAACGATACTTTGTAGCGGCCGTCTTCAAACCGGACCGTTTCTTTATCATGGTGAAGAACGGCATCTTCGGGACAAACTCGTTCGGTTTCGTTGATACCAAGGTGCTCAAGCTCCCAAAAAGACCGGTGTTGTGAAGCTATCTCCGTGTCTTTCTTCACTCACGCTCGCTCTCATCACACTTGTCGCACTGCAACAAATTGCTGTAGATCGGGTCGTACCAACCTCGCCTTGCAGAGTCCACCCAAAAGCAGTGTCCAATGCGATGATCTTAGGGGCCAGTCGCCTGACCGATCCCGTGACCACTGACCTGTAGAAATCAGCCCCAATCAAGAGACCGATCCCCTCGTCACTGCGATCACCATGGGAAACGTCTGCGACTTTCTTACCTTCTAGCATTCGCAAAACGTCTGCGTCCAAGGGAGCAGGCATGAGATCTGCACATATGCAAGGCACCTCGAGAGCTTCAACCCGCACCTCTGTTCTGTCGTGCTGGCTTCGGAGCCAGAGCTCCACTCGGCGTGACTTGGTATGCCTCGCAGCCTCCGCGCCTCCGAACGCAAACATATTCAGCTCCTCTTCGTCCAGGACCTTCAACTGCAGATTCTTGGACACGTCGCTTCGTATGAATGTACGTTGCCTACCTCCATCAAGGAGAAGTCTCACCAGTGTACGCTTTTGTTGCCCCTCAGCCCAAGCCTTTTCTGTCTGAAAAAACACCTGTGACCCGTGATTACGAGCACCCAGTGACGACTGCAACACTGTCTTTGGCTCTGTCGCTGTTGTTACGGTTGTATTCTCTTTGGCCGCGTTGTCAGCGCCCGACATGTTGGGATCACCCAACGTGGTGAGATGTTTCCCCCCGCAACTTGCGCACTTCAACCACCTGGCTGTTCGGCATTCTTTAGACCTGTGTCCTCTTCTTGTGCAGTGAAAGCAACGATTGTCGCGCTTTAGAAGTTCCTGCTTTTCCGAAACCGACATCCAAGAATCGCAGCTCCCAGCGTCGTAGTTGGAAGAGTGGCAGAACACGCATCCTCTGCTGTCTTTGCCCATTACAGCGTTCAGCAAAGCAGCAGAAGGCGCATGCGATCCTTTGAAGCCACTCTTGTGTCTGTTGGGAGCACCGGGAGGGTCGCGGTGTTTGGAATCGGCTGCTTGCATCTTTTCGCGCGTTTCTACCTCTTTTCTTAGGAAAAGCAAGAATGTTTCTACCTCGCTGCCCTCTTTTTTTTCATCGTGTTTTCGGTAGTATCCGAGGCAAAGATCAGCTGGCACAGCCTTCTTGAGTACAGTCAGCAATAGCACGCCGTATGTGCCAGCACTCACTCCCAATGCGGCTAGACTTCTGACTTCCGTCTGCACTTCGTCGACGAGGCGACGCAGTTTGTCGAGGTTTCGTGCATCATGAACTGGCTTCACATAAAGCAAACGCGACATGTGCTCCTCGATTATCATTTCCTTTCGACCAAATCTTTCCTGAAGGATGGTAAGGGCTACGTCATAATTTGCCTCTGATAGGTCAAGCCCTGCTATGGCCGCCGCTGCCTTTGCTGTCATGTAGCTGTTCAGATACTTAAACTTGTCAATTTTTGACAAAGTGGGGTTGCTGTGGATAGTAGAGTTGAATTGGCTCCAAAATCCCTGCCACTTTCTCAGTTCTCCTCCAAATTTAGAAATTTCCAACTATGGGAGCCTCACGACTTGCAGGGGGAGAACCGGAGTCATGCTCGTTTCTGCCTGCTTTCTGGTATCTGTCTGCCGCGTTGCTGCAGTAGCCGTTGCCCTTTCGTTGGCGGACTTCAGATCTTTTATCGAACTTTTTACTTCGCTCTTGGCTACGATGATTTTCTCAGCGTAGGATTCAGAGCTTCTTACATCGTCTTCTAGCTCTTCCACTTCAATGATTTTATGGATTTCTTCATCCAGTTCTTCAAGAGATCTTTCTTTAAGAGAGAGAAGGTCCCAATTGGATTCCAGCTCACCGATTGATGCGGAGTCCTTCTTGTCGGCGATGTCGTTGATTAGCTTTGTTGTCGACCATCGCACCACGGTCCGCTTGCGTTTGAGGCGGCTGACGTCCATCTTTTTTGAAGTCCCTCCTCCCGGGTTTCAGCACCAGAAAATTTGTTGTTCTTCTTCTCTTTCTTACGAGCTTGCTGATAACTTGCTTAGATGCACAATCTATTCGGAAACAAGTTACCACTCTACTGCACGTATCGTTACGGGGTGGCGAGGCCACGCGTGCAGGAGTCTAAAACAGAAGATGCGTCCACTTTGGGTTCCGTTTCCAGACTGAGTTTATTGGGAGAATCTCGAGAGAAGGAAAAAGAAGTATACATAGAAAAAAATGTGGAGGGTTGCTGCAGGCATCCACCGAAACGCAATCGTCCTTTTTGGAGCGGGCGGCGTGGGAACGTCGTGTTCATTTCCTAGCGTTCACTCACTGCACGCACAAAACGCACACACGCACACACGCACACGCACACACACACACACACACACACACACACACACACACACACACACACACACACACACACACACACACACACACACACACACACACACACACACACACACACACACACACACACACACACACACACACACACACACACACTGACCTCGCAGGTCGCAACACATACATAACACCCGTGCGCCGGCTCCCCGGAGGCCGTTCCGAAGGCGCCCATGGCGGTCGCACTAGGTGTCGGGACCCAGGAGCTTTACGTGATTCACTGGAGGCAGGCAAGCTTATGTGAACTTCGTCTGCGTGTGGCGCTGACGCTTCTTCTGTCTCGTCTCTCGCGTTGGCTGCAGCTCCTTACAACAAAATACAACACTGCTTTCGCTATTTTTTATTGTACATATAACTGGCAAGGCATATAAACGACCATCTCATGGGCCGTCTCATGGGCTTCTCGTAGCCGTGGCCACATTTGTCATCGCAAAAAGTCTGATTATCATTACGTCCCAAATCTCCTTGTCTAGCTTTGCTTCTAATGCATCTTTTAGCTAAGCCGCAGTTTTCGCATTTTCCCCCGAGACTATCGCAAAGGGAGACGAGTACACCCTCACTGGTCTTATGGAATTCCTCGCAGATGGGAAAAGGGACTGTCGCGGATCGCGACGTAAGAAAGGAGCCAGACAGCCGGTCGCCCTTTCGCTGCGCTGATCACGAACCAACTGCCCCGAGCACGAGGCGCGAGCTAAGCCCGTACCCGCGTGCCCGTGCAGCCCTGCCTCTTTTATTCATTATCCACAACACACTCCCCCCGCCGCCAAGGAGCGCATGTCGCTTCCAAAGGGAGAACAAATGTACCCATGAACGATGGCTGAAAAAGGCAGTCAGAGGCGCACTGCGAATTTCAGCAGGGGAGAAACGGAACGAGTCACAGGGAAGGAAAGGTACTTGTAGAGACCATCGTGAACATGCCTGCACCCTGAGTCCGCCGACACAATGACGATGCGCCGGCAAACGGGAGGCAGGACGCAAACGCAGACCAAGGGGTTCATAACCTGTCGCCTAGTCATCCTTATCCCATTGCACCGCGGGAACAGATCCGTCACTATCATCTTACTCAGCTTGCGGCGGCCTGATTCTTTTGGTCCTGCCTACAAACGTCCTAATTGGGTGATCTTGGTGTGGCTGATGGCAACGGAGCAACGAGGTACTTCTGGTCATGGCTGGCAGCAAGATGATACCCGGTGTCTCTGTCGCCGTCCTTGTCGCCTCCCGGTTCGCCCGCACCAGGATCGTACGGGAATTCGTACGGCATCCGAAGTGCCAGGGTGACCACGCAGTAGCCAACCGCGAGCGCGCTCACCAAACGTAGACCACACGAACGATGTCCGGGAACTCTGTGTCCCGTCTGGTCACCCCCTAGCCGTCCGTAGCCACCAGGATCATAGGGAAATACCACGTACTTGCGGCCCAGTCTTCGGTTAACGGGCGCAGTCGTGTACCCCTTGCAGACATGTGCGTCGCCAGTACAGTGCGGCGTGGCTGGTAGCTGGACACCAGTGATCACTCCTTGCCGTGAGCTGCACGGATCCTGATCATGAGCTGCGCAACCGTGCGTCCGGAACGGTGATCGTGGCAGCGGATGGTGTGGCTTCCAGGAGCCTCCCAGGGGGCCGCCAAGCGCGGCAGTTGAAGCTGCCCGGTTGCCGTTCACGAGCTCGCCGCAACAAGGGTCGCCTGACGGCTCGTGAGATCCAACTCGGAAGGCCGGTGCGCCGATCAGAGTCGGGGATACCAGGAAGCGCTGACGCCTGCTGAGATTCCAACGGAGAAGCCACCGCCCGGAGCCACCCTGCCACCGTCGTGCAAGTGGGAATGGCGCCCGCTCACGACGCCCAAGAACCACGTGCTCTCTCCGCAAGGAACCCCCACGATCGGCAGCGATGTCCGATGCGTCGAGGAGCATCACGCTGGACGTGTCCGCATCACCGTACATCGTGGTCATGGGGTCCTTGGAGAGGTCAGTTCCGTGGCCGTCCTGGACGACGACGCAGTCACCGCTGGGCGGGTGGCTGGGTACACCCAGTTGTGCCTCAATAAAATCGGTCGTGCTCTCCGCTCGCCTCTCTGACGGATCAGACTCGTCGACAGCTGTGAGGACGTTCCGACGGTCAGAAACGCACGTCTCACACAGTGGGAATGTTCGCCACCTTGTCAGGCTCCGCGGCTATCCTGCTCTCACCGGAGGGCACCACGGTGTTGCCGTGCCGGGTGACGGCGGAGAAATGGTTGGTGCTCCGGTGCTCCGAGCAGCCTCTATCGAAGGAGCGGCAGATGGTCTGGCGAAGTACACCTGGGTGCGCATCGTGACGACCTTTTCGTCGAACTCGTAGCTGTCGAACAAATCGGCCTCCAGGTCGTCCAAATCAATAGTCTCCTCATATATGCGCTTATCGAGGGACTTCAACTCCTCGTACCTGCTGTCGACGGCGCGCAGGTGCGAGCGGATTTGGCCGGTCGACGTAAGCGGATCCTGTAGCAGTAACTGAATAGCAGCTACGCCCCTTGTGACGGCTTCCCTCACAATGTCACGGCGGCGGCGTAGCTCCTCCATGGCAGACGGCGCGAACGCAGGCGACCGGGTGTCCTAGGCACGAGCGGCAGAAAGGGTTCGATGACGAGGCTCGCAGAATTGGGTAGCTTCCAAGGAACAGCCTAGCGTCCTCGAAGACTGCGCCGCATCAGGTCAGGTCTGCTCGTGGGTTGTCTCCCGGGTTTAACGGCACCATGAGTGTCGCGGATCGCGACGTAAGAAAGGAGCCCGACAGCCGGTCGCCCGTTCGATGGGCTCGTCACGCGGAACTGTTCGAGCACAGGCGCGAGCTGGCCCGTGCCCCCGTTCCCGTGCAGCGGCCTCTTTATTGCTATCATCATTGCCATTCTTCAACAGGGACAGCAGCTCCGTTAATTTCGGCTGGATTAGATCATTGCAGGATGATCATCGTCACCGTCTAAGGACCGGACAAAGCCAGAAAATATCTGAAGCGAAAAACAAACGTTTATCAGCCATATCTGCATGTATGCCATGGGACTACTACAATTTTTTTTTGCAGAGAAAGATGGTTTCTGCATATACCTGTTATATAGTGTAGCTTTTAAAGTCCTCGGGAAACGTATACTCTTCGAACTCTGAGCTGTGTCGCGCATGCGCAGTTGTGTAAAAGATTTTGCCGCGTCAATTCTCCGGCCCCTTGTACACCTACCGTTGCAAAACAGGAATGAATTTTGCAAACACTGGTTTCGTTATTAGTTCCCGTTGCTTTCGTGTGAAGGCACTTCGGGAGCCATGATGAGGGTCACTATAAAGACATTCACCGGGAGGCTCCGTGGCTAAGACGTTGTGCGGCCCAACCCAAGAACGTCGGTTCGATTCCGTCCGGGACGGCTGCTTCTCTGAGAGAAAAAAACGGAAAAGCCTGTGCGTAGATATTTCAGCGCACGTTAAAGATACTCAAGTTGTCTAATTAATCCCTGGCCCTCCAGCGCGGTTGGCCTCCTTGCCCAGGTGTATCTGCGGCGCATAAAACCATCAGAGTGCGAATTTTCGGTTCCGCTCACGAAACGATTGATCACACCACGTGGAGCATCGTTAATGGTGTACTGACATACAATGTTAAAGCTGAGATAACTATGTAAAAAGCTTCCTTTGAATATGGAAATATCTCCCGGGAATTTTCAACCATAAGCGTTCAGTATCATCATCAGCAGCAGCAGCAGCATATCTACGCCCACCGCAGGACAAAGGCCTCTCCCATAATTCTCCAATTACCCCGGTCCTGTACTAACTGCGACCAATTTATCCCCGCAAACTTCTTGATCTAATTTGCCCATCTATCTTTCTGCCCCCCCCCCCCCCCCTGCAACGCTTGCCTTCTCTAGGGATCCACTCTGTTACCCTTAATGACCAACGGTTATCTTGCCTTCGCATTACATGCCCCGCCAACGTCCATTCCTTCGTCTTGATTTCTACTAATATGTCCTTAACACACGTTTGTCCCCTGACCCACTCCGCTCTCTTCTTGTCCCTTAACGTTACACCTATCATCTTCCGTTCTATTGCTCGCTGAGTCGTCCTCAATTTAAAGGGGTACTGACACAAAATTTTGAAGGTGAGATAACTTCGGAGATAGATTGGTGTGAACACACATACATCATCTGCAAAATATCAGCGGCGAATACAGCCTAGAACATATTTAAAATCAATTTTGAAGTGTACGAAACGCAACTGAGCAGCCAGCAGAGGACCTCGCGGATTCGACATCCCCTGGATATTTTGTAATAAACAGCATCCAAACACGTCACGAGTTTGTGTTTGCAGCTTCCGCACTGCCGGCGTTTTTCGCCGGCTAGCCCAGCTCGCCGCTCCAATCGGAGGGCGGAGCTTCTGCTCTCGAGAACAAACGACCCGATCGTTGGCGGCGGAGGCGCCGTGATTTCGTCGCCTCATAGGGCAGCTGGCCGCGACCAAAGTTCTACAGCGATTCCGGGCACTCTGTTCTTATTACTTTTTATTTACATTGGGCGCGAAAGCGCTCCGGAGACACGAAAAACCCACTGAGCGAGCCGCACGGGAGTTGATGATGCGATGGCGGGTTGCATTAAAAATTGTCATCTGCACCGCTTACGAGAGCGGCAATGGAATATCCGCCGCAGTGCTAAGCCGAACACATCTGTAGGCGGACCTGTAGCAAACCGGCCGGCTGCTCCCAGCGCGCGTCTTGCCACCCACTGTCTCGAGCGTCGCGCGTCGTTCTTTGGCCGCGGTAGCATTTGCACTCGCACCACCTGCGTGGCACGTCCACGGTCGCTTTTAAATGCAGAGCATTTCTTTAACTCACGATGTCACCCGGCGTTGTCAGCGTGCCTCGGCGTCCGCAACAGCTGTTCCAGGTGCGCCCTCTCCCCCACTCCTCCTCTCCCGCATCACGCTACCCTCCTCGCTCTCAACAACAGGTCCGCACCCCTCCCCCTACACTATATAAAAAAATAATACTTACCGGCGCCTGGTTTCGATCCCACGACCCTGCGGGCGGAACGCAATATGGTGCTCTACCCACTGCGCCACAAAGCCGACACGGAATGGAAGGCTACGAACGCGCCTTATATCCTTGACTCATTCAAACTACGTCAAGAAGCTGCTGTTACAACGCATTCACTACCTGTGGGCGGAACGCGAGGTACATGGTGCTCTTCCCACTGCGCCACAAAACCGACACAGAATGGGAGGCTACGAACGCGTCTTATATCCTTGACTCATTCAAACTACGTCAAGAAGCTGCTGATACAACGCATTCACTACCACCAACTCCCCAAACACTAAACGTCAACGCAATACACCCACCCCCTATGCGACGCATTTACTCGAGTTCCCCTCGCGGGGAGATGGGCCCTTTTAGGGGCGAAGCTCCTAAAGCCATGGGTCTGTCCATCCCTTGTGTCTCGTGGTACGTGACCGCCGCATGCTTTCGGAGATGTCGCAAAGTGGGCCGCGTTGCACGCGCAAGAACCGGCTGCAACCGACAGCGCAAACTCGGCACCGGGAGCGCGAACTTGTCTGTGTTCGCCAACGGAGGCGCGAGCGCACGTGCACTGCGAGGGGAGATCACGCAAGAGATCACGCCACGAACGCAGGCAGTCGTTCTCGGAGATCGAACGAGACGCAAGGACCTTTGCTCGTTTCCTCTCGTCTTGTTCGGGCACAAGTTCGCCCTAAATAAAAGTTCTTTCTTTACCGTTGTGTCCCATCCTACGTGACAAATTGTGGTGGAGGGGCGGGGTAGTCCTCGATGGCGCGGGGTCTTTCACCAGGTCTGGGCCTGGGAGCATTGACTCCGAAAATAAAAGTTGATTTGTACAATGTACGCACACAGTCTTACGTCTTTCTTAATGATGTAATGGGCGAACTTTCACGGGAGAGTTACGGTTACCGATGATCTCCCCCTCTCGAGCTTCGCCCCACTTATCATCATTCATTCCGTGGATATGGCGTGATTTTTTTTAATTAGGCGGCTCACGAGATCAGTACGTGGGGGCATTCCCAGAAACTGCCGGCGATGCGGATTCGACAGTGCTACGGCAGCTCTGCTCTGCGATATCCCTCCGACGGTCACGTGGTCAGCTTTGTTCAAACAAATTCCATCGTTTCGCGGCACCCGCTGAAACCGAAACTGCGACTGCCGCATTGAAAATGCCTCTAATTAAACAACCGTCGCACGCTGAAGGAAATGAGGTTTCTACAGGTTATAAGTAGGTCACTAGCTATACTTATCGCAACAACAAAAAAAATGCAAAATTTTTGTGTCAGTGCCCCTTTAAGTTGAACCCTTTTAGTGAGCCTCCAAGTTTCTGCCCCGTAAGTGAGTACCGGTAGTATGCAGCTGTCATACACTTTCTTCTTCAGGGAATGCCTGCCGAATGCTCTCCACCCTATTCTTATCCTTCTAATTTTCTCTGTCTCATGGTTGGGATCCGGGGTCACTACTTGACCTGAGTAGATGTATTCTCGTACCACTTCTACTGCCTTGCCACCTATCTCAAACCACTGTGCTTTTCCGGGGTTATTGATCGTTACTTTAGTTTTCTGTATATTGATTTTCAGGCCTCTGTTTGTCCAGTGCGGTAAGCATGCTTTTGCAATCCGTCCTCCTAGTTACTTAACAAGGCAACGTCATCAGGAAATCTGAGGTTACTGAGCTATTCTCCATCAGCCCTTACGCCCACCTGTTCCCAGTCCAATTTTTTTAATACTTCTTGTAAACGTGCTGTGAATAACAGTGGAAAGATTGTCTCCTTGTCTGACGCCCTTCCTTATCGGTACTTTACTGCTCTCCTTATGGAGGGCGATAATAGCTGTTTAGTATAACATGCAAATCACTTTAATATAAGCACGCCCCAGGAAGCTCAGAACGGATACCCTTTCGCATCAGCATCACCATGACGCGATGAGCGCCTCGCATGGAGGAAAGAAAAGTTTAGGAGGGAGCGTCACGTGACAATCGTGAAGCTTAGTCAAAAAATAAAAAGGAAAAACCAAAGGAAAGACCACCCTCACGTGACAATCAAGCTGCAGTTGTTTGCGCGTCACGCGCACGCCCGTCCGCGCTGCGTGCTTGCGTCTGTCGGTGCCGGTCCGTCCGGGCGTCGCGCGCGACGCAACGGGCTGATCGTGGGGCGAGGTGGTTGGACGAGAGAGGCAGAGAAAGCATTTGTGTTTATTGAGATTTCGCATCCGTCGAAGTTCACGCCGCCGTCGAAGAGTTGTGTGGCGCCGGGCAAAAGTTGAGACGACAGAGTACGACATCCGGGCCTTATATTTTATTTCACAAACACTCCGCGCTTTCACGGTTCTCATAATTTTACTTTTTCAACTCTGCCGCTCAGGCCCTATTCTAGGTAACCAACCGTTTATTGTCGAGGCTGCAATCAGTCCAGAACTCAGTCTCTCCCAGGCATTCGTTTTTCCAATATATTCCTATTGCACGGATCGAGCAGTCCTTCCTGCTCCCTGCGACGTCAGTCTGTTCTTTTCGCGCCCGCCCCCAAAATCGGTGGTTCTGCACCCTTTGTTTTCCAGTGCACTGAAGGAGACAAAAACATACCACAATTGTTGTAAGGGTTCCAGGTGCCAGCGACGCAGGATGTGTCGAACGCGGAGGGAGCGGCGGTTCCGGGAAGTGGGAAGGAATGACTCGTTAAGAGCAAGCGGCCTCTGGGTCACGCTGCTCGCGTGAGGACACATTGCCTGGGGCCGCAGCCGCGGCGTCGCGTTGTTTTGGCCCGAGTGCATGGTGCAGCCATGGGAAAACATTGGTAGCCTGGCGACTCAAATGGCATTCCGAGGGCTTGGCGGCAGCTGGCTCTGGGCCCACCGCGTTTTCGTTTAGCAGGTTGTAAAACCATTCGGTCCGTCGCGCGGCTGGAGACGGGGGAGCTCGGAGCTGTCGAGTGTGGTTAGACAGTGGCCGATTTATGGCGATAGCTTTCCTTTTGTGGGCCCGTCCACCCGCGGAGTGAAGGCGTGCGAGGGGGTTCGTGCATCGGCCCGGGATGGACGCGGGAAAATGCGACGTGTCCTTTTGTCCCTACGCGCTGTTTCTGGCCCACGGTCCAATTAACGGGGACTCGCCTGTCAACGGCGGAGAATCTTGGGGACGCGCCGGGTCGTTAAGGCGGATGGTTATGGGTTTCAGCTGGCGTGGAGTGTACTTTTGGCACTGCGCACTGAGGGGAAATGCGGCGGCGCGTGTCTGCTGCCGGTCAAGCGCGGGCGACCGAAGTGGGAACGAAGCACATGTGCTCTTTCTCGAAAAAACGGCCGGTCTGTGTGCGAGAAGTGTTCCCCCTGCAGTTTCGTGGCGGTCATATTCCGGTTTGACGCAGGAGCAAGCCACGCTGTACTTCTACGACCGGCCAGACTGCGAGGGACCCAAGCGGAGCGACTACGACTTCCTCCGCTTCTCCTCGCTCCAGGAGGCCGACGCGCTGCAGGTACGTGTCCCGCTCGAGCGCAGGAAGTGGCACAGTGCGTGCGCAGGTTCATGTTTCCGAGCTAACATGACGTGTGCCAGGCTCTGGCGTTCACTGTGCGTTGAGGTCGTGAACAATGAACGCGCAACAACTCGGCGGCAGCGCCGGGAATTCGAACAAAGAGTACGACATACCGGCAGTACAGGCTGGATCTCGTCGAGCTTCGAGGCATCGGACACGTCTGTACAAGCTATCCTTCTGTATCGTGCAAGCGGGGGGAAAGCTGTACGTAAACAAGCACTTTTACTAGTACGGGCGACAACGAATGGAGCTTGCCATGCCTGATAGCTAGACGTCCTCCCCCCGGCCCTCCGGCAGCGGGATCGTGAAGCAGGTTGCCGAAAGCGTCTTCTCTCCTGTCCATAGAAGTCTTGTTCAAAGACACACTGGAGGGATGGTGCCCCTTGGGCCGTCCCACCCACTATCGGTACTAGTCAGGTAACTTATTTCAGGCACATATCTTAGCACTGCTCAGCTTTCATCACGTAACGCATATTGCTCGTGACAGAATTTCTTCGTGCCCCCCCCCCGTATGACGACCATGATGGCTTGTGGCTTGTATGCTTCGTTATAGGTTTTTTTTAACAGCAGAGCTGTTTAGGCCGACACAAATCCGTCCGGTGGAGCCAGAAAACCCCGAACACACGTGAGCGCGTGCGTCGCGACGACCGCCCGGTGTCGTCCAGGCTTGCGTGTGGTCACTCCACATGAGGAGCTCCCGCCTTCGTCGTCGTCATCTTGTAGCGACCGGGGCGCCATTGGCCCGCCGAGCCGAAGACGATGATGACGAATCTGTCTGGCCATCCCTTCACAATGCGCACGTGGAGGTGACCACCGAACCAGGTGACGAAGTGGAGGTCTACCAAGGAGAGGACGGGAGGATCGCCGCCGGAAGATGACGAAAGGGAAAACGGCGAGTGCTGCAGAATAAAACACTGCACATACTTTGCTTTAGAAAGCCGTGCAAAATGGCTATGCACTGCTGTGGTTTGGCGGCTCCGTCTCGCCTGGGATCCGCTGTCAGTGTGGCGAAAAGCTAGATCGACCGCCAGCTCTGCTGTTTCTCTACCCTTGCGAGCTGCGCAAATTCTTTTCAAATAAGAACCACCTAGGACGGATAGTACGAAATTGGGTCAGCTGTTAATTCGAAAGCATCCAGCTGACTACTTAAGGTTCAATAACAGCGCTAAGACGGGACAAAGAAAAGGCGACACGACACGCTGACTAGCCACAAAATGTTCATTTCACCGCAGCTGAATATATACCCTTCACAGGGTGTATCTTCACAGGGTGTATGTTGGTGCGTGCGTTGCTCCTTATATCTTTTTAGCACACGTCAAAGCACGCCTTGTATGTTTTAGCGCATTATATCTTTTTAGCACACCAGGGAAACTTTCGAGGCCCACGTTATCCATACCCAAAATCACAATTTCGTCAGCATGGTGTCAATTGACTCGCCTGAAAAAGGGAATTCGTAAGTCATGGATCGTAATCTTTGCGCATGTGCATCATTTTATAGAAGTGAGTCCTTACCTTCACACTTTTAAAATTTTTGTGTGCTTTATTGTTTTATGTGTTTCCCAGGGCATGTAATCAGCTGCAGTGAAAAAAAAAAACCTTTGTTGTTAGTCAGCGCCCACTCTCGTCTCGCCTTTTCTGCGTCCCGTCTTAGCGCTGTTTAAGTATGTATCAACAAGCCCGCATTAACAATGTTTTTCAGTTAACTATGTGGCTGGAAAATCCGCCGTACTTGGCTTACGAAATGGCCGTCAGCTCAAAGAATAAAAGACAGATTAAGGAACACTCGCAGCGACGCCACGTTTGCCAGGAAGCTGAAAACGTAAGCAATTGTAAACGGAACCACTCGAGCTGAAGAGAAATCTGGGTAAGTTTGACTCTGGGTGAGACTCGAACTAAGGACTTCTTTAATACGAGACAAGCACGCAACTCCTGGACCACCACAGATTTGTTGCTGTGTGGACGATCAGCGGCCTAGCTGCGCTACAACTGACGTTACCTTGCCAACGTCGGTTTCTACACTCTCCAAGTCAGCTCTCTTAATGCACTCTGTCTCAAAGTCAGCTCTCTTTGTGCGCTCTGTCACCTCCGTGGCTCTCTGCTTTATAAAGCTGTAGACTGGGCTAGTTGGTAATTCATAGTGAACAAATGTAGCGCAGCAGAAACACAAGACACAGAAAGAATACACACGGACGAGCGCTCACTTCCAACTGATTCTTTATTCGCTAGACGGCCAATATATGTGCTTAGCCTTAGCAGAAACAAAAAAAAGACGTAGGAAACAACAACAAAACATAAAAAAAACTGACAAAGAAAGATCGAGTACACCCAACACGTCTTGCCACCACGCCTTGACAGCCAGTCTCTTGGCTCAGTCTGAGCGCCTAGGCATAGCGGGGTACCCTCGCCCATTGCTTATCTCTGTAGCTGAGACTATGCGCAGGAAACAGAAAAGTAGAGGTACTGACCGCGGGACACAAGGTCAAGCTACACCGGAAACACGTGAGAGAGTGGCTGTGATTCCGTATATGCACTCCGTGTCCCATCGCCTTAAGAAAATGCGACAACGTGTTAACGTGAAAGTTGTTTTCAGCGCTCCCGATAAGTTGTCCCGGTTGGCCAGCACCACCTGTCCCGTTAAGCGACGTGGGGTCAAATGCACTGTCAAACACAGCACACAGTTCGTAGAATGTGCTCAAAATGTAGTTTATAGAATTCCTTTGGCGTGCGGCGCGAGCTACGTGGGACAGACTGACAGATGTCTCAATGAGCGTCTACGCGAGCATGCCAATAAGGTGCGCAATGGAAAGGAAGGTTTTTTGGCACAGCATGTCAGCACGTGTAGGGATTGCACTGCGCAGCTCTCTAGCACCACAGTTGTTGAGATAATCAAGGACAAGCAAGCGCGCTTAATCAGTGAGGCAGCTCAGATGGCGCGGGAGAAAAACGACTGTGTTAGCAAACCGTCGGTTGCGTTATCTGACCGTGAATTACATTTTCTGCAATGTGATGCGATACGCGACAGGCCACTGTGATTGTGGAGATGTTTGACGCGTGTTGGGTGTACTCGATCTTTCTTTGTCAGTTTTTTTTATGTTTTGTTGTTTCTACTAAGGCTAAGCATATATATTGGCCGTCTTGTGAATAAAGAATCAGTTGGAAGTGAGCGCTCGTCCGTGTGTATTCTTTCTGTCTCTTGTGTTTCTGCTGCGCTACATTTGTTCACTCTCTGCTTTATCTCTCTCACTCTGTCACAGAGCGGCGTGACGGCGCATAATTTTTTCGGGGCGCCTAAATCTTTTTACCTGCTCTCAGTGCGAAAGCCTGGCGAACTATGAAGCTGGGTATCATTTACATACTCGTCGACACAGCAGCAACGCTCTTTTACCGTCTTTGATTTATCTTTCCCGCCGTAATCCGTCCTACTCCACCTTAACCAATTTTAATCAACCGTAAACCCTACCTTAATCAATCTTAATCCACCTTAATCTGTCCAATTCATCTTAATCTACGTTAATCTATAATACACCCTATTTTTCTCAATCCACCTTCTCCCGCCATATTCAGCCTTAATCCATGTTAATCCACATTAGCAATCATTACTATCAGTCGCCAATTAATCAATATTCTTTCTAATTCATCCATCCTAATGCACCAAAATTCGCATTATTACATCCTTATCCAGCTTAATCGCACCTTCCTAATTATTACTATCAATCACCAATCAATCACTCCTAGTTCATTTTAATCCACCTTATTTTATCCTGATTCATCCTAATCTACCTTAATCTCAGCTAAATAATCATTACCCGCAATCAGTAATCAATTATTGCTTAACTTTGGTTATCACTAATCATCTCTGATACACGGCTGGCATGCTTTAGTTCGCTGCCGGCCTTCCTTGGTTCACTTGGGTTGTGCATAATTCGGGTCGACGCCGGGGTCATTCGAGGTCCCCGTTCTTGTGAGACATGTAAAGTAATGCACGTACACCACAAATCTCGCCAGCAGTCTCGCTTGTCCTGCAGCTTCTGTGGGGAATTTTGCAACAGGAGGCTGCAGCGAGTCTGATGTCGATGCTGTAGTCCATATAATCGACATCGGGGAAAGCGTCGTCAGCAAGCCTAGCCGAAAGGAACGCTTTAGCGCCCTCGTCCCGTAATAATGTGCTGGAGCCTTGTGATTTTGCGGAAGTTTCGCAGTCATTCGGAGTCTCTTCACCCGGTTGAATTACTTTGAAGTTCTTCCCATCACCCCTCTTGAGCCTTGGCAGATCGTTTGCCAAGCCAGGCTCGCTGCCAGGCTGACTTCTCCTCAGCGTAAACAGCAACAGCGTCAGTGTGTGCTGCCCCATGCGCGGAAGCGTTTCCCACCGAACTGGGTCCCTGCCGCAGCGCCTGCTGACCCGCAGCCTGGGCGTGCGGGGAGAGGTGCGCAAGACTCGCGACCTGTTCCTGGTGGGCCAGACGCGGGTGCACGTGGACTCCGTCGATGGACTCGGAGACTTCATGGAACTCGAGGTGGGTGCCATGGAGGGCCGTGGAATCCTCAGAGCGAAGCAGTTGACAGGGAAGTCTCTGGCAGATGCGTTTAATCAATACTTTGTAGGTGTTTCACACCCTGCTACTGTGAAGAATGACGTTGAAAATATTGCGCATAACAGCAGCTCTATTTTCCTGAAACCAGTTAATGAGGCTTAAGTAGTCAATATAATTAATAAATTAAAAACCAGTACGGCTAAAGACATCGGTGGCTTCCAAATTAAACCCATAAAGTACACCTCCGATTTGCTCGCACCTATGCTTACCCACATTTTTAACCTGTGTTTGTGTCAGGCTGTTTTCCCACGTAAAATGTAAGTAGCCCGTGTAGCCTTACACAAAAAAGGAAACAAAAACGACGTGGCCAATTACCGTCCCGTGTCTATACTGCCGGTCATGTCAAAAGTGCTAGAAAAAGTTATTTTACATCGTCTTGCAGATTTTGAAGAGAAACACAGTCACACAGTCTCTTATACCTGTGACACACGGCAAGTCTAGATCTCCTTTAAATTAAACCCCTTTCGCCACGCCAAAAGACATTTTGTGGAAAGGAGTGGCGCTCCTGACACACAGCAACCCCCGATCTCCTTTACGTAGTTGCTGTAACTGACACACCAAAAAAGTGGCGCTAGCAGTTCTGTGGAAAAAGCATGCGCGATAACAAAAATGAAGTGCGGCTAATAGACCTTCTTTATTATTTTAGATAGGAACTGTGCGTTTTATTCTTGTTGAGAAAGAATAAATGGGTAATTTCACATATTTGTATTAAACAGCAACGATGGAGTGCTTTTTAGCCTATGTTCCGTGCCTAATCTGGCAACAGTGGGAAGATGTTTACAGAAATACATTACGATTGGGCTTGTTTGGTGCAATTTATTTCATTGCAGTTTTAACAATTTACGAAAGTATTATGAAATCGCATTTGGTCTCACTAAGTTCTGGGAAGCTTATGATTTGCAAGCGCCTGCTTACGCTGCTGCGCCGCTAGCTGCTCCTTTTCGTGCGGGAAAGGAGATAGGTGAACACCCCTTACGGGAAATGCCCGTTTCGGTGAAGGAGATTCTCCTTTGTCGTGTGTCACCGAGGCGAACGCCGTTTCGGTAGCAGTCCTTCTCTGCAAAGGCCTTTTAGGCGCCCGTGTGTCAGGGGTATTAAACTGCTCACAGTTTGGCTTCCGCAAAGGAAGTAGTACGGAGTTCGCATTGCTCAAACAAAAAGAGTCAATTTTGGCCGCGCTTGAAGAAGGAGAGGTGGTTCTTGGGCTGTTTATTGATTACTCTAAGGCTTTCGATCACATAAATCACGAAATTCTAATGAAAAAGCTTGACCGTTATGGTTTTCGAGGGAATGCCGTGCGCCTAATTAGGTCTTATCTGGAACACCGCAAACAAATAGTTCATATCGACGACTGTTTTTCCAATCTACTGCCTTTATCTTCTGGTGTACCACAGGGGAGCACCTTGGGACCATTTCTTTTTAATGTCTATAATAATGGCGTGGTCAGCATTAGCCCTAGCGCTGAATTTATTATTTATGCTGATGACACCAGCATATTTTTACGAGGAAATTCAGCGGACGAATTAGTTGGCGAAGCAACTTTTGTATTAGAAAATCTAAATAGCTGGAGTGAGAAAAACCACCTTAAAAAAAAACACGAGCAAAACCAAAATTGTAATATTCAGAAGTAAAAATAAGAAGGTTACATTAACGCAACAAATACTTCTGAATTCGACCCCGGTTCATATTGTACCCAACATTAAATCACCAGGAGTGGTCTTCCAGGGAAACCTATCTTGGAACGAGCACATCGACACAATATCAAGTAAGTTATGTCAAACAGTGGGGCTAGCTTACCGGAATCGCCTGATTCTTCCGAAACATATAATGGTATTAATTTACAGCTCTTTATTTTCCTCAAGAATAAACTATTGCCATCTAGTTTGGGCATCCACTGGTCAAGCAAACATACAAAAAATGTATTAGATGCCACGCATCTCATTCACCCGCCTTGTCCCTCCATCCGGCGTCGGCGTCGTTGTTGTCGGCGTCCGCCTCTCCCCCATTCTCCTCGCCGCGCCAGCTTCGCTCTCCGCCGCTCACCCCCTCTCCTCTCCGATAGCGAACACTATCTCGCGAGGAGAATTGGATTGGATTCGATTGGATTGGATTGGATTCGATTGGATTAAAGTGGATTGTGTTGCGTCATAACCGCGGCAGACGCACTGGCGCCGGCGCGTCCCCTCACCGTTATGCGCGCTATAAAACGCGGTGCCTGCGTCGCTCCGCTCCATCGTTCCAGCGCCGTTCCTCCGCTGTCCAACGCTGCAACGTGAGCCCCCTATGCGTCGCATCTACACAGGGGTTCCCGCGAGGGGAGGTGGGAGTTTTAAATGCAGAGAATTTCAGTAACTCACGATGTCACCCGCGTTGTCCCGTCGTAGTCCCCACCGTCGTTGTCCGCACCCCTCCCCCTACACTATATAAAAGAAAATACTATCCGGCGCCAGGTTTCGATCCCTCGACCCTGCGGGCGGAACGCAATGTACTGCGCCACAAAGCCGACACAGAATGGGACGCTACGAACGCGCCTTATATCGTTGACTCATTCAAATTACTGCTGACGAGCGCTCTCTCGTCAGCAGTTGCCACAAGTGCAAAAACATTAACGTAACGCAAACTACTTAACGTCGTGCGCCCCCGGAAATGCTCTGCATTTGATCGTGCCCCTCGCGAGGGGGGGATGTTTCACTGCGTCGCCATGCGAACAGTTTGCCACGCTTTAGTTTCAGTTCTTTCTTTGCTGGGGTGCCGACGAGCGGCGCCACCTCCTCGCACTTCGCCGCGGGAGAATCCGCGGCGGGGGCGAGAGATGGCGCTGGCGTCTCCGCGGCCGCGTCTGCGGCCTCCGCGGGCACCGGCGCCGGCGCGGGGTCATCGCCCTTCTTTAAAAGTTTAGTTCGCACGCCACGCAGGAACATTTACATGCGCATCCGGGATGCTCGTGAATTTTTTTGTCCTGTCGACGATTTTCAAGCCTCAGACATCAGCTCCTTGAGGTGCCGCTTCATCGCCTGGGGTTGGCATTATCAGTGCCGGCTCTTTTATCATTTGGGGCTTCATAAACTGGATATGGCCGCCGGGATGTTTGTTCTGCTCTTCTGCGCTTCATAGAAAATTCCAAAAGATTCACAACCTAATTCGTATCTTATTCTGATACCTCACCAGAGCCCTCCAAAAGAATCCATTTCCGTTTTTCCCTACAAAAAAGGTTTCTACGTGCTGTAGAGACATGCCTTCACATTATCACACCTGCCCGTTGTTTGAAAAGTACAGTCTAGTGCCTTTTGAGAAGATGTACAACTTTAGGTTAACGAAAGCCTATAAACATGAAATAAAGAGGAAACATGTATTCTTGACTGAACTTGCCAACCTTAAAATAAATTCTCAGCCTTATAAAACGCGAAACTGCGATATTTGGAACGTTAAAACTTGTAGAACAACATATAGGCGACATATGCTAGGAAACAGGCTTCCGAGGCTACTCAACGCTTTACACGAACTTAACTTTCAGCTGGAAAGCAACACTTTCAATGCAATACGTACCTTTCTTGCAAATAATTACATTGACACAATATAATAGCTCGCGCATATATATATATATATATGTGTGTGTGTGTGTGTGTGTGTGTGTGTGTGTGTGTGTGTGTGTGTGTGTGTGTGTGTGTGTGTGTGTGTGTGTGTGTGTGTGTGTGTGTGTGTGTGTGTGTGTGTGTGTGTGTGTGTGTGTGTGTGTGTGTGTGTGTGTGTGTGTGTGTGTGTGTGTGTTTGTGTGTGTGTGTGTCAGCTATAGTGAATATGTCGGTGTACGCTAGGCATGGCGATTTATAACCAGCTTTCCTTTCCTTTCCTTTTATTTCCTTTCGGTCATGTATTGAATGATTTGTGTAATTACATATGTATAGCGTACTCTATATATATTATAGAGTAATGTAAATCTGTATGCATGTATTATGAAGGTAATCTATATGTATTGAGTGATTTAGTACATCCGTCGGTGTACATTTTCTTTTGTATATGGTTTGTACGCAAGGCATGACTATTTATATTGGGCTCGCATTTTCCTTCGGGTCCTGTATTGAGTGATTTATCTGTGCAGTACACATTTTTTTCTTTCTTTTTGTTCTTTTCCTTCTCTTGTTGTTGTTATTGTTGTTGTGTTCGTCAGTTTTTTTTACATTGGTTTAATGGCGCAAGGGATGCCATATTTCTACGCGGCTTATTATTTTTTTTTTTGTACTGTAGAACGCTGTTGCACGCTGGTGCCAAAACGGGGGCCCGCAGCTCCGTCAAGCTGTCCTTGAGATGGCTTTTTCTGCCGGCCTCCGACATTGTGTACTATGTACATGATGTCGACAAAGTTCATTGTTCATTACCTGACCTACCACCTCTACCTGGTGACACCCGGTAGAGGTGGTAGGGGGGGACAGTTGAACAGAATAATGGCAGCCTCTTGTGAAGTCGATCCTTCGCGTTATTGGTGCAACGTTATGTGGTCGCAAAAGTAAAGGACGAACAACCAAGGTGTCTAACAAGTGGAAAGAGCTGCAGTTTGCAATGAATTCGGCAAGTCTGAAAGAATCGGGAAAACTTAAGTTAACTTTTTTTTTTTTAGGGGGGGGGGGCGGAGGAAGGGAGAGGGAGGAACCGACATTTTGATTTTAATAAGCGACAAACCTACATTTGGGAAAATCTCGGGGACTCGACTGGCTGGGACGGAAATATTCGTACAAATCGAAATTCATAGAATGAAAGCCGAGCTAACGAGCACAAATACCCAAATACAATGCATATCATTCCCCTGCTTGCACCTGCGGAAGTCGGTTGCCCGTTTCATGCCTTATTCGCTACCTTAAGTTCTCCTTAAAGCTTAGAAAAGGCGCACCGATCCTGTTACCCGCACAATAAATCCTCTTGGCTGTGCGGAGATAAGCTTTCTTGACGTATAGCGACTACCGACCACGCGCGGCGGATCTTGGCACGCGCCCGCACCCGTTCTGACAGCAAGCCACGTGCTTTTGGCGGCAGGGAAGGCGCAGGGAGGTCAGCAGGACTGTTCACTGACTGTACGCGCTTTTTTGGCGCCGTGATCGCTCGCAACATGGCGTTTCCATCGCGGTCGTGTAACCGCGGATCGTGTCAACTAGCGAACGGACCGCAGCTGCGTTTTTTAAAGACGATAGTCTTTCTTGGGCTACTTAAACCCAGAAATTTTGGTCTGTCTGTATGTCTGTCTGTCCGTCTGTCTGTCTGTAACTCGATTCAGCCACCCGGCCAAAGCAAAACAATGCCTGCACAATAGTCTTATATAGTCACAGCTAAATCTACCCGTCTATGTCCAGTGTAATGTTCATACTTGTCAACATTGTTGAAGAAGAGCAAGACATTACGCAAATATGAGACAACAAATCAATACAGAAGTGATATTTGCAGTGTTCCTTTATAAAAAAAATCAAACATGCTTGACTTTTGCGAAATTAAATACTTCATCAACTGCAGAAAAAGAATTCACTCCGCCGTCGCCTGCTGTCGCCCGCGCCACTATAGCTTCTGGCGCCATTTTAAGAAATCAACCGGCAACAGTTACGAAAGGTTCCACTAGGTAGGTTCCACGTTCTGCTTGCAACGCACGTGGAGTAGGGAAACGCGGTTCTATAATCGTTGAAGTAGGGCGCCTGGATTCACGTGCGTCTTCGCCGTACGGCAGCGTTCGCATCGAGACACCGGGTTTGGAGCAGTGGAACCCGGGAAATTTAAAATGATTTAAGCAAACCTTTGTCGTCTTTACCTTGGGAGGAGCGCGACACAAGAGGAACAACAGAGAAGTGAGCGGGAATGTGAAGGGAGGCATTTACTTCGCAAAAGCCGATAAAGACTATCGTCTTTTGACGGCATTTGCAACGAGAGGAGCAGATACGCGGCCAATTTTTTTAACAGCGGATCTGTAGTGTGGCGCGTAACGTGTTTTCAAAAACACCAATAATATGCCGAGCGCTCTTAAGCGCGTGCCTCGCAGAGACCGCCGCAGTGGCTGTAGCAAAAAAAAAAAGAAACTGGCGGAAACCCTGAGGAGCGCTTCGCGTTGCCTAGCAACCAACAACGCCACAGCTGGCGCAACACTTTCTCCGCGGAACCTGGACGCGACTCCAGGAGCGCCTAAAATGCAGGAACCTTAGGAGCGCCGTGTATGCGTCGTGCACGTACGCGCCGCCGCGGTGCCCCAGCTGTCGTCAAGCGCTACCGCGCATGTAATGCTTGGCATGAGGAACACCGCGGGTGCATATGACGATGACCACTACTATCACAGTGCAAAGCGACGACGGAACATGCAAATAAAGGATTAAAAACTTGTAAAAATGCGTGGTGATGTGTCCTTCAGTGCCCACGTAGAAAGAAATCGTGCAGCTTCGCTATGGTTCAAGCCTTGCGCGACTTAGTGCAAGCTTCGACAGTTTTTTTTTTTTCTGTCTATAGCAGGAACAAAGTTCGTTCTTTGAGGGTTAACAGTTTTTCTTACCCCGTGAAAAAGTGGCAGAAAGAGCTACGCAATCTTCCCGGAATGCATGCGACTTCAGAACCACCGGAATGACGTCGCGGAAAAATTCGTCGTTTTCAAACGACAATTGAGTATAGGATGTATTCATTGGCGTGGAATGCATGCAGGCAACCATGTGAGTACGCCGCCATATCCCTGGCCAAGCGCCTGTTGCTAAGGCGACGCTGTGCGCATGGTCCCCAGATCAGGCACCCCTCTTCTCCGTGCCTTCATAGCGGCCAGACAGGCCGCGGGCCGTGACGTGACCTCGTGTTTCCGTGCAAGGTGTGTGCGAGTGGTTCGATAGTCAGTTGTACCGCGATAGCGTTGGTTACGCAAAAAGTCACGGTTCCGCTCATTAGTGTGACAACCTTATCTGAATTCAACCCCAGCCTCCACGCACACCTACGAGCGAATGCGAGTCGGTCGTGGCACAAAGGTTGCAACGTGAACGCAGTGGTCCGTTTGACAGCAGTAACTGCATCATTTCCAACTGTTGCCCACTCAACGAAAAGTAATAACTCGACGCCAACTACCGTTGAGCGCAGCACAGTGCGGTCTACCTATCACCAGACGCGTGTGAAGTCGCCGCCGCAGATGAGCTCATCGCCAGTCGCCGCGCTCTAATGTCAGGGGTAAGTTGGTTTGCTGAGTGTGAAGCATTCAGCGCTCGAGAAAGCCAGCGCTATATCGGCGTGCGCGTGAAACATTTCTCCAAAGAAATTATTCGGTTTTTAAAGCAAAGCTTTTTACCTCTACCCTCCAAGGGTTCTTTCGCGACCGTTGGTGTCACCAGAAAACTCCTGCGAACAAATAAAAGAATTTACTGGCACCGCCGGGAATGGAACCTGGAACTAACAGACTAACAAAGCGAGAGCCCGTTGTCTTACCGATTTAGCTACGAGCCCACGCGAAGACGGGGAAGACAGGTGGTGCACTCACCAAGCACATTTACGGGTTTACCCCCTGCGTTCTCGCTGAAAGCCAGTTGAAAGCGGCACGCGACCACTCACGCCCGTCTAGCGGCCCTGTACGCACCTTGCTCATTTGTTAAGAGATACAAAAATAAATGGAACCTCACACCAATGCATGGCATTTCACTTCTAATACGCCAGTGTTCTAAAGCCTGTGGCCTTTAGTGTTCACGTAAAAAATCACAGCTCCTTGTCGTCCGCCCGCACGCTAAACCAAGGAATACATTCAAATACTCCTCGATGGCCAGGCCATCACTCCAAGCCCCAGCATCACGATCCTGGGCCTACATCTCGAGGGTAACACCAAGAGTGACGTCTCCTTGCAGCGCTTAAAAACAGCATTAGTCAAATCATACACATGATCAGGCGAGTTGCCACCAAGAAGCGAGGCCTAAATGAATCTGGTACCTTTCGATTAATTGAAGATTTTGTCCTCTCGAGAGTCCCTTACGTCAATCCCCTGTCTCCTTCTCGACAAGGAAGACATAGAGATGCTTTATATATTGATTAGAAAAGCGGTTGAGCAGGCCATGAGTGCGTGAGTGCATGAGTGCGTCCACACAGGCTGGTTAGCAGAGCTGATAGAAGGCCATCTTTCTAACCAGAACGTCCGACACAGAACTGCGATGGGTAACCGGGTGCTTAACCAGATTGGCTGGGAAGCCCAGAATGTCACTCCGCTTGACATACTCCCAGACTCTTAGTGACTAAAACTAAAGATGCTCCCTTTGCTTAGAAATATGAACCCCTCACATGACGAGGGTCACCGAAAAGCACGGGCTCAAGCGCTAAACACCACCCTCGGTGGGTATCATGCAGTTATCTACACAGACGCCTTCAAACATCGAGGGCAGCAATACGCCATCATCGTTGCTACCTCCAGAACCAACCTCCTCGCGAGTACCTCGCTTCGTACCCAAGAAAATACGGCAGCAAAAGAGGCAGCCATCACCTTGGCTCTCATTCACCCAGGGGTTCGGAGGGTAGTCACCGATTCCCAGCAAGCCTACTGGAATTACCAGTCGGGTTGGGTGTCCTGACCTGCACTGCGCGTTCTAAAAAACCACTCCCCAAACGGTTCCATGCAGCTCATCTGGACACCCCCTCACGCTTCAATGGCGGGCAACAAATACGCCCACCCAACAAGCCTGCGCTTTTACCTCCCGTGCTATGGAGCTGCACGAGGACAGTCACCCGCTTGTCACGTTCAGGGAGATAACCCAGCATTATCGCCTTCTGAGACAGACCGTACCTTCGCCTTACCCTGATCTTTCCAGAGAACAACAAACTACCCTACGGCTCATACAATCCGGGCTCCTTGCCACAGCCTACGCGTCTTCCCTTAATGTATCCGAATCGCTACTGCGCTGAATGTAAATTTTGCTCAGAAGTAGGAATACTCTGCTCCGTAATCGGGGTGTGCGACCTTAGCCCTGAACACCCTCCTCTCTTTCCGTCAACTACCCAACAAGAGCAATGGGAGATGCTGCTGTCCAGTCCCTCTCTACCTACCCAGCTTCAGCGGGTGGACAGAACACAGGCCGTGCGGACTGCATATGGACCCCGCAGAAGAAGGAATCACTTCCCAGGGCTGCACTCTGGGCCGTTCAGAAATCTGAACACAAGTATTTCTTCCTCCTCCTCCTTCTCTGCCGCAAATCTCGTCGCCTCCGTCCGCGGCGCAGAGACGGAGAAGACAGATCGTCTAACACCGGGTTGGAGCTTACTTTGATTTTATAAAAAAAAGTTTTCACTCTTGTGCTACACCAATACACTCAACCAAACACCGTTCATGCATCATGCATTGATTTAACCTTACCAAGAATATCTCTTTGAAGCAATAAATGGTTTGGTTAAGTGCATTTCACTTCTCTCTGGTTTTACTATTTGTAGAACGATGTCAGTGAATTTAAGTGACGTCGCATGGGTAATCGTTATGGGTGCAGTTTACAGCTTTGCTTTCCAACCACATTCCCGGGGTGGATTGGCGCGATTTTTTTTGTACTCAACCACGTATTACAGGGCACTTATTATACATAAAGTCGCGGATAAGGTGCCGGTGCGCTTGCGTCGACATCCGCGGCGGCAGCCAACTGCAGCGTCGGACTGATGCACGCCGTTCGCAGCCGCGGTTTCATCCTTCGGTGATGCGAAGTGCTCGAGGGCAGGTAGAGCGCCACCACATAATGTGAGTGCGATTAATAATATATCCGTTGAGGCAACTACCGATAATCGGGTTGAAACGCAGCAGACGATGGACGCTGGTGTTTTTTTTTTTGTTTTTTTTTTTTTGCTGCGAGACGCGGGCGCAAAGCGCATGCGCTGGCACAGTGGCCGCCGACATGGCGTTTTTCAGCGTTGCCAAGCGGAGAAATCACCCGCTAAACTTTTCAATGAATACCACCTGTACTTCTGAGTTAGTGAGTGCAACCAAGCTTGCTAAAATTATCGTTGCATTATAATGGTCGTACTGTAATGCAGGAAATGTGCATTACAGCTCTTTTACAGCCTCTGCCCTGATCCGAAGCTTCCAGCCGATGAATGGCAAGCTCGTGAAAATCTCTATTGACAAATGGCTCAAATAAGTCATGTCTTGATTTGATGCCAGGTCGTTTTAGTAAGCGGATTCGTTGGCCTCAGGCATCGGGGCACCCCGTGCAGTTTAACGTCCGATGCGGAATCGGTTCTGCAGATGGCAAAAAGAAACCAGGCAGCACTAGAACGAACCAGGAAACCAGGCAGAAACCAGCAGCACCAGAAAAGAGCCAGGCAGCACTAGAACGCAGCACAATGAGACGGCGGTTACTGTGATTCCCTGTATGTGTGCATGTATCAAATATCGCACAGTGAGAGTTGTACCTCCTGGGCCCACAAAAATTGCCTCTGTTTGAGAGTAAACACAACAGAAAGAACCCCGCAAGGCATGCAAGCTGTTTTGTGAGCTGCGTTGAAGGCGTCGTCTTCTTCGGTGCCGTTGTCTTGCGGGGGAAATTGTGCAATCCAAACAGGGAGATGCCTAAATTAAAGTTTAAAGACCCACTATGACGCACAGAATGGGATTTCTGGCCCCCTAGGACTCCACTGTAGGGATTGCGACTGCGCCCCAATCCGTCCCTAAGCCCATTAATGCCGGAATTATGAAATAGGCCACAAAAAATTCTTTTTTTGTGTGTTTCGGCTTGAAACAGACACCGTGATTACATACTACAGTTGTATTGTCTGGGATGCAACTTAATCGCTGACTTTTAGGTTTGTCGCGAATCCGCGACAACCGGCACTTAAGCCAATATCTGGAATGCAACTTTATCGCCTAGTTGGTCTTTATCGCCTACTTGGGCCATCCCTTTGTTTGGGTTTTTTTTTTGCGTTGCAAAAAGATTGGCCTGCTGGACGATGTGATCCAGTAAGCTGTCATCAAAAAAACTCTGAAATATTCAATAGGTGCTCGCACAGTGTCATTTTCAGGAAGAGTGGTATTCCAGGATGGTATTTCCCGCTGTACTTGACAGTCTGTTTTTTTTTTCTACTTCACTGTCTGTTTTGCAAAGGCAGTTGGCAAAGGCACGACGTCACCGTTTTCATCTTCACTGCTTTGACGGAGGCTCTCCCAAGGGCGCAGCTCGTGCTTGTGCATGAGGATCGTAGTCAACATCGTTGTCATCGCTGTCACTAAGTCAGCTATCGTCACTGTTATCCTCAGGTGGCAGGCGTGTGCGAAGCACTTTTCTTCCATACAACGATCCGACATCCATCCTCTGCCATAAAATAAAAAAACCGTCATACCTGCAATCACCGCAAACTGCCTAAATGGCCCAGTGTCGCGAATTCGCGACATACCACGAAAGCAAGAAGCATGCAACAAGAAACGAATTTTTAGACAATGTAACACCTCATGGGCGGTCTCCTAAATGCATGCAAATAGAAAAAAAATTGGTAGGCCTTGTACTCATTATGGTTAGGCAGAAAACGACGAAGAAGAAGTGAGAGCTGTCGCACGTGGCGCGCGCAGTCAACCGATGGACATACTGGGTTTAATTTTCAACACCTTATACCAGATGGTGCTACATGTCTGGAGCGCAACCACCACCTCTTTGCCGCAAACACATCACAGCCGCCGCTGAAGGCAGGAAAGGTTTCGCGAGTTGGTTGGACAGCTTCATTCAGTATGTCGCGAATTCGGGAGAACCGGCATTAAAGGAGAACCGGCACAAAGGCTACAGTGAAAAGCTAAATCAATCAATCAATCAGGCTTATTTACGCGACTGGAACAGCCAAAGGCCCGAGTGCTGGAGCACGAATAGTTACATAAAAACAAAATACAAGAACCGTATTGCAAGAAACGAACAAGCGACAAGACACGCACAAATTGAAGTAGTGAAGATGACATAAGTAAAACACAGGTGGAGTGAAAGGTGGGCACAGGTAAAAAAGAAGAAAAAGAGGCTTTGTGGCTCTGCTTGTTGTAAAGACCGCACAACAAGCAGAACAACAAGTTTGACAGTAATACGACAAAAACAACGGCAAGAGTATAGAGACAAATGATGAGACGAACAACTCACAGGAAACAGTTTCAAAAGTAGGCAACTATCAGTTGGCTGAAACCACGGAGCAAGAATTTCTTCTTCGGAGCAAGAGATACTTCTTTCTCCGTGGGTAAAGCAGAACCGCGGAGAAACTAATAATAATAATAACAATAATAATCATGCGAGAAATCATGGAGACCGCGAGAATGAAACGCATAAAAGAAAATAGTAGCATGCCCTCTATCACCCCCTCCCAAAAAAGGGATCCGTTTTTTGGCCCTGGGATAATTCAGCACGTGCTTGTGGCGCAGCACGGTGGTGCAGTGTAGCGATAGTTCGGAAAAAATGTAGCAATCCTGTCAGTAGTGTTTTCCTTGTATTTGTTTTTACTGTCAACGCATGTATTTTGGGAAATGAATTCCGGTGTAAGCCAGGGCCGCCAGCCTGTCGCCTTGGATGGCACGGGAATTCACGATAAACTTACGCACGATAAACCTTCACGATAAACTATCGCGTATTGCTGAGCATTTGGTCAGCAATATGCGGTAGTTTATCGTGAAAGTTGTCATGTGTACTCAACTGCTCATGCGCAATGGTCATGGGATGCTTATTCAGGCCATATATGTGACGTGTTCGGAGTAAAGGTTTCTTTGTGAGAATGCGTTGGTCTCCGTGTTCCCCTTTTTGGGTTGTGTCTGTTTTCCCTCGTAAGTTCAAATCAACTGCATCACCTTTCCGTTTTATTTCACATTAGGGAGCTGTGGTGATTCTCTCTGATGCAACCGGATGTCGGTATACCCTCGCACGCAGGTGGTCCTGGATGAGACGCAGAGCACGGAAGAAGGCCAGGCCATAGCCGACAAGCTTTGCGAGCAGCTGGGTGTGGACAGGCAGGGCCTCATCTCCGGCTCGTACATCGACATGCTGCCAAACCAGACTGTGTGGGAATAAAGCTTGGGCGGTGGAATGCTGTCGTCTTGGCGTGTAGGCTACAATTCCATCACGCGTGGGTGCACGTGGGTAATGTGATGGTGGTTCGCGACGAAGTATATCCATTCACGAGAGCTTCGTATAGGAGATGACTGCCCTTGGAGCACTGTTGGTTTTCCCGTGCGTCGTGCCAGCTCCACAACGGCAGGCCGTTGAAGACCAAATGGTGGTGCCTGAGAGTCTTGCAGGTAACGGGAGAGCACGTTGGAAATCGCAAGGCCTGAACCGAGTGGGTGTAAAAGGTGGGAGGGGAGCCAAGAAAACGTGCGAGTGCAGGATTTTGAGAGGAATCTTGTGGAATCTGCTGCAAGTGCCAGCGGTCATTTCAATGTTTTAATGTATCATAAATACACAGCGAGGTATGAGTCTTCGATGCTGCAAACGTATATGCGCAGAACGTCCCTTTGTTTGATACTGCACTAAATTGTTTTTTCAAGGCGAAGCTTTATATGCCCAGGCGAAAGGAAAGTCCGGTGGTCCCGTATACAGAAAACACCTCCGGCGCAAACCCATAGGCGTTCACGAAAAAAAAAAACGGATTGGAGAGCAGTTAAAGGTAAGAGGAGAGAGTTTGGCAGGGCATTATAAATGGCTCTCGTCTATGGACACATAAGCGGAACGTTGCATCGGAGGGAGCGAACGGGCAGCGTCAACATGGCAATGGCAAACACCTTCCGCACGTTACTTCGAAAGGGGCAGATCACGCGTCATACATAAAACACCGGGCGCACGTTACAGCTTCGCTGGTTAACCATCTGCGCAAAGTGCATGGCCGCATTTTTTAAATTTTTCTTTAAGCTCCCAAACTTTTCCCTAGCTTCCCCAAAATAGCTTTCTTCCAGATGTCGAGGGATGCAAACCCGCCAATATTCTTGCTGCGTGATATCCAGGTTTAAGCCTGTGACGTTGCTCTAAATTCCATTTTATTCAAAATGACGTGATGTTTGACGGCATGCATTAACACTGCTCATAAAGCTTCACCAAGACCGCGACACGATCATCAAAGTGGAATCGATGTACAGTGCCGCGCGTAGCTGTTAAAACACTGAATATAGAAAAACAGCGCTAAAACGGGACAAACGAACGTGACAAGACTGGGCGCTGACAAACAACAACGAGTTTTATTTCGCCGTGGCGGAATATATACCCTCGGAAAACACAAAAAGAAAGAAAGGGAGACAAACATTCAACGAATACACAAGGCGCATGTGCGAAAATAACATTAATTGATCAAGATAACTAAGTTCTTCTAACAATTCAATGGATGCCTTACTGACAGATGAATCACCCCGCTTGTGGATGACATGTGCTTCGTAGATTTCTCTGGCACTTTTTCCTTTATACTTTCTTAGCACACGTGTCTGCTCGAAAAGAGGGGTACATTTACGATCCGCACAGTGAAGAGCCAAATTACTGCCAGTTTTATTTTTCACTGTGTTCGCGTGTTCTCGCAGCCTATCGTTCAGACATCGCCCTGTTTGGCCCGTGTATGATTTACCACAGGACAACGGAATGTCATAGACTACACCAGACGAGCATTCAACGAAACGCTGGGCGTGGTTCTTCAAGCAGAACTTGGTGCCAGTTCCTTCCCCGTTAACTCTGGCGCACAACCCACTTAGTTTGTTCGGTGCACTAAACACAACGGTCACTCCGGCTCGTGCTGCAGCCTTTTTTAGCCGGTGGGAAACACCATGAACGTAGGGGATCACTGTCAACTTCTTCCGGTCGATCACTTGGCGTTCTTTTGTAGGGTTTTGGCTGCGTATTTCCTTCAGGAGGGTCTCACACACATTGGACAACAAATGTTCAGGGAAACCAGCCCTTGTCAACCTCTCAGCTTGCGCGGAAAAGCTGACCCCCATTTGATGAGCGCACGACCTAGTGAGGGCGTTCCTCAGTGCCGAGGTGGCAATGCCTCTTTTTACGATTTTTGAGTGGGCAGACGTGAAGGGCAATAAATTCTTCTTCGAGTGGGGACAATATTTCCAGCAGACGTGGTCCGGATACAGGGTCAATTCCATGTCCAGAAACCTGAGGCGATCATGGCAGGGCTCCTCCGTCGTCAACGTAAAGCCCCCCAAGTGTCGAAGGGTATATATTCCGCCACGGCGAAATAAAACTCGTTCTTGTTAGTCAGCGCCCAGTCTTGTCACGTTCTTTTGTCCCGTTTTAGCGCTGTTTTTCTATATTCAGTTATGTACCAACAAGCCCGCACCAACACACTTTTTCTGTTAAAACACATTGCTCTACGGAGCAAGAGCTAAGACGTGCGACTGACGGCACTTACCGGTGCACGGGAGGAATAAAAGTGCATGGCGGTGGGTTACCAGGACCCCCGCAACGGAGCGAATGCGCGGGCTCGGCGAGGCATGGCAGTTCAAATCGCAAACGCACCCCCCACCTCCCACTACTTTCTGAAGCGCAAGAGTTTATGCAAGTTTTCAAATTCATTCGAGCCGACCTCCAGCAGGAACGCCGCGAACGACTCATTAATAAATATCTGCCAGGTATACCTGCGGAGGAAGACAACCAACCACCAAGAAAGGTTGCCGCAGCTACTTTCAAGCGCAGGACCTATTCTCTTCGCTCTTGCCTCCCAAACTTTGCCGTTTCTTATTTTCCTTCAAGAAACCCGCGCTCCCCCATCTCTTCTAGGGTACACTACCTTCACAGAACCATCCATTACTCACGTTAGTAGTGGCTAAGGCGTTGCGCTGCTGAGCACTAGGTCGCCGGTTTGATTCCCGGCCGCTTTTCTGGTGGAGGCGAAAAGCAAAAACGCCCGTGTGTACGAGATTTCGGCGCACGTTAAAGATCCCCAGGTGGTCGAAATTAATCCGGAGCCCTCCACTACGGCTCGCCTCATCGCCTGCGTTGCGCCGGCGCGTTAAACTCCACAAACAATCAATCAACTCACGTTAGCAAAAAGCGCCTACCCTCTCAGCCTCCGGTAGTTGAGCAAGCAACTGTACTGGGTCGTTCAGATCTTGGATGCTGCCGTGTCAATGTTTCTGGGCAGTGTTTTAAGGATCACGAGGTCGTCATCGTGCACATTCGCCTCCCGGATGGTAAAGATCTGATTGCGCGTGGGTTTACTACCGTCCTGTTAGTGGTTCTCAAAAGAATGTGTTCGGTATAATTGGCTGCAACACCTTGTGTCTCAGTTTCCTCGAACTCCTTTGCTCATAGGTGGCGACTTCAACGCCCGCGGCACCACTTGGGGTTACCCTTGTACGGAAAGCCGGGGAACTCGGTTGGAAACCATGGTTCACGATTGTGGGCTCCAACTTCTTAACGACCCAAACTTGTTACCCGGATTGACCTCCATCCTTCCCAGCGGAACACCTCCCGTGATCTCAACTTTGCTTCTCACGGCATCGTTCGCGAATGGGTCCCCTACTCCACAACTTGGGGTAGTGATCATTTCCCCATACTCATTACACGTCAAACGCTTTCGCACGCGCCAGCGTACGCACGGAATGGGGAGCTTTCCGCGCACAGGTTGTTCTCGCAGGTCCGATAACCCTCTCGACGCTCCCCAATACCATTCACACGGCTCGGGATAGTGCACCCGAAAATATTGAATGCGACTGCTCAACACCAGCCCTCGATACTCATATGACCAACCTATGGAAACAGGCGCATTATCTCACTGCCCGTTATGCCAACAACGGGAAACGCCATTCAGACCTTGTAAAGCTACGGCGCCAGTACAAGTTAATCCGGGAATACAACTGAGCACTGACACAGCCTCTGCGACAAGCTAGGGCAGTAAAGAGGGCTATATAAATTGTGGGGCCTTTATCGGACCCTTTCTAATAAAAGGAAACAGAAATCTCTGTTTTCCTCTCTCACCCTCAAAGATTCACCAACAACGGTCGAGCATCAGCTCATCACGACTTTCTTCCCTCACGCCTCCCTCCATCAGCATCCGCCATTACCAGTTAATCACCATCCCAGCTCCCTCCACGGACCTTGACTCGCCCTTTACTCTTGCCGAACTTCAGGCTGCGCTCTTCCACGGCAAACAACGTTCGGCCCCGGGACATAACGGCATCACGTGGCAACACCTCCGAAATCTAGATGACTCCACCATTGCCGCACTCTTGGACCTTGTCAATGACTACCAAGCCACGGGTGAAGTTCCAGAACAACTCCAGCTTACGCTCATTCATCCGATACCAAAACCGAACAAAGATTCAACTAATATATGTAATCTCCGACTGATCTCTTTAACCCAGGTGCTTTGTAAACTCAGAACGCCTCATAAATAATCGCCTTCAGCATCATCTCGAGTATGTCTCACCGTGGTTCCATACGGCGCAGATGGGCTTTCGTCCAAACCTGAGTACCCATGACTGTCTTTGGCTGCTACGCCGAGTCTTCAATCGCACCTCCCAGGCGGGTAACCCTGACTGCGTCCTTTCAATTGACATGCGCAAAGCATTCTATCGTGTTAGTCAGGCTGCTATTCTGGAGGAGCTAGTTTACGCATTCCCTAGTCAGAGGTCACAAAACCGGGTAAGTAATTTTCTTGAGAACCGTCCTATTCATATTTGCAGCACGTATCCTGGATGGAGCCCCAGGACCTACGTACTTGAATAGGGGCGTGCCCCAGGGCTCTATCCTCGGGCCGCGCTTTTCAACCTATAGCCGTGGCCCGCGTTGCTCGTACGCTCGAACGGGACTGGGCCGCTCGGTTCGCTATATGCGCTGATGATCTCACGGTTTGGGTAGAAGTCGCTGACTTTCCCGACCCGGATCACATGTTGAACGAACTTCAAGGTGCCGCTAACAGCCTCAACGATATCCTCGCGACATTGGGCCTTGAGCTTGCCCCTGAAAAGAAGGAATTTCTTGTTCTTGGTCGCCATCAGCTCCCACCTGATATGCGCTGGGTCATCTACCTCGGCGACACGCCAGTCTTCTCTAAAAGCGGGCAAATTCGTATTTTAGATGCCCCGTTGGCGAGAAACAGCGCTAAGTGTTGGATCAGCCAGCTTAAAGGAGTACTGACACGAAATTTCCAAGCTGAGATAACTATGTAAAACGCTTCCTTTTTATCAGGAGATATCTCCCAGCAAGTTTTAACAGCAATCGTTCAGCGAAACATATTTAAAATCCATTTTAATCTTCGTCCGCACGAGAAAGCCCCGAGCGGGCCGACGTGACATCATCTGCTACTTGCCCCAAACTGCCGACGTCGGGACTCCCGTGACGAAGCCGACGCGCTGGCTGTGGTTGGCACGCGCTGCTCGGGCGTGTGTACACGTCATGGTTTTTGGACTGACGTCGTGCTGCCCGGGCCTGTGCGCTCGCTGCCCGGGCCTGTGCGCGTGCGCTCGCTCGCGCGCGCTTCCAGAGAGGCAGCGATACGGCAAGAATGGTGACGTCAGGTGATACATCCTGTCATGGCGGCCGCTCGGCGTTTTTTTGTCGAAACCGAAACTGGCACGAATAAACTACGCCGTAAATGAATGTTTACGCTGCGCTCGACCGTCTAATGTGTCATTCTATGATTAGTGGGCTGGTAGGCACGCATAACAGCGAAAAAAACGTAACACGAAAATTTCGTGTCAGTACTCCTTTAAAGGGGCCCTGAAAGGCGTTTCGAGCACACTCAATGAACTAGCGCAATCATTAGATTGGGTCGTCAACGTCAGCTGTCAACGTCAACAACTCTTTTACGTGCAGCGGAAAGCTCACACTTTTGTTGCAAAGTTTGTCGCCCTTTTCTCACCCTTCCCTGCGTTTTTTTGGACGCCGCCATCTTCACATGTCTACGTCATCGATTCCCAGATGTTCGTCATGAGGTAGACATCCTGCTATTGGGCGGCTTTTTCAAGCACTTCCGGCATAGAGATGTGTCGTCTGCTCAGCGTCGGCTCGCCGGCTGATCTGCCAGCGGAGCGCCGGAGTGCTTGGACATTTTACGAATCTTATGGAATTCAAAGTAATATGCATAAACAACGAGTGTAAACAAACGCTTAACCGTTTGTATTGAATGCAACACGGCCATAACACGACATGGATATTATCTTACCTGAGTACGTACCATAAAAAATCGTCGAAGCCCCGTGGCACCTTCGTGCAATCGCAGAGAACGCCCTGAGCCGAATGCCCGGGTTTGACGCATACATTTTATTCAACTTCAAAACAATCCAAAGATGCGTTTCGAACGAACACAACGTCACAACATGCGTTGCAAGTCTGAACCGCGATTGACAGATGATTGGTTGCCTCCTCCTGCTCGTTAAATTCGGCACTCACCTCGCGCCCGGTTTGCGGGGACGAACAGCGAGTACGTCACTTAACTCTGGCGCGCAAGCTGAGAAGGCTTTTAGCCAGGCACACTGCACATACCCCATGCGAGGTTGAGTCGTACGTCGCTCGAGAAATATAATCCAGACCATGGGAAGCACTATACACCCGCAGAAGTACAACGTCGCATTTCATCGCGAAACGAACGCGTCCACAACACACAGAAGGCGATGCACACACACACACACACACACACACACTGCAGCTTCGGTCGCTGCTTTTGCTTAGCTGCAAGCTTCGTTCGGACAGCCAGCGATGTTACGACGATACAGAGCTGCGGTAGGGCGACGTGCTAATCACTTGACGTAGTTAAAAACACAGGGGCAAAGATCTTGGTCTATAGGAAGCAAAAAATCTTTCCTCCATCTCGCGCTACTTGCAGCCATGTTGCGGCCTCACGTACGCACGCTATTTTGCTGTTAATAGAGGGTTTGAGTGCAGCGTTTGTTTCCTTTGCATACGCTAAACGGTAAATTTTTGCGTCCCGCTACGTAAATACCGCGAGGGGAGTTTTAGTAGAGCGTTTCATCAGTTTCGCGTAGCGACACGCTAATGCATTCGGGGCCATCTGTCAAATGTTTTGCGAAATGACTCGCCGGCTGATCTGCTACGGAGGGCCGGAGTGCTTGGACATTTTACGACTGTCCAAAAAAGTGCAAACAAACGCTTTCCCGTCAGTGTTTCATGCAACACATGGGTGCAGCTTGTCAGAGCACGGTTGCTCGCTGCTCCAGTGCGGCGCTGGTTTGCTCTGCGCCTTCCCCTTCATCGCGACTGATAAAGCTATCCGATCAGGCGCGTTTTGTGCAGGGGTTCTCTGTCAGTTTAAAATGTCTTTTTCACATGCCGCCGGTAGGAAGTACCACAGCCGCAAAATAAGACCGGGGGGCCACATCTGAGACAGAGCTTTCTGGATAAACAGTGCGCGGTGCATCAAAGGGAATGAGCGCACGATTCTCCCCGTGTGGATGCGAGTTCGCCGCCGATAAAAGTCACGCGCCGCCGATAGCAACTGCAGCAACGTACACCGCGAAAGGGCAAGGCCAGGCCGCACACATTCGGCCAGGTCTTTCGTTCGTTTTCCTGCCTTGAGCGGAGTGCGGGATCCATGTCCATGGTGTCAACAAAGATGAAAAAGCTGAAAGAGCTTGCCCGTAGCAGACGGCAGTCTGAGGAGCGCAATAGCGGACGTACGTCATATCTGAGGAGCGCAGCAACATGGGAGGGAAGGCTCTCCCGCCGTGAACAGCGAAGAAAAAGTGGAAAGGAGGAGGAAATACGGCGCGACGATAAAGCCCCGTTTTTGATTTACGATTTCTCAGCTAATACTCATCGCTTTAACAAAATTCTTGCAGGAGGAGATTGTTAATACATTGCTTTATTTGGTTACATGTACATCCATGCATCGGCGGAAAGTATTTAGGACCCCTTTAAGTAGACTGAGGAGGCGATCACGCTGCGGAGCTGAAAGTTCGGAGTCGACAGAGGGAAATAGAACTTGGGAACTGGGCGCCGATGCTGAAGGTGTGAGGGTACTAACTTGTAGCGATGAGGGATCGTCGGGGACTTCGGCTAGGAGGTTTGTGTCGAGAGGCTCGACACAACCAATGTACTCCCCGCGAGGCACAGTGAACGCCGATGTGGATGGATTAGTGATGTACATAGCAGAAAAGCCATTTTCAAGGGAAAGGACGGAGAAAGGCAGAGGAATGTTCTTGCGTCGGGAAAACAGTTGTGATGGGTTGAAGATTACGGTCGAATTGGGGAGGGAAGCACAGGACACTGGTACTAACACTGCTGGGTTTAGAGGAATGTCGGTATCTTCCGTAACAGCGAGCTTGTGCCAGAAAGCTCTCAATATGTGGTTTATGTATTTTGACTCCATCCTACAAGTACAAAGTTGTTTAATATACGTTGTTTAACACCCACGATTGCCTTTGCACGCAGATGTAGTGGTCGTTTGTTTGAAAGGCGAATGCCATAGCCCAGGGTTCTGTCATCTCGGGCATAGTGAATGCCAGAGTGCTGAATTCTTGTTCCGCTGTTGCAGCGTTTTCGCGGGATATCGAAGCGCAAAAATATGCTTTTTTGCCTTTTAAGTTGTTTGGAACGCTCTAGGTGTCCGTTGTGTGCGTGCGTGCGTGTGTGTGTGTGTGTGTGTGTGTGTGTGTGTTGTGTGCGTGCGTGCGTGCGTGTGTGCGTCTGTGTGCGTGCGTGCGTGCATGCGTGCGAGTCCACGTGCGCGAAAACAGCGTAATACCGATAGGCTCTCGTGTATTGTTTATAGGCACGCGACTACGATGTCAAATAATCTCTTAGGCTTGCGTAGTCGACTGTTCGACGAAACTTCGTCTGGTCAGGGGTCATATTTGCGGATATAAAATCGTGGTCACTGACCAAGTCAAAAGGAAAAAAATTGACGTTTCGGAGCCCATACGGGTTCCTTGTTCACAATAAAGCGGGCAAGAGGCCGTCGTCAATTTATATGCAAGATATGGCGTAATGACTTTGTGTAGATTGCAGGCATGTTGCCATCAGTCCGGTTGACAGTATGAGGTGTGGTTTCGAACTTTGGATGATGAGTGACTCGAGGAAAAGACGGGAGGCCAAATTTCTTTCTTTTGCTATGATAGCGGTGTCGTCCCAACCGATGCGGTGATTGTGCTGGCAAGCGTGCTCTGCCAGCGCATTCGTCGTTCGATTTTCTTTTGCAACGTCACGTTGATGCTCCTTCATTCTTCGTGAAAACTTGCCCGTTTCGCCGATATAAACGCAATTGCAGTCAGCGCAAGAGATTTTGTATACGACTCCCGGGAACTTGTCACTCTCCATCTTGTCCTTTACGTTCATGTGCCTGCTGCGCAGCTTGCTTGAAGGCACGCGCGCTACACGTAAATATTATTTGGAAAATACGCGGCAAAGTTCCTCACTGACTCCTTGAACGTAGGGAATGGCGGCACGCATGGTGGCCGTCTTGCTGGCGATTCCGTTCGGTCGTAGAATCTGATTTTCGATTCGTGCCACAAAATTCCTAGGGTATCCATTTGCCGACAGCTCGTGATGCACAGTCGTCAATTCTTCCTTCAATCTCTGTTGATTGGAGCATAGGCGTTTGGCTCTGATAATCAGTGCTGAGACGACATACCTCTTGTGGGCAATGGGGTGGCATAAGCTGTGCTGCAGGTAACGCCAGGTGTGTGTCTTCTTGCGATAAACGGTGAAGGAGAGGCAGCCGTTCGAGCGACGAATGCAAACATCAAGAAACGGAAGGAACTCCCCAGTCTCTCGTTCACACGGGAATTGTATGTGAGGGTCAACCGAATTTAGGGCTTCCAAGAACCTCGGCACGTCATCCTTAGGGAGGATGCAGAAGCAGTCATCAACATATCGTAGAAAGACCTTTGGGGCGGGTGTGAAGTTGTCCAGGACCTTCTGCTCGACCGCTTCCATGACAATGTTGGCTGCGGTTGCAGATATAGAGGCGCCCATAGCTGTTCCGTGGATTTGCTTGTATATTTTGTGCCCGTAGGAAAAATAAGTGTTAATGAGACAAAAGCGATGTAGCTCGCTCAGTTCAGGCACGTCGAAGGGAGTCCGGTCGGCGAGTTTGGCGTCCGAGCGCAGGGCTTCCGTGCAGGTTTGCACTGCAAGGTCCGTTGGAACGCTAGTGAACAATGCGGTTACGTCGAAAGATACCATAACCTCGTCCTCGCGCAAAGCCAAGTCCCGTACCTTTTCTACCAAATCCCCTGAATTGGCAATATTCGTCGTTGTCCTGCAAGCTAACGGGCTCAACATATTGTGAAGATACCCGGATAGCCGGTAGAGCGGAGACCTGGTGAAGTCCACGATTAGCCTCAAGGGAACGCCAGGCTTGTGCACCTAGGCCGTAAATAGCGGGAGCGGATCCGTTTGTACACAACAGTCGGTAATAGAAACTTTTGTGTTGCGGAGGAACTAACTGAAACAGCCTTGAAAGCAGCTTTTGAAGCTGAGTCTGCAGACTGCCAGTCGGATCCTTTGCAAGGGGGGCATAGGTATCCACGTCGCTCAACAGGTGCAACATCTTGTCGTGGTAGTCGCTTCGGTTAAGAAGAACGGTGGCGTTGCCCTTGTCAGCCGGTAGAATGGCAATGCTGTCGTTGTTGCGGAGGTTTTAAATGCAGAGCACTTCTTTAACTCACATGTAGCGTCCGCCGTCCGTCCGCAATTGCTCAGCGCGCAGGTGCGCCCTCTCCCCCACTCCTCCTCTCCCGCATTACGCTACCCTCGTCGCTCTAAACAACAGGTCTGCACCCCTCCCCCTACACTATATAAGAAAATAATACTTACCGGCGCCTGGTTTTAATCCCACGACCCTGCGGGCGGAACGCAAGGTACATGGTGCTCTACCCACTGCGCCACAAAGCCGACACAGAATGAAAGGCTACGAACGCGCCTTATATCCTTGACTCATTCAAACTACGTCAAGAAGCTGCTGATACAACGCATTCACTACCTGCGGGCGGAACGCAAGGTACATGGTGCTCTACCCACTGCGCCACAAAGCCGACACAGAATGAAAGGCTACTAACGCGCCTTATATCCTTGACTCATTCAAACTACGTCAAGAAGCTGCTGATACAACGCATTCACTACCTGTGGGCGGAACGCGAGGTACATGGTGCTCTTCCCACTGCGCCACAAAACCGACACAGAATCAAAGGCTACGAACGCGCCTTATATCCTTGACTCATTCAAACTACGTCAAGAAGCTGCTGATACAACGCATTCACTGCCACCAACTCCCCAAACACTAAACGTTAACGCAATACACCCACCCCCTATGTGACGCATTTACTCGAGTCCCCCTCGCGGGGAGATGGGCCTTTTTGATGGTTTGTTTTTCGGAAGCCGTAAATCGCGTCCACGGTGTTCGCTTCTTCCAGCTCGAGAGAATGCCGATGGCCCGCGTGCGTGCCTCATCACGTACCCTCGGTGGAAGCTTGCCCACGGCTTGCTCCACGGCGCAGATAACTTTCTTCGGGTCAGGCTGAGACGTCGTTGATACCAAGGCGCAGAATTGAAGATTCCGCTGGCGTTGGCTCATACGATGACAAGTTTAGGACTGCATTCTTGGGGTGCGTTTCCTTCTTTGGCCTTAAATATTCCAGTTTCTTACTTTGAGAAACTTCGCATTGTTCTTTCCTGTTGCTTGCGACGAAGTTGGCGTGAAGCTGGATGTCCGGGAAGTCATCTTGAACCAGGTGTTCGAGCTGCCGCCGAGCAAAAAAATGCTTCGGTTTCCAAGCTTCTTATGTTCTTGCGGCATTCCTGGACCCGTGTAGCGAGCAGCTTCTTCTCAGCCTGTCGAACGATCTGATGGCCCCATGGCGTTTTTACGGGCGTCTTCATTCGAAGCGACTTAGGCATCAGGTTCAGGCATCAGGGAGGCAATGCTGTAGAGCAAATAGAAGTAACTTTCAGTAGTGTTAGTAGTGGATTAAGCACATTTTTGACAGCGCGCGAACAAAGGAAGATGCTGTAGGCAAGCATCGCACGGTGTTTGTCGTTTCTTTTCGAGCGTAGCACGTGCGGGAGAAAGCGGCAGTAATAACTTCCGTAGCGGCAGTAATAGCGGCAGTAATAAGAACGGCTGTCAGGTAGCTCCGAAACATGCCGACGAAGAAGAAGCCGGGCGTTGCGTGCATGAGGTGCAAGCGGGAGTATCCACTCGAGGATACAAGGTTCGAGACAGCTGAGGATGCGGAAGGGCAGGACTTCATGTGTAGAATGTGTGTAATGGAGTCGCGCCTCGACCGGGTAGAGCAGGAGAAGGATCAACTGAAAGTACAGGTGGACGGCTTAGTGGAGGAGCTGAAAGCCGAAAGGCAACAACGGGAGGTGTTGGAAGGGAAGCTAGCCCAGGTAGAAAGCGTGTGTGTGCTGAAGGATGCCATTCCGGAAAGCAATGGCGTGCGCCACGGGGCAAGCGCACCGAGGGTGCCTGGCTCTGAGGCGGCAAGAAGGCAACGGGAGGCCAGGGCCGCCGAGCATGAGGCAGCGGGCAGACATGACAGCGCTGGTCACGGAGAGGGGCCTAACGCTGTCGTGGAAGAAGGGAAGGGGTCGCCGCCGGGCAAGAGCTACTCAGAGGCAATTAGAGCGAAAGCCTCGGCGGCAAAAACACCTACCCAGCCAAAAGAACCAACGGAGCGGCGAGTCACCATTGTGGGCGACTCGAAAATGCGCAGGGCAGAGCAGGTGATTACAAGCAGGGTAGGGGTGGACAACCGAGTTAAGGGTAGCACGCTCCCTGGAAAGATGGTTAGCGTGGTGATGGAGAAGGCGAAAGAGCAGGTGCGGGACACAATGACAGAGAAGCACCTAGTGGTGATAATGGGGGGCTTAAACGACGTGCTTCAGGGAAGAGGACGAGGCATAGCGAAGCAGGTGGCGAAGGGGGTCAATGTCAATAGAGCACTGCACGGGCCCGGGCCGACCCGAAAGCCCGGGCCCGACCCGGCCTGCGGGCAGGGCCGGGCCCGGGCTCAGTGCCGCGGGCCCGGGCCGGGCTCGGGCTCGATGCCACGGGCTCGGGCTTGAATTCGTAGGCCCGGCCGTTAATAGTTCCGACGTGAAGTGTACAAAAGAACATAAAATTGAATATTCTGAGTATACTTTTACGCGCTTCTTGATGTTCGTTGTACATATTGTTTTAAAAGCGTGTTTTTCTAGGGTTGATAGTCACTATACTGTAACTTTATGACATTTCATGTACTGCATCAGGATTTTATATTTTGGTGTATAACATATATCAAAGATACGGTTACAAGTAATGCCCTAGCGGGGAAGTAATTAATTAAGCCACCCTGGAGATGTGCACTTATGTCTATGTATGTGTGTTTTAGATGTCGAACCAATTTAAATGCGGCTGCCGTGGCTGGAAATCAAACTCGCGTGCTAGAGAAGCGCCACCGCTTAAAGGAGCCATGAAGAGAAAATGCAAGTTGGTTTTATTCGAAAGATTTATTCGAAAGATTTTATTCGAAAGATTTCGAAAGGTTCACCACGCCAGTTGTCGCCTCAAATTTCAGAAAATTCGCTGCACAAGACCAAACTCTCAGAGAAAACCTTGCAGCCAGCAGCCAACTCGGGTTAGGCTGGATTGGCAACTCCTGATGGCCAGAGTGGGAATACAGGGTGCGTACCCAGCACTTTCACTGGGCCTTCCAGGACGTGGGTTGCTCCAACATGGGAACCTTGAGACACACTCGCAAACTTCCAGCAGAAATGCATCTTGCAGAGTCTACATCACTCAACCATGCTAAGTACGCATGTACCTGTCCGTGACAGAAGCGTCAAAATGGGTTGAAACTGCAGATGGGCATCGAGGGATGCTGTAGTGTGGACCTTGGCGTAACTCGGGGATGCTGACAAGCCCTGCATCTCCAAGACCATTGTGCACAGCTCGACCTTACCCTCAACAGTCCCAGGCGAAGCTGGAGACCTCTTACAGGGCGAACGGCGCAAGGACGATCAACTTGGGAAAAGGGGAGCCGGGACACGGGCGGTGCTTTTAAGTGCGTCGTCCTTGGGCTGCTGCTTTTTTTTTTTTACTACCTAGTGCAGGCCTAGCAGAAGCGGCAATACAGAGTGTACAGCACAAATAAACAGCTCATAAATGTAGCAGCAAATTATGGTGAACACGAAATGTTAAACATGAAAACAAATCAAGCAGCTGCTTAAAGGAGCCATGAAGAGAAAATGCAAGTTGGTTTTATTCGAAAGATTTCGTGTTTTATAGTGCCCCCAGCGCTTGTCCGGATACAAACGGTGCTTTATTCACTGAGAAATTAAACAATTTAGGTTAAAATTTTGATTTTCCCGCTCAATCGTGCGTTTTCGTGGTCCCAAATGGCATCACAGGAACCGACCGCTCTGCAGCCTAGAATACCTTCATTCACGCATCCGCCGTACAGGGTAGAGACACGTATACGCTGGCGCCGCCATTTTCGGTTGCTCGCTCGCCGCCGAAGCAAGTCATTGTGTCAAAACCGCGCTAAAATTATCACCGCAACGCGGTTTACTGAAGAATTTTGAATCATATTGTCTGTTTCGCGTTGCTAGGTCTCGTGGGAAACGAAAAGAATAACGCGTTGAGCCCGTTGGCCCAATTGCGGCGGCACGGGACAGTTCAAAGGTTGTCTCCACCCTGTACAGCGGTGTTGGTTTGTTCCTCGTTTCTTTACGTTCCGTAACCTAGATGGCGCCACCATACCGTGGCAAGCGTTTGGTTTGTTTTTGCCCGCATTTAAACCTGGCTTGTTTTTGTTCTGGGAGAAAATATTCGTTCCCTGAAACAGTGCTCCCTCGACAAATGGGGTCACGTAAGACACCGTTGCTTGCGTCAATCGGCCAGTGTCGTCTGTGACAACCCCAAACCCCGTAGTGATGTGCAGCTAAACCAAGCATGCTGTGCGCAGTACGAACAGCAGAACGCATCAGTACTTCTATGTTTACATGTGCTTTCGTAACTTCCACTGTTTGTCCCATCATTCTTATTGCTTTGTAAAGAATGTGCCCTAAATTTAAGCGCAAATCGCTCGTTCGTCTAGTTTGTAAGCTCTACCTAATTTGCGTCTGCTTCTGCCAGCCTCCGCCTATCGCAGAGCTTAGCTCATGTGACATCATAGGTTCTGTTGCGGGAAATGAGCTGGTGGGTTGCATGACCATTCCCGTTTTTCCTAATTATGTAGCTTATTTGAGCGAAGTTTACGTTAAAAGTGGTGTCAGTATGATTCTAACGAGACAATATTTTGAATGAACCAAACTTGTGTTTTCTCTTCATGGCTCCTTTAAGAACCACTCCAGGGAAAATATTTCAACGCAGGCACATACTCGTGGATTCAAAGGAGAGCAAGAAATTTCATTAATACCAACTTGTGACCGAAAAAAACACATGAAGTTGCCAAGGGTCTGGTCATCAAAGGTGATGGTGTCTGTCGTGTAAGAATACGAGCTATTATTACGCCCATGTTTCGTGAACTGCCGACGGTGTGAGCGAAACTACGTGCACTTTTAAACCCTTATTTTTTGCGTTACAATTCAGGGCGTGCTTGTACAGACTACATGCTCCGTCTGATTTCCCGCTACGAAAACACTCGACCAAATATAATAAACAAATTTTCTTCAACGTCTAAGACCATGCCTGGTTACACACATGCGGGCCCTCCCTAGGCTAAAAAAAACAGAGACCGTGCCTGGGCTGGGCGTGGGCTTTAGACGACGAGCCCTGGCCGGGCCTGGGATTGAGACGACGGGCTCGGGCTGGGCCTGGGCTTGAAACGACGGGCCCGGCGGGCCGGGCCCGGGCTAGGCTCACTTATGAATTCCCGGGCCCGGGCCGGGCCCGGGCTCGGTGTTACGGGCCGGGGCCGGCTCGGGCTTCACAAAGCGGGCTCGGGCCGGGCTCGAGCCTTAAAATCAGGCCCGTGCAGCGTGCAGTGCTCTAGTCAATGAACTCCGGGCGATTTCGGACAACGTCCAGATCGCGGTCTGCACGGTGCCGGAAGTTGAGGGCAGGGGAGGCCACGTAGCAAGGGCAGTGGCAGAAGCCAACAAGGAAATTTGGACGCTCGCTAAAGCATTGAATTTTGAAGTGGTTGACCTCAACCGGGAAGTGCACCGTGCGGGCCGTGGAAGGGCGTTTGTTAGGGGCGGAGTACATTTCACTGAGGGCGTAGCGGAGCCGGTGGGGAGGCGACTAGCTGCGCGGGCGGTAGCTTTTTTAGGAGGGCCAAGAGCATCCCGGAAGCTGGACTAAATAACAGGCACAGTGAAAATGCGGCAGGGACAAGCGATTGCGATCGAAGTCGAATGTACAGCGCAAAGGAAAGTGTGTGTCTACTTGTCTGTGTCTCTCGTCTTCTGCGCTATATATTTGTAAGTTTTGAAAGTACCAAAGTTAGCACACAGGGCGCACAAAAGCTTAGAAAGGGGCATGAGGTACCAATGCAGGCGAGCGAGGAGGCAAGCGACACCCCCCGGTTACCGACTCTTATCCCGAACATCGGAAAAGAATTAACCGAAAGAAAAAGCGTGGGGTGACTAAGATTAACTACATAAACTTGCACGGTGGCAGATCACGGGAAAAATGGTGAGAGGTTCGCGGTCAACTAGAAAAAGAAAAAACTGAAGTATATGCATTTACAGAAACTTTTCTTCGAGATTTAGAAGAGCCCCCAGCAATGCATGAATATATATGACAAGGCTGTAACAGAACGGTAGGTACTAGATGGGGGGGGGGGGGGGGGGTCGGCATAATTATTCAACAGGGAGCCAATTGGCACAGAGTAAACGAAAACTGCGAAGAACATATGTGGGTTAAGGGCACGATAGCGGGAAGAGAAAGGCTGTTTGGAGTCGCCTATCCGTGGTCAGGTGATGACAGGGAGGTTAGAGAAAAAAATAAAGAACTTGTAGGATGCATTAAGCGGGACCTCGATCATTTAAGACAATCGGGAGAAGTGATTCTAGTGGGAGACATGAATGCCCACATTGAAGACCTGGACGGATACAGAGACCGCAACGGCAAACTCCTACTAGATATGTGTGAAGAACATAATCTCATTGTAGTATGATGATGATGGTTAGAGTTTTTTGGCGCAAGGCCAGCTGGGGCAAAGAGCGCCAAACAAAAGTATCTAAAATAAAATAGTGGCTACTAAAGCGAAAATAACACTAAAATCAATTAACGGCAATGGTGATGGCTGGTGTATAGGGCCAGATTTGATTATGCGTGATAGAAGATGAGGTTTAAAAACTTCACGTCTGACAAGTACTCAAACACACGTTTCACGGAAAACATGGCATCGTCACCTATAAACAGCGATGGATGTAGTGGGATATGTTGTCTGTAGAGTTCTCTGAAGTGTTTGTGACGTGTTGTGTGAAGTGCCTTGCATGTGATTAGTATGTGCTCTACGGATAGGGCCTCTCCGCACCTGCCGCACTGGGGTCTAGAAGATCCCGTCAGCAGATACGAGTGCGTTGCATGGGTGTGCCCTATCCGCAGCCTACCCAAGGCGACTTCCGTGTCTCTGTTGTGTGAGTCAGATGTGTAACGTCCCAAGTGTGGCTTTATTACATGTAGTTTGTTGTCTGTCTGTTCATTCCAGTGTGTTTGCCATGTTCTGCGCAAGAGAGAGAGAAATCGGCTTTATTGGATCAAAAATCCTACGGAGGCTGCAGGCGGACCACGCAGGATCGCCCACAGCCCGACTATTCTAGGCCTGTCGTCAAGGCGCGGTGTCCCCCCGACCTCCACTCGGGCCGGCCGGACCGCGGGCGGTCCCCAGGGCTCGCATCCCTCGGTCCCGCGCGGCATCAGCCCGCCCTCGGGATTGCCGGGCGAGAACCGCCTCGACCCGCTGGACTACCTGCAACTGCACTTCATAGTCTCTTGACTGCATAGCCCACACCACGTCCGTCGGTAAGCCCCCCGGGTGTGACCCGGGTGGACACAGGTCCGTAGTGCAGTCCCAGAGAATGTGGGTAAGAGTCGCTGTTGCACTTCCACACACACTGCACTGCTCACTGTCAAACACCTCCGGGCACACGTAGCGCGCCAGCGCCGGCGTGAGCACAGAGTTGGTTTGCAGCTGCCTAAACCGCACTGACTGCTCTCGCGTGAGTCTTGGATGAGGCGGTGGCATGGTCTGGCGACCGGCACGGTACCAGTCCAACATCTCGGCGTATCCCAGCAGCGGGTCCGCCTCCTCTTCGTCCTCGCTCACCTCACTGGGGCCCGACATTTCGCTACACCGAACACTCGCACTCGCTGCACGCACCACACCGCCACTCACACGCCCCCCGGTCCGGCCTTCGTGCGGTTCCTCGGAGGCGTTCAGCGGGCCCGTCCCTCCGGCCGCCTCCGCGCGGTGGGTGAGAGCACGCGCGGCGGCGTCCGCCGTCTCGTTGCGGTTGGGGTGCGGGCCGCTGGTCGCGGGGGTGTGCGCCGGGAATCACCGAAGGTAGGTGGCCGGCACAGTGTCCGCTGCATTGGAGTCACTGCACTGCACTTCACAGATTTGCACAGCACTTTTGCACACACGGTTGCGGGCGTAGCTCCTGATGGCAGAGCGGGAGTCGCTCAACACCGTGGAACACCTCTGGTCCGTAAGGGCGAGCGCTATTGCCGCTTCCTCAGCTTGCTGCGACGATCGCACTCGCACACTGCACGCGCTGTAGATTTCCCCGGTGGTGGCCTTTACCGCCACCGCCACGAACTTGTCTCTTGATCCGGCGTACCGTGCCGCGTCCACGAAGAGCGCGCCGGTGTCGCTAGCGTACGTGTCTGTGAGGGTTCTCGCTCTTGCCGCACGTCTTTCCGGGTTGTAGTTGGGGTTGACGTTGTGAGGTGTTGTCTTATGTGTGGCTTGAGGTCTGTGTAAGGTAGTGTTGTTATGTCTACTGTGTTTCGGAGTGCAGCATTGGCGGCCATTTCATCCGCCAGTTCATTTCCGCCGATGCCAGAGTGGCCTGGCACCCAACGCACAGTCACCTCAAGGTTTGAAGAATATGCCAGCACAATTGATTTCAAGACAAGGCTAACTACATGGTTTTTCGAGGACTTTCCGGATGACAATGTACGGACGACACTCAGCGAATCTGTATAGATGATGGATTTAGGAATATGATGTTCAACTGTGTGACTTACAACAAGAAAAATGACATATGCTTCTGCCGTAAAAATAATTGTCTTTACATTCATTGTTCTATATGCTTCAAAAGGGGGCCCATGCGCCGCACAACACACTGCAGGGAACGTTTTCGATGCATCGCTGAAAAACTCTGCAGCCTTGTATTTATCCTGCACATACATGAAATGCTGCAAAATCCCACTTTTTGGTGTCCTGTTCTTATTGTATTTTAAGAAAGACAAGTCATACGCAACAGGACAAAGATGCCATGGTGCTACAAGATCAGTGATAGATGACTTGAATGTGTCTACAAAGGAGACCTCATCAATAGTGACCTCGTCCCTAACTCTGAGCGAGAAGAGAACAGGAATAGATGGGCGATTTAAAAAGAGCTTTGATGTCGTTGTATCATTAAAAACCAGTTTAAAAGGATGGTTGTCCATTGATGAACTTTTAGAGGCCTATAACAAGTCAACACAGGTTCGCTGGTGTGATAAGCACCATTTGTCACACTCTGCGTAAAGACACTGTACAGGGCTCGTACGGAATGCGCCACAAGAGAGGCGAAGCCCTAAGTGAAGCAGTGGGTCGAGCATTTTAAGAGCTGTTTTAGTGGCTGACCCATACACAACACTCCCATAGTCCAATCTAGACCCCACTAGGCTTGTGAAAATACTTAGCAGGAGTTGCTTATCCGTTCCATGCGACTGGTGGGACCAGAGTTTAAGAATGTTGAGAGCCTTTAGACATTTATGTTTCAATTGTTTAATGTGAGGGATGAACGTAAGCCTTTCATCCAACACCACACCTAAAAACTTGTGTTCCTTCCTCACAGGAATCGATACGCCATTAAGGATAATGTCTGGGCCCGGATGGATCCCACGCCTCCTGGAGAAGACAACACAGGTGCTTTTTTCTGGGTTAAGTTTAAAACCGTTCTTGTCTGCCCAGCTGGCAAATTTTTTGACACCGAGCTGGACTTGACGCTCACAGATGGACATATTACATGATTTAAAAGATACCTGGATGTCGTCTACATACATTGAATAAGAAATTGTAGGTGGCAATGCCTTCCCAAGGGAGTTCATCTTAACTATGAACAGAGTACAACTTAGCACTCCACCTTGCGGAACGCTGTTTTCTTGCACATGAACTCTTGAGAGTGCGCTACCTACTCTCACGCGAAACGTTCTTTCGGACAAATAACTAGCAAGGGTGTTGAGCATATGGCCCGAAACACCGAAAGACTTTAGGTCACTGAGGATCCCGTAACGCCAAGCGGTGTTATAGGCCTTCTCAAGGTCAAAAAACACCGTTGTGCAAAACTGTTTGTGAATGAAAGCGTCCTTTATGTATGATTCAAGGGCGACAAGTTGGTCATTTGTAGATCGCCCCGCCCTGAAGCCTGCCTGGCAGCCCCCCGAGAAGACCGTTGTACTCAAGGAAGTACACAAGTCTCCTGTTTATTATCTTCTCGATGAGCTTGCAAAGGCAGCTTGTAAGGGCGATGGGCCGATAGCTAGCGGGAGAGGAAGGGTCCTTTCCTTCGTTAAGGAAAGCCACTACTATGGCCTCCCTACAAGAGCGACGAATGTGCCCCGAAAGCCATATGTTGTTGTATAGATGTAGGAGTGTTTCAAGAGTGTCTGGGTGTAGGTGTTGTATCATGGTGTATGTGATTTTGTCTGCACCTGGAGCTGAAGGCTTACATGTGCTCAGAGCAACCTTCAGCTCATGAATTGAAAAAGGAGAATTGTAAGAAGTGTGCGACTTGTTGCTATCACGCAGGGACTTCTTTTCCGGAGACGTTTTGTGCTTCATGAAAGTGTTTGTGTAGTGTGATGAGCTGGACACGTGTTCGAAGTGTTGTGCACATGTGTTGGCCTGGTCTTCGAGTGTGTCCCCTGTTGTGCTAACCAGGGGCAGGCTGTGTGTCTGTTGTCCTTTCACCTTGCGTATATGTGTCCAGACTTTGTGTGTATCGGTGTATGAGGAATAGGAAAAAACTTTATTTGCCCCATCCGTTGAGTGCAGTCACTCCGGACCAGTGAGGGGTGTCCTCAGTCCAGGACTCCCTGGCTATAGCCGGCCTTCCGGGCCCTATTCACCAGCCGAGGCTGGGAGCAGTGGTCGGAGCTGGTCAGCGCCGCCGCCCACTGTGAAGGGGTAGGGTTGGGATTGAGAGGGAGGTCTGGGATGTTCGGGCATTCCCACACTATGTGGTATAGTGTTCCTGATGTGGGGCATAAGATGCACTGAGGGGAGAATTGGGTGGGGAATATTTTGTGCCAGAGCGTGTTGTGGGGAAAGGTGTTAGTTTGGAGCTGGCGAAGTATAACTCCTTCCTCTTTGGTCAGTTGATTATGTGGGGGAGGAAACTGTTGGCGAGATAGTCGGTACTGAGAGAGGATGTCGTTGTGTGTTAGTACGGGTTGGGGCGTACAGTTAGTGGGGGTGGTTGGCATAGGGTTGTGGCTGTCCGCAATGGCCCGGTGTACTGCTTCTCGAGCCGCGGTATGAGTTGATGGAAGTGAGGAAGGTGCGCCAACTCTCCCTTTTCGCCTCACGACGCACTCGCTTCCCAAAAGCCTTTGCCCGTTTAAAAGAAATGAGGTTATCTGACGTGGGGTACCGGCGAAGGACACCCCACGCCTTGTTCTGGGCCTCTCGCGCCCGCCTGCAGTCCTCGTTCCACCAGGGCCTCCTTGGGGTGCGGGACCCACTGGAGGCCTGGGGAATGGACTTTTCGGCGGCGTCGAGGATGTGCGCCGTGATGAGTTGGGCGGCTTCCTCCACGTGTAGGTGTTTTATGGATGTAGGGTGTAGTTGAGATGTTTGTGTGAATGTGCTCCAGTTTGCTTTTGATTCATTAAACTTTTTATGGGAAGATGGACTGCTCGGGCCTATACCGATATACGTTAATGAAGTGGGGAAATGGTCACTGCCATATGGGTCTGTGCCCACACCCCACTCAAGACATGGAAAGAGAACTGCGGAACCAAAAGTCAAGTCAAGATGCGAGTATATATTGTGTCCTAAGTTATGGTATGTAGGCTGTTTTTTGTTGAAAAGGCATGCTCCGGAGGATGTAAGAAACTTCTCTATCAGTCGACCTCGGGCATCCGTTCTGGAGGAGCCCCAAAGAGAGTTGTACGCATTAAGGTCGCCTGTTAGTATGTATGGTTCGGGCAGCTGGTCAACCAGTGCCTCGAAATCAGAGCTCAGAAGTGCAAAATCAGGAGAGATGTAAATGGAGCATGCCGTTATCAACCTATTATATATTATTGTACGGATTGCTACAGCCTCGAGGACAGTGTTTTAAGAGAGAGGGTGGCATGCTAATGATTTCCGGGCGATAATGGCCACACCTCCTGAAGAGTGGGTGCAGCCAACCCTGTCCTTTCTGAATACCATGTACCTATTTAAGAAATTTGTTTGTTTAGAATTGAGATGGGTTTCCTGGAGACACATGATACTTGGCTGACTGGCATGCAGAATCTCATACACATCGTCAAGATTTTTAAGGAGGCCTCGGCAGTTTCATTGGATGATGTTTTGTGTTCCCATTATTTAAATGTAAGAATGACTGGAGTGTGCGTGTTCGTGTGTGTTCATGTGTCGTCTTTCGAGGCCGTTACTCTTGGATTAGGCTTTTTAGGCCTTTCTACTGGCTTGGCCGTCGGAGGCCGCTCCTTGCGCTGCGTTGCAGGCAGGAATGGCGCGACGTCCATTTCGTCATCAGATGTCCTGGGGGTGCCCGTCGAACCGGGCCCCCCGTACTTGGTCCCCCTTCGGGAGACCTTCATTTGAGCCGCCACCGCCGCGGGCGTCGGGGACGCCAGAAGTGGCACGGGCGGTGCGGTGACGGTGGGAGCCGATGCGGGGCCCCCGATGTCCATCCCCTCGACACCCTCCAACGCACTGGAGGACGGGGAGGAAGCGGCGGGAGCGGCACCGGTCCCAACGGAAAAGGTTGGCACCACAACCGCTGCTGCCTCAGCAAGCGGCGTGGTGGCAGGTTGGGCTGCCTGAGGCAACCCAGGGAAAGGGGGGGGGGGGGGGGGGGCAGGGACCAGGTCAGACTCGCTGAACTGGGTCCCTGTGGAATGTGGAAACCAGACGCCGCTCCGCCCCCCGGCGTGCTGCGTCGGCGTACCTCCCCAGGGGGAAAGAGGCGAACCTCTTCCGCGCCTCTGGGAAGGTGATGTTCTCAGTTACCTTGATGTTGATTACCTTTTTTTCAGTTTGAAATTTTTCGCACTTGTGGGAGTAGGCTGCATGCCCCCCCCCCCCCTCCCCCCCGCAGTTCACACAAGAGAGGGTGTCGGATGGACAGTTGTCGCTCGGATGGTCATGCGACGCGCATTTTGCACACGTCGTTCGGCCACGGCAAGAGTTTGTACCGTGCCCGAACCGCTGGCACTTAAAACAGCGCCGCGGGTTCGGGATGTAGGGACGGATGGAGCAACGGATAAAACCTGCATTTATGTGTTGTGGAAGAACTGCGCGGTCAAACGTCAAGATGATGTGCTTGGTGGGAATCTCCTTGTCGTCTCTGCGGATAGTGATGCATCTCACGGCAGTGACGCCCTGATCCTTCAAGCCGGCAAGGAGATCCGCATCCGTTTCGTTCAAGAGATCCGTCTCGGATATCACACCTTGCGAGCTGTTGAGGCTCCGATGGGGTGTGACCCTGATGTCTAGATCAGCCAGCCTAGTCTGAGCTAGAAGCTTCGTGGACTGCTGTTTGTCATTTACCTCGATTAGTAGTTCACCAGACGTTTGTTTTTTGCACTTATATGATTTTCCTATTATGGCTTCAAGAGATTTTGCGATCAAGAAGACTGACTGCGATACAAGAGGTTGGGTTGGATTGAGCGATTCCATGACAAGAAATCGAGAAAAATTATCTGGTTCAGGAAATGTCAAAGATGGCAATGAAGGAAAAGATACTTCGGTGCGGCCCCTTTTCAGGGACCGATCACGTTTTGGGGGGGGTTTTGTAAGTACCATATGGCATACTATAAAAGCAGGGAGACTGGGGTACTTTCTTCTTTGACCTTACCATGGTAGTCAAAGAGGTCCCGGAGCTCCCTGCCTGGCAGACAGGCAAGGAGCCCATCGGCCGGAGCTTGACCAAGGCTCCGACGGCCACCGTTTACGGCTTCTACCCTTCACCTTTAAACACCTCGCTACGGTTGGACACGGCTTATGTTGGGAGCTCGGGGTCCGCGGTGTCGCTGCTCACCGTCACCATGAATACTCAAGGTGCCCCGTGCGGGGAATCTCATTGTAGTAAACAGAGAGAATAAATGTGAGGGACAAATTCTCAGGGGGCAAAAACAGCGCTGTTTTTGCCCCCTGAGATGTCAAACCAACTAGCCCAATCCCAAGCTTTAGTCAGGGACAAATTACTTGGGAACGAGGGGAAAAGCAGTCCAGTATAGACAACAGCCTTCTTTCAGAAGGAGTGTATGAAAGGTTGACTCTAATGGAAATAGATGAAATAGGTGCCCACAGCTTAGGAAGTGACCATAAACGGATAACATTGACTTTTGGAAAAATGGAAGGTCAAAACCACAAAATGGTTGTACACGACTTGAAATTAAACGATCAGCAAATGGCTAATATTGCCAAAAGCCTGGAGACGGAAATCTAGAGACAACCTACGAAAGATTGGGAATACAGCGAACTGATTGGTTTCATTCAAGGAAAGATAAGGAACGCGAAAGAACGCAACTACTGGAAAGGAAAAAGAAAACCTAGATGCTAGTGGAACAAGGAAATCAAGGAAGCTATAACACAAAGGCAGCAATCCTCGAGAAAGCACAGGGAGGCCAAGCGAGTGGGAATGCAAGCAGAGGAAATAACTTTGAAGTAGAATTGGTACGCCTTAAGAAGCTGGAAGTACAAAAACTTGTACAGCAAAAACTTAAACGAGAAAGTAAACGATGGGGCTCGAATATACGGGCAAAGGATAAAGGCGCGCCGAGAAAGTTTTGGAATCATGTAAAGGAACTAAGGAAAAATACCGAAGAAATACAAGGTCATGTCATAAACGGCGAAGGCCAGGTACTAAAAGGGGAAGAAGCGGTTTTTCACATACGCTCAATGATACAAGAGAAGTTCCGAAGAACGGAGAGAGGGCTACAGCATTCAGGGAGTGGGGCAAGCGAAGAGTACGTACAGATAGAGAGCTAAAGTAGGAGAATCTAAACTGGAAAAAAGCCGAAGAAAATGTTCCAGCTAATACGGCAACAGGGACGGAAGAAATTCCTATACGGCTGGTCAACCTACTGGGTACAAAAAGCAAGGCACAAATGATTCGAGCAATCGAAAAAGTGATAAAAACTAAGCAAGTACCGGACAATTGGCGTAAGAGCAGGATGAAGATGATATATAAAGGTAAAGGAGACAGGTCTGATTCCAATTCGTACAGGCCTGTTACAGTTACCTCAGTTGTATACAGGCTGGCAATGCAAGCTATAAAAGCGGAACTACAGGCGTGGATAGAGGGGAACAGCACACTGGGAGAACTACAAAATGGTTTCAGACGAGACAGACGCTTAGAGGACAATTTATTCGTCCTAACCCAATGCATAGAGGTGTCAATGGCTCAGGAGCGACCACTATCGATTGCATTTCTCGATATAAAGGGAGCCTACGACAACGTTGAAAGAGAACTTCTATGGAGCATACCTGAGCGAGAGGGATTAGGCCAGGACTTTATACAGCTGTTGCAAGGAATTTACAATGAGAGCGAGGTGCAAATTACCTGGGAGGACCAAAAGTGCACGGAACCGGTAGTCACAAATAGAGGTTTTAAAGCAGGGTTGTCCTCTGTCGCCACTGCTGTTCATGCTCTACATGGCTAGACTAGTAAGAAAGCTTGAAGGCAGTAAAATAGGTTTCAATCTATGTTATAGCTGCAAAGGACAGGAAGTGGAACAACATATCCCGGGACTTATATATGCAGATGACATAGTACTATTAGAGATAGCAAACAGTGTCTGCAACAGCTCACAGATATCTGCGGGGAAGAAGCCACTGAACTGGGCTTAGAGTTTAGCACAGCAAAATCGGGAGTTCTAGTTTTCAATGACAACGCCCGTAACGAATTGGTATTCGTTCAAAAAGCACCAATACCGTGGGTAACGGAATACAAATATCTGGGCATATGGTTAAACGAAGGCCAGGCGTATCTAAAAACTCATGAAGAGCATTTAAGAATGAAAGGCAGAAGAAACGCCTCTATCATGAAGCCAGAGCGCTGTGGGGATATAACAGATATGAAGTAGGGAGAGAAATCTGGAAGGGAGTAATGGTACCAGCACTCACTTTTTCAAACACAGTAGTGTGTGTCAAATCAGAGATTCAATCAGGGCTAGAAGTAAATCAGAGGGCCGTAGGCCAATTGGCATTAGGAGCACACAGTAAAACAACAAATGAGGCAGTGCAGGGATATATGGGATGGGCATCCTTCGAAGTGAGAGAAGCACAGAGCAAAATATGTTTTGAAGAACGACTTAGAAATATGGATGATCAGAGATGAGTGGCCAAAATGTTACGGTATCTTTATATGAAAAGCGTGGACACACAATGGAGAAAAAGAACCAGAAGTGTACTAGGGTGTCTGGCGCACAATAGCAATTATGACTGCAGACAGCCTGCAGACAACCTACAGTTCTTAAAGCCCATATTGAAATCTTGCCACGCACTCGTTCTTGCCTTCACTTCGATAAGGCTGTTCCAAATGGGTTGATCTGCCGAACATGCTGGAAGGGATGTTTTTCTACACTCTGAGTTAATGTTTGATCAACGTGCATACATTAAAGCATTTGGCGTGGTTCTTCCTTTTTATCTCTTGTCACCCAGTGCAACCAATGGGCTGGTCAAAGCTGTGGCTTGTCATATGTGTTTCCAGTACGTAATGGTGCATTCTGCTTGTTGCCAAAGCCAACTGCAGAAATGTTCTTAACCCCTAATGCAGTGCTGGCAATGGTCTTTTGTGGGCTATAAAAGCAAAATGTACTGGTTGTCGATCAAATAAAGTGAGTCAATTTTAAATGTTTTAAATGTTTCTTCCCAATGCCTGATGTGTTTTCTTGGAGGTTGTGTGTTTGCTTAGTCCTTTTGGGAACAGAAGGGCATGTATGGCTCATGTGTTGGCCATGAGACTAATCAGCATTTGAAGGTTCATGGGACAGGTACAACTTGTACAGCTGGTGAGCGAACGAATATAACTTACATTTTCGATTTTCTTGCAACATGTCACTAGCATACAACAATTAGGATTTTTAATTTAGCTGCACTTCTTTTTTACGACAATACTCCTATTGGCCCCATTATAAAATGAATAATTATTAAGAACAGTTATACAATGTCAAATATGTTTCATTTAAATGTTGCTAGTGTTAAGACCCAAAAGATAAGTTTGTAGTATAGTGTTCTGAAGCAGCACCATGAATATGAGGCATGCCATGGTGGAGGGCAATGAATAAGCTTATACCACCTAGAAGTGTTCAATCAACAGCAAGATCACTTACTCACGAACAGCTGTGTTTTCCGCTTCCTTCACAAAAAAAATTGCGCCAATCCACCCCGTGAATGTGGTAGGAAAGCAAAGCTGTAAACGGCACTCATAACGATTACCCATGCGACGTCACTTAAATTCACTCACATTTTTCTACAAACAGCAAAACCACAGAGAAAGTGAAATGCACTTAACCACACCATTTATTATTTCAAAGAGATATTCTTGTTAATGTTAAATTAATGCATGAAGCATGAACGGTGTCTGGTTGAGTTGTATTGGTGTAACACAAGAGTGGAAATTTTTTTATAAAATAAAGTAAGCTCCAACCCGGTGTTAGACGATCTGTCTTCTCCGTCTCTGCGCCGCGGACGGAGGCGACGAGATTTGCGGCAGAGAAGGAGGAGGAGGAAGAAATACTTGTGTTCAGATTTCTGAACGGCCCAGAGTGCAGCCCTGGGAAGTGATTCCTTCTTCTGCGGGGTCCATATGCAGTCCGCACGGCCTGTGTTCTGTCCACCCGCTGAAGCTGGGTAGGTAGAGAGGGCCTGGACAGCAGCATCTCCCATTGCTCTTGTTGGGTAGTTGACGGAAAGAGAGGAGGGTTCTCAGGGCTAAAGTCGCACACCCCGATTACAGGGCGGAGTGTTCCTACTTCTGAGCAAAATTTACATTCAACGTCGTAGCGATTCGGATACATTAAGTGAAGACGCGTGGGCTGTGGGAAGGAGCCCGGATTGTATGAGCGGTAGGGTAGTTTGTTGTTCTCTGGAAAGGTCAGGGTAAGGCGAAGGTACGGTCTGTCTCAGAAGGCGATAATGCTGGGTTATCTTCCTGAACGTGACGAGCGGGTGACTGTCCTCGTGCAGCTCCATAGCACGGGAGGTAAAAGCGCAGGCTTGTTGGGTGGGCGTATTTGTTGCCCTCCATTGAAGCGTGAGGGGGTGTCCAGATGAGCTGCATGGAACCGTTTGGGGAGTGGTTTCTTAGCACGCGCAGTGCAGATCAGGACACCCAACCCTACTGGTAATTCCAGTAGGCTTGCTGGGAATCGATGACTACCCTCCGAGTCCCTGGTTGAGCGAGAGCCAAGGTGATGGCTGCCTCTTTTGCTGCCGTCATTTCTTGGGTCCTAAGCGAGGTACACGCAAGGAGGTTGGTTCTGGAGGTAGCCACGATGATGGCGTATTGCTGCCCTCGATGTTCGGAGGCGTCTGTGTAGATAACTGCATGATCTCCACCGAGGGTGATTTTTAGCGCTTGAGCCCGTGCTTTTCGGTGACCCTCGTCATGTGAGGGGTTCATATTTCTAAGCAAAGGGAGCAGTCTGGGAGTATGTCAAGCGGAGTGACATTCTGGGCTGCCCAGGCAATCTAGAGAAGCATGCGGTTACCCATCGCAGTTCTGAGTCGGACCTTCTGGTTAGAAAGATGGCCTTCTATCAGCTCTTCCACCGTGTTGTGGAGCCCCGTGCTAAGCAGCGTCTGTGTGGACGCACTCATGAGAAAACCAATGGCCTGCTCGACCGCCTTTATAATCATTATATAAAGCATCTCTATGTCTTCCTTGTCGAGAAGAAGACAGGAGGTTGACGTAAGTAACTCTCGAGATGACAAAAGCTTCAATTAATCGAAAGGTGCCGGATATCTTTAGACCTCGCTTCTTGGTGGCAACTCACCTGATCATGTGTATGATTTGATTAATGCTGTTTTTGAGGCGATGCAAGGAGACGTCACTCTTGGTGTTAGCCTCGAGATGTAGGCCCAGGATCTTGATGCTGCGGCTTGGAGTGATGGCGTGGGCATCGAGGAGTATTCGAATGTATTCCTTGGTTTGGCGTGAAGGCGGGCGACAAGGAGCTGTGATTGTTTACGTGAACACTGGAGGCCACAGGCTTTAGCACACTGGCGTACTAGGAGTGAGATGCCATGCATTAGTGTGAGCTTACTGTAAATTTTGTAACTCTTAGCACATGAGCAAGGTGCGCACAGGGCCGCTAGACGGGCGTGAGTGGTCGCGTGACGCTTTCACTCGGGATTCAGCGAGAACGCAGGGGGTATACCCGTAGAAGTGCTTGGCGAGTACACTACCTGTCTTCCCCGTCTTCGCGTGGCCTCGTAGCTAAATCGGTAAGACAACAGGCTCTCGCTTTGTTAGTCTGTTAGTTCCAGGTTCGATTCCCGATGGTGCCAGTAAATTTTTTTATTTGTTCGCTGGAGTTTTCTCGTGACACCAACGGTCGCGAAAGAACCCTTGGGGGGTAGAGGTAAAAAGCTTTGCTTTAAAACTGGTATGCCCAGGAAACCTGCTGCCTCGTGTTCAGTAGTGCAACACCTCAGCCCATGGGCTGCTACTTTGGATTGGTGTTTGTGTTGACATTAAATACATTTGGTGCTCTTAAATTCCGCATAAGTTTTCACGAGTGCCCTTCCATGTGCATGGATTGACTGGTTAGGTCTAGCTTGGCCAGGCTGGACACGAGCTCCTTATTTTTGCAGCTCAGCACCTTTCTCAAATATTTATTGAGGTAATTTCCTTTTAAAAATGAGGAACCGACCAATTCATTTACCCCCCCCCCCAAGCTATGTTTTAATAACAGTATGTCTTATATACTTATAATTTTTTTTTTGCGAGAGTTTGCCTTGCGGCATAACAGTTGTAATACAACATCACATTTGAGTCACGCAGAAACGTTAGCAGAGACCGGTACTGAGGGTCCCAGATCCACTGCTGTAGATCAGGGGGTCTCCCAGGATGGAGCCCTGTGCCTCGGAGGTGTTGCAGGCGAGAGGCTTGCAGGGCAGGGCAGGTCCATAGAAGGTGGCTCGTGTCGGATAAATGAGGTGCCTACTAAATATTATTTCCTTTATGTCTGTTCGAAGAATACTGCGCATGATTCAGTAAAAGCTGTGCAGGTAACAGCCCAAGAGATCGGTCCATGCAGACCCTAGTAACTTTCGTACGCAGTGCCATGCATGAACATGTGTATTAATGTGTATTAAGTTGTATTAAGTTGTATTACATGTATATTAAGTTGTGTATGAATAAATCTAAACAAGTGCACGTTTCCTGGGTAGCCAGACTCTAAGTAATTCTTAATAGTGTAATTTTGTCCCAACGTGTTGACTGTAATCCTACAAAGCACGGCTTGGAATAATTTTTCTAGCTCCTTATAATTGTTGTGCTCTGTAAACATACATGTTTACAAAGCACAACAATTTTTTGCTAATGCACAGGGTTGAATCTGTAGAAGATCTATTCATTTTTTTCACTTTTTGCAACTGCACTAATGAAACACGCTGGCTAGCTCTCGTCAAAACACAACCAAAGCTTATTGCATTCTGTGTTTTCTCTGTTTTTTCTTTTCTTAAAGCCGGCCTGCTTCATATCATCCTAGCACAAATATCTACCCAACATGTGTCTTGCAAGACATTCACATGCCAATATCTTTCTGGAAACCTACAGGGATTTAAGCAACAAGAATTTCTAGTTATCCATTCTACAAGCTCCGATCATGGATCACTTTAGAAAGGTAAGCTTTGCGATTGTCTTTGGGATTGTCAAGGTACGTCCCCATTCGGGTATTGTACTGGGAGGTTCGAATCCTTCCTCTGATTTCTCGCTTCAAGGTGTTGACAGTAGAAGCATACCTTCTTGCAATGGAATTGCCTATATCACGATCACAAATGGTTTTTCTACACTCCCCAGCGTCGCCCAGTCATGGCCCATGTACACGCGTCCACAGGTGGTGTTCATCCAGACCTTGCTCGCCCCTTTAAATATCAACATATTATCTGTATCTATGTTTGACTATCGCGTTTGACATTGATTTCGTCAACATTTTCCCCTCCAATGCCAAATGCTTGCCGGAGAGAATGATATCTGTCCTTTTAGCAAACTACCTAGAAGAGATAACTTAATAAAATGGATTGTTGGGCGAGTTGGTTCATGGCTTCAAGAAAAAATAAAAAGAGCGCAAAGGACGAGGACAAAGAAACACAATAGACGGGACGCGCGCTCCTTTGCGCTCTTTTTATTTTTTCTTGATACCTAGAAGAGTTCCCGACACATGTGGTTATAGCCACAGATACTTCTGTTCGAGACAAAAAAGCTGGTGTAGGTATCTTTTCACCTGCGCTTGACTGGGAATTTTCTCTTCGTATTCCAAATTTCACGTCAATATATTTGGCAGAATTTTTGGGAATCGCGCTCGCTCTTCGAAAGCTCAGTGAAGAGCATTCCCAGGTGATCATTGTGGCGGATTCTTTTTCGGTCTGCTCCGCTTTATCTTCACCAACCATTTCTCCACTTCGCCGATCGCTGTTGATGCTTATACCGGCACATGTAAGGGAAATCCGTCTGGTCCGAGTCCCAGGGCACAGAGGTGTTGAACTTAACGAAACTGCTGATTACCTGGCAGGAGTAGCACTGAATGGTCCTCTGGTTGGTACTGTGCCCCCGATAGCCTATGTTGTTGCAACTAGGTTTCGAAGGTACAGTTCGCTGGACAGCTTCCCACCAGACAGCATCGCTGGCTGCCCTGACATTGAGCATCTCCGGTACTCTTGGAAGTGTGACTTTGCGCAGTCGCGATTGTGCGAGGTCACACTGACTTACTTTCGATGCCGAACACCTAATTTGATTTTTTATCTACACCGCGCACGCATAGCGCCATCGGCCATCTGCGGCTTCTGTCAAGAGGAGGAAACACTTGACCACTTCCTGTTGTCTTGCCGGCGGTTCTCCTCCCTCCGAAATCGTTACCTGAAGGTTCCCCTCCGGTGCTTGGGTCTCGCCTTGTCGGTGCCTAATTTATTGTCATTTGGGGCAGTCGGGCTTGGTTGGTGCAACGGGGATGTTTGTCGCGCTCTTCATTCATTTATTGCCGAAACAGGTCGCTTGCCTGGATAATCAATCGCATCAACCAATTCTTAATCGTTTATTGAAACACGTGTTGGTACAGTAGTATTGAATTTTTTTTTGTCCTAAAATTGTTAGCATCAGTACTGTACCCTATTTTCCCTTCGTTTGGAACTAATTCATAAGCTTCTTAAACAGTGAACCCACAATAAGACTTGGCCAATCCCCCAGAGTGGATACGCGCCATTCTTGTTCCGTATCCAACCAACCAATTTAAAGGTGCGACAGAGGGGTGGGAGAGGCGTAGACGCTAATTGCAGCCACAGGGAGGAGGCGGCAGCAGCCGAGGCGCAGGAGAGTGTGGCGTCGGGGTTTGATGCTGCCGTATAGCCGCTAAATGGCGTAGAGGGCATGGCGCATGAGCTGGGGAAATGCGGAGGAGAAGGGCGTCGAACGAGACACAGCCAGCTGTTCCCGCTGCCAAACACGTGGACAGCGTCGGCCGACAAGGCGCAGCAGTTTCGTGCACTTCTTTGGACCACGCCCGAGTCAATGATGATAGCTTTATTTTGCCCAAAACTAGAATATCCCGAGTCAGTCGTGTTTTTTTCAAAAATGTGCGCAGTCCAATGAAATCAAAACAGCTTCGCCGGCCAATCCGCCGCCATACGAACACTTCGGACAACCTTTCAACAGCAGAGCTGTTGTTGCTGGCCGTGATGTGTGCGGCGTCATCAGAAAACATCATGTCATAGTTACTCCCGCCGTTTACCGAGCGCGCGTTTTGCGATGAGCGTCCGGCATCGTCCTGGCTTGCGCGTGGCGCTCGCAAAAATACCAAGGAAACAGTCACGTGCGTCCGCGGCACAAGAAAGAGCACAAGACAGCTCGCAGACGCCCAGCTCGCGACTAGCGCGTGCCGACGCGTTCCACTCTTGAGGAATGGGAAAGCCTGCGGACAAACGATCCGGGTCAGCCAGTCATGCATGCGGAAGATAGATAGATATGACGATGACTACTACTGCCACAGTGAGAAGCGACGACGGAACACGTAAATAAACTGGTGTGTCATTCAGTGCTTACATAAAAAGAAATCCTCCAGCTTCGCCTTGTGTCGCTTAGTGCGAGTTTCACCAATTTTAAAGACGAAGGTGTAACATCAAACGCGAAAAGTGACCGTATATATACGCGGCCGACGGCGGGGCCACCGCTGTATGGACTGGTGTACGACTTGAACTCATTTCGCCAGAGCAGCAGCCAAATCCTCTCACCACGGCGCTAAACAGGCACCTTGGCACAATTGAACCTTGCTGCCACGTGCTGCCAGGTGCACGTGGCAGCACGTATACGCGTAAATGGATACGCACACATAGCTCTCACAGCGGGGAAACTTCAGCGTGATGAGCATCCAGTCTGCTTGCCAGAAAACGAAGGCCTGAGTGCTTCTTTCTTTTTGGACAACAAACGTCACATGGTTGGCCGGTTGTTCAGCACTTGTCTGTTGGACAGCTGCTGGTATGACCAGAAGCAACGCTACTTACATGACGTTTCTATACGTAATTATTGGTGCTGACAGGAGCTGTGGGCACAGTTTATGGGAAAGACCATTGCTGGCGCTACATTTGCTGCCCTTAACAGCGTGTGGTACAGAGCTGTGCTCTCGCTGTTTATTGATTACCAGCACAATTTTTGCAAAGGTGTGTGAAGTTGGTGAAATTTCGAAGTACAGTGTATCTCCTGGATTGGTCGGTGCTTAATTCCTGCTTCGGCGTGGTTCTTCCCAGGCCATCACTAACAAGGGTTAGTGGGAACCCAATGGGCAATGGGACCCCAAAAGCCAAATTTTTTGACACTTTGTAATCAGTACTTGCAGCACTGCAGTGTATCCCTTGCAACTTTGGAAGCTCGGAAAAGTTGGTACAACATGACCAAATATACAGAGTTGTAGGCAAGACGAAAAGAGGCATTAACAGTGTTTACTCCAAACATCTTTTTGTCACATACAATAAACTTTAATTCAGGCCACTTTTGTACCAGCTGTGCTGATTTCACCCCCCAAAATAAGGCACCTGCTGGTCTTTCTATGTACAGAAAGTATGGTGACGTTGCAAAACATTTTAGGCTGCTGCGCCAAAACTATACGGACAAAAGCGCTGGTGTTCAGCGGCGCGTACTAGAGTGCACAAGAGCTACTAAATAAGCTTATTTAGTGGAAGATCCAGTGGGCACCAGTAATCTAGGCCCAAGAGAACTCTTGTCAAATGAGGGCCTTTAAAGGTAGACCTTCCGCCTATTCTTCTTCACACAAAAGCCACAGATCCTATGATCTAAATGGGAGCGCAAGCAGCCTTCGTGCAACACTATTTAGACCTTTGCCGGCAGCCTCTTCAGCCAGTGCCCACGTTTGGGTCCTAGGTTGGGTACGCAAGCCTGACTGGTATGGGCAATTCTGCCTTTTTGCGGCCCTGTACGCCTGGTTTCAACCACCATGAGTACAAATAAAGTATTATTATTATTGTTTGAGGACACAGACCCATTCTTCCCTATTAAGCCACAGCAGATCAAACCTAATGGCGTGAAATGGCGCGCGCACACACCTTTCAAAATAAAAAGAAAGAAGTGCGGTTACAAAGCCGGAGAATTTAAACGTGCAACACAATCCTCCGAATCCTCCACTCGGAGTGGTTTTGTCTTGCCCGCAGGTGCGCCGTAGATAACACAACACTGAACGACAGCCGATGTACAAAGGAGGAGAGTTATCAGCCTGCGCTTACGGCGCGTAAACAATGAAAAGCACAGCCGACCTAAACATGAGTGCCGGCACGGCCACTTTGCTCGGCCGGCTTGGTACTAGTTTCGGCGATCAACAAGAACGACCAAATCCAAGAAATAACAGCAAAAAACAGGTGACATCACTTCCGTGGGGCGCTCCCACGGCGCTCCAGCCGTTAGCGATCGGGCGAGGCTGGAGCACGCCGGGGGAAAGGATCCCCGGGGTATAGTGGGTAGTGGTAGTGGTAAAAGTGGCTACTTGGTAAAAGTGGTAGTGGCTACTTGGGTAGTGGTAAAAGCGCCCTTGAAGCCAAAACTGTTAACCGCCGCGCGTGGCGCTGGTGTGCCCCGCCCGAGGAGATCCCGAGGCGGCGCGCCTTGCCGCTATGCTGCTGTTGAGTGCTTCACGCTCGGTTTTGATGTTTCTTAAGCCGCTGCACATGATATTTTTTGTGTGTGCAATTGCAAGAGCAGCCTAGACGGCGCTGCGCTGATCTTTAAATGTTTTTGGTTCTTTTTTTGTTTGTAATTTAGCGAGGACATATGCTTGCGGTGGTCTCTTATTTCCGAAGGGCCATGGCCCATGCGGTTTGAAACGAAAGTGCAATAGCGTGTTGTTGGATTATACCCCTAATAAATTTATGTGATTGCTACAAAGATTTTATATTTGCGATTTGTTTTACCCTACTTTTATTCGTTGAATTCTTAACTGTTTCATAATATCCTGCGTCTGCAAGACGTGGGCAGCACTTTTAATGAACTTGTGCATTCGTAATATGGTAATTGTTTTATGTTAATGAATGGCCAGCGTACCACTCAACTGTGCAGTTTAAAATGATCCCGCTATAAAGTGCGTCATATGGTGCTTTTCTGAGAATTACAGTTTTGAATGTTGATCGTTTTCGCTGCCTTGAGTGAAGTTATTAAAAACATATCGTATTTATTGTGTTGATTAGTGCCCTGAAATGGCCCGGGAAAGGTGGGACGCATTTTCTCGGGACCGAGCGGGGCTCGGCCTCCAACAATTTTTTTTTTTTTCGTGCCGTGCTGGCCCGGGCGCATGCATGCAGTGTCTGAAGCCCGGCTTTCGTGCGCCGCAAATTTGTGGTTGTTAATACCAAAAGGTTAGCTCATTGAATTAGGTTAAATGAAAAAAAGAAATCAAAGCGCGTAGTTCCTGGAGCTCCGTTATAAATATATTTCGTCAATATTCTCCAAAATTCCTTTTTCTGTGTCCGGATATATATTTACAAAGCTCGGTCCCAGTTTAAAAATTGTAAGTCCAATATACTCGCTCTATGGTTACGTTTTCAGGTTGAAAAGGCCAAATTTTTTCGGACTCATGTTTATAGTCTTTTGAACACGAGCTGATATTTCAAAACAGTCTTATGGGCTCAGATTTATTTTATCAAATTTTGCCGGGTACGCGCGGGGCTCGGGCTTATATTTAAAAATTTGTCGGGTTCAGGCCGGGCCTAGAAATTGTGGCTTGCGCAGTTCTCTAGCGTGATCAAATAAAAAAACGGAAATGTGCGTAAGTCGGCCTGCCTAACGCACCATGCTGTTTCCGCGGCTGACAAAATGCGACAGAAACATTAGTAAACAATGAAGAAACAGTATCCACACGCTAGCCTCGATCACTGAAGCACGAAACACGCGGTCTGCTTGGTTGGCCAAATGGGTTGAAAAAACGACCACATAGTACATGCGCACGGCATAGCTGTACTTTTCCCATAAGAACCTTGCTACCTTACTAATAGCATTCGCAAAGCTATTGCAACGCGCATTCCCCACACCAGCGGTGAATTTACACTAAAATAGAACTGATGCCCCTCGAATACAGTCGGAAATGAACGCTGCGGATTGCGTTATTTATTTGCTTATATTCTCCGTTGTTTTGTGTGTTTTCTCACACGCGCAGCGTATGAGCGCATTACCGGGGCTCGTTTGGCGTTGCTAGCGCGCCCCGGCGAGTTGACGCTTTCGTGTGGTACTGATTCGTACCTGTTCTTGCTTCAAGCGCACCGAGCTTCTATTTCGCACTTGCATTTCGACTCACATGTGGTTTCGGTTTTGCTTTTCCCTTCGTGTTCCTATAGTCTGCTATATTTAAGCTCTCCACACGTTCGTTGGACATGCGTGGGTGAGTGCACACATGTGGTAATTATTTACAATATGGAAAGCGAACAATAAACACATTACACAATGACGTTATCTCCCCAGTGTTGAGTCGGTGCACATGATCCTTATAGGAAAACCACACCAGCTAGCCGCTGCACATGATCTTGGTTTGGGAAATTGTAAAAGGAGAGCCTAGCAGGAACCACACTTGTTTAAATGTTCTTGGTTCTTTGTTTTAATTGTTTGTAACGTGGATGTAAATAATGAAATGTAAATAAGGTGTAATTATTTTATTTTTATCGGTGTACAGTGGGCGAAACAGTATGCAGTTTTAAAATGATCGTGCAGTAAAATGATGCTGTGTGGCTTGGTGCTTTTCTGAGAATTGCGGTCGCGAATCCTTCGTGGGTGTGCTTCGTGGGTACAATTTGTAACACACAACGTAAATGTTTGCGCATAAACGACGCTGTTTGCTCGGTATGCAGAACTTGATAGAAAAATCAGCAAAAAAATGAAGAAAAAAGCAAAAACATTAACCTTAAGCAGAAAGCCTTAAAGGGGCACTGACACAAAATTTTGAAGGCGAGATAACTTCGGAGATAGATTGGTGGGAACACATATACATCATCTGCAAAATATCTGCGGCGAATACAGCCTAGAGCATATTTAAAATCAATTTTAAAGTGTGCGAAACGCAAACGAGCAGCCACTAGAGGACCACGCGCAATCGACATCCCGAGGATATTGTGTAAATAAACAACGTCCAAACACGTCACGAGTTTGTGTTTGCCGCTTCCGCACTGCCGGCGTTTTTCGCCGGCTCGCCCGGCTCGCCGCTCCAATCGGAGGGCCGGAGGGCGGAGCTTCTGCTCTCGAGAACGAACGACCCGATCGTTGGCGGCGGAGGCGCCGTGATTTCGTCAGCTCATCGGGCAGCTGGCCGCGACCAAAGTTCTACAGTGATTCCAGGCACTCTGTTTCTATTACCGTTCATTACCATTGGATGCGAAAACGCGCCGGAGGCACGAAAAGCCCACTGAGCTAGCCGCACGGTAGCTGTGCAGGCGGCGGCCACGGCCGCGATGTGGCCCAGGCCGGCAGGTAGCTCTAGGGATGGCTTGTTACCGCTGTACGAAATTGTCCCCAAGTCCCGACCATGGTGGCTTACATGAAAAAGGAGTTAATGATGCGATGGCGGGTTGCATTAAAAATTGGCATCTGCACCGCTTACGAGAGCGGCACTCGAATATCCGCCGCAGTGCTAAGCCGAACACATCTGTAGGCGGACCTGTAGGCAGACCGGCCGGCTGCTCCCAGCGCGCACCTTGCCACCCACCGTCTCGAGCGTCGCGCGTCGTTCTTTAGCCGCGGTAGCATTTGCACTCGCAGCTCCTGCGTCACATCCACGGTCGCTTTTTAATTAAGCGCCTCACAAGATCAGTACGTGGGGGCATTCGCAGAAACTGCCGTCGATGCGGATTCGACAGTTCTACGGCGGCTCTGCTCTGTGATATCCCTCCGACGGTCACGTGGTCAGCTTTGTTCACACAAAATCCACAAAATCCATCGTTTCGCGGCACTCGCTGAAACCGAAACTGCGACTGGCCGCTTTGAAAATGCCTCTAATTAAACAACCGTCGCACGCTGAAGCAAATGAGGTTTCTACAGGTTATAAGTAGGTCACTAGCTACTTATCGCAACAAAAAAAAAAGATGCAAAATTTTCGTGTCAGTGCCCCTTTAAGCACCCCCCTCATTCCTCAGTTGACACAACGCGATATAAAACCATCAAACAACGAAGAAAAAAGTATCCGCACGCTAGCCTAGATTGAGCACGGCGTGCGCGGTCTGTTGGGTTGGCCAAATGTGATGAAAAAAGGAGCAAACACTAAATACACAACGTAGGTACCTTTCTCATAAAAACCCTTGGTACATTAATAGCATTCTCTACTATTTTGACACGAAAAAAGAACTGTAGCTCCTCGGAGATTGCCCGACGCACGCCTGCCCGCCGCTTCCCGAGGCGAAAAAGCGCTCGATGATGATAATGATGATGATTAGTGGCTTTCCCTTTTAATCGGGGCGTCGGTTGTCAGCAACCGACTTGCCTGTTTTATTACGTTTACTTGCCCTACTCCCAGCTAACCTATAGATTTGTTTCCTCGTTCCCATCTCTCCCTCTTTTCTGTTTTAAACTCATCGCCCCCACCCCCCTTTTTTCTCCCCTCGCTGTTCTAAATTTTCGTCCGCATGATTACTCCGCCTGCGTACCCATCCCTTCCCTACCTTTCCTCCACCCTCACTCCAGTCGCCTCTTCGTCATCTCTATGGCCTTGAAGTTGAGGTTCCCCCGCGCCCCAAATCCCAAAGTCTCCGCCTGCGTCGTTTCCCCCTCACCCCGCGGTGGCCGTATCTCTGTGCAGCTCCTGACAATATGGTCTATAGTTTCCCGATCACTGCCGCAGCATGCACACGTTTCATCTTGCTGCCTGTAGCTACCCGTGTATGCCCGGGTTCTCAGGCACCCTGCCCGTGCCTCGAAGAGCAACGCACTGCCTCTCGTATTGCCATAGAATCCCTCCTTCTTAATTTCCCGTTTCTCTGCCCTATAAGTCTCCAGGGTTTTTCTCGCTTCCATTCTCTGTGCCCACTTCGTCGTCTCTGCTGCCTTTACCTGCTTTGTAACTGTTGTGTAATCCCCGCTTTCCCGTACCGACTTTCCGTACCGCTTGGTCAGCTGTCTGGTCCTCCGTCTCCACCGCGTGTCCACGCTCCTCAAATACAGGTACTTAAACACCCTCGCGGCCCATTTGTCGTCCTCCATGTCACGAAGTCGCTCCTCAAACTTTATCTTGCTCTGCGCCTCCCTCGCCTCGAAAGACGACCAGCCCATATCCCCTTGTACCGCTTCATTTGTAGTTTTACTGTGGGCCCCTAGGGCCAATCTGCCTACCGCCCTCTGATTTACTTCCAGGCCCGCTTGGGTCTCTGGCTTCATGCACAGAACCGAATTAGCGAAAGTTAATCCTGGTACCATGACCCCTTTCCAGACTCCCCTTACCACCTCGTATTTGCTGTATCCCCAGAGGGCTCTATGCTTCATTATAGCCGCGTTCCGTCTTCATACAGCCTCATGCGCCTGCGTGTAATCTTCGCTGTTGTTCAGCCATACTCCTAAATATTTATACTTTTTCACCAATGGTATTTCTACTTGCTGCACTGATACTGTTTTGTGCTCCTCGCCGTCATTAAAGACCATGATCCCCGATTTTTCTCTGCTAAAGGATAGCCCTAGGTGCGTCGCTTCTTTACCGCATATATCCATCAACCCTGCATACTTATCCGGTTGTCCGCCATCAACAATATGTCGTCTGCATACATTAGTCCCGGATCCCGTTGTTCCACCACCTGCCCGTTTTTCATGTAGCTTCCTTTCTAACCCCGTCGTGTAGATCATGAACAGCAGCGGAGAGAGAGGACATCCTTGTTTCAAACCCTTGTAGGTGTATACAGGCCTATTGTATCTTACCCCCTCCCACACTATTTGCACTTGGTTCTCCCGGTATAGCTCCCTGAGTAAGCTAATGAATTCTGCCCCAACTCAGTCGTCCTCCAGGATACTCCAAAGCCGCTCCCTGTCTACATTATCATACGCCGCTTAATGTCCAGAAAGGCTAACCACAAAGGTCGGTTTTGCATCTTCGCCACCTCTATGCATTGGCTTACCACGAATAAGTTGTCGTCTAGTCTTCTGTCCTTTCGAAACCCATTTTGAAGCTCCCCTAATATCCTTTTTTCTTCCACCCACTGCTCTAGTCCGAACTTCACTGCCTGCATTGCTAACCTGTACAGCACTGACGTGACGGTTACTGGCCTATACGAGCTTGGGTTTGTCCTACTTCTTTGCCCTTGTACACTAAGTTCATCCTGCTCATTTGACACGCGGCCGGTATTGCCTTTTCTTCTATCCTTGTTCTGATGGCTTGCAGTAGCTTTCCCTTGCTCTTTGGTCCTAACTGATTAATCAACTCCATCGGTATCCCATCCGTGCCTGCCGCGGTATTCTTGGGGACCTTTTCCTCTGCTCTTTTCCATTTCAGCTTGTCCCCATCTATCTCCAGACATTTCGGCCTACCCGCCGCGACATCTCTGTGTCGCTGCGGGGCCTCTTCATCCACCTTACCGAACTTCTCCGTGATGATTTTGTGCAGGTATGCTAATGCTTCCTCTCCCTTGAGCATCTGCCCCTGCTCGTTTTCTATAGTACCGCCTTCTGTGGGACTCGTACGTTTCCCTAATGCCTGCACATGGTTCCAAAACCTTTTCGGCGCGTCTCTACCCCTTCCTCGTATTTGCGCTACCCATCGCTCGCTGTCCCCCTTTATTTTCGCCTTTATTAGTCCCAGGAAAAGGCACAGGTTCGGATCTCTATTCCGCAAGGTCTTAGACATAGTCAAAAGACAACCACTCATCGTAGTAGGCGACTTTAACGCGCATCACCCAGCCTGGGGGTACGGTAGGGAGGTCGCCAAAGGACGAAACCTCTGGATGGACGCACAGCAGCAGGGTCTCACTCTGGTGACCGATCCCGCTCATCCCACTAGGGTGGGTAACAGCGTATGCCGCGAAACCACTCCCGACCTAACCTTCGTCAAGAACGTGCCGGATCCTGATTGGCTAAACACTCAAGAAAATTTGGGAAGTGATCACTTTATTGTAGCCACCACTGTGAAGGCCGGTCCTTCCAAATTAAAGGGTAACAAGATCAAAATAACAGAATGGGATTCTTTTCGTGATATCAGAAGAGCAGAGAACTTGAGTAGCGAAATTGATGACATCGAGTCTTGGGCCAAAAATATACACAAATGCGTAGAAAAAGCTACTAAAACCATCCCCGAGGAAGCCGCACTGAAAGTGGCTGACAGCAGGCTCCTGCACATGTGGGAAGCCAAGAATGGCCTGCAGAGACGGCTCAGTAAGCAGAAACATAATCGTAGCCTGCGCAGAAGAATAGCAGTTTTAAACAAAGAAATTGAGGACTACGCGAATCAGCTCACCCGCCAGAACTGGCACAGTATGTGCGACGGCATGGAAAATCAGATGGTGCTCGCTAAAACTTGGCATATACTCAGATACTTCATCGATCCCGAAAATAGAAGAACTACCCAGAAACACAACCTGAGTAAGATTGTTCACACTTACCAGGGAACGGAGCAAGACTTGCTCAAAGAAATTAAAGATAGATATATTGGATCTACTCAAAAGAAGGGGCTAAAACCGTACACCGGTAAAGAAAACGCAGACCTTGACCGACCCGTTGCGATATCCGAGATTCGGGCAGCTTTGGACAATCTCCGGACAAGGTCCACCCCAGGCCCCGACGGTATATCGAACAAAAGTTTAAGAAACCTAGACGACGAATCTATAGAAGCCTTGACGAAGTACATTAATGTATGCTGGGAAAGGGGTAGCATCCCGCGGCAATGGAAGACTGCCCACGTGGTCATGATTCCAAAGCCTGGAAAGAAATTACAATTGGAAAACTTGAGACCCATCTCACTGACGCCGTGCGTGGGCAAGCTGATGGAGCACGTCATCCTCAATAGACTGAACGCCTACATAGAGGACAGAGGGCTCTTCCCTCACACCATGATAGGTTTTAGACTCAAATTGTCTACGCAGGACGTAATGCTACGCCTCAAACATCAGATCCTAGATGGAGACGAGAGCTCGTCCTTAGACACTAAAGCAATTTTGGGATTGGACTTAACAAAGGCCTTCGATAACATCGCTCACGAGGCTGTCCTAGAAAACTTACAAGAACTGGAAGTGGGTCGTAGAACTTACGATTACATAAAAGACTTTCTTTCCGACCGAAAGCTCATGTAACTATCGGAGGGGTCAGATCAGAGGACATAGAATTGGGTAGCCGGGGAACACCGCAAGGTTCCGTCCTGTCGCCATTTCTTTTTAATGACGCTATGATTGGGCTTCCTGAAATACTAGATCGGATAGAAGGCTTGAATCACAGCCTCTACGCTGATGACATCACCCTCTGGGTCACCGGAGGTAGTGATGGTCGAATTCAGGATATTCTCCAGATAGCGATCGACGCAATCGAAACATACGTGAAGCCGAGAGGTCTAGCGTGCTCACCGCAAAAATCGGAGTTGTTGCTTTACCAACCCACGATGAGAGGACGCAACCGTGCCTTGGAAGTCCCCAAAATCGAGCTCTTCGCTGATGGTAATCTCATTCCAGTTGTGACTAGCATCAGGATTCTCGGCTTGAGAATTCAGGCCAACGGTCAAAATACTGAAACCGTTAAATTTTTAGGGAAAAGCGTCCATCAAACCTCCAGACTTATTTCCAGGATATCAAGCAGACATCATGGAATGAAGGAGGGCCATTTGATCAGGCTAGTACAAGCGTTCGTCCTGAGTCGTATAGCGTACGTAACACCTTTCTTGAGACTAAGGGCGGACTAAAAGACCAAAATTAATACCATGATCAGGAAATCATACAAACAAGCTCTCGGGATACCAGTTACCACGTCCAACGAACGTTTTGAGGCGTTAGGAATTCATAATACATTGGAGGAACTAATAGAGGCGCAGAGAGTTGCCCAGCTAGAGAGACTCACAAAGACCTCGACTGGCCGTCATATTTTAATGACTCTAGGCATTCGGTACGAATCTCAATTCGGCACCAAACGCGAGATTCCATGTGAAGTATGGGAATGCATACACGTCCCTCCTATACCGAGGAATATGCATCCCGAGCACAACAAAGAAAGAAGACGCGAAAGAGCGAAAGCCTTACAAAAGAGATTCAAAAACTCTGAGAACGTGGTCTACGTGGACGCCGCGGAATACGCAGCCCGCGATGTCATGACCGTGGTAGCTATCGATTGCAACGGCAATTCCGTAACTAGCGGCACGATACTGACGCCGTCGCCGGATGCGGCAGAAGAGGCGGCCATTGCGATGGCCATGGCCTCCACGAGAGCTAAATTTATTGTCAGCGACTCTAAAACTGCAATTAGGAATTTCGCAAAGGGACGGATCTCGTCCGAGGCACTGAGAATTCTGGTCGGCTTCAAAGACCGGAGAAAGGTCCAAATTGTGTGGACACCGGCACACTTTTCTCTTCCCGGTAACGAGAACGCTCACGACGCGGCTCGAGGTTTGGCTAACCGAGCCGATCACGTCGAGGAAACATCTGAGCACTTCTCGCGCGCTGGGATGGGGAGGGACCGCATGGTCTCGTACAGAGACATAACTTCATTACAGATTGGAACGGGTTAAGTATCCTCCCCCTCACTGTACTCTCAACAAATGGAAGTCTGTAGCATGGCGCCTCTTACAGACAAATACATTCCCCAATCCGGTCCTGTACAGCCATTGTTACCCGGGGCTCTACACGAGCGAATGTAAGCTATTGGAGTAAAAATGGAGACACCGACCAAAAGAAACTTAAAAACTTTAAAACAACAACAAGACGTTTCGGCTTCGTTACTGAAGCCTTGTTCACAATGAGGCGAATAAAAGTTCATGCACGCTTATGTCCTCTTGAGCACGTGACGTAGGCAGCGCGTGTACGACGGGGGGAGGGTTCCTTCATTTCGATTAAGTGTATGACGTGTCGTCTGTATTTCCAGAGACTCGAGATAGAGCCACGATCTGAAGTTCCTTTCTTGGCCGATGATTGTGGAATTATCCCAATCAATCCCATGGCCCGTTGCACCCACGTGGTCGGCAAGAGCATTCGACGCCACACGCTTGTTTTTTACATCGTTCTGGTGCTGCCGTAATCTTTGCTTGAAGTTACCCGATTCACCTATGTAAGCGGAATCGCAATCTGCGCATGAAATCTTGTAGACTACGCCAGGAAACGATTCTCTTGGAAGCCTATCCTTACCGCCCACGAGTGCGTTCCGCAGCTTACACGCAGGCACGTGTGCCACCTCAACGTCATAACTACGCAGCACGCGGGACAAGGCTTCGCTTACACCAGGGATGTAGGGAATGGCAGCACGCTTTCTTGGTCGGGGATCAACCGGAACGGCAGGATTGGACAGGCGGCGTTCCACCCCATTCAAGAACGCCCGGGGATAGCCGCTTGCCGAGAGATCGTTTCGTACCCTGTCGAGGTCGGTGAAACGGTCTTCTGCTTTCGTACAAAGGCGGTTCGCACGGCTGAAGAGCGAGGCAGCAACAGACCTTTTGTGAGCGTCAGGGTGAACGGACCGAAAGTTTAGGTATCGGCCAGTGTGCGTATCCTTTCTGTACACATTAAACGAGAGCGTACCATCGCATCGGCTGACAAGCACGTCCAAAAATGGGAGTCTATGGTCGACCTCAGTCTCTACTGTGAATTGAATGGCCTTTTCTTGACTGTTCAAATGCGCAGTGAACGAAGCCAAGGCGCTGCGTCGAACCACACAGAAACAGTCGTCCACGTAGCGCAGAAAAATTCTTGGGCGTGGACTGAAGGAAGCGAGTGCGCGATTTTCCAACCATTCCATCGTAAGATTGGCAGCAGTAACAGAGACAGAGGCACCCATAGCGGTACCGTGGACTTGCCTGTAGAAGACCTTGTCGAAGCAGAAGTATGTATTCGCAAGGCAAAAGCAGAGGAGCCTCTTGAGGTCTGGAACGTCAATCGGCGACCTGTCTGGCAAAGTCCGAATGTAAGCTATGTACGGGCAGGGCAGACCTGCGCCATATTATTTGGGAATGTCCCCAGAAAAAGAATTCGTTAGGTGCTTTGCTATTAATTAAGACCGAGGAGCAGTGGGAGACCGTTCTGCGCAGCTCCTATCCGGATGTACAGATCCGGGTTGTCCTAATGGCCGAAGACGCCGCCGGAGCCCAAGGACTTCTGGCCGCCGTCTGAGGGGGTGAAGAGGCTCGGCCTCCTTTGCATCAAAACCATGTTGGACAAATAAATGTTGTTTCTCTCTCTCTTCGCCTTTATTTGGCGGGGCACGCGAGCGCCACCTCGTGGGGTTGACACTACCCAGGCAGCACAGAAAACGTGGCCAGCCTTTGGCTTATTTTTGGCCGATGCGTGGCCTGTTTGGCCATTGGCAAAGTTTGGACTGCCAGAGAACTTATGTTCTTTGGCATGCATTTGGTCACGGAATACTTCCCAGGCAGCGCAGAAAACGTGGTCAGCCTTTGGCTTATTTTTGGCCGATGCTTGGCCTGTTTGGCCATTGGCAAAGTTTGGACTGCCAGAGAACTTATGTTCTTTGGCATGCATTTGGTCACGGAATACTTGTTGTCTGTTCGGCCAGCCGAGGTCTTTACACCAACGGCAAACATCTGGCCACAGAGAACATGTTTTTCCATTGGTCACCACACGTCCGACGACGAACAGCACGCGTCCGGCCACAGATTACTTGTTTCCTTTTAAATGCAGAGCATTTCAGTAACTCACGATGTCACCCGCGTTGACGTCCGTAGTCCGCACCGCACCCCTCCCTACTATATATAAAAAAAATACTATCCGGCGCCCGGTTCCGATCTCTCGACCCTGCGGGCGGAACGCAATGTACATGGTGCTCTACCCACTGCGCCACAAAGCCGACACAGAATGGGACGCTACGAACGCGCCTTATATCGTTGACTCATTCAAATTACTGCTGACGAGCGCTCTCTCGTCAGCAGTTGCCACAAGTGCAACAACATTAACGTAACGCAAACTACTTAACGTCGTGCGCCCCCGGAAATGCTCTGCATTTGATCGTGCCCCTCGCGAGGGGGATGTTTCACTGCGTCTTCTCTCGGTCGCGGGACCCGTGGCGCCATCTGGCGGAGGCGCGGCACAACTCGTAGCACTTTCTTTGAGAAAGCGCCTCGAAAGCGCGGCAAATATGAAATAGGGATGACGTTTCTAAAGTTTACTGCTCGCCGTTTGACTTTCTTCGGATCCAGTGCCACTTTTTTTCTACTATATCCTCAACACACGTCCTCTTCGAAGCTGTGGAAAAATACAAGGCATCATGCGTCGACAATGATAACCAAACTGCAAGAACGTTGTTTGTACAATTGAATGTGGTTGCTCAATACATTTCTGAATAATGTTTGGCCAGCTGAGGTCGGAAGACGAACTGCAAGCGACTGGCCACGGGGGCCACGTTGTCTGTTTGGCCAGTTTAGGTCCCCAGATGAACGGCAAGCATCTGCCCACGGAGTACGCGCTTTCTCCATGGCCACCATACGTGTGATGACGAACAAAGAGCGTCTGGCCACGCATTAATCGTTTCCCATTTGGCCAGCGGAAGGCGGAACACGAACGGCAAAAGTCTGGCCACGAATTACTTCTTTCCTGTTTGGCCAACAAAAGTCCGAAGACGAACGACAAGCATCTGGACGCGGAATACTCGTTTTCTCCGCGGCCACCCTTGTAGAAAAGATCTCCGGACAGAGAATTCCGTGTATGTACGTGATGACCTCTGGAAGGAGGGGCCGCGGTGGACGGGAAATACAATGGTGCGGGAAAACGAGCTGCTTGTCCGCGGGGACTCTATGGCATGCAGTAGCATGGTATGTAGCTTCGCGAGGGCCTGGCGGTGGCATTAACCTCTACGGCGAATCTCCCTTTCTGTGAATCAGCTAATGAAGGCCATTATAGGCATAAAAATCTCTCCTTCAGTTTATAAGCTCTGATAAATCAGGTAGGGCTGCTGACATGAGACTTGCTTTAACTGAAATGTTAGTGTGTGGGATGCTAAATTCAACTTCAAACATTTTTTTCGTGCCGAAGCTGGCTTAAACAAAAAGGTATACCAAAAGGCTACATTTACATCACACGAGGGTATTAAGTTAGCGCCGCAAAGGCGACGTCAGGGCATTCTTTTAAAATAAACGAAAACAAAAACGGCAACTGTTGCAATTGATCTAACTAGCATTCGTGTGGTGTTTGGAAGCACCATGCCACTCTGGTTACTTTAGGCGTGATATCCATGAATAAAAGCAAAAACAGGCAATGAGCATGTAGACAAGTCATTAATTTTCTTTTTCCCAGCCTACCAAGCACATGCATATGCTCCTAGCATACAGCTAAGTGCCCGTGATACACGTGGCGCTACTGATTCACATCAGCCTTTTATTTGAGACATGTGCTGTGTTAATAAATATTATTAAATTCGCGTCGTAATAACAACATACCCCTTAGCCCTGCTATGCATGACTACATACGTCCCTGTGCCACAATGTCTTGTGACCCAGCTACTTCGCCGAAAACACGATGTTTCGTCATTGGTGAGTGCAACATCCTTGACGCTTCATTTCAGTTATATTTCCTATAGAGTTCAGTACCTGGACAAAAAAAGAGCCCTTCGACGATTCGAAAAATGTATTTTACGATAGCTACAGGCTATGCTGAGGTTTTACGCTCTAAGGTATGTTTATATGAAACGCGAATGCTCTGAAACGACGTGAGTAATTCATCAAAAGTTGTGGGAACCACGGAAGTTGCGAAGCACTATACTTCTGGCACCCTGGGCATAAGAACTCTCCTGACATGCACAGAGAATAATACAAGCGTTACGAGGTTGCACGCAGGTTGTTGAATCCAAGCTATGCATACGACGATTGTGAATACCTTAATAGTACGAAATCACGTGCTGGGCGCGTCCTGAATTTGGAAATAATGTATTCCGTGGGTGTGATGAAACGCGTAGGCGTCTTATAACATGGAGATTTAAAGGAACGTTACGCGCTTTTTCCCTACAGCGTCATAGCATGCTTTCAGTTATCGCTTTAATAATCTTGTCCATGTCGTTACCACAAACATATTCTCACACAGGCAACGTAAGTATCACAGCTTTTTTTTTCAAAGTAGCGAATCTAGAGCATTTGAACGCTTTCTTCACGATTTTGAATGCCGCCACTTTTACGCAGCCGAGGTGATCAATCTGTCTCCAAAATGAATTATTACGAGAGCATTACGAAGAATAACTTCCGTACAATTTCCTTGTGAGGCTATCAGTTGGCCAAGTACTTCAATAGTATATTCAATATCGTCAGCGACAAGCCATCTATAAAGTGAACAACACACCAGTGGAGGTTACTGGTGACACTGCTGAAGGAAGATCCGGCATGAGGTCGTGTCTTGCCTAAACACAAGAATGTTTGTCCCTACGCCTCCGTCACCCCCATCAGGTTTCTCCCACATGCGCTCTACTCTTGCACCGGTCGCTTCCTATTTTTTCACGAGCATTTCCGGCCTAGCGGACCTTTATGGTTACTAAAATGCTTTTGAGCTACTTCTATGGATTTCCACTTACTCGAAAGATAGAAAAAAGAAGCGCAGGTTCTGTGCGGGACTATATGCTTGTTTAAAAACTTAGGCAGGAAGTGAAAGTCTACTGTCATCCGCCGCGATGGCTCACTGGCTAAGGCGTTGTGCTGCTGAGCACGATGTCATGGGTTCGATTCCCGGCCACGGCGGCCGCTTTCCTGATGGGGCGAAAAGCAAAAGCGCCCGTGTGTACGAGATTTCGGCGCACGTTAAAGATCCCCAGGTGGTCAAATTTAATCCGGAGCCCTCCACTACGGCGCGCCTCACCGCCTGCGTTGCGTCGGCGCGTTAAACCCTACAATCAATCAATCGAAAGTCTACTGTCGGCTCAAACGTCAGGCTGAGTGTAACTGAGGAAAGGAGGGGTAGGAGAGGGGGGATAAGGGCCCTTAGCGAAAAGTAATACGTTTGAAATACCTACGAGTATGCTTGAAGGGCAATGCAAAAAAGCTTTGTATTCGTACATGTATTTCAAGTGCATTAAAAATTGCATTTTCTTAATTTTTAGTAAATACTGAAAATACATTATTTAAAAAGCAGAAAAAATACAGTGCTTTTAAGTACCCTACAAATAGATTAGGAATGTACTCAACCTCATGAATGCGCGCTTAAGGCATTCAGAATATATTGAAAATGTATTCCTTCCCGCCAAACGATCTAGGTCTAAATGCACTGTAAATATTAAAAAAAAATCCGCTTACCTAACTACATTTAGAGCATCACTCTGAGTATACTTTAAAAGTGGGCTGAAGCATAGAAATATACTCCGAATATATTCGAAATATATTTGAAATGCATTGTAGGTTTGTGGAACGAACATGATAGAGATACACTCTCAATGCAGGAAAAATATTTATTGAAAATACATTTTAAATGTATTAAAAAAGCTTTGCCGAATTACATTTCGAGTACACTAGAGGCACTGCTTCAGTTGCTGAATCCTAAGATTCACGTAAAGCATATCTTAAGTGCCGGATAAAATACATCTCAAATGAATAAACGTACTGAGAATTTCTCCTCGATGTTTACTTATAATAAAAGAAACTGAGGGAGTTACTTTCACTTACTGGGCTGTCTAAGGCAGGCATACATATAAGCTCTCTGTTAGAGAGAAACTCGGCGTACAAATATGTAAGCAGCGGTGTTCCAACGTAATCGGCAAAGCAAAAACATCTATAGTTCATCTCACAAGCTAGCTGCAGCACTGTGGAGGCTACATTGTTATCAATAGTGCGCCCACTGAGGGCGCCTAATCCGCCGTGAAGGGGGTCCTGAAAGGACACTCCCTTCTCCCCTCTCGGCAAGTGGCACCGCACGGCCCGGGCGCCTTTTGTCGCTTCCTTCGCGGTGAGTTAGGCGCCCTGAGGGGGACAGCAATGTAGCCTCCACAGTGCTGCAGCTAGGTCGTGAGATGAACTATAATTCAACTAGTATAGATATGTATGAAAACACTTGCACTTTGCCAGCGTTGTTACGACGGGTATCGCTGTGGAGGCTTTGAAACTCTTCTTTTTCTGAAAAATATCGGCCTTATATGGACAACGCTGGCTATGCTTGCGAGGGCGAGCAGCTCGGCGCCTCTCACTGCCGCTCACTACCTCCTCCTTTGTGCCCGGTACCTGCGGGGAGCGGCGCACCCCGCCTTCACGTTTTGTCTGCCCTCGCGGCGTTCCTTTTGCCTGTCTTGCCGGTCGTCGTGCGGACGAAGCCTCTGCTTGGACGGCGCGTTGCAGCGGCGTTTTTACCAGGATTGCCGTCTAGCCAAGGTAAGCACGATTTACCAGCTATTTGCGCGTACTGTGTCGCACAATTAATCGATGTATGTTTGCCTTCCAATCAAAGTGTGTTAACACCTTTTTTGAAATCCGCACGTGGTTGTTAAGCTTACCTTTACCTGCGAGCAAGATTTCCTACCGTAACTACTCCGCGCAAGGGAATGTACTCACAAATCAACGACAGCAAGAAGACGTAAAAAACTCCCAAGCATTTCCCCGAGGGTGAACATGGTTAAGTGCGAATGCACGGGGTGATGCTATGAGGGGGAGTAAAGTTAAAATCCGTTGGCATTCGCCCGTGAGCGCGCGCGAGCCGACCCACGGAGGTCTGGCAGTTTATCGCTGCATATATAGGGGGGTACGCCGCGCTGAGCGCGCCGAGCCAGGTGGCTGAGAGAGGAGGCGAGCGCAAGGGGAGAGGGACAGCGGCGCACGGCAGCTGCAGCCGAGCGAGGGGGAGAGGAGAGAGTGTGACGTCACGGTGGAGAGAGAGGCGCGCGGCAGCTGCTGGGGAGAGGAGGCGCGCTGTGACGTCATACCATGACGTCACGGCGCGAGGAGCGGTGCAGGGAGCGGCGCGCACCCGCGCAGCCACGGCGAGGAGGCGGAGCGAGCGCGGTCACGTGGTGAAGTGACGTCACCGCGCCGTTGCTACCGACGCTCCTCTCCGCTCCACGCCGTTGCTAGGGAGAGGAGGACTGCGGACGCCGCCACCGCCGCCGCCGCTGCCGCCGGCGGTGGAAGGTTTGGGGTCGCTTATAAAGTGCATTCGCACTTAAAAAGGATTTTAGTGCTACCCTTTTCGCGCCTAATTTTTAGTTTAGCTCGGGTCTTGCTGAGAGGCCGGGGAACTGTTGCTACGAGTTTTTCTTATTCCATTGTGAGCTTATTTAGGACTAACACTTTCAGTAAACACATAACAGACAGGAACGTTTTTAGCACAGCCTGTTCACAGGAAGTCCACCGTCCATGTTTACGCGTTTGAGAAATTTGCGAAGTGTATTCATGCTGAGCACAAGGTCACGGGTTCGATTCGCGGCCGCGGCGGCCGCTTTTCTGATGGAGGCGAAAAGCAAAAACGCCCGTGGTTACGAGATTTCGACGCACGTTCAAGACCACCAGGTGGTTGAAATTAATCCGGAGCCTTCCGTCGGCGCGTTAAACCCTACAAACAGAGTGTGAAAGGAGAAGAGGTTCCCCGCCTGCACTACATAAGTATCGCACCCTACAAACAATCAAATCAGTGTATTCAGCTGCAGGGACGCAGCTTTTTTTTCTGTTCGCAGCAGCCGCTCACAGCTGCGCATGTTGACAGCAGCCGCCGTACGGGGAAGGAACCCAGTTTATGGCATACATGCATCTGATTATTGCGCATGCCCGGGCCATACGGCAAGAAGCCTGGTAGCCTTCGCGATTTTTGTCCGTCGCATGTCGCCATTCTGTCAACTAAAGCCATGAAAGGGTTTGTGCCGTCTGTTTGGAAGTGATCAAAAGTGTTAAAAGCCACACACGTAATCTTCGGTGCAAGTGGCTGTAGCCACACTAAGTGCTTCATGCCCAGGGACTTAAAATGATTTGCCCATCTAAGACAAACTGTATGAGAGTCGCCGCTAAGTTACAATCAGTTTCCGTTCCCAGAACCAAGAACCAGCCAAGGAAGGACGGAGAGGGAAGGCGGGATGCGAAGGGGGCAACCAATTTCCCGCACGAGATGCCTCGGTAAGGTGGCTAAAATTCTAGCCACCTTAGCCTCGGTTCCCAGAACGGGTCACCCGGCCGGGTTCGTCTCTTTTTGTTCCTTTGACCGCTCCCCCAAAACTTCGTGAAACTTCAGGACGTTCCACCCTTCCTCTTTTGTGTTTCCTAGCAACTTTTCCCCTCCTTGCTGTATTCATTTTGTCGCGCATTCACGAACACGTGTGCGCGTTTCTAGGGGCTCTTAGGCCGCTCGTGGTCGAGTGGGAATTTCAAAAATGTGCCAAAGGCACCGCAAAACAGCAAGTCTAGAGCGGGTGCGCGTGGGCTGCTTGGCAGTTGTGTGTGTTTAGCAGCCGCAATTGCTCATTTGCGTCTAAAGGGTGTACTTAAACGAGTTCCTTTTAGGTGTCTCGGGTATTTATGAAGCCACTACTTTTTAATTGATGGTCCCTGACGCTAACAGGTGTTTATCTGTTTTTTGTATATAAACGACGCGAGAATTTACAATTATTTTCCGCGTCGCTCCCTAATAATTGATTACGTTGTCTGTGTACAGCAAAAAGTATAAAATTACCGCTTATGTGCGACGGAGAGCAAGAAAATTACATATGTGTGTAGGCAAACATACACTTTTTCTTGCTTTGCTTGTTTTAATCGCTTTGGTTAGGTGCCTACCATATCAGAGCTTGTAAATTTAAGGATGGCTTGAAAGTTTTCTTTCTTTTTCGAAATAAACTTACTTTGCCGTTCCTTTGAAGGCATTGTTGAGTGCTTACGCCAATGTAATGGCTTTTATGTAAGCTTTCTACTACAATCCTGCCCATGCATTTTTAAACTGTTTCGCTGCGCACTATTTTTTAGCACGTAATCTCCGAAGAAGTTGACGCCGAAATACAGAACACATAACAATAATTATAGTTAATAAGATTACTATTTATCTTATTTTATTAGCGTCATGTGAGGTCACAGACCAGTTTTGTCCAAGTTAATTAAAAAAACTAGAATGGCCACCATTTCAAGTTAACTCAAGCGCCTAAGAAAGAGAAGCAGCGTAACGCTAAGAACTCTGTTGCATGTTTGGTAACGTTGTTAGCTGTGTCTTTTTTTTGTACTAATTTTTGCTCATTTTTATCCCTAGACAATCTCCATACATAAGCCTCCCCCCAACCACCATCCTTTTTTATAACGGTATTGAAGATCCAATGTCGCTGCCGCATGACGGTATAAACTATGCTTAACATTACATAAATTGACTTATGTCCTTCAAATGGGCATTGTTTTCATGACGGTTTTTTTTCTTTGATTGGGAAACTAAAAAATCCTTGCTCACGGGGAACGTTGGTACGGCTAGAGAAAAGGCCTGATTGATTTGACATTTATTTCCCTCTAAAAAAGAAGTTTTTCTCTAATATTTTCCCCTGTTTTCTTTTCTTTTCACTGCAGGTGCTGGTGAAATTTCCCGCGTGGAGAATCCGAAGTACGAGGACTCTGATGCACAACGCTGCATCTGCGCTGGCTGCAGAGGTGGCTGAAAGGCATTCATTCCTGCTGCTTAGTAATGTCGAAATTGGCCACTTTGCTGAGGTGTACAATAAACAACTTTCAAACTGCCAAACTGCCAACCGTACCATGCTGTTCTTTTCAGTCATTTGCTGGCCCGCAATCAGAGCATGCCCGGTTTACATTTTCACAATGGAGCACATCTTGAGGCTAGAGCCTATTAAACTTTTCGAAACCACAACATGAAATTTTCTAGTTGAACGTTAACAATTCCCCCAAAGACACATTGCAAGGCATCTTTCAATCTATTCATGATTTTACTTTCTATACGCTAGTAACACATTTTGAGTATATTTGAAGCAGCATTTTCTGTGCATTTAAAATGCATTTCTAATGCATTTTGGACGTATTTAAAATTACATTTTATGAGCATTTTTAATGCAATTAAAATTTATTAAATATATATTTTCGATGTTAATCCAAGGTTAACGGCCTGCTGTAGGGCATGCATGGCAGCAGCCTTGGGCGGGCTTCCTCTGGCCTACAGAGAATAATCTGAATCAGGCCAATGGTAGGCCATACATCATTGGCCAATGGTAGGCCATACATGCTCGGCCAAGGTAGGCCATACATGCTCGGCCAATGGTAGGCCATACATGCTCGGCCAATGGTAGGCCATATATGCTTGGCCAATAGTAGGCCATACTTCTTTGGCCAATGGTCGGTCAGCCAATGGTATTAGCGGCCAATGAATGACAGCCAAGCTCCAGCCTTACACGGCCAAGGACCATTTTGGACTAAGGGCCGAACACTTTGGCCGAAGATTGGCCGGGAGGAAAAGGGCTGGCCAATGTTCTTTGGGCAAAGATTGGCCGCACATGCTCGTGCTGCCTGGGTAAGTGCCTCACTCGGAACACGGCCTCCGCGATCGGCTGCCGGCGGCGCGCCGTTGCTCCAGCCGTCCCATTCGGTGCGTCCCCCAGCAAAAACATGTAATTTGGCTAACTCCGCAACGCGCCGCGAGGTGGCGGTGTTAGCCGATGGTTCGGCAGCTTGCACCGACTCCCCTGGCCGGCTTTGTGGACGGCCGGAATTCGCGTAACTGTGTTACAGCTTTATTTTTGTTGAGCTGACAAACCGAACTACCGGGTCATGAAGTCCGCTTGTCTCAGAAGCTTCGAGGAACATCACTGAAAAGTTAATCGCGCTGTGATTGCTGCGCTCGATGGGTGCAGGACATTTCCGTGCGGACATTCAGGTGCGCGGATATTTGGGTGCGAAAACTTCTCGGCTACAAAATTATCGGGTGCTTGCTTGTTGGAACAGCAGTTATATTTTTATTTCCGCATAGGGTGGGTTATGGACAACAATCGAGCGCAGTGGTTGCCTTTTTATATTGGCGCCGTGTTTGATTTTGCCAGTTATTTTTTGAAGTTGAACATTTGTATATTTTTGCTTGATACCTCGTCCAAGGAACACCTGTTATGCTGCCTATTGATTATATTCTTACACACATGCCTTTTTTTTAATTTACAGGATTTCAATTTATATTCGCTTTTTGCGGCGTGCAACTCAGCTAACAATTAGCCGCCGTTTACGATGGTGTTATTCCTTTTTTATGCAGTTTTCTCTAACCGAAAGACACACTGTCACTATCTAAATAAAGCAGCATTACAAGCATTCGGTTGCCGCCTAAAACGCAGAAAATCTTACGAGGAGTTTTATGCAGGTTGTGCGCTGCTGTCACACTAAAATGATTTTGCAAACACTGTTGTCGCCACCTTTTTTTTTTTTTCATACGGACAAGTCTCGCATATTTTCGTGTGGAAGAACGGGCCTCTGAAGACAGCTGCACTGTGTACATGACCAAAGCAAACATGAAACCTGTCATCATTGCTTTACACATGGATGGGCTTCGATATCAGTATTGAAAATTTAAATGTCTTTAGTCTTGGGTACAAAATAGGGAAAATTGGGCTTGCCTGTGGTCACCGAAATACGTTTAAGAATACAATGAAATCGGGATGCATCTGACTTCAAGTTGTTTTATTTGTTGCGACTGAAATTGAAACTAACTTGCTTAACGCACATGTGTAGAACAGATTGCCATATCTTTGAGGCTATCGCTCAGCGTAATACTCTTTAAACGTGTTCATCCTAAAAATATGACGGGTGCTTCCACTCAACAGGCATTAATTCGAAGGCCAGATAAGAGCGCAGCCATCCGTCGTGCGTATGACGCGATCGCGCTCTGCGCTCTACTGAACTGCATTGACCATGCAGATTATATGAAGCCTGGATAAGAAATACCTGAAAAATAATCACCTTTTAGCGAACCGAACGTTATTTAAGCACCAGAAATTTTCCATTGGTAGTAGGGAATATTGTCCGTGTGTCGAAGGCGTCATGCGGCACATATTAAAGAAGTCGCATAGCTGCAATCGTAGGTAAAATAAATTCATTATTATCAGGTTCGATGAGTCGGTTTGCATCCATAACATCAGCTATGCTTTTTTTTTATTGCGATACGAAGCGCGAAAGTTGACGAAACGCCATTTCGAGAAGCCATGCAGCATACCCGGCTTTCGTTTCGCCGTCTTCCGCCACACCGCGCGCCGCGGTGTGGCGGAAGACGGCGAAACGGCCTCTTCGGAATTACGCTCTCTCCGGGCGATTGCGACGGCCGGAGCTATAGTGCCTAGAATATATTCTAGGCACTATACCGGAGCAACGGCGCGCCGCCGGCAGCCGATCGCGGAGGCCGTGCTCGGAAGTAGACCTGTGCGCCGGTCAGAAATCGCCGGCGGCGGCGCGCTGGTGTTCCCACCTCCGGCGGCGGCGTGTGAACGGCGCGAGGGTCACCGGATCGGCGGCGGCGCGGCGCGAATTAGCTAAGGGAGGGGGAAGAGGGGTAGAAAATCGGGAATTTGGGGGAAAAGAAAATATGCAAAAACCGTGGGGGATCTGGAAATTTCTCTGTTGGACATTTCGGTGCTGCACGTCTCGGTGCGGACATTTCGGTTCACGGGATGTCCCAGGCATAATTTTCCTAACATTTTAGCTTTAATACTTCGGTTTCGTCAGATGATATAATTTTACGTTCGAGAATTGTTTGGGCCGCACTGCGAGGAAAACAACGCTGAACCGATGCGGAGCATCAGCGCATGAAACCCAATTTAGAAAGTAAATGTTAAAAATTAACGTTGTTAATTTACTGCCGTTCCTTCTTTTTTATTTTATTTTAGCATTCATGTGAACAACTCTAATATTTAATTCAAGTGTTACCAAAGGGTTTTGATTTCACTTCACCCACCGCTGCAAGACGCTGCTGCTTTTGGTCCACTCCTATCCCCCCCCCCCCCTTCCCCGTACGTTAAACCGCCGCGAAAAAAAAATAAAGGAAACGAGCTCGCTTAAGCACGCGTGCATCCCTTTTAATAATTTTCTCTATCGATTTCATTGCAAGACCGTTCAAAGCGCGAAACGTAAAACGAGGGACGACGAGAGGCACAGGGACACGCGCTACTTCCAACTAAGATTTATTAGGAAAAGAAGGCAAATATATACACAGAAATCGTGCGCACACCGGTACATTCTTGAGGTCACGCCACGCACACCCAAGACACGCATGATAAAATCGGAATACGGTAAAACAACGATAAAACAAAATCACGAAAACCGAAAAAACGATAAAAAAATATTTGTTCGACAACAGCTTGTGCGACACGTGCATTCAGATTCGTATGTTCAGATACGAAAGTTCCTTTTGTGATAGAGTCACAGATGGCTTGCTCACGCATGCATCCCCTCCGAGGCGGGCCATTTCAGAAGCTTCGATAAGTTCCCTTGTTAACTGGTTGTGATGTCTTGCTATTGTTACAGTCTGATTGAAGTGCAGGTTTACTTTCTTTACATTTCAAACAATCTCGGCAGTGCGCACTAAGGTGCCCCGTGTTTCCACGCTCTACATTCCATTTGTGCTCCCGCAGTCGATCATTTAAACACCGGGATGTCTGGCCCACGTATTTGCGACCACAGGAGAGGGGAATCACATACACCACATTTTTGGTACACGCAACGAACTTGTTCTTGTGTTTGACCTTGCAGGTCCTTTTCTGCTTCTGTCCTGGGAAAGTTTCTTTACAAAGCTTTGAAAGCTTTTCAGGAGCGGAAAAAACTACCTTCACATTGCTGCGGGCACCGATCTGCTTGAGCCTATGGGAAAAGTGGTGTACGTACGGGACAACTGCGGTTTTCCCCTTGGCCTGGTCCCTCACATCAGCCTCGAGCGGTTCGTTTCTGAGGGAACGTTTGACGTCTCCCAGGAGCTTATTTGCCACAGAGGTAACAAGCGCCAGTGGGTATCCCGCCTTGCCTAGACGATTCACTTGCGCCAACAGACTGTGCTCGCACTTATGAAAGCAAGATTTGTTAAGCGCGTTTTTCAGGCAAAGGTTAGCGATGCCACGTTTAACGAGTTTTGAGTGGCCCGAAGAGTGGGGAAACAGCGGCTTCATTGATGGTGGCTTGTATTCCCAGCACACATGTTTGTAATAAAACCGAAGCCGGAGATCCAAAAACCTAATACTCTCACGTTCAGGAATCTCGTGGGTGATTACAAGCGGCTTTAAGGAATTCGTGAACACTTGTAGCGTTGTTGACACTGCTGTGTCAAGATCGCCGTTCGCGTCAATGAAAACAAGAAAGTCGTCCACGTAACGAAAGACGCGAGTGACCTTTGACCCTTCTAGCAGCGAGGCGACATTTCGGTTCTTGGCTGCCAAATATAGGTCGCTGATAATGGGGGCGATGCATGACCCAATTCATACACCTTGCTTCCGGGCATTGGAAAAAAGTCCGACTTACCACCACTGGCTCTCAGACAGTTTTCTATACAGTTACTGTACGAACAACACAATGACCGGAAGCATGTATACACAGACGGTTCTGTGACGTCCTCGAGTTCGGCAGGTGCGGTGGTTATACCATCAGAATCAACCAAGATTCGATTCCGCGTCGCCCATGTAACGAGCTCTACGGCTACTGAACTTGCAGCCATTCGTGAAGCTCTTCAATACATCATGGAAGCTTCTCCCCAAAAATGGTCCATTTTTACCGACTCCAAAGGCGCCCTGCAAAGCTTCCGAGCAGCCCTGCGCTACGGTCCTTTGCACCAACTAGTGACAGAAATTCGGGAATTATTTCACCAGGCTGTCATAAAGGGCCATAACATTGTATTTCAGTGGCTGCCAAGTCACTGTGGAATCACCGGCAATGTCTCGGCTGATGCAGCTGCCCGGACAGGCCATGACAGTGAAAGGACCATCTTGCTTCCGCTTGCAAGGACTGATGCCGCTAGGCTGCTTCGTCAGTTCGCGCGGAGGACCTCCATTATTCAATGGAATACACCGGGCTTTGTGCACCCGCGCCTCCACAACCAGGACCCTCTACTCCAGCGTCGTCTTCCGTGTGGGCTGACTCGATCACAGTCTACTTTACTTTGTAGGCTGTGGTTGGGAGTGGCCTTCACGAAAGCCTACTCCTTCCTCATCGGGATGGCCAGTAGTGCTCACTGCGACGCCTGCGAGGTTGAAGAGACAATCGACCATGTGCTTTGTTGTTGCCCCGAGTATTCATCGGAAAGACGCGTTTTGGCAGCCGAGCTCAGAAGATTGGACAATCAACAGTTCAAGCTAGAGACTATTCTAGGACAAAGACCCCTACAATCGACTTCGCAGAAGGCAACAAAAGCCCTTCTGCGTTTTATGAAGGACACAGGTTTAGCTGAGAGACTCTAGTGCCCACGAAGGGACTAAAGTGTGTGCGCGCCCCGCTCCTATCCCCCCTTTTTCGCCTGCCATCTCTTTTATCCCCTGAACACCCCTTCCCCAGTGCCGAGTAGCAATCCGGGCTCTCAGCCTGGATAACCTCTCGGCCTTTCCTTTCGCTTTTCTCCTCCTCCTCCTATTACCGTCCCATTCTGCATAGGTCGACTTAAGGTAAAACGAAAGCAGCTCCAAGAAACCTTTTACGGTCACACCTGCATTGTTTTGAAACGACACTGCTCCGAAGGTGTCAATACTGTCTTCAACGCATTTCAAGAGTTCGTCATGGGGAAGAGAGTAATATAAATCCTTCAATGCTGAGGCCGCTTACAGAGCATCCACTCTGTTCTTTCAGATAGTCAATCACCTCCTGAGAGCTCGTTATTAAAAATGGATCATTAATATCTAACCGGCCAAGTTCCTGTTGCAGGAATACGGCAACCGTTTTTTGCCATGTTCCTCGCTCCGAAACGATAACCCGCAGGGGTCGCCCGGGTTTGTGCGTTTTAGCTGAAAAGAACATCCTCAACCCACATTCTTCAGCTTTCTCGAGCCTCTTTTCCAATTTTTCTAAACTTAGCCGCGAGCACAGCTTCTTAGCCCTGGCCTTCACCTTTCCAAGCTGTACATCTGAACATTGGTTAAACGTCGAGGCAATCGCCGCACCAGCTTTCTGTCGATATGCGTCGACTGAGAGAACCACAAACCCTCCCTCTTTGTCCGCCGGCAACACACATAAGTTATTGTCTTTCAAGAAACCACTCACACGTCTGACAGGAACGGTGGGGCGGGGCTGCTTCAAGCGCGATATGGCGTCCACACCGGACGACACACACTGGGTTTCTTCTTCAGCAGGGGCCAACCTGGACACTTAAGTTGTCTGACAAGTGTTAGACGCTCCACCGCTATCATCCTGGGTTCCAGGGCGAACTTTGGGCCAAGGCCCAAGGTGCGTTGCACTTCACCGGGTAGTTGCACATTGTCCTCCATGTGAACGGGGTTGCTGTCCCCGTGCGTTTTCTTTGGCCGGGAAGCACGAAGCTGGGCGAAGGTGGCCGTCCATAGGTGGTGCGTCGCATTGTTGTACTCGTCGCAAAGTTTCCGCCATGTCTTCTGCTGTTCGTAGATCGAGCGGCTCTCGTGGTGCACTTTCGTGTGCAGGCTGTCCTTGTAGAACCTCGCTTGCCAATGCCACTCAGAACTGAGGAACTTGCAGACTCGTCTGATGCGGCCTCCTGAGGGCGTAAACCCTCCAAACAACCAGACGATTTCAGGGGGAGCCTGATTCACACGCGCACAGTACGCGAACGTGCGTGCTCGACATGTGGCGAAGGCGATTGACCTGCAAGGTCAAACACAAGAACAAGTTCGTTGCGTGTACCAAAAATGTGGTGTATGTGATTCCCCTCTCCTGTGGTCGCAAATACGTGGGCCAGACATCCCGGTGTTTAAATGATCGACTGCGGGAGCACAAATGGAATGTAGAGCGTGGAAACACGGGGCACCTTAGTGCGCACTGCCGAGATTGTATGAAATGTAAAGAAAGTAAACCTGACTTCAATCAGACTGTAACAATAGCAAGACATCACAACCAGTTAACAAGGGAACTTATCGAAGCTTCTGAAATGGCCCGCCTCGGAGGGGATGCATGCGTGAGCAAGCCATCTCTCTATCACAAAAGGAACTTTCGTATCTGAACATACGAATCTGAATGCATGTGTTGCACAAGCTGCTGTCGAACAAATATTTTTTATCGTTTTTTCGGTTTTCGTGATTTTGTTTTATCGTTGTTTTACCGTATTCCGATTTTATCATGCGTGTCTTGGGTGTGCGTGGCATGACCTCAAGAATGTACCGGTGTGCGCACGATTTCTGTGTATATATTTGCCTTCTTTTCCTAATAAATCTTAGTTGGAAGTAGCGCGTGTCCCTGTGCCTCTCGTCGTCCCTCGTTTTACGTTTTGCGCTTTGAACGGTCTGGCAATGGAATACCAACTTGCCCAGAAATCCGCCTTAAAGGGCTGGTGAAGTGGTTTTGAAAGTGGGTAAATGTTTGTTTTTTTACAATTAGTATGTTGCATAGTTTATGACTGTAAAAAAATTTTCTTCATATCTCGCTTGGGGACTGAGATATTCGTCGATAAAGTTGACCCGACGCCCCGCCCACCGCTCGCGGCTGTGCCGCCGGAAGAGCGAGAAAGCGAGAGGCAGCGACCGGAAGTAGCGTCATATTCGGAAGACGGCCAGCGGCGTGCGCCGCCGCTTCGCTGTGTCCCAGTTTTCTCAGCGAAGTTCCGAATTAAGCAGACGTGCAATGTGCCCTTTATTAATCTCAATTGTGTAGAGTTGCTACCGCGTCGATTTTCAACAGTAATGCTGCTGTGTGCTTCCCTAAAGCGACTCCTAGATACCAGAGATTTCCTACCCGAGCGCCCGTGGCTACTACATTGCCTTCACGAGTAGTCGCAGGGCCGGCCGTGTCGTCGGGTGCTCTGTGCTTCATACGCGAAGAGACTGGCTCGAACAAATATGCAGGTACCCCTAGTTCCTGACCCATTATTATAAGGGGATTAAAAAATTCGTGGGACCGCAGCGCTCAGGGCTTCGCGAACTTCTTGCTCGTTTTGCCGATCGACGTTGTTGGCTGTGACGGAAACTGAGCTGAGTAGCTAGATTTTAAGAAGAAATCAAGCAAGCGTTTTCTGCGCGCGTAAGCGCTCCGCACACTCGCCGGTCGTGCAATCCCGTACGGCGCACGAAACGGCTCGCACGCACCACGCATGCCGCGGCAGCGACCGCTCTTCGCTGCCGGACAGAATCAAGGCCGTCGCCAAAAGCAAGTGAACGTGCGAGAGAGTGGATGAATAGTGAAGTGAAAAACTGTGCTAGGGATTGTCATCCAAGGTGATTTTGAAAGAGGTGATCGAATTTGTATCGCGATGCGGAGCGCCGACCGGTCGCGCAGCGCGTCGTCGGCAGCAACCTGCCCGAGCACGAGATGCGGCGAGAGGCCGACGGATGGCGTTACCTGCGCGCAAGAATGAACATAGCACCGATGGCTAGAATGACTATCAACGTGAAAATAAGGTTCGCACGCGAGAAATGGGATGATAGTGCGGTGAAAAACTGTTTTAAGGATAGTCATTCGCGATTGTAGAGGTATAGCAGTGACCAAATATCGGTCTCGGTGCTAAGCATAAAGTTCCCAACCTCCGAGGCGATCCGTGCACTAAGCTGGCTGGAGCTGTCGGGAAGGTGTTTTTCTAAAGTTCGTCGGCGACAAGTGTGTTGCGTTTTGGTTCCGCTACCTTTCGGGTGACCACAACAGTTCGGTTCTCCTATTCTAAAACTGCGTTTGTGCAGCACTGACACGTTCCGCTGACCGGCCGCGCAGCGACCCGGCACCAGCACCTCCGCGCGACGTAGCGACCGGCCGTTCGCTAGCTGCTGCTTGTACGCATCGCAGGCCGCTGCACACAGCTTGTTGTACCGCCTGCCCGAATGCAAAAACAAAGTCGCACATGCGAAGAAGGGGATGATGATGTGTCAAAAAAATGTGCCAGGAGTCGTGACTAGCGCTGGTGGTAAATGCGGCGAACCAATATCTGCACAACTTCCCTGCACCCGAGAAGCATAAGTCGGCCATGAGTCGTCGGGGGAGAACCTCTTTCTCAAGCTCGCCGCGAGCGAACTTGTTGCGCTTATACTTCCTTCAGGCTCTCATATTCTAAGGAAAGATTGTGTGAACCCTCCATTCACCAGAGGTCCTTCGGGCCTGTATCTGAACGGGAACAGAATGAGATCGATGAGATCTTCAGGCCGAGCAGTCACGGCAGCGCCGGCATTTCCGAATATGACGTCATCTGCAGCCGGCCAATCCTGAAAGGCAGCCAGCGCTCTGACCGCGCCGCCGGGCAGGCGTCGTTTATTTTGACGAAAAAAGATGGTTTGGGTGTATTTATACATAAAATAAACACGTTTTTCGAATTCAGCGTCAAGAAAACCATAAAGTAATGCCCCCAACAAAATTTTTTTGAAAAGCTCTTTTCGTCTTGCATTCGGTGTTGGTTCTACTCAAAAACTAGCCATTCATCGCGCCTACAATGTTGTCGCTAAAGGGGTGGGGTGGGGAGGGCTAAGCACTGTGTTCAAACCCCCTTGGTAGAGATGGGGCGGGTGTCATTTGTGCTGCTACAATGTGGAGACGACTGTCGCAGCTCTCGCCAAACTGGCCTATTCCATTTTTGTCTTCTTATAATGGAAGAACTGGAGGAATGTCTGGGGTGACCATGAAATGCGCCCCTTCGTAAGACGGAGAAAGAGCGATTCCTAGAAAAATAGCGCCGTCGGTACGACGGCATCAGATAAGCTCTGGTCGGGATGACCGCGACGCGCGGAGGGAGCTTGTTCCTCTATGGGAGCTCCCACAGGCGCCAGCGATACTGCCATTGTGTCTCAGAGGCTTTTCGGGCGGCTTTTGTTGCGCAATTAAAACTTCATGGGGAATGTATAGCTTTTCCTTACCTGCGGTAACGCTACCGAGACCGTGAACTCGGCTAAGCCTGTGAGATTTTCAAGGGAAAACGAGAATAATATGACTGAAAAAGAGTTATGGGGGAGATTCAAACTTGAGAATGGGGGCACTGCTGGAGATGAAACTAAGCGTAAAACAGGTTGGTTTGCTGGCACACGGGAATGAGTAATGTTTGTAGGCATAACCCGTACGTGTTTTATCAGCATTGAGGAGATATAGAAGCTGTAGCTGTTTTCAAAAAGGCCTGTTCTTCCTCCACGACAATAACCTAGACTCGTCGTAAAAAAAAAAAAAAAAGAGCTCGACAACCGTGTTTGCAAATTTAATTTAGCGTGGCGGCACAGCCTACATAAAACTCTTCACAAGGTTTTCTGAATATTCTGAATGTTTGTAAAGCTGCCTTATTGTGATAGTGGAATTATTTTATGCAGAGAAAATGCATTATACCATCGTAAACACCGGTTAATTGCCTTAAGTGATTTGCATGCCGCAATAAAAGCAAATATAAATTAACGACTTGTCGAAAATTAAAAAAGTAACATTTGCAAAAAAATTCAATCAGCTGGCTGAATAACAGGTATTTCCTATAGAAACGCTCAATTTAAAATAACTGGCGAAATTCAAACATGGTATCAATAAAAACGCAATCACTCCGCTAGATTGTTGCCCAAAACCATTGTTGCTCCGTACCCATAACCCATGTTAAGCGAAAATAAAAATATAACGGCTGTTTCAAACAAGCTATACCCAGCCGAAAAAAACCATTGGCCGACCAATTGGTCCAATTTGCCACCCAATGGGTCCAAATGGAATCCCAATGGGCCAAATGGAAACCCAATGGGTCCATTTGGACCTATTGGAACGATCCGAATTGGGCCCATTGGCTAGAGTGTACTAGAAGTTTTAGAGTGGCCCGAGCGGCGGCCTCTCCCATTGCTCCGCCGGGTCGACTTTCGCGCAGAAAATAAAACCGGTATAGCGGCGGCGCTGCTGTCGTCAACAACTGAACAGCCGGCGCTCCCCGGCACTAGCTCCCAGCCTGCGCGCGGCAATATTTGCGTTGCTCGCCGCGGTGTTTTGCGCTTGCGAAGCTGATTTATTTCGGATTATGAGGTTTAACGCGCCGGCGCAACACAGGTGATGAGGCAAGCGGTACTGGAGGGCTCCGGATTAATTTTGGCCACCGGGGGATCTTTAACGTGCGCCGAAATCTCGAAGACACGGGCGCTTTTCGCTTTTATCCTCCATCACAAAAGCAGCTGCCGTGGCCGAAAATCGAACCTGCGCCTTTGGTTAGCTGATTTAGAAAGTAGACGCAGAAACGTTATGACTCCGCTTGAGCAAACTTTAAACTAGTACGACCCACCATAAAATTACCGACCTCCCCCCTCCCCTCCCCCCACTAACAATACCTTCTCCTTTTTATGCGTTTTCTGAAAACGTTAATTGTTGATATACAGTAATCTCTCGTTAACTCAAAGTCGTAAAATTGGCTGAAAATTTTCAGATAAGCGCGGAGTTTCGAGTTAAGTCAAATACAGAAAATTTGTAGCCAGGTCAATGAAATAACAGCTAGTGCTGCTAACAAAAGCACTATTGCACAGGGGAGACTTCGTAATAAAGGCAAAATAATTCGCAGGAAAAAGAAACTTTTTTTATTGCAGAAGGAAGAACTGTGTTGCGCTCGGCTGTTTTGCGTTCGCATTTGCAACCCAGAAAAGCGTACCCGAGAATTCTCAACGCATCGCATGAATTGGTGGTCGCCACCGCTACATTCTACCTTGTTACAAAGCAGACGCAGCATGTATGTTGTTTCTGGCGTGGTAGGCCCCTCTGGAGGCTCCTTCTCGTCCGCATGATCAGCTGCGTCGTCCACAGCTATCTTAATGATGTACGCGCCAGACAGCATTAATCCCGGTAACGGGGACGCGTAGTCCGCGTAAACTTGCACTTAGCGATCGCGTTCGGTGGGTAGTGGGAGTAATCATTCGAACGGGGACCTTATCAGCTGCCTGGAGCGGACTTTGCCTTGTGTCCTCTCTGCCACTATTTCGACACATCCGTGGTCCTCCGAAACAACGTTTGGAGATAAAGCGGGAAATGCGTAGCGCCTATGGGAGGTAAACACAGAAGATATTTTGAGATATAGCAGAGTTCGAGTTAAAGAGGGATTAATTTGACGGACAGGCACCAGGAATGTTCTTCCCTTCCCCTTCTTGACTCTGCGCATGAAGCAAAAGCGGCGGGGCGCACATATTCTATGCTGCAAAAAGTTTACTGTGTTTTTTATACGTTCCTATTTGGAACGAAAATACCAAAACCCTTTTTCTGGGATACCCCTACCGCTGATGCTTGTACTGTTGTTAGTGGACTTTCTTATTTTATTAACCTGCTATGTCGCATGCAGGCACTTGGTAAGGAAGTGTGCACTGAAAACGAAGTGCCAAGTCTGCAGGACCAATGCTATATGCCAGGGGACGATGCCGCTGTGTTTACTACCTCTTGTAATTTGGGGGTGCTTCTGAATCCTTCCGCGCATTTTTTAAAGTTTATTAGCGATCTCTAGGACGTTTTTACCAGTTGCTTCAGAGACAAGGAGCTCCACCATGACAGCGTTATGGATGTGCTGCAGCCCTTAATTATTCACAACAAACACCTTAACGGCGTTGGTTGCGACCAGCACGTGAGACCTTGACAGCAAATTTGGTTTGGTTCTGTATACATTGTGACACGGATTCATTTCTATATAAAATGTTTAAACAAGTTCCGTGATTACATGCGAAGGTGGGAGCAACACTTTAAACTTAGCCGTTGCTAATGATCGAGGGCGAGTTATGAAAATGCGTTAGCCAAAAATGTCAATTTAAATCTCCATGTTAGCGTTATTCCTAAACCTTTACATGTGTAGACTTTGTGCATGATATCCTGCGTTACATTTCATTTGCTGGGCTATTGAAAAGGAAAACAAAATGTGTATTTGTTCCAGTTCCGTTTCATGTTAGCGTTCTTGAACTTTTACCTCTATAGTAGATGTGTTATATTTCATCTTTGTCGCGGTCAATATATTTTCTGATCTATGTTTTGCATTTGTTTTATGTGCGTGTAATTGTACCCTCAGCATACTTGTGAATTAAATTTGCGTTAATTTGATTCAACTCCTTTCTTGATCGAATCAGGTGAAAGGTGGTGCGATTAATAGAACTTTGCGGGAATAGTTCTATGAAATACGGTCATTGGGAGAACTGAGCTACCACTGGGCTAACCCCTGTTTAGTTAAAAAGATATCTCGCTTGCGCGTGTCATTTTCTGTTGGGCCACCACGGTGACCCGTAATTATCCCAAGCGGGCCACTGCTTAAATACTGCTATATTAACTACTCACGCAATAAAAAACAAACGCGACTTATGATATTAACCCACATAACTGCAGTCCGAGCGTAAATTGCAAGACAATAACTAAGAAATTCTTTTGAGAAGCTATCATCCCAGTCCTCATATTTTTTCGTGTCATGTCCATTAAGCAGCACAATAAGGACACAATCATAACGCAATCATAAAGTGGTTCATATTACGCAATTCAACGCGAAATACTTTTTTATGGGAAATTGAAATAGCGAAAATGTCGGCTGCAATTACTTTATTTACAATCCGTTACGAATGCTGCACCGAAGGAAAATTCGTAATTTTTCTTGTTGTCGAGCGGGAAAGGCAAAACTAACGCAAAATGAGCTGCAGCGTTTATTTTTCATTTCGTTACCCACAGTCCACTGTACCTACAGTACAATTCAGCAATTGGACGACCCGCAGAACAAATTTCCAGCGCTCCGCGCGCAAAGCGTTTCCTGGCCCGGCCGGCCGCGCGGCCTTGCGCGCGCCCAGCCGCCGCTTTCGCTTTCAATGGTCGTTGATTACAGCGCCGCCGCTATTTTCTGCGCGAAACGAGCACCTCTCCGGGCGGCCGGTCGGGCCACTCTAAAACTTCTAGTACACTCTACATTGGCTCGATTAGGATGGCCAGTTGGCCCAATTGGACCCATTGGCTCCAACTATAAAGTTAATACTACTGACTGCTCCAACATGATGACCCAATCGGGGAGCCATTTTTTATAGTATTTGGATAGTATTCAATTACGACAACAATTCGCTGAAATTTAATTCACTCTCTCACCCTTAATTTGAAACCTTCAGAAATGTTCAAAACTTCAACCTTTACAAATGTATATTTATGAGGCAATTAATTTTGATATTACAATCACCAATCCAAGATAAAGTTCTTTAAAAAAACATAACAAACAAACACTAATGAAAACTTTCCGACACGAGTAGCAAAATTGTTTTGAAATAAAACCCCGATCCAATCCAATCTAATCCAATCCATAGACGGACAGTGGATAAGTGGTAGAGTGCCTATTCTAGGCATGGCCTCCATGATTCTAGGCACTCTATAAGTGGTATTCAACGTGGTGTTGGCGGTGTAGGTAGTGCAGGCGTGTGGGTCGGTTGCACACGTAGTCTTCTCTGACTGCATTGCATTGGAAATGTAAGGTGGTCTGCAAGAGTGTGAGAAGTGGCGACGATGATGTCGCACACCCATAGCAGTGTGTTTCAAGATGCATTTTTACGCTGAACCCTGCTAAGCCTCGCACCGAAGGAAGAGTGTCTCTGTTTATATGTGAGTTTTCCTTGCCAATTTCACTCCTCATAGCGTGAGCGGTGTTATTAAGAATTAATTTGTCTGCCTAAATATATTTCAGGGCTGTTCATGTTACGATTGACGGGTTCACGACATCGTCGCGCAACGCAGTACGCCATGAGTGGGACGTTGTTGAAGAGCTAGGTGAGCTCACGCCACTCAACATTTTAGTGCCTTGTTGTTTTAATGCGCGAAACTGCGGTTTATTATAAACTTAACCCATTGTTCGCTTTTCCCACTCACTTTGTGAAGGTCCAGCCAGCCTGCGGTGAGCGGAGCACGGCATGGACAATGGCCTGTGAAAAATTGCTTAAACGACGAACTCTCTGCATGCTGTGTATACAAACAGAGCAATAAAGACATTCATCCAAGAGTTCTTGTATTTGTGATACAGGTAACCAACGCACTGCAGCGGCAGCTCAGATGGAGTGGCTGCGGCAGTGGGATGAACCAACTAAAAGTGCAACAAGTTGGCGGCCAATGGGACGACCTATTGGCGTTCCAATGGGTCGGCCAATGGGTACGCCAATGGGTGCTTAAAACATTATTGGCCGACCAAATGGTCGGCCGATTGGCCGAACCATTGGAACGCCAATAGGTCGGCCAATGGTTTTTTTTTCGGCTGGGTAGCACTCGATAATTCCGTCGCCGAAATGTTTGCGCACGGAAATGTCTGTGAACCGAAATGTCCATACGCCGAAATATCCGTACACCGAAATATCCGCACACCGAAAAGTCCGTACACCAAAATGTCCGCACAGAAACGTCCTGAACTAGAATGTCCGGCACCGAAATGCCCTAGACCCGGGACAACACTGTGCGCTTCTTTGGTGAAGGTCCCACGGCTTCTTGCGGAATTTTCAATGTTGATTATGAAACCTCGAAGCGTAGAGCTTCTACAACCTTCCAGACACTGAGATGGCTCTGTCCGACTAAGCTACAAAACCGACGGTTCCAGGCCTCGCAGTTGTTTGTGCGGTTTTAATCCAATTACTTGGATTAAAACCGCACAATTTTCATCCAATTGGATTAAAATTTTGAATCGATGCTCAGCTATACCACCCATCCATCCATCCATCCATCCATCAAACCGTCCGTCCGTCCGTCCGTCTGTCTGTCTGTCGGTCTACCCAATTTGCTTGGTTAGATATTAGCCTCAAGAGGCGTTAATTTCTGTCCTTTATAGGAATATTAAAGCATTCCATCTCTTCCTCAACCCTTTAGCTAAACGCAAAGGGACAAAATGAAAACCGCAAAAAAGTTAGGATTTGACTAACCTGAAGAGAAACACGTCGACTGGAGCATGGGACCATTTTTTCCTAGATGATCACTCAGACCATATTGGCGGGACCATTTTCTCCGGTACCATTTCTTTCGTTTCCCGCCGCGGTGGCTCAGTGGCGTTGTGCTGCTGAGCCCAACGACGCGGGTTCACTCATCGCGGCCACGGTGGCTGCTTTTCAGATTGAGTGGAGAAGCGAAAACCCCCGTGTGTTGAGATTTTGGCGCACGGTAAAAATCCCCAGGGGATCAAAATTAATCCGGAGCCCCGCACTACAGCGCACCTCTAGCCCATGGGGTTTTTTTACTCACAGGTGTCAAAGAAAAAAAAACACGAGCTATGAGGCGCTCAGGGTTAATTTTGATCCAGTGCGGACGACCAGCTTCGGTTGGTGGAAATGGACGTCGCAGCTGATACCACGAATGGGGTCCTGAATCGAGGACACTACTCCGCATTTTTTTTTTTTTTTTTGCTAACGAAGATTATTCTCTCTCTGTCTCGCGCTCTCTCTCATAGCCCATGTGTAGCTCCGGTGCGCTAAACCCCACAATCAATCATGTTCACGTTACGCAGCACGCGTTATTAGTACAAAACTTTTACGTTTCAAAATCATAGCTTTTGTGAATCTTACGAAGCGTGCCCATTGCTCGCCAAAGCTCTCAATTCTTGGCCAATCCGCGAAGAGTGTATCCGTGCCACGAAGAAGGCAAAAATGGCAATTTTTGTTACGCTGGCAACTTGCGAAGACCGTGTAGACGTGGGTTCAAATCCCATCGGATCGCACGTGTGTTTCTTTAGTTGCTCTTACACCGGCGCCCAATGTCTTGACGGGACAACAACGACAACAAAAGCCGGAAAATAATGGCGAAAACATCAAATTGCGAGAATGGGCCAGCCGCGCACTAGGCCTTTTATCTGCGAAAAAATACATAATTGGTGAAGTGACTAGGCCAAATTGCGATAATGGTGTAAATGTACACCAATGGCGAAAACAAACAATAAGAGAGCTTTAAAACAACCATATAATTCATCGTGTTTGGGCACGCATAGAACTCGCAATGAAGGCAAGAGAAGAACCCGGCTGTAAAGAACTCGCAATGAAGGCAGAGGATTAAGAATGCATTGGTAGACAATCCCTCTGAATTTCTGTAGATTTTCTTATGATGCCTTTCACCATTAACTATGTATTCATTTTCTCCAAATATTCCAGTTAACTGGCCTCCACCGCAGAAAGGGCAGCACGACGTATGCTCCTCTGCCCTCAGGGACGATATTTTATCAGTGCTCACTGCGACATTGGTTATCTGAAGTTATGCGGGTATTAGAATTTCTTTCCACTTTTGTGTTTGACATTCGTTTAAGTAATGCATTACTGACGTTATTGAGTTGTGAATGCTTGAGCCAGGCTCACAGTTCCGGAGATCCAACCTGCGCTTTCATTGGCCCTTCGTACCTGAACATTTCATTTACCACTTCCCTTGCACTCTTCCCGTAATGACGCTGGCCATTCAAGCTTGCGCGCCAGTGCGGCGGCTTCTTGTGCACTGTTCCCGTGTTGATTATGGGGTTTTATTCTTAAATATTAGCGGCTTGTCCCCTTGAGAGAATCGACGAGTGGTGAAAGGATAGAGCTAGCTACTCATTTTGGAGACTTGTGTACTCCGGTCGTTCTCTTTAGCCCCAACCACATGGAGCGATTTTGTGAGCGACTTGGGGCGCGACGCGACTAGCGACGAACTACTTTTCGCCGCGCACCAAGTCGCTCATCGAATCGCTCGGTTCTGGGTCGCCAGAAACTGGAGATCAGTGCCAGAAACAGTCGCTCGCCTCCCGGACGTGGCCTCAGCGACTAGCCAATAGGAGAGCCCCTACGTAAGCACGCAACCTCCGGTTTTGAAAGAGAACGGGGGGAAGATTTTTCAAATCCACGCAGACGACGTTTGCGGTGCAGCGGCAAAGAAAGCTTTGCGTGGCAAAGCTTGTGTACACGCTGAAGCAGAAGCAAGAAGGCTCCCGCTCACACTGGGTGAGACCCGTGTGGAAAAACGACGTCAAGAAAGCGAATTCTTCACGGCGTTCATGTTAGAGCCGAGAAACGAGGCGCAGAAGGAAAAGCGTGCGCTATCGCTAACCCATGGCAAACTGCAGTTTTAGAGATGCAATGAAGTGCATCTCAAGGTAGAAAGGCGTAATACTTTTTAGTCATGCTTTTTATGACAAATGAACAAAAAAAAGTTTGCAAACATCCAGCGTACCAAGCGCGTTACTATGCGCAGTGCGGAAACATTGAAATCGCCATCCTCAGTCGCTCGAGCCCACGCTGTCATGTGGCTGCCTCGGCGAGCGACTTCGGTTCGGCGACTGCGGATCCTAGTCGCGTCGCTCGTCGCGTCGCTGGAAAAATCGATCCATGTGGTTAGCGCTTTTCAGTCTCTCTGCACCGCATCTTTAGGGTTAGTGTTTTCTTTTCCTTGCAGTGTGTACTTTTATCCCCGTTTGAATGGCGATGTTATTAATACACCAAGGGACCAGCCTTTGTCAAGAAGGAAGGTGGTCAAACACTTTTGGTCATGTTTGCATACAGTAGAACGAATATGGCTTGAGCGGCTGAAGTTTGCGTTCGCTCCTGTCCGCCGTTCCACTTCCCTTTTGAGAAGAAAGAGGAAGGAACAATTAAGGTTGTTGGTGGGCCCAGGTAACCATGCATGTGTGCCTGAAGTAACATGAGTGTCTGGTCATTTTAGAGTTTCTGAGAAAGCGGATAAAACAAGAAAGATGTCGCGCTTCTGTGACAGCGGGAGAAGCTGGGGTGCTTTAAGAGGTTCAAGCGCGCCAAGACGGTAGGCAGTCACGCATTTATCCTTCGTAGTACTGTAGGACTGGTGGGGTGGACGGGCCGGGAAGAAAAAGGTATTCGGAGAAGGAGGGGAAGGCAGAATGACTGATTCAAGGCAGGAAGTACAAATCATCCGTTCCCGCATGGTGGATCGCGATTATTTCCGGACGAACAGCCCCGCTGAGAGGGGAATTTCTTGCAGAGGGAGAAACGACAACTTCTAGCGAAGCGACGTATTGTCCTTTCATATTCCCTCGTTCTTCAGAAGAGTCGCCCTTCAGCAGCTCCCTTCAAAGAAAATGATAATACAGCGGGGCGCGGAGCCGGCGGCGCGCCGCAATTTTTGCTCGGCGGCGGCGGCGGCGTACGTGGTCATTCCCGCCACTTCGGCGGCGGCGCAGACGGCGCGACCAAAAAAGGCGGCGGCGGCGGCGCGGCGCGGTGGCACACAGGTCTACAGTCAAACTCGGCTATAACGAACCCGGATAGAGCGAATTATGCTATATATCGAACAAAAATAATACAGTTACGGATATACATGAGAAACTGATTCCTTATAACGAAGTTCACATCCGATATATCGAACTCCGCGCGCCTAGAATGGCCGCCGAAATGCATGGTCTCGGAGCGGCGATTGAGATGTGGATTGGCCGCGACCACGGAGCAAGAGCCGGGACTGGGACATTGCGCCTTGCCCGGACCACGGTGTAAGATATATTATTAGGTGAGGACACAGCTTACAAAACGAACGTGTGGTCTTCGTTTTGATAAAGTCGCCAAACTGGCGCCGCTGATGATGATGATGATCGTTGTGGCCAGAAACCCTTTGTATCGGGCGGACACCGAAATGTCCAAGCCAGGTGAAAAAGTTAACAAAATACATATAAAAAGAAAAAAAAACCGGCTGAATGCCTAAAGTCATTGCACCGTCCCCACCAGCGAGAAAGCTAAAGGTAGCAGTTTTCCTGCAGTCTTGTGCATATGGTACACTGCATGCGTATGTACGTCCACTGCACTGTCACCATTCACTGCAGTTCACTCGTGCGTTCACTGCACCGTCACCACAGCCGCACCCAGCCGAACCGATCGCTGCCAGAGTTGCAGTCGCTCTTTCGTCGTGTGTACGTCCATGGCATTGTCGACGCCGTCCTCGAACCCTAGCGCCTGTTGTATAGTGGCGTTGACTCTGGCGGGTGGGCGCAGCCTGTGGCAGTGCAGCACCAGGTGCTCCATGCTTTCCTCGTGGTCGCCGCATGCCCTGCACTTTGCTGCTTGAACCTCTGGTGTGCTGTCGTAGTGCCGGCAGTACAGCAGCGTGCGCAGTGCCCCCGCACGGGCCTCGAAGAGGAGTGTGCTGCCGCTGCTGTTGTCGTAGACACGCATCCGGCCTATATCTTGCCTGTGGTTGCGGTACAGTTCCAGGGTAGACTTTTGGTGCATTGTGGTCTGCCAGTGAGCGCGTTCCTCTTCTTTCACCCTGGAGCGCACCTTCTCCGTGATCTTGTGCGGCGGGCCCACCTCGATCGGGCTTGTAGTGAAGCCGAATTTTCGACGGAGGTGGTAGAGGCGGTTGCACCACTGTGTGCGAACACCCTTGAATGCCATGTAGCGGAAAAGTCGCCGCGCCCAGCGTTCGTCGTTCATGACTCGGAGTCGCTCTTCGAATGCAATTTTGCTGGTGGCCTCGCGAGCCTCAAATGTTGACCATCCCAAGTCACCCTGTATGGCCTCCACAGCCACTCGGCCATGGCAGCCCAAGGCAAGGCGGCCCACCTCTCGCTGACCACGCTCGAGCCACCCCCGTGTTGGCGCCGACACACACACCACAGCGTTCGCAAAGGTGAGACATGGGACGTGCACCGACTTCCACAGGTCACGGACCAACAGGTATCGGTTGCACCCCCATAAGCACCGTCTGCGCAGGATACAGCTGGCGCGTCTCGACCTTTCTTTCAGTAGAGCCTCGTGTGTAGCATACTTGTCGCCAGTGGTGTTGAAAGTGATGCCAAGGTAACAATAGCTGTGCATCGGTGGAACTTCTTCCCCGCCAGGCAGCAGCACAATGCGAGCTTTGTCCTCTGGGTCGGAGAAGCACAGGACCGCTGACTTGCGCGTGTTGAAGGCCAGTCCCAGTGTTGACAGATGCTCAGCCGAGGCGGTGACAAGTCCCTGTAGCTCAGCCACACTTCCAGCGAGCAGGACAAGGTCATCGGCGAAGACCAGCCCCGGTAGTGTCCACATTTGCGGGAGTCCATCTTCAGAATAGGGCAGCGTGAAACCAAGTCCCGACGAAATAAGGGCTTTCTCTAGCCCCGCTACATACAGCATGTATAGCAGCGGGGAGAGCGGGCACCCCTGCTTCAGTCCCCGGTGTATTGCCACTGGCTCCGTGTGGACCTCTCCGAAGCATGCCACTGCCTTGTTGCTGGTGTATAAGCGCCGCAGAAGGTCAATCCATTTGGATGGCATAGCCAGGTCGCTCATGTGCTGCAGCATACGGCCGTGTGGGACATTGTCATATGCCTTAGTGACGTCGAGAAAGCATGTCACCAGGCCGCGGGATTCTTTCCGTGCAATGTCTATGCACTGGGAGAGTACAAACAGGTTGTCCTCCACCCGACGACCCCGTCTAAATCCATTTTGCAGCTCCGTCAGGTGACCACTTTGCTCCGCCCACGCGCTCATCCAGGCCTTAAGCACTTGGGCAAAAAGCCTATACAGTACGCTGGTGACTGTGAGTGGCCTGTGATCCCTGAGAAGGCTGCTGTCACCGCCTTTCTTTGGTATTAATGACACTTTTCCCAGTAGCCATGCCTCTGGGATGGGGTCGCCGTGGATTATGCCGGTGAGGATTGCTGCAAGGTGTGCTTGCGCCACTTCCCCCAGACACTTGACCAGTTCCGCAGGGATGCCATCGAGTCCGCTTGCCGTGTGAGCCCCAATGCGAGCAAGAGCACGTTTGAGAGCCAGCGGTGTCACTTCCCATTGGCAGTCAGCCATGTACGAGTCCTGTTCACTTGGCGGCTCTCCTACCGGGCTGGCTTTGTGCTGGACGTCACCTTGGTTGGGTGTATGGTCAAAGATTCTCTCAAGATGCGATTGGAGGTGCCGACGTATATCAAGCACTGTGTCACCCGTCATTTCATCTCGGAGCTTTGGCAGTGGCGATTTGCGGTCGAGTGAGGAAACATAGGTCCAAAACTTCCGGGTGCTGCTACGGCCTGCTGCAGTGATCTCCTCCAGTTGCCTTTGGTCGTTTTCTGCGATTTTGCATTGGACCAGCTGTTGCACTGCTCGTTTGCAGCGCAGATACTCTTCCCAGGCTAGGAGGCATTCACTGGCTGTGAGATTTTTCACTGCATGCCTGTGTGCCCGGTTCGCCGCACGCCGCTTTTCAAGGGCCTCTTTGATTTCCCTGTCCCACCACCGCTTTCGCTGAGGGCCTCCACGAGAGCCTGTGCGAACCTCGTGCTTGCGCATGATTCTCTTGAGCTCATCGACAAACTCCGAGTACGTTGCCTTCCCTGCGTGGATGGGGCTGCACTCGAATTCGCTGGCAACTGTTTTGTATGCAGGTGCCGGCAGATAGCGCTTTGCAGGTTTTCGAGGCTGTCGCACATGTTTTTGGTGGGGCGATGAGAGTGACAGCTTGATGCGATTGTGGTCACTCCCCAGGCTGAAGAGGCCGCCTTCGTCGATGTGGACCTGTCTGATGTGTGCTGCCAGTGAGGACGATATCAGTGCGTAGTCAATGCAGCTACGACTGTTGCGAGCACACCACGTAAAGTCACCTTCACAGTCTCCTCGCAGGTTGGCTATCTCGAGAGAGAGCTTCTCAGTCAGGCCAACCATAAGGTTACCATTATAGTCCTGGAACCCATCGATGGCCTGAATGTGCCCATTGAAGTCTCCCATCAGGAGCACTTGTTTGTTGGTTCCCCACCGTGCCACATCCTGTTCTATGCATTGCAGTATGCTGCAGTTGCCGTCGTGTGGCCCTTGGGTGACAGCTAGGTACACAACACCGATGATCGTGGGCTTACCAAAGATGTTTCCGGTGATCCAGAGATGTTCCCGGCACGATCCTTCCAATCTCGCCCATGCATCACCGTGTCGCCACAGCACGCCCACCCCACCACCTCTGCAGTCAGCTTCCCGGTTGCAACCCGCCCAATGCCAACTTCCATGTATCGGCGGTTCCTCAGAGCCCCGAAGGTGCGTCTCAGTTACTGCATAGATTGCAATGGCCTCCCGGTCAAGAGTTGCATACAGCTCTTCCCACTTTGAAGCTTTCCTTGCCCCGTGCAGGTTTAGCAAGCCGATGTTTACCGTTCCTGCCCACTTTGTGCGGTGTCGACAGGAACGCTTCCTTTTTTGTTGGGCACTTTTCCGGGGGTCAGTAGGAGGTGCTCCCTCCCTCTGCGGGATGTATCTGGTCTGTTGGGTTGGGGGCTTCACGGTGGTGGCTGTTGCCTGCTGAAGAGATGGCGGTGGCGGGCTCCCTCGGCCATCGGTGTTGTTGCAGGTGTCTCCTACTGGGTGGGCCATTTCTTGGCTAGGATGCTTTCCAGGGACTGTGCGATGAGCTGAACCAGCTCCATTTGGTGCTGATTTGTCCCGCTCTTCCGTCTCTGCTGGTTTTTGTTTACCGGCCTTTTTTGGGTATGGTGCATCACCCCTGTACCTTGTTTTGGGTCTCCACGCTTGTGCCCATGCTGTACAGGCAGCTGGCCCTCCTTGGACAGCATCCTTGTCAGTGGTTTTGGTTTCGCCAGTCGGGGTGGGCCTCCCCGATCTAAAAAACGCACCAAGGACTGTCCAATGAGTCGGCTGATGAGGCGTGTGCTGTCCTCGCTGTAGTGGAAGCCATCTTTGCCATAGCCGATAGGCAGCTCTATCTTGTTCATGTCGATGAAACGTTGCCCGGTCTTCCGACACCACTTTTTGAGCTTCGCATTGGCCAGCACAATTGCAGCGCGCACCTCTCCGCCTCGGCTGGTGATCTCTGGGATGGAGCACACAGTGAGCTGTCCGCGCCGACCAGACCATTCCCGCGAAAGGATGTCTGTGATTCCCTCAGAGGTGCCTTGCAGGACGTCATGGATTCCGGCATGCAGGATGTACTGTCTCTGGGTAGATGGGGCCTTTTTCTCAAAATCAGTTGCATAGCGGACAGCATCTGCCATCGTTGTCTTTGCTCCGTATAGGAACTCAAAAGTTCCCCGCGAACCAGTCTCGGCCATCAAGGTCTCCGCCAGGAGGCTCACATTTTTGTCGCCGGCCATCACAACCTCCCTCTGCCTGCTCTGTGGTGGGCACCCCCTCGCGTTCTGGTGTCCGTGCTGGTCGTTGGCAACCTGTGGCTTGTCCGGATTCTTTCCAGCAATGGTCAGAGCCTGAGCTCCACCACTGATGCGCTCTGGGGTGTTCCACTGCGAAGCCTTGTTCTTTTCATTACGCCGCAGCTTCCGGTGCGTTTTTCCTCGCGTTCCCTTTAGCTGAGCATGTCCCAGGTCACATGACTCTTCCACATCCAGGGCATTGGGCAACTTCTCTTGGCTATTTTGTCTGAGGTTGTTCTTCGATGAGGCATTTAGTTGCGTGTCACCTTGCCCAGTCCCAAAAGCCACCTCATCTGGACTTGTTCCCGATGATTCATGTGCGGCACTTTTCTGTATATCTGGCTTTCGCGCAGGGGTCCTTTCCTCCAGATGTTTCCTTGGTGGTTCGTCCTCACTAGAGTTCGGTGCTGCATCCAGATTCGCATCCCGGAAGCTTGTTACTTCCGGTGCTGTAGCAAGGGGCTTGTCAGCGACGTTGCTCAGGTTGTTAATTCCAGATTCATCCTGCGTACTGCTGCCCGCGCCGAGCGCTTGTATAGGAAGGACTGTGGGTTCAGCTCGCCGGGGTGGCTGCTGTTGACTTTCCAGAGCAATTTCTTGAGCACACTCTGATGGACTGGGGGGCACGAGGGCTGACGTTGACTCAGACGGTCGAGAAGACTGCAGCTCGGGTCCAGAGCTCCGCTGCTCAGAGATCACGCCACTTCTTGCGAGCTGTGTATTCAACACCAGGATTTGCTCTTGCAGTCGGGTTATCAACTCTCGCAGCTTCATTGATTCATTGAGACCGTTGATTGCAGCGCCCTCCAGCGGCAGAGAAAAGAAGCTGCCCGAGCGCCGCCCACTCGGAGGTGTTCGGATCCCTTCGGCTCCTTGTCGGGCCTTCTCGGCAGCTTCCGTAACCGGTCGTCTGCTCGATTTCTGTTCGCCGCAGCTTGGCTGGTTCCGCCGGGCGGGGATGCAGACGATAATTTGAAGAAATCCGTGCGAAAGCCTTTGCGCTCGCCCCAGTGTTTCAACGTGTTCTAAGCATGTGTTTTGAGTCGGTAACAATCAAAAGAAGGCATAAAACACTAAACCGAAGGGAATGTGTGCCGCGGTAGCCGTTGAGCGCCTACACAAATGAAATTTTAGGCTGCTCTTTTTATGGTTGCGCAAAGAAAAAATGGGGTGCAAAATTTTTGTTGAGTACGTATTGCAACAGATGGCAAGAAAACGTGACAGTAATTAACGTTACCTGCGATCCTAAACGAATGAATGCAGCCATCCCCAGCAGAAAATGATGCTACTTGCGGTCAGCATTTTTCTGAGAGTGCGGTTGCGCGAAAGGGTTCTTTTTGGTGCTTTGAGGGGATGTACTACTGAACGTCGAAGAGGTGCGCACTCGCAAGCGATGCAGTGCCGTCGACTTTACCGTTGGCTACAGCCCCCCAAGCTACCCCGTACAAGCAGCGGCAAAAGAAAGCGTCCGCTGCCGGCACAACGCCCCGACATACAAGGAAAGTAGGCAGTTTTTGAAACGGATTAAACTGGCGGCGAGTACGCTGATAATTCTTCGTCGTAAATGACGTTGCACAACTGGGGTAAGTCCATGCACGAAGCAGCGGACACGAATTGATGTTGTCGAACTCACTGCCGGTGTCCAATGTTCTGAGGAGCTGCGCGCGCGTCTTAATGAACTTAGGACGCCCGAAATCTCGCAGCTGTTTAAACAATGCAATAATTACGCGTTAAGATCGCGTGGTCACACGGAGCTCAAACAATGTTGTTTTACACGCATGCCGCTGGTGCCTGCGAACCACCTGGCTTCGGACAGTCGTTGTTCAAGTCACTTGAAGCCTCGGACGCTTCTAAGCTTAGTTAAGAGTTCTGCTAACAGATGTCCTTTCAATCAAAGGTCCACGCGCGGCGCCACGGCACCACCAACTTTATTTGACAGATTTTTGGGCTGCTGTGTCCACACCTAAAAGTGTATCTTACACCGTGGCCCACCGACGTGACGGCCGACACTTTCCGTAACTATTGCCGACGCGTGGGACTTACGACGGAACCCGCCCAGCCAGCGAGTCCAGACTAAGACAGCAGCATCGGTGAACTGTAGGAAGAGTTCGCCAACGTTGCCGATGCTGTCGCGAGTGAAAGCCGTCCGATGCATAGGGCAAAGCGCTTTCGATAGTCGATGTGCTCCGCCAATGCTTCTTCGATTTTGGAGAACGCAGACTCGTACTGCTGCAAATAATGTTTCGTGTAGAGAATGCTATGCTAGTTGTAGCCGCCAAAACCAAAGTGAAAACAAACAAAAATCACCGCTTTTTTTTTTTTTTGCAAAGTAGGCAGTTAGGGCGGAAAGAAGCTTTATTAATTGCAATAAATGGATTATTTTGGGTATGGTTAATGGCTACTTTACTGTGTTTGTTTCTCTATGCGGGGATGGTGGAGTTGAGGTGGGGCGGGGGGGGGGCGGGGGGCTACCGCGCAATGCGAACTCGTAACAATAAGCTCGTTATAGGCGGGTTCGGCTATATCGAACTATTGGATATATCGAACAAATCGCGGTGCATATTGCAGCTCGCTATAAACGGGTTCGACTGTACTCGGAAGCGGCCGCTTTTTTCCACATGTTTTCCCACTACCCAAGTATTCTAGTCCCTCAGAAGAGAAAAGGTTTGGGCGTGTTGGTTCATCGTCACACGGAAAACAAGCGCTAAATAAAAACACGGGACGAGGAGTAGACGGGACAAGCGCTTGTCCCGTCTACTCCTCGTCCCGTGTTTTTATTTAGCGCTTGTTTTCCGTGTGTATTCTAGTCCCGGGGTGCAGCAGCCTTTGCCACTTCGAAACCGAAACGTACAATATTTTTACAAGATTTGTATTTTCATCGCCTCATCACAACTTTAAAAGCTACAGAGTTGTTTTAAAAAAAAGACGTCGTAGTATTTCATGACGGCTTATTAGTGTTTTTTTTTTTTTTGTCTGATTTCGCTGCCGGTCGCAGTCGACTTCGAGCCGACAGCGGTAGCTAGTCACGTGATCTCGAAGGTCAATCGGTAGCAAAAACACCAGCGACTGGCGCCGACCTGTGTACCTCTACCACCAGAGACGTGCTTGCGTGCTTCGTGAGCTTCGAGGCATCGGTGAGCAAAGTGAACGGCTCGCGCCGTCGTCGTTCTCGTGCCAGCGTTGCTGCCGGCCACACGCGCAGCGCCGCACGCCAAGGAGCGGCGGGCTCGTATCGGCGCTGCGCAGCGCACGCGAGGTGTTTGTTGCTACCCCGGCCGTCGTAGGGCTGCTTTGTTTTTTTGCGCAAACACGGGTGCACCCACGGCGCTGTTCGGCTTTCTTTAGCGGCCATGGCGAGGCGGTGCTGAGACCCTTGATAGGACGGCAGTTTGAGGAGCGTTTTCGTCACCCGCCGAGGGCTCTGCTGGCGTGCGTAGAGGCCGATTCTGGAACCACTCGTGTGCCCTGCATTGCAAAACAGTAGTGTCGCACCGCTTGAATAACGGCGGCGCAATTTCAGTTCCGCATTTTGCACTCGTGCGAGCACCGTGTTGGTCGCATTGTTGACCGTTGGTGGCAGTGAGTGACAATGTCATGCTCTAGGATACGGAATATTCGAGACGAGCAGGTCAGAGCTGTTTGATCTCAAACTCCAAAGTAGCAGAGATGCCACCTTTTCGGCATGTGCGCAATTCTTCCTCCCCAGTTTAGCCCAGCAGCGTCAAGCTTGTTCACTGTGTTCACTGCGTGTCGCTGCTACTCGTGTGTGCTGCGAATGGCTAAGGCCAGAGTGGGGTTAGTGTGCGTGACGATGAGAGACCAGTGATGGGAAAACACTGAACAGGGAAAAAACAGCGCTCGCGCTCAAACAGGACTGTGCTGTCTGCCAACCATTGAGCAGAGAAGCTTTGACAACAGGCTCTTGGTCTGTTCCAACGGGTAGGTAGCATGACATCAGCTGAAGTGGGAACTTCAAATGTATTGGTTGCCGAGAATGTCGGGGGCAGCCCTTGGTCTGGGGGGGCTGCTGTGTGGAAGGCAGGTTCGGTCGTGCTTCTTTAGCGCTGCGTGCACACGGCGAATCTGGCTGCGTTCAAGCAGGCTCTTTACTCGTTGCAGGAGTGCACCAGCATAAACAGGTCTGTTAGAATGAGGCGGTTACCGATTTGGAGTGCTGTCATTTTATCCTTCGGAGCTCAAGTGCTTGGTAAGGGGGGTGCTGCTATGGACAGTGCTGACATCTTCACTCAGTGGGCCATTTTAAGCTGAAGCCCCGAACACTCGTCATGGAAAACATCACCGTTTGTTGCCGATGTAATTGGCAATCTATCGAAACCAAAAGTTGCATCATTTGTGCAAGACTTGCATTTCTTTGTCTGGTTATTTCAACTTAATGAAGTTACATACTTGTTTAAAGGAGTACATTGTAAGGCTTGATAATGTATCCTGCTAGTTCCTCGTGATTGTATTCCTTCCCCGGGCTGTGTGTGTTGCTGTTGGGGTGCGCTCAGAGGGTGCCGGGGTACGTACCCCTCTAGTGCACTGGGCACCCGTCTCTACCCTTGCCTTCTGTCACGTGCAATGTCTCTCACATGTTCTCGGCAACATACAGTGGCCATGCATTTGGGGAGTATGGGCGAGGGGAAAGAAATACAAGTTTGCCTTATTGAAAGAGTGCAATGTCTGAGTGATAGTGGTGCTAATTTTATCCCAAACTTCAAACAAACAATGGACATGGCAGCCTCCAGCAACTTTTCTCTGTTACATCTCAGAAACTTGTATATGGTGGCTGCCGACCCAGGCCATGGCCAAGAAACATGGCCGGGCAGTCGTAGTGGAGCCTCTAGTTCCAAATAATCATATCGCTTGAATGCTAACGTCCAGTTAGCCCACTGATAGCAGTGTCAATAGTGCGGGCCCATGTTATGTCACTCCTGCCCATGTTGTGTGACGGTGGAGCAAAATTTGGACATTTTTTAGTATTTACTGCATTTTTTAAATGGAGAGAGAGAGAGAATAAACTTTATTTAATGAGAGGAGTCAAGCAGGGGGGTTTCCTCAGTTCAGGACCCCGTTGGAGCGCCCAGCCGCCTCAGCCGGGTGGATCAGCCGAAGCTGCTCTTCGTGGCTAGAGCTGGCCAGCACTTCCTCCCACTGCTCAATCGAGGGATTAGATATTGGGGAAAGTGAGGGGTTAAGCTGGTCCTCTCACACCATGTGATACAGGGTGCAGGGCACGTTGCAGAAGTGGCACTGTGAGTAGTACATTATTGGCCAGAATAAGTGGAGTTTGGTCGGGTGGGGGAACGTGTTGGTGTGGAGGAGACGCCAGGAGCGCTCCTCTGCCTCGCTGAGGGAGGGGTGGCCAGCGGGTAGCATAAGCCTGGTGAGCCTGTAGAATTGGGTCACCTACTGGTATGAAGTTACGCTGTCTCTAGCCAACTTTCTCGCGGCACTCGGCTGGTCAGACCTCAAGCAGTCTCATGAGCAAAGACATTACCGCAGAGGGAAGCGTGAGCTGGTGTCCAGACAATCGACACCCTTTTCTTCGGAGGGTTCTGGCTGAGGATCTTCATGGCGATGCACGAGATACGGCCTTGGAGGTAGCTCCTACACGCTGACTGTGCAGCCGTGATTATCACTTCCGCTGGGGTCTGCGTTATTGCCAGCGCTCTTCGGCCTGTAGTGTCGAGACTTTGTTGAGAGTGAGGCTCGTGGCCTGGCTATCCTTCTTCGTCACAGTCGCTACCATGGCTCCTCGTCTTGCATAATCTGCGGCGTTCGTATAATAAACCATATCGTTTGAGCCGTAGTTTTCCTCCAGGGCTCCAACTCGCGCCTCTCTCCGACCCTCGTGGAACTGCGGGTGCATGTTTCTGGGCAAGGGGGTCACTGAGAAATGTCTGTCTTGGCTGGAATGTAGCTGAGTGAGTCACCAAAGGCAGGTCCTTTCATATTGAACAACTTTTTATCTTGTCTCAATGGACCCTGACACCGGCTTCTTTGCGATATGAATTCCTTCATGCTTTCGCTTGATGCTTAAAGAAGTATAGAGGATGAGTGAAAAGGTGGAAGAGAAATTATAGGGCATGAGATAGCTCTGTTGTGCAGGTGCGAACAATAGCGATAGCTGGATGCTCGCTCTGTCGTTGTTGCCAGACTAAAATTTATATTACCCGCCGCGGTGGCTCAGTGGCTAAGGCGTTGCGCGGCTGAGCACGAGGTCGCAAGTTCGATTCCCGGCCGTGGCGGCCGCTTTTCTGATGGAGGCGAAAACCAAAAACACCCGTGTGTGCGAGATTTTGCCGCACGTTAAAGATCTCCACATGGTCAAAATTAATCCGGAGCCTTCCACTACGGCGCACCTCATCGCCTGCGTTGCGTCGGCGCGTTTAACCCAACAAACCACAAAATTTATATTCTGCCAGTGATCACAAAATGTGACTTCCACATGCTTATTTTTGGGAAAAAAAAAAAAAAAAAACCTACCTGTATTGCGGTTTATACGGTACTTTGTATGTTCTTACTATTTTCTTTAATCTATGATAAGTATGCACATATAAGATTAATACAAATTTCTTGCATCTCTTTTTCCACATGTTTATCTTTGCCATTGAGTGATGTGTGTCAACTGACATGATGGGTAACCAGTGCAGCTGCTGCTGAGGCATTGAACTTAGTCTGAAATGTTCTTTTTTATTTGGGAAGGCGTGACTTGCTGGCAGCATGTGCGATGCCTGCTTTTGCCATTCCCCTTTGGACTGTCCTATCAGGTTCCTCGAACCGAAGGCGAGAACACCCTTGCCTTCCATCACGTGCAATGTCTTTCAGATGTAGTAGGGTAGTCAAAAAGTGAGGACGCATTTCCGTCATGAATTGTAAGCCCTTATTGCAGGCAGCTATTGTGACCAAGGGAGCTGTAGTGCTTTCAAAAGGTCGGTTTTTGTTTCTTTGACTGGTCAGTGACCTGCGTTTCATCTTTCCTTGTATTCTGTTCTGTGGAATTTTGTACCTCCAAATGCTGTTCAACGCTTAAGGACAAATGTTAAAAAAGGCTACTTTTCTTTTCCTTACCAATTAGGGAAGCTAACCTTTTTGTGCACATTTTCCATCTCACACGTACCTTGGAAGGTCCTGTTTCTGGCTGAAAAGCAGTTTTTCCGTAAGCAAGCCGTGAGTGACCACATGCCATTTCAGAAAATGCTCCGTGTCATTTTTTCCATTGAGAAACTCCAGCTCCAGATCAAAATGGCAGTCTGGAACTTGGCAACCATTGCATAGCAGATTTTTCAGCCGAGGCAATCCAAAGACTCTTCGCACGTTTTTTCCACATTTGTGCTTCGGGGCCGCGCGCCAGAAAATATTTTTGGTGGGCTTCACACTCAAAATTGCAACATTGTACGCTGTTCTTTCATTCAATGATGATAGCATTGCACAAGCCAGCATTTTGAAATAATCCGGATTAAACCCTTGGCACCACCATCAAGTGGCTGAAAGAGATTGACCACAAGCAAAGATACTTTGCGAACAGAGCTACACGACATCTCACAAAATGGGCAAGGCAGGACGGACAACAGGCTGAAAAGCGAAAAAATGACTTCGACAGGGCTTACGAAGCTGGTGCATACTAAATAAATGATGCGAGTGGTGTTTGTTGCAGAAAAGTATCGTTTTTCACCTATTTTTTCACTTTGAACTCCATTATCCCAAAAGTGTTTTTTATTACATAGGTACCATTGTTTCCTATATCTTCCAGGATAACTGCCTGATTCTTTTTTCCTGTGGCAGAATTGAAAATATGCACGGAACGTTTTTTTTGTTATAGAATTTTCAATCTGTAAATTAAGCCAAAATTTAGGTACTGGCAGAACAAAAATGTTACTTTTGTTTAAGTCTGATTTCAGTAACACTGGTACAGTTAAAAGAGGCCGAAATTTGAAAGAAAATGATGCATGCATTATGTAGAAAAATGTACCTCAAATGATGCATGCATTATGTAGAAAATGATGCATGCATTATGTAGAAAAATGTACCTCAAAATGGCCAAAAATGCATGGTAAGTATGGAGCTTACACTGTTCCCTTCCCTGACGATATACCCCAGTGTGAGCCACTGAAGATCAGTTATTACTTAACTGGCTAACATCTGGATTGGTACAACAAATGGGGCTGGAAGATTATTAACATAAGGCATTGGAGGAGTGAGCTTTTATTTTTTGGGTACAAATTGAAGGCATCTGATGTAACCATGGTACGTGAAATAAAGTACTTGGGTCCACAAACCAGTTGAAATGGCGTACACGTACTAAAGGCATGCACGCAATTTTTTTTTTTTATTCAAATACCCTAAAGGCCCTTGCAGGCATTACATAGGGGGGGTTACAAAACAGCTCAAAGATCTCAACACAGTTGCTCAAAATAAACAGCAAGCGTAATTTTGAACATCGAGTAGGGGTTAGACAACACTAACAAAAGGAATACAAGAATGAAAAATCACCCAATACAAAGCACATAGTGAATCTTGTTAAAAGCACAACCCTACTTTCCTAAACAAGCATGTTTAAACTGCCTTTCAAATGCTTCACAAACGAGTCGTGATCTTTAATACATGCAATTTGTTGCGGCAGCTTATTCCAATGATAAATGGCAAGAAATAGCGGTGACTGTCGAAGAAGATTTGTGCGTGCAAACATGGGGCGGACTTTGAACGGATGATCGAGTCGAGGAAAAATGAGATTCGCGGGCTTGATATGGGATGCTGTAAAGGATGATTGGGTGTGATACAGTCTGTGGAAGTGAGAGAGCAGTGCCATCAGTCGTTTTTCTAGAGAGGGTAATTGGAGGGATGCTTTGATAGCTGTGATGCTGGATGTCGTGGAGTAATTTTTAGTGACAAAGCGTGCTGCTTTGTTCTGTAAGCATTCCAGTTTGCTTATTAGGTATGTCTGATTTGGATTCCAAATTAAAGAGGCATATTCCATCTTCGAACGAACTAAGGCTGTGTAAGCTAAAAGTTTGGTCGATTGATTTGCTAAATACAAATGTCGTCTAATGAAGCCAAGAGTTCTACTTGTTTTTGAAATTACATCGTCAATATGATCATTCCATGTAAGGTTAGAGGATAGGTGAACGCCCAAATACTTTAATGTAGACACATTTTCTATGCACATGTTGTCCATATAATATGAGCTGAGTTGAACGTTGCTAGCCCTAGTAAATGACATAGTTTTAGTTTTCGAAAGGTTTATTTCCATCTGCCATTGCTCGCACCAAAGGAAAATTTTGTTTAGATCTGCCTGCAAAATGTTAGTATCTTGAGGGGTAATAATTTGTCTGTATAGAACGCAATCATCCGCAAACAATCTAACTGTTGAATGTAGGTTGGTACTGATATCATTAATGTAAATAAGGAATAAAATTGGTCCGAGTACGGAACCCTGCGGAACACCAGATTTAACTTGTGCTAAGGCGGAATACTGGTCATTTACGGAAACGAACTGGTAGCGATTGGTTAAAAAACTTGAAACCCAGTAAATAATTTTGCTATGTAAGTTGAGCCGACTTAGTTTCATCAGTAGGCGAGTGTGAGGAACTTTATCGAACACTTTTTTGAAGTCAATAAATATGGCATCAATTTTTACCGAGTCGTGAACAGCTTGGTGAAGGTCTGTAACGAGTTCAAATAATTGTTTTTCACAAGAACGTCCCCGTTGAAATCCATGTTGATTAATAAAGAAAAAATTATGCTGATCTAAATATTTCATAACTGAAGAACTTATTATATGTTCAAGTAATTTGCCAGGAATGCTAGTCAAGGAAATTGGTCTGTAATTTGAGGGCAGTGATCGGTCACCTGATTTGTGTATAGGCGTGATGCGACCAATCTTCCAGTCGTCCGGTACGATTCCCGTATCGAGTGACTGCTGAAAGAGTGCGGCTAGTATGATAGATATTACAGGCTTTGTCATTTTAAGTATTTTTGGACAGATGCCATCTGGACCGGGTGCTGAGTTGTTTGAAAGACGATCAATGGCACGTTCTATACCCTCCGGTGTGATTATGACGTCATCCATAGATGAGTTAATCGATGGAAACGCAAGATCATGCGGTAATGGGTTTTCTTTTGTGAATACTGAGATGAGAAATGAGTTTAATTCCGTTGCAGCTTCAGATGGTGAGAGCAGCACACCGTTATTGACTATTGGAATTGTGCATTGCGAAGCGTGTTTGGGATTTACCACTTTCCAAAACTTTTTTGGATTGCTAATTAACATGCTGGCAATGTCACCATTAAAAAACTTGTCTTTAGACGCTTCAATCTCTGCTTTGCATTTGTGCGATTGTTTGCGATAGCGTTGCCAATCATCATCTGAGTTCGACAACTTTGCTTTAGAATAGAGACGTTTCTTTTTATTGATTGCTCTTTTCACTTGGGACGTGAACCATGTGCTGTGTGTTGATGAGGCGATTTCAATTTTGGGGACGTGCTTTTCTTTAAGTTCTGTAAGCTTTGTTCGGACAGCTAGCCAGTTATCGTTTGCATTAAGATAAACCATGGATTTTAAGAAACACTCCGAAAAAGATGACAACTCTTCAAGAATTGCGTCTACATTTGCACGAGAGTAATCACATATAATTTTCACGGCTTTGTCTGGTTTACTGCTTTTTATACGGTATTCACATTGCACCACATTGTGGTCACTAATACATTCTAAGACGTGAACAAGCATATTATCCGGTTCGGTTGTCAAGGCAAGATCAAGAATCGCGTTTCCACGAGTTGGCTTTTGCACCATTTGATGAAGATCAAACAATGAAAGGACGTCAAGAAATTCCCTGCATTCGTTTTTTCTTGCGCAGCCTTCGGGCGTACGCGTCTGCCAATTTATTGTGGGGTAGTTGAAATCGCCGGCAAGAATTATTGGTGATATGTCACCAAGAAATATTGGTGTCTACATGTTTTGAATTGAACTTAAAGAATCATTGAGGCTATCGATAAATTCAGCTGTAGAATCAGGCGGACGGTAACACACTCCAACTGCGCAAGTCACAGACGGAGACAACTGAAGTAAAATCCACAATATTTCAATATTTGATTCAATGTCAAGAACACGAGCACATAGATTACATTTCACTGCAACTACAACTCCGCCTCCTCGTGTGCCAACCCTGTTTTTTCTAAATATTATAAAGTTTTTAGAGAGGGAAAGCTCGTTATCAATTTCTGGTGTAAGCCACGTCTCTGTCCCAAGAACAATATCTACACAACAAGCTTCAATGAATGCGCATAACTGATCTTGCTTGTGGAACAGACTTCTAAAGTTGCACACCAAGAGTGATAATGAATTATTTTGATTGGGTTGTCTGTGTCAATCATCCTGGCTGGTTGCTCTCCGTTCTGCACTAATAGCACCTTGATCCCCAGCCGCAGAGACTTCGTCCTCATCACGTCTTGAAAGACAAGTTACTTCGTTTATTGACGAATCAAATGTGTAGCACTAGTTCCCTAGGAGAAGTTTATCGTAAATCACAGCGTATTTTTCATTAGGATTATGTTCCTTTCGTGCGAAATCTCTCAGCTTTTTTCTTATCAGCTGCATTCGAGCCGAGAAATCTTCTTCAATCCACACGCATGGTTTCTGCAGATCCTTTAGTTTCGAAGCATTCCTTAAAATAACGGTCTTGCCTTTGAAATTCAAGAATTTCACAATAATTGGGCGAATCTGATCTGCTTTAGGTCGGCCTATTCGGTGGGCGCGCTCTATTTCCCCTGCGTTGAAACCCAGGTTAGTCCGCACAAAGTCGTTAATGATGCGCTCAGTATCAACCCATTTTTCGTCCGGTTCTTCCGGAACGCCTTTGAAAATGAGGTTATTTCTGCGCATGCGATTATTTAAGTCATCAACGACCAGATTGGCCTGTTCCAATTGCTTCGTTTCTATAGTCTTCAGCTGCTCGTGCGATTCTTGAACGACTGAGTTCACAGTGGTGACATCGTGAGCCAATTTTTCAACTCCGTTTAGTCTCTCTTCGACAGTGCTCAGTCGCCTCTTGATGTCAGTGACGCTGATTTGAATATCCTTCAGTTTGTTTGATGTGTCCTTCTGAAATTTTTCGTTTGACAGCGTGAAATCTTTCACAAGCGCGAGAATTTGTTCGACTTTGTCAGGGCCTGGGTTGGTCTCCACGTCACCAGCGCAAATGATCAAATGAGCAATACAAAACAAAACAACAGAACACCGTCCCCCCGTGCGCAAGCAACTAGTAACCAATGCAGGCCTGAGCCATATCGGCGAACAATCGCTGGTCCTCTGGCCATGGGCCACAAAACACCCTATTCGTGCGCGGTAGGTACACAGATCAATGCCCATGCTCAATCAAGTGACACTTGGGATTTGCAGCGTAAAAAGAACCTAGGTTGAAAGAGCTCTGGGCTCTACCCACTCACCTACGACACATGAAAAAAATTGCGTGAGCTGCGGGCACTTCGCTGCAAATCCCGTTCAGCGCTTGTGGTCGATCCGATTAGGCTTTTTATGCAGGGAACTTAGCTTGGTATATGTCCCAACGATTGACGGGTTTGGTGGCCCATTCTCGGCTGCGGCAGCTGATTGTGGAGTGCTTATCGGGTTTTCTTAGCGAGGGAAAAGAATGCAACTGGGTACTGCTGATGCGATGGGTGCCATGGAGAACCGTGGGCATCCCAACCTTCAAGAGCCGTTCTTCCACTCAGGTTTCATTTCCTGGTTGGACATAAGTGGGGTCAGTGAGAACGACCCTCACCTCATGAGCTTTCTGGCAGTGTTTTTGGGGTTGGAAGTAGCTGGTCAACACTGATGCGTGGGTGTTCCTTATTCTAAACGGAGAGCGAGACACACTGGCGCTGACTCACGACAGAAGTCTGACGTGTGCAAGCACGTGGCGGTTATTTTGTTGTCAGGTGTTGGGTGTCAGTTTCCTTCTTGCCTCGATTTCTGCTGTATTTATATGCCAGACATCACAGCGACAAACTTCAGTTGAAAGTAAGCACGTGTGTGTCTCGCAGTCCCTGTCGTGCTTGTTTGCTGTTTGTGCTGTGAGTTCAAGGTTGAAAGAAAGAAACCTAACAGCACGAATGAAACAGAGCCGAGGAATAGAAACTTGTGGGACGCAAACGGGTGCTGACTACCAGCTGTTTATTTTTCGAGCGAACAAGCAAATTTGCACCAAAAAAAAAAAACAACACGTTTCCAAGATAATAAGATAGTAGATTTAAAAAGAAAAACTTGCTCAACAAGTTTTTGATTACAGGAACCCGTCTCAGAATTGGATCTCTTTATCAGACAGTGGCAAGGATGGTGTGCCTATGCATTTGTCATTCGCTTTCTTGATGTCTTCTATTATCGAAGTTGGTAAAAAGGGGCATAGCTACAAGTTGCCTTGAAGCTCTTGTCAAGTCGTGTCAGCATGGAGTAGATACAAGTTACAAGTAGATACAAAAATAGCTCTTAGACCAGTCTGCCCCCTTAAGCGCGCTTCAGATAAAACTGAGAGGGAGATAATAAAAGGCTATCACATCAAAAAAGCGAATGACAAATGCATAAGCACACCATCCTTGTCACTGTCTGATAAAGAGATCCAATTCTTAGACGGGTTCCTGTAATCAAAAACTTGTTGAGTATGTTTTTCTTTTGCTATCCACTATCTTTTTATCTTAGAAACGTGTTCTGTTTTTTTGGTGTAAATTTGCTTGTTCGCTCAAAGAATAAACAGTTGGTAGTCAGCGCCTGTTTGTGTTCTGCGTGTTTCTATTCCACGGTCTAGTTTTGTTTGTGCTGTTGGAATTTTTTCATGAACATGAACCAACTCACTCACACCAGAGTCCTGCTAAGGTTGAAAGGACCATTTTGTGTTTCTTTGCATTGATGTTTTTTTGTTTAGGGCGGGTTACCGTGTCGCTGGATGAGATTACAAAAGCTGTGGCGTTACAGTGGACGTACAAGTTTGTGTGGACACTTTGTGAAGGTGTCCTTGACTTGGCCTTGCACTGCTTGCGTACTTGAAACTAACCAAGGTTTTAACTTGGGCTGGTTGGTTGTGCATAATTTTGTTGAAAAACAGTGCTTAAACGAGAATGAAGAAGTCAATTTACAAACACGAGTGCTGCGTTTGCGAATTCCTTCCTTCGTTCTCGTTGGGGCGCTATTTTCTGTTAAAATTGAGCCCTTGACTGCTGAATAGGCAGAATCTGATCTAGTTGGCTCATTATTCACTTGGTTTTCAGGTCAGCCTGCAAAAATAATGCTACTCAGACTACAAAAGCGACGACACAGAGCACTGAAGGTTGGGCGGAACCTGCGAAAAAAGATGCAAACATGAAGACGCAAACATTTGTTTGCATCTGTTTTCGTTGGTTTTTGCAGACCTTCAGAATGTAGCGACTGTGCCAGCAAGCTGCACTACGTCACGCAGTGCTGACTGTGCCTCGTTGTTTCTGCAGGTTAAGTGGTGAACTTTGGCAGTTGTTGTGACCCCCTCCCACCCACTTCGCAGGGCCTGCCGCCATGCTTCCCTCGTCGTCCCCTCCCCAGTCGCCGGCAGTGGGTGGAGGCGTGTGGTCGTGCGGCTGCCTCAACTGGAGCCTGCACTGCCAGGAGGTGCAGCCCTGCCAGCTGCTCACAGCCCCGGACGACCCCTTCTTCGCCACGGGCGTGGCACGGGCCAAGCTGGCTCCACAAGGCATCACCAAGGCAGGTCTTGTCCCCTTTCGGGGGGCCACACTCCGTAGGGTCTCCTGAAGCGCTGCGCAGCTCCATTGCCACTGCCTCTCGGCTGGCATCGCAGCCTTTGTGTTTCGTGCTTCGTGAGTGCACGCATTGCCTCTTCCGTTTCACACTTCTCCACTTGATGTTCCTTTGAACTAACCTAGAGCTCGGTGCTCGAGTCTTGTTCCTCGAGGAGGGGTCGGTGGTCACACAGCGTCCACGAATCCTGTAGGACTAGGTGGGCAGGTCAGCCACACTATAGGGACCGGGCAGCTGGACGGGTGGCGCCACCACTCGGCGCTCCCCTCGTCAGTGGAATGAGCCGGTGCATTGGAATACACAGCTTCCCGTTGTTTTTGTCATGTTTGCTTCGGTGCTCTGAATGTTTTGGTGATGCTGTGAGCGGACATGTGAGATGAAACGAAGTCTAGACAGATGTGTTGGGTTCTTAGATGCAGTAACGACTACGTAAACTTGTCGGACTATTCTAAAGTTGGGTATCGGCTGCAATGGCATGAGCGCTTTTTGCAGCGATTTGCGCTTGGCTCCACCCGTTCTGAGTACGAATAAAACTACTATGATTAGTATTTATTTCTTCTTAAATGCACTAACGGCTACACAAACTTACTGGATGATTCCATGGTTGGGAATGGGCTACATTGACATGAGCACTTTTTGCAGCGCTCTGCGCCCATGGCTCCGCGCGATCTGAGTAGGAATAAAACTATTAGGAATATTAGTATTCATTTCTACCACTTTAAATTATCTTCACTGGTTTCAGTGACTGCGGTTTCCGCGCCAGCCTTAGCGCTGGGATACCTCGATACGTGTGCTTTAAAGAGAAAGGCACTTGCGTACGATATGGATTACCGTGTAGCCGGAGAAACGTTGCGGTAGTTAACACTTTCTGCAACCGTGAGCTTTGTGCCTTCGGTTTTGGTGAGCGACACTGTGACAGCATGGGAGCCTGAAAGCCGAAGTGGAAATCCCACATTTGTGGTGGTCATTTTATCAAGTGCCAAAGTTATTCACCCACCCAACAGCCCAAGCCACAAACCAACCCTCCTCCTCTTCCCGTTTCACCACCTGCGTCGAATAAAGGCTGGCACCGATAGTTAAAAAATGTGGCAGTGTTAACGTAAGCCGGTGTTTTTTAATGCTTAAGTATTCTTTACAGAGTACCTAAAAAAATCGTGTAATGCCTTGTGAAGACACCAAAAACGCGAGATTAGTTGCCTCAAATATGGGTGCATCAGCCCGAGTCCCCGAGTCCTCCAGCACAGACACATTTCCGACAAGCTGGAAAAAGTTTACATTTGGAGACGGGTGCATGGAAGCTCAAATTTAAACAGCAAAATGATCTAACCCCTCGTCTGGTGATTACGATGGTTGAACGCAAAGCTTTCTTCGTGCGAAATGAATGGGAAATGGTCAAACAAAGACGCTGCGATCAAAAGACCTAACTGCGTGCTGGTCAAATTCGAAGCTCAACTAGTCAAAGTTTAACTCCGGAAGGCAACCAAGGAAACCCATTCGAGAAAACTTTGCGATAAACCGTCATCGTCGTTAGACGGAGGAGTGCATGATTTTTCAAGCGCAGGTGGAAGCTTGTAACCGCAGCACTCAGTTGTGAAGCTGAGTACAGGCTTCGGGCACCCTCCTGTCTTGCGTCCTTCAGCCACGCTGGAATTGGTTATTGAAAAACCATTTACCAACTAGCCAGCAACCATTGCAATTCTTATAAATCAATGCTTCTCCACGACAAGCAATAACGTTCTACTATCATGCGGTATTTATTTTATCAGCGATTCCCAATGACTGTAGTAAGATCATTTCTGTGAAATTAAACACGTTTCAGCCGTAGGTAATGTAGTTACGGAAGCGTCGTCCATCATAATTTCTGTTTTGAGGTAAATCTTAAAAGGCACCCCCAACTTTGTCTTTTGCTTGCGCACGACGTCAACGCCGTTTTGTCATCAACTGCCAAAAAAAAGGAAGGCCAGGAAGGCCAGCGCCGCAGCATTCCTAGATCGGTTGCACACACCGGCTTTGTGGGAACATTTAGCTGCAATATACTCCTCAATACGCGAAATTACATGCAGGCATGAAAAAATTACATGAAGGAACGGACTTTCACTTCAAGCTTGACTTCCAGCTTGGCGCGTTGAGCGTCGTCTGCTATTTGTAAATACTGAGTATGGGCATAAATCAAACACATGGCATGGTAAAGGTCACATCCACGCTCAAGATTTACCGATCTGAAAAAAGTCATTGTGGTCATGTACGCTTTGCAAGCCGCACCGCAGCAGAACGAAAGCAAGCCATGCAGAATAACGCTGCGCTGACAGCCACCGGCATTCCACTGACGAGCGGTTCGCCACGGGCGGCGCTGTTCGCTGAAGCGACGGTGGTGCCATACAACGGCCGCCCGGTCCCTATACCAGCCACTCTGGCGTAAGCGACACTTCCACTTATGCGATCCTGTTTGTTGCGTCACACCTAATGTTTCACGAAACGACTGCCATGAACTAACAAAATACAGCTTGGACAAGCCCGGTCAGAACTAAACTGAGTGCAAGACCGTTGCTGACCAGCATTGCTGCTCCATCTAGGAAGGCTGGTGGAAACCATGCACGTTTTGCCATAGCCTCCTGCAAGCCTTGATTGCAGTTCCTTTTGAATTGCAGCATTCGGATGCTACATGGAGTCACCGTACATACTATCTGCTTTAGGTACCTGCCTCTAATACATCATAGCTGACGTCGCAAAAGGTGTGATGCAATTGGGAGAATTGAAAGTATGTCTGCAATTGCTGAAGTTCTCAATGAATCATCATTTACCTGTCCGCAAGGCATAATTTGCGGGCAGGTAAACCTTGCGAATAAAAGACACCGTATCTTACAAATAAAACGAAGGTGTTTGTTGTCTTTGTGGCCCCTTTATGTGCAGAGACCAATTAGCACTCAACTTTTTTCAGCATTCGAAGTGAGGAAAAGTGAATGCAATTTTATTGACGAACCTTCCTTTTCTCACGGATAACGAATTGGTCTGCAAAGACTCTAATGAAGTTGTATGTGCGGACTCTCCACACGAGTAATTTTCATGGCATGTTTCTTGGTGCACGCTTTTTGTGGGTGTGACATGTGACCTTCCCTTAGAGTACCGTGTGTAGTTGGGTGAGTTTTGTTTATTTATTTATTGCAGGTACTTTCAAGGCCCATAGGAAACGAGGAGTAAAATACAAGAAAGTGTGCATTTTTGTACGATAACGGAATAGTACAGATACATATGACTACAAACAATATAGCAAAACAATGCAGACATGCGTATCACTGTGCTATGAACAATAGACGTTTTGTTGCTGCATGTTGGTACAGGTCGGGGCGTAACAGCGCAAGGGACGAAGCACAGAGAAAAAGCATAGTTGCCTGCAACGCAGCTTTCACACTTTTGGCCTTATCCTGCTCGGCCCGAGTGGGATTTGAAGAAAACTGCTGTGGCCTTCTGAAGTCTATGGCCACCCCTTTCATCTGCAGCAATTTTGTGAAAAGTTTTTCTTGGCAGTTTTCTGATGTGACTAGTTGAAGTAGAACTTGTTGTTACAGGCAAGTGTGTTGTGCACTGTGCGCAGGTGCTGTTTACGTTGCTTCTTTTCCATGTCCCGGTTTTTGTGCTCTCTTATGTTGGGACTTGCCCGAGAGGCGCTCGGTGTGGTGCTGTACCGTGCAGTCCACTGTCGAAGGGGACCAGGGAGCGGGTTTCCGAACGTCTCCTGCCTTCTGCCTTCTGTACCGAAGGGTACAGGAGGCAGAAGGGTGCGCCTTGGAAATTTGGCCCTCAACAAGAGCAGGAGCGTGACTCAGTGCGCAGGCAACGCATTGTGCGCATAGCGAATGCGTAGCAGTGTTCCCTTGGACAGGGCACCACCCTGGTCCTGTGGTTCCCCGAGTGACCTGCGGGTCCCGCGCAATGCAGAGGCACGGCTTCCTGGAGCGCCGGCGGCTGGTGGGGGAGTGGGAGGTGCACGGGTGCCGGGGCTGCCAGCAGGACGTGTACGCAGCCTCTTCCTCCGGGGACCTGCTCCTCTCGGCACAGCTCGAGGTGAGCGGCTCTGCACTGGGCAGTACTAGTGACAGCTGTGCGCTGCCCTTGTGGCCCACAAGTACGGCCCATCGGTCCAGTTGGTACTGCTTCATGTTGTGCCATCGATATAGGACGACATACCATTCCCAGACCTAAGTTTCTCTCTGAACTTAGTTGTCATTGGATGGTGAGCCATACCTGCAAGGCACCACTAAGTAGACACCAACATGAAAAATCCTTAACACCTTGTAATTCCAAAACTGATCTTTTTTAATATTCTCTCTCGCCCTGTAGGATTACGAGCTAAAACAACTTGCCTTTGTCCCCATTATAGTCTCTTCATACTATGGATCTAATATAGTAATGTTTTCTCGTTAAGCAGCTGCTTGATTTGTTTTCATGTTTAACATTTCGTGTTCACCATAATTTGCTGCTACATTTATGATCTGTTTATTTGTGCTGTACACTCTGTATTGCCACTTCTGCTTGGCCTGCACTAGGTAGTAAAAGAAAAAAAAAAGCAGCAGCCCAAGGACAACGCACTTAAAAGCACCGCCCGCGTCCCGGCTCCCCTTTTCCCAAGTTGATCGTCCTTGCGCCGTTCGCCCTGTAAGAGGTCTCCAGCTTTGCCTGGGACTGTTGAGCGCAAGGTCGAGCTGTGCACAATGGTCTTGGAGATGCAGGGCCTGTCAGCATCCCCGAGTTACACCAAAGTCCACACTACAGCATCCCTCGATGCCCATCTGCAGTTTCAACCCATTTTGACGTTTCTGTCACGGGCAGGTACATGCGTACTTAGCATGGTTGAGTGATATAGACTCTGCAAGATGCATTTCTGCTGGAAGTTTGCGAGTGTGTCTCAAGGTTTCGATATTGGAGCAACCCACGTCCTGGAAGGTCCAGTGAAAGTGCTGGGTACGCACCCTGTATTCCCACTCTGGCCATCAGGAGTTGCCAGTCCAGCCCAACCCGAGTTGGCTGCTGGCTGCAAGGTTTTCTCTGAGAGTTTGGTCTTGTGCAGCGAATTTTCTGAAATTTGAGGCGACAACTGGCGTGGTGAACCTTCAGAAATGCCAGGAGCCACCATCGATTCACAGGTCACCTTTGGAGGATCCTGAGAAATGGTTGGAGCAAGTCAAGCGGCTACACATGCTTAGCTATCAGACAATGAAGAAACACTTGGGAGAGGGACCTTTCTGGAAATGGCTCGCATTCAAGGCAGAGTCTCGGAAGACGTCCACCGAGCTCTCACTGCTGGCATGCATGCAGCACCACAATGGAGGGCTGATCATGTTCGTTGAGGAGTTGTAGGGGCTGTTCTGGTGTGCTGACCCCAAAATGTCACGAGAGAAGGAACTTTGTTTTTCGATGTGAAGGAGCCTCGTCCATACCCCATCCTCGAGACGGTGGCCGAACACTTGTCTTAGGCACCTGCAACAGAGAGGGTGCTTGGCACTCGCACGAGGCCAGTGAACGCGGTCGAGGTGGGGAGGGTCGCTGACAGTGCCGTCAGCTCCGACGTGCTGTGCAAGACCACACGTGCAGGGCTTGGGGAGGAGCCCTGGGAACTGTTCCCAGTGGGGCTGCGGCCTCGTGTTGCTTCGCAAACCAACATTGCCCACGAACAAGTTCAACAAGCACTGGAAACTGTGTCGGTGGAGGTGGCCATGCATCGGCCTTGGCATATGCTGCTGCCATTCGATGTTCCAACCATGCTGCCACCCTGCCCGCCTGAACACCTATAGTTCAGGCAGACCAATGTGTGGCGGACCCAGGATGACCAGTGTGTGGTGGACTCCTGGTCGTCGTCCTCTGCTTCTACCACTGCCGAGAAGCAGGCCACAAACAACTCGGTCGACAAGGTTTCCCTGTCGACACACCATGACTCTTGCCTGGCCAGCGTTTGAATGAAATGCAACAAGACCCGCCTTGACGAAGGTGACAATGCGTTGTCACCACGAACCAGCCTTGATATGACGCCCTAACACACCTGAAACTCGGAGACAATTCAACGTACAGCTATCCACTTATGTCTGTGATGTAGTGGAACTGGTAGACATGGGAGCTGGCTATTCAGGGATCAGCAGTTCATTCACGTCAAAGCTGAGTAAAGTGGTGTCAAGTTGGGACGATCCGCACCAATGCACAGCTCGAGGGCATTGCGCGACACCAAGTTGGAGTGTGTACACCACACGTCACCATAGATGTCACAGGGTGTACCGTGCTGTGTTTCTCATAGGTGCTGTGTTTCTCATAACTGTAGGCATAGTAAAATTTTAGTTCGAAGCAAATTCGAAGCGAATAGGCCTTGGGGTCAAATATTTTCGAAGCGAATTCGAATACAGTTGAACCTCGATATAACGAACCTCGATTTAATGAAATTCGCGATATAACGAATTTTTTCAAGTTTTCTAACAAAATTTTGCTAAATGCATGTATTTTTGTCTCGATTTTACGAAGTAATTTTGTGCGGCGCTTTCGATTTAACGAAGTCACGGCAAGAAAGGAAGAACGAAATTCCGGTCGAGGCACGTTTTATTTTGCCTCTCAGGCCCTACATTGAAAAAATTCAGTGCTCAAATTGACTCTTGAAGGCTCAAATGAAAGAAAAGCGGTGAAATCTACGGTTAACAACAATTAAAAGCGAAGAACGAAGCTGCACAAACCGCTAGCGGTCATAGACGGTTTAATAGTGCGGCCACTATTTTGACGTCTCCATCGTTGCCTACGCCAGCGCCCTCTATGCTTAGGCTACCGAAGCCTATTTCAAGCTTTTTTTTTCAACGCGTCATTGCTCACGGTGCTGCTGCTCTAGGTTGTGCTCGCTGATAACCAAATTAATATTTTGTTCGTGCATCGTTAGGTGAGTTTTGTAAGCAGCATGAGCACTCCAAGAGAAAGAAAAGTGTTCCGAACAAGAGCCTGAGGAAGTTCGGTGAAACTGACAGCCACCGAAGTGTGATGGATGCCATTGATGTTCTGCGGAGGCACGCAGGTGCACACGAATGTTAAGACCTTGTTAGCGCTGTCAGCATCCGACCGTCACGTAAAGCCCGCCCTGGTCAAGAAACGCCAAGCACTGCTTACGGACTTCTTCACTATGGCTTGAACATCGAGTGCTGGTGGCAATAAATTGCTCTCTTTGAACGTGGTCATCTTCGTTTCACCAGCGTTCATTAGACAGCTGCGGTGCGGAGAAATCAGTTTTGTAAGGGCTCAGTGGGCATAAAAGTAATTGCTTAATCGAATTTGGCCGGAAGAATTTTATTTAATGTAAGCTTTCCGCTTTCCGGAGCACGTAAGCGCTGCTCCACACAGTGAAGCGGTCCGTGTGTACTCCGCTGAACTCGCAATCATGGCTTTATCTCGAGTGTTGTGGTTGCATCACGCGCCTATACTGCAGAGCCTTTGTACATGAAAAAAGTCTTTCGAAAGTTTCATAGCAGCCTTCCGCTGTTGGCCCGCCGCGCCTAGGCCCCTAAGCCTACCACTGAATAGACGAAAAGAGGCGTAACTTCGAACGAGCACCTCGGCGGGGTGAAGTTCACGGGACATGGACGCGGGCGCGGGTTCAATTGACTATAACAGCGGCATTTAGTAGTGACCGAAATGAAAAAATAAAAAGTGGAAACCTACTCTGCTATCATATTTAATGAGGCGTTGCGGAAAAAGCACCGGTTTTACGATGACACATGAACTACCGTCGGCTATCCGAATTCCATTGCCCAAGTGTTGAAACTCTTAATTCACACAATTTTCGCGGCCAGTTTTAGTACAAATTTCGCTTTAATTGGAGAGGTAACTACATAGCAGTTGTTGCCTGGCGAGGGCCAAAGTGTTAAAACCCCAATAACTGGTTAAATGAACTGTAAAATCGAAACCTCGATTTTACGAAATTCTCGATTTAACGAAATTTGCGGCCCCAAGTACGACTTCGTTATATCGAGGTTTAACTGTAGTTGTCAGATGTCCGAACAACAAAACGGAACAGTTCAAAGTTGTTACATGCAAAAATTCTTTATTTCTGAGGTTACTACAACACACAAAAGCACAACACACAGAGAATCATGCCTTAACATATCCTTAACAAGTAAAAATTTTCTCTGTGATTGATTGTGGTGTTTAACGCGCCGACGCAACGCAGGCGATGAGGCGCGCCGTAGTGGAGGGCTCCGGATTAATTTTGACCACCTGGGGATCTTTACCGTGCGCCGAAATCTCGAACACACGGGCGTTTTTGCTTTTCGCCTCCATCAGAAAAGCGGCCGCCGCGGCCGGGAATCGAATTTTTTCTCTGTATATAGACCAACTGTCCGTCGTTATTGAAATTACCTCTACTCCACTGTCAGTCAGCGCCTGAAGGCTGCTTACCAACTTTTGCTTCTTCGAAGCGCAGAGCTCTGGATATACTACTCTGGAAAACTTTGTTCACGACGGCACAACGTACTCGGGCATGGCAGCGTTCGTAACGGCCACAAAGTCCAGCTCCTCAACAACACTGTAAGAATGCATCCCGCACACTATGAATCCGGCAGTAGCCTTTGTCATTTGCTGTGCTTTTGGCGCCATATGTTTTAGCTTCGGCTTGAAATGGTCAGCTACTGAAGCCTGTTGCACGTCGGGCTTAGCGACAGCAGTAGACTTGACGCTTTTTCGCTCACAATGTTCCTTTCGTACGCCACGAAGACGTATGAGTGCCTCTGGAAATGCGTCGTCAGAGTAGTCGCAGTTCCCCGTTGGCCTTTTCAGAACAGCGTGCCATTCGAGACGCTGAGCTTACTGGCCTGGCCGGACCTTCACAGAAAAGTTCCGTACCACGTGGTCACTTGACTGATTGAAGCAACTGATGCACACTGAGGTTCAAGCGCAGAGTGCGATCAGCACCTGCTCACTGCACGCGTGCCACACAGTAACCAAACAAATTGTTTCGTAACTGCTTCATTGCTTGAAACAATGCAACGGAAGCCTTGACGAATGTGCGTGCGTAATATGGCTACGACAATGCTCTGAATGTAGCTCAGCTTGACATGGCTCCACATGTAGGCAAGATGGAAGCCTGATGTCATTGGCACCGCGGCTTGCCTCATCAAACCGCAACTTTCGATAGTACGTGAACACACTTTTGATATTCGTTCACCCTGAATACTTTGAAATATCAAATATTATAAATTCAGGTCGAAGTGAATTCGAGTACTACTGAGTATTCAAAGCGCTCGAATATTCGCACAAGCCTACCCAACTGATTTCATGACGTTGTTTTAGTGATGGACTTCTTGACGGGCCATGGCGCGGTGTTAAATTTTTAAGCGAAGGAATTGTCTTCTGTGCTGCTCACACCGCGCCACCGAAACAAAACCCCCGAACCACAGACTGCTCCATGGACTGCTGACGGAACACGCCACCCTATCAGCTGTTCTGATTAGTGTGGCGAGAAAATGGTTTTCACACATGACAGAGATCGGCCGATGATTTTCTGCAGAGGGAGTGTGTACTGCAGTCCCTAGACCACCCTCCATTCGGTTACGTTTGCTCTGTATAAAAGGGAAATGTTGCACACTTGTGTTCCATGCGCAGGTGTGCTTGTGGTTTGGACACAACTGTGCTATCTGCACCTAAGTTCAGGCTCCTCGCTGGTCTTGAGAGCTTGCAAAAGATTGTGGCTGTGTTCCTTGTGCATCCTCATCCGTAATGTGGAAACGCATCAGTGCTGTTGTGGGACGTTGTGAAGTGTGCCCTTTTCCTGGGCCCAGTAGCCCTGGGGGTGTTGGCTGACTCTCTGCTTCATCGTTGATTCATAGAGCAGCGCACAAACAGGGACATGAAAGGAAAAGCTGGACGAGCACTTGAGTATCAGCATACTCCAAGTACCAGGGATGAGGGGTTCCGATCCCTTGGGGATACAAGCCTGGCATTTCCTGTGCGCACTGCGTTGCACGGAGCACTCTTTTCTGCAACAGCCAAAACAGCTCCGCCATTCTGCTGCAGTAGCATAGGGGTGGACCTTTCAGCTCTAGCAATGCCCATGTTCTTTTTTCCAAAACCGACGGTTTCTTCACCGTAAATGGCTTTTTATCTCCATTCCCCTCACTGAATGCGCGAGTAAAAATGGTTTGGTATCTTTAGGTTGGCTCCAAGGCGGGGTGCCGCATATGAATTAACGTTGTGCATTGCACCGGAGCGAGCCAGGCTTGTACCTGTTTTGGAATGGAGTATCGGCATTTCCAACTGGGCCGTGAAGCCACGCATTCTCCCCCACCCAGGTGTGCAGGCCCGTTCCTGTGAGGTGTTTTGTGGAGAGGCATTGGGTCCCCCTCTTGTGGTGCAGGGTGACGGGAGCAGGCTGGAAGCCCTGCGTGCCTCGGCCGACTTCTCCCCCTGCTTCCACATCGTGCTGCCGGCCAGGCCGCCCCAGGGACCCTCCACCCAGCCAGGTGAGCAGCACCCCTCGGCTCCCTGTTGGCAGGGGGGGCTTCTCACCGAGACATGGCCCCCCGAGGAGAAACTTGATGAGCGGCGCCCTCGTGGGAATCTGCATTGGTGGCTTTGTAACCTGCCGTGTCATTCCAGCCAGTTAAGACATTACTCAGGCTGTCTCATCCCATGTTCCAGGGAGCTCTCTGGGGCTGGGGTAAGTGCAGAGGTGAATAATAACACGGGTTACCGTGTTCTATGCACGTAGCAGCAGCATCATCATCACCATCACCACCATCACAATCGTCATCCTATCTACGCCCACTGCAGGACAAAGGCCTCTCCCACACATCTCCAATTGTCCCGGTCGTGTGCTAACTGACCTGCGTGCATAAACCCGCACCAAATACCGTATTTATTCGAAAATAGGTCGAGCACGAATATAGGTCGACCCCCTAAAAATTGAAGTCGCCGAAAAAAAAAATAATATATTCGATTATAGGTCGACCCATACTTTTAAGAAAAAACTTGAGGAAACTTTTTAAAACTCCCATTTATTTACAACGCGGTCACCTCACTGGTCGGAGCCACACACTGCGTCGTCGTCGGAACTTGCGCCGCATGCGCCGCAGTTCATTACCCACCCCCGCCCCCGACTGGCTTTGAAGGCTGAACGGCCAATCCTGCCTCGCAGCGCTAACTGTTGAGCTTTGGTCTGAATATCGCACGCTCCTCTTCCACGTGCAGCCGGAGTTTTTTCTCGAGAGGATCGTGCCTCCCAATTGTAGGGCCACGAAACGCACGACGCAGTCCCCTACAAGCAAAAAGTTCGTCCCGCTGTTTCCGCCATCCCCTGATCAGCTTTTCATTAGCGTCTAACTCTCGCTGAGCGGCGCAGTTGTTCAAGTTCTCAGCAAACAGGATCACCCGCCGCTTAAAGTCCGACGTGACATCGCGAAATGCGCACGAGAAAAACGTTATCTGCGGAAATCACAACGAAGCAAGCACAAAGAAAGCGCATGAAACGGAGAACGGGAGATAGTAGAGACAGCGAGCGAAGCAGGCAACGCCGTTCCGTTCACGAGGTGGCTACGCTAGGTGGCGAAAGTCACCTTTACCCCCACCTCGCGCTAGCCGCTACCGCGGCTCCGAAGACACCAAGCCAAGCCAATCTGGCTCTCTAGCCAGTACGTCAGCTCGCTCGTGTCCGGTTCGGCCGCAGGTAATGCCGGCAGTGACTGTGGGTGGTTTTCTTACGCTGATTGTTTTGTTATTTTTTCCTTTATTTTTTTGCCTGTCTTTGTTCTAGACGCTCCGCGCTGCCGCCTCAAATTGAGGAGCGCCGGGCGCGACGGAGAAACGGATCGCTCGGTGCGCTCGCCATTTTTGATCACGACTAGAGGTCGAGGTTCTTCGGTCACGATTATAGGTCGACCCTCAATTTTTAAGCACATTTTCGGAAAAAAAAGGTCGACCTATATTCGAATAAATACGGTATGTGAAAATTTCAGTGGCAAAGTAGGGGTGCGAATAATACGCGGGGTTTTTGCTTTAGTGCAGCTTCATGGCAATGTGCGTTTTGCCGTGAAGCTCCTACGCAGTAACACTGACTAACCCTTCCATGGCAGCGATTGCGGAAAACATACAAGGACAGAAAAAAATGATGAGCGCACTTTAACGACTGAATTTTATTAGTTAATTGTGACTTTCGTCTTGCAGTCAGCGTATTCTACTTGCTAAATGTAGACTTTTTCTGTCTACATAGTATGTGATGCGTTGCTTGAGCAGTAGTTTTAGTGCAGCCTTTCCTGTATTAAATGTGCAGGTAATACACGGGGATTTTTTTTCTTTTCCGGCGGGGTGAAAGTGGCAGTGCGGATGATATGCTGGGGCGGGTTATACACGCGAAAATATGGTAATAAAGTGCATGTTTGGGCAAGCCATATGCAACGCTCACTGGCCAAAAAAAGATTGTGTGCAACGAAACACACCATGCACAACTTCAATTAACTTTGTATGAACAACATGACACTTTTAAATACAACCTGCTGATGTGGTGCACAGCAGACATAAGTAAAGCACAACAAAAAATGTATGACACAAAATTTTTACATTATATTCTACCATAGGACACTGAGTGACACATGTCATTCCTGTTCTTCCAGTTCTTCCTGGAATGGGTGGACATGACTGGGAAACCACCATTTCTCATCAAACAGTCACAGAGAGGGCCAGCACTTGCGGTCTTGTTTGTGTCTGGGATTTGTCACGCCATCTTACTTTTGTGTGCACAGATCTCGTCACTTAAGACAAGGGGTTGCAAGGGCAACCAGAGGCGGAATGGCTGGGCGTGCTGTTCCGTGCATTGCTAGAACTCTCACTGAGCCGATCTTGCATGCACCTGCTCGTGTGGAACTGCACGTTGGGCCCTGAGTGTGCAATTCTTAGTGGCAAAGTTCCAAGATGTGGCAAAAGTTTGTGCAATGTCCAGACGGTTGTTGAGTCCCCATTCATAGCTGTTCCGCTGGCACGAACAGGGATTTGAAACGTGGCCGTGTATCACAAGAGCCGCAGAAGGAGTGTGCATGCGAGTGATCCGGCAAGGGGGGAGGAGAGGGGCCAGGCCTCTCTGACGACCCCTTCCCAGGCTGCCTGTCATGCTCACCTGTGGCCAGCAGCTGCTTTCTCGGTGCCAACTGACGGTGCGCACTGTTAGTCAGCACGGGCCGAGTGACCCGCCTGCTTCCCCCCCCCCCCCCCCCCCTCTCCCCCGGTGCAGCAGCAGCAGCAGGCCAGCAGCAGGCGGAGGAGGGCCTGTCGGCGCGGCTGGCAGTGCAGGAGCTGGCCTCGCGCTTCCTGCAGCAGGAGCTGGAGGCCATGGAGGCACGCCTCAGGTGGGCTGAGAGGAGGGCTCTGCTTCGTTGAGCGGCCCCCTCTGCAGGCTTGTTCCAATCTTGCTGTGTCAGATGGCCTGCCGGCCTGACGGCCTAAGCAGGCCTAAGACGGCCTGAACTGGCTAGATTAAGTGGCTTGAACCCCGATGATGAAAAGGGGGTGTAACTTCTTCTTGGCCCTTATCATGATGTCATAGGGAGAGGGTATCCTGTTAGACAACAAATACTTGCAGAGGCATGCCTTCAAAGAGCCTCTTCCCCCAGAGCCCGCTGTTACACCTGGCAACTCAGCTAAGGGCAGTGGACTGCTTCCACACGCACTTCGGTGGATGGTGTGCATTCTTTTTCCACATAGGAACAAATGAAAGGACGCACAACTTCGAGCCAGAAAACGTTGAGGAGAATGTGCTGGCTTGTCATTGCTACTATAACTTGTATCACAATGTTGAAACACCTTAGATGCTTATTTTTACCAAAAAATAAAATTACTCTCCCGCAGCACAAGGTTTGTCTGCTGTGTTCATGGCAAGTCAAAATTTTGTCCTGGAGTACACTGCAGGAGTAAGCATCAATTGAGCCCGTATATATATACATGCTTAAATGATAGTGCTTGATTCCTATGTATGTCTAAACGACAAGTTGCAATGCCCATTATGGCTGCCTGACATTTCCTGCCCTAAGTTGTGGTCTCTGCTTTCTACCCATTAATCACGACCAGACAGGTTCAACGAGACAATGAATGCAGTGGAGGAAGTGGTGTCCCTGTTGCCTTAGTGACGCCTACTGCATGCTCAGGGCCAGTTTGGCCGAGGTGGAGTTTTGCTGCACTGGCTTCCTCCTCTGTGGTGCCCTGCCCTGCCTACCACAGGGACATTATGCCGCTCAGCACTGGGCCTGTTTTCTGTGATGAAGGCAGAAGCACCTCTGTGTGCGAGTTCTTGATGCGCAATTACGAGGCCCGGCTCTCTTTTAGCCCTCCGCTATGGTGCACCTCTTAGCCCACTGGGAAGTGGCCAGGCTAGCCCAGACCGAGGCAGTGTAGTCTTTGCGAAAAAGGAAAAGAAGAACAAACTCTGCCGATGGTTCAGTGTTCTTTCCAGCTAGCAGATAATGCTTCAGTTTGAATGATGCAGTCTAAAAGATTTGCAAGGTCGCAATTTCTGTGGCACGTTAGTGGTTACAGTCAAACCCGGTTATAGTGAGCTGTAATGTTTGCTGCGATTAGTTTGAGATATCCTATAGCTCAATATAGCCAAACTAGTTTCTTGTTATGATTTCACAATATGCAGCCCCCTCGCCATCCCCGCATGCAGAAACGAACACAATAAAGTGTGCCATTACCGTGCACAAAATTTTTGGCTGGCAATAAGTATACTTTCCACCATAATGACCTACTTCACAAAAAAGCGGTGATTTTTGTTTTCACTGCAGCGTCAACTAGCACAGCATTCTCTACATGAGGCATTATTTGCACTGGTTTGAGTCCGCATTCTTCAATATTGAAGCAATATGGGCGGAACACATCACCTGGCAAAAGTGCTTCGTTAGGCTTCGGACAGCTTTCAGTGGCGACATCCCCCGCCTCTTTGGTGTTTTCAGCAGCGCCAGCTGCCATGTCATTGGCGACGGTGTCAGCGTTTGAGGGGCCCACAGTGATGGCAACGTTGTCGACACTGAGGAAATCCTCAAAGGACACTCCTTTCGGCAAACCATCAGGAACGTTGGCGAGCTCTTCCCACAGTTTGCCGATCTTGCCGTTTTGGTCCGCACTCACTGACTGGGCATGGAAAGTGTTGGGCGTCAAGTCACGCCATGCAAGACTCAGTATCTCAATCGCGGCCAATCAACCAAGACCATGTATTTCGGCGGCAATTCTAGGCTCGTCGATTTCGATATATACGATGTGAACCTCATTATGAGCAATATGTTGCCCGTGTATTTTCATAACTGACTTGTTTTTGTTCGATATATGGCATAGTTCGCTCTATCTGGGTTCGTTAAAATCGGGTTTGTCTGTATACATAAATACCAAGTGGCAAGGCCCTTTGCCTAGTTTTGGCCCCTGAAAAGAAAATAAGGGCTGTCGTAGGGTAAATGCTTGTCAGTCAATTGTAATTGCAATGTCTGGTGTTGACTGTGCAGAGCGTTCTGGTGTGCTGCTTGCTTCTGACCACCTCATTCCTCGTAACCGGCTGGTTGCAAAGGTTGTCCGTTAAACCTTGCTGTGTGCCTTGCGGCCTCACTGCCCTTGTGACAGAGGGAAAGGACTGCCCCAGTGTTGAGTGGAGGGGTGGTGGGTGCACGTGCAGGTTGTACCAGGAGCAGCAAGCGCAGGCCCTGGAGCGGCTCCGGGTGCGCACTGGGCGAGACCGGGAGGCCCTCTGCCAGCTGCTGTCCTCGACCACCCCAGCTGCCTCTGACGGTGCGTAGCCGTCCGATGGTCCCGTGCGACGAGCATCGGTGAAGGCAAAACATAAGTCTGGTTCATAGCAATGATGCCAGTTTTATTACAGGCTGCGTACAAATAATGGAGATGTTAAAGGGGTGTTATTTCATTACACAGTTCGCTTCCTTTGCTCAACAGAACACCCTGGCTGCAATGCGAGCGGCCTGCAACGCGGGGAACATGCTTCAATTTGATCTGATTTATCGCACCGACGGAGCAGCACGCGGAGCAGTGCGCAGCAAGTGGACATCAGCGCGACATTGCTACGTGAGAGGAAAAAGAAGTGACTGGGCCGTCTGCCTCCCATGCTCGTCAGAAACTTGTGACGTCACTTCGCACGCGACCCGGCGAGCTGCGATTGGGCGCTGGCACGTTCACGAAGTGATACACGTAGCCAGAGCTACAGGCATAACTGCTGCTCAGAAAGGCACTCTTACAAAAAGAAAAAAAGAAAGAAAGAGCCGAAAATAAAGCCCACAATCACAACAGAAGCCGCTATCGGGTCCTTTAGTATGGAAAGCGGCCATCAATGTTCCGCCGCATTGCAAGGCCTCACACCTTCCAGCAGCTCAGCTCCAGTGGCGGGACAGTCAAAACAACGCCTCCTCCAGTCTGTGCCGTGTCACGTGACGTCCGCACAAAACGGTTAGGTCATTACGGGATTCTGTCACACGCCCTCGGGGCTATAAGCACAAGAAACCAAAACTGACAATTTTCTTCAGGCTGGTCAATGTAATTACTTATTGTGCGCTCTAGTATTTAAAGTGCTGTTTTGGGTTCTCCAGGTCTTTGAGCACTTATAAAATAAATAAGAAAGGAACACAAAATTTTGTGTCAGTACTCCTTTAAAGAAAGAGGGAAAGCAGCAACTCTCTGGTGGATTCTCTGTGACATCACATAACGATCAACTATGTATAATTAAAAGTAGGAAAGCTTCACCTTGAAAGGTGGAGCGTTTGCCGTAACAGTAAAATTAATAAGTGCACTCTCCACAGTTTCAAGGGTATGTGTGCCAAGTTTCGTTGCAGTCTGATGTTTTAAGTGCATAAAACCATGCAGCAAAGAGTGACAGTGCTCAGAAACCCCAAAATGGAGAAATTCATTTGGAAGTTTTAAACATGTTTCTTAATCACAATGCGCATAAATATTCTCAAAACTGCGTGCAGACAAGGGGAATGTTTAGAAATAAAACTCTTCCCATGCTGTAGGTCCCTTTTCTGTCTACTGCCGCACAGCAACTTTATGATGTACGCATCAGTGTCGCACAGCACTGTTCAGCAGGGATTTATACCCCCTCCCCCCCTCCAACCCCTCTAGAGGACTTCAACATCCCCCCGAAAAGATTCCACAACCAGTAGCACCCTGCCCAGTGATCTATACACACTCCCCCCAAAATCCTAAATAAACCCCCGCTGTCTTAGAACTGTGTATGCTGTCTTCCCTTTCGTTGTTTTCCAATAAGTGTACGCTTTGAAAAGTGCTGAGAAAACCTGTGCTTGTGCCGATCTCATTGCTGTAGCGATTACTGTACTGGCTGTCGGGTCGTTTTTCGTCGCTGTTGTATTCCGGTGCACTTTACGTTGCTTTCCATTATACCTGTGCGTCGTGCGGCCTTTTCCCAACGGGATTCAGCGTGCGAATAATCGAAGGAACAGTAGCAGTACTTTTGCCCCAGAGGCAGCATTGTCAGCGGGAAACTTGACCTAGGACAAAAACGTGCTTTGATTCTACTGCCACAGGCATCCACAGTTGATCAACATTGCAGAGAAGTTAGATTGAGACTAGGCGTACCTGGAGTTGAATGGGCATCAAGTTAAGAGCTGAATCTTGTGAATGATTCATTCCATTCATCCCGGACCCAGGAAGGAAAGATTGCTAATTCCTTTGAAAACAATTTTATTATTTGGTGAATGAGGGGGGTAGGGGGTGCAGTTTCACTAAAGTATTTTCCCCCCAAAAGAAACTCCTTGTCACGTAGCACTCACTGTGGTCAGCATGTTAAGTGGAATTTCTCCTTCCTCTGCTTTCTTTTTTGCCCATTTTCCCTAGGTTCTAGCGAGTAGGTTCTAGCTAGGTTAATCTTTCTTCCTTCCTTCTGATAATAAGCTGATTGATGCATATATATATATATATATATATATATATATATATATATATATATATATATATATATATATATATATATATATATATATATATATATACATATATATATATATATATATATATATATTGGGCCAGCTCACGGCCATTCTAGGTCTAGAAAAATCCCGGGAACTCATTTTTCTCCCTGCTCTCGGGTAGTTCATCTGGGTCACCTTAAATTGTTCCCTCGTCGTTATGCTTCCTTGTTGCGGCATCTCTGCAGGGACTGGCCTGGCGTCGACGAGTTCCAGCAGCGGCGCAAGACAGAAGGCGCCAGGGAGGACCGGACGGGAACACAGACGACGGGAGGACGGTGGGTGTGCATGCTGCTGGCCACACGCCCATTTCCGGGCCTGGCATGCCTGCTTACTCAGCAAGCAGACCTACTCAACGCACACCAGTTGTGAAACTCCTTGTAGGCCTCATGCCGTGAAACCCAGTCCACGGCTGGTCCCCTGTGCTGGGGCCAAACAGGGGGAAGCATGGGGCAAGACAACTAGCCTGCCATCTGTCGGCGAAAGGTTAAAGGGCAATGTAGGCCATTTAGAACGTAAACACTCGCAGTGTGGGACCAGATATAACGCAGCTTTTTCTGACCACCAGTTTGCCTCCCATACAGTTCAATGCAAAAGCATACGGCTTAAAACATCATTGGCCGAAACACAATACCAGTTGTAATGTGGATTTTTTTTTTCTTTTGGTGGGTCCGCTGATTGAGCGGCACAGCTGGGGCATCGTTGTAGGGCCGTGAGAAAAGAAAGACAGTCAGCCATCTGATGCAGCATGCACTTCCTTCTCTCCTCCAACTGAGACACAGAAAAGAAGAAAAAGAAATACCCTGTTTATTCAATTATAAAGCGGTCACGAGTATAAAGGGAGGCTGCAGTTTGAGATGGTAAAAAATTGCCATATATATATATATATATAGATACATATACTGAGCTTCGAATATAAGGCGGGGTATGGCCGAGACTATGGAATTTGGGAAAAAAAACCTCACCTTATATTGAAATAAATATGGTAGGCACCCTCTAGTTTGTGTGTCCTGTTCGAACTCGCGTGAGGTCCACAACTGCCCTTGCTTGACGCACCTTGCAAGATAGCAAGCACCCCCCTCCTTCTATGAGTTACTTCTGCGAGAACTGAGAAGTTAGCGCTCTGTTGTGTGTCCTCTTTCTTGTCCTCGTTCTTTGCGCCATGAATTCGTCAAACACCAACTTGCCCAAGGATCCGTACTCGTGGACATTAAATCCACACTCGTGGTTGTAAGACTGTGCAGTACCGAGGGCTGGACGGAAACCCGTCTGGTCAGGACAACACATGACAATAAAAACTGGCACTGGCCAAGAGTGTTTAAAATCCAAAACGACGTTTCGGCTCCCATACGGGTGCCTTGTACGGGAGCCGAAACGTCTTTTTCGGATTTTAAACATTCTTGGTCAGTGCCAGTTGTTATTGTCACTGCAGGGCTGGATGAAGGGGGAAAAAAAAGAGGCGAAGTAAAGACCGTTCCTCTGTTTTTGAGAGGCCTTCGTTTGAACGAGGATAAACAAAGAACAATTGACAGGTAGCTTGCGATGCGGCTGGATTCACACTTGTTTGGTTTATAGTGTGGATTTTCACGTGTTCTGCGATGTATGTCATAAGTGGTCCACAATAGCATTCAAGTGCTTGCGGCTGCTGCTGTAAGCCGTAGAAGGAAAAGCGTGGGAACATGAGTAAGTGGTGCCTAATGTAATGCTTAAGGGGGGACGCGGCTTTCAACTTCGGAAAAATGACCAAAACATCGTTTTTTTGAAACCCGCATATTCGGCTTCTATGTTTCCTATTCTATGCGTCTGCAAAGTTTTTAGGCTGAAAAGCGTCGCAAAGTGGCATAAAAAAATACTTTTGTCAGGCGCGGTGACAAACTATCAGCGCAAAAGGGCGAAAAAACGGCAATTTTCGGAGCGCTCTATCTCCGCACCGGTGCCACCGGGCGCGGCCATTTTGATATGGTTAGATCGGCCGAGCGATCGTCTTTCCGGTTCTGCTCGTCTCTTTTATCTTCGTTCATTCACAAACGCACAAACGGCAGAAAAGAAACGACGCACAAACGAAGCTAGAAATAGATGCTGAAGCGCTATTGGTCCTCGGTCGGGGCGCGGAACACCGACCCTCCTGATTGGATGTCACGGGCGCAATGCAAGATGGCGGCCGCCTGAGCTGCGTAGCGAGCGGTTTGAGTTCATTTTCGCCGCTTCGCTCGGCCGAGTTTCTGTTCAATCTATGGCATTCAACACGGACGTTATCGCGGTGGGAATGCCGGAGATAACGAGCCAGATTACGGGAAGTTGTGTGGCTCGAAAGGAGGAGGTCATCGAACGCTTCGTGGTGCGCTTGACTCTACCGTCGCCAGACCCCGGAGGGTGACGCGGTGTGCGCGCTTGCAATAGCGGTTCGTGAAGTGAACTTTTGGTCGGGTTTGCGATGTTTACACGCTTAGTTATTGCTGTGTTTTGACTGTGGGCTCGCTAGCCTTGAGAAAGAAACGGTCGACGCGTCAAACGCTGCGGCGCGCACGGCATAGCCGACGCGCATTGGGGCAGCACATGACTGGGCAACCGGTTACGATTGAACGCCAGTAGTTGTAATTAATGCCTGCGTCGTTAGATTTAATCTTAAAAGCGACCTGACCAGCCATATCAGCTGTAATCAAAGTTCGATATGTCGCGGTAAGCGTGCGCTAAGATGCGCGCGAGCCATATCGCCTTTCTTGCGCAACGTTTCCCGTGCACTTGTAATTTTCATGCAAACAGGTTTGAGTTAGTAATATAGGAATAAAAATATGTTCTCTGCATTAAAAATGTACGTTTGTCGCAGCATTTAACAGTGATTTTTTAGTGAAATTATTGATTCCATTGCTCAGGGCATACTGGCTTTGCTGCGAGAAATATTGGATGCCTTGAATGTCAAAAGTAGTAAAAAAATATGCTCTTGCATTGAAGTTGGGAGTTATGCAGAATACTCTACCAAGCTTCAAAGTAGCTCATTTTCATCCTTGTGGTATGCAAACTTTTGGCAATGAACACCTGCACGTATGAGTACTAAGTTGCTGTGCCAGGCAAGATGATAAAACATAAAAAAAAGCCAAAAATGTTCAAATTTAAGTAAAAAAAATGCTTAACTTGTTGCCATGGTGACAACACTGCATAAGGAGGCTGTTCAGTGCGATACAGCCAACCAGCTAACCTACTTTGCATTGAAAGCCCATTGAAACCCATCTCCCCCTTCATTTGATCTGCAAAGTGGGGTATGTACTCTTCACAGAGGAGCTGAAAATGATATTTTCTGGAGAGAGAAAGGCTGTGAAAGGCACTCCAATTTCAAGGCAAGGCATTCCAGAAGCCCCATGTTCAAAAGGACATGAAAGGCTACAACCGTGACGACTTTTGATAAGTGAAACCTATGTTGCAACTTTGGAAGCCGTTTTCTCAAAACAGTTTTTTTTGCCACCTGTGTCGCTTGTACCAGGGATTTCTTTGTGACCGCTGGGTCTATTTTGATTCCGTTTCTTGCATTACATTCCTTGATGAACAGTTCAGGTCGTGACACTCTTGGTTTTCCAGATTTGTTTTTTGTGATTTTTTTATTCACATAATCGTTCACAGTCAACATGCCTATTGCACATTAACCTCTAAAAAAATGAAAACTAAAAAACATTGTGTTGTAAAAAAAAAATTCTAAAACTGTCACGACCTCGTCCATTCATTTGGGAATGCAAAGCACTTCGAACAAATTTTCTATCATGTTTTATAAGCCGCTCAAGCTCGGTACAAGCGGAACAGAAAGAAAATTTAATACATAAAAAAGTTTTCAGAATATTAGCTTGAAATTTTTATGGTGTTATCACGGAAGCATTTACAGTTGCTGTGCCAATTTTCATCAAAATCCACAAAGAAATAAAAAAGTTGATTTTGAAAGCCACGTCCCCCCTTAATTGTTTGGAAGCAAAGCTTTATTTGGTGAGTGTTATTAAAAATCAATGTTTAGCCTTTGCTCCCTGGGCGTCTCACCCTTGTGCTTGCTCCTCAGCTACAATGAAGCAGGGGTACTTGCCCGATCTGGATTCTGAGTGGAGTTTTGCAACTGATGTGTATTGAAGAGGTCTGGTCGTAAAAGGGGTGGCAGGAATGAGAAGGCAGCAGGTGGAAAGGAGGAGAACGGGGGGTTTGGAGACATGGCATCACTCGCCCTGAGCGGCCTGGGCAGGCGGTCTGGCCAAAACCTTCTCGAAATTGCAGGGTGGTTGGGATGGAAGAGAAAAAGCACCTCGCGACAACGAACTCTGCTTCAACGAAATGTTTCCACTTCCCCGTCAGCTGGCCATAGAAGTCGATGCAACAAAGTTCTCGCCTCAACGAACCACTTGCCTGGCTTGCTTTCGCTTCAGCGAAATTTTCTGGCAGCCACATGAAATAGAAATGGTGCTCCGTTTACTTTTTGTTTCACCTGTACGTTCGCTGTCTGCATAAACACGACATGGCTTCTTCGCGTGACTGTTTTTTCTAAAGATTGCATTATGCAGATAATATATGGGGATTTTTTTATTGGTGCCTTAGGGCAGATTTCACCTCAACGAATTCCCGATTCCGCGAAATTTGCCGCACGTCCCGTCAATTTCGTTGTAGCGAGATTCGACTGTACTTGGTGAACCGAGCTGGACACACTTTTATTGGCGGCCACAGGGCATGACGCGGAGGGGTGATTGGATGAGCTTGGAAAGGTGGCTCGGGGTTTTCTCACTGCGCGAGACGAGGCAGGTCTGGCCCCTCACATGTCCCTCTGCCAGTTGAGCCTGCTGCTCCAGCTCTTCATTGGCGTTGCCGAGTCGTGTCGGCTCGGGGGGCAACTTTCGGTGCCAGTGCACGCACCGCAGGCATGGAGCTGACACACCCTGTGCAAGAGCGCAGCTGTGCATTTTATGCGTCCTATTTTTCTGGCATTATAGCCTGCATTTTTTTGTTAGGTTGTAGTGCATGTGTTATTACTAAGGCACTATGCTAGAAGATAACAATATGAGCAGTTAGAATGATCTCCTCTGACTTTTAGACAATACCCCACTTGAAACAGCCTTTCAGCTGTCTGAGAAAAAAAGGTGGCTGCGTTCACTACAAACAGCAGCAATTTGCCTTCTACAAGATCACCACTTTGTTCCCCCTCAGCGGCTGTGCGTCGGGTTTCACACCCAAAGGTTGCTGAAACAGACCAGGCAGCTGTTTTACAATGTCTAGGTGCACGCCAGCAAGTTCAACTAGGGTGTCTGTTCTCCGGGCTTATTTGGTGGCTATGAACTCGGCAGTGATAGGGAGCGGAGCATTGCCCAAATCAAGTCGGAAGTCCTATCCTTAACCCGCTGCTCCTTGCGAGAGATGTGGCGGGGCAAATACTAAGTGCAAGAAGAGCCAGTACGTGCAGTTTCTGAACTGAAAGTTTGGTTAAAATGACACACTTCAGGTTGCAAGGCTCATAACAGATTACGCATGTCCATGTCCATTGCATGTCGCCACTGCCCGATTCGTGTAAATAAAACGCACGGTTGACTGAACACTACTCCTTTTCTGTTTTACTATTCCCGCCTTCTCCTTCAGTGGACAGCAGTTGGTTATGGCTGTTCCAACTTGCAGTATGTCTCGGGCAAAGTAGCTGCGTTGAGAAGGAGATGCCGGCTTGCCTGCATGCTCGGTGATTGTGGTGCACCGCACTTAACCATTAAGCTCGTGCTAAGAAAAATGAAAATGCCCATCTATGGCGCTGAAACTGAAGCCGAAACCAATTTATCCGGCACTTGTTTTGCTCAGTAACACAGCGTAGCTTTCTCTTCCCTGATACAGAAAGTTGTCCCTGAGTATTGGCGAGGAGGTTGCCCTAGAGAGGTCGCAAGGCAAGCTGGGCCGCTCCACCACCAGATGTTCTCCATGTGTGTGGTCTTGAGAATTACGACGCAATACTGAGCCATAGGTTGTCAGGCCGGCCATAGTGGATGGCTAGGAACCTATTTAATCCTCCTTGAGGATTCTTAACCCACATTACGCACATTAGCTTGCTATCGTTTTTCATCTTGCGAGAAAAAAAAGTTTTTATTTGCCTTATATAGTTCTCTGAGATTTCGTTTGTGCATAGTAGGTTTGCTAGAAAAAGCCCCAAATGAAATGGGGGAAACTTTTTGGCTGTGATGTATATTTCACGTGGTATAACTGCAAAAAGCATGATATTTGGAGGCAATTTTGAGTTCTGTGTGATTTGTAAAGTCTCCTGTGTTCCCAAGCGTTCCCAAGCCTAAGCGTTCATGGTCACTTGCAGCAGCACAATTATGGGTACCCGCCGCGGTGGCTCAGTGGCTAAGGCGTTGCGCTGCTGAGCACGAGGTCGCGGGTTCGATTCCCAGCCGCGGCGGCCGCTTTTCTGATGGAGGCGAAAAAGCAAAAGCAAAAAGTTCGAGATTTTGGCGCACGTTAAAGATCCCCAGGTAGACAAAATTAATCCGGAGCTTTCCACTACGGTGCGCCTCTTCGCCTGTGTTGCGTCGGCGCGTTTAACCCTACAATCAATCAATCAATCTAATCTAATCTAATCTAATCTAATCTAATCTAATCAAATCAAATCAAAATACTTACAGAGCAGCCGTTTTGGGTGTCCGAAAACACAAGCCACAGGGGAAGTGATAGCCATGAAATGAGGGAGCAATCTTGGGTTTCGCCTGGCTGTGCCTGGGAAGTTTGGAGCTAGTATTACAACTTCGGAACGAGCGTAGCCTGCCTACGTAGAAGTTGTCTTTGAGACAGGAGGTTTCCAGTCAAGATTGATATCTCCACTACACAAGTCGGGAAAATGGGAGTGTAAAGAAGCTATCCGCCTGATGAGTAATCTGTGTGTCATTGGCTGTTTGCTGACTTTTCAAAGAATGAGCTTCGAAAAACCAAAATATCGATGTCTCACGATTTCGGTGTGCATTAAAGAACCCCAGGTGGTCGCAATTGATCTCTGGAGCCCCTCGCTAGAGTGCACCTCATACCACTGGTGCACTTCGGCTGGTAACACCCCCAAATTGGTATTTCAACCATATTAGCTCGCATAACCAGCACACTTTCTTGCCCCCAAAGACAAATTTTCACGAGTACGGATTTCTGGGCTAGTTGGTGATGCTTTGACGAAAAATTCATAGCGCATAAAAACAAGGACAGAGAAGAGGAGAGACAACATGGAGTTGAAAGTGCGCTCCGTGTTGTCTCTCCTCTTCTCTGTCCTTGTTTTTATGCGCTATGAATTTTTCGACAAATTTTCAATTTTGCTCATGGTGGGAAGCAGGCAATTCCACATTTTTTAACAGTTAAGGTCTTTAGCAAATCGTTGGAGTTTGGTGTCCGCAGTTAAAAATATCGAGAAAATGGCGAGTGCATGAACGCGTCCCTCGCGGCGACCACCCAGCGTCCCTGGCGAATATTCTACGGAACGATTCTGTGGAACGAATATTCTACATTCTCTTGACGAACTGTTCAACGCAACCTGTTATCCTGACTCCTGGCATGACAGTGGGATTGGCGGAAGTCGTCTCCGACATCACAGAGTTAGATATCAGCGCTGACGAAGCAGAGAATATATTCCGCTGCACTACTTTACCGTCTCCCGAGGATATGGAGGAACCAGCGTCCGCCCCTTGCAGTGAAGCTCAGCATGAGACCTTAAACTTGAATGGTATTTCATTCAATGTTGCTTCAACGCTGACACAAGTTCCAACAAGCAAAGGAGCTCCTTGCAGTAAACCTCGCATGCTTTTCCACAAGCAGTACAGGTGTTGGGAACTGTTCCGTTGAGGAACACACAATACCGACCGGAGACGCAAAACCAATCGCACAAGGCGCTCGTCGACCGTCTCCTGTCCAACGCGACATCGTGAAAGCGATGATCAAGGACCTAATTGATGCCAAAAAAATTGCACCATCCAGAAGTCGATAAGTGTCACCGTTGGTACTGGTCACAAAAAGAGATGGCTCGATACGCATTTGTGTCGATTACCGGCGCCTCAATGCAGTCACGGAAGACACAGTCTATCCTATGCGAAGAATCGAAGACGCATTGCAAGCTCTCACTGGTTGCAAATTCTTCTCAGTCATGGACTTGGTTTCAGGCTTTTGCCAGATTCCAATGAACCCTGCCGACACTGAAAAAACTGCATTTGTGACTCAATGGGGACTGTACGAATTTCGTCGTATGCCTTTTGGATTGAAAGGAGCACCCTTCACGTGTCAGCGCGCAGTGGATTCAGTGATTGGAGACCTCAAGTACGACAATGCTCTAGTTTACATGGACGACTGTGTCATCTATAGTAAAACATTTGAGGAACACCTGAGCCACTTGCAAGAAGTCTTCGACCGATTTCGCGAGGCTGGACTTAAGTTCAAACCACAGAAGTGTTTTCTCTTTTGCACATCAATTGTTTACCTTGGACACGTTGTTACAGAAAAGGGAGTTTCTCCAGATCCGACGAAATTGGCAGCTGTGAAGAATTTCCCTCCACCGAGGAATGTCCAAGAAGAGCTTCAGTCATTTTTAGGACTGACGTCGTACTTCAGGAAGTTTATCCCGAACTACAGCGTTCATGCCGCACCTTTGCACACGCTGTTGAAAAAGGACACTCCATTCCAATGGGAAGACCCACAGCAAGATGCTTTTGAAGTACTAAAGGGTCGCCTTTGTGAGCCACCGCTGCTGAAACTATTTTCAGACGATTTGCGGTTAAACGTTCAAGAGCACACGGACGCATTGCGGCTCGGTCTAGGAGCTTTACTTCTACAAGAGGACGAATGTAGCAAGTTACGACCGGTAGTCTACCTGAGCCGTTCTCTCAAAGGCGCTGAAAACAACTACACCTCAACAGAACTCGAAACGTTAGCTGTGAAATGGTCTTTGGAACAACTTCGCCCCTATCTAATGGGACGGAAGTTTCAAGTTGTGACTCACCATCGTGCGCTCTGTTGGGTGATGCGCTACAAAGAGGGAAATCAAAGATTACTCCGTTGGTCTCTTGTCCTGCAAGAGTTCGATTTTCAGGTAATCTACAAATCCAGCAGACTGCACGGTCTTCCTGATTGCTTGTCTACAATCCCTCACTCTGAAGAAAACTCCGACCAAGTTCTTCAAATTTCTTCTGAAGAAGTACGCCAACCGTTGGCAAACTTCGATGCAGCACAATATGCAGACGCTTTCTGCAAAGACATCTTCAGGTTGTTAGCGGGAGAATCCGGTACCAGAAAACAGCAGAAGCGAGCACGTTCTAAGTTTGTCACACACGACGGCCTTCTCTACAAGAGAGATCAGGGCCCGATTCACCAACGCTTTCTGATGTGTCTTCCTGCAAGCAAAAGGGCTGAAGTTGTTAACGAATTTCACAGAGGCAAGTACGGAGCTCACATGGGTATCCGACGCACGTTCGAAGCCATCCGCTTGAACTACTTCTGGCCGAAGATGTGCCAGCAAATCAAAAGTTATGTCAACGATTGCGACCTTTGTCAACGAATGAAGACTTCACCAGTTGCACCACTAGGTCTCTTTCTTGCAGCCGATTGAAGTGCATTCCCCATTCCACACGATTGGTCTCGACATTGTTGGACCATTCAAGTCGTCACGGGGATACAAGTACATTACATTGTACAAGTACATTGTTGCTATCGACTAAACAAAGTTCGTAGAGGCCAAACCGGTCCGCAACATAGAAGCCGTGACTGTTCAGAAATTCATTGAACGTCGCATCATTCTCAAGCATGGCTGTCCAGCGGTAATTATTACCGACCGTGGCACTCGGATGATGGCAAAATCTACGGTAGCATACCTTCAGCACCGTGGAATTCACCATTCTCCTACTACAGCCTATCGCCCAGCTGCGAACGGACTGTGCGAGAGGGCCGTCTACATTCGCGTCTACTGAAGCAAATGATCAGCATGTTGACGGCCAAAGGCGAAAAATGGGCTGATATATTGCCATACGTTGTGTTTTGTTACAACACCGGCTACCAAGACACCATTCGGGAGACGCCCTTTCATCTGGTATGCGGCAGAGATCCACTTTTGCCTCTCGATGTCAGCTTCAATCGCAAAGAACTTGCCACGCTCCGGGAATCATCAGATTACGCCGCGCTAGTACGTGAGCGACTGAACGAAGCTCGGACATTGGCATAAAAAAACATCAAACTGGCGCAAGAACAGCAGAAGACCTACTTCGGCAAGAGCCGCAAGGATACCAGGTTTGAAAAAGACCAGCTGGTGCTCCTAAAGGTACCTTCCGTCAGCATCAAAGCTCAGCAGAAGTTCACAGGTCCTCATCGAATTGTGTCTCGTCTTTCTCCAGTGAACTATGAGATTGAACTCATGGACGGTTCGTGCCGCGAAATAGTTCACGTGGAAAAGTTGAAGCCATACTTGTCGCCCATTGCAGAGTTTTTGCAGCCGTGTTGTGACTCTCAAAACTAAGTGTTTCCGGTCTACAGCCCGCATAAATGTCGGGACGACATTTTTCAGAACCCTGGAATGTGGCATGGCACACTGTGTTTATATAATGTACGTGCTTTTCGACGCATTTACGCACGACTGTGGCTCTCTCCCTCTTCTCGTTCTCACGCCGACGCTCCGACACCCGATGCCGTGCCTGTGGCCGCAGGGTGCTCGCCCCTCGTGTGCTTGGAACGAGAAATAAACAGTTCTTGTCTGACTGTGGAAGCGTTGAGTCGTGTCTCCCGACGGCTGCTCTGCGCCGTCACACCGTTTATCCAGCCTCACACGGACGTAGCTTGCGCTCCAACACGGACAGTATGGTGATGTTAGTCTCACTGCACTTCTTGACTTGGGCAGAGTTCACTGGCACCTTTTTGAGCTGCATCTGTGCGGGGAATTAAATCTGGAAAAGGGAAACATTTGCTTTAGGCACAGCAAAATGTGTTCTAGGCAGAGAGCAAATTTATAGTGGCTACAAGAAGAATGGGGAACCTTCATCACCATCACTGAAATGGCAAAGCGGTTTCAGTTTAAGTAGTAAACGAAACTGTCTGCCAGGCTTGGCCACACTTTATGGGAAGCGGCATGTTCTACTCGCTGTGTACAAAAGCAGTCTTCTGGAGAGGTCAAGTTCTACTAAACATCTTGACTGCTTGTGTGTGCAAGTAAGAGTGAGCGTGAGCTTTCTGCCATGCCGGTCAGATAAGGCAAATAATGTAGCCGCAGAAATTTGTTTAAGATAAAAAGTTGTGTGCTGGCTCTGAAGTTTCTCTTTGGTACTTGCATGGTGATTGTGAGTGCTGCCTTGCCTTTTTTTAAGGTGAAAGCTGTAAGTGCTCTATCTTGCAAAAAAACTGTCGTTGTAGTAGAAGTTGTTCCGAAACGTGTGATCCGATGGGATTTGAATGCTGTGCCCACAGTGGCAGCGCAAAGAGCTACCACTGCGCCATCTCCACAAGTTGCTAGTAGTAGAAACAAAGTTGTTGTCGTCGTTGTTCTCTTCTTCGTGCCACATAGTACCCACTTGGGGGTTTGGCCAAAAATTGGGAGCTTTGACCACTTCACAAAACTTGCAAAAGTATGAATTACAACATAAAAGTTGTAGGACAATGCGTGCCGCAACCCGAATGTGCTGCCACGTGAGTAGAGCGGGTACCCGGATTGTAGAGAGGCTGTGGTGTGTGTTACCAGTCTGCTTGTCGACGTCATTTGTGTCGCAAGACGAAAGAGCGAAAGTGAAGAGAGGGACGCATACACGGTGTGACGGGAAGGAAGCCGTCGGAGTAGTTTGCGTCGGAAGACAAAGAAACTAAGCGAAGACAGAGAGGCAGATACAGGGTAGCAAAGAAGTTGTTAATAAGTATTGCCAGGCTTTCACCTTCATCGCACGTGAGGACACTTGAGTGCCTCGAGGGGCAGTTTTGTCGCCTCAAACCTCCTAGCACAGCCTTGTTGTGACCTGGGTGCCGATTCCAAGCCTGCCTGGTATCACATCCAGTGATGGGAGGGCGACAGTTCTCATCCACACAACTTTGCAGCGCCCTCCCAAAACGTCCTCCCCAATTGAGGGGAGTCATCGTGGCCAGTTGGTTCGTTTCCCAGGTGAGGCAAAAGTGCCTGGACACCAAAATAAAAATTATTGGGGCGCTTCTTACGTGTTTTGAAGACGAAATCCTCACGATGCTTATTAGCAACTTGTTTACCCTTGCATTATATTGACCACGAAGCTGTTTAGCAAATGGTAATTTTTCGTTTCCGCAGTTAAAAATGCCAAGAAAGGGCCGAGCGTGAGCGCGGGCCTCGTGACGGCCGCTCAGCGTCCCCCGCGCACGTTTGTCAAGCCAAGCATGCCCATTCGAGGGGATTAACCAGAGGCGCTCGTGTGTGCGTGCCTCCCTGCGGCCGCCCAGAGCTCCGGGTGCAAGTTTCTCAAGCCAAGCACTTAGGGGGATTGGCGAAGATTGGGGAAAGAAAAAAAAGGGTAACTCCAGAATTCGCCATAATTGTGCCAAAACTCGCGCGGAACGAGAAAGACGCATAATGGCGTACAGGCCCTCCAAGTTGATGTCCAACAATTATCGCTTCCAAAAAAATGAAAGAAGCTCACACTCATAGCAATCCTGATGAAATAAAGGTCGTTGCGGCAGCAGCGAAGAAACAAATCCACTGCAATCATGGACTTAAAACATTCGTGAAGGTTGTGTACAGCTTCACTACCTTCAAGTCTTGCACGTTAGTGTGCGTTTCCTTCATTTTTTTTTTTTTTCCGTCTCTGGTTTATTCCTTTTAAAGGATGAGGCACACCCAATTGTACAACTTTTATGCCTCCAATTCGTAGTTTTTGAATTTCCAGAAGTAGGCTTATTAGTTCTCAAAGCTACCAATTCCTGGTCAATCCCCCAAGCAGATTTGTGCCACGAAGGAAGCAACAACAGCAGCTTTTGTTCCACCGCTGGCAACAGGCAATGTGCTATTGTGCATTCTCGGGTTCCATTCCCGCCGGATCGCGCGTTTTCTCTCTCATTTACTCTTTGCAGTGGCGGCCACTTCCTTGACTTTCTCACAGCAGTGCAGCAGTGGTGCTTTTTCGTGGAATGGGGCACTTAAAGGGGCCATGCAGCAAGACACAAGTTCAGTTCATTCGAAAGATTGCCTCGTTAGAATCATACTGACACCACTTCGCACGCTTCACTCACATAAGCTGTATAATTAGGAAAAAAGGGAATGGCCATGTGGCCCACTAGCTCATTCCCCACACTAGAACCTATGATGTCATGTGCCAGTTCTGCGAATGGCTGAGGCCAGTTAAAGCAAACGCAAGTTACGCAGGGCTTATAAGCTTGCCAAACGAGCTATTTGTGCTTGAGTGTAATTCATTTTATTCATTCTATAGATGTAAAAATGATGGGATAAACAATGAAAGCTACAAAAGTACACGTAAACATAGAAATACCGATGTGCAATGCTGTTGGTGCTGCACGCACAATGCTTGTTACAGCTGCATAGCAGTGCGGTGCTTTGGAGTTGTCTAACATGACAGTGGCTGTTTGTTGAGCATACCCCATGTTTCACAAAATGATTACTACATACCATAACAAAACAAGCCATGTGCAAATATGGTCATAAACAAAGCAGAGGTGGACAATGGTGCAGCGCAGTATTGTGATGCCATCTAGGAGGACTGATGGCAAACAAGGCTCCGCCGTCAGCTTCCAACTAAACAGTGCACTTGAAGTTTGCTTGAAGACCTGTCCTTTGACGTCATTGCAGACGTCACGAAAACGCACGATTTGGCAGAAAGGTCAAACTTCTAACTTAAATTGAATTATTTTTCAGTGAATAAAGCATTGTTTGCTGCTGGACAAGCACTGGGGGCACTATAAAACGCCAAATCTTTCGTATAAAACAAGCTCGTATTTTCTCTGCATGGCCCCTTTATTAAGGCTTTTGCCTTTAAAGAAAAGGGCTTCTGTGACGGCGCACTGGTTTGCCGTACTGGTTCATCCTGCCATCTGCACGGCCTCTCAGTTGCAGTTGCATCCTTGGTGGATGGGCTGAGCTCTTCCTCCCCCTCCCTCGCAGAGGTGTTCCGGCTGGATGGATTCGAGGACGACGAGGCAGCGTTCCCGTCCTCGGAGGAGGAGGAGGAAGAGGGGGACTCCGATGGTGAGCTCTTTTTTTCTTTAGGGCGTTTTATTAAAGGCGGTTTGTCTGTGATTCGATTCAGCCTCCCGGCCAAAGTGAAACAAGCTATGCAAGTCTTATATACCCGCAGCCAAATCTAAACGTCTAAGTCTGGTGGCCATGTTCATACTTGCAACATTGTTGAACACGAACGACATTATGTAAATGTAAGGCAGAGAATCAGCACATAAGTGATACTTGCAGCCCCATGTATGCTTGGTTTTGCTATAGCTACATCAACTGCAAAAAAAAAAATTCTCCGTCACCTGCGGTTGCCCGCACTACTATAGCTCCTGGCAGCATTTTAAGAAATCAAATGGCAGCAGTAATGACAGGTTCCACTAAATAGGTTGCACAGCCCTAGAGAATAGTGAAGTTGTGTTTGCTTGGAAAGTATTCGCAGAGCCGTAGAAAAGAGTGAAAAGTGAAGTGAAGAGTAACGGCGAAGAAATTTATGTTTGTTTGTTCAATTGCAATGGCGGAAATGCAGCTGCGCAGTTAGATTGCCAAACAGAAACCAGGGTGAACGGCCGAGTCTCATGGGAACCATGTGGGAGACATTCCAGCACGAAACAGGCTGCTTGTGGTCGCATACAAGTGGCTCTCGTAGCAGTCGCTGGGCTTTTGAAATGTCGGATCGCGTCTGGTTGGGCCGTGTGTTCCATGGCAGTGTCCGTGAGGCATGGCTGTTCTCTGCAGTTCGTGCAAGTTGTCGTCGGGCAGGAAGGGGGAGGAGGCTCATTTTAAGGAGAAGAAAGCGTGCAAAACTATGGCGAGAGACGGGATGGGTGCAGACTCACAACTGAGTTTTATTAAGAAGACGAACGGGTATATATACAGTGTGGACCATTTATAACGTAACCGCTTATAGTGCGGGACCGGATGGAACGCGGGTTTTCGTGACCACCGGTTTGCCTCCCATAGAACTCAATGCATAAGCATACCGCTTAAGATGCGGTTGGCCGAAGCACAATACCGTTTATAGTGCGGTTTTTCGGCGGGTCTGCTCATCAACCGGCGCAGCTGGGGCATCGTTTTAGGGTAGCAAAAGAAAAAAAGAAATGATGAAATCGGCCATCTGACGCAGCGCGCACCCCTTGCTCTCCTCTAACTTCGACACAGAAGCAAGAAATAGGCACCCTTTAGTTCGCGCGTACGTGATAACCACAGCTGCCCTTGCTTGATGCACCTCGGAAGATAGCGACCGGCTCCCCGTCCGCGCGTGGCAAGTTGTTTCTATTAATCGTGAACCGCATAGCCCGTTTTCGCACACGAATTGTGCACGTCGGCGTTGCGCGTGCGTTTTTTTCATGCTCGCGTCTACGATTCCGCGCTCGCGGAGGCTTCTTCGTGGGACAGTGGGAGGAGCCTGACGACTTGCACCAATGGAAAGACGCGCACTTAATGGCGGGAGATTCGAAGCGCTCCAAGCCGGCTAGCCGCGCCAGAGGTGTTTACGCTAAAGTCCCTCGATCAGATGAAGGGACTTTAGTTTAGGCTTACCGCCGCGGTATTTTTTGATGGGCGCTTTCACAAGCAGCATGGATGGCAGTTTATATTCCACTTTGCGGTCACATTATCAGCTCTTTTCTTGCATGAGCATCTTCGCTTGCGCCTCGTGTGGCATTTCACCGAGCGGTTGGATGTGGTCGCTGGAGCTGCCTGCACCGCTTCACGGCCAGTGCCGACGCCATGTTGCCACCTCTTACCGCGCCGCACACATTACGTCAGTTGTATCCCCGCCGGCGTCGCCGCGCCTGCGGCGTGCGCTGCACGTTTTCGCGAGAAATCGCTCCATGCGGTTCACGCTTTAGAACGTTGTGCAGATAAGCCACCGCTCTACCCAAACAAGCGATCCGCGCGAAGATTTCCACCACCAGTATGTTGCGCTGATAAGCAGCCGCCTTCGGCATCGTGAACGCAAGGTGGGGTAAAAAAAAATCCCGCTGGCCTTTCTTATCATGTCCTGCGGCATCTTCATAGACGCAAAAAACGCAGCCATGGTCTTTCAAAACACAAACACAACGGAAGTTAAAGCCGCACTCGCCGTTTGTAAGACCGCGCTTTTGCAATGTGTGAGACCCGGCAGCAGCGGCTGATGTTAAAAAATAATACGAAATAAAGACCCTTCCTTCGTTTTTAGGCGCTGTGCGTTTGGGTGATAAAAAATTTAGGATGACTTGAGAGGTACGTGGCGATTTGGTTGAATTCGCGCACGTTTTGGTTATAGTGCGATACCCAGGGTGTCTAGCGACCGGGAAAACCGGGAAAAGTCAGGGAATTTTGCGCCACCGGGAAAAGTCAGGGAATTGTCAGGGAATTTTTCAATCAAGTAGTACCAGTCAGGGAAAACCACGTCGGGGCCTGCCCACAGTTTCAGAATAGGGGAAACCAGTGTTGGGGGCCCCCAAGAAGTTACCGAACGCAACACGTTCGCGCGCGACGAAAACGTAAACTGCATGAAACGTTTTCTGGTTTTTCTGCAAGCAAAAACGCGCCGCGCACGCCTGAGGCGCGCTGACGCCGCCGCGAAAACCACCTGCGCGGTGCGCGCCGAGCGGCAGGCGCCGGCAACATGGCGGCTGCACCCTGCACCGGCCGCGGAGTAGTGCGGTAGCTCCAACGACCGCTTCTAACCGCTCTTTAAAATGCTACTCAAGGCACAAACGCACTTGCTTGTGCAGGAAAGGAGCCACGCACGAAATCGTCGACGCGACCGTGAAAATCCCCCGCACGAATCGCGCGCAGAAACTCGCCGTGCGGTTCACGCAGCTCACAGCTGGCTTAGGTTGCTGCTTGCACTTGTGCAGAGGGGCGATGTAGGTGGTGCCCAAATCGCACGCACAACGCGCTTTTTTTTTTTTTTCCAGCGAATTTCAAGAGTCAGCGCTTTTTTGAAGAGCTAATCTTGAAAGAACTTCATTCTTATGACATCGGAAGCCAGAATTACCTAATCAAAAAGGAACATGAAGTGGTTTTCTGCTCGCGAAAATGCGCCGCGCACGTCACAGACGCTCTGACGCTGCCGCGGAACCGCCTGCACGCTGCGCGCGGTGCCGCCGGCAGCGGAAACATGGCGGCGGCTTCGACCGCGAACTGGTGACGGGAGATCGAGCGACCGCTTCTAAGCGCTCTCTAAAATGCCACACAAGGCACGCACGAAGTTACTTGTGAAGTAAAGGAGCTTATAATGTGGGCGAAAACGGTACTATGAAACATCATCCGCGCCGTTAGTGTTAGCGCCCATGCAATACCTGCCGGGGTTACGTAAGCCTAAACATCTCTTGCGAGGCCATCCGGCTGTCTTGAGAGCTTCAAAACTGCCACCATGAGGCGTGCGGCTCTCCATTGGCGGAAGTCGGCAGGCTCCTCCCACTTCCTCGCGCGACGCGCGTCATTTTCTGAGCGAGGCAGAAGCTGCCGCGCGCGCGAATCGTCGACGCGGGCGTGAAAAAACCGCACGCGCAACGCCGACGCGCCCGAGTCGCGTGCAAAAACGCACCATGCGGTTCACGTTGCATGTCGAGCCAGGACAATAAACAAAAAAAAAAAAAGCAAAAAGTGCTCGCTGAAGCGCAACTTGAAGCTTCTATCCCGCAAGATGAAATAAACTCTCTGAAGCCGTAACAGAAGGCAAGCAAACCTCAAACTGAAGTTAATGTGTTTTGTATATACTTTTTATATGCTTCATAGACCATTTCCACAGAATGGCGCCTGTTGTATAAGTCAGGGAATTTCGTTTAAAATGGTCATGGAAAACATGGAAAAGTCAGGGAAATTGAATTAGGCAATTTGCTAGACACCCTGGATACCGCTTATAGTGCGGATTTTCGCGGCTCCCGCGGCATACGTTGTAAGCGGTCTACACTGTATATACTTCTTCTGGCACATGCACACAAGGCCGGCAGTTTTAACAGTGCATCATTTTGTCCAAGAATTTGTACCTATTCCCGTGCAAAGTAACTTGGGCTTTCTAACTTAACTGACGTGGTTCTTGTGTTTGAACTAGGCCTTCATTGGCTTGCGGGCGACTTGTTACCGGCTTCTGGCCCGCACTTTTGTTTTACTGAAAAACTGGCTGTTCTGTGCACATGTGTAAGAAGCGGTATGTATTCCATTTTTGGGGGTAAAATTTAGTTGTGAGCTTGTGCCTGTTAATCAATCAATCAATCAATCAATTGATTTTTGTTGCACTACAAAGAGTACACAAAACACTGTTTGGACCCATAGCAGCCAGCGGCCAGAAAAGGGTCCAATGAAATGACTCATATTAATTGCAGGGAACCATTAGTCAAAATTATACCAATCAGTACATTTAGCTTGCAGGAAACATGCAAAAACAGTCATAGTCACTAGAACTGATCCACAACAAAAAAGCAGTAGCATGTAGAATTTATACAGGCAATGAAGCAATGTAAATTGCTTAAATACCACGAATGATATCAGATCACTCAGGTTGCAAAGAAAAAAAGAGTGGCCGTGAGCCTCATGTGCTCATGTAAGTAAGGGCCTTGAATATGACCCTTCTGATGTTGGCAGTATTGTCATTCATATGGCTTTTTCGGTAGTGGTCTTGGTAGTGTTGGCCTATCACAGGGGTGAGACAGCTGCGCATATTGCGCAGTTTTGAAACAAATTTGCTTTCCTGCGCCAGGCTGCTCCAAAAGCTTGAAAATGGCAAAACTTGCGCCAAACTGCTCCAAAACAGTCTGAGAGCCAAGGATTTTAATGCTCCCATCAGTTTCGGCGGGAAAAAATGCATAAAATTGTCCCCGAGATATATTTTTTTCGAAAGTCACAATGTCAGGCTGCACATGTTATATTCTGAGTTTTTAAAGTCTTCCCATCAAAAACCATTGCAAAGTCCTGTAGAAAAAATACTGATGTGTACTGAGGCGACAAACTACTTGTGTAAGTTGATGAAAAAACGGGAAGTTTTGGAGCGCCGTGTCTCCGGTACGAAAGTAGAAAAAACTGCGCGTAAAAGACAGGACCGTGACAAGTAGACAGGACAAGCGCAGTCCTGTCTACTTGTCACGGTAGACAGGACACTGCGCTTGTCCTGTCTACTTGTCACGGTCCTGTCTTTTACGCGCAGTTTTTTCTACTTTCATGATGCTGCACCAACTAGCCCAACAACATGCTGTACTAAGCTCCGATACGACACCACTGGGCGCAGCTGTCTTGGTGTGGCGAAGATTGGAAAACATGGCCGCAGGGTGAAGCAGTTGCTCGTGGTTCAGGCAGAGCGCTCTTCACCGATGTCTACCGTGGTTTTGGTTATGGGGTGGCTGGGTTTACATTTACGTAGTCGTTTGATCTGTTATGGGAAGTTGCGCGACTTGAAAGACAGGAGTTCATCCAAAACAGCGTGGTGCCCGCGAATTCGCCGGGTTTTGGCCTTGAGTGTGAGGCACGGTGCATGCTTGAAGTGAAATTTCGGACTCATTGCGGTGTTATAAAATGCACAGGGAGCTTGCGAGCAGTGGGAATGGGTGATAGACACTGCAGAAGTGACGGCGCAGGCTACATCGCCGTAAAATGTTCAAGCCGTGTCCAATAGCGGGGTGGGCACGTTAGTAATAATGGTTCATCTATCTGAATTGAGATTTAATGCCAAGAGGGAGGTGGCTAAACATACCAACGTTACTAAAATTACGATCCTAGTGAACAAGCACCTTCGGGATTGAACTGGGAGGGCTGGTGGGGTGCGACGACTGCGACGTTGCTTTGCGCAACTTTTGCCATGGCTCAGCACTTGTGTGTAAAGCCCAGTCTGGGATCACAAAAATAGTAATTTCCACATTCACATGGCAATAAAAATGCCTTACGATTGCTTAGTTTTCAATTCGATATTCTGAACGGCGCTCCACGCTATCTGTGCACAGAGCCTAAGAATTTAAAAATGGTTTGTAAGAAGGCAGGGCAGTTCGTACCTTGTGATACTCCGGTGGAAAAAGCTTCATTGAAAGGCTGTGCAAGTGTTATGTACGTTCAAAACCAATTAAAAAGTGCACTTTTCTGCACTGGGTTGCAAAAAATTTGATTTTCTATGTTCCTAAGGTGTCATAATAAAGTCGCTCTGCTCCAAATCGAGGTTCTTCTGCTCCAAAATCGAGATATCGCTGCTCTAAAAACTGCTCCCAAATCTGATTCAGCTGTCTCACCCCTGCCTATCGTTGTGTGGATATGCGTCACATGTGGAGGGGCATCGGTGTGGAGCTGCCGATATTGGGACACATGAATCAGATGGGCTGCCATGATCGTCCCTCCTGTCCCTTCCAAAGTGCCAACCATAGTCCCTGCCAACCATAGCCCTGAACACAAGCAAGCATGCCGCAGCGGAGGTGTTTCCTTTGCGCAGCGGAGGGGGCGGGGGGCGTGAGCAGCGGCAGCAGCAGCAGTGCCCTGGACGAGCCCCCCGTGCGCCACATTGCCTACTCCCTGCCCGTGGACATGCCTGGCTGGCGCCTCAGGGACGACGACCGGCACCAGCAGCAGCAGGCACGTCTCCTGTGGATGACACTCGCTTTCTTGTCCGACAGATATTTGTCTTAACAAAACAGAAAAAATGCCAGGCATTTTTCAAAACCTAGTTACAACTGGAACAGGTTGGTATTTAAAGGCAACAAACCTTCAGGATGGCTCCTGCGACGCTATGAAGCACGTCACAAACTCGTACGCATGAGTCTTCTTACATTGGCTGTGCTCCTGTTGTATGGCCCGCACTCCATCCAGGGTTCGCACAGGTCCTTGAAAACCCTTGAATTTAGAAGTGTCAATTTCAAGGCCTGGAAAGTCCTGGAATTTTTAAATGGTCCTTGAATACCCTTGATTTTTGCGGACAGAATCAATGGCCCTGCCTTTTCACAAGAATTTAAAGTGTTTGTCATGGATTTTAGGTGTTAACAAATGTAAAGAAACATTGTAACAACCAAGTTTCAGTGTATTGCGGGAAATTACAAGTTTGGTGGATTTTCATTATTACAAGGCAACCTTGGGAGCAGGCACTTGTCAGTCTAATCCATATCAATACAATCCAGTTAAAGCCAGCTTCTGTTCTCTATCTTGCGTCTTCCATCTAGTCTGTGCCTCATACGCTCGAGTCTACGTTTGCTTTTACGTGCAAATGGTGGACGTGCACATAGTTCATCCTGCCTTGAAGCGACACTTGCTGATTCAATTTCAGCTGATACTCTTGCTGACAAAGCAGGAGATGCAGGCAACATTGACGAAGTTTTGAAATCAAACAGCCTCGGCAAACACAAAGGAAAACGAAAAACCTCTAAATACCAGCCATAAAATAAAAAATAAAGCTGGGGGAGCATTTGCGAACCCGTTAGCACCTATCTAAATGTGCACCAATGGGCTTAGGCATTGTGCCATAAAAAACTTTTGTATTGTGTTGGAGAAGTTATAAATAATCCCAGATAAAACGTTAGATGGGGACCTTGAAAATGTGTTTTCTGGTCCTTGAAAGTCCTTGAAAACCCTTGAATTTTTGCTTTTGAAGCCTGTACGAACCCTGTCCATCTTTTCATTCACTCGTGATAGTATTACTACTAATACTACAGTGTAGACCATTTATAACGTAACCGCTTATACGCCTCGAGCGCGGCCTGTAGGGGCGCCACTGAAATCCGCCTAGCGGCCTGTTTCGAAAGCAGGTGCGGGAGTCCGCGCCCCGCTCCCCAGTGCCGCCGCTGCTTTTGCGGCACGTTCACGACTGAGATTTACCGTTTGTGGCCGTTGGAAATTCATGTTTGTGTGGAGCAGTCACTCTGTTCGCAAATGGGGTGTGTTTACGAGGGTGTAAATGTTTCCGACGCGACCTTAGTGTGGTATTTTCGGTCTGTATAAGCGCCAGGTGTGTGTCACAGGCCAGCGTCGCGGAACCGGCGTATGATGGAGCCGATTGTAGTTACACTGACCTGAATTTACTAGCCGTGTCTCCGTAACCACCGGTTCCTCAGATGTACATGCTACGGCTATACACTACGATTTAAATCTGTTTTGTGCACTTACATAATCAGTGGAGCACTCATACCTGACAACATAAGTTACGTTTGCCAATATTATACCTCAGATATTGATCACCACCATTTACAAGCCAGTCTGTGTTAATTGTGGGAATATTCAACAAAAGTACGATGGACAATGCATAATTATACTCGGGGATCAGCACGCGAAAGAGTCGTCTTGTCGTGAGGTGCGCGCACGCAGACCATCTGCTACATATATATCCTCTGCGAGCAGCGCGGAGACGGGCTTACAATATAATCCGCGTCCGCAACTAAATGCTTCTTCGAAATATCGTCATATGGCACAGGAAGCCTGCAGAATAAACCAGAAACTGAAATCAGAGGGCCTTATCACATACCTCACTCTTCCAACGACACATTTCATCGCTTGTTGAACAGCCTACCCTGTATACTTCCAAAACTGCGTCCGCCGTACGATGAGCTCTTCGTTGAAGTAGAAAAACAAAAGGAAAGTGAACGCGAGATTTTTGTGTGGGATTACTAAAACGTTAATTGCTTGATTCCGTTCCGCATTTGTACACGGCGTCCCCCTCCTCACCCACCCACCCCCCCCACTGATTTCTCGCGAAATAGCAGTGCATTTCGCGTATAGTTGGTCTAGTGAAACCTACCTGGCTTAAAGGAGCCATGAAGGGAAAATGCAAGTTGGTTTTATTCGAAAGATTTCGTGTTTTATAGTGCCCCCAGCGCTTGTCCGGATACAAACGGTGCTTTATTCACTGAGAAATTAAACAATTTAGGTTAAAATTTTGATTTTCCCGCTCAATCGTGCGTTTTCGTGGTCCCAAGTGACATCACGGGAACCGACCGCTCTGCAGCCTAGAGTACCTTCATTCACGCATCCGCCGTACAGGGTAGAGACACGTATATGCTGGCGCCGCCATTTTCGGTTGCTCGCTCGCCGCCGAAGCAAGTCATTGTGTCAAAACCGCGCTAAAATTATCGCCGCAACGCGGTTTACTGAAGAAGTTTGAATCATATTGTCTGTTTCACGTTGCTAGGTCTCGTGGGAAACGAGAAGAATAACGCGTTGAGCCCGTTGGCCCAATTGCGGCGGCACGGGACCGTTCAAAGGTTGTCTCCACCCTGTACAGCGGTGTTGGTTTGTTCCCGCGTTTCTTTACGTTCCGTAACGTAGATGGCGCCACCATACCGTGGCAAGCGTTTGGTTTGTTTTTGCCCGCATTTAAACCTGGCTTGTTTTTGTTCTGGGAGAAAATATTCGTTCCCTGAAACAGTGCTCGCTCGACAAATGGGGTCACGTAAGACACCGTTGCTTGCGTCAATCGGCCAGTGTCGTCTGAGACAACCCCAAGCCCCGTAGTGCTGTGCAGCTGGCTAAACCAAGCATGCTGTGCGCAGTACGAACAGCAGAACGCATCAGTACTTCTATGTTTACATGTGCTTTCGTAACTTCCACTGTTTGTCCCATCATTCTTAATGCTTTGTAAAGAATGTGCCCTAAATTTAAGCGCAAATCGCTCGTTCGTCTAGTTTGTAAGCTCTACCTAATTTTCGTCTGCTTCTGCCAGCCTCCGCCAATCGCAGAGCTTAGCTCATGTGACATCATAGGTTCAGTTGCGGGAAATGAGCTGGTGGGTCGCATGACCATTCCCGTTTTTCCTAATTATGTAGCTTATTTGAGCGAAGTTTACGTTAAAAGTGGTGTCAGTATGATTCTAACGAGACAATCTTTTGAATGAACCAAACTTGTGTTTTCTCTTCATGGCTCCTTTAAGTTTAGACGAACGTCTTTAGCATGCCAGAAGCTGCACTGTTTTTTTTTTTCATTTCCGTTAGAGCTATTATGTTTCTAAATTCCGCATTGGCACAGCATTTATTTTACTTTGGTTTTATTTCCTTGGTTCTTGCTATATGGCGTGTGTGGGCACATATTTAACGACACACAGGCTTGGAATATACTTTACATTTTTGCATGGTTTATATTCTTATAAAAGGCATAAGTTATTGTCCGGGATTGGGAAATCACATCACCGAAACATATTTTTCTGCGTCGTATATATGCCAGACGAAGCCGCATTCGCTGTCCACGCTACAAAATGAAGCCAACCTCTCATTGTGCCAGTATCGGGTCTAAACGAGGCGTCAGTAGAATTCATTTGTGCCTGATGTTTTGGAGGTGACATGGGTGATATGTTGCTGCCGTCGCCGACGCTCGTAAGAGCGGCGACGAAGCGCGCAGAACCGCGTCCCCGGTAGCTCTTGCAGGCGATCGCGTACTCTACGAAGACGCAGCTGCTTTTTAAGTGACCTAAACGTACTCTTTGCATATAGTCGTCACCATAAGTTTTTTTAGGGCATGGAAAGGCGAAAAGAAGCGAAATAGAAACAAAACACTGCACGAGCCCCTATCAGTCACGCAGCGCTAATCCCGTCAACGCTGCGGAGAAGTGGCGGCAGGCGGCGCAGCGATCGCGAAGCTCGAGGCGTATAGTGCGGGACCGGATATAACGCGGGTTTTTGTGACCACCGGTTTGCCTCCCATAGAACTCAATGCATAAGCATACTGCTTAAGATGCGGTTGGCCGAACCACAATACCGTTTATAGTGCGGTTTTTCGGCAGGTCTGCTGATCGGCCGGCGCAGCTGGGGCATCGTTTTAGGGTAGCAAAAGAAAAAAAATAAATGATGAAATCGGCCATCTGACGCAGCGCGTACCCCTTGCTCTCCTCTAACTTCTACACAGAAGAAAAAAATAGGCACCCTTTAGTTCGCGCGTACGTGATAACCACAGCTGTCCTTGCTTGATGCACCTCGGAAGATAGCAACCGACTCCCCGTCCGCGCGTAGCAAGTTGTTTCTATTAATCGTGAACCGCATGGCCCGTTTTTGCACACGAATTGTGCACATCGGCGTTGCGCGTGCGTTTTTTTCATGCTCGCGTCTACGATTCCGCGCTCGCGGTGGCTTCTTCGCGGGACAGTGGGAGGAGCCTGACGACTTGCACCAATGGAAAGACGTGCACCTAATGGCGGGAGATTCGAAGCGCCCCGAGCCGGCTCTCGATCAGATGAAGGGACTTTAGGCTTACTACCGCGGTATTTTTTGATGGGCGCTTTCACAAGCAGCGTGGATGGCAGTTTATATTCCACTTTGCGGTCACATTATCAGCTCTTTTCTTGCACGAGCATCTCCGCTTGCGCCTCATGCGGCATTTCAGCGAGCGGTTAGAAGTTGTCGCTGGAGCTGCCTGCACCGCTTCACGGCCAGTGCCGACGCCATGTTGCCGCCTCTTACTGCGCCGCACACATTACTCCAGTTGTATCCGCGCCGGCGTCGCCGCGCCTGCGGCGTGCGCTGCACGTTTTCACGAGAAATCGCTCCATGCGGTTCACGCTGTAGAACATTCTGCAGATAAGCCACTGCTCTTTCCGAACAAGCGAGCCGTGCGAAGGTTTCCACCATCAGTACGTTGCGCTGGTAAGCAGCCGCCTTCGGCATCGTGAACACAAGGTGGGGTTAAAAAAAAAAAAAAAGAAACCCGCTGCTCTTTTTTATCATGTCCTGCGGCATCTTCATAGACGCAAAAAACGCAGCCATGGTCTTTCAAGACACAAACACAACGGAAGTTAAAGCCGCACTCGCCGTTTGTAAGACCGCGCTTTTGCAATGTGAGACCCTGCAGCTGCGGCTGATGTTAAAAATAATACGAAATAAAGACCCTGCCTTCGTTGTTAGGTGCTGTGCGTTTGGGTGATAAAAAACTTAGGATGACTTAAGAGGTAGGTGGCGATTTGGTCGAATTCGCGCACGTTTTGGTTATAGGGCGGTACCGCTTATAGTGCGAATTTTTGCGGCTCCCGCGACATACGTTATAAGCGGTCTACACTGTATTAGGATTAGTATTACACTTTCACTTCTCCAACCAACACTCGCATTTCCAATGTCGGGCTGCACATTCTGTGGGTTTTTAAAGTTTTCCCATTGAAAACCATTCCAAAGTCCTGTACAAGAAATACTTGTGTATTGAGGTGACGAACTGCTTGTACTTGTGATGAAAAAAAAAAAAAACGGCCATTTTTGGAGCCCCGTATTTCCAGAACGACATTACTGGGTGTTGCCGTCTTGGTGCGGTGAAGATTGGAAAACATGGCCACCGGGTGAAGCAGTTGCTCGTAGTTCACGCCGATTTGTAGCGTGGTTTTGGTTATGGGGTGGTTGCATTCACATTTAGTATTTTGATCTGTTGCGGGAAGGTGCGCGACCCGAAGGACGGGAATTCATCAAAAACAGCGTGGTGCCCGCGAGTTCGCCGTGTTTCAGCCTTGAGTGTGAGGCATGGTGCATGCTTGAAGGGAAATTTTGGACTCATTGCGGTGTTATAAAACGCTGAGTCATTGCTGCCTGTGAAGCAGTGTCCACTGGGCGCCGTACAGCGCCCACAAAGGGACTGGAGCCCGCAACACCCAGTGCACCCAGTGCCACCTTTGGTCATAGATTGGGGTAAAATTCAAGGTCAGGCCGCTAAAGCAAATGCGGTATCAAATTCCTGGTTTTAATTAGGGAAATTACGTGGGGCATATAAGTAATACGTCCTGCTTACAGTCTACATGGTTAGTCAGATTTGATTAAAATTCCAAATGATCCTGCTAGGGTGTGCAAGGTGTCAAATTAAATTTCTGATGGAGGGGAATCTTGTCGGGCAAATATAAAAATGCTTTCTGGTTGTAGTTATGAGATAGTCGTGGTGAGTCATAGATTGAGTGAAAATTTAGAGTGTCGCCAATAGGGCTTGTGGGGTATCAAGTTAAAGGTCTCGGTTAGGGGAATCGCGTAGAATAAATAACGATCATGATGTAGTCATGGCTAGTCAATGATTGGATTAAAATTCAAAGTGATGCCGATAGGGCGTGTAGGGTGTCAAAATATTGTCTCGGTGAAGGAAGGTCAATGGATGCAACCATTCGAATTCAAGGCACTGAATAATGACCAGTTAAATAAAAAGCTCTTATTCAGTGCCCGATAGATATAAATGTACTCGTTATTGTTGGCATGTTACCAGCCGTGGTGGCGCAGTGGCTAAGGCGTTGTGGTACTGAGCACGAGGTAGCGGGTTCGAGTCCTGGCCGCGCCGGCTGCTTTTCTAATGGAGGCGAAATGCAAAAACGCCCGTGTGTTCGGGATTTTGATGCACGTTAAATATCCCCAGGTGGTCAAAACTAATCCGGAGCCCTCCACTACGGCGCGCCTCAACGCCTGCGTTGCGTCCGTGCGTTAAACCCTACAATCAACCAATCAATTGTTGGCACGCCATCTTGAAAGTGTGGTTGGTTTGACTCATTGCAGCACTCAACATCCGTGAACAAGCCTGCGTCTCCATGGAACAGCTTAGGAACTATTGGGCTGATATACCTCCTACGTATACGCTAAGAAGTAAGTGGGTTGGCGCAATCAGCGAACGCCTTCGATCGAGTGCGGGATAGTGCAAATTTCCAAACATGGCTTGCTGCTGTTGGTGCGCGAACGTGTTGACATTTAATACGTGCTCCCATGCCTCGTACTGAGTTGGTTGTTAAACAAAGCCATGAAATACTCCTTTAACTATGCAGGTCGTAGACGTACAGCCGGTAAAACGCTTGTCTATAACAGCGATTTCAACTTCAACCAGCTACACCCGAAAACTGCTGGAACATACTCGTTCCAAACATATCGGAGGCAAAAGCGAAAGGCTAAGACTTCAGAATTCCGCAGTAGTTTTATTCAAATCCCGCTCCGGCGGGGCAGGATAGGGCTGAGAGTACGAACGCTCTGTTATAGACAAGCCTTTTACCGGCTGTACATGCTCATAAAAGTAAAATATTTGCCGCTTCTTAACACTATTTCCTGCTGCCAAACAGGGTCAACTTATTTGATACACCAAGATTTCACGGCAGTTTGCTTGCTTCACTGGCAGGTGGGAGCCACGAACAGCTGTTTCCTGGCGCAACCGGGCGTTCTCCGCCACTACGACGCTTTTATTTCGCTTTCGGCTCTACTTTTTCGCATACCCGAGCTGCCGCATAGGTGTCCAAATGATTTTTGTCGGCTTCCCGTCGATGAGATGAACAGAACATACCTCCAGAGAAGGAACACGTGCGATAGGGATTGAACATGAGGGTGAATTACTAACAGTGTTTCAGGAAGCAGCGTACGACCGTACGTATTCTGGCAAATTTGCTTGCTTCAAAGTCTTTCCGATTCAGCACGGCGATCAATTTGCGGCAGCACTCCCGGGCACCAGAAATTTGTGCAGCAAATAGATTCTGCACAGGCAGACACTTCTTTTGTCGTGGTGCACATCACATGTTTGTTGCACAAGCCCTTTGCCCTAACTCTGATTGTTGGTGCAGCTTGGTGCAGCCAACAATGGCGGAATCACGCCCGGACGAGTAGCTCCTGCACATTGCCAAGAAAAGACAGTGATGGCAACCTGCCCCCAATTAAGAAAATAAACATCAATTGGGGATGAAAAGTCGCGCGTCCTGCTTGCATGGTTAAACGTAGCTTCACAGGCAACCCCCATCAGAACATAGCGCTTGTGGGGTGGCCCGCCACCTCAGCGGGTTGGGGGCAGAATTTATGGGCAAATCTGACAGCTCTCGGACGCTTTGAACGTTCTCTTTAAAGCCCTGTTGAACTTGTCACTGCTGACGTACCGAATAAGTGACACTTACCGATTTTCGATGCCGCCTGGACGTCTGATATCCATGCGCGGCACGGAGCAACAGCGTGGGACTGCGACGTCGTCTGCTCCCCCCGCAGTCCCCAAGAAATGCCCGCCAGGTGGTGCCTCGATCGTTAGAAAATGGCCGACCCGGCAAAATTCTAGTCTATACAAGTTACAGAAGCGGGGTACAGTGAGCAGTGGTTGGCTGCGGATGTTGACCCATCCCGGCATTTAAAAAGGTTTCCCCAATTTTCATTTCCATCTTGACCCTGTGGCTATTCACCAGCGTTGTTTTGGTGGCTACGCGTACTTTTTTTCCAGACATTGCAAGCTGCAGGGTGTTGACCAAACCACGTTTTAAAGGGGCCCTGAACAGGGTTCCAACGGTTGCGCTTTTACGTGCGCAATCGTTGGAGTACTATCCAAAAAACGCCCTGCCGCAAAAATGGTTTAAAAGCATTCAGTATTAGCCGAGTTATCGTTCATTAAAAAGGGCCCGCAACAAGGCCTGGCACATTTCCTCTTTCACCGCGCCTCCAAAGCACTGTGGAAGTGGAAACGTCACCGACCAGGCGCAAGGCCACCTAGAGAAACAGGGTTGGTTCGAGAAGCGCGCAGCCATTGGTTCCGCTCGGTGGTACGTCACGCTTCTTTTTTTAGCAGACAACGGCCAAGCGCCACCTACTACATCTGCTACCGCTACAGCTGGGTTGGTCGGTGGCCGGCCCGCATCGAACGGCTCCTCGTGCCGGCTGTGCGCGCGTCGGCAGAAACGAGCGGAAACAAGCGTTTGAAGGCAAGATAGGGGGCTTCCAAACACAACATGCTCGCTAACGACAATAATTGAAGATTGCCACCGACGACTATAGCGGCTTGATAGCGTTTCGGCATGCGGCGCTGTCACGGTGAACTCATCCCACCGAGGTCTGGGAAAAGGCAGCATCGCCGCAGTTATCCAGACACTGCGAGGCCGCGACGACGATATGATCCCTCGCGCAATCTTTCACTGCACTATCACCCCCCTTTCACGTATTTGCAAACTGATTTTCAGCAATAGTCCCGCTCTGGCGGGCGGTGACAAGTTTTAGCTGCTGCGGTGTATGCCTTATCGCGCGTACACCACACAGTGGGCTGCTTGTCGACCGTGCAGGCAGATGCTTGCCCGGTCGCGCGTGTAGCAGGAGTTTGTGCCCGCAGAGATGTTCCGTGTTTTTCAGCGTTATTCATACCTTGTAAACGATGCGCTATATCTACAAACTCAGCTAAGCTCGTGTAACGGATGGCGACGATCTACGTTCGTCCGTGCCGCCAGTGCAGGAGCGCCGTGTGACCGCGTTTCCCCCAGAGCCGAGAACGCTGACTGGCTACAGCACTTAACGGGGCCCACCAATAGCGCAGCCGTACTGTTGAGAGCTTCATGCGTCACAGGGGTGCGTCACAACCGCTCTGTCGCACGTCGGAGCGTGGCAGTGTGGCGGCAAGGAAGCGGTAGGTGAGCAGGGAAGAAAGAAAGCATCTTTGTTGCATGTTTGTGCGGCCCCTGCTTTACGCAGAGGTGTAATATTTGGTATACATTGTCGTGAAGGGGTACTCTAGCGATTGCGCGATTGAAATGGCGACCTTCAGAAGCCTATTTAGTGCCCCTTTAAAGATGGCCTGGCCAAATACCGCAAGCACGATTGATCCCTCTGAAGCACCAGATGAGGGTTTTTGAATTGTAAGGGCCTTGGGTACTTGGTGAAGTAGGATGTTTATTCTACGACACAGCCGCCCGGTCCAGGAACCAACGATGATGATGGTCAGTCCAGAAGAAGGCAAAGTCAGTGATGTGATAGCTACGCCAATTGCGCCTAACTGCGCCGAGAGGTAAATCCTGCTACATCCTGCTACAAGGACTCTGATTTCAAGCAATCTGCGCCAATCTTGCGCCGAAGCTTCGTTTCGCTGAACTTCCTCTCATGTGGCGTGCTCTTTACGCCACGAGCGTTGAGGAGGAGGAAATCTTGGAGTGTTTTCTGCTCGTGAAAACGCACCGTGCATGCCACAGGCGCGCTGACGCTGCCGCGGAACACCCGCACGCTGCGCGCGGCCGGCCGCGGCAACGTGGCGGCGGCTTGGTTGCAAAGTGGTGCGGGGTGCTCGAGCGACCGCTTCTAACTGATCTTCAAAATGCCCCTCAAAGCATACACGAAATTACTTGTGCGGTAAATGAGCTAATCATGTGGGTGAAAGCGGTGTTATAAAACATCATTCGCGCCGCTAGTGACAGTCTCCGACAACGCGCTGAAAGCGCAGCACAGCTGATGTAACAGGCCCGGCCGTGGAGGCGTCAGCATTTGATATTTAGTTTCGGTATTTTTATTATTACCTGTATCCTGCATAAACTCCATTGGATCTTTCCTTGTAAAAACAGCTCAGAAAATTATATTTTACTTGCATTATTCGCACTAAACCCGACACAATTGCTCAAGTGGCAATAAAAAAAACGCTGTGCTCGGTTGTGTCTACCAAGCTCTGCTTGGCGCTTAATAAATATTCGCAGGGTGTGCTTGAACAATTTTACGAGCATGGATGGAAGTGTAGCATCCTTTATAGAACCTGCAGTGCCAACAAACGTTCACGCAGTGCGGTTGGCTGGTGACGCAGTTCAGTTGCAGGCACAATCCCTCGATGCTCAGCATGTCATCGGTGGCCTCCCTAATGCCACAAAACACTGTGTGGCTGGCGTTATAAACTGTTTCGCTTTCGACAAAGCACCTCCGTGTCTCATCGGCAAGGGAAAAGATTGTCTGAAGAGACACTAATGGGCCCGGATTGGCTTTTTCCCCCAGACGCGCGCGCTTATGCGACGTCCCGATCATTATCCTGTCCTCCATTTTGGATACCCCGTTGCGCCACCTATATTCGCTGGAAAGTGCGAAAACATCTCCGGAGGAGCCAGCCGGCTGTCTCGAGCGCTTCGAAACTTCCGTCATGAGGCGCGCGCCTCCCCATTGGGGCAAGTCAGCAAGCCCCTCCCACTGTCGCGCGTGTCGCACCTCAGTTTCTGACCGAGGTATAAGGTGCTGCGGGCGCAATATGGTCGATGCGGGCGTAAAAATACCGTGCTCGCAACGGCGACGCGCACGAATCGCGTGTAAAAACGCGCCATGCGATTCACGCTTTACTATCTGCTTTGCAATGAAGCTTGGCAAGTTAGCACAGGACCGGGATAATTGGAGATTATTGGGAGAGGCCTTTGCCCTGCAGTGGGCGTAGATAAGGTGTGATGATGATGATGATGAAAGCTTGGCAGGAGTTCAGGTGACTGATACCGAGGAGTCAAGATGGAGAGGGCATAGCAAGGGTAGCTAGCAGAAAGGGGAAAGGGGCGCAAGTTCAAGATGGCTTAATTTGGGACCGGCTGTAAGCCGGTTCATTGAACAGTGTTGAGCTTCGAAGAAAGTGATCTTGCCTCACTCAACATGTCGTTCACGAGGAACGCTACAGGAGCGCTTCAGGAAAGCGTTTTATGATAAAACTTTCTTTTGGAAAGCTACCTTTGTGAAGATTGTGGTCGACGTTTTCACTGATTTTTATTTTTGTCTTCATTTCAAATAAGTTAGCCATTGGTCCACCTACTCAATGATTATTATAGGTGACACTCTTTCTCGAGCTGTGTGGGCGCTTCATGAAGACAGAGTCTTACTGCTCAAAAAAGCGAGAGAGTTGCCGTTGTTGCAAACCTAGTCCCCTGCAAATTGGAAAGCGAGTGTAGAAGTCGGAGAAGGCATGTAGCATGCGATTTCATCTTGCGAACCTGGAGAGAAACAGACATTTAGGCTGGGCGCTAGAATTTTTTACATAAAATGCACTCAGTACATTCTGTTGCGTGTCACTGTGTTCCGTTCATTATGGTTTTACGAAGCATTCTGTAGCCTACCGATGGGAATGCTACCCCGATAGTCATTTTTTAAAACTTAAAATTCTTTCATGATTTCTTGGCTGATGCAGTGAATGCATGTACGCACTCACACGAACTCTTTCGGTGCTTAAGTCTTAAGACATTTCATAGTCACTGCTAAAAGACATCTGTGTGGCAGATGTCTTTAAACTTGTTTAAACATTTCTGTGTGCCCAAGATGCTGCTTTTGGGGCTCCTCTTGGCTGTTTTGCTCCCCTTCTAGCAATATTTCTCAAATCTTAATCTGGCTGCTCCAAAAGCCGATTTCGCTGCTCCAAAAGCTACTTTTGGCTGCTCCAAAAGCTGCTCCAAAATGACTCGACCCCATCACATCACGGCAAAGTGTTCCTCGAAGTGTTTGATGATGGGGATAATGTGGAAGTGAAATAAATGAATTTTCACGCTTTGGAGCTTTGCACTTACAGTATTTCCGTCCTTCAAAACTGAACTTGCCATTACTAAGTAGCATGTGTTCGCTTTAGCTATACGTGAATCCCGACACGGAAACCAATAATTGTACAGCCCCGATTAACTTACGACACAACTCCGAATTTTTACTTACGGAGTGCACATAATGATGTTACGATGCGGTCATTGACCGGCGTAAATTTTCTCTCTCAAACCCTTCCCTTTGACACCACAATTCCTTTTGTGCTACCATGCTAGCATCTGCGATGAATTTGCGCAGTTTACTCCTAACTAGTCCTGATCAGCGGGATGCCCTTTCTATCTGGCCCACATGATTTTATTCATCGAAAGCTTTAATTTGATGCACCACACAGTCTGCCGGAATTTCTCTGAATATTAATGTAATTTATGTCTTATTATGAGGATAACGAGGAAGCATCTCTCACTTGTCCCCAGTGATTCCCCGCGGGACAAATAAGAGATGCCTTTTTCAACCCAATTTTTGACCCAAGCGATTACTGACCATGACTATGTCATGATTATAACCAGGAAGCATTTTTTCCCACGCGAACACCCGCACCAAGATCTTCCATTCGGTGGGGGGGGGGGACACACTAGCGACATACCAATGGATTTTAAATTATTGTATGATTCACCGTGACTATGTCCTTATTACTACCAGGATGTATTTCTTATTTGTACAACGTTATTTCCCTAATCGAAACATTTAATTTGAGACCCCATACGCCTACGGGTCATCATTATGAAGTCCAACGTTTATTATGACTCACGATAATTAAGTCATGATTATGACCACGAAGCATTTTTTGTTTGTCCCACGTGATTTCCATACCCGAGACCTTACATTTGATACCCCACTTGCCCTAGCGGCACATCACTTTGAATTTTAACCCACGGTGTAAGATATACTTTTAGGTGTGGACACAGCAGCCCAAAAATCTGTCAAATAGAGTTGGTGGTGCCGTGGCGCCGTGCGTGGACCTTTGATTGAAAGGACATCTGGTGGCAGAACTCTTAACTAAGTTTCGAAGCGACCGAGGCTTCAAGTGACTTGAACAACGACTGTCTGAAGCCAGGTGGTTCGCAGGCACCAGCGGCATCCGTGTAAAACAACATTGTTTGAGCTCACACAGTGCAATTTTAACGCGTAATTTATTGCATTGTTTAAACCGCTGCGAGATTTCGGGCGTCCTAAGTTCATTAAGACGCGCGTGCAGCTCCTCAGAACATTGGACACCGGCAGTGAGTTTGACAACATCGATTCGTCTCCGCTGCTTCGTGCATGGACTTACCCCAGTTGTGCAACATCATTTACGACGAAGAAACATGAACATATGTGCCGCCAGCTTAATCCATTTCACAAACTGCCTACTTTCTTGTATGTCGGGGCATTGTTCCGGCAGCGGACGCTTTCTTTTGCCGCTGCTTGTACGGAGTAGCTTGGGGGCCTGTAGCCAACGGTAAAGTCGACGGCACTGCATCGTCTGCGAGCGCGCCTCTCTTCGACATTCAGTAGTACATCCCCTCAAAGCACCAAAAAGAACGCTTTCGCGCAACCGGACTCAGAAAAATGCTGACCGCAAGTAGCATCATTTTCTGCTGGGGATGGCTGCAGAGCATGCATTCATTCGTTTAGGATAGCAGGTAACGTTAATTACTGTCACGATTTCTTGCCATCCGTTGCAGTACTTACTCAATAAAACATTTGCACCTCATTTCTTCCTTGCGCAAGCATAAAAAGCGCAGCATAATATCTCATTTGTGTGAGCGCTGAATGGCTACCGCGGCACACATTCCATTCGGTGTAGTGTTTTATACCTTCTTTTGATTGTTGCCGACTCGGAACACATGCTTAGAACACGTTGAAACACTGGGCCGAGTGCAAAGGCTTTCACACGGCTTTCTTCAAATTATCGTCTGCACCCCCGGCCGGCAGAACCAGCCAAGCTGCGGCGAGCAGAAATCGAGCAGACGACCGATTACGGAAGCTGCCGAGAAGGCCCGACAAGGAGTTGAAGAGATCAGAACACCTCCGATTGGGCGGCGCTTGGGAAGCTTCTTTTCTCTGCCGCTGGAGAGCGCTTCAATCAACGGTCTCAGCGGCGCCAGTTTGGCGACTTTATCAAAACGAAGAGCACACGTTCGTTTTGTAAGCTGTGTCCTCACCTAATAATATATCTTACACCGTGTTTTAACCCAATCTGTGGCTATCCATGACTCCCGTGTTACGCGGTTCGCCATTTTCAATATTCTTTCTTGTTATTTCTTTTTTTTATTTTGTTAAATTTCGTTTGATGAATTCTCTACATTTACACTTTTATAATGATTACAGGTTGAACTTCGGTGATATCTGCATTTTTGTGGAAATGCAGGGAATTACACGATCCTGGCTGGGGGAACGGAAGGGGGGGTACTCGGCAAAGAATGCTATGCATTAAAAAACAAAGGCATATCCATGAACGCCTCGCGCTTCAGAGATTTGCGGGCACAGTTCGCTTTGACACAAGGCGTTTCTTCAGGATGCAGAGGGAGAATGCACGGAACTGTAACCCTAAACAGCTTCGACGCAAATGAACGGAGCAGTGAGCCCACGTCCCTTCGCCCAATCCTGTTTGTTTCGCCCCGGGGCACCAGCGCACCATTGAGTCTGGACCATCTCTGCCATCAACACGAACACAGGGCCTACATCAAGAGTTTGGTATCCAATATATACGTACAATTGCTTGCAACAAGCGGTAATCATCGTGGCCAGCAGGTATAGCTGTATTAGATCTGCAACGAAAATTGTTTCCGACCTCACTGGAGCTACGGTGTCATGTCGTGCCGAATGCAAGAGTTTGAGCTCACGAATTTTCACCCGTAATATTTTTACCATGCGTGAATTTGGAAACTGTGAATGCTAATGAAAGCAGAGTCCATCTGAACCGGAGTAAATTCCTAGCACGAGAGAGTTGTGAGTCCATTTGAGTTCTGAATTTATTTTGAGTTTTCAGTCCATTTTGAGTTCCGAGTTCATTGTGAGTTTTGAGTACATTTTGAGTTTGAGTAAATTTTGAGTACTGAGAACATTTTGAGTTTCAGTGCATTCTGAGTTCTGAGTACATTTTGAGTTTGAGTACATTTTGAGTTTTGAGTCCGAGTGAGTTCTGAGTTTTGTGCTCAGTGTGAGTTTGAGTTTGAGTGAGCACAGATGTGCTGCTCAGCATTGAGTCTGAGTTTGAGTGAGTGGTGATTCGAAAAAAAAATTTGTGAGTGAGTTTGAGTGAGCCGTGCCAACTTTGCCGAGGTATGAGTAGGTACACACGCAAATAACACTATGGCACACGTTTTTTGCAAATGTGCGGTTCGCGATCGTTGAAGACGGCCGGCGCTGCGGGACCGACCCAGGGTTGCGCAGCTCTGCTGCGGTCGGTGCTGCACTCGCCCGGCAAACTTTGCTGTCCGAAGCCTATGCTGGCTGTTATTGCATGCTAGTAATAATGGTTCATCTATCTGAAGTGAAATCGAATGCCAAAAGAGTGGTGGCTAAACATACCGATGTTGCTCAAATTACAGCCGTAGTGGGCCTTGGCGATTGGAATTGGAGAGCTGGTGGGGTGCGGCGATTGTCACCTTGCTTTGCGCAGCTTTTGCCATGGGTCTACACTTGCGCGTAAAGCCGAGTTTGGGATTACAATAATAATAATTTCGGCATCACGCAGTAATAAAAATGTGTTACGATTGATTAGTCTTTCAAATTGATATTTTCAATGCACTCTACACTATCTATGCATAGAGACTAAAATTTTAAAAATGGTTTTTAAAAAGGTTGTGCAGTTCGTACCTTGTGATACTCTGGTAAAAAAAATGTTACTGTAAGGCTGTTTCAGTGTTCTAATTAAAAATTGAAGTTCCCCCCCCCGAGTTGCCAAAAATTTGATTTTTTAGGTTCCTAGGGTGACATAATAAACGTCGTTCGTATGCTCCAAATCAAGGTTCTTCTGCTCCAAAATTGAGGTTTCGCTGCTCCAAAAACTGCTCCCAAATCTGATTCCGCTTCTCACCCCTGGCAAGACAAAAAAAAGAGCTTATACAATAATATAGTTTCACCTAATAACACAACTTAATAAAATAAAGCTTGCTTTCAAAATTAGGAATCGTTAAATTGTGTAATGTGTACTTGTTTCCAGAGTTTTTCTTTCATGACGTACAGCAGCAGCAAGAAGCGCTTGGGTGCTGCTTCAACTGTCTGCCAACAGATGACAGGGCAGTCCACTTCCCCCCTGCTTGCCCCTGTTTGCCCCCAGTGCAGGGGGCCCAATTGCAAACTGGTTTTTGTTGCATGGGGCCTAGGGGGAGTTTTGGAACTGGTGCATTCTGAGTACCTCTCACGGCAACAGGCGGTAACGAGTGCCCTTTGCCCCTGCCGCACTGCAGTATGCTGTAGAGCATGACCGCATCGGAGCCGACATCGAGGCCTTGGCAAGGAGCGTCTGCGATGGCACCGAGATGTTCGGAGACCTGCCACGGCCACGGCTCAACTCCACCCACAGGGCGCTCTTCTGAAGAGCAGCACGTGCGGCTGGGTGTGGGCGCAGCCAGCGCCTCCGAGTGTGCGCCTGTGGGTAGCAGCCTCTGGCAGCACAGTCGAATGACGGCCGGATTCCGCCAATCTGCTACTGCGACGCTGTGACAGTGTCCAGTCTGGCTCAACTGGGTCCTACGTCACGATGGACTGTACAAGATGAAACGGGCAGCTGGGAGGAGTTCCTGCAGCAAGTGCTTGTTGGTCAGTTTAACCTCGCCAAGGGCGAGCAGAGAAATAAACAGCCACCAACAACAATGGTTGGGAAGTGAGGATCATTGTTCCGCACCAGTCACGTGTGTACAGCAATGCGAGAAGGGGAGCGAGATGCATGGGTAACCAGACGAGTTTTTCTACAGAACCGTGTCTTCTAGTAGGCAGCTTGAGGGGCGTCAAACTTGTTTTCTAATAGGCGTGCACGCATGTGGGCACCTGTAGCAGGGATTTGACTCAGTGCATCTCGTGCAACTTCTGCGGGGTGAGTTGAAGCCCGAGTTTTGGGGAACTGGCCTCAGGGTTTATGTAAATGCAGTTAAGTGAGCTGTTGTGAGAGTGAGTGGGCCTTCACTGTACAGTCCTGGTCAAAATGTCCATGAAGGAGGTGTTGAGAGTGCGACCTAGCCCTTGGGGAGGGTCGGCCACAAAGAGATTAAAGCAGAGTGTGCCCAGCCCCACTAAGATGAACGGCTGTGTGGGGCACCATTTGTCCTGGTATGCTGGCACGTGCTAGGGGGAAAAGAAGAAGAAAAGACAGTGCAATTATTTGCATCTTTTGCCAGTACCATAAGCTCTTCTGTGCATCAGCTCCAGATGCGGGCTGCTGGAATGGTGTGGAATGGAAGAGCATGTGCGGTGTGGCTGTTTACACTCAGTTCAGTTTGATTTATTTTTATCACCACAAAACTGGATGATTTCTCAGCTAGAGGCTGCCTTCACGGCTTGACACAGCTTGACACAGCTCTGTGTTTGGAGTGCGCCTTATGTGGAGCCCTGGCAGCCAGCTCGGGGTGCAGTCTTCTTCAAAGGAGAGGGCCGGCTCAAAGAGCAGTGGAAAGGACTTCTGGGGGCGTTGTCAGTGAGGGCAGAAACTGCCCCAGCCAACGGCCTGGGAACTGAGTTGGGCCAACCATGTAATGTGCAATGAGTGAATGAATAAAGCTTTGTTGAAAAAAATTATGAACATGCCTGGTTAGATGCCCTCAACTGACAAAGTTGGTTGTCTAGGTCTGGTGATTGGAGTGGTGCCCTCCCTTTGGGAAATGGGTTGCAGCCGCTGAAGAGGTGGTCCTGGTTGAAGGCCTTGGAGCACATTGGGGGGTTGGCATGCCACTGCAGGCGGCCTCTCTAGCGGCCACTTTTCCTCTAAATTTACTTGCGTGAGCAATTAAAAAAACTCGCAACATTTTGATCACTGAAAAGCAAAACAGCCTTGTCAAGTATGCTCGTCGCAAGGAGTTGAGACATGAAACAACGATTGTGACTTTCTCCAGATTTCCTCTATTTTGTAGAAAGGGCAGAATATCTTATGAGATAATGAGACAGAAATGGAATCGCTCAAACTCCAGACAGAATAAGACAGAATGAAGCTTTATATTATGCCTAAATAAGCTCGAATAAATTTTTAAGCTACTAAACACTAATGATTGTGATGCCAATGAAACAAGAGGAGGCATATACTAATGCACCCCACACAAGAAAGTCAATTTACAGCCATTCGTTTTCCCCTAATGCACCCCACACAAGAAAGTCAATTTACAGCCATTCGTTTTCCCCTTATAGACTGAATACTCTACAGCCATTCATTTTTCCATTATAGACGGATTACAGCAGCAATTAGCGGTTCCCGCCATGAGCGTTAATCACACTATTTACGTCAACAAAAATGTCCCGGCGCGTAGAGAGTAAAGCAAGTCCTAACAATATCACTCCTGTCACCTTACGTCGGTTCCACGACCGCTGCCCCACGCGCTCTCATCCCACCATGTGGAACAGACCTTCCCAGTGGGCTCGCTCGCTGGGCGGAGGTCCTGCTGCGTAAACTTCGAGTTGGGGTGGCCCTCTCTCCTGCGGTACCCCGGGCGTGGCCACCGAGATACCATGCTCCGTTTACCAACAACTTCCCCTTCTGTACGGCTCCTGCCGGAGACGTCGACACCAATCACCTGTTATGGACGTGCCCTTCCCTGAGTGCAGCGAGATCCCGACACCTCCCTAGAGAAAATGTTGCTGGTCCCTGCTGGTTTATGGCCAAATTCCCAGCTGGGCGGTGCTGGTCCCAGTTGGGACCAGCTGGGACCAGCAGCGCCCAGCTTGGAATTTGGCCATAAACCAGCAGGGTCCAGCAACCATTTTCTCTTGGGCTTCGCGGCACCGGCCTGCATCCTGGGAGACCCCCCGATCTCCAGTGATAGCTGTGGGGGCCCCACCACCGCTGTCTTGTGGAGGACTTCCTCCGGGAAACGGGTGCCAACTTGTACCTTTAGGACTTTATGCCAAAGGGCATACCATCGCAATTTAAAAAAAAAGTGGCAATCAGCTATCGGAGCGAGAAGTGTCGCAGCTCTGGAGGCACTCTAGCGTTCCCTCCGATGGGCAGTGTTATCTAACGTGTCGACAACTTTCGTTATAGAGCTGCAGAAGTGCTCAATACTTCCATGGCGTTCCACCCATTGAGTTTCACATAATCTTGTGAGTTGCTCTACAAACATCGGTTTGAAAACTTCATTCCTTTTAGACGAAGCTGTGAAGAATGCAATTACTTCCTTTATCACACTTACTTATTACTTCCTTTATTAGCATTCCGGATATCTGCACTTCAGTTGATCTCAAAATTGATAAATTAAGCATGTGATTGCCGCGTGGGCACCTTAGAGCATGCGATGCACTTTTAACACGAAAGCGTTTTATTCCGGGATACACAGATTTTGGTGACGTCATGTCCGTCACGGAAGTGACGCCAGTACAACGAAGCAAGCGGCCTGTAAAGGGTGCACCTCTGCACACAGGGTCTTCTTGCGGGGAAGCAACCTATATTACTATGAGTACGTTATACGTTATCGGGTTTTATATTTTAACACGAAAGTGTTTATGCCGGGATACGCCAAGATTTCACTGACGTCATATCCGTCACAGAAATGACGCCAGTACACCTTTGCCGAAGCGACCCGTCAGTAGGACATCGCTCGCCAAGCACACCCACAAGTCAGCCGCCGACCTGCAAATCATGCTCAGCTCCAGATTTCACGGCACATTTCACTTTCGTGTTTTACTGATTCGTATGACAGAGGAATGAACCAGTTTTTTTAAATCTCTGCTACCGCTCCCTTCGTTTCACACAGCATAGTGCTACCCATCTGTCCCAACTCCGACATGGTTCTTTAAATTCAGTTGCCTTATTGGAATGGCGAGAACAGTGTGCCCCAGAAAATTACCTGTAATGGAGGGCTCGTGCACACTTTGATTAATTGACTCAGAGTGCTCGGCAAATGGCTTTTTTCAAAAGGATAAATTCAGAGAAATCTTCGGGGAGTACGCCGTTACGCACGTAGCGCAACATCAGCTCTAGTTGCGATTCGTGGGCAATCTCCGTAGTCTCATCAAACATGATTCTGTGTAAAACGGCAGTTCTATAGCTATTTCTGCGATGATAGAGCTGATTTCAGCACCGCAACAGGACATAAGTTCGTTCTGAATGGTCTTGCTGATGTATGTTTCCAGGCGAGACGAACGACTAAGGTGTTCAGCGAACTCCTCGTCTTCGCTTTCAATCCGGAAACGTAAAAGTTCCCTGAAATTTCTTCCTTCCGCAAAAGAAAAGTTTATTTCACCATCTTTCAAGAGCGCCTCATCAACTCTTTGTCCCCGCCTAAGAATATTTTCTAGGCCACGAAAAATGATAGTATTGATGACTGGCAAGATTTCGTCGACAACCTGAGACAATCGATGGGCGCTGAGCTGGTTTCTACGCTGCTTTCATGCGCGCTTATGCCCTGGAGAAACTCTTTCCCAGAATCCACAGCAGCCAAGTGGTAACTGTTTTAGGGGGCGAAACCCCTTATGGGCTCGGGCTGTCGGCGTCTCCTGTCGTCGTCGTATCATGTAGTCGCGGTATTAAAACACCGGGACACTCGTTTTCCAACTCTTCGCGTTAGCACGTAACGAGTACTAAAAGAACACACCAACCGGGACACTTGTTATCCAACGCCTTGCGGTAGAACGTACGTTTCATCTCCGTGATCGAAGACTCTTACAAAAAAACACACCGGGACACTGGTTCTCCAACTCTTCGCGCTAGCACGTAACGCGTACTAAAAGAACACACCGACCGGGACACTTGTTATCCAACGCCTTGCGGTAGAACGTACGTTTCATCTCCGTGATCGAAGACTCGTACTAAAAAACACACCGGGACACTCGTTCTCCAACTCTTCGCGCTAGCACGTAACGCGTACTAAAAGAACACACCGACCGGGACACTTGTTATCCAACGCCTTGCGGTAGAACGTACGTTTCATCTCCGTGATCGAAGACTCTTACTAAAAAACACACCGGGACACTCGTTCTCCAACTCTTCGCGCTAGCACGTAACGCGTACTAAAAGAACACACCGACCGGGACACTTGTTATCCAACGCCTTGCGGTAGAACGTACGTTTCATCTCCGTGATCGAAGACTCGTACTAAAAAACACACCGGGACACTCGTTCTCCAACTCTTCGCGCTAGCACGTAACGCGTACTAAAAGAACACACCGACCGGGACACTTGTTATCCAACGCCTTGCGGTAGAACGTACGTTTCATCTCCGTGATCGAAGACTCGTACTAAAAAACACCGGGACACTCGTTCTCCAACTCTTCGCGCTAGCACGTAACGCGTACTAAAAGAACACACCGAACGGGACACTTGTTATCCAACTCCTTGCGGTAGAAGGTACGTTTCATTTCTGTGATCGAAGACTCGTACTAAAAAACACACCGGGACACTCGTTCTCCAACTCTTCGCGCTAGCACGTAACGCGTACTGTGCACACCGACCGGGACACTTGTTATCCAACGCCTTGCGGTAGAGCGTACGTTTCATCTCCGTGATCGAAGACTCTTACTAAAAAACACACCGGGACACTCGTTCTCCAACTCTTCGCGCTAGCACGTAACGCGTACTAAAAGAACACACCGACCGGGACACTTGTTATCCAACGCCTTGCGGTAGAACGTACGTTTCATCTCCGTGATCGAAGACTCGTACTAAAAAACACACCGGGACACTCGTTCTCCAACTCTTCGCGCTAGCACGTAACGCGTACTAACAGAACACACCGACCGGGACACTTGTTATCCAACGCCTTGCGGTAGAACGTACGTTTCATCTCCGTGATCGAAGACTCTTACTAAAAAACACACCGGGACACTCGTTCTCCAACTCTTCGCGCTAGCACGTAACGCGTACTAAAAGAACACACCGACCGGGACACTTGTTATCCAACGCCTTGCGGTAGAACGTACGTTTCATCTCCGTGATCGAAGACTCGTACTAAAAAACACACCGGGACACTCGTTCTCCAACTCTTCGCGCTAGCACGTAACGCGTACTAAAAGAACACACCGACCGGGACACTTGTTATCCAACGCCTTGCGGTAGAACGTACGTTTCATCTCCGTGATCGAAGACTCGTACTAAAAAACACCGGGACACTCGTTCTCCAACTCTTCGCGCTAGCACGTAACGCGTACTAAAAGAACACACCGACCGGGACACTTGTTATCCAACGCCTTGCGGTAGAAGGTACGTTTCATTTCTGTGATCGAAGACTCGTACTAAAAAACACACCGGGACACTCGTTCTCCAACTCTTCGCGCTAGCACGTAACGCGTACTAAAAGAACACACCGACCGGGACACTTGTTATCCAACGCCTTGCGGTAGAACGTACGTTTCATCTCCGTGATCGAAGACTCGTACTAAAAAACACACCGGGACACTGGTTCTCCAACTCTTCGCGCTAGCACGTAACGCGTACTAAAAGAACACACCGACCGGGACACTTGCTATCCAACGCCTTGCGGTAGAACGTACGTTTCATCTCCGTGATCGAAGACTCGTACTAAAAAACACACCGGGACACTCGTTCTCCAACTCTTCGCGCTAGCACGTAACGCGTACTAAAAGAACACACCGACCGGGACACTTGTTATCCAACGCCTTGCGGTAGAACGTACGTTTCATCTCCGTGATCGAAGACTCGTACTAAAAAACACACCGGGACACTCGTTTTCCAACGCCTCGCACTGGGACGCTTCGTACTTCGAAGACAGGATACCCTTACTGCAAATCTGTATAACTTTACTTCCCAACGGTTGCATCTCCGAGGGCAAAAACGCCAAGGCGCCAAGAGCGCACTTTTACAATCCACGCTATTCCCCTCTCAAGCTTTCCCATTAGTGAAGATGGCCCGGGATTTTTTGCGTGAGTATACCACGCTACCGTCCTTGCCCAGCAATTTCTTGAATTACGTTAGTGGCTTCAAAACCAGCTTCTGAAGAGACACCGTTTAGCTTGCCGCCGACGTTTCCCGGCACAAAAAATTGGCTCCAATCCACGCTGTGCAGGTCGTTGGAAAGCAAAACTGGAAACGCCACCCACAATAATTGCCCATGCGATATCACTTGAATTCACACACGTGGCTCTACAAAGAGTGAAACCAGATATTCTGCCTGCCGTTACCTAGAATTCGCAGAGGCGGCGTCCCGAATGCAGAAGCATCGGCCACGGCCGGGCTAGAGCGGCGGACACCGCTGTAGCCCATATGTGCGTCGGCAGAAAGATAACGGCGAGGAGCGCGCGTCATTCGAAGGGTGAGATGGAACCTATCCATCCTGATGTGCTAGCTCGGGGCTACACCACCTTGCGACAGAAGCGTGGACACCGAAACAGTTCGGCATGTGAGTTTAGTGATTCCCATGTATACCGATTTGAACTAGTCAGTTTATGCGAGAATTGCGAGGAAGCTTAGGGAACCCGCATAATCGGAACCAGTTGTCGGAACCAGTTGCTCCTTTCGCTTTTTGTAATACCTGTTAAAACACAACCGAATCGGTATCTACCAATTTAGAAAACAGAGTCCCATTCGTGGCAAGCACTGCGCAAAAGGTAGAGTTTGTCTAGCCGCCAGATGGCGGTATGTGGTCTCTACATTTTGTTTTCGTGCCCTGCAAACCAATCTTTAACGTATCTTTGCCGTGCGACCACTTAATTCCGCCTTGTCCGGGTTACACAGGAAGTACTGTCGAGCAATTTAATCAAGCTGTGCGCAGGAAGCGCGCAATAGACGCGAAGCTGCGCCCAAGCAGGCCCAAAGCAACCGTCGGTAAAGCAGACGACAAAGCCGGGTCGCGCAGATGCGCCCGCTGGCGTGAGCGCGCGGGGAACGCTGCGTAACCATTCGCGGTGCCATCTACACTTTGCTCCGTGACCCAAGGAGCACGGCCTCCGCGATCGGCTGCCGGCGGCGCGCCGTTCCGCCGGCAGCCGATCGCGGAGGCCGTGCAAGGAGGTTGTAAAAACTTCTGCAGTGGAGGCCTCCCATAGCCGGCAACGGTGAAGCCGGCGAAACCGGTCGGCGGCCATATTGCCGTGGGCAGAAAGGGCGCTGAGTTGGCAGGGAAGCTGAAGAGCTTCCGTGTTTCTTTGGCTTTACATGGCAAATACCGATAGATAAGCTGGATTGTTCGATGAGGTTATTTGACGGCGGCCTTACTTTCGCCTTTCGCATAAACTAATGACGTGATTCGAGCAGCAAATTAGCGTTTGCGTGTACTTGGGTGGTGAAGAGCCGTGGTGAAGAGCCTCTGTGCCAGTTCTGTGCTAAAAAGATTACTCGTGCTTTAGTTTCAATAAAACCCGCCGCGTTGGCTCAGTGCTTCTGGCATTGTGCAGCTGAGCTTAAGGACGCGGGTTCGATTCACGGCCGTGGCGGCCACCTTTCTGATGGAGGCAAAAAGCGAAAACACCCGTGTGTTCCAGATTTCGGCGCATGTTAAAGATCCCCAGGTGGCCAAAATTAATCCCCATTGATTGCACATGCACAAAGCTAAATTAAGGAGCATGCGCGGCCCACACTTTACAATTTTCTGTTTCAGTTCATCTCTGCCATTTCTAGCTTTTCCTTGTATTTTACAAAATGTATAAGGAGTACCCTTAAGCTGGTTTAAGCTGTTAGCTTATTCAGGGCACACAGTCCATATGATAGGTGCACTTCACAGAAAGCATGAGACAAATTTAAGAAATTTCACTTAAAATGAATTAAGAAGGCAGTCGCCGTCTCTCGGCTTCTCGGCTCGCCTTCTCTCGGCTTATCTCGCCTACGACACGCTCTCACGCAAAACGAAGCGCTTCATTTTTAGGAAACCTGCGACAAGGGCAAATTCGCATATGTTACGTATGGATACAAAAGTGATTTACTTCCTGCATTTGACATATTCATCTCATGTCCGTGTCTCCCTCGCGCTGTTCTTTTTCCTTTTTTCAGGAGGTTACTCAAACTTCGTTAACCACGCACATTCGCACGCGTTCAACCCGCTATTGAAAAGAAAACTGCGCGTAGGAGGTTACTATTGGCGTTAACAGCCTCACTAACCGCGTACGTTCGCACGCGAGTAGCGCCTGATGTTGGTAAAAAAAAAACACGGAGACGAAGACCGCGGGAGAGCATTGCATCAATGAATTTTACTAAGCGAAATGGTTCGGCTAATCTCGCCTTTACCATTAACCTCCAATCAAAACCGTACGAGTACTCGCGTAAGGCCAGCTGAGCGCAAATCAAATATTAGATGGCACTGCCTTGGTTTCTCTCAGTTACTATTGAGGGTAATGAAACTTAATTCGACAGGTTTTATTATATATATTACGCGCTTAAATGTGACGTTATGGGAAACAGATGGAGGTGGTAACTATTGATGGCGGTGGTTTAATAACTAAAGCTGAATAATATTTTTTTTAGTGGCCGCAATAAGCGACACTTTGTTTTGAAAGGTTAGGTGCAATCGCGTTTCTACGCAGTGTCATTTGACAGAAATCTTCTAGCTCATCCGTACTCTGAGATATCGAACTGCGAAGTTTAATTGCCGTTCACATGATTACGAATGCGAGACAGTGAGTACCGGCACAAAGCCCCTCCCCCCCCCCTTTCTCCCCCACTTGTGCCACGTGCCTGCTGTGAACGGTTTTTATTTAGTTTGACAACGGGGTGGAGGCGTAGGCAAAGGTGATAACAGGCACCGTTTCCGTCTTGGCTGGCCTTACGGCAATCTGCAATACATGGAACCGCTAATGAAAGACAGAACAAAAGGGAGGAGCCTTGCGCCGGTCTTCGCTTCTTGCATGCGTAATCATGCGACCGTCGATTAAACATCGCAGTTCGCATGCGCTAGAAGAATTCTGCCTGATCAAACTGCGTAGAAACACGATTGCGCCTAACTTTTCAATACAAACATGCATGTTTAGTGCAGCCACTAAAAGTTAATTAATAAATGTAAGTAAGCCACCGACATCAATAATTACATCTAATTCTGTGTCCCCCAGGGCGCATAACCTCATTGTAGAGGTGGTCGCCCCGTAAATATAAGCGCCTAGTTAATACATGCTCAGGTTCCTCCGCATGCGCATTAATTTGACGTTTTTTTCATTTAGCTTGAGCGTTATGGGATACGTACCTGGTGTCGGGTGCACGCTGATCAATGATGTAGCGTGACGTGGCTCTGCAATCGTCGTTTCATCGTGCTGTGTCGACTAGGGACAGTGTGGCGTGGCTAGGGACAGATATAGCGGACAGACTAGGGACAGATATAGCGTGGCGTGGCTCTGCAATCGTCGTTTCATCGTGCTGTGTCGACTAGGGAAGACCGCACCCACGTTGTGGGTTCTCAGTGAACTGTTCGTTGGTTTCGCCGTGACTGCAGAGGGGCGGCCCTGCGTTTTACGTTGGGGTAGCCCCTTCCTCATGGATGCCCTCAACCTACTGACCATCACCTCGGCCCTAAGGACACATCATCATGGCGTCTTGGGAGGCTGTTCAGCCCCCGCCCAAGGCCCATGTCTTCTACTTCGCGGCCCCGAAGGACGTCACCGTGGATGACCTGGTGAATGCCCTAGAGGGAATCGTAGGCCGTTATGGCCTGGACACCCTGATGCATCCGGGTGGTTTCAAGTTCTGCGCGGTGGCGCTATGGCTGCTGCTGCTCGCAAGCTTGCCGAGAAAGGAGCCGTTGTCGTGAACGGCGTTTCGTGTCCTGTGGCCTGCATGGCCCCGCAGGTCGTCTACATGACAGTGTACCGCCTGAACCCCGTTGTTAGTAACGCGGAGCTTGCGGCAGCTCTGAGACCGTATGGGAAGGTGCTCAACGTCAGCCAGCCGGCGTGGAGGAGCCTTCAGCATATCAAGACCGGCATGCGACTCGTGAAGATGGAGATGGCGAAGGCCGTCCCTAACTTAATGAAGATTCGAGGGTTCAAGGCCCAGTTTGAATACAAAGGTGTGCGAAGGGTATGTGCCCGCTGCGGCCAGACCGATCACCAAGTTAGCGCCTGCAAGACCCCCTGGTGCGGCCGCTGCTCGGAGTATACGGCCACGACGACGTCGACTGCAATGCCCAGTGTCGCCGCTGCAACGGCAACCATGCCACCGCCGACTGCCTGCGGCCCCGCTCCTATGCGGATGCTGCGAGCAATTCCTCTGCGACGCCTCGCGCGCCCCCCGGTCAGCAGGCTCTTGAGAGTACAAGTGACTTTCCCGAGCTGGCCCGGGCCTCCTTGGGCCAGCCTGCCGAGGAGTCAAGCGAAGGGGCTGATCTGGGCGTCATCCCTACCGACAGCCAAGAGATGGAATTGGAGAGCTGCCTGTCGCCTTCGGAGGAAGAGCTTGCACCTGCGGCAGAAGCCACGTACCTCCATCTTCACGAGCCTCAGCTCTTCCGAGAGCAGTGACCCCGCGGAGCATGCTCAGCACGAGCCAGGGCGTGCACTGGAGAAAAGCATCGCTCTCCCCGGTTCCTCGAACGGCTCGCGCAGCCGTCAGAAGGAACAAACCACCGGTGCGATTCATATACAATGGATGCATCCTTCGCCCTCGGCCTTACAAGACGAGGCCAGTATTTTGTTACCAATGCTTACAACAGGGTCACATGCGCATCTCTTGCCCAAATCCACCTCCTGCTGAAACCTCGGCGACTCCGAACGCGACTGCTGGAAATGAAAATGCCCCTAAATTTCGTTGTGGGCTGTGCAAGTCTCATGATCACGATATCACAGACAGGAAGTGCCCGACGAAGCTTACCGCCAAGCCACGTGCGCGTGTGAAGAGCTCCCCGAGATCCCAGGTTGATCAACGGCTCCCGCTTTCAAACCGGTACGAACTCCTAGCTTCGAATGACGACGACGATATTGCAGATCACGTACCAGAACCGGTCTCTGCCACACCACCTATGAATTCAGTTTCATACAGCCAGGTGGTGCGACTGCGTCGACCTCGTCAGCGATCCCGTCTTCAAGAGACCGACCAGAATTCCCCGGCCCTAGAAGAGGTAGATCTTCGCCTCCAGGCACTACAAACAGAGCTTGCGAATTTGACCGCTCGTCGTGCCCAGTTGCTGGCACAGAGACGCTTAAAGCGTGCTGCTGCAAAAGAGAGCTCATGTGAAGCTATACCTCCGCTGTCAACTTCTCCCTTGCCTCCACCTCCTCCGGCATCATTACCAGCAGCAGCCTCGATTTCATCAGCATCCGACGCTCGCTCCATTCTTAACTACGTGGTGCAGCAGCTGCACATATTAACCACGACTCTTGCAGCATGCCTCCGCTAAATTATGCACCTGCCGTACCTGCAACGACACGCAAGGACACGATCCTACAATGGAACTGTCGGGGCCTGCCCCAAAAAGTTGGTGAACTTAAGGAACGCCTTCGCCTAGGCTCACTTCGTGCATGGGCGCTGCTGCTTCAGGAAGCGAATGGCCTACCCCGTATCGCCTTTTTTACCGGCTATGCGTCTCCAACAATCATTGACCACCGTAACGCCCCACCAACGCCACGGGGTAAAGCGGTGGTATATGTCCTCACGCGCCTTCCCCAGCAAGCCATTGACCTTCAAAGCTGGTGCTCCCCGTGGCAAGAAACTGTTGCGGTGAAAGTTCAACTAGGTCCCTGTGCAGTGATCCTCGTATCCTGCTATGTGCGTCTCCTCACAGTGGTCATGCCCCGCGGGCTCGGTTTGGGTGGATTTCGCATATACGAGCACAACATCCCGGTTGTCCCATCCTCATCGGCGGTGACTTTAATGCTCCGCACCCAGCCTGGGGCTATAACATGGCGAGTGCACGAGGTTCAGATCTCCTCAAGGTCATGGAGAATGCGCGCTTCACTCTACTTAATGACACGACCCAGTCAACTCGCCGCTCCACGTCAACTCGTATGCCTCCACATTCCCCAGACCTAGCTTGGTGGCTTGGTCCAACGGCCGTTACTTGGCGGCGGGAGCCAGACTGCTGGGGTAGCGACCATCATCCCATTTACCTCGATATTCCATCTTCGCCCTCTCGTCGCCTACGTCGTAAATGCCATATTATCAAGTGGGACGAGTTTCGGACGTCGATTAGGCAGATATCAGCATTCAAAGAGGACCCTTTATCATCCATACAAAAGGCTCTTGAAGATTCTACAACTGTAAACTGGGTTGACGAGAGCCGCCCTAACCCTGATTTGCGCCTCCTTCAGCTGTGGGCGCAGCGCCGCCAGGCAGAAGTGTCTGCTTGTCGCAATCCCAACTCTCCGACTTGCCAAATCCGCCTTAAACAGCTCACAGCCGCGGCTCGTCGCCATGAACGCCGGCTGTCCCGCCAGCGCTGGCTCGACATGTGCGTTTCGTTAGGGCCTCAGTCTGGACTACGCTCCATATGGCTCATATTTCATTCTTTGGGGCGATCACCACGATCCCCAGATCCTGCTGCGTCAGCGTTCCTCACGTCCAACCAGACTTCTTTGCAATTTGCAGATACGCTGGCCCATACTTTATACCCCGATTTTGACTTGGACCCAGCCATCATGCCCCCTCCGTTCACTCTTCCTTCCGGTGCTGGTACGCCGCCATCGGAAGCAGCAACCGAGGGCATACTCTCACCATTTACAATTGCGGAACTAACCGCGGCCATTGACACGGCGGCACTCCGCAAAGCTCCTGGCCCCGACGGAGTAACATTTGAATCTTTCAAGAACCTGGACCATTCTTCTCTGGAGGGACTCCTAGAGGCGTACAACCGGGTTTGGCTCACGTGTACAATCCCCCCGGCCTGGCTTCAAGCGGATGTTATCACTATCCCGAAACACGGTAAACCGAGTACAGACATCCGCAACCTCCGACCAATAGCGCTTACGGCAACCATTTGGAAGCTGTTGGAACGGATGATTGCCACACGCCTTCAGTGGTGGCTCGACGAGCACCATCTATACCACCCATGCCAAATTGGATTTCGCCCCCACCTTGGTGCAGAGGATGGTCTGGGCCACCTCTCCGAGATGATCCTTATTGGCGGCCGATCCCACCGTGTTCGCTCTGTGCTGGGCATGGACGTTCACAAAGCGTACGACCACCTTGGCCACGCTGCCGTCATTGCGGTACTTCATCTCCTTCACCTGCCATCCCGCCTATGTGATTTCATTTCCTACTACCTACGAAGCCGCACCTTCTCCATACGTCTCAACGGATCTCCCATAGGTTCCTTCCAGCCCCGCCGTGGTGTGCCTCAGGGATCTCTCTTGGCCCCCTTGCTTTTTAACATGGCCATGATACCTCTTGCCTGGCGACTTGGTGCTGTTCCACATATCTATAGGATCATCTATGCAGACGACATCACGGTATGGTCTGTTCACCAGGACCTTCACGTCCAAAGTGTCCGCCTGCAACAAGCTCTAGATGAAACCAATTCTTGGTGCAGGTATCTTGGCCTCACGCTTTCGCCTAACAAAACAGCCCTTCTCACCGTGGCCAACGCATGGGGCCGTCGGCGGTTGGCAACCTCCCCGATCCGTCTTTCGGTTCAAGGCACGCCTATACCGACAGCAGCTACCCTGCGGGTGTTGGGCTTGGATATTACGGCCACCGGTTCTGCAAAACCTTGGATTCGTTCTGCAAAGCATCAAGCTTCACAATCGCTGCATCTATTTCGTCGCATGTCTCAAAAAGCCGGCGGTGCGGCCTCCAAGATGGCCCGCATACTTGTCCGAGCCATTCTTCAGCCTCGCATAGTTTATCAAGCGCAATTCCACTTTCTTACAAAGTCAGACTGGGCACTACTCGAATCAATAAACAATTCGGCTATGCGAGCTATAACTGGTCTTCCAGCCCTCACCCCCGTCCCTATTCTGCAACAGGAAGCGCAGCTCAACACGTTTGATGAGCTAGTGCATCAGCGTCGACAAGCCCGCCTCCAAAAACAAGCTCTTGACCCTGATTCCGCCGCTCTTGCAGCGTACATGACCGGTTCACCAGCCCCACCACTATCAAACACCAATATACGGCCCCCATGGAAATTCCACCAATTAACGGATACACGACCTGTTGCCCGTATTCATCCCCGGACAGTTGGTGCTCCGATTCCGCCTTCTATGGAGATTGGTAGCCCCTCGTCTACGCTGATGTTTGTCGACGCCAGTGCTTCCGATACCTTACTTCATACGGCTCTACTCTGCCCGACTGTGGCTCCCGATCCAGTGACCTGCACTTACATAACAACGGAGAAGTGGCCGTCAACGCAGGCAGAACTCCTTGCAGTGCGGGATGCTCTGCTACACACATCGTTGCTAATCAACCACGCTTCACCACAGTGTACAATTTACACTGATTCGTCGGCAGCTGTTCGAGAGCTTCGTAAAACTCTCACGTCCAACGAACTTCTTCTAGAAATCCAGGAAATAATGGACACTTATCCGTGTCGTGTGCGCGTGTCATGGCGCCAACGGAATAGCCACCCCGCAATGCAGGCTGCAGATGCCGGAACACACCCCGTGCGTGTGCAATATCCAGCTCCTCTTGCACCTTCGTCAAACGGTGTTCGCCTTGCCAGTGCAAAAGAACGTCTACGGCGCACCGCGCGCGCTCTCATACCCCCGTGCGGTACAGATCTCCCTGGCGGGTTGTCTCGCCAAGATGAGGTCCTGCTCAGACGTCTTCGCCTGGGAGTCGCCCTCACGCCAGCTGTGACGAGGTCCTGGCCTCCTCAATACCATGCCCCGTTCAACTCCACCTGCCCCTTTTCCCCCGCTCCAGTTGACCAGGCTACAGCAGAGCACCTGGTGTGGAGTTGCCCTGCTCTGCGAAGCCTACGCGCTGTGCACATCGCCACCTGCGGCCCGCGCCCCGGACGTCCGCCAGACTTCATGGCGTGGATACAAGGACCACATCATGGCCCCCTGCTCCGATTCCTTCGGGAATCCGGCGTGTATCTATACATTTAGTTTCCCTTATGCTGATTAGCAAACTTCCGCAATAAAAAAAACAACAACAAAAAAAAAACAAAGCAAAACCGGCACGAGCGGCAAGGCAGCGGTTGGCCGTTCTAGTGTCGCCTCTAAGTCGCCTGTAGCCGGTCACAGTACGGCCAGTACCAGTGCTGCCCCGACGCCCAAGGTTACGGACTCCCATCTCGTCAATCCTGTCAGCCAGGTCGCCGATCTGCAGAGTTCCCCATCTCTCCTGGAGCGGCTCGAAGCGTGCACCAAGCAAAGTCAGCCTTCTTCGGCAGGCTCAGGTGATGTGGGAGGCACTGACGAGCCTGCTGGTCCCTCCCTCGTTGTTACCGACCCTCGCCTCGCCAACCCGATCAACCAGGTGCACGACTTGCTTCCTCCCCGACCCTCTCCACCGGATCGCCTAGATACGTCCAAGCGGGCGTTGCCGTCGTCGGCAGCAGACACCGATGATGCCGACGACAACAAGAAACTGTGCGTCGAAGTCGACGTGCCGTCTGACGATAGTGAGTTTTGAGGATGGGAGGGTTAACGTGGTTTGTGCACTTATCACCTTATGCTGGTGCGTTTTCTTACTTTGAATGTCCAGGGCTTTCGGGACTTGGACAAGCAGAGGGAGGTGATGCACTATGCTCGGGCGCAACACGTTGACCTTCTCTTTTTGCAGGAGTGCAATTTTCGTACTCCACGCGACGTTCTTTCTTTTCGCGAGCGCTTTTGTGTGCAAGCTTTTTTCACCTTGTCGGACAGGATGGCTTCGGGCGTAGGCGTTGTATTTCTCCGCGAGAGCTTGCGCCGCAAGGCTCATTGTACCTATGGGATCGGAGGGCGCGTGCTTGCAGTTGATTTTTTCTTCCTTGCTCGTCGCGTCCGAGCTGTTTTAGTGTACGCACCCGCGCAGCACTCTGACTCTTCCTCTTTTTTCGCATCCCTCGACGCATTCCTGCTCGAACCTTACCCAACATTTTTGGTGGGTGATTTTAATTGTGTAACCGACCCTCAGCGTGATGTACGGGGACGTGGGCAAGGTCGACCCTATAGCGGTGCCCGGGAGTTAAAGGACCTGATCGGTCAATTCCATCTGTCTGATGCGTGGGTGCAGCTCCACGGCGACAGGTTTGTAGCTACTTGGGAAAGGGGACAATCTGGCAGTCGGCTGGATAAGTTCTATTTCCCACCCGAGTTGAGCTGCTACTTGGAATGCTGTGCCGTCCTCTCCTTCCCAACTGGGGCTCGTCGAGTGTCCGATCACCGGCCCGTGTTAGCGACGCTTAACCTTGGCAACTGTGCGCCACGCCACCAGATGTGGCGAATGGACGAGCGTCTGCTGACCGACAGGGACAGTTCAGCAGCACTTAATGCTTCGCTGGCCGCTCTGTGCGAGTTCGGTTCTCTGCCTTGGGATGAGTTGAAGGACCACTGGCGCGTGCTTTTAGTAAAGGAGGGTCGTGCGCGCAAGACGCGCATCACAGCCGCGCTTAACGACACGTTGTGGAGGCTGCGCATCGTACAGAGAGGGGGCACCTTAACCTTCGCGATGCGGGACTACGTTAACCTGCTCAAGGTACGCTACGAGTCCCTCTTACGGCAATCATCGAAAGCTGCGAGCCGGGCGCAGACCTTGGGCAGGCCCGTCTCGGACCCCTCTGTACTCCGGCATATTAGAGCGGGCTCTCTTGACGAGGGTGCACGTGGCTATAGCTACAGTTCCAGAGGTTACACTCGCTGACGGGTCGGTTAGCACGAGGGCTGAAGATATAGCCGAGGTCTTCGTGAGACATTTTGCCACACTTTTCTCGACCGAGAACGCGTCGTGGGATGCAGATGATTTTGAGGACAAGCTTAGTGCGTTTTGTGGGGTGCTGCCGTGTGTGCCAGACCACCTTGTTAATTCGCTGTGTGCTCCCGTGGATGCTGACGAGCTCGGCGAGTGTGTTAAAAAATTGAATGGTGCGTCGGCGCTTGGGCCTGACGGGATTCCTGCTGGGTTTTACAGGAGGTTTTTCCCGGCCATTCAGGGTGCGCTTCTTGACATGGTGAACGGCTTTTTTCTCCATGGAGTAAGGCCAGAATCGTTCCGTGAGGGTCGCGTTATCTTGATCGCGAAGCCAGGCGGGGATCCCACGCAGCCCCAGGCGTATCGACCGATCACACTCCTCAACACGGACTACAAGATTGTAGCATCCATTTTGGCTAGACGCACCAGTGCCGTTTTACCCGACATTATCAGCCAAGCGCAAACGTGCAGCGTGCCAGGTCGCACGATTTTCTCGTCCCTGGCATTGACGCGTGATTTATTCAGCTATGCGACGAAGATTAGCACCTCTGGCTGCTTCATCTCCCTAGATCAAGCGAAAGCCTTCGACAGAGTGGAACATCGATACCTGTCAGGCGTTTTGCGTCAATACGGCTTTCCCGCCGACTTTGTAACGTTGCTTGAGCTGCTGTACTCGAACGTGAGGGTTAGTCTCCTTGTCAACGGACTATTAAGTAGTCCGTTCTCCGTCACCCGTGGGATAAGGCAGGGATGCCCCTTGTCGCCTCTGCTCTTTGTCATGTGTCTAGACCCGCTGCTCCGCCGTATCGATGCAAACACTGCCATCCGCGGCTTCCCGTTGCCTGGCATAGGCCAAGTCAAAGTGTCTGCGTATGCGGACGATGTGTCCCTGTTCATTCGGGACGAGGACAGCTACCAAGCGTTTATGCGGCTATTTTATGAGTACGGTGAGCTGTCTGGAGCTCGACTGAACAGGGGCAAAAGTATGGCGGTGCGCTTCGGCACATTTGCATCTAGACTAGCGGGCGATGTAGAATGGGTTACGGGTGTTCGAGTACTTGGTGTGGTTTTTCATTCCTCGGGTGAAGTGGCGCGTAGTACGTGGAAGCGCCTCCTCGAGACAGCGGAGCAGCGTCTTGAGGTTGCGTCAAAGTTCAGACTTTCCCTCGCAGAGCGCAGCTACATAATTAAGTCGTCCGTCTCGGCGGCGCTTTTTTATGTAGCACACGTAGCGAAACCGCCGCGCCATTTCACCCGTCAGCTCGCCACGAAGTTCGGGTCGTTCTTTTGGGCGGGCAAGACAGAAACAGTGTCGCGTGCGCTGTTGAGACTGCCCAGGTCAATGGGTGGTTTCAGTCTGCCTTGCTTGCAAACCATGTGTAGCGTGCTGGCCGTACGCGCAGTGTTCGACCTTGTGGACTCAACTGAGTACCCAGGGAGGGCGCTGCTGCAGTACTTTCTGGGAACTTACCGATCAATGTTTTATTACGAACGCATTGCCGGTCCCTCTGCTGAGCAGTCACCGCCATTTTATGCCTATGTAGTGAAAACACTGAGGAACGTCCAGTCTACCTTGCCAAGCCTAAATTTCAGTGAAAGTACAGCAAGCGAATTGTGCGAAAAATTGGCAATAAACCAATTAGATAATCAGCAGACAGCAAGATCACGCGGTGTCCGTTGGCATCAGCTGACTTCGACGGAGCTTCCTTCTGATGTTAGGGATTTCGGATGGTTGCGTGGATGGCAAGTTCTTCCAACGTGTGACCGTCTGGCGAGATTCGGCATCGTGCGTTCCTCACGGTGCCCGCACTGCGGGCACACTGAAACATTGGAACATGCCTTGTTTCAGTGTCGTGTAGCGGTAACGTTTTGGACTTTGCTAAGCAGGTTGTTTGGTGTTACACTTAGAATGAGCACACGTTCAAATGACACGTTGGTGAACTTCCTGATGTGTGCTGGGGCTTTTGTATTGTGGCGAAATCGTGGTGCCGCGTGTCTTCGCGCCCGACCGCAACGGGCGATGTTTCCATTGTTGTGGCGTGTGCGGTCAGTCCTTATGAGTCACTTGGAAGATGAGTTGGCAGTTCTAGGCGAGAAGCCTTCCTGCTACGCTGGTCCACGCGTTTCATAGTGACCAGGAACAACATCCTGAGCATCACTATTGTGCCGTATTGACTTTCAACGAGTTTATGAACTCTTTCTGTGAACGCATGTGAACTTTTTATGGATTGATTTCGGAGTAGCTTGTTTTACCACCATAGACATTTGTCGTGCAAAGTGTTGACTGCCCGGAGTATTTGAAAACTGATTGGATTTTGTTTTTTCTGTTTTTCGGGCAGCGCTGTTACCACTAGTCGCTGCGTGCTGATATGTGGCTTTATAATAAATTCTCTTCTCAAAAAAAGAAAACCTGTCGACTTAATTTTGATCACCCGGTATATATCAGAGCAAACACTCTGCATATAAATTAGTGCGGAAGCAGAAATTTCGGGGCACATGTGTGCCACAATTTCTGCTTCCACACTAATGACATTATTTAGTAGTATGAACAAATGTTAAAGTTTGTTTAATAGTACGTCGCATGTTTGCCGAATAGTATTAAATAAGTGATTTCGCTCAGTCAGACGAATAATCACCACCGCAACTACGAGGGAAAACATTTGCATACCTGCGTAAACAAGTAGTTTGATCGGCAACATACTACACAAATAGTGGTAAAGTGTACACTTATAACGCTGTAGTACTCGCGAGACACGAAACGAACAGAGCCCAAGGTGATCCGCGGCGTCTTCTTCCCGCGATTGTCGCAGCCGAATGCGCCGCACGAGCACACCATTGCTGATTTCGGCACCTTTGTAGCGTCTAAGGAATATTCACGACAAACTAGCAATAAGAAGAGCGCCCCAAGAAAGGACGCTATAACATACAAACTCCTGACCAACATGAGCGGTAAGACGGCGCAGACTCTCCTAGAGCATATTAACAACGCATGGGAGAGCTCGCAGCTACCGCCGGAATGGAAGGAGGCGGAAGTCCGCTTTATCCCCAAGCCCGGCAAGGCCCCTGCCATAGAAAACATGCGCCCAATCTCGCTCACCTCTTGCGTTGGAAAAGTGATGGAGAGGATGGTCCTGCGCAGACTACAAGCCCACTTGGAGGAAACGGGACAAATGCCTGAAACCATGTTCGGCTTTCGGAAGCACTTTTCCACGCAAGATGTCATGCTCCAACTACAGGAATTGGTCATCAAGAAGGCTACCCGAAACAGCCCAAGGGCAATCCTAGCCCTCGACCTGAAAGGGGCATTCGACAACGTCACCCACGCCAGCATACTTACAAACCTGAACAAGAAGAGGTGCGGACAACGGGCCTACGGTTATGTCAAGAACTTTCTCGCCGCAAGAACGGCTAGCATCGCGGTTGGCAGCGAAAGGTCGGACCCTATTAAGCTTGGGGAGCGGGGCACCCCGCAGGGGGCAGTTCTATCACCACTGCTCTTTAATTTGGCGCTCCTACTGTTGCCCCGCATGCTCGAGCAGATAGAAGGCATAGGACATGCCTTCTATGCAGACGACATCACGATATGGACTGAGCGAGCCGGATCGGATGGGTGGATTGAAGAAACCCTCCAGCTGGCAGCGTCCACAGTCCACGACTATGCCAAGTCATGCGGTCTGAGCTGTGCACCACAGAAGTCTGAACTCCTGGTGGTCCTGCCAGGAAAACCCAAAAATACCCCGCCACCAACCATTTCAATCACAATAGATGGTACGGTGATCAAACCAACAGAGCAATGCCGGATCCTCGGTCTCATCCTGCAAAACAACGGCAAGGCGCATGCTGCAGTAGGCAAAATTAAGAACAGCGCAGACAAAATTCTATCCATGCTCCGTCGGGTGGCTAACAGGAACAGAGGCCTGAAAGAGGACGACGCCATCCGACTGGTACAAGCCTTCATAATCTCGAGAATTACATATTCGGTCCCCTACCTCAGTCTCACCAAAACGCAGAATAGACACGATTATCCGCAAGGCAACGAAACAGGCCCTAGGCATACCTATTTATTCGTCAACCAACCGGTTGCAAGCCATGGGCTTACATAACACGGTCGATGAGTTGACAGAGGCCCATCTCTCTAGTCAGCGCGTCCGACTAAGCCAAACGGCCCACGGACGCGTAATACTCACCAAAATAGGATGGCGCATAGAGCCAATGCCTACAACAACGCCCCTGACCGAGAAATGGAAAGAGGTCATACACACAAAGCCCCTTCCCCGTAACATGACCCACCCCTGGGAAGGACGATGGCAGGAGGGAAGCAAGATCACTAACCGTTTCCAAGCAACTAGACGGACACCCAGGAGTCCTCTACACCGACGCCTCACTACAGAAAGGCAGCGACCGCGCGGCAGCAGTCGTGACTGACAGGGAGCGGCTTGTTACCAGCGCCGCAATTAAGACCAAAGACCCAACGACGGCGGAGGAAGTGGCCATAGCCCTAGCACTCGTTCAACCGGGGGCAGAGGTAGTGGTCACAGACTCCAAAAGAGCGTACGGCAACTACCGGAGGGGGACGGTCTCCTCAGTGGCGGCTGCAATCATCTCCAAGAAACGAGCACCGGGGAGAGCCATAGAGCTCACGTGGGTGCCCGCCCACTCAAAGGTAGCCGGCAACACCATCGCCGACTACCACGCCCGAGCAATGACCCTCCTGGCAGGGCACGACGCAGACACCCCAACCCCAGTGCTCACGTACAGAGATATAACGAGATCATATCGAGAAGAGTGGTGCACCCTCCCTGAGCCACACCGCACCTTGACGAGGGACCAGCAAACAATACTCAGGAGACTACAGGCAGGGTCGCTCACGCACCCCGTCCTGTTACATAGAATGTATCCCGAGAAAGAAGAGGACACGTGTCCATTCTGCAACAACAGCACTGGCACTCTTGCGCACATAATCGCAGAGTGCACTAAACCCCAGGCACCCCTACCCCCCACCCCCCTCCCCAACCCCCCACCCCCACTCCACGAGCGATGGGAGATCTTGCTGGCCAGCCCCGCCCTGCAGACTCAACTTGTGCTAGCGGCCAGGGGCCAGGAGCTGCTGGCCACATACGGGTCCCGTGAACAGGGAACCGCCCCGTCCGGCACTTAAAGGTGCCGCCGTCTTTTCGGGTTCCAATAAAGTCGGGCTCCAACTACTACTACTACTACTACTACTACTACTGCAAGTGCGCAACACCGCCAGACGTGCAGCTGGGAGGCAGCAGAACGCGACCGATGCGGTGCGGCTGCTACGACGGAGCGAGTTTTTTGCCCAAGGCAAGATGGCGGCCGTCGGCGTCAGTTTTCGAGAGCCGTCTCCACTCCAGAAGTTTTATACAACCTCCGTGATTGATAACCGCCCTCACCCTTCGCAGCCGCATTGGCAGTTTCTCGTCCCGCACGCCACGAAAGAACCGTTGGCTGGTAGAGGTGGAAATCTTTGCTCTAAAATGGCGCAATACTTGCAGTAAAACCATCTGTGAATATCCGAAAGGACCAACCACTCAAACTTCTCCAAATGACCCCGTGTTGCATAACGTCGGACAGCTTCCCCATCATTTTTATGAAAAGAAAAAGGAAGAAACGTGTAGCCTTTGGGGGTTTCCAGTGCTCCTGTAGCAAATTCTGATGGGCAGAATGCCGCGCCGCCACGTCCGTCTGTGAAGCGAGAAATTTGTCATTTTGGACGGCTCAGAAGGGCTCCAAACCAGCTCTAATTTCATTTGCTTTATAAAGCACAGGCAGTTCTAGACTGCCGAGGAGCTGCTCAGAAGTGCTCTGTACAGGCAAATAGAAAATACCGAAGGTTTTGCACAGATTTCAGGCAGTTTTTTTTTTTTTTGCTAACTTTTTGTCGTCTCAGACTCGTCTTAAGCGGCGCTGCTGGTACGTGGTCCCTTGCTCACAGCCTTCAGGCGGCTGCTTTGGGGCAGCGCTTGGCAGTGAAAACAGCGGGAATCGGAAACATTGAACAAGCCGCTGGGAGGGGGGTTAAATGTGAGATGATGCGAAATCGACATGCCCCTATTATGACCCCGAAGCGATGGATAGAACATTACGTTGTTGGCGGATGAAACGTACGGGTGGAGATGGGTATGAAAAGGGAAAGGGAGGGGGGCGCTGGCGGCAGGGCGTTTTTCTGTATCCGCCAGTGGTCCTCAGACTGTGCAAATCGACGAAGTCCAAAATCAATAACGCCACGCCAGGCCACCGTCAATAAACCTATCTAGTGATGCACTTCAATAATCATGCAAGGAAAATCTACGTAGGTCAAACTTAGTTCGGCCGCGAGGGCGCCAAAATATTGGTCGTTCCGCAACAAACAGTTACTGTAGAGGAATTTTATCTGATCCTATTATCATAACGCATGATTTCATTGCAGGTTTACGTCCTACCCCAGCCAAACCAAAGGGAGCGTAGACAACCCTTTCGCATAAAATATGAGCTCTCATCCTGCTAATCACGCCATTGAATAGAGGTGAGGTTGCTCATGGCTTGTTGTTTTGACTCTGGCAAAGTTTCCAAAAACCTTGCTGATTTCATAAAAGTATCATGTGCGTAGAATGACGAGTGCAAGGACGAACGTGACTTTATTTGTGCGGAAACCACTCGGGGATATCAACTACACAGAGATATTTAACTACCGCTTAATTGGCCTCCGGCTCGCAAGGAAAACTGGCGTTCCTCTGCCCTCGTCAGGCTCTGCCAAAGGAAGCTGGGCGTCGCGTGCCGGCACTGCAGGCGACCAGCTCGAGACCGAAGGCTGCCAGCGACAGCGAAAGGAAGATGGCCAGCAGCAGCAGGGAGGCCCGCAGGTCCCGCACCTCCATCGGCTGCACCTGCGCGGGGGGACGACGGAGGGAGTGATCCGAGGGCCCGTTTGTGAGTGCCCCGCTGATGTATTTTCAGAGCACGGAAAAAAGGCACCGACAGGCAAGGCGAGCATCCCTAGCTTGTGTGCCGGCGTCTTTTTTGCCGGGCACAGGAAGTGCAATTACGGTATACCAATTGCTTTACGCCGTCTCTTAATACTAACGTCAGATGACGCCGCCGCAAAGGCACGCGAATAAAATGAAATAAAAAAAAAGAAGGAGACTTTCGAGGCCTAAGAGCACCTCATGCACATTCTTTGTGCACTCCAGTATTGTCCGCAAAATCACTACAAGGAGTCTACTCTTATTCAGCTGTGATTGTAGATAATTCTATTTTCATTGATTGATCGGCTCCTTTGAGCGCCTGTTTATTTCAGTTGTCCAGTTAAGTGCCATAAAAAACCCTTCAGTTTGAAACTAAGTCCGAGGACTTTGCGTTTATTGTTCCACTAAAATTGTCGCTGTTATTGGTCCTGCTGTAGATTGCTATTCTCACCTCAACGTCGGGAAGCTGGGCCGTGCACCGCCCGAAATCGCCAATAGTGTCGTCCAACCACTTTGCTATCAAGCCGGCCTCGTTCAAAGCGCGGACCCTGCATAGAAAATTTTAACACGCAATTGTTTTATGCCGGGATCTCCAAAGGTCTGAATGACGTCATATCCATGACTGAAATGACATCGCCAGAAAAACTTCAATTCACGCGGCGGCGCCAGGATTCGAGCCGGGTTCTCCGTCGCAGCAACGGGACGTGCAGAACGCTTTATCAAGTGCGCCATGAGCCGTTTTTTTTCTTTATTGCCTTTTTTTGTTACAAACGAACATGCGTCAACGCCGGATTAAAAAATTGGCCGCGTATCTGCTTCTTTTGTTGCAAATGTCGTCAAAAGACGATAGTCTTTGGAGACATTTGCCAAGGAAATGCCCCCCTTTGATTTCCCGCTCACCTCTCATGCTGTTCCTGAACCGTCGCGCTCATCCCAAGGTAAACACACTAAAGGTTTGCTCAAGGCGATTTTAATTTACCGCGTTCCACTGCTACAGGCCGGGGTCCTCGATGCCAGCGCTGCAGCACGGTGGAGACGCGCGTGAATGGAGGAGGGCAACTACAAGTTTTATAGAACCGCGTGGCCGTGCTCCACCTGCGTTCCAAGCAGAACGTGGAACGGAATGTGGAACGTGGAACCTAGTGGAACGTCGAACCATTGCTGTTGCCGCGTGATTTTCCATATGCCGGCAGGAGGTAGCACGGGCAACAGCAGCAGGCGGCGGTTTTCTGCAGTAGATGTAGAATATAATTGCTATCGAAAAACCAAGTATCTATGAATTTTCTAATAAAGGAACACTGTAAATATCCCTGGTGTACTAATTTTCTGTCTTATATTTGCCTAATATCTTGTTCTTGTTCAACAAAGTTGACAAGTATGAATATATAAACCGGGCTTAGACGTTTACGTTTGGCTGTGAGTATACATATAAGACTATTGCGCAATGCCAGTTTTACCTTGGCCGGGTGGCTGAATCGACTCGCAGACAAACAGACAGACCAAAATATCTGGGTTTAAGTAGCCCAAGAAAGGCTATCGTCTTCAAAACTGTCTAATTAGTTAAACTTTTAAAATTCTTCCTGTTTAGTCTTTCTTTCGAGCCACGACCTTGCTAACATGGCTCAGTCGACAGAGGATATGAGGCCACGGGAGGGCGAACGGACGAATAGACAACGACGAGTTATGCAAGTGTTGCACTGCTCGCGTTTGAATGTACAGAAAATGCATCGTGCATTTGCTGTGTTTATCTGGTCATCTACATGGGAAAGGTGCAGTAGAGATAACCTTTTCGACGCGTCAAGGAGGGCGGTCTTGGGTTGTCGCACCTGTTTGTCCGCCAGTTGGTGAATAGGTTCCTTTTTCTTCGCGATACAAGCGATCCTTTTTTGCGAACAGTTTGCCAGGTGCGGCTGTCTCAAGCACTGCCGGAATTTGTCGTATCTAGTTTGCACATACAGGGTAGGATTTCAGGATATATTAAAGAAGTTGTCATGTCACTCAGGTTTCTGTCAACTCGTTTTTCGATGGAATATTTGAGTACAGTGTCACGTAGAAAATTATATAAAGATGTTTGCGGCAGTCTGTTCCCGATACCGCGATATAGAGAACTGTACAAAGAAGGCCCAGGGCAGGATGTACTGAAAAGAGTTAAGCGTATGGCTGTAAAACCGGGGGTGAAGTCCTTTTTTTCAAACTTCATTCGGAGACACTTACTGTGCAAACATGGTACTGACTGTACAATTTGTAAACAACCGGATAGCATAGACCACGTTTTTATACACTGCTGGATGGCGGTTCACTTTTGGGATGTTATGCAGCGAACTTTACACAAAGACTTCCCACTTACCCCGCATGGTATACGGTATTTACCTACAGAGAATAACGAAGGAGTCCCCTACGATTTAATAATGCTCCTGGGCCTTCACAGCTTATGGAGGTCGCGCACGGCGTGGCTCCATGGCGACGTGGATGCCCGACCGGCCCGGCAGTTTCTGCGGGAGAGTGTCACGCAGTTCGTTGAGGGGCTGAGAGTCCAGCAGCCAGTACCAGATTGGTTGGATTTTCTAGAGCCGTTAATTTCTCTGAAGTGATGATTAAATGACAAAGCCTAGCCGGAGGCACGGCTGGTATGTTAATGTCGGTGTGTGTTGTACCAAATGCAGTGTGGTTATTTTTGTGTTGTAAGTGTGTGTTGAAGACTGGTAATAAAGAAAAAAAAAGACGAACCACACCACGACTACGAGAGTGCGGCTGGGGCACCGACGGACTCCACGTCAACGGTGGTCTACCCACTGCTGAATTCAAGGGAACGCTAGGTCCTCTGTTCAACGAAGAAACAGGAGTTCGTGAGCGCACGACGATTACGAGGACTGCCCTGCTCTGGCCGTATGGACGACTTCGTCTCGAGTCTTCTAGTGGACAACGAGCAACGTCGCCAGCTCTCCAAATGAACGAATGTGCCAACGATATATCAGGCTGCTTAGGACGACAAACGGCAGAGGAACTTGCAAGCGGCGCTGTTTGTGAGAAGGATGCTGCGTGAAGAACGAGAAAGTTTTCTGAGACAACTGGCGCGAGAGTTAGCCGCACTTTAGTCACAGTGTTTGAACTACACGATATCCGGACACATGCAGCATGCACGGCGGCACGCACACGAACGAGACGACGTATGCGAAACTGTGATTGCCTGCTCACCGGATCTCTCCCTGGTAATGGCGAGATCACGAACACACGCCGCTCTGACAGCGGGCCAGTCGACGAGCTACATCGCCCGCGCGCAGGTCTTTCCAGCAACGAGCAACGAGGCGCGCAACGTACGCAGCTCGCACGAGCCAGAAAGCACCACGTGCCTGGCACCCGCTCTTCCTGTTCAGACGTACACGAGCGAAAGGATGAAAGCGCGGAACGCAACGGGGCCAGTACGTACATTTTCCGCACGTCCTTTCCTGGCCCCGGTCCGCGCAACCAACGACATCGCATCCGGATCGGTGGATAGGCCACGACGAGCGAGACGCACGGTGCACGGAACGCACAATACGTGGCGAATGACCGCACACCAATGTTAGGGGAGTTAGTCAGGAAAAACGATACGCACAGCGCACAAAACGCACTAGAAGTGACAAACGACATCCAACTTGGACCGCTGGAGCTGCTGACCACGGCGAACGAAATGCGAAGCTCACGGAACGCGACGAAGCCAGCGCACGCAGGAAACCGCTATTTGCGACATCCTCCGCTCCCGGTGCTGCTTTCCGGACTTGGCCAGCGAATGACACAACCGCAGAAATCAACCTTGCCACAAGCAACAAATAACCCAGCGCACGCGATTCAACCCTACTGGAACGTGCGAGCTCTTTTAAACCCACTGCTTCAACCCGAATCCAGCGAGCGAACAACATTGCACTCGTACAGGTAAGTCCTTCAACGAGCAACAACACGGCCAGCGCTTGCGGCACGTCCTAGCCGGAACGTACAAGGTCGCCGGCACCCGCTTCTCCAATCGAGACTCACACGACAAACCCGACAAACCGCAAACAAGCGGACTCGGGACGAACGGAACGCTTTCGAGCCTGCTTGTACGGGAGAGAGAGCGATTTTAGCATTCTCGAAACAACGGGCAAAGGAGGAGAGCTTGAGCGACGACACGAACACGGCAAGAACGCCAACGAATGAGCCCGATCCAGACGAAGGCATCGAACGCCCTACCCATGAAGTGACGCTTATGACGCCAAGGAATGTGGGCCGAACGGACGAGACGAACTACGCCCGCTTCCCCACCACAACGGTTGCAAGGTTTCACCACAGAACAGGGAGGATTTTAGAGAAGCAAAGGTCTAGCTTAGAGTTCCTGCATATGCTCCCTGTATATGCTCCCGTAGGGAGCATATACAGGAACTCTAGTCTAGCTTTGCCTGTAGTGCCAGAAAAAGCGTAATGGCGGCGTCGTGAACTACCGAGTACGCCCGCTTGATGGCGCTGTAAACACGGCTTTGTAAACATGGCGGATGCTTTTTGCATAGGCCGCTTGAGCTCCTTAATAACATGGCTGCCCTCGCACGGCGGCCGCTAGGAGCGGGCGCGCATCGAGGCACCCTAGCGGCCGCCGGCTCGCAGCTCCACGGCCGGACTCGACTCTCCTCCCTCGCGCGAAAAGAGCGTCGAGTTCGGCCGTGGCTGCTCCTGCTGGTTCCTGGCTGGCACGCTGGCCGCGTGTTTACTTGCGCCGCGCTAGTGATGTTACGCCAGGTGACCAGATGGCCTCGACTGGCACAGACCACAGTGAGAACAAATCGTTTATTGAAATCCGCAAGGTTACAGAGGCCAGGACATCATTTCATTTCGATCGCTGCAATTGTACGTCGCTTTCGTGACCACGTTTTTTTTTCCATAACAACTCGTTCACTTGCGCTAAGATTTCGAACGAAGGGCACAAATGAGGTATTGACGGCGACAACGGTTTCCTTTGCACCGTCTTTCTAGCGGAGTGCATAACACTCACCTTCTGTTGGAAGAATCAAATATTCTGGCCTCGACAGCTGTCTTCCGATGCGGAATTTCCCACATTTGGCACTCCCCAAGCACTCAATTGCCGTGTTTTGCCAGTCCTCTCAACAACTGATGGACGCAAAAGCACATAACAGCAATAACAGTCACGAAACCAGTGCTCCGCGCATTCACAGAACGGTGGGCCGTTGCAGCGGTTTCAATTTGAATTGGCGGCTTTGTGGTTGCGAATTCAGAAACGAGGTGGTGCACCAGTCGGCTGTTCGTAAAAAGTTGCGTACATTTTTGCTCAACGGATGTTTGATGCGGAACTTGTTATTAATATTTTTAAATAACACATTGTAAGCGAACTGTGTGGGCTCTTTGAGTCACGGAATGAATGTTTTGTATTCTATACCAAAAGTAACCTTTTGCTTGCGCCGTCTGGTGGGCTTGATGGTCGAAAAGTGCCCTGTAGGTTCGTCACGTGGGGCATCGATTTTTACGCCGCCTATAGGGAAACCAGGGAACGTCCAAGCTTGAGAGGCCTGGTTTCACTTTCGAAGCAACCACGGCGAAAGCGAGCACGGAGCCGCAACGATTTTGACTAGAGTTCCTGTATATGCTTCCTACGGGAGGGAGCATATACAGGAACTCTAATTTTGACCGATCCGCCACGCCACCTTACGACAACAACACGCCACCGCACGCTAAACGAAAAGACAACCGGCTCCCGCACCATACGCAACGCACACCTCAATGGAAGCAACGTCCTGTAGAAGTTGATGGCGTTGAGATTTCTCCAGAGCAAGTGACCAGAGCCCACGGATGGAAAACCGCTGGGGAAAAAATCAAGCAGAACAGCGCGACGGACCTAAGCCTAACGCGCAGAAAGAAAGGGATCCAAGATGGACAGGCCGCCGACCTCCACGGCGCCACGGGCGGCGTTCTACGTCAGAAAAGGACGCAGAAGAAGATAAACAAAGGGAAATTGCTAAAGGCCGCGCGGCTGCCGGAGCTGCCGCGCGACGACACAAAGGTCATTATGCGGCCGCGCGGAGGGCTTCGTGTGAGCCAAGTGTCGCGGGCACAAGTCAGCAGAGCAGTAACGGCGGCGGCTCAGATCGGCGCAATGGAAGCAAGAGAAGACGTGATTTGCTTGAACAACCAGCAAAATATAATCATCATAAGTACGCAATCGCGGGACAGGGCAGACAAGTACGTGGCCGTGGAGTGCATCGATGTTCGAGGCACGGCGCACGCGGTCAGCGCCTATGAGTCGGCCCCCCGAGGCACCGTCAAGGGTGTTATACGCGGCGTTCCCTTGGAGGACACGGCCGAAGAGATCCAAGACCTCATAGTGCATAAATACAATCCGACTGCACTTCAAGCCAATCGCATCGGCAAGGCGAAGACCGTCGTGATCGCGTTTGAGGGCCACAAGGTCCCGAATTACGTGAAGTACGGCAACGTCTTGATGGAATGCACGTTACATCGGAAACAAATCGATGTTTGCTATCAATGTGGAAGAGTGGGTCACCGAATGGATGTGTGCCCGAACCCGCAAGATCGTATCTGTCGGGGCTGCGGACTGAGCAACCCGGACGAAGAACACGGGTGCGATCCCAAGTGCGCACTATGTAGCGGCAAGCACATGACGGGCGACCGCCGATGTAAAGCAAAGTACAAGACGCCGTACGTGGTCAGACGCCGCCGTTGGGAACGCCAGCGCGCGGAGGAAGAGTCCGACGAAAGAGACCAAAAAGAGAGGTCATGCCAGGCGACCCCAACGGAGCTCCGCTTCGCGGAGCCGATCGAGGACTCCTGCCCGCGGAGGCGGCGGCAGACACCAAAGCCGCCGGCGCCGCCGCCGTCAGTCGCGCTCCTGCTCCTGCGGCCGCACACCATCAACCAGGCGCGGTGGAGCGGGAGGCGTCGCCGGCAACCGCCGCACCAGTTCGAGGTTCCGGGCCAGCTCCAGGGCGAGTTCCAGATCGGGCACCGGGCCGAGCACACGCCGAGGGATCCTGCTCGCCGAAAGGAAGGTGGGCTGGACAGATGGATCTCCCGTAGCTCGAGCGGAAGAATTTCCGCCGCTCGTCCCTAGCGCGGTAACTCCCCAGATCCCCCCTCCGTAACCCCAAACTTCTAACCAAGTAGCATCGGCTGCAAAGCCGAAGGACGAGAGTGCAGAACTCAGAAAAATCATAGAAAAACAGAACGCGCAGATTAAGTCGCTGATGGATAAGATCGTGAAATTGGCCAGCGAACATACAGCGACCAGAGTGGTTGCTCAGCAAACAGAGAGCGTAGCAGCCGCGGACCCCACTGAGAAGCAGAGAAAGATGCCGCGGAGGGAGACGCCGCTAGCCCGCATAGTGCGGGAAGGGGTGTCGAAGACCGCACAGGAAGCATCGGGTATCCAAGAAGCGATGGACGCCGAGACGACCCCAGCCAGCGAGGCCGGCAAAGCCGCAGCCCCAGCTCCGGAGGTACAGAACCCAAGTTGGTGCAAGGTGATCGAGGAGAAGCTCGAAGCGATCCTCGCAGCAGTCAACCGAGTGAGCGTCAGCGTAGACAACCTCGAAGTAAAGGTTGAAACACTATCCGTAAAGCACGAACGACTGGCGGCGCGCGTGAACGCCATGGCCACCAACAACAGAGCGCAGGGAAGGCTCGCCGCACTTCGCAAGAAGCGAAACAAAAGACTCAAAGCATCGGTCGCGAACAGACGTGGCCGCCTAGAAACGGCCGAAGAAGATGAAGAGAACAAATAAAGGAAATAATAATCGGGGGGGAGACACCACGATAGTGTACCAATGGAACTGCAGAGGAATTCGCAAGAAAGACAGCGAACTATTACTTCACATTGAAAACCTAGACCAGAAACCAGACGTGATTGCGTTGCAAGAAACGCACGCCAGACCGCGCCTGCCGCGGTACGTGACCTACACGGACCCGACGGAGCGCTGCACGGCGGTGCTTGTACGAAACAACGTGGCCACAACACAGCATGTAACTGCCCAGAGCGGCTGCGAGCACACGCTGGTGGAGGTACATTCGAGAACGATTGGCAATGCCGGAAACATGGTTATTATGAGCGCGTACTGCAGACCCTCGCAAAAACAGTACGATTTCGATAAGATGGTGCGAGAAGCGAAAAAGAGTGCCGGGAACAGGACGCTCCTGATACTCGGCGACTTTAACGCTCCTCATCCGAAATGGGGCTACAAGCATCAAACGAAGAGAGGGACAAAATTAGCGCAAGTAATGGAAGACCAAGTCATGGTACTCCTGAACGAGCTGGGGACGGTCACCCGGAGAGGCAACAGCGCCTGCCGAGACACCACGACGGACCTATCGTGGCTCTGGGGAACGGCACCGGTTGCCTGGCAGTGCGAGGACCAAGACTTCGGGTCCGACCACTACCTTATCTACATTCAAATTCAAGGACCGAGTTACCGGGCAACGCTGGGCAAGGCCAGGGTAACGGACTGGGACCGGATGCGAAAGCACACCGAAGAGAAATCAAATGAGGAAGAAGACTCGGACACCGAAGAAGGCCGAGACGAAAGAAGCAACCAAAGGTACGCCGAGTGGGCCTGCGAGCAAAAGACAACGCTCGACATGTTCACTAAGGAAATTGTGACGACTGCGAAAACACCCTTTGTGGACGCCCGCCTCGCGCACATGTGGGCGGTGCGCCACTCCCTCACGCGTAGTTGGAAACGGCAGCGTCACAATAAGAAGTTAGAAGAATAGCGAGATTGAATAAGGAAATAGCCGAGTACGCGAGCAAGCTATGCCATGAAAACTGGCTCAGCGTGTGTGATGGCCTGCAGGGCAAGCTGTCGGCGCGGAAGACGTGGTGCCTCCCGAGACATCTCATCGACCCGCTGAGCAGCAAGACGGCCGGCAATCGCAATTTGATCAAGACACTGAACGCCTACAACGGGGACGGACAGCGCCTGCTGAACGACCTGGAACGGACGTACTTCAAAACAGAGAAAGGCCAGTATCCGATCCCTGACGAGTATGCGGGGCCGGAGAACCCGGCCCTCGACGAACCTTTCACCACGGCTGAGCTTTGGTCCGCAATAGACGAAGGTAACAAGAGGAGTGCCCCCGGTACGGACACGATTACCTACAAATTGCTCGGTAACATGAGCAATGCGGCGGCAAGAGAACTGCTGGGTCACATCAACAAGGCCTGGGAGAAGTCGCGGCTACCGCCCGAATGGAAAACGGCCGGAGTCAGGTTCATACCGAAGCCCGGCAAACCGCTCAAGATCGAAAACATGCGTCCGATATCGCTGACCTCCTGCGTGGGGAAGGTGGTCGAGCGCATGGTATTCAAGAGGCTGCAAGCTCATCTAGATAAGACGGGACAGATGCCGGCCACGATGTACGGCTTCAGACAACATCTAAGCACGCAAGACGTGATGATCCAGCTCAGTGAACTGGTGGTGAAGGAAGCAACGAAGACAGCACCGCGAGCGATACTGGCCCTAGATCTGAAAGGGGCGTTCGATAACGTGTAGCACGCGGCCGTGCTGGAAAGTCTAGGAAGGACGGGATGCGGCCGGCGTACGTTCGGCTACATCAAAGACTTCCTGACCAAAAGAACGGCAATGATCAGGATTGGCAAGGAGAAGTCAGAACCCGTGGAGCTCGGGGACAGGGGAACCCCTCAGGGGTCTGTCCTGTCGCCTCTGCTGTTCAACCTGGCACTCCTTCCCCTGCCCTCGTTACTCGAGCGAATAGACGGTGTGAGCCACGCATTATACGCCGATGACATCACGGTGTGGACCAACCGCGCGGGCTCTGACGCCTGGATAGAAGGAGTGCTGCAGAGAGCGGCGGAGACTGTCCACGGTTACGCCAAGTCCTGCGGCCTGAGCTGCGCCCCGCAGAAGTCAGAACTGCTCATCGTCCAACCGGGCAGGCCAAAGAATCAAGCACCCCCGAACGTAACCGTAACCATCGACGGCACGCAAATCGTACCGACTGAACAGATTCGGATCCTGGGCCGGTTACTCAGGGGAGACGGAAAAGCCTCGGCCGCCGTCACCAAGATCAAGCACTCGACTGAACAGATTGCAAGCATGATACGTAGAGTTGCGAACCGCAACCGCGGTCTGAAAGAAGAAGACGCACTGCAGCTAGTGCAGGCGTTCGTCGTGTCCCGCGTAACCTACTCCGCCCCGTACCTCCGGCTAACGAAGGCGGACAGGGAAGCGCTGGACACGGCGATGCGTAAAGCCACCAAGATAGCCATGGGTCTACCAATGTACTCGTCAACGAAAAGATTGATGGAAATGGGCACCCTCAACACCACGGACGAACTCATCGAAGCACACTTGTCCAACCAGAGAGTTCGTCTGAGCAGGACAGAACACGGAAGAGCCGTCCTACACAAGATAGGATGGCAGGTTGAACCACAGACGGAAGAGGCACCACTCCCTCAGGGATGGCGTGACTCCATCACAACCAAACCGTTACCGCGCAACATGACAGTGGAACGGCACGAAGGCAGGCAGACGGCGCGGGCCAAAGCCCTGGCCCGGGAGCTGGAGGAGGACCCCCAGGTCCGGTACGTGGACGCCTCACTCCCAAAACACGGAACAAAGGCCGTGGTGGCCGTAACGGACATCGACGAGCTGAAGACCTGCGCGTCGGTGAAGACTACGGACCCGACCGTGGCAGAAGAGGTAGCCATAGCGCTGGCCCTAGCCATGCCGGAGGTCAGCACGGTGGTTACCGACTCCAAGAAAGCGTACGCAAGCTATCGGAAGGGGATCGTCTCCTCTGCGGCAGCAACTATACTCGAGAGACATCCCACAACACCGGGACGAGTCACCGAGCTCGTGTGGGTCCCGGCTCACTCGCTCGTGGAAGGCAACGTCACCGCCGACCACTATGCCCGAGAACTAGCCATCCGGGCCGAGGAAGAGCAACCACACCCCGTCACGAGTTATAAGGAGATCGTCCGCCTATACAAAGAAAGTAGAACGAGGCTTCCGAAGCCACACAAGCAACTAAGCAGACGGCAGCAGACGATATTGCGCCGCTTACAGGCAGGGTCGCTCGCACATCCGGCGCCTCTGCACAAAATGTACCCTGCAGAACACGACAACACATGTCCGTTCTGCCGGGGAGACGGCACTCTCGCGCACATTATTGGGGAGTGCAAAAAACTCAAGACACCCCCCTACACCCTTCCTCCCTCCCCCAATTCCAACCCGCTCGAGCGATGGGAGACCTTACTGTCCAGCCTGGCCATTCAGCAACAGCTGGTGGCTCGAGGAGAAGAGTTGCTGGACACATATGGGTCCCGCGAATAGGGAACCACCCCATCTGGTGCCTGCGCGCACCATTCTTTATTTGAAGCTCCGTTAAAGTTGTTCACTCACTCACTCACTCACTCCTCAACGCGCCGAACTATGCCATCCCTGCACGCCGCAGCTCGCCAGCGGACAGAACGGCCGTCTACGCTCCCAAATGCATCAAGCACGCTACGAGCTACAAGAACACGATCGCCGACGGAAGCGACGCGACTAACGCAACGCCGTAAACGCTGTCAAGTTCAGGTCCGACGAGGAAAATACAACGGCACACACATTAAAAAATTCCCCGCATTTCCCCGAGGGGAAGAATGTGAAAGTGCGAATGCATGAGTTGAATTTGCGCGGTTCGGTAATGTTCGCGAAAGAGAGATCACACACACACACACAACTACAAAGAAAGAAAGATGCATTTATTCACAGACACCTGGTCCGGTAAGTGTCGTTGTACTTGATTGCTAGAGCGGATCTCAGCTTTGAAATTTCGTGTCAGTACTCCTTTAAGCGGGTGCATTAGCCCTTCTCACGCCCGATTCCTGGCCAATCCCCCACGTGGGTGTGTGCCATGCACAGACACCTATTTGTGTTGTCGTTGTACTTGATTGCTAGAGCGGATCTCAGCTTTGAAATTTCGTGTCAGTACTCCCTTAAGCGGGTGCATTAGCCCTTCTCACCCCGTTGCCAAGGAAGACGAGGAGATTCCTGGCCAATCCCCCACGTGGGTATGTGCCATGTCAGCGGCCAGGCAGCGCGCGCCCATCTCCCCCCGTTGCCAAGGAAGACGAGGAGCGCGCGCACCCGCTGCTGTTGCTATGCGGACGGCGGCGGAATGCGGACGGCGGCGGACGCTTCAGGCTCGCTTAAGAAGTGCATTCGCACTTGAAACAAATGCCAGCATCCAGCAACTTCGGATAACGAGACAGTGATCTGTATACGAACGGACGTCAATCTACGCGGACACTTAATTGTGCCTGGGGGTATTTGTCACGGAATTGCGAGGTAATTTAGTGGCCGATGTCTCGGACGGGAGGAGCGACAAACAACTCCCCCTGGATACGAATAGAGGATGTGGTTCGGACCTGCTAACCGGCGATAGGTCCACGCCTGATTGGCCGCTGGCGTGAGGCAGGAGACGGGGCACGGGATAACAGTCTCAAAACAAGGCAGATTTACTTTATCCACATACACAGGAATTCTAGAACAGACAGACAGAAGGTTTGACAACTTAATAACACCCTGCAGTTGACACCCCGTCGGGGTCAGAGCTGCCAAAAGACCGACATTGAGCACATTGATGAGAATGAATGAAACGGTACTCGTCGTTACGAGCCCAAGAAGGAGGCAACAGTAAATGAAGGGGATAGTAGAGTGTACAATAGGCGGGGTTGGAGGCTTCCCCCAACTGCTAACAAAGGCCCGCGAAGAACACATACAGCGTGGTGCACTGAAGGAGGCGGATAGGAAGCCCGTGCAGTCCACTTAGAGAAATACAGAGAAGACGAGCAGAAAGAGTCCGAAGAAGGGTGGAGAAAGGGAGAACATCTTTGCTGCGGTCCGGCTGACGGTCTCGCCGGGGTGACAGAGGCTGTCGGTCGTCTGTGGTGGGGCGCCGCTCATCAGCGACGCAATTTGGGCGAACTTCGGCCGCGCACTTTCACCTCCTCGAGGCGATCTTCGGGGGCCCGGAGTTCACCGCCGTCGTCGCTCGGCCTCCCCAGCACAGCCCTCAAGGCCGACGCCGCGTCCCGGCCGTCCGTCCGGCCAACGCCAGTTCTCAGCCCATTCTCCCCGTAAACCCCGCGCTGCACCACGCACACAGTCCACCGGGCCGCGCGTCTTCCGAGAATTCGCGGGGCCTTCCGTAGGCCGGGGCACTCTCGCCCACTCTCTCCCCGAAACACATGGCCAGCCGACCCGGGTGCGACAATGGCGGCGAAAACATTCCTTCGCTACGCGGTACCCTTCCTCTCGGCCCAAAAATGGCGAGCGGCAAGAAAACCCGTCAAGGAGGGACATGAATTTCGCGACAATATTGAGTATTGAGCTGCGTATTTGTGAGTAGGCTCATGAATAGAGATTGAGCACTCATGAGTACAGATTGAGTACTCATGAGTATTGTGAGTAGTACTCATGAATACAGATTGCGCACTCATGAGTACAGATTGAGTACTCGTGAGTACTGATTGAGTACTCATGATTACAGATGGAGTACTCATGAGTACAGATTGAGTATGAATACCCGTGAGGACAAATGAGTTTGAGTACAAGTGAGTACGATTTCAAACATAGGCGTGCGCAGACTTCTCGATTAGGGGGGACAAAGTCTTACCGCTGCGCCCCCCCCCCCCCCCCCCCCCCCTACAGCAACTCCCGACCTCTTCCCACTGAAGGCCTAGCGGTCCGAACGCACACTCTAAGAAAAAAGGGTGTGGTAGTTTCTCCATTAAGGGTGAAACAGGAATGTATCATATATTGCTCCCTAAGAGGTAGAAAGATTCTCCCTTTAAGAGGGAGGAGCGCGTTTCTACCCCTAGGAGTGGATGAAGATTTCCCCCTTTCGTGAGCTAATTGAGGAGCGTTCCTCCCCTGGCAGCGTCACCCAAGCAAGGCTTGTCATGCGATAAAGGCCTAGCGAGCTGATCGGTTTGAGGATCGAGGAAGTACAAATAAGTAGGTTACTGTGGCTGTGTACGCTTAAAATGCGCTAAAATAACGAAGAAATTACCTACCGAGAAACAGAACTGCGGTTAGCGAGCGATATCGCCAATCGTATATGCGCGACTTGCATTCGTCACGCTGCGCGCCCCGTCTACGCGTTCAGAGCGAACGCGCCGCCGTAAACACAGTAGAAGTCATACCGATTGCTTTCAAAATGCCGCCTTTATTTCCGAAAGGCTCGTTACCCCGCCGTTCGCCTCACACGAGATCACAAGCATCCAATGCGGCCGTTTGAGAACAACCAGTTGTTGTTAGTCGTCTTACCTTGCTACAACCGATGCATCAAAACGCGGATCGTCTGCAATCGTAAATCTCAGCGCAAAGCAATGCAGGCAGCACGAAAAACGTATCCGTCGCTGTCGCATCCGTCCGGGAGAGAAGATGACAATGCTCGCCCTCTAGCGTGCTCGAAGTAAAGCGATCGTAAACGTTTTAAAATGACCATTTTTCTTCCTCCATGAAAATGACCGATAGATGACGCAAAAAAAAAAGTAGGGGTGGGGAGGGGCAGCTACTACCATCAGTGGGTACTTACATCAAGGCGTTTCCTTGGTTTCCTTTATGGATAACGTATTTATTATAGCCAACATCACGGAGGCCGCATGTGGGCGGGCACATATTTGGAAGAAACATAGCACAACACAGCGGCATACACTTACAATACGTACAATACACGCAACACACAACATCGCAAGCATAATACACGTATACACACCACAACATATAGTACACTTCACATGTCCGTATGATCACAAGCCACAACTAAACATTGAAACGGCGACAAAGTATTTATAACCCTGATCGCAGAGAATGCAGGTAGGCACAGTGAGATCGTTGCTTGTTTCGACAACCCCCGGCAGTGCGTAAGCCTAGGTGGGTTTTGTTATTTCATCAAATGTAACCCGTGCAATTGCAAACTTTTATTAATTTGAGGTTTTGTAAGAAGCAGTAAAATAGCTCAAAGAAAAAAAAAAAAAAAACGTTTCACGAAACAGTGCGGCAGGTATGTTTGTGTAATGACACTCATTGCCTCGCCTTCGCTCTTTTTGCGTAGAGCGTAGAGATGCGCCGCTCAGGAGTGATCCGGTTCTTTTGAGCCGCTCTTTTTGAAGAATGAGTGAGCCGTGGCTCAGTAAAAGTGAGCGGCGGTTCTTTTGGAGAGAGGGAGACACTTCTCGCCCCCTCAGTGATCCGTGTCGAACGGGGCGAGCTACAGCACTGCAAACCATGGAGAAAGAGCCAACGGAGCCCAAAAGCCGGGTCAACGCTCTCTGCGCCAGCTATTGCCGGTGCCAGAAAGCAACTCCACTACCGGGCCAGCTGGGGATAATTTTCCAAATTTCTCCAGCGCCCCCTGTCATGGGAGCAGAAAAATTCAAGCCAGGAGAACCGGATGCAGTTTTGACCCTTTCATCGGTTCTTCCGGCTCTGCCGCTCAGTTCACTCCGTTCATGGCTCAGTTACTGAGCCGAAGAACCGAAGACCCGGGTCAAATGAGCCGTTCCTCTGCGCCATCTATTATCGGCGCGGGAAAGCAACTGTACTGCCAGGGCAGCTGGGGCTAATTTTTCAAATTCCTCCAGCGCGGCCCCTGTCGTGGGAGCAGACAATTCGAGCCAGGAGAACCGGATGCAGTTTTGACCCGTTCATCGGCTCTTCCGGCTCTTTCGCTCAGTTACTGAACCGAAGAACCGAAGAACGGCTCCCGCTCTTTTCGAGAGCCGCTCTTCGCGAAGCGGATCTTCTGAGGCGCCATTTGGGAACCGCGGTGGCGGTGGCGGTGAATGAGAGATCGGGAGGCTGCAATGGCAGCAGTGAACGAACTGCGTCTGTATTTTCAAAGTAATAGGAAAATAAACTCATGTGACCATATAATTCACTAGAATCACTACAGTTGCATTTGTGCGTGCAGCTGTTGTCCGAGTCAGGAACGAGCCCCATCTTCTCAACCGCTCAGTTCCGCGGCGATTCTCGGCTCCCGGCGGTTCTTTGGCAGAGCGGCACTCCTAAGAACCGACGTTCAGCGGCTGCTCGCTCGATTAGAGAATCGTGCTGAGCATGTCTCTGAAGGAGTCGTGTCGGCACGTTCCGGTAGAGTTATTAGAGGCGTATCGGCCGACCCAGCTGGGTCTTGTGTGCAACTTTCGCGTCATCTATTATCGCTGCCAGAAAGCGGACCCGTCTCGTTTCGAATAAACTGAACAAAGTGTTGTTCACCACCATAATATTAAAATTAGTTTCTTGTGTCATGTTTTCCAGAATCATTTTTTTTCTGGCGTCACAGCTCACTAGTAGAGATCATATTTGTGAGGTTATAAAGTTGACAAAAAGTTGCATTTTCTTCTTTATATATCGACCGAGAGTTATTCTGATATACCACTGACACATAAAAATTTTTGTAATGATGGTGAGGCCAATTCTTTTGAGCACAAATACAGCGGATGTTACAAAATAAATGACTCAATAACAATTGAGTAATAACTTAGATTATGCATGCTTAACACAGGTTACAAACCTAAATGAACCGCTGAACCGTTCAAATGAACCGGTTCACTTCAGTGAACTGAGCCGTTCTGAGCCGCTCACTGAAGTGAGCCGTTTTGCCCATCTCTAGTAGAGCGCACCACTCGTCTGGCAACCATTCAGCAGAGTCTGCTGGCGACGGCAGACTCTGGAGCGGCCTTTCTTCGGAACAAGAGGGCATCGCGGTGAGAGTTTAGCTCCATTTTCTGTTGGCGCTTATTCAGCCCTTCAATCAAGCCGACCCTCAGCAGCTATGGAAGGTGTGGACATAAAGCTAAAGCGCTATAACATAAAATAAAAGCCCACCCCGTACCACATACGTATCACGGGTGACGCCAATTAAAAATAAACAAACTGGACCGAGGTCAACTAGAGTTTTGACAAGAAGGAAATACCCACCGAAGTGGAAAATAAAAGGGAAAAATTCTACACAGCGACACCACAGCCAGGAGAGCGGGCCCGGGGAGACTCCCCTGATCTCCCCTGGGACGGTAGCAGGAAAGGTTGGGATAAGGAATGTGGATGGTGGTGATAAGGAATGGGTTATGGGAAAGAGGGTGGGAATGGGGACAGCGACGTTTTTGTCCTAATCCTCAGATGTCTGACTCCTAAAATAGGCCTGAAAACTCAGGATGGGCGTCAGACGGTGCCAATTGGAATTCAGCGGACCCCACTATAGGTTCCAAACCTCTGAGCTCCGACATCGAAGAACAGGGAGAACCTGCGACGGAGTGACGACACCTAGACTCTGGACCCCTTTCACAACCAGCCCCCCAGCTAGCACCCACCAGGTCTCCCGAGAACTCAAGAGACCCTGCCCAGCCTACATAGGTACTAATCCCCCTCGTCTCAACGGTTTCGGATACTGGTAAAGCTAACTGTCCGACAGACGGGGTAAACTGTACCCTGTACGCATCCGTCGATCCCTATGTGCACCTGAATCACCTATCTCCATAGGAAGGCCTATGTGACTTATAGGGTTTCGGTGGACCTCTTATGTGCTCCTATGCCAACCACTCACCCACCAGGGAACCGGCTGCAGGAAAGGATATCCGAATTGGAGGAGCAGGTGCGGCGGGCGGACTCTGAGCAGACCCTAGTAGCCCAGCTGGTCTGCAGGGTGGAGGTGTTGGAGAACAAGCTTGCGGCACGGGTGAGCAATGAGGAGGAGGAGGAGTCATGGAAGCAGCAGGAGTTCGAACCTGGTGTGGGAAGCCAAGTGAAGCAGAAGCAGGAGAGTGAACCTGGCGTGGGAAGCCGAGAGGAGATGAGCAGTGGCATGGCCAACCAGATGCCAAGCCAGGGGGGAGGTGAGCCACATGAGCCTCCACAGGAGCCGATTGAACGGGCGAAACAGGCGACGCTGGCAGATGGAAAGGGAAATGACGGGACAGGAAACACGGAGGAAACCCAGGAGGTACAAGGAGTTGCTTCACCAGGACGGAAGGATCGGGATGAGCGGACGAACACAGGTTCGAAACCCCCGACATACGAGAAAGCCAAGGACTCGAGAAAGGAGTCAGGGAATGGAGAGCGGGCAGTTCCCCCATCCCAAGGCTGCCAAGTACCGCGGGTGAGACCTCCATTCACGGTCTCTAGAGAAGTCATCGTGGCGGGGGATGGCAACGTGGGGCCGGTTTGCCAAAGAGCTGGTCCAAAAGCTTGGAGACGACGGCAGTGTGGAGTATGTGGCAGTGTGGAGGGGTGCGACGGTAGACCGGGTACATAAGTTCATTGACGACTACGAGAAGCAAGCCAGAGAGGTGCCCCGCATATTCGTGCTACATTTCGGCCTAAAAGAGGTCCTGAAGGGGGAGGCGGACAGGTTCGGAGCAGAACTTGAAAAGGCGTGGGCGGACAAGGGCTCGAATCTGGTCGTGTGCTCGATCCCTGAGATTACGGGACGAGGGCGGACCCCACAGGCGGACGTGGTTCTAGCGAACGAACGTCTGCAGGCAATATGTACAAAAATGGGAGCACGGTTCTTGGACCTGGCAAAAGTACTGGGCCCAGGGAGCTTCGCAGCAGCTGATGGGCAGTACACTGATGACGGTGTGCGCCACGTGGCAGGAGCTATAGCGAAAGCAGCGACCCCTTTTTTAGGAAGGAGCGACCAATCAGGGACGCCACGAGGGTCAAACAAGGGAGGAGCCAAAAAGGAGCCCAGCCTGGAGGCTCTCTGGGAGGCGGTAGAGCTGCTTGTGCGGAGGCACCGCAAGGGACGTTCCCAAAGAAAGACAGGAAGAGCGGGTGCCCAAGAAGCCGTCGTCTCAGGGGGAGCAGGAGGCGCAGGGGCAGCGTGAAGCTGGCATTCCTTAACATACAGGGAGGCCGCACCCATCGCAAGTGGGAAGAAATCTTCCAGGCGATGGCCAAAGAGCGACTCACCCTGTATGCTGTGGCGGAGACCCACCTCCGAGGGGACGAAACCCCCCCAGGTCACCAAGGAGTGTGCTGGGAGGGATGCAACAGAAGGGAAGGAGAAAGGAAAGGGGGAGGCGTCGGCGCTCTCTGCCTACCCGCCCAAGGGTGGACAAGGGCAAGACAGGGCTGTAAGGAGCATCTGTGGATGACCGGCAGAGTGGCGGGGCGACCAACAGCAGTGGGGGTAGTATACATGTGGACTGGTAGAGCCGCCAACATTAGGAACCAGGAGCTGTGGGCGTGTCTGCAGGATGATATCCAAGATCTTCAAGCGGACAGACAGATTCTGTTATTGGGGGACTTTAATGCCCATCTGGACGGAGCACAAGTCAGCAGTGGGATGCGCCAGGATTACAATGGCTCCCAGCTGCTGGAGACAGCAGAGAGGTTCGGCCTGGTCATCGGAAACCTGCAGCAGAAGTGTGAGGGAGGAACTACATGGTCGTCAGGAGACCGGCGATCCTGCATTGACTACGCCCTCATGTCGCCAGGCCTATATGATCGCCTAGGGAGAATGACCATTGACGAAGAGGGAGTTCACAGTGTGGGCAGTGACCACAATAGGTTGCTGTTGGAGTTTGGAGCGCAACTGACGCAAGAGAGACGGAATACCTGCGCGCCGAACACAAGGTTGCTCACCGAGGAGGGGGTGGACATATTAGGAACTCAACTGGAAGAGAGACCGGCGTCAAGCTATCCGGAACAGGTGGAGCGGGTTGGCATAGAGCTGGACAGGAAGAGGCGAAAATGGGGGAAAGGACGGGGCCACAAACTCAAGCGCTGGTGGGACTCAGAGGTACGACAAGCGGTCGGAGCAAGAAGACAGGCTTGCCGCGCACATCGTCAGGCGGTAATACGCAGAAAACCGGTGCAAGTGAGAATGGAGCGTTGGGCAAACTATCTGGAGTTGAAAAGGAGGGCGGCGAGCTTGATCCAGGACAAAGTCTGGCAGGTTGACCGGCAGTTCCTGGAGGAATTGAAGAGAAGTGGAAGGGATGCTCCAAGAAAGTTCTGGAGACATATCCGGCGCTCCCAGAAACATGTTCCACCCCAGGAGCCGCTATGCCATCCAGTCCTGAAGTATCCCATGTCGGATGAAGAAGGTGTGCGGTTTGTGGCGGACTGTGTTGAGGAGGGCTTTAGAAGTCGGTACGCGGAAGGCCGCACACCGACGCTGTGCATGGAGGCGGAAGGCGAGGCCGTTGCAACGGACCTAGAGGAGTGGCTAGGCCCTGTGGGTGAGTTGGAGATGAGGCGGGTAATTGCCAAGATGCAAGCAGGTACGGCGCCTGGATTGGATGGTTTTCCGGCAGCTCTATTGAAAAAACTGGGCCCAAAGCAGAGCCTAGAGTTGAGGGAGATGCTAAGTGTCATGCTGGAGACGGGGGAGATCCCTACGGAGTGGAGATGTGGCCGCATGCTGTTCCTGTACAAGGGGTAGGGCCAGAGGAGCAGCTTTGCGGCCTACAGACCAATCACCGTAACGTCCATCTTGTACAGGCCACTCGCCCAGGTCCTCAGGCGGCGGATTTAGGCTTGGGCAGAACGGACTGGAGTTCTGGGCGAACTCCAGAATGGGTTTCGACAGGGGCGGCTTGGAGGACAACGTGTTTGTCCTCACGCAGTGCGTGGAAGTCGCATGCTCGCAGGGGCGAGAGCTATGGGCAGCATTCTTAGACGTGGAAAAAGCCTACGACTCGGTGGAGCATGTTGTGCTTTTGAACACGTTGCGAGATATGGGCCTCCCGGAGTTGATGATCCAACGAGTACAAAGCCTGTATTCCGGCACCGAGGTGGTCGTGGAGTGGCAAGGCCGAAGCTCGCAGCCGGTGCCGATAGGGCGTGGACTACGTCAAGGCTGCCCACTGTCGCCGTTGCTCTTTATGCTACTCCTGTGCCATCTAAAGGGAGACTTACAGGACAGCGGCAGAGGGTTTGACCTCTCGTACATGGAAGGTGGCGAAGTGGTGCACCAGCTACTACCCGGTCTGCTGTATGCGGACGACATTCTGCTTACAGCGAACTCAAGAGCAGAACTTCAGGAGCTGCTGGATATCTGCTCGGGGCATGCGGATCGGCTGGGTCTGAGGTTCAGCCCCCGAAAATGCGCGATGTTGCAGTGGGGGCGCTCAGGTGAAGGATTGGATCATGGACCCTTGAGGCTGCAAGGAGAACTGATTCAGGTTGCGCCCTCATACCGTTACCTGGGGGTGGTGGTGTCGACAAAGCCAGACTACCTGCGGCAGCATGAGCAACGAACGAAGGAAAAGGCAGTCTTGGGCCAGAATGTGCTCAAAGCGAAAGCCTTATGGTCCTTCAACAGGCTGGAGGTGTTACGGGGCTTGTGGAAAGCGGTGTCAGTGCCAGCCCTTACGTTTGCGAACAGTGTCCTGTGTCCCTCGGCTGCTACAAGGGAGTTTCTGGAGCGCCGCCAACGTGAAGTCGGCAGAATGGCTCTAGGGTGTCACACGACACCGAACGAAGCAGTGCAGGGTGATGTTGGATGGGCGTCCTTCGAAACCAGGGAAGCCATCGCTAAGCTATGCTTCGAAATGCGAGTCTGGTCGCTGGGTAGGGAGAGGTGGGTACATAGGGTGCGTAGGTATCTCCTCTTTACTGGGCGGACAACTCGCTGGACAAGGCGCCTGGGAAAGCTATCGTCGAAGTACGAGGTGCCGTTGCCTAGTTTGAGCAGGCTGAAGGAGACCAGTGTGAGTGGGAAGGCAGTACGGGAGCGAGTCAAGGTGGTGGAGACCCAGAACTGGCGGGAAAAAGCAGCCAACAAACCGGCAATGCAAGTGTATATTGCCCACAAACAGTCCATTCGCCAGGAGCGTCTGTATGACAATGCCGTGGGGAGCGGCCTGCTGTTTGAAACGCGCGCAGGGGTGCTGAGAACCAGGAAATGGCAAGTGCGGTGTGGACTGTCAACTAGCGCTGGCTGCACTTTTTGTGGTGCTGAAGAGGAGAGTGGGGAACATGTAGTGTTGGCGTGCCCACAACTTCAACCGGCCCAACCTAGTGGGCTGACTCTTGCGCAAGCGCTGGGCTTTTGGCCCGTCCTGCCACCAGGCGGCGCTGCAGTGGCTAGTGAGGTGAACCGTGCGGGCTCCGGTGGGGCTGTGCAGGTGACGGAAGTGATCGAGCGAACTAAGCGGCGATTGGAGTGCTGGAGGCAGCGATCACTGGAGTGCATGAGTGCAGCAAGGACCGACTTAGGTGAAGTGTTAGATGAAAAACTATGTGGCTAGGACACTCACAGCTTGTCTAGTGAGGTAGTTCGCCCGTTTCAAAGGGAAAAGCCTTAAATCCGTATACGTATCCGTATGTTACCGAATGGGGGCCTTTTGTTGTTGGTAACTGATGCGTCAATATGCTGCGGTCCGTGCTCGTTGACGAAAAAAGGCGCAGTTTGCTATCATCGCTGGCCTCTTTTACCCTTGGGCGTCAGTATAAAACGTCCACAAATGCAGTGGTAAGTTGAACAGGGCGCAGGCGAGTCGCCCACAGCAAGCATGCAGCGGTGCCCACAGAATGTGCTTCAAACACACGGCTGGCGAGCCGTGCGTTAGCATGGCGGGCACATGGTAATAATAAAAAGAAAGGCAGCGAGAAAACAAGCAAGCAGCACACCGCAGGGAGGGTGTTGCTCGTATTCGTCGTATGCGCCCTATCGACGAAAGCCACAGTGCAACGATGAACGGCTTCGTTTTCGGCGTCGGCGCCGACAGCAGGTTGCAGACGACAGGGGAGAATATTTCCTCCCCCGCTTCGGTGTTTCGTAGAGGCCGTACAGAGGGCGCTACGTGTAATTAGATAAAGGGAGAATCTCGCTGGTCCGGGGAAGAAAAGCCTCGATTTCCTCCCTTTTTCTACCCTTTTTTCTTAGAGTGCAGTGCAAAGGGGGATGGTTATAAAATTTTTATTTCAATGCGATGGAATTGCAACACATACAAAATATTTCTGAGCAGAAATTTTTACTTTAATGAGTTACATTGGCAAAATATGGGCCAATTTGGCGCCCCCTTCAGATGATTAGGGGGGGCGGCCGCCCCCCTGCCCCCCCCCCTCCCCCCCCCCCTGTGCGCACGCCTATGATTTCAAATGAGTATGGGATGAGTATGAGTGATTTTGAGAACAGACGAGCTTTTTGAGTCTGAGTTTGCTTGAGTACAGCGTTAATGAAAAAAATTGTGATTGAGTTTGAATGAGTTTTTTTCGGTTCTGCCGACCTATGGCGCCGCTCCTCGCCACTCCTCCTCGCCGCTGCCGCTAGCGCGGCGGCCCGGCGGCAGCTCCTCAATGCGAGACGGGTGGCTTTCCCGCACCACCTGGAACTCAAGATGGCGGATGGACGCGCAACTCTGCTCCCCTAGGGGAGCTATGTACAGGAACTCGAGCCGTCACCGATGCGAGGCGCCAGCACCGAAAGTAGCGGCCGTAAATGAAAACTCCCCTGTCACGCGCCCGCCCATTGCCGCCGCGCGATTCGGCAGGCCGGATCTAGTTTCCATCGACCGGCCGTGCCATAACCGTTCCAGTTCAGGTTCCAGCAAACGATACACTTCAAGTAGACTGGTTGCACTTTACGAGAAAAACTTGCTCACCGTCACAGCATTCCCATTACAGTGGCGCACGGCCATACGGGAGCGCCAAATTGCGTGCAACCCTAGGATCATTATCATGTCGTACGGTACTTCGTCATTTTACACTGCTAAGAAACATATCCCATGCGGCGTTACAGGAAGATCTTTCTTTATCGTTTTATGTAAAACATCCTAGAAAAAGGTGGCGTCCCAAACACTTTATGAAAACGTGTTGAATGCTTCCGGGTTTTTCGCACTAAGTGCACGTTGAGGACCAGCCAAGGAAAAGCCTTTTTTCCTCCGTCCATGTGCCAACAGAAAGTGTGCCGGTGTGCAGCTTAAAAATGTTTTCACTGAGGCGGGGACTGCCATAGTTTTCACGCGCCACAGAACATGTTGGCCACCGCCTGCCCCATACAATGAACCATACAGAGGTACTGGAAACAGCATTTCGTTGAATTGGTTCGTTAGTGTTTTCCTCGATACAATCGCCAATACTCCATGGTAAATTTCACGGACAGAAATTTAAAAGATTGCACCACTTCTTTCCAAAATCACTTAACGACATATGTTTCATTTCTTGTTGACACAAGAAAGCCTGGAATTACATTTGATAGCGTAGTTTGTCCGTAAGTCCTCAGGAATGGATGTTTGACGTACCGCAATAGCAAAAAACAAAAAAAAAAAACCCGGCTCACAATCTGCCTTATAAAAAAAATCGGCCAATCCAACACCGCCTTGCCTTACAGGCCGAAAAAGATTACTTCGGCTCATGCGTTCCCACGTAGAACCCCAAATAAACCCAGCAAAAACACGATGTATCTTTTGCACTTGCGTTGGGGAACAGTGTACCGCTTGCAGCACAGGGGCCCTATTCTTGACTGCAATGGAAATTCGCCATGTTTTTTGCGTGAGCACAGCGTAAGCAATCAGTGACATTGTGCACGTATAGCTTTGAAGACATGCAGTGTAATTTGATGCTTCACTCATAAAGATCATAACCAAGGTATGAAACATTTCCTTTAAAAGATATAAAAACACTTGGCATGTATATAAAAATTTAGATGGTAGCTGAGGTTGGCAAGGGAAACACATTTCTGCAGGTCAAAATTGGCGTCAACACCACAAGGCGATCGAGTGACATTTATCGAAAAGTGAGCGAAAGGCGGATATTGAGCTAAAGAACATCACACAATCTTTTTTTTATTTATATCGCTTTTAGTAGCATAGTTGAGCTCTCTGCTTCCATGCAAGCTTTGTTGCGTTATCACCTTCCCGGCCGACACCACCGCCATGCTGTCGTCTGCTGCCATGTTACAAGTTTATGGCGTGATCACAGAAAAAGACGGTCGCAACCACGGAGCAAGATATAACGTGGTCGCAACCATCGCTTGTAGGACGCATAAGGGCAGCGAAGGGCTACGCCTGATAACCGCGAAGCATACCGATGTCGCGGATTCACTCATTCGTCAAGCTTGACTTCAATCAGCGCCGTAATGCATAAAACAGTCGCTTTTCTTTGTTATTGTTTTCTTAAGTTCGATCATGTGACCCAGCAGTCCACTAGGAGGAGTGTGGACAAAATGCCATGCATTGGGTTCCCTTTGTCATTGAGAGGCTTGTACTGCCCTCTTATGTGGCGGTTATGATAAACGAATAATTTTTATTTTATTGAAAGCAAACTACGGCACGTTATTTGTATGCTCCGTGATCGCTGACTTGGAAACAGTCAACACTATTATTTTTTTCGGTAGAAAACATGCTTGAAACCGCGCGTCAGGCGAAACTGCGCCTGCTGCAAATTCAGCGACATTTCTCGACGCCGAAGGTCGGGGACATTGTTTGCCATATTGAGCGGAAAAAGCAGCCTCCATTTGCAAGCTGTTAGGTATTATCACGTAATTTTTACGCAACCTAAAGTTGCCAATGTGTGACGTATACATCCTATTCAACTGTTTACGTTACGCCACATCTTTTCAGCCAATCACAGTGAGGGCGTGGCCTGCAAGCCATAATGTTGTTGATTGGCAAAGACAGGCCTACGTTGTCATGTCTGCTGCATTTCATCTAGTTTTTCCGGGCTGGCCAAGAATTGTGCACTTCAAATAAGGCAAACTTTAGAACTGTTGACATTAAACGTCATGCTCGTCAAAATGACGAAAGCACACGCAACCGCTTTGTCAACCGGAAGCACGTGACCAAAATTGAAAACCATTCAGAAAAGACTTCCGTCAAATTCCCCAAGTTCCCTGGGAATTCGTGGAGTCGTGAATATGGTCCCACACCACAGTTTCGCGAGAAGAAAAAGATAACACACTGTGGCGCGCGCAAATACCGATAGTGCGATGGAGACTGCCACTTTCTCGCGCACTTCTTCTGGTTCCCCTTCCCAGTACTCGTTGCTACTCGAATAGCTGTCCAACAGTACCCCTAGATAAGGCGTCGGCATCACCGACCAACTGACATTCGCAAAAACGCGGGGCGTTGACTCCCACCCACCATGCCGAAAACCTGCACATTTTGTCCAGTTCACTGCACTGGCTGTTACCTTAAAAACTGTTTAGTTACATTGATCGGTTCTGTGATACTTTGCTTATCTTCACAAAAAAGCGCCACGTCATCTGCGTACGTTAATAACTTCACGTCGCTTGAGTGAAGAGGAAACCCAGTTATGTAAGCATCGTTGATAACTTTCAAACAGTAAGGCTCCAAGAAAATACAAAAACGAGGGGTGAAGCCGGACACCCTTGTCGGACAGAAGACAACACTGGGATACTTTGTCACCTCCTTATTTATTTACAACTTCGTGAAGCATTCACGATAGGCCATGCGCACTACTTCTATGACCACACTACCAACATTTATATGTTTCAAAATACAAAACAATATTCATGGCGCACTCTGTCGAACGCTTTCTCGTAGTCGATTTGGAGCATAGCAACCTTGCGACCATACAGATTGCGCTATGAGCTGAAACGCATACTGCTGTATGAACGCGCCATATATCCTTCCTATAACCTCCTCCATTTAGATGGTGCTGCCGTCTGAGATAGGTGAAGAGAAGTAGTGCATAACGATAATAATTAGTGCCGACAGTGGCGCCAACTGAGCTCGTCGCAACGCAACCGTCTGCCCTACACTGCCTACACTACGCGGAGCAGGAACGCAGTGGTCGCACATTTGCCATAGCGACGCGCCAGCAGGTGGTCACTCGCCAAGAACACCCACAAGACAGCCCCGCGAATCATGCTCTTTTGCAGCAGAGGACCGTGAGTTCACCAAACGATCCGCTGGCAACCCGTTCGGTTTCGTTCGCATGGTTTGCGAGCGCGTGTGGTTTCATTCGGGTTTACGCAGTGCTCCACCGCGCGCAAAAAAGTGTCCACTGTTGATACGTCTGATGGTGCCTTATCGAAGAAATATAAATAGCGGTGTGCAAGTTCACATCGATGCAGAATAAACCTTCCACTGATAGTGTGAAGGCACATTGCACTTTCGTGTTTCACCTATTCCTGTGAAAGAGAGATCAACCGCACTTTTATTTTTTTTTTAAACTACCGCAGACAGCAGAAAACCTGCTTGTTTGATGACGGATCGACATTTTCAATGTTATTAGCTTGGCAAGTGCCTTCATGAAGTACGATATCCCGTAGTTTAATTTATTAGCAATGCTTGGAAAAGTTTATACCAAAAGTTGGTATAGGTTCGCTCTGAGCCGTTGTGTTAAGGGTCGGTGGACCGCCTGGTTGTTAGGGTTAGTCGTCACCGGGTGTGCGGCGTGTCCGCAGCCTGCATGCACTCAGCTAACCTTACATTTTTTTTTGACGTATCATGTGGCTTCGTTAGGGTAGTGTTCAGTATTTTACGCCGTCCACTGCTGTTATATAAAGCGGGAGAGCTCTGTACAAGTATTGTCATCTCGGCTGAACGTACCGAACGTAAAAAGCCCCGTGAAAAGCCCGTGTCCGATGGACGGGGAAGGGCGCTCACTTGCGGCTGATGCGGTTGTGCGTCGCCAGGTCGAGTCCCCTGCGCAGCGTCATGCTGATACCCTGGTTGAAGACCGGCTCGCGCGCGAAGTAGAACTGCCCCTGCGGCATGCTCGTGCATGCGCGGGCCACGTTGTACAGCATGGACGGCTGCTCGTTCAGCACCACTGCGCGTCCCGACAGCACCAGCCGAAACGTCTCGCTGCAAAAACACCACATCGGCCTGCCTTCAGGCTGCTCAATGCATGGGGACATTTGGTCGCGTCCCTTCGTAACCATTTATTTTTTTTTTCATTTTCCGGTGGCACACAATTCCAGTTGCGCATTACAATGCTTTCGTAAAATGGTAGCCTGCACATTGAAAATCGCATCGATAAGACTAAACACTTCTTGTTGCCCTGTCTATTTTGCTATGTGTGCCATGTTCTGTCGTTTGTTTATCAGGTTACGCATACGACATGTGAATGTAGAGATGGCACTACCGTAAATGGTTGTGAGGCAAAATGAAAGATGCGAAATGCCTGCTGCCAATCCAGAAAAGCGAAATGTGTATTTTCCTTTCTTGGCCGACCTAGAGAGCCAGCTCAAAGAACGTTTTGAGAACCACCGAAGCGTCTTGGTGGGGCTTCGAATGCTGCTACCAAAACACTACGCATCAAGAATTTCTCGGATCATTGATGCGGCGCAATTTTGCCTCGGTCCGCATGCGTCTGCGATGGAAGCCATTTGATCATGCGTAGGAGAAAATGGTCCAAAGTCACCGAATCGAATCCCCCCCAGCAGGCGCTTTGGGTGGCCTAAGCATGTGCAATGGGGAGTTTTTTTCCGCCGCCTACTCCCTTAACCGCCTACTTGGCATCTTAGCAACGCTTCCTATCTCCACATCAACTCCAGAAAGCACTTCTTCTTAGGCTGAGAAGCTATCTAAGGCATCGAGTGCAACAAGAGCGGTTGGCTGGACTGGCGCTCCTAAACGTACACCGGAAAAACTGCGTGACACCAGCACAAGTTCTTGCCGACTTTTGCAAGCTTCCGAGAAGGAAGAATTTCGCTGTGCGGTAAAACATTCGTGGGAATAAATACAACAATTTTTGTACGAATGTTTTTGTGTCGAATGTGTTTGGGAACACCTCTAGAAATGGGATCGCATAATTCTTACCTTTACCGTACAAGTAAGGACTAGAATACTCCTGCGCTGTCTGGGATCGGGGGCAGATATCTCTCAGTGGTAAGACAGAAAAAATACAGAACAGGGCGGCAAGGTTCGTCCTGGGGCGGTATCATTGGGGGGAAAGTTGTACTGCTATGAAACAAGAATTGAATTGGGAGCTGCTATCATCACGTAGAAGAAAACTGCGATTAAAACTTCTATATATATGTAAAAACTTCTATATATATATATATATATATATAGTTTTATATATATTATATATATTATATTATTAGAATATATATATATATATATATATTCTATATATATATATAAAACTTCTATATATAAACTTCTATATAAAAGTTGAATCAACAAGGATACGTATTTACAGACGCCATATTATTTGTCAAACCGACTTGATCATTCCTTTAAACTGGGGGAATACCGTCCCAAGACGGGAATTTTCGCAAATTTATTTTTTCTCACAATGACACATGAGTGGAATGGGCTCTCAAATGTACAAGTGTTTTGCTGTGAATGAAACTTTTTTTTTTTTTGAACCTGTAATCCCCCCCCCCCCTTCCCCCTGCTATAACGCCTTCGGGCGCTGCAGGTATACGTTGAATAAAGAAATAAAAAAAATGAATAAATTGTAATAAATAGACATCTGTGTAATATCCTTGAACTTCATTGTTTTGTTTAGTACATAACTGGAAAAGGTGAATGAGTACAAGTGCACACGAAGTAATCTCAAATTGTGTTGTGCGCTTTTTTACTTTTCTGAGGCTGGTCACATCTCCCTGCTCCCTTCTTCGTACCAAAATTAAAAAAAGAAAAACGCGCCGTGGATATTGGTAACATTAAATATTTTGTTCAGAGATTGAGTTATAGCTGGGAAGGACTGTGGAATTGAGGTTACGGGGTGAGGGGGGTGGTTGGGTCTGTAACCGACCACTTCTTGGTCGGTGGAATTGGTCGGTGTGTAACCGACCAATTCCTCTATATAGAGGAACTCTACGGCCGGGCGACCACGTGCGACGGCTCGTCCATCGGTTGGCCCGTCTGCAACGTCACTTGAGCCTGGCTGTGGTGGCCGCGCTCTACTCAATTTAGGATTCAAAGTCTCAGCTTTTTGATGGTGGTTTGAGCCGCGGATACGCGAATTTCGGCTGTCATAGTTTGTATCTTGTCGTCTTTTGAGGCAGACGGTGCGGAAATAACGTTTTCAGGAGGTTGAAATTTTGAGTTCAGTTGGCCTTTGAAGCAGGCACAACTTTGCCCTGTTTACCTGTTGCTAGCACTTGAAAACGAAAAAAAAAAGTCACCAGAAACACAGCCACAAGAAGAAACAAGCACGACCGACCATTTAAACTAAGTTTCTTTATTTACACATTTATTCCTTTCAAGTATCTAGAACCAACTCGCCCCCAATAAGCTCTTGCTGTTGCAAATTACTTATAGTAGTGGGAAGGGAACCCGATAGGTCACGAGCAATAAATTTAATCTTAATGCTTGAAAGAGGTTCAACCATGGGCCACATAGTTCAGTTTATGTTCAGTTCAGAGGTTCAGTTTGGACCACATAAAACACGAAAAACCTCCCCCGGTGTTGCAGGGCGTAATTAAAATGACCAGGAACAGCCAACATACTCTCAGTATGCTGGCAGTATTCGTCGTTTGGAATGAGGTTACGTTTGGAAAAAAAATATTGCATGCATTATGTATATCCGAGGAGTTAGTGGGGCGCACGCCAGTATCACGAATTGAATTTGTGATAGATATTTGTCTTGTTCTATATTTTTCGCGATTATAATTCCTATTTTTAATAATTCAATTTTGTGATCGACTCGTTTTAGCGGTTTTAGAAGCACTGATTTGGGAGTAAGGTTTAAAGTGAATCTTAAAGCCACAATAAATGGTGCCTAATTAACGTTCTTGTCGAAGTTATCGTTTTTGAGAATACACCGCAGTACGTTATTAGCGATCCATGGGTTTTTGGGACCGAGTATCGCTTGCAGGTTACAGATAACCTTGAACGTGAATTACTGTTTCGGTTGTTTTAGTATAAAATTCGTTAAAAGTTGCCTCTGCACTTGGTTCCTGCTCTAACGTTTTAATGTATTGTGGGAAATTATTTGTTAAAAGAACTTGGTGTCGAGGAAGTGCCTTTAACATTTTACCTTACATTGGTTGCGAGCTTCGACCAACAAGAAAAATGGTAATGGTCCATGAAAAAAGTCACAACTGGTGCAGTCTCAGGCGGCATGTAATTTGTAATAGGATGATCACTGAGAGTTCCAGGGCTTTGTGACATACGACGTGTAGGCTATTGTAATAATGTTTTCGATTCAGGGCCAGAAAATCAGTGAGCGTGTTTAACACAAAAAGCTCCTGGAATCTGTCCTTGTTTGTCACCTTTTATAGTTTCTCTGTTTATTTTTGCACCTCCGTGGCATAAGAACCATACCGACATCGTTGCCTGGTGTCCAAAAATCACAAAGACGATAGTTTTTCTTGGGCTACTTAAACAAAAAATTTTGGTCCATCCGTCCGTCCGTCCATTCGTTCGTCCGTCCGTCCGTCTGTCTGAGAAATGAGGTATTTAACGGCAGGTGCGGCAGACGTCTGTCGTCAAATTTCGGCTGCGCGGCCATGCGCAGCCGAAACTAGTCTCCACTTTGCGAATGCACGATTTGTTCAAGGCTCCATGAATGCACGCCATCGCCACAGCCCTCCGGTAGACAGACTGGTACACATCCGCGGCTGCCGCTTTTCCGATGGAGGCGAAAAGCAAAAGCGCCCGTGCGTTCGAGATTTCGGCGTGCGTTAAAGATCTCCAGATGGTCGAAATTATTCTGGAGCCATCCACTACGGTGCGCCTCATCGCCTGCTTTGCGTCGGCGCGTTACACCCTGCAATGAAATCAAATTTCGGCTACATCTGCAGCCAAGTGAACAGATGACAAATTTATTTACAGGGCGTGCTCGGCTGGACCGAAGAGGGACCATGGTATTCCGTTTTGCCAGCGCCAATTAAAAAAACAAACAAAAACTGTGCGCCCACGGCTCGCGTGCTGGAGCATTTTCGTCGTCGTTTTCGGTTTTGCGGAAAGCTATGCATGCTGTACAACGTCCCTACGCAGTAGCCATGCATACTGTAGTTGCTCCATCTGATTGTTACGGCGCGGATGTTTTTCGCGACGGAGTATTCCCCGCGAGCGAAAATCGGCTTAAAAAAAGATATGCTGAAAAATCGACTTTGAAATAACCATAGGCGGTATGCAGCGATAGGAGTATGCTTTGAACATAAAATGGCTGCTCAAAGAACGTTTTACGTTAACAATAACAGAGTGCTGTAAATCGTTCGTAGAAAATTTCATGGGAGTAGCAGAAAAAATGCCCGTGAATAACCGTCGCGTCAAGTTACACAAGGTTTTGTCGCCTTCACAGGAGACTGACGGACTCTTTAACCTTTGATTGAACGCACAGCTTACACGGCTTGTCGTCCGTATTTGGATGGATAAGTGGACGGCTGCATTGCTTCGGAAGAGCAAGGAGAAGCCAACTTACGGCGTGTAGAGCTCGCTTCCCGTGCGGGTGCCGTTGCGTTCTATCACTCTGCGGTAGACAGACTGGTACACATCCAAAGGCGTATTCTGCAACAAGAAAGCAAGCGTGAACGAAGGTGCGCCAACTCACACTTGCTTCACTTTGTCACTTACTTCGGTCAAGCGCCATGTACGCAGAAAATTACTATTGCAGTGGTAAATGTTAAGCCCAAAAAAGAGAAAAACTGGATGGCATCCGTGGTTTTCATGCTGACGACATCGCTCAGCGCGGTCTAGCAAATATGTTGTCTCCGATAACAGACAGAAATTCTTCACCACCAGTAAGACTATTCAGCCTAGCTGCAGCTGTTTTTGATTGATTGTAGGGTTAAACGCGCCGACGCAACGCAGGCGATGAGGCGCGCCGTGGTGGGGGGCTCCGAATTAATTTCCACCACCTGGGGATCTTTAACGTTCGCCGAAATCTCGTACACACGGGCGTTTCTGCTTTTCGCTTCCATCAGAAAAGCGGCCGCCGCGGCCCAGAATCAAACCCGCGTCCTCGTGCTCAGCAGCACAACGCCTTAGCTACTGAGCCACCGCGGCGGGTCTGCGGCTGTTTTAAGTGCGAAGCCTTCAGCCTCTTAATAATATAGTCTGTAGTCCACCCAAAACGCACTGCAGGATAGCCAACTTTCTTTGACGACGATCATGATCGTGAATGAAGGGAAAAAAAAATTAACACGCTTCTCGTGGTCGGAGTCGAATCTGGGTTGGTTTCCTTATGAAGCCGACTTCTATCCGATTGCAGCATTCCAGAGTGGTCCCGGCAGTTCTGGATTTGGAGAGGGCTGCCCGGACGTGCAAAATAAGACAGAAAATGCACCCCTCCGTCTAATGACGACGATAGTTGAACGCTGGGGAATGCCGGCATAAGTAAAGTGCTAGAGAGCACAGCCACAGTGTAGTAAATGGTCCCGATAAAAAAAATGCCTAATGTGCATGCTAAGGTGGTGTGACGTGTGATGTGGGTCTGCTCGCTTCTTGGTTGCTTCGTTCGGGCTGGATTTGATTTCTGAGCGCTTCGCGTTCCCCCATCGGCGTCCTTTTGACCAGGCTTTCGGAACGAAAGGACACCCAGAACCGAAAAACGAAATAAAAAAACATGATATTTTCTGCTGGAACGAAAGAAAAAACAAAACCGAAAAAAAAACGACATTTTCTGCTGGAACGACAGCAAAACGGGAACGGAAAAACGAAAAACAAAACAATATTTTTTGCTGTAACGCAAAAAAAAGGGTACCGAAAAACGAAAAAAAAGAGGATATGTTCTTCCGGAATGGAAGGAAAAACGGAACCGAAAAATGAAAAAAAGAAAAAAACACAAGTGATATTTTCTGCTGGAACGACGAAAAAAACGTGAGCGAAAAACGAAAGAAAAACCGATATTTTCTGTTGGAACGAAGGGAAAAACGGAACGTTACTTTTCAAAAATTGAGCGTATGCGCGCAGCACGCTGGTTTTCAGTATACACATAACAATTGCATCCAGACATGCGTTATTTGGAGCAGCGCCATATAGAGGTATACGACAAGGAGTGACCAGGTGTCCTCAGATTTTTGTGTGCAGTTGAGCTATTTAACGGAGACTTTAACAAAAGAGTAATAAGCATCTCTTAATGTTTTTAACAAAATTTCATAATTCTCAACGTTTTTTTTTTTAACATGATTGCATTAATTTCGATTGTTCTTGCGCGCAAATACGAACAGTTATGAATCGTTACGAACCATTTGTTGATGATAATAAAGAGGCGGCTCGCACGGGCACGGGGGCATAGCTCGCTCCTCGCGCTCGTGGCTGTGGCTGGTGTTCTGCCCCAGGAGTCGGGCGATCGACTGCTCGGCTCTTTTGTCCGTCGCTTTCCGCGGCATTCTGGTGCCGAAACCCGGGAGCCTGGGCGGGTTTTCGGCATCAGAATGTCGCGCTTGTCAAAGACCTTCATTTCCTCGTACTTGGTGTTGACGGCGAGCAGGTGCGAGCGGATCAGCTCGGTCGGTGAGTCTGGATCCTCTAGCGACGATTCAATTACACCTACGCCCCTTGTGACGGCTTGCCTCACGAAGTCACGGCGGCGGCGTAGCTCCTCCATGGCAGACGGCAGCGAAGCCGGGCGACCGGAGCGGAACTTTCATTTATGGAACGAAACAGAAACACCGTGCTTTCGACCGAGGCGTAGTTGATTTTAGGTGCTGGGGCTGTTGGTTTCTGCTGTCGTCGCCTTCGCGATCGTCGTCATCGTAATCGTCGTTCATCTCATGTAGTCACGGTACTAAAACAGCGGGAAACTTGTATTCACCTCGAGCTAGAACGTTACGCGTACTGAAAGAACACCGGGACACTCGTTCGCGCCTCGTGCTCGAGCGCTACGAAGATGCCCAGCGCGAAGTGAAGTATTTACATCATCGCGCATATGTCGCTGGGCATCGGGTAACCGTCCAGTGGATTCCAGTGCACAGTGGCATCAAGGGAAATGAGAAAGCGGATGAGGCTGCCCGCAGGGGCCTACAAATGATAATCAGAAATATCTTCTTCACGAAACATGATGCCTCAACAATTACGAAGGCACGAGCTTTGACGGAAAGGAACCGTTTACGGTGCCTGCCGGAGTACCATCACGGTTTTTTGCGGGACATAGACCCATATATTAAAATAAGCCTGCCAGAACGTCTGCGCCGCCGACTGGAGACGTTGCTCCATAGACTCTGTCTCAACGCAGCATTAACAAACTCCTACCTACATCGGATGGGCAAGACATCAAGCGCATACTGCGATAATTGTGGCTCAACTGAAACATCAGAACATATATTAGTCGAGTGCTCTGCTTTTGCCGATTTACGGTGCCGTTTACAGAACAGAATTGATTGTCTCCACTCTGGACCAATGACGCTGAGACTATTACTTGGACCATAGCCCTCTCCCTCTGCTCAACGCAAAGTCTTGTCTGCGCTATTCGACTTTCTCCGGGAAATTGGTGTGTCTACTACGCTGTAGTCTTCACGTCATTTCAAGAAAATTTTAACTCAATGCTCTGAAGCAGGACTGTATTTTTTTAATTTTTTCTCTTCTGCTACTCTTCTTAACTACTCCTACTACCTTTTTTCCCGTCTCCTCCTTTCCCTGCGGAGTAGCATGCCGGCGAACTCATGTCGGCAAACCTCTCTGCGTTTCCCTCTTCAATAAAGAGTTTCTCCTCGTAACGCGTACTAAAAAAACACCGGGACACTCTTTTACGCCTCGCGCTGGAAAACTTCGTGCTTTAAAGACAAGAGACTTTTACATCGGCGCGGTATACCAGAACCTGTCTCGGCAGCAGGGTTGCGGCACTCGGCAGCAGGGTTGCGGCAGTGATCCAGCAAGCTCACCGCATTCCTATCTACGCAGTTATTGGCGGTAATCGCGGCGTGCGACGGCCCGGCCTGACGGAGTGCGCATTCGAGGCCTCGGAGCAACAAGTCTGCGCAGCCAATCCAGGACGACCAAGCACCACCTGCCTCGGTCCCGCCTGCTGGCTATAAAGGCCTGCACCTCTTGGCACCCGGCACTCGGCAGCAGGGTTGCTGCAGTGATCCAGCAAGCTCACCGCATTCCTATCTACGCAGGTTGGTTGTTGCTCGCCGAAGCCTTCCTGAATGCGTATTTTCTTGCCGCACCTGTGCTGCCATTTGTTATTACCCTTGTGCATAGATAGTCTATGATGGTAACGAACGCGGAACTCGCAAAGTCTGTTGAAACTTTGACAAAAGAGGTTGAAGAAATGCGGAAAAGCCTCAACATGTTTAATGAGCTGTACGAGAAGATGAAGGAAGACCAAGCTACCCTTGCCAAAAATAACAAGGAATTGACCCGGGAAAACCACGAGTTAACCATGCGCGTGGCTGAGCTTGAGCAATATTCCCGCAACAACAACCTAGAAATAAAAGGCGTTCCCTCGACCCAGGGAGAGTGCTGCACAGCAATCCTCAAGCAGATAGGAGAGAAAGTTGGTTGTGCTGTTAGTGATGCTGACATCGATGTTGTGCACCGTGTTCCGGCAAAGGAGGGGCCGCACATAATTGCACGATTTTGTTCACGCGCGAAGAAAACGGAGTTCGCTGCAAAGGCGAAAAAGGCGCGACTGACTGCCGGAACTATCGGTTTCACAACGGTAAACGACAACCTAAAGCCCATCTACATCAACGATCACCTGACCCCCGGAAACAAGCGGCTCTTTGCGCAAGCACTTGCACTGAAACGAGAGAAACAGTGGGAATTCCTTTGGACCGCAAACGGAAGGATTCTAGCCCGCAAGTGCAAAGACAGTCGTGTGCACCGCATTTCGGGGGTCAATGATCTTTCCGTCTTCACATGAACAATCACCTATCAGATAACCAGCTCAGCATGTACTACAGCCTAGATAAACTAAAAGAACTACTCAGAAAGTCGTCTTCGTCGCACAAATCTGTAATTCATTTTAACGCACGTAGTTTACCCAAACATAAGGATGACGTAATAGACTTTCTAACACTCCTTGATCATAATTTTTCGATTATATGCCTTTCGGAGACATGGTTGTCATACGATGACGATAGGCTGTTTGCCATACAGGGTTATGAAGCGGAATACGCCCACCGAACAAGTGATCGCCACGGTGGTTCAGCTATATTCATCTCGAATCAGCTCTCATACAGACGCCGCTCTGACATAAAATTTAACCTTGATAAAGTAGAGTCCGTGTGGCTTGAATTTGACCGCGCTTCTTTCCCGTCTAACAAAAACACCATAATTGCCTCCATTTATCGCTCACCTTCGTCATCGTACGTGAATTTTTGCGCAGAACTGGAAATCATTTTGAGCCGCCTGAATCACGAAAACAAAAATATAATCATAGTTGGTGATATAAACATTGACATTACAGATATCACGAGCTGCTGCTGCGCAGAATACGTAAACTGTTTTGTTGGCCGTGGTTTGGAATCATTGTTACAATCGCCTACACGCTGCACTTCACCCCGCCATGGCACTCTCATTGATCATGTCCTAACGAACGTCATCTCGCCTCAGATTGCGGGCATCGTTAACTTTGATATTACGGACCATTACCCCATTTTCTTGTTGGTCGAAACTCATAACCAATGCAAGGGAAAAACTCTAACAAGGTCTTTCTTCGACACCAAATTGTTTCAACAGTTAATTTCAAACATTTCGAACATTGAGGAACCGAATGTTGAAGCCGCTTTCAGCAATTTTTCTACTAAATTTACGGAAACAGTTAATTTATGCTCATCATTTTCTGTGACATACAAACGCTACTCTGCACCGAGAAACCCGTGGATCACAAACAATCTACTACGGTGTATTCGTAAAATGGACAACCTACATAAAAAACTTAAAAAGCGCCCCTTTAATCTAGCTTTACAGAAGCGGTTCAAAAATTACTCCCAAACGTTATCTAAAGTTCTAAAAGCCGCAAAACGGGACTATTATCAAAATCAAATTATTAAAAATGGTAACAACAATCACAAAAATTTGGAACTAATTAAGGAATTTTTGAACCTGTCTAAACAAGCACCCAGTGCAAATGAAATTGTTGACGATGGAAAGTGCTTGACTAATTCTTCCGATATAGCGAATGCGTTCAACAAATTTTTTTCGAGGGTATCCTCAATCCCACCAAGTAATATTCCGCATTATGCTTGTTGTTCCCAATCATTTTACTTACGCCCTACACCACCGGAGGAGGTTTTCCGTGCTTTGTGTGGTCTAAAATGTACGGGTCCAGGGTTAGACCTCATTCAGCCATCAAAAATTAAGCTTGTCGCTCATGAGCTTTCGCGTGTTCTCGCTTCTCTTATAAATAACATATTTACCACAGGCATTTTCCCTTCCAGACTTAAACTTGGAAAAGTTGTGCCAGTTTTCAAAAAAGGAGAACGAAATGCGTTGGGTAACTACCGCCCGATAACGATACTGCCATTCTTAAGTAAACTAATCGAGAAACTTCTTGCTAACCGCCTCACCAAGTACCTAGAAAAATTTAACCTTCTCACACCACGGCAATTTGGTTTCCGGCCCAGTTTTTCTACGGAGCTAGCGCTTATAGAATTCACTGACCAGATTAAAACGTTTATGGACAACGGTTGCTGGGCTGCGGCAATATTTATCGATTTTACTAAGGCATTTGATACAATTAACCACAGTATACGTTTTTCAAAATTAGAATCATATGGTATATGTGGACCGGCTCTAACACTTCTAAAAAGTTATCTGTGTGACCGCACACAGGTTGTTCAATTTGCCGATGCCGTATCGCAGCCAATAACTATTAATCAAGGTGTTCCGCAGGGATCCATTTTAGGCCCGCTTCTTTTTCTTTTGTATATTAATAACTTACCTAGTTGCGTAAACAGTTCTAATTGCATTCTTTACGCTGATGACACGACTATATTTGCCGGTGATAAGAATCTAAACAACTTATCGACGAGACTTAACGACGACCTGGTGAACATTGTGTCATGGTGTAAGGATAATGCGCTGCACATAAACGCCACAAAAACATGCTTCATGGTTTTTCATACCCATCATAAGCAAACCTTTTTAGTTCCGAGCATCATTCTAGATAACCACGTGATTTATTCATCAAATACGGCCACGTTTTTAGGTGTTGTGCTTGACTCTAATCTAAAATTTAACAAACATGCCATGTCGCTTGTTAAAAAAATTGGTTTTGGTATACGTGTATTAATCAAATCTCGCCATTATTTCCAGCAGCATGTTATTCTGTCCCTGTATTACGCTTTCATACACAGCCACCTCACATACTGCCTATCTTCCTGGGGAAACACGTATGAAACTCACATGTCTCACCTTGAACACTTGCAAAACCAAGCAGTACGCCTGATTACATTCAATCCTGTCCAGACATCTGCCCTCCCAATCTACCGGAATCTGAACATTCTTCCGCTCACATACTCACTACAGTTAAAGCTCGGCCTTCTAATTCATCGAATTCGAAATAAAGGTACTGCCGTTAATAATATTTCTGCCCCACAATTACTAAACCCTAATATTACCAGATTCGCGGAACAAAACAATATGCTACTACCAAAAGTGCGCACTAATTATGGGAAACAAACAGTCCTCTTTTCAGGAATAATTCTTTGGAATTCATTGCCCACAGACATCAAATTCATCAACTCTGAACGCTTATTTTATAACTGCTTAAAAAATCACTTGTGGTCAACAGTTTGCCGGTAATCAGTGACAATTACATTAATTTATTACATCTAACCCGTTCTTTGAATATATTTGTTTAATTATGTTCTATTGATGTTTTTTTGTTCTTTGCCAAATATCGCTTCACTGATCTCTGTAACGCTCTACCTGCCAGTGTGTGCTTTTGTTTTGTACTCAGCACAAGAGGTCCCCTCGACAGTGTAAACTCTGGGACCTCCTTCTGTAATAATAATTGCCATTGTTCTTCTCCTGTATACAAATATTTTTCAATAAAACCTGAAACCTGAAACCCCCCGAACGGTTTTCTCTCCATTGGCAAAAACGACAAGGCGCCAAGAATACGCTTATACACTACATGCTTCGCCCTCCCCAGGTTTCACGTTAGTGGAGATGGCCCGGGATTTTTATTGTCCGAATACTGTCGGTCAATAAACGGCGACGCCGCGTGTGAGAACTAAATCAACCTATTTACATCGGACCTGCGCGGCTCAGCAAGACAACCTGTTCACGCTGCCGAAGACAAATAAACACAGGACCTTAAACCATGACTTTAGGGGAAGGCATGAACGTAGAGCAAACTTCTGCGAAGAGAAATTTCGACGTCAACGTAAAATGAAGCCATTCGTATACAAAAGAGGGGTTGTATACAAAATAAAAAAAAATAATTTGAGAAAACTACACTTTCGAATTTGGAGGATGCGTGATTCCTGTATTCACCAAATGCAGGGAGGACAGGTTGGGAATGACGTGGCCGCTGGAAGTTTTCCCAGAGGAGTTTATCCGGTATATGTCTCGGCTTGTCCTTAAAGTATATCATGATTGAACGAAAAGCCGTTAGTTTCGTGTGTTGTTACTCTCAGGCTTTCCTGGAAAAGTTTTTTTTTTGTACCTTGGCACGACTTTAGAGTACGAGTCAGGTTCTTGTTTGTCTGTTCCTTAAAGGGATGCCGCGTCTAGGACGTCGAAAGGATATTTCGTAAGCCATCACAGAATTTGAACATTTTTCCTTAACAGTTTTTTTTTTGCACCGTAAGGGAGCCCCATCCCCCTTTTGGCAGCGATATTCCGGTCTACGAGATGCGAGCAGCGATAGTGGCCATTAAAAGAACCTGCTGTCCCGGTAAGTAGCAAACAAGGTCACTGCTAACCCGGACGGGAGAGTCTTACAAGCTCTGACCACTGATCTCTACTTAGTTGCTGGATGGCGCTTCGCCGCTGTCGCGGCCGGGCGCACGCACGGCCACCGGAAGTTCAACGGCTCGTCCCGGAAGTCGGGCGTCTGCTATGCTTTTCAACCGCTGATACGTCCCCATTTGCGCATTTTGGCGATTTTTTCTCACTTTATTGCCTTTTGGTTATACACATCGCCTTCACATCGCAACTTATGCTATACCGAAACATGCGACGTTAATATGAAGCAAAATTTAATTGCGAAGGAGAACGAAAATGTCACTTGGGTCTTGGTTTGAGAGCAGACGACTCAGTTAGAACGGGATTTATGCTAGAAATTTACGCTAGGGATTTATGGTAGAAAGAAACAACGTGGGCACGGCGTCAGGCTGTAGCCGAGTTCATGCGCCCGTTCTGTCAAAACAGTTGTCTGTAAAGTGGTCACTGCAGAGCCTGCTGCCTGGGGATGGAGCCCATTTGTCCCTTCCTAATACCCTGTTTACAAGGGTACAGTTAACCACGCTTAAGCGAACCGCGGTTAGACAAAACCGCAGTTTGCTGCGTTACACGACAGCGGTTACGTCGCTAACCATGGTTAACGCAAACTGCAGCTTGGCCACCTCAGTTCGGTCATGCTAACCGCAGTTTCCGCAGCCGCAGTGCTCAAAATCGCACAAATCAATTCGGACGCAAGTGGCGGCGCATCAGCGGAGGCGAAAAAAAAATCACATGGCGTTCGGAAGAGACGAAGGCTCTCAAATATCGGCCGCCCCAAAGCTTTCTCCAAGACGCGCTTGCGTTCTTTGCATGGCAATCCCTCTATCACGCACTGATGCAGCAAGGTCGCTGCGGTCCATTGCCCGAGAAGTCACTCTCGCTAAGTGGAATACACCTGAGTTCTCAAACGCTCGTCTTATCACTCGACCCAGATTTGCAGCGCCACCTACCTAATAACGTGCCATGCTCGGACGTCACCTTACTTTGTTGCCTGTGGCTAGGTGTTGCCTTCACCGCTGCTTACTCCTACACCGTTGAAATGACCAACAGCCCTGCTTGTGATGCGTGCGCCACCGACGAGACGATTGAACACCTTCTGTGCCTTTGTGACCGCTTCATAACGCCGAGGCAACAGTTCTCCACCACACTTAGCCGACTCGACGACCTCCCCTTTACAGCGCAGACAATTTTGTGCCATAGGCGTTGTCCGTCACAGGCCGAAAAGGCTATAAAAGCCCTACTGCTCTTTTTGAAGGACACGGGCCTGTCTGAACGATTGTAAGGACATTACTATAGTGCAGTGCCCTCAGTTCGCCAATTTTATCAGCGGACCGTATTAGTTTTGTGCATTTTCTGGTTGTGTGCGTTGTTTGTACCGCCTTTCTAGTTGCCTGGTCACGCCTTGTGTTTTTTCTACTTTTCTTTCTCTCATTTTCTCCTTTGTATGTACCGCTGTCCTTTCTTTCCCTTTCATTTCCCGTATCCCCTCCCCCCTGAGTAGGGTAGCCAACCGGACAGTATTCTGGTTAACCTCCCTGCCTTTCCTGTACTATTCCTTCCTTCCTTCTCGCAATCAGCGCGACTGCCCGTCATCGGTGACTCGTTTCCCGATCCACCCGATCAACTACGACAAAAGCCGTGCTTAATTTGTAAATTCCGCGCGTCGTCCACCAAAAATGGATATAGCAGGCAATCCTGAATCGTTTTCAGCACTCGGACTATCGGTGCTGCGTGGGCCGTGCCTGCATACATGCCGGCGCGCCTGCCCGCACGGCATGCACTGCTAGCGGCCCTAACCGGCCCAGACCACGGCAGCAACAGCTTGTCGCATCGCCGCTCTTCAAAATCAATCTGATCGCGGAAAAGAACTTCCGCATGCGAGAAAATTAATCTTAGTGTGGTGAAAAATTGTGCTATGGATTATAATTCGCAGTTGTAGAGATAGCGGCGGTCAAATATCTACCGCGATGCTAAGCCGAAAGTACCCAACACCGAACAGACCTAAGCAAACCAAGCCGGTTGCGAGCTGTTGGGGATGCCCCTCTCTTCGCCGCGCGCGAGTGCGTTGCGTTTGGGTCATAGGCGACTGCTTCAAGGATATTTCTTTTGTCTACACTGCTTCTCTTTTGTTTTTTATCGTGAAGTTAAAAGTGTGGTAATTTATTTTTGTTTCGCTCACAATCAAGTCGCGTGTAACAGCCAAAACCACAGTTTGCGATAACCGCGGTTCAAGTTTAGTAACCACGGTTAAACTTAACTGCGGTTACTTTCGACGTGCACCGTACTTACCCGATTCTAACGCGTACCTTTTTTCCGCAAAAATAGGCTGAAAAATCGCATGCGCGTTAGAATCGGATACGAAACCGAAACTGCCAAAACAGCTGAAATTTCGTTCCACCCATCGCCATCGCCATCTCAAGATGGCGCCAAAGCTTTTAGCAACAATTTTTAGGATCTAGGCGCCTAGGCTTTTCTTTCGGCGTTCACACAAATGGTCAAATTATTCCACTTGCGTGCTTGATAACACCAATGGCAGCAGCGGCAACGAAGGTGCGCCGCTTCCGCGGCTTAAAAGCGGCTCCCACGCGTTCACAACAAGCGGTTGGCTGAAGCGTATGCCTCTGGAGAAGCTCGCGGGATGGGCATGCGAGGCGTGGGCCACGATCCCATCGAATATGGTTGAACGTTCGTTCAGAAGTGTGGCATCGCGAACGCGCTTGAAGGCACCAAGGACGGGATGTAGTGGTCAGTGGAAGGCGACAAGGAGCTCTCGGAGAGCGACGAGGAGTGAGATGAGTGAGATTACTTAGGGGAATAAATCGTCCGTTTCTCTCGCATTCGTGTTTCTTGCTCACAAAGTTCCTTGTGCGTTACAAACGGAGGTGCAAGTTTTTTCGGGTTTTTGCCTGGAAAATAGGGTGCGCGTTAGAATCGGGGGCGCGTTAGAATCGGGTAATTACGGTAACTGGTTTATAAGTTTGCCACCGAACGCCGCTATAAATCCGGCTTAGAGCGAGGGAATCTGCGTAACAAGAGCCACAACTTAACGACACTGATTTGACATTTGCGTTTCGCTGCGTATCACGCACGTCGTACAGAATATTGTAATACTTCCAAGTGGAACGTCTTCCCAGACGACTTCTCTGGTCTGCTTGTGCAGTTGACGGTGCTACAAGAAGGAGTTTTTTGCGGAATGCGCGCGAAACCAGCCCATACGTAGCATGCGCTATGCTGGAACGGCGGCCATTTGCCCGACTTCCGCGACGAGCGCTCGAACTTCCGGCGGCCGCGCGCCGGATAAGTCGAAGCGCCATCCAGCAACTCTAGTGGAGATCAGTGGCTCTGACCGATTACTTCAGCGACTTCTTGCGGACAGGAAAGGTTCCTACTCTGTGGAATGCTACAGAAGAGCGTTTCATAACGTAGCCGGAAAAATCGTCACACATTGAAAACCAAAAAGCAATCTGGATTACTTCATGTACTGGAAAAGTTATGGAACGGACAATCCCAACGATATTAAAGCAACACCTTGACGACACCCATTAGATGCGATATTCGAATGTTTGACTTCAAGAGGCGCATAAGATCGCACGGCATCTCATACAAATTAAGGACAAGATCGTAGTCAGAGCATTTGTCTGAATGCTGTTGGCCCGGTAACTCTGCTGGTAACAGCATGCTGAAACGGCTCCTGCTTGTTTTGCAGGGACTGCCGAGGGTTACGCCTGCAACTTCAGCGAGGAGCACCAGAAATGAAATGATAGCGTCCGCGCTCGTTCATCGATGCGGGACTGTCGAATTGGACACCAACTCTCCCAGATAATAAATAAATAAAAAAAATGAAGAAAAGTTTGACATCCACGTGAGTGCTGCCGCACGGATACAAAGGAAAGCTATACAGCTCTCACAGAAACTTCGCAGTTGAAGAAAAATTCGTCCGGGTCCAGGATTCGAACCGGAGCAGTCGCTCTACCAACTGAGCTAACCAGGAGGCTAGCAGTTTGTAGCGCGAGATCAACAACTCGAAGTGAAGGACAGGTAATACTGGTCGATTAAACAAACAAACAAACAAACAAACAAACAAACAAACAAACAAACAAACAAACAAACAAACAAACAAACAAACAAACAAACAAACAAACAAACAAACAAACAAGCAAACACACAAACAAACAAACAAATTCAATAAATGAAAAAAAAAATAAAAAAAAATAAAATAAATAAAGAGTACTACGAAGTAACCGTCGTGAAATAGCAATACGTCTAAATTTGCGATAGGTGGCATTACGTTAAACATTTGGTCAGAGTTTGGTGTGGCCAATCAAGCTGATGAGGGCACGTCTGCACATTCGTTCGTTCACTGCCGGTAACGACGCGGCTTGGGAACCCTTTGTGACGCATCTCGTGCATTCTTCACTCGAAGAAATACACTCCACTGCACAGAACTGAGGGCGAAAAGTCGGCCTTTTAATACTGAGGACATTGTGTTAGCGGTGAAAGACAGGCTAGAGGAAAGACATACAGGAGACAACGACGAATGACGGGACGAAGTGAGTTGATGCCTAGCTGCCGCCCCGCGTATGTATCTCCCCTGCCCCGTTATTTCAGCGCTAATATAATATCCTCGCTACCCGACTGCAAAAAGTCGGGGGCTGTCGTACCTTGACTACGCTCTCGTAGGCGGTGCCCTTCCAGAGGATGGGCGTCAGGTCCTTGCGGCGGGCCACGTCGGCGATGCTGTCGACTCGCTCCCCGGCCGTGCGCACCGTCAGGCCGGCCTTCATGTTTCCCGTGAGCGCCGTGAGCAGGATCAGGTTGGCCAGCCACCAGACGCCCACCACCAGGCGGCTGCGCACGTCCCGCCTCCGGTGGCTCTCATTCGAAGCTGCACCGCACCAGGGGGAGCACCCTCGTGAGCCGTCTGCGCTGCGCACCCAGTGTGACGTGCTGACAGGGAACGCGTTGCAATTTCAAGCAGGTTAAATAACTTTCAACTCAACCAGCGCTTTCTCACGTCCTGGAATGATGAAGTAGTGCGTATTCTTGTAATTTTATTGCGGAAAATACCTGACTGTATAAAAAATTTCGATGTTGATGCGTATCAGCATGTGCCATCGTTACCTCCCATCGCCCTTATTGTAGTTATACTAAAGGGGGGAGGGTGGAGGGGTGCGAAACGAATCCATTTTTTGCACCTTTAACAGGTTTCTTGTGCCAGATCCCACTGGTCTGAGACTGGGATGGTTTCCGGCTCAATAAACGGACCGCTTTTTTCCGAGGAGTTACCTGCGGGGGGACCGATATGATGGTCGCTCTCGTTCTTCTAGGCATTACGATTGCCAGTTTCATGCCCAAGTAACAAGCACTTCTCGCGATATTTTCAGCTAACCACACGGAGCTTAACGATCAGTAGTTTTTCATCCACACAACGAGTAATTATCACTTTCCTAACCGTTGCCGCAGGGCCACAGCGACAGGTATCTCAGCTTACCGAACGTCACATCCGCTGAGCAGCACTCGCGGCAGCGCCACATTCCCGACACTGTTCATGCTGTACGGCAGCGGGCGGCAACGTGATTGCGCTGCCGACGCAGCGCCCTTCACTCTTCCTTACACCCCTGACGTTTTACGCAACTTTAGCCAGGTAGAAGCTGTGAGCTGTAATAAAAATTCCCGGGCCATCTCCACTAACGTGAAACCTGGGGAGGGGCGAAGCATATAAGTGCATTCTTGGCGCCTTAGTATTTTTGCCAACGGGGATGAAACCGTTAGTGGTACAGGTATACAGCTTTGCTGTAAAAGTCTCTTGTCTTTGAAGCTCGAAGCTCTCCAGCGCGAGGCGTAAACAAGTTTCCGGTGCACCCGCCGCGGTGGCTCAGTGGCTAAGGCGTTGCGCTGCTGAGCACGAGGTAGCGGGTTCGATTGCCGGCCGCGGCGGCCGCTTTTCTGATGGAGGCGAAAAGCAAAAACGCCCGTGTGTACGAGATTTCGGCGAACGGTAAAGATCCCCAGGTGGTCTAAATTAATCCGGAGCCTTCCACTAAGGCGCGCCTCATCGCCTGCGTTGCGTCGGCGCGTAAAACCCCACAATCAGAAATCAGTTTCTGGTGCTTTAGTACCGTGACTACATGACACGACGATTACGACGACGACAGGAGACGCCAACAGCCCGAGCCCCTGAGGTGCGTCGCCCCTAATGATTACTTTATTCCACCAAAGCGGAGGCACTACAGGTAGGCCAGCTTGTTAAAGCAGCATCGGGCTTGAACCGTGGTGCCCGAGAGCCAACAGAAACCGCAAAGATGAAAAGGCACTGCAACATGTGCAACAACAAAAAAAAAAATCTCGTTGTGTAACACTGAAGTATACAAAAAACAGAAAAGAAGTCGATATACGACACATAGGTCACAATAGGCACAAGAGAAACAAGGAACCAATCCTGATGGTAACTATCGGCTTATTCAGAAACCTGTCGCAGAAAATCATACGAAAATGGAAAGCTGGAACGTGATACAATGCACACAGAATATGTTTTGACAAAACGTCGAGTGCTGACAGCTGATAAAAAAAAAGCGGGAAAGTAGAATATTATTCTTCCTGTACGGGAAGGTGCTTGAAACGGACTGTATACCCAAATAATTTTCGAAATCTGAAACCCCACTTCGTAATTGTTAACATTATTCAGCAAGAAGAGAACATTGGGCATATTTAGGCAACACATAAATACAGATTAGATATGTTCAGTGTTTTCTTTTATTTAAAAATACACGGCTGCTTGATTTTTTGCGATAGGAAATACGAATACGCGTTGGAAGCACTGTTTTTACTCAAAAGGACAAAAGCGCTCACACCCGAGCACATTGTCACGTTGCCAAAGACGACACAGTTGTCTTCAAGAAAAACAAGTTTATTGGAGCGAACGTGTGCTCCCCTAACAACTCAAATAATACACGGGCGGCGAAGCAGCAGTCAGCAAACGTACGCAAGCGAGCGTCGGAGATCGAATGCCGCGGAGGCTGCACTGCAGGCTTTTATCTTTCGGCGGAAGTGTTTCTGGAACCGTCGATTTAACTCCAGAACATTGTAGATCACAGCAGATTATTCTGGGCTAGTGACGTTAGGGCGAAACCGTCTGCTTATCTGAATGTGATAGCCCGTGTGGCATAAAAGTGAACAATGGAAGACGCGCTTCGTTTGAAACGCAGATAACACAGCCGGGCGTGGCCCGGCAGTAAAAACAAACAATAAATAAAAACCCATACATGGTTCGCGGCATTACCCCCCTCTGAGAGTGCATCGACCCCATGCTAAAATAAAAGACAGTCCGAACGAACAACAAAAGCCGCCCGCATCTTCCCACGGGGGAAACTCGAGTAATTGCGTCGCATCTACTCGAGTCAAGCAAAGCGTCACGTCAAGCGAAAGCCAAGCAAAGACGCCCTTGACTGAATTCCGAACGCGCGCTCCGCCGCTTATATACGTTGAGGGGACTGCGTATGCCGGTCCCAGTCGACGACGTTGGCGTGGACTCTAGGTGTTTGAGCCAAGCGCGGATGTTGCTTCGCCGGGGAACGGCACAGCGGTTATATGCGCAGCGCGCCCGAAGGAGAGGAAACCGCGGAAGAGAGAGTACTGCACATGCGCCGGCCCCAGCGCGTCTGCCGCGGCTATACGCAACGTGCCGCGGCTATGACGCAACACAATCCAACACAATCCACTTTAATCCAATCCAATCTAATCCAATCCAAATCTAATCCAATCCAATCTAAGCTAAGCCAATCCAGTCCAATCCAAGCCAATCCAATCGAATCCAATCCAATGCCCCCCGGGAGAGAGTGTTCGAATCCAATCCAATGCCCCTCGCGAGAGAGAGTTCGCTATCGCCTCGACTCGACGCGCATGCGCAGTGAGCGTGCGGACTACGGACGCCAACACGGGTGACATCGTGAGTTACTGAAATGCTCTGCATTTAAAAAAAGTCCGTCATCTTGCATAGTAAGGTTTCAAGCGAACCCCGTGGACGACTTCGGGCCGCGTGCGTCGTCGTGATGTTCCGGAATCACCATCGGGGATCACCTCGTAGGTAAGTTGGCCGACACGTCGTAGAACCTGGTATGGTCCGAAATACCGTCGCAGAAGCTTCTCACTGAGTTCGCGTCGACGGATGGGAGTCCAAACCCACACACGCACCCCAGGGTGGTACTCGGCGTCTCGGCGTCGGAGGTTGTACCGCCCGGTATCCACCAGCTGCTGGTCCGTTGTACGAACTCTAGCCAGCTGGCGCGCCTCCTCCGCACGCTGAAGGTATCCTTGGACGTCGGCGTTGAGGTCGTCGTCTTCTACGTGTGGAAGCATGACGTCGAGCATCGTAGTCGGCCGTCTTCCGTAGACAAGCTCGAACGGCGTCATCTGCGTATTTTCCTGTATAGCCGTGTTGTACGCTAAGTTGACATACGGGAGCACTTCGTCCAAAGTCTTATGTTCAACGTCGACGTACATTGCCAGCATATCCGCGATTGTCTTGTTCAGGCGTTCCGTTAGTCCGTTTGTTTGGGGGTGGTACGCCGTCGTTGTTGGGTGATCCATGTTGCTGTAGCGTAATATCCCTTACATCAGCTCCGCAGTAAAGGCCGTTCCGCGGTCCGTGATTAGGACTTCCGGGGCTCCATGTCGCAGCAAACTTGGCTTATGAAGAACTTTGGGACTTCTTGTGCAGTCCCCCTCGGAAGAGCGGCGGTATCTGCGTAGCGCGTCATTGTTCCTACAACACTCCACTTGTTCTCGGATCGGGAAGTAGGAAACGAGCCCAGAAGGTGCATTCCAATCTGTTGGAAGGGCCTAGATGGGACGCCGATCGGCTGCAGAGGTCCGGCGGGTCTCGTCGGTGACGTTTTTCGTCGCTGGCAGTCACGGCAGCTCTGGACGTAGTGGGTGACGTCGGAGGCAAGGCGGGGCCAGTAGTACTTCATCTTGATTTTCCCAATTGTGCGAGCTGTGCCGAGATGTCCGGAAGACGGGTAATTGTAGTACGCTTCCAAAATTTCGTCACGAAGATCTGCCGGGATGACAAGATAATTCGCTCTCGTTCCGGGGCTGAAATTCTTTTTCACGAGGACGGAGGTTTTCAGGCTGAATGCAGGTAAGTTGCGTTTGAAGGCCCTGGGCATGGCGACGTTGCATCCTTGGAGGTAGTCGATCATGACGCGGAGATCGGGGTCGCATGCTGCTGGGTGGCCAGGTCGCTCTCAGTCACGACTCCGAAGAATGCGCTGTCTTCATCGGAGTCTTGTGGTGGTGGGTCAACGGGGGTGTGGGACAGGCAGTCGGCGTCGGAGTGTTTCCCCCCGGATTTATAGACTACTGTAACGTCGAATTCTTGCAGGCGCAAGCTCCACCTACCAAGACGGCCAGAGGGGTCCTTCAAATTGGCGAGCCAACACAGCGCATGGTGGACTGTCACAACTTTAAACGGTCTTCCGTACACGTATGGGCGAAATTTCGAAATGGCCCATATAATCGCGAGGCACTCTTTCTCAGAGGCTGAGTAGTTTGTTTCTTCCTTGGACAGACCACGGCTGGCATAGGCGATTACTTTCTCGCACCCGCCTTGCTTTTGTACGAGCACTGCACCGAAGCCTATATCACTGGCGTCCGTGTACGTTTCTGTTTCGGCGTTTTCGTTGAAATGCGCAAGCACAGGCGAGCTTTGCCGGCGTTGTTGCAGCTCGCAGAAGGCTGTTTCTTGGGCATTTTCCCAGCTGAAAGGGGTGGTATCTTTCGTCAAGCGGGTGAGCGGCTCTGCAATGCGGATGAAGTTTGCGAAGAAGCGCCTGTAGTATGCGCATAGTACCAGAGCTCTCCGCCGTCTTGGGAAGTTCGTTATGGCGGCAGTTTTCGCCGGATCAGGCCGGACTCCCGCGGCGTTGACGACATGGCCCAAAAACTTGAGTTCCTCGTATGCGAAGCGGCACTTTTCAGGATTCAGCGTTAACCCCGACGTACGGATGGCCTCGAGTACATACTGCAACCTTACATGGTGTTCGTCGAAAGTCCGGGAGAATACCACAACATTGTCGAGGTATACGAGGCAGGTGTGCCACTTCAGGCCAGCTAGCACCGTGTCCATGACTCGTTGAAACGTTGCTGGCGCCGTGCAGAACCCGAACGGCATCACCTTGAACTGGTATAGGCCGTCCGGGGTTATAAATGCAGTCTTCTCTCGGTTTCTCTCGTCCACTTCAATTTGCCAGTAGCCGATCTTCGATGAGAAGTACTTCGCGTGGCAGAGGTGGTCGAGGGCGTCGTTGATTCGGGGGAGGGTGTACACGTCCTTTTTGGTGATTTTGTTCAGTCGCCGGTAGTCAACGCAAAACCGTAATGTGCTGTCTTTTTTCTTCACGAGTACGACCGGCGCAGCCCAGGGGCTTTTCGATGGCTGTATAATGTCGTCGCTGAGCATGTCGTCGACTTGAGTCCGGATGGCTTCCCGCTCGTGTGAAGAGACGCGGTACGGTAACTGTCGGGTAGGTCGGGCTCCATCTTCTGTTATTATTCGGTGCTTCGCTAGAGGTGTCTGACGTATAGTTTTGAGTTCGACGAAAAACACTCTATGTAGCGATGCAGGAAATCCAATAATTTCTTCTTGCGGTAACCCCGGATTCACGTCGAAGGGATTTGGAAGCTTGGAGGTATCTTCGGGTGTGCGAAGATACCTCCATAGAAAGATACAATCCACGAAGTCCCACCGTAACGAAAGGCGCGAGCATTGGAACGCAATAAAATTGAGTTGTGTTGAGAAAACCTCCACCGTGTTTATCACGCGGGGGATGGGCCGGGGCCACAGAGAACCGTTGTCTTTCGATGAGATTTGCAGCGATCTGAGCAGGGTCCACTCTGTTGCCCTTAATGACCAACGGTTATCTTGCCTTCGCATTACATTCCCTGCCCAGTCCTATTTCTTCTTATTAATTTCTACGATTATGTCCTCAACACGCATTTGTCCCCTGACCCACACCGCTCTTTTCTTGTCCCTTATTGTTGCGCCTATCATCTTCCGTTCCATTGCTCGCAGAGCCGTCCTCAATGGTTAAGTTGAGCCCTTTTACTGAGCCTCCAAGTTTCTGCCCCGCAGGTGAGTACCGGTAAGATGCAGCTGCCATACACTTTCGTCTTCAGGAACTGTGGTAGGCTGCCATCCATTATCCGAGAATGCCTGCTGAACGCACTCCACCCCATTCTTATCCTTCTTATTATCTCTGCCTCCGGCTTGGATCCGGGGTCACGACTTGTCCTAAGTAGATATATTGTCTTACCACTTCCATGGTCTCACCACCTATCTGTAACCTGCAACATTACATTACTGTAACATTACTTTAGTTTTCTGCATATTGATTTTGTGGCCCAAGATTTTACTGTGCTTGTCCAGTGCGGCAAGCGTGCTTTGCAATTCGTCCCCAGAGTTACTTAGCAAGGCAACGTAATCAGCAAACCTGAGGTTACTGAGGTATTCTCCATTAACCCTTACTCCCACCTGTCCCCAATCCAATGTTCTGAAAACTTCTTGTAAACATGCTGTGGATATTATTGGAGAGATGGTGTCTCCTTGTCTGACGCCCTTCCTTATGGAGGATGATGGTAGCTGTGGACCCATTGTAGATATCCTCTAGCATTCTCTCGCAATGTTCATCCACACCCTGATTCCGCAATGCCCGAATGACTGCTGAGGTTTCGACGAGTCAAGTGCTTTCTCATAATCTATGAAAAGGGGTTCAATGAACTATGCGCACTTCTCTATCATCTGATTGATCGTGTGAATATGGTCCATTGTTGAATAGCCTTTACGCAACCCTGCCTGTTCCTTAGGTTGATTGAAATCTAAGGTGGCAGAGATTCTGTTAGCGATTACCTTGGTAAGCACCTCGTGACGACTGACAGTAAGCTGATCGGCCTGTAATTTTTCCAGTCCATGTCACCTTTCTTACGGATTAGGATGATGTTCGCTTTCTTCCCGGTGCACTCGCCGTCATTAGGCATTACGTATAAAGGTTGTGGGCCTGCTCTCTACGGCATGCCCAGGAATGAGGCACACTGCGGTTGCGTGAAAGAACTCTTTACTCACATCCTCCAACGCGCTGTCGCCCGTCCGGGGGGGAGAAATCGCCGCTGCGAGATGCCGCTTCTCTTTCTCTTTGCGGCCGGCCTCGACTCCTCCGTCCGGCCCTCTCCTCCCCCTCTCGGGGCGGCGCGCGCCGCCGATGAAACCGCTCAACTCGGTGCGCGCGCTCTCGCCGCCTCCTTCCGATAAGGGGAGCAAACTTTCCGCCAACATTCGGCGCTGATCATCGGTAGGGTTGCCACCTTCCCGGTTTTGGACCGGCCCTACCGGTTTTTTAAACAGCGGGCCGGTTGCCGGTCCATATCTAAAACCGGCCGTCATCAGCCGGTTTTTTGGCTTTTGTGCCGTGATTATGTCCGTTTTGGCGTTTTATAAGCGTCAATTCAACAACTAAGACGGTAAATACGTGTCGACAAGCTGCGCAAAGACACGCGAGCAGAGAAAATACGCGGGCGAGCGCGCTGCCTCAGATGGAGGGGGACCTAAGAACAAAATAACGAAATTCTACCGCCGCGGTCAGCAATTGCGGTTACTTTTCACTGAAGCACATGCAGAGCGATTAACCAAGCTCTCAATCACTTTCAGTACAAACGTTATGTTGATTTCTCTCTAAGAAAACACTACAATAAATGGCACTGCATGTTAAAAAACATGGCGTCTTTTTTCAACACATATCCCCCCTTCCCCCCCCCCCCCGGAAGGCCCGTTTTTTTTTTCGGGGAAAGGTGGTAACCCTAATCATCGGATCCTGAAAAAGATGCGACGACCGCTTCTACATCAGTGCTCATCTTTCCTGACGCCTCTCCCTGGCCTTTCACAGCACAGTAGAGTTTATTTGCCCCGTGCGGTTGTGAACCACGCATCGGCGCGTTCGCGAAAGGAAAGAAAGGGGGTTGCGGCCCGTAACGATAGCCGTTCCTCCCCATGTCGAGCACAACACCCTCCCTCGAGAGGAAATCTCTGCCCAGTATGACTGGAACAGACAAACGAGGCAAGCAAACAAAACGCTGTCTGCGCTTTCTGCCATCAAAAGCGAGCGTGAGTCTCACAGCTCCGTCTGCTTTTGCCGAACCCGCTGCTAAGCTCAAGGGTGTCTCGGCGGGCCTCACCCTGATTCTTCTTTTCCGGCAGGCTTCGAAGATTTCGTCCCCGATGAGAGAAACCGTCGAGCCCGTGTCGACCAGTGCAAAAAGTTCTTGACCGACTAATTGCACTCGCATGAATGGGGCAGACGAAGAGGGGTCTCCCTGCGCCCTGCATGCGGAGGGGGCCAGTTGCCCGTCAACGCCAGCTTCGGGGTGCCCTGGGGGCTCCCTCACACTCCCTCTGTCTGGCCCCCTCTTCTCGCTTTCCGCCGGCGACGACGAGCCACCGCCCTTCACCGTCGCCGGCGATCCGAGTTTCCCTGCGTGCTACGCATTTTCTCGGGGCATTGACAGGAAAAGTGGCCAGGCTTGCGACAAAACCAGCACAAGCGGGCTATTTCGTCCTGCCTCCCTCTTCCGTCGCCTGCGTTGCTTCCGACCGAGGAGTTATCGTCTCCCCATCCCGACCAGGCGCAACCCGGTTCGAGCGATTCCTCGGGTCTCGGCGGCAACCTGTAGTGAAGCTCGGCGAGTAAATCAGCCTGAATTACTCGCGCTTCTTGTGCGAGGGCCTCCAAGTTGCGAAAACTCCGGCCCCGCAGGTACGGTCTGAAACGCGGGTGGCATTGCCTGCACACGCGCGCTACCTTGACCGCGTCGGCTGCCTCGGGGTCGGCCCGTTCGTACAGCTCCTGCATAGCCCGCACGTACTCGAGGAGACTCTCCTCAGGGTGCTGCGTGCGAAGAGTAAGCTCGTCCCTCATACGGAGTTCGTAATCGGGTGGCAGGAATTCAGCGCGGAAGCGGTCCTTAAAATCTGCCATCGACTCGAAAGCCGGTTGGCAGCGCCTCCAACGCGTAGCGCTTCCTACCAGTGCCACGGGCAGGACCCGCCTCAGCACGTCATCATCCGATGCGCCTACCGCAGTCTGATACGAATCCAGTTGCTGCAGGTATTCGCAAACGGATTTCACGTCTCCGTGGCCGGAATAGGAGGGAACCTCGATATCCAAACGCGGCTTCGAGACTGGCACTACAGGACCCGCGGTGGGAGCCGCTGTCGCCGAACCGAGCATTCGGTTCATCTCCGCGAACATCCCGGTCATCTGCCTCATCATAGAGGCGAGATCTGCGGGCTGCAACTGATCAGCAGCCTCCTGCGCAGCGGCCACTGGGTCTCCCCCCGAGCCCCGCGGCCTCTCCGTCTCTCCCATCTCTCTCCGTGGGGTAGGAGCCATTGCCGGCGATCTACCCAACAAAAAGCTGGCTCAACCACGCCAAACTGTAGACGCGAAGATACAGAGCAAGCCGCGCTAACTACATACGCAACGCGCCACACACAAATCTACAATGTAAGCAAAAAAGGAACGTCAAGACAATACATAGGACCAACGGGGCTGAACTACAGCCACATTAAAATACAAAAAAACTACAGTAGGAACACGTCAAAATACACAAGCGACTAATATCCCTACAAACGCTAAATACACTCGCAATGTAACCACTCAGGCCGTTACCCGAACAACAGAGAAAAAAACGCAAGAAAAACTTCAGGCATCTACAGCCATCGTAAAACCTAAGCAAACTAAAACACTGGCCTCAAAACTAATTTACAAACATGCATCTACACGGCTCAAAGCCCTGGTCTCCCACTGCCAAAATGGCGCTTCCTTCCCGGAACAAAGGAATGCCGTCCCAAGCCGCAGTGGGCCCCTTCCCGGCAGCCGCAGAGAGCAAATGTCCACGGGTGGGCTTGACATCAGCCCCACGTTCGGGCGCCAGATGTGGGCCTGCTCTCTACGGCATGCCCAGGAATGAGGCACACTGCGGTTGCGTGAAAGAACTCTTTACTCACATCCTCCAACGCGCTGTCGCCCGTCCGGGCATACACACACACACCAGCCAAGAACACTCTGTCCCTCCCGAGTCCTAGTCTCCGCGCACGGTTCTTCTTCACCACCACGGCACCGCCCGCTCCTACACGTTCCCTCGCGCCATCACTCGGGCACCCGCCTCTCCCAAGTCTTGCGGCCCTGTAGCAATAGCCTGTAGCCGCACGGCAGGCGAGGAGGGCAAGGGAAGGGAGCTCGCGGCGAGGGGCTCCGGGCAACACCCTCTAGGCCAGAAGGTGTGCCAAGGCGCTCCCCACAAGGTTTGCCAGTTTTTCTAGTACAATTTCTCCGCCGTCCTTCAAGAGGTCTGCTCTTATCTGATACTCACCAGGTTCTTTGCCCCCTTGAATTTCTTTCAAAGCCCGTGGGAGGTTGTGGCCATTACTACACCAGAGTGGCCAATTGTGCTCTGGTGAGGGAGTGCGTTACCGGCAATGGTCACCGGGATGAGCCCACACCCCAAGCCCCATGTTGCGATTCGATCAACACGCGGATTTTCTTTACCCGGTGGGATTTGTGCGGCACCGGGATTCGAACCGCGCTCCTGCTGCACGCGAGGCGGACGCTTTACCTCTACGCCAGCGTTGCACCACCCGAATGCTTGACCACGGAGCAAACTACTACTATCTTCAGATCTTTAGATTCAGAGTTGTGCATCTTGTCACTGAGAGTGAGCGTTCCATTCCACAGCTGCTAACGGCTGTTTTCCGGGAGTTGGTTGAATTACAGCGCTAGGTTGAACACCATATCTATGTAGTTCCGAACAGTCGATGCTGCCCGGAAACGTAAATAACAATCTCTAACTGCACTCGAAAGCGAAACTTGAGGCTAAAGAGTGTTCATTAGGCGCAGATTTTCAAAAAAGGCATTGACAGGCATTTATAGGTTTTTGGGCACAAACGCCCAAATGGGCATTTCTATAAAAACACCATAAAAGCCCTCTTAGGGGTTAAGCGCATTACGGGCTCGGGCTGTCGGCGTCTTTGTAGTCACGGTACTAAAACAGTTCGACTCGTTTTCCAATGCCTCGCGCTAGAACGTAACGCGTACTAAAAGAACACACCGAGGCACTCGTTTTCCAACGTATCACGCTGAAACGCTTCGGGCTTTAAAGTCACGGGGCTTTTTCAGCAAAGGTGTATACCTCTGCCCCCACAACATTTTCATCTCCGTGGGCAAAAAACGCCAATGCGCCAAGGCCTAAGACGCCGAGCGTTCAGCATCGAAACCGCATTGTACACTTCATCATAACTTCGAAACCGCATCATACATCTAAACCGCATCATCAAAACCTCATAATACACTTATACAGTGCATGCTTCGCCCCTCCCCATGTTTTCACGTTAGTGGAGACGGCCCGCTTTTTTAGCCTTTAATTAATGGTCATATATTAAAGTGGGGCGACAGGAGCACGAGGAACAAAACAGGCATAAGTCCGGTCATCCGGGGCTTTTTGGAAGCCTGAGCAGCACAGTTGCAAATCGGCAGTGCCGAGATAGAATGGACAAGGCCTTAGATCAGTTAGTCGTCCACGAGAGGAACCGTGCGGACCTTTTCTTTTGAACTTGTGTCTCAGCAATGGGTGGTCGGGCACCTATGAATAAGCGAAACAAAAGAGAGGCTCTCGGGAAAGTGATAGCCACCGTCTTGTTTGAAGGTTGTAGTGAACCCATCGCAGTCCTGCGACGGGTGCCAATGCGCAGGGAAGCCAAGCTGGTGCCATTGGTTTCAGCAGCCTTTGGGCGGCAGGTAATTTACGCTGCCGAGCCTTTTCCTGAGGCGAAGTCCGGGTACAAACATTTACTAGCAGTGTTATGGCCGGCTACCGAGTTTCCGGAGGCGTTTTCGCTGAGAGAAGAAAGCTCAGCACGGGTAGTGGACGCTCTTATGTCGGTTTCGGCAAGAATCTGCTTCCCAGCTGAAATCCCGGCTTATAGGATACGCCTTGTCTGTGGCGCCTTGGCGACTGCCCTTCTTCCAAGTGTACGTGATACACAGCTTTGCTTATCAACTGCAGTCGTGCATGGTGGAGAAAAACGTAGCACTCAGAACCCGAAAGAGTGCTGTGCTCTCTAGCTGTGCGCTGAGCACAAGGAGTGTTAGGAGACTGGCTTACCAGTCGCACATTTCGCTCCAAGCTTAATCCCGCACGGGGCCACGGGTTGTACCCCAGGGAAGCTCGAGTGCGGAAGACACTTAACTCTCCCCTCCGAACGTGTTCTATGCAGAAATTATTATAAAAGAGTCGGCATCGGCTTACCTTCCAGGCAGCAAATCTTGACGAGGTGGTACCAATGGCCGATGTAAGAAGCTGACATGGCCACCCCTAACAGCAGGTGATCACCGATAGCCAGTAGAAGAGGTAGAAGCTGGAGAAACAACACCAGCATGGCCCAGACCTGCGTCAGGTTTACATCTCTTTACAGCCTTGGCGAGTACCGTTCTCTTAAGTTGGAAGGCTTTGTAATGTGTGAGGTTGGAGCTTATTTTTCGCAAACAGGAAGACAAGCATCGTGGCGATGCCCGGAGAACCGGAAAACCCATTGCGCGCCTTTTTTACGACACAGAAAACGGTCTTAGGTGACTGGCGGTCGCATGCATGAGTCGCATACACGCGTCATGGTCGAATGCGCACCTGCCAGTCAAAGGCGAAAATGTAGCCGAACAGGCTGGCTCCCCCCATGCCGTCGTCCCGCGGGCTGCCGGCCAGAATGGCGAAGTCGGCGCACAGCATCTCAGCTGTGAAGCGAGTCGCCAGGAAGCGTTCGTGGGTCTGGGCGAATGGGTTCACCGCCCAGTCGGCCTCCTGCAGACAGAGACACAAGGGGCTCATTAGAAATCATTTACACTGCGCCCAATGTTCACTTGCAACAGAGAGAAACACAGGAAACTCTAGCGCACCGGATTCCAAAGAACTATGGGACAACCAGAAAAAAACACCCAGGAAACTTTCGAAGATACTGAGAAAGGAGACTTGGAGACAAAAATATGACTATGCTGAGCCACATTTCCGCAATATGCTACGCAACGCTGAATTCGTGCGCAGCGAAGTTCGCGTTAAGGTATTTTTTTGGTCTCGCAGTACCAAAGGAAGAACAAATTTGGGTTGCTATATTCGTAAGCTTGCCCAGAAGAAACGAAAAACCAAGGGAAGAATGCAGTAATTAATCTTTCAAAATGTCAATTTCCCGCAAATGTGAAGACGTATCGGAAAATGAGCCCAAGTTCTGCGTCCTATCCAAAACCTGTCGATATACTACTAAGCGGAGATAATGCGCAGGAGCATAGCAGCTAGAATCCCAGAGGAACAAAGCTCCTGTGTTGCAGAAACAACGATTCAAAGCCCAAGACGACGTGAACCATTTGTGAATCATTTCAGAATAAACAATTTCAAGTGGTTTATGTCGGAAAACAGGATCCGTCGTCGGGGTTGATAAGTAGGACACGTAGGAAAGGCACCAGACGAACTAATTAAAACTTCCAAATCTGTGACATCGACGTGACACAGCTAAGAAGAATGCGGAGCCGAGTGGTTGAGGAATTTGGGTACATGGCCCTGAAAAGCTAGGGAAGGGCATCGAGCAATGAAGAAAGCAGCCCTGAAGCCACGTTTTCGGTAAGAATACTTGAAGAAGGACTACGCTCAGGATTATCGCGCTAGGATTAAGGAACGTGGCAGAACAAGTTGGCAGCACATCTTCAAACCCATTTAAAACGGCTATAGCGATTGGTGGCCCGTTCGGGATAAAGAACTCGGACGACGTCACGCAATGCCTCAAGGCTTCCCCACCTGCATGGCACTTGACGTTGCGCACTCGCATTACTGAACACCCCAAAAAGCAGCCACTGAAGCACCTGAGAACAACACAGGTTCCCAAGCGTTAAATTCGACCTTCATGACGACAGCGTTCGCAATTTCACACGGTTGTTGAAAGTGTACCTGTAGCGGTGTTCACGAATTTTGGGAAAGACCTGTATGTGTAAACAGAGGGAGTATTCACTGGTTCGTGCATCGCCTCGCTATCGCCGACATTTTGCCATAAGTGGTAGATTGAAATCTTAATAAGTGGCTAGCCGACATGAACTTCCATTCCTTCCTTCGTTATGTTCATGATTTTCTGATTTGTTTTAATAGTCAGGTCAAGGTAATTAAAGTCAAGTCAATTGTTATTTCCAGACGAAATGCTCACGGAGATGCAGCGACAGTATTCCTGGCCCATTTCACAGTCCAGATGAAGGCTTAGAATACACGCGGGGAACCTACAAAGTGGCTGCGCCCAGTCTCTGCTAAAGAGTTGAGGTGGGCAAACACCGCACGGGCTGGCACTACCAGACAAGAGTCTGCAATATGGTTACGGTCATTCAAAGTTTTTCAAACGGAGAATGAAATCAATAAAAACGAGCGGTCTTCACTCCGCGGAGAAGAGCTTGGAGTTAGTGCCAGTGCCTCAGAGCTAGTGCCAGTGCCAATCAGTGTGCTACTTCTGCAAGATTGCAAACTAAAAAAGAACAAAAGAAAAGAAAACGAAGAGTAGTATTATTTTTGTAATGTTTCCGACACCTTTAAAACCAGCACAGGCGCCACATTTATCTAGTTTTTTTTTGGTTCAGTTGAAGTTATAATGTTTCCGACACCTTTAAAACCAGCACAGGCGCCACATTTATCTAGTTTTTTTTTGGTTCAGTTGAAGTTAAAGAGCAAGTGCCAGAAATTAAACCAATACAAAAAAGACTACAGTCAGTACTGCGGAAATAAGAACGGCAATAAATATTTCGATTGTAAGTAAAAGGTCTCCTACTGATTACCCATTCCATGGGGCAGAGCATGCATTGGACGAACAGGCAGATGTTTAATTTATAGATTAAGAGAACACTACAATGCATGCAACCAATAAAAAGTCCAGGGAACGCACGCGGCGCACTGCAAACAATGTAAATGTGCGCTTTGGTTTGACAACGCACTCGGGTTGGCAGAGGACACAAAGTGCAGGAAAAGAGGGATTGTCGAAGCTTGCTATTTTTGCACTGAATCCGACGATTGCGCAGTGCAACTTCTCTTGGATCATCCCAACGAAGAAAGGTTTATTGAGAAAGGCATGGCATACCAAATGACCCGTGCGAATACAAACTTTATTTTGTTCTTGCCTCTTGATATCCTCCTCTACCTGGATATAATCGTCTGCATTTTGTGTTAATAAACTAGTCTATAGTTCCATCGTCGTGTAAATGTTTCCTGTACTTTCATTTGCCGTAAGTAAACAATCATCGCAGTTTAAATAAACAGGTACCAACTGATTCCTCCTTAGATTTGTCAATTAGAAATTTGTGTCAGAGGATTTGGTCGCCAAATCTTTGAAAAACCCATCTCTAATTGAAGGAATAAATCAATCAACGCAGGCTGATGGACCTCTTGCACACCGGCGCACGCGAACCAGTAAAAAATGCCTGACGATTGCGATACTCCGCAATGCAAAATCTGAACGCAGGGTGAACTGCGGTGACGGTGCATAGCTGCTGAGTCTCAGGAAATGACCGCATTATCTCGCGTTACCTCGCAGCGCGTCGCCGCCGCTGAGCATGTCTCGCGCCACAGCTCGGCATACGGTCCTCACTCTCACGCTTTCGCCATACTCTCCTCCGCTTTCCTTCTAGCTCTATGTTCGGCGTCCTCTTCGTTCGCTCGCTTACAACGAAGGGGACGGGGACGGGAAACCATAGGAGCGGGCGTTTAAGAGCTGCGCTCTAAAAATAGAGGCGCCACGGGCTCATATTACATGACGCAGAAGCGCCTACATATATTATTTTTAAAGTTTAACTTGGCCATGGCCCAAATATTCCCCATATGCGTTTTAAAGTACACGTACCACACAGGCAGCATGGCGAAACATCACCCGTAGAAACAGTTACCGCAAATGCTTGAAGCCTCAACATGTGTGTGGATAGTGGTGACGAAAGTGAAGTGACAAAATTTTAGGTGCGTAGGCATTCTTGTGTGGACTCAACGAAGAAAACCGCCTGCCCGTCTGTAAATCATGGTGTGTCACTCTTTACCCGCATGCGCAAACGCTACCAATTAAAAGCAATAGGCCCATCACGTTTTGCTATTGGGCACTATTTATGAGCATTTACTGGTAAAAAAATTCTCTATGCAAGGCTTTTGTCGCAAGTATAGTGAAGCCCGCTTTAGTGAAGCTCGGCGTATAGCTGTCCCAGGGAGGGCCTTTTGGAAGCATTTAATGAAAAGGCTTTGTGCCATCATACTCCGATATAAGATTTGTTATATTACCGCCCAGCATTTATTACCGGCCAAGCATTTCTGGTAAAGGTGAAGCGGGCTTTTAAGACCTCGGGAAACAGAGCTCCATAAGGATGCAAGGTACAGCATAGAAGTGTTTATCAAAACGCCCTAACTTTTCGCACTTTTACCAGAACAGTTCGCATAGCGCCTAAAAATGCTTTATGGTGCTTTTAAGGGGCTCGGTATCCTACAGAGCAGTGTAAACTATTCGGCAATTAGGAGTTCCGGCTGTTTTTATTCGGATGCCTGAGCCCTAATTCGGCTAATACTACTAAGGAGTTCCAGAAATGTTTTATTAGACACGCATGGTGGTCTAAAAAGCACCACAAAGCTGAAGAACTATGTTCTGCTTCACCCCTCCCATGCCTGATATTTTACGCATCAAGTATTGTCTTTTACGTGTACCTCATCAATGTAAAATGTAGGTCTTAGCAACCGTAAACACGTTTCTCGTAGACCTGAAAAAAAAAAAAAAATCCCCGCGCCATTTCTGCTAACGTGAAACCAGGGGAGGGGCGAAGTATGCAGTGTGTTCTTGTCGCCTGGGCGTTTTTACCCACGGAGATGAAACCGTTGTGGAATTAAGGTATACAGCTTCGCTGTAGCAGTCCCGTGTCTTTTAAGCACGAAGCCTTCTAGCGCGAGGCGTTGGTAAACGAGTGTCCCGGTGTTTTCCATAGTTCGCGTTTTTGCTCACGGAGATAAAACGTTCTAGTGCGAGGCCTTGGAAAACAAGTGTTCCAGTGTGTTAGCACCGTAACTACATGAGGCTATATTCGGGTACAACATATGAATGGCAACGGAAGTTGCCGCTGTGCCTGATCACCGCATCCGGATGTTACTCCCCGCGGCGCAAGTATTGCGTTACTAGATAGATAGATAGATAGAAACTTTATTGTTCATGGGATGGTGGGGCGAATCAGCCGCCTCGGTCCAGGCAGCCGCTGAGGGCCCTGATGATGTGGGCCGCCAGTTCCCGTTGCTGTTGGAGACTCGCCGCAACAGCCAGCCACTCTCCGGTGTAATTGTGTGGTTGGGTAGGGTTGTAGGGGCACTCCCACAGAATGTGGTCCTGGGTAGGGGGAATAAGGCAGTGGGGACAGAGTGGGACAGGGGTGTCTGGCGTGCGTTGGAACAGATGGAGACGAGTGGGTGTGTGCAGTGTATATGTTTGCGCCTGCCGAATGACTACTTGCTCGCGACGGGTAAGCCCGGAATGGAGAAGAGGGAACGTGCGGCGTATGCTTAGAATGTCTGCTAAGATGGGGAGCGGAGGGGGAGGACAAGGATTTGTGTCGCGAGCGTCGACAGGGCCCGGACTAGGAATATTTTAAACATGGCGCGACCCTCTTCCGTGATTTTTCAGACTCAAAATTGTCGCGTATACAAGAAGTTTGAAGAGGACGACGACGAAGGGAACGCCTCCAGCCACCTCTATTCAGCGCGTGCTGACGAACTGACGACGACGAAGACGAGGAGTGTCTCTGGCAGTTGTGCGGGAGAGCACGTGCAGCGAACTGGGCGAGGAAGAAAGCCGGTCGACCGGGTGGTGTGCGTCGCTCAGTTGTTGGAGCCACAAGTTCGCCTTATTAAATTACCTTGACTCACCCGGACTAACACATTTTCATTCTTGCTGCGTGGCAATATGCTTATAAACTACTGCAGAGACGACAGACTGTGTGAGAAAAGGCCGACGATGTCGCGCATTAATAGCAATCTCCTTTCAAAATGCGCGCGCCCCTTGACATCCGGTTCCGTCGCTTAGGCGAAGTGACACCGTACATAAGGTATTGCCGTTGTTAGCTTGTTCCCGAGTATAAGACACGTGACGCCGACAGCCCGAGCCGCAAAGGGGCTTCACCCCTAAAACTTCTCAGTGGGAGTGACTGCATAGCGCGAACGCTGCAACGTTGCGAACGAAGTGGCACTCGTTCGTATCGTACTCTACTCATTCAATTCCTTCCAGTGCATTTGAGCGCCCACTCGCTTTCGAAAGCGGAGCATTTCTGAGCGCCTATTGGCATCGGCAAGCGGCACTATGAGCCTGAAGCAATGGCTCCGTGGCTCTGTGCGCCTACTGCAAATGCCACGTCGCCACAAGACAGTGCTCTGAAATTTTACGGCGCTGATAGCATAATGTGCGGCACGAAATACTCGTCACGCGTTGTGAGAAACCCTCTGATGTGCTGAGCCCTGCTTTTCTGAGAGCGCGTGGCGGGCACTTGAAGTAGCTTCAAATACAGCAAGAACCCGATCTAACGAAGTCACCGGGAATTGTGAATTACTTCGTTAAATCGAGACCTTTGTACAATTGGCACTGTCAGATTACAAGCAGCTGATTCCATATATTCGATGCCTAAAGGGAGGCGCATCAGAGCAGCTATACCATGACATCGTAATTGCGTCGGCCGAGCCACTTGAATTTAGCAATGCGGTAAAAGTCCGTTGTGAAAACACTGAGTCAGCCGGCGCTTCCCCTTAAGTTGTCGCACCCCCCAGCCTGCTTGTTGTATTAATTCCCCACTGAGCGTAACGTTTTTGACCCTCAGTCCTTGAAGAACATAACACGGCTTCCTCCAACTTCTCGTGTGGGGTGGTCTTGAGGTCCTTTTCCTAGCGGCATGGTTGATGGCGTCCACTCCCCACAATATTGCGAAAAGCGTGCTGGCCGGTATGCCGCGGTCTGCGGCCACGTGACTGCTGTGTATCTCGTACAGATCCGTAACAACAAAACTAGAGGCCTGGTGTTTTCTGTTTTTTTTTTTTCTGGCGTGGTGCAATAATCTTCTAGGCTTTCTGAGAAAACACATCCGAAATTGCTCCTTCTTTAAATTCCTGTTTCTTAAAGTACTTCGTAATTGCGAAGGACGCTGAATCTGTTTCGTTAGTTCGAGTTCATAAAAGCATTGAGCCGTATGGGCACCGGCGGGGGAATTAGAATTTGTTCGTTCTGTGGGGAAATTCGTAAGATCGGGCTTCGTTAGATAGAGTTTTGACTGCATAGCGTTACGCCCAAAGTATTTTTAATGCGAAAGCAGTAAATGCCTCATTAAGCAAAAATGCAGCGCCCGGCGTCGGCGTGACTCCGAGATGGTTCGAAAAACTGCTGACAGCGCAAACAGAATAAAAACTAAGCAGAGAAAATTAAGTGGGTATGAGAGTCGATCCGGGGACCAACAGAATGCGGGTCCAACATGCATCCCCTGCACCATCGTGCAGCCTCGGCTTCGGCAAAGAAACGTGGACCTAGTGAATGCGTTGTGGCCTCTTACTTAGCACCGTGTGTGAGAAATATGTGCTCAGGCCAACGGGAGTGAATCGAGTGTGTTGTTAATTACAAAAGTACCAATGAACGCCTGCGAAAATTGTGAATATGAAAATCTTCCTAAGGCTAAGGAAAAGAAAAGAAAACAAAACAAAAGAAACAATCCCTCTCAGTGGTTACGCGCCCACAGCCGGACGAGAAGAAGGAAACCCAGGAGAAAACAAAAACAACGCGAAGAGAAAAGGACCATGAAGGTGGCAATGAAACACATCATCGCACCCCTGGAACCTACAGCTGGATTTGAGCACGCTGATTACGGAATTAGCAACGCACGCTTACTCTAGAAGCGTGTAGGCAGGTCAAACTAGAGTGACTGGACAATCCTCGCAGTCATACTAACAGAGAGAAGAAGGAAACGACACAAAAGGAAGAAGATCATAAGGAGGAAAAACATAGCGACATTCTGTTTCCAAGCCAGTGCAGGACGGGCGCTTCCGGTGCGGTGGAGAATTTTATTCAAACGCGGTGATAGGCTAGCCTCCGTAGCTAAGCCGGCCTAAAAGATACTAAATCACCCTTAGATACGAAAGAATGCGTGTATAGAACTGGTATAAAAGAGTATTTTTTCAGAAATATCCTAGAAATAACATAAAAAGGGTTCCTCTGCAGTTCAAAAAACACTGCAGTTCAAAAAACCACCGGCTATTCTCCATTTGTTCTCGTCCACGGCCGCGACCCACCATTCATGCTCGACGCTTCATTTTTATCGGCTCCTGTATCCGCATCAAGCCCGCTCTCTGAGCAGTTCGTCTCCCGCCTTAACCACGGCCGCCGAGCTGCCCGTCCGAATAGAGAAACCAGCGAACAGGATCGAAAGAATCGCTACGACGCCACTCACGGTGCTGTTCGGTTCCGGCCGGGCGACGAGGTTCTACTTTGGACTCCCACTCATAGGCCAGGATTATGTGAGAAATTTTTGCGCAGCTTCACGGGTCGCTACACAGCGCTTGAAGAAACCTCCCCAGTGAACTATCGTGTCGCCCCTAATTCCGCCCCACTGGACCGCCGCTACCGTGGCACGGAAGTCGTGCACGTCTCACGCCTCAAGCCGTTCGTACGCCGCGCTTCCCCAACACTTGCGGCCGGGCGGCCGCCTCGTCCACAGGGGGAAATTGATGTGAGCAGTTAGTCGTGCGCCACCCCTTTGGGACATTGACCGCTACCTCAGTTACCCAGTGGACACTATCCCATACCTCATCTTCCTCTGATAGTCATCCTCATCATCATTTTCCATCTCGGGGCTCGTGTCCTCCTCTTCGCCGCCAGCTGAGTGTGTGTTCCGCGAGGGCTGCTACGCCTAATAAACGTCCTGTACCGGCTGTCCTTCAAGGCCCTTATATTAGTTATGGCGGGTGCCGGGCACGCAAGTCCTTCACCCACAATTTTCTTTTTGCTGCCTTGGCTTTGATTGAGCTGGAGCCCCGGGGCCCCGCAGCAACACACGGACAGACGGTCGACGGGTTGGCGCCGTGTTCTCGCGAGAGGCCTTCCAGGTCTGCTTACAAGCAACAAGGCCATTCAATGCGGGCAGGGTATGGAGGGTAGGAGGAGAACGCCAAGCAGACTCGTTGTTTCACGGTTCATGCGCGAACGCTTTATATTGCTTGCTCCAAGATTTCGCAGCATCAGCTTGCGGTGAGGAACACCGCGGCTTCGGATGGGCGCCGTTCGTATTCCCCTTCCTCACCCATGCTTCTTGATGATATTCCCCGCCTGCTGGCCTGGCCACACGGCTCCTGCCACCGAGAGAGACGCCAGCCTGCCATCGGCGCGACAGGCAGTTGTACAGAGAAAGATATGCCTCAAAAAGCCTGCCGAAGCACGAAGAGCCGACCTAACGTCTCCACCGGCCAGGCGCGCTTGCACCGCTCGAAGTTCACTTTCACTCGCTGCGCAGGCTGCCCGGATTGACTTACTCGAGATGGCGGGTATATGTTCTCGTTTTCGTAGCCGGTGCTCCTTTTGAGATATACGGACGCAGTCATCGCCACAGACTATTTAAGTAGCCGGAAGGCGCCAGCAATGGTGACACCGTCGTCTAAAAATCCCCATTTAATTCCCATTCCATTCCCGGCAAAAGGCGCTTAATTCCATTCCCATTTCATTACTCATTCCATCCCCATTCCGTTCCGGCATAACGAAAAGGTGGAATGAATCCGGAGTCATTCTAATTCCGGAGTGGAAACTCTGCAACACTGGTAGGGATCCTTGGGGCACTGGCAGAGGGAATGAAAGTGTGCTATGCAGTGCTCCGCAGCGCGGGCAGTGAAGTGAGGGAAACAGGGGGTAGGTGTGAGGGCGGTAGGATTGCGTGGTAGGGGAAGGCATGCGCTTGGATAATGCGCCACATGTGGGCCTCCTCTTCTGATAGGGGGTGCGGACGGTTCAGTCTGTGGTGGAGCGTGTTGTCGGTGGATGTGTTTAGGGGGGTGGGGGTGCTGTGGTTAGGAGCAAGAGAAGCAGAATCCTGGGTAATGAGTTCTCGAGCATGAGAATGTGCTGCCTCCTGCCGCCTAAGCCAGCATGGTCCGGGGTCCACAGTAGCTCCCGAGGACCGCGGGGAGGGTGTTGGGGGATGATATTGCAACGAACCATGTTTTGGGTTTGTTTCTTTGTGTTTTGTTTTTGCCGCCCGACTGCGCCGGGCTATGTTATCTGTGTTATCCGTCGGCCAAGTGATGCGCATGTTATACCTCACGTGTTATCTCCTTTGATAGAGAGAGAGTCGCGAACTAAAGTCACCAGCCTAGAATAATCTTGTATGATCTACAGTGTTCTAGATGCAATTCGACTGTTCGAGAAGGCCTCGCTCCGAGAGATAAATGACTAGCAGGCAAATGCCTAGATAAATGATAATAACAAGATAAATGCCTAGCAGACGCCACGGCATTTCGACTCGCCGACGCTCGCCTGGGCACGTCACTGTGTTGACTGCTGCTTCGCCCCCCTGTGTATTCTTTGAGTTCTTAGGGGAGCACAAGTTCGCTCAAATAAGCGTGTTTTCCTTGAAGACAACTGCGTCGTCTTTGCTTTCGTGACATCTGGTGGGGGTGCTGGGTACATGCAACCCAAGCCCTCTTCAAGCCGACAAGCAAGCCCCGTGTCAGCCCCCTACACCAAGGTCTTCAGCCAGAGTTTGGACTGCTTCCGAATAAAGTGAAAAAAGAAGACGTCGTCAAAACCACCATGATCAACGCAGGCACCATGACCCGTGCATCTAATCCTGCCCTCGTTCTTCAGCAACCCCGGGAGCCCCCATCATTCCATGGGCCACCTACGGAGGACCTCGAAGACTGGTTGGAGCAGGCCGAATAATATCAGGCTGTTTAACTGATGGGACGACGCGGAGGCACTGAGTCAAGTGTTCTTCTACCTTGAGGACTCAGCACGGATCTGGTTAGAAAACCATGAGAGCTCCCTAGAGTCTTGGAACGAGTTCAGAAACATCTCGAAAAACAAACTGCGCGCAAATTAACGGGGACAAGAACACATGAAGACGGCACTGCGCTTGTGCCGTCTTCATATGTTCTTGTCCCCGTTAACTTGCGCGCAGTTTGTTTTTCGAGATGCAACATTACCAACTCGCCCAACTCAACCCTTTTTCAGAACACAATTTTTAACGACGAAAAGAGCGAAAAGAGCGGGCCGAAGTATTGCCGCAGATGCGGACACAACAACCTAACGAAAGCATTGTTGTGTTCGTCGAGGAGAGGAAAAGGCTTTTCAGGCGTGCTAACCCTTGCATGACGGAAGAAAAGAAGTTACGCTTCTTGATGCGCGGTGTGAAAAAGGAACTGTTTGCTGGACTTGTCCACAATCCGCCCAAAACCGTCGCCGAATTTGTGACCGAAGCCAGCACAGTTGAGAAGGCCCTCGAAATGCGTGCTAAGCAGTATGACCGCAACTTTGTTGGCGCGGCCAATGCGAACTCTATCGACAGCATGCGGATTCCGGCAGACAGCCTACGCGATACTATCCGCGCAGTAGTAAGGGAAGAGCTGCGGAAGCTTCTCCCAACGCCGCCGCAACCCAAAGTCGCTCCGACGTCATTAGGGAAGAAATGCAGCAAGCGCTAGGGACTTCAACGACGCCAGAAGCACGTCGCGAGCCGCAAGCCCTACGCGAGCCGCAAGCTCTCCGTCGACCTCACCCGCCTGCCCCCTGTCGTCCCGAGGCTCCATACCATCATCCCATGTCGCTGGCCCGACCAGCTGCCGTGCAACCCCCCGCCCCAAGGAAGACCGACTTGTGGCGAACGCCAGATAATCGTCCGCTGTGCTGCCACTGCGGAGAGGCCGACCACACCTACCGTCGCTGCCCCTACAAGAGGCTCGGTTTGCGAGGGTTCCCCGTCGACAAATCACGCCCCCGGCCCGGCCAGCGCCCTACTGAATTCGAAGATTACCTGCGAACGCCAACCGAGGTCCAGCGCGCTGCAACCGTTCGCCGTCACCCTACCCATACCGATCGCCAAGTCGTCGAAGGTACTCTGACTTCACGCGTGGGGGTTCCCCAAGCCCACGTGGGGGAAACTAAAAGCAGGAACCTCTGGAGGTAAAGTCGCACGACCGCGGAAAAATGAAAACCCTCCAACGACGTAACGACTCGCTGAAGACCATGATTCCCGACATGCCCTCGGCCGGACGACCCGATCCAACCCGGACGTGTCTCCCGAACACGACGACACCGAGACGACGCGACGCGTACCCGAAAAGACAGAGCCTGCCGCTGAGAAGATGACGACAATCACGACGCATAGTGCCCGACCGTCAACACGCACAAGCCGAGATATGACGCCCAGATGCTCCCGAAACTCGAGGATTGATGATGATTGATTGTAGGTTTTAACGCGCCGACGCAACGCAGGCGGTGAGACGCGCCGTAGTGGAGGGCTCCTGATTAATTTTGACCACCTGGTGATCTTTATCGTGTGTCGAGATTTCGTACACACGGGCGTTTTTGCTTTTCGCCTCCATCAGAAAAGCGGCCGCCGCGGCCGGGAATCGAACCCGCGACCTCGTGCTCAGCAGCGCAACGCCTTAGCCACTGAGCCACCGCGGCGGGTAGGAAAGCACCGTCAGACGTCCAGTTGTCCATCGACGGCTTTCACGTAGTCGCCCTCATCGACACGGCAGCCGACTACTCAGTAATGAGCGGGTCATTTGCGTCTAAGCTGAAGAAAGTTACGACAGGATGGGACGGTCCGCACATACGCACAGCAGGAGGCCATCTCGTAACGCCAAGTGGAACGTGCACATCACGGGTCACCATAGACGACACCACGTACCCTGGTGCGTACGTCATTTTGCCTAACTGCTCCCGCGATGTAATTCTTGGAATAGACTTTTGACGGACAACGGTGCAACGGTGACGGATCTACAGACCAAGTCGATAACTTTTTCCTCCGATTACTCCACGACTCCGGTACCGAACCCTGAACACCGTGCTGCTGTAAGGACCACCGACGATCACATCACCCCGCGCAAGCTTGATGATCACCGTCTACTGTGAGGATACTGCCCCTGACATCGAAGCTATCGTAGAGAGTGACCAAAGTTTGCTTCTGGACCGCGGTGTCTCCGTCGCAAGAGGCATTCCGAGCTTTAAGCAATGCAGATCCCACGTTTTGGTCACTAATTTCGCCGAGGAGTACCAGCCTCTAAATAAGGGCGCTGCAAGTGCGTTCCTCGAAGAAACGCATAAAACCAGTGTTGTAGAGGTTCCTCTAAAGCAGGAACGAAAGCTCGTTCCTGGTTCCTTCCCAATTTTGAAGCGAGTTCCCGCCACAAGTTTCTTTATTGCGAAATGAACGCGTTCCAGTTCCACTTGGAACATTGTAACGTGTCGTTAGATTAACCTTACATTTCATTTTTAAAATTACAGTATGGTGTCCGATAATCCCGAGGCGAAAGGAAGTATGTGATTTAAAACTCATACCGAACTACGTATATTATAGAATAGGAACTCCGCCGGCAGCAGATTATCTGGAGATAAAAAGAATGCAAAGAAACGCTCCTAGACAAATTTTTTCAGGGAGCACCGGACAAACTCCAGACATGCCTAACTGTGATTTTGGTGCTCATCTATTATGGGTGCAACACGTATGGCACTTTCCACTTCGGTCTTACAAATGCTCAGTAAGGTTACTGGGCTTCAGATGTGCCAATGGAAAGTTACATGCAGGAACATAATTAATTTCTAGCATAGGAAACTGTGTCGAAAGTAACAATACATAGGCGTTTAATGCATGGTTATTACCATATTGCTGGTTATTTACAATGCCTTACAGGCCCCGTGCAGGGAATTGAGCGAGGAGGTTACCAAAGTGAAGCTGTGCGGATCATACAGCACAAATTTGCGAGTAACAAAACACAACAGATTAAGTAATGGCTACAATGTTCACAATACAAGTTTAATTCAAGAAAAAAATAAAAGTCAACAGCGTAGGCACACATGAAATCTACGCGCAAGAATTACAAATATACCGAACACAATCAGGGTAGTAGATAAAGTAAACAACCCAAAATAGCCAAATATGTAGACGCGACGCACAAATCAGTTGCTGTGGTTAGAAATACGCATAAGGGAAAAGCACAGTAAATAACGCGTATCATAAACAGGTGCGTAAAGCACAGGTAGAAACCGACCAACTAAAGCTAAACTAACTCTTAAGGCTGGCCGTCCACCTTCGAGCCGCCTCTCTCAGGTATTGTCCATACGGCACGCGACGAAATTACGCGCAACATTGACAAAATTCCTGTCCTTTGTCAACATGACGCTTGCAAAGCAAAAAGGTCCTGGAACTCCCGTCGACCCACATACCACGCCGTGACGAACTGCATGCGTACTCTGTGATTCAAAAAATAGAGCGCGACTTGGACAACGACGTTGTCCAAGTCGCGCTCTGTTTGTTGAACCATAATGCACCAACTTGCCCAACAGATTTGCTCAATGAAGTACTCTGTAACTTCGAGCAGTACAGCGCCCCGAGACACTGCGGCGCGCCCAGCCCTATTCATAGCCGGTGACACTTCGAATGACCTCACAGTGAGCGCCACTCCCCTGTCGGCACCCCACGCCAGGCAGTTCCGGGCCCTTTTCACCCACCTATCCCCACCCCCCCTTAAAACCTCATAGCATAGCATAGCAACGCACCCGCGCATCGGTAATTACCCCTGACAATAAACAGATACAGTGGTTTCACAATGTACCTGCAGCGCCGCTCGGAGTTAGACAACCTTTCCCCCACAGGGAACAATCCTACCGGGTAGACGCGAATCCTGGCCTTTCCAGAAAAACAATGAAAGGTGAAAAACATTCTCGCGGCTGCGCTATTCACCCGTCTAACGCCACGTAAGCCCCGCCCGCATGAATGCAAGCACAAGCTGCCCGCTGCGTGGTTATTCTTCTGCCTTTGACTTTCGAGGAAGCGCGTTCCGCTGCACGGCGCGGGCAAACTGGCCAGATTGCAGGAAGAGAAACACAGTAGCGACTTGTGGATTTTTGTACTCGACCCTTGGCATCAAAAACAGCCATATCCTAGCAATGTAACATTTGCAGAAGCAACGCCGTTCCTGCCGTTCCTCCAAAAACCTAACGAGTTACCGTTACAGTTCCACCGACCCATAATGGAACGGTGGCGTTCCTCCGTTCCTCCAAAATGGAACAAGTTCCAGTAACGCCGTTCCGTACAACACTGCAAGGAACACGACAAGTGATCGCGGTCGCCAACTTTGAACGTGACCGCGCAGATGCTTTCAAGCTGTCGCATCCTTTCGACGTGAACCCGGCGCGGCCGCAACAAAAACGGGACCAATTATTGGATCTGCTGCGTCGCTACAGCGAGTGTTTTTCGCCGAACTCAAAACTACGTCAGACACCTCTGGCAAAGCACCGAATCATAACCAAAGATGGAGCCCGACCTACCCGACAGTCCGCGTCTCTTCACACGAGCGGGAAGCCATTCGGACTCAAGTCGACGACATGCTCAGCGACGACATTATACAGCCATCGAAAAGCCCCTGTGCTGCGCCGGTCGTACTTGTGAAGAAAAAGCATGGCGCATTAAGGTTATGGGTTGACTACCGGCGACTGAACGAAATCACGAAAAAGGACGTTTACCCCTTGCCACGAATCGACGACGCCCTCAACCACCTCTGCCATGCGAAGTACTTCTTATTGATGGATTTGAAAACAGGCTACTCGCAAACTGAAGCGGATTAGAGAAACCGAGAGAAGACAGCATTTATAACCCAGGACGGTCTATACGAGTTCAAGGTGATGCTGTTTGGGCTATGGAAACTGTGCTAGCTGGCCTGAGTCATGGAAACTGTGGAAACTGTGTAGAGTCATGGAAACTGTGCTAGCTGGCCTGAAGTGGCAGACTTGCCTCGTATACCTCGACGACGTTGTGGTATTCCCCCGGACTTTCGACGAACACCTTGAAAGGCTGGAGTCTCTACTCGAGGTCACACTGTCAAAACAATCCGTAATTTTACGGACAAATTACGGACCAGATGGCCGTAATAAAACAGAGCCGTGTTCCGTTTAATGCATAACAAAGAAAACACCCGTAATTTAACGGAAGTGCGCTCCGTCCTTCAGTATACGGATGCTCTCTCCGTTACAAGTCAAACGGAATCTTTTTCTGCTTTGCAAAATACGGGCGTTTCCTCTGTATGATGCAGAATAGAAACAGATGAGTTTATTAATAACTGCAAGAAATATATTGTCGTGTCGATCGTCGGGAATCGATAGAGAAGCGAAAACTGCGCCCCGACAACATTCGTGGCGTAATGAATGCGGCTGTGTTTCGTTAGTGTTTAAAGTGTAGTAAACTTAGTGAGGATCATGAGGCCCATACCGCTCAGCACGAGCGCTGTATTTGCCTTTACGGCGCTCAGGCGACGCCGCTGCCCCGGACCTACAAACTGCACACGCGTGTGTTACCGGCACACTTGTAGAAAATATAAGGTCATTCGCGTGCAGAAGCAGAGCTGCGGAAGTTCTTAAGGAATCAATATCGGCCAAAGTATTTCGCCTAAAGCTTAAAACCAAAGCACAGCAAGCACTATTCATGCAGTGCGAAATCGCAGTCGCAGCCAGTCACACACATTTTTGCGAGCGCTTTCTCGAAACAGCGGAATTGATGGCGATCAACTATTGTGGGGGCGTCGCGGAACCTTACTGCGCAAGCGCTATTTAAGAAGTCGCACTTTATCAGCCAGGAAATCTGTAAGCCAGCTAGTAAACACCGATGTATGGCACACGCAGGGAGGGCATCCATGTAGTATACAGGTTGTTCCTCACAAGTGGAGCGTTCGTGCGGTGGTGCAATGGTCTCGAGCGTCGTGCCCATTCGATAAAGTTCGCGGGTTCGATTCCTCGTCGAAGTATTTTTTTTTCTTTTCTGAAGGTTCTATCAATTACGGAAAGACGTCCTTTTTAGATCGGAGTGTTTGTTTGTTACAGCCTTTCCGTACTACGGAATGTTCGTTCGTAAAATTCTTTCCGTTGTCTAAATTACGGAAATATGTCCGGCAACATTTTACCAGCAGCTTTCTCCGAGGCCATTTTTTTACAGTGCATTCGTACGTTGGGTGAACACTGAAGCCTGAAAAGTGTCGCTTCGTGTACGAGAAACTCAAGTTTTTGGGCCACCTCGTGAACGCCGCGTTAGTCTTGCCTGACCCTGCGGAAACATCAGCCATAGCGAACTTCCCAAGACCGAAAGACAAGAAGGGCGTGCGAAGATTTCTCGGACTGTGCGCATACTACCGGTGCATCGGCGCAAACTTCGCACGCATTTCAGAGCCACTCACACGATTGAGGAAAGTTAATACCCCTTTAAGCTGGGAACGTGCTTAAGAGAAAGCATTCTGCGAGCTGCAACAACGCCTGCAAAGCCAGCCCGTGCTCACTCATTTCGATGAAAACGTCGAAACGGAAATGCACATGGGGGCCAGTGATATAGGCTTGGGTGCCGTCCTCGTCCAAAAGGAACGCGGTTGCAAAAAGGTAATCGCCTATGCCAGCCGTGGTCTGTCAAGTGAGGAGAAAATACTCTACCTCCGAGAAAGAGTGCCTCGCTACCATTTCAAAATTTCGCTCATACGTGTATGGTAGACCGTTCAACGTTGTGACAGACCACCATGGGCTGTGTTGGCTCGCCAATTTAAAAGACCCCTCTGGCGGTCTTTGGCGATGGAGCTTGCGCCTGCAAGAATTCGGCGTTACAATAGTCTGCAAAACCGGCAGGAAACACTCCGACGCCGACTGCCTGTCCCGCGTCCCCGTCGACCCACCACCACAAGACACCGATGAAGACAGCGCGTTCTTCGGAGTCATGACAGAGAGCGACCTAGCCGCCCAGCAGCGCGCCGACCCCGACCTGCGCGTCATGATCGACTAGCTCGAAGGACGCAATGTCGCCGTGCCTAGGGCCTTCAAACGCAACTTACCAGTATTCAGCTTCAAAAACTCCGTCCTCGTGAAGAAAAAATTTCAACCCTGGAACGAGAACGAATTATCTTTTAGTCATCCCTGCAGACCTTCGTGACGAAATTTTGGAAGCGTCGCACGACGACCCGTCGTCCGGACATCGCGGCACTGCACGTACTATTGGGAAAATCAAGGCAAAGTACTTCTGGCCCCGCCTTACAACCGATGTGTCCACTACGTCCGGAGCTGCCGTGACTACAAGCGACGAAAAACGCCGCCGACGAAACCCACCGGACTTCTGCAGCCGATCGCCCTCCCAATGAGGCCATTACAACAGATTGAAATGGACCTTGCGGGCCCGGTCCCTACGTCAGGATCTGAGAACAAGTGGATTGTCGTAGCGAAAAACTACATGACGCGCTACGCTGAGATCACCGCTCTTCCGAGGAGAACTGCACAAGAAGTCGCGAAGTTCTTCATAAGCCAAGTTGTGCTGCGACATGGAGCCCCTGAAGTCCTAATCCCGAACCGCGGAACAGTCTCCACTGCGGAGCTCATGCAAGGCATTTTACGCTACAGCAACACGGATCACCGAACAACGATGGCGTACCACCCCCAAACGAATGGCTAGCGGAATGTCTTAACAAGACGATCGCGTGTATGCTGTCTGTACGTCGACGTTGATCATAAGATTTGGGACGAAGTCATTCCATATTTTACGTTTGCGTACAACACGGCTATCCAGGAAAATACGCAGATGACACCGTTAGAGCTTGTCTATGGAAGACGGCCGACTACGATGCTTGACGCCATGCTTCCGCACGTAGAAGACGACGATCTCAATGCAGACGTCTAAGGATACCTTCAGCGTGCGGAGGAGGCCCGCCAGCTACAACCTCTGGTTGTAGCTGGCGGGCCTGCCGGAAGCTACAACCTCTGATGTCGACATGCCGAGCACCGGTCTGGGGATCGTCTATGGGTTTGGACTCCTATCCGGTGACGTGCACTCAGTGAGAAGCTTCTGCGACGTTATTTCGGACCCTACCGGATTCTACAACGTGTTGGCCAACTTACCTATGTGGTGATCCCCGATGGTGGTTCCGGAGCATCACGACGACGCACGCACGCAGCCCAAAGTCGTGCACGTGGTCCACCTGATATTTTACTACGCACGATGACGAACTTTTTTGTTGTTGTCTGTCCAGACTGTCTTTAATTTTAACATCGGGTCGATGCCCTCTTCGAGAGGGCACGAACCATGTTTTGGGTTTGTTTCTTTATGTTTTGTTTTTGGCGACCGGCTGCGCCGGGCTGTGTTATTTGTGTTATCCGTCGGCATGTTCTATTATTTATGCCACACGTGTTATCTCCTTTGATAGAGAGAGTATCGCGAACTAGCGACACCAGCCTAGAATAATCTTATATGATCTACAGTGTTCTGGATGCAATTCGACTGCTCGAGAAGCCTTCGCGCCGAGAGATAAATGACCGCAGAGGAGACGCCACGGCATTTCGACTCGCCGACGCTCTCCTGGGCATGTCACTTTGTTGACTGCTGCTTCGCCGCCTGTGTATTATTTGAGTTGTTAGGGGAGCACAAGTTCGCTCCAATAAGCGTGTTTTCCTTGAAGTCAACTGCGTCACCTTTTTCTTCGTGACAATATGGACTGCTTATGGAGAGATAAGACCGTTGAGGCGCGGAAGCCGCGACGCTACCCGCCGGACCACAGGGGCCAAAGAGCGTTTGAGCAGTTGTATAAGACGACTGCGGTAGTGTTAAAATCAAACCGCTACCCGGTGCTAAGTGTAACATAAAATGCCCCCTCCCCTCTCCTGCAGTTTCTTGGAAGCAAACTATCGTGAACCCTAAGGACACAATTTTATTTTATTTCATTTCAGTTATTTTACTTTCACGGTCGTTGAGGCGTTACAGAGAGCAGTGGGGTAAGAAAGAAAAGAAATGTGCACAAAAAACAATGGAGATGCCAATAAAAATGATTGACGAGTGCAGACTTGAATTGTTTCGGTTGACGCGTAGGAAACGATGGCGGCAGGAAGACTGTTCCAGTCTACTCTGGTTTTCGGGATGAGAGAGCCGACATAAAAGTTGGTGCTGCTACTTGGCAACGTATTTTCAAATGGTGGCCAAGAAGGGAAGAAATGTATGAGGAGGGGCTCAAAGACATCGTTTTAGAAATTTGTTGTAAAAAAATTTGTGAAATGCGGTGCCGAATAGGTAGAAGTGGAAGAATTAAAGTGTTTTTCATCCTTGATGTGCTTGCTGTTCGTGCAGTCGATTCTGTACATGACACGTGCAGCGAGATTCTGTAGAGATTCGAGGTTTTGGAATAATAAGGTAGTTCGTTGATCCCACACAGATGAGGCGTGCTCTAGTTTATAACGAACAAGTGCTTTGTAAAATAGCACTTTTAGTGATCTGGGTGCAAGTGAAAATTTCCGGCGCAGAAAACTAAGAATGCTATTGGCGTTACTAGTTATATGTTCAATGTGCGTTTCCCAGGAAAGACTGTTAGTAATATGAACGCCAAGGTATTTGTAACTCTTTACTTAAACTACGGGTACTGAGTTGAGAAAGCGCGTGGCGGCTGTTGTGCTAGCTTTTTGTGCTGTTCTCATAGACTTACATTTACCCATGTTAAGTTTCATTAACCAAATGGCACCCCATTTGGATATGTTAAGATAATGCTACAGTACAGAAATATTAGAAGGGTTGCTGATTTCTCCGTAGAGTACACAATCATCGGCGAAAAGTCAGAATGGTCATTAATATATACCAGAAAAAGAAGGGGTGCAAGTACCGAGCCCTGCGGGACTTCTGACTTCCCTGGGCAAGGATCCGAATCGTGGCCGTTAGCTGTTACGTACTAGGTGCGATATACAAGAAGTTTTCCAACCATTTTAAGACACTGACTTCAAGATTAAGTTTGCTTATTTTCAGACGTAGTAAATGGTGAGGGACAGTATCAAATGCTTTCCCAAACTCAACGAAAATGCAATCAATAAGTGATAAACGAATCAGAGCTGAAAACAAGTCATTAGTAAATGCCAGCAGCTCAGTTTCGCGTAAGTAGTGTTTACAAAAACCGTGTTGGTATTGAATAAAAAAAGAGTTACTCTCCAAGACGTCTGTCAGATTAGCATAAATATTGTGTTCTAGAAATTTGCATGGGATAGAAGTTAGGGAAGTTGTCCTGTAGTTCTGAGGGCAATGAATATCACCGGCCTTGTTCACTGGAACAACTTTTCTAACCTTCCAATCGATGGGCACCGCAGCACACAGCAATGACTGCGAAAAGATATAGGACAAGATTAAGGATGAGTACACTTGCGGGATATCAGAAAATGTAGTTAATTCCATCTACGCCCGCTGAGGATGAAACTTTGGCCCTATTTATCAATTTAGTGATCACCCCCCATATCGATGATAATAGAAGCCATTCGTGGGTAGGCGAAACTACAGGAATCCGGAAGGACAGTAGAAGATGTATTAGTGATAAAGAATGAGGTTTTATTTAGACGTACGTAACACTTGTCTCGTGGTATCAATTTTTAAAGTAATCTTGCTTGCAGTGTTTTTCCCCGTGTGTGCGAAATTTTGGCCCACGTTAAAGATCCACAGGTGGTGAAAATTCATCCGGAGCCTTCGACTATGGCGCGCCTAATCACCTGCGTTGCGTCGGCGTGTTAAGCCCTAGAATCAAATCAATTGCCATGCTTTTCTTGGAAACGTCAAAATTTAGTGGAATTTGTTGATAACATTTAAGAAAGATTGTTGTAAAAAATTTTGATCCGCCAGCCGGGCGCCCTAACAACAACACCTGTTGTTCTGAATAAAGATTTTATGTATTTTGGACGACAAAGACGAAGAAGCTCAGCACTTCGGTTTCCACAGCTATTGATGCTTTTTATGTTACTTTTGCGGTTCTTCGTTTAGTATCTCCCTAAAATGGCACCAGTGTGACCGTAAAGTGACCCTGCGTCGGACAGTACTCATCGGTTTTACTGGCGTCAGTACAAACTGTCTCCCTGATTGAGAGACCCAGACCAGCCCGAGCGTTCAGCTAGCCCTAACCGCGAAGGTCGGGCACTTGCCTGACAGCTGCAACTGCTGCTGTGGCACCAACTACCCGCCTTGCCACCATCTCAACTGCACCACGGACTGCACCACGGCAAGCTATGGACGCCGCTGAAAATCCACCAGAAGATTTCGCCGAAAACCAAACCATGGAATGCGACTGCTCACTGCCAGATGCAGCATCCGCCGCAGATGTGGCGCCTGCTGCTCACCCTTCTGCCGCGTTGACCCCCACCAAACCGCGAGTGGCAAGGCTTACCCTGCAACTGGGCAAAACATGGTTACTGCTGAAAACTCATCACCAAACCGTGGAATACGACTACAACAGCGGCCATACCATCGCCCCAGCAGGACCGTGGGAAAGACCCTGCGGGCCCGCAAACAAGCCAGCACTCAAGTAAGACAAGCTGAAATTTCTAAACAACGCACGTTAGGCTCCACTCAGCTTAGACGTTCGTCTCCAGCCAAATGACCAATGCCTAACCAGATTGCTGAACCCTTTGAGAGGTCAGACATCAACAGCTAACAAATCGCGCCGACACACCCTACCTAAACTTCCTGACAACGAATACAAAATTATCTACCGCCCATGCATGGGACTCTGCCTGTCAAAATTGTTACAAAATAATCACGCAAGGATTTGGTACAGCTGGAAACGTACCATTAACAATAGCCAAGTAACAATACAAACACAGTGGGATCAAGACTTGATCGTCGCAAGTACCGCAAGCGAGGACCCGGCAGAAGTACTCTGCACCATCACCCAACTTCAACTTGAAGTGCAACCTACGAACTATTTGCATACGTCAAGCCGCCTCCAAATACATCCCGTGGGGTCATTCATGGCCTCGAAGCCGGGACGACGGAGGAACAACTGGCATCCCTTTTAATTACCACTGGTACCCCAATTCTTCACGCATGGATGCTGGGGCGCTCTAATGCCGCTGTTATCACGTTCGAATGACCTCACGTTCCTTTTTACGTAAAAGTAGCCTGCACACTCACTCGATGCCGACTTTGCAAAAGAACACACAAGTACTGCTCTCTCTGCGGGGCACTTGGCCACAGACCAGACGTATGCTCCACTCCGGATAGGAAAATCTGCTCGTCGTGTGGCTTGGACAATCCGCTGCCTAATCACCACTGCGTCCCAAAGTTCAAACTGTGTGGTTTGTCCCACGAAACCAGAAACAAGGACTGCAAACTCTGTCTAAAACCCAACCCAACACCACGTATCCCCAGAAACCAAGCGGAGCAGACCACAACTGCAAACCGAACATCAAGAGCCACGCAGAACCCTCTACAGGACAGGGAGCAATGGCCCCCCTTCCGACCCAGCCAAGCCCCACAAAAGAAGCAAGAACAACAAGAACCGACAAGGTGAGCTGGTCGCAGACGCTAACGAATCCTTCCACTGCTCAACCTCTCACCCCGCACCCTACACAATCTCACAACATGCAGCAAACACCACAACAACTTCCATATACCACATTTCAACAGCCGTCCACTTCAAAATCCCCCACTCAGAATAACGAAGACAGCAATGTTGTAAACCCAGGGTGTACTTCAGTCCTCAAGACTGAGCCAAGCATACAACGAGTGGTTGCAAAACAAATTAAACTTCAATTTAGCGTCTTCACGGCAAACATTACGAAAAGCATTAGCTCCCTAATGCAGCTCTGCGAAAAGACAAATGAACACGTAGCTTCTCTAGAATCCAGGATGGCGCCCTCAGAACAAGCACTTCAGCAACAACAGTCGCGCTTCGACCTAGCCTTCCGTCAACACCAAAGCAAAGTCGAAAAAGCTGTCCAGCAGTTACGTACACAGCTCGATACGATTCGCCAGCGCCTCTCCGTCCTAGAACAGAAAAGCGATCTAGCCCACAAGAAACAAAAACCGTCTGAAGACAACGCGCTTCTGAACGCCCCCCTCCGTCCGGATGACCAGACCGCAGATTAATACTCAAATACACAACATGCTCACCATTTGGCTGTGGAATAGCAGATCCCTAACTAATAAAAAACGAAATTTGCTTCACTACAGTCAGTTACACGAACCAGATGTCATCGCGATTCAAGAAGCAGAAACAGTCCACGACTGTCTTCGTGGTCACACCTACTTTACTACAGGCAAGTACCGCACTGTAACCCTCGTCAAGAAAGACCACACAACGGTGAAGCACCATTTTTCTTCGTCATTGGAATACACGTTTACTGAGCTCCTGCCGAAGACAAAATCCCAATCAAGCCTCTTCATAATAAACATGTACAAGCGTCGACAAGCGTCCCTCACCACTTTGAGTTACCCGAAAAAACTAGCAAAAAGACAAGCTCAAGGGTAAAAACTCTTCCTCTTAGGTGGGGCACGTGCTAGGGGGCCGAACGGAGCTGTCATCCTTCGCATGAGCTCTGTGATTTTCCTGCGCTAGCGCCGACAATCCTTTGTTTCACCTGTTCCTGATCATCGGTCAAGCTTCCTAAGGTCGAGATCCACCTGAGGGGACCACCCGCATGAAGATCCATCCATCTGCTGCCGTTTAATCGCCGAACGCAGCCCCGGCCGCGCTGCCCACGGCGGTAAGCCTAGTGGTGGCTGCGGCGAGGCATCATCTCGCGGTGATGACGTCACCCAGCGGGAGTGTGCTCTCGGGCGAGGCGAAAAGCCCAGCGCCTGCCCAGGGGAGCACCGCATACGCTGCGGGAACAGCAGTGCGAATGATTACCACGGTTGAAGGCGAGACTATCTCGGCACAAGAATACGAAGACGACAGCGGATGGCTCCCCAGCCATCGGCGAAAGTTCGGTCGCGCCCTGGCGCAACTCAAGCAGGACGCCAAGCGCCTGGCAGATGTCTCGGTCCGGGAGCCAGGCTCATCATCACACCAGTCACGTGAACGCATGAGGAAACAACCTCCGCAGCACCGCCCCAAGTACCCTCGCCTACCCAAGGACGACATCAAAGTCGTCATTCGTCCTCGAGAGGGCCTGAATGTCACACAGGTGAGCGACGCTCAGCTGCGAGACAGCATTCTGCAGTCTGCGGGCTTCACATTGGCCCAAGCCTCTGAAGACATCCTACGATCCAATCCTGAACAAAACATCCTAATCGTGAGTACGCCGGCGCTCGCTCGAGCGGAAAAATATGCAAAGATCTCCGAGTTGAAAATAGGAGAAGCACAGTACGCTGCTGTGGCTTATACCACGTCACCCGAGGATTCAGTGAAAGGAGTCATCCATAACGTACCAAGCTACGACTCGGCAGAAGACATAGCGAGAAGCCTAATCTACTCGAGGAACCCCACAGCGTTGCACGCCAGAAGAATGGGGAAGACGAACTCAGTGATTATAGCATTTGCGGGTACAAAAGTGCCCTACTTTGTCTATTACCGCGGAGCAGAATACCGGTGTTTCCTGCACAAAAAGAAACACGAAGTGTGCGCAGCGTGCGGCAAAGTCGGACATCGCATGGACGTCTGCCCGTACCCAGACAAGTCCTTTTGCGGCGCATGTGGTCTTGCAAATCCCATGGAGGAACACGAGTGTGTGGTGAAGTGTGCCTTGTGTGGGAAAGGACATCCTACAGGGGACAAAAAGTGCAAACAGCGCTACAAGACACCTTACGTGTTGAGGCAGCGCGAATGACTCCGACAGCAACAAGGCCTCCACCATCAACGACGCGGCAGTGGAGTCGAAGAAACCAGAGGACAAAAAGAGACAGAGCACTCAGAAGCCTTCCCGCCGCTGGCAACCCCGCACAACATGGAGGGAGCTGGACGACGCTCACGCTCCCAGTCCAGAAGAAGGGGACGACAACAACGCAGCGCCTCACGCTCGGCATCTCAGAAGAACAAGATGGAAGGAAGCCTCGACGCTAAGGTGAGTTGGGCAACGGCGGCCTCTCAGGGTAACACCGCACACAAAGTAACAAGTACGAAGAAAAATGATACCCCACCCCTTGCAGGCGAGGAAATCACTCGCATTCGACAAACCCTCGAATTGGTTCTAAAGGAAAACAGGCAGCTCAAAGCTGAAATTGCTATGCTGAAGCGTAACCAGACAACTGCAGCTAACGTAACTTCCCTCACTCCCTCTCCACCAACTGCCAACATCGTGTGCGCCTCCGAAAACACCTCTCCTCCGATTAAAAGGAAAGCCGCGGATATTCCTCAGGGCACCGCCCAACAGCAAGACCTCTTGAATCTGGAAAATAATCTTGTAGGCCAAATCAACAAAATTGGCAGCATGGTTACGGCCTTAGCCGACACCTTCACTAAGCAGCAAGAAGCCTGGAGCGCCAAATTTGTCGCCATAGAAGACACCATCACACGTATGCAACAGACTACATCCAACGCCGGCCCACAAAGGACAACAAAAATGTACATGCGTCCCCTTAATGTTGTAGCGGAAGGACCCAAGAAATCTGAGTCTACTGGCGACCGTCATGGAGCAGAACCGCAATAAAACATATCGAATTTGGCAATGGAACTGCCGAGGTTTCAAAAACAAACGAGGAAATTTGCAACAATACATCAATATGCTCACACCTGACAATCCTGATGTTATAGCCCTTCAAGAAACTAATGGCCAGGCGAAGCTTACGGGCTTTAGCCCATTCAGTTCCTCCCCCTCGTTGGCACACAGGAAAAAACGTATGGGAGTTACAACCCTGATTCGAAGAAACATCCCAGTCATCCAGCATTCAACGGACATCGAGGAACCAGAAAATGTGTTAACTGAAATTATTTCTGGGCGGAAACAAGGCGGAGGTAGTCTCTTTGTTTTAAATGTGTATAGTAGCCCTAGTAAGACGCACTCCTTCTCCAAGCTTCTCAGAAAAACTATGGACCTAGCCAGACGTCAACCTGTGGTTGTCCTTGGTGACTTTAATTCCCCACACCCGGCGTGGGGATACCCCAGAGAGGTCAAGAAAGGAAGAATATTATGGGAAGATGCGCAGTCATTAAGATTGACCCTGCTCACTGACCCTACATACCCCACAAGGGTGGGTAACAGCGTCACAAGGGACACCACCCCGGACCTCACTTTCACAAAAAATATCAAGGAGGCCATCTGGAACAACACGCGTAGAAACCTCGGAAGTGATCATTACATAGTCGAAACAATTATCCAGACCGGACCAGCTAAATCAATGGGCAGACGACATATGATTACCAAGTGGGACACATTCCGGAAATTACGAGAAGCAAATGTAGAACCAGATGGGGCAGCGATCGAAGACTTGGATGAGTGGATTTCGGAGCTACAAAGCCATGTTGACCTGGCCACACACATTATACCCGAAGAGGCAGACTTATGGCAGGCTGACTCCAGACTTCTACACATGTGGGAGGCTAAAGCCAGCATCCAGGCGCGGCTCCACAAGCAGAAACTGAATCGCCCCCTTCGCAGGAGATTAGCAAGACTTAATCGGGAAATTGAAGCACACGCTAACTATCTCACGAATCAGCAATGGCATACTGTATGCGACCGCATGGATTGCCAAATGGGGAAAATCAGCACGTGGAATACGTTAAGAAGCCTCCTGGACCCCAACGGAGGTAAAACGGTACAGCGAAATAACCTGCTAGCTCTCCTACATACATATGGCGGTGATGAGCAGCAACTTTTGAAAACTATTAAGGACCTCTACATTAAAGAGGGAGACCCAGAGCCGTTGCCAGAATACACTGGTCCTGAAAACTCCGAACTCGACAGGCCTCTAACGGAGGCTGAAATTCGAGCTGCACTAACGAATCTCCGGACCAAATCGGCACCTGGCCCGGATGGAGTCACGAATAAACTGCTGACTAACTTGGACGATCCTTCCATAGCCGCCCTCACACGGTACATGAACCAGTGCTGGGAACGAGGGCAAATCCCGCCCGCCTGGAAAACAGCTAAGATCTCCATGATACCGAAACCGGGCAAGGAACTCAAGTTGGAGAACTTACGGCCTATTTCTCTTACGTCTTGCCTGGGCAAGCTTCTGGAGCATGTGGTGCTGAATAGGTTGTACAAGCACATGGAGACAAACCACTTGTTTCCTCACACGATGGTGGGTTTCAGGCCCAAGCTTTCCACGCAAGACGTTATGCTGCAACTAAAACACCAGATCTTGGACATTCAAGGTTCGGACCTTGACACTAGAGTTATACTTGGACTGGACCTCACCAAGGCATTCGACAACGTCAGACACGATGCCATTCTATACAATCTGGCCGAGCTTGGAGTCGGGCGCCGTGCCTATGCATACATCAAGGACTTTCTGTCTCATCGCACGGCACGTCTCACCCTGGGAGGACTTGAATCGGAGCTCATTCAAATGGGGAGTCAGGGCACACCACAGGGATCCGTACTGTCGCCCTTCATCTTCAACGTCACCATGATCAAGCTGCCTCCACTCCTAGAGGCTATTCCTGGTATCCAACATAGCCTCTACGCAGATGATATTACAATCTGGGCGACTGGAGGCAGTGATGGAGACCTGGAGGAAAGGCTGCAGCAAGCTGCCGATGCAGTCCACGCCTACATCACCCCGAGAGGTCTTGCTTGCTCACCTCAAAAATCGGAGATCCTTTTCTACCAACCTCCCAAACAGGGAAGAAGAAAGAAAGACGTCCCGAACATTCAAGTGTATATACAGGGCAGCCTGATTCCACGCGTCGAGTGCATTCGCGTACTCGGCCTTCGTGTTCAAGCAAATGGAGCCAACACAGCTACTGTATCGACGTTGAAATCTAGTGCGGAGCAAATCAGCCGACTTATAGCCCGCATAGCTAACAAACACCACGGCCTCAAGGAGGCAAATTTACTGCGCCTGGTTCATGCTTTTATTATAAGTCGCATCATATACGTGGCTCCTTTTCTGAACTTCAAAAGAGCAGAAATAGAGAAGCTCCAGTGCATCATCCGGAAAGCCTACAAGCAAGCTGTAGGAATACCCGTCATGGCATCCACGGAGCGCTTCCAAGCAATGGGGGTGCACAGTACCCTGGAAGAGCTAGTAGAAGCACAAAGGATGGCACAGCTGCACAGGCTCTCGTGCAGCGAGAATGGCCGCGCAATTCTAAGGTCCCTGCGCATCCCCTTCGCTTCTCAACACGGTATCAAATGCTCTCTGGATGACAGCACTCGATCATACATCCATTGTTCTCCCATACCACGAAATATGCACCCGGATCATCATCAAGACAGAAGAACCGCCAGAGCTACTGCACTTCACCGGCAGCTGTGCGGGAACCCACATGTCCTCTATGTGGATGCTGCGGATTATCACGACCGACCGGCTGCGGCCGTAGCCGTAGTAGACCAGCAAGGAAACTCTGTGACCTCGGGCACAATCATGACGACGCACCCTGAGGTGGCAGAAGAAGCGGCTATTGCGTTCGCAATAGCTAGCACGGAAGCCAAAATTATTGTGTCTGATTCCAAGACAGCAATAAGAAACTTCCTGGCGGGACGAATATCCCGGGCAGCGGCCAAAATTCTTTCTACGTTTATTGGCGACAGATGCAGGCATGTTCGCCTTGTATGGACACCAGCGCACTCGTCCCTGCCGGGGAATGAACTGGCTCACGAGGCAGCCCGAGATTTCGGCAACCAGGCTGACCTCGACGGAGACATCGGGCCTACGTTCACAAGGAGCAGAGACAGGCTGGCCACGTACAGGGAGATCACACACCACTACAGGTTGAGTCGCCTCAAGTACCCTGCACCACACTCTTCCCTCAACAGATGGCAGTCGGTTGCGTGGAGACGAATACAGTCGAACACCTTCCCCAACCCTGTTCTCTACAACCGATATTACCCAGACACGTATTCCGACAGATGCAAGTGGTGTGCAGACAAAGCCACCCTACAACACATCATATGGGCATGCCCACAGAAACCTCGTTCCCCTAATAGAGCATTAAACATCAGGACTCAGGAGCAATGGGAGGCCGCCTTGCTCAGCTGTCACCCCGACGTACAACTACTCGTCCAGCTGGCGGAAGATGCCGCTAGGGCCCACGGGCTCATGGCCGCCATCTAACGGAGAAGGCTAGGTGACTTCCTCCCTGTCACCCCCTTCCTTCTACCAGTTTGGGCTCAAATAAAGTTCCTTCTCTCTCTCTCTCTCTCTCTCTCCTCTTAGGTGATTTCAATGCTCCCCATGTAGCCTGGCGGCTATCGCGTAACCACCAAAAAGGGAGGAGGCGTGTACAACATGGCGCAGCAATAACAGTTAACTCCCTGGAATGACCTAGCCACCCCAACCAGAATAGGACATAGTGTATCCAGGGACACAACCCCTGATCTCACCTTCTCTTATAACATCAGAAACCTGGAGTGGCTCCGACTGGATGAAACGTAATGGAGCGATCACTATATAATAAGTCTGTTGTTGCCCATTACAGAGGCCCGCAACGCCTCGGAAAAGCAAAGATCACTGACTGGAAAGCATTCCGTGAAGAGACCCAACCGTTCAACCTCGATTCCATTGAGCAATGGTCAGAAGGAATAATCCAATCGGTTTTCAAACACACCAAAACAATTCAGCTTACCACCAAAAACCCTGACACTGACCCGAACCTCCTACACCTATGGGAGGCTCACAGAAGCATGATCAATGGCAAAAAAAGAAAACCAACCGTACCCTCAAGCTCCGCATAGCTCAAATTGCTGCCGAGGCCACGGAATATGCACATCATCTCAGTAGACAGAATTGGAACCAATTTTGCGACCAACTACAAGGCACGCTGAGCAACCGCCGAACTTGGAACATTCTCAAAAAGCTTATCAGTAATACAGAAACGAAGGCAGCCGCCGCACACCATATACGGCGTCTCACTCACCAATACCAAAGGGAAGACCAACAATTACTCAGAGACCTGGCTGACCGCTACATAGGGCCCATCACCGCCACCCCTCGTCTGCTCTCCCCTTATGCCGGTAACTCCAACCCCGACCTTGACAGCCCTTTTACGGAGGCGGAAATGAGCGCAGCTCTCCAGACCCTGACCAGAAACACAACGCAAGGTCACAACAAAATCAACAAGACACTAAAGAACCAGGACGCTCATGCCATAGAATGGTTAGTGCAATACATCAGCGAGCAATAAAAAAAGGGCCAAGTACCAGCTTTCTGGAAACATGCCGACATCAGCTTAATTCCCAAACCAGGAAAACCCATAAATTTCACAAACCTACGTCCAATTTTCCTGACATCAAGAGTAGGCAAGGTATATGAACACATGGTGCACAATAGGCTTGCCCCTTACCTCGAAGACAATGATCACTGGCGTCACAGCATGTACGGCTGCCCCTTGCACCTTTGTACTCAAGATATACTCCTGGAAATCAAAGAAGAAATCCTCGACAATCTAAGCAGCCAACGCAAAAGCGCAAGCTTGGCCCTTGACGTCAAAGGGGCCTTCGACAATGTCAGCTACCATGCTATATTAGAAGTCCTACAGTCAACCCAATGTTGTGAGTGGACATACAACTTTGTTCAAAATTTCTGGACAGACCGCACCGCGAGAACTGGCATAGGGAACCTTAGAACAGACAAACTCCCGACACCACCGAAAGAAACACCCCAGGGCTCTGTCATATCACCACTACTTTTCAATTTGGCAATGAAAGACCTTCCAGCACAATATAATAACATCCGAGGCATCAGTCAGGGTATCTACGCCGATGATATCACAATATGGACACGCACGGGCTCTGCTGGCACGCAGCAGGACGCCTTGCAAGAAACGATGCAAACCACCGAACAGTACCTTCGCTGACGTGGCCTGTACTGCTCTCCAGAAAAAAATCCGAATTACTGTTCCTTAAAAAACGACCCAGAGGTCGACCCCCGGCGCCAATTCTTGATATAGAACTTCAAATCAACGCTCCCATTCCACAAGTCAAAACTCTCCGCCTACTAGGACTTACGCTACAGCAAGGCATGGCAACGCTCCATAAACTGCAAACCGCAATTCATCAAGTTCTACATCTCATACGCCGTATCACAAATCGCCGACATGGCCTCAATGAAGAGGACACTATTACAATTGTACAAGCATTAATAACGAGTAGAATTACGTATGAAACGCCATATCTAGTCCTGAAAAAACGAAAAAGAAAAACTTAATATCTTGATCCGAAAAGCCTACAAGTTTTCTCTCGGTTTACCCCTCACTGCTTCTACAGGCAAATTATTGCATTTAGGCCTGCACAACACTTGGGAGGAATTGGCTGAAGCCCAGAAAACTAGCCAATTGGAACGCCTAAAACTCACAAAGACTTGAAGACACACCCTACTAAAACTGGGGCTGCGTTCCAATTCGCGGACAGCTTCGTAGACAGCCTACGAAGCAGTCTCACTAGACGTCTAAAGGAATAAAATTGGAACGGCGCCGCGGTAGCAAGCGCAACACCACCGCAGACGACAGCGTCATAGCAGACATGTTGAGTTGCGCAAGCCGCAAGTTTCGTAACTATTATTACTATTGTTATTACAAACGTTAAATAATTAAAAAGTTAAGCAAAGACATCTTCATCACTAGTAATTTATACTAAATATTTAAATAGAGGAACAAGTGGTTTTGTTTCAACATTAATACGCAAAAAGGTGGCGCTGGCGTCACTTATTAGTTTAGACAGGAAGGTAGCCTGCATCGTTGCTGACTTCGATGCTGTCTCCTCGAAGCAGTCTTCGTTGACTGCGTCGTTCGAATTGGAACGGAACTTAACATGGCGGACTGTCCGCGAAGACGGCAACGAAGCTGTCTAAACGGTAAATTGGAACGCACCCTGGGTTACGAAGTCCCGAAAGACAACAGCGCTAAACAACGCATTCCTCTACATGTTAGGAAAGGGCGCTTCGGTCGCCGACGAGCGCGGACGTGTCCTCGCAACGCTCCTGAGTTTCACGCCCGAAGTACCGTCACAGAGCCAAATCGTACAAGACGGAATCTTGAAGCGCTAGGACACAGGGACAAGCGAGTGGGACAACACAAGGCGCTACTTCCAACAGTTTTATTAGCAGACGAAAACACATATATATACACATGACCACTGGCCCACGTCATGATACAATCTTACACGTCACACTCCATTCAGAAAATCACGCTCTTTCTTGGATAAGGCGACAGACGCAGTACTAACACAATCGCGGCCCGCTTTCGCTATCATGTCAGCTTCTATTATTTCTCGCGTAAGCTGACTCTTATGCTTGGCGACAACTGCGCACTTGTCGAACAGGGGCTTGCAACCATGCTGCTTACAGTGTGACGCAAGCCATCCCCCCGTGTTGTTTTTTACATTATTGCCGTGTTCACGGAGACGATCATTTAGGCACCGCCCTGTTTGGCCGATATACCTTTTCCCACAGTCCAACGGAAGGCTGTAAACAACGCCTTCTGCGCAAGCCACAAAGCGATTTAAGTGCTTTTTGTTGCACCTCGGTCTCGTGGGAAGGCTGGGGTCAGTCAGTCTGCATAGCTTGCCCAATTTGTTGGGAGCCGAAAAAACGACCCTTACTTTTGACCGCTCGGCTATCTTTTTCAAATTGTGAGAAAGTTTGTGCACATAGGGCATAACCGCCGTTTTTTGCTTTTCGATGGGCGTTGCCTCAAACTCACCGTTGCCTCTTTTTTTCTTTTCCTTGAGCAATGATTCCGCTACTGAAACTAACACATGTTTGGGGTACCCTGCCTGAGACAGGCGCTCATCTTGATTGCCAAGGCTCTGACTCCCAACTTCGGCTCCCAACAAATTGGGCAAGCTATGCAGACTGACTGACCCCAGCCTTCCCACGAGACCGAGGTGCAACAAAAAGCACTTAAATCGCTTTGTGGCTTGCGCAGAAGGCGTTGTTTACAGCCTTCCGTTGGACTGTGGGAAAAGGTATATCGGCCAAACAGGGCGGTGCCTAAATGATCGTCTCCGTGAACACGGCAATAATGTAAAAAACAACACGGGGGGATGGCTTGCGTCACACTGTAAGCAGCATGGTTGCAAGCCCCTGTTCGACAAGTGCGCAGTTGTCGCCAAGCATAAGAGTCAGCTTACGCGAGAAATAATAGAAGCTGACATGATAGCGAAAGCGGGCCGCGATTGTGTTAGTACTGCGTCTGTCGCCTTATCCAAGAAAGAGCGTGATTTTCTGAATGGAGTGTGACGTGTAAGATTGTATCATGACGTGGGCCAGTGGTCATGTGTATATATATGTGTTTTCGTCTGCTAATAAAACTGTTGGAAGTAGCGCCTTGTGTTGTCCCACTCGCTTGTCCCTGTGTCCTAGCGCTTCAAGATTCCGTCATGTCATACCAACAGGCCCAAAGCAGCACCCTCGTGAAATCGTACAAATTGACTTCACCAACGAGTTGTCCTCAAAGTAAGGACTCTCTTGACATACATTTTATGTCGCTACCATTCCCGATACCAGCACTACCGCCTTCCAAAATCGCCACCACGCCGCTGTGCCGCTAGGCCTAATATTAGGGCTAGCAGTGAGAAACTCTATGGCCTCGTTGGCCTGTCCCTGCGACACCGGCGCCCCCCGTGCTAGCCGAGGAAACCTCCTACGCAACGGCGGCTCTGTATGCACCGCAAGACAACTGCACCACCATGAACGCTGCCATCGCCCCCGGCAGCGAGGGAAATTCAAACCCTTCTTCAGTCCCCACCACCTCCCACGCACCAGCACCGGAAAATGTGCCTAGCGCTTCACTAATCCAGATGGCCTCCGGCATGGAATACGGCGTTGCTGGAGAAGACATCGATCTGCAAGTCCTGAATGAACCAGGATTGAAGGAAATTCGCCAACGGGCGGCAGCCGCGACCGCAGCAGCCGCAGCATACACAGCGCCGACCAACAACAAACCCATGCGAAAGCAGCACCGCAAGAAAAAGAAATACCAGCCCTCCAGAAGACCCGCTGCCAACGGATGATGTTAAAATCGTGCTGCGACCACAAGGAGGCCTTTACCTTAACCAAGAGAACGCAGCCCCTTTGGCCGGCACCATCTTCAAGCAGGCAAACCTCACCAACACTCACGAAGACCAACTCCGAATTAACCAACGATCGAACTTTATAGTCATCAGCACACCGTCTGAAGCACGCGTCCAACAGTACTTGAATCTCCAAACCCTTCCATGGAACAACACCAGCTACGCCTTGGCCAACCATAGCCCTCCGCGCAGTAGAACCGTAACAGGGGCACTCTTTCAAGTGATGGGCACCCCTCAGCGATGATGACACCACCATTATGGACAGTCTCGTTCAGTACAATCCTACCATCTATGTCCTTGAGGCAAAACGAATCCGTGGCACAGGAATCGTTCAAGTGCTCTTTCTCGGCCCATTAATCCCCTTCTGGGTCCGCAACCGTGCCGTCATCCTCCGGTGTTACCCTTTCAAGCGGAAGTCGGAGGCCTGCTCGGCCTGCTGGAAACCAGGCCACAGGCGTGACGTATGCCCCAACCCTCCCCCACAACCTCAGTGCACCACTTGCGGAGCTCCAGGCCCCACACCCGACCACCCTTGCAAACCCAAGTGCATCCTCTGCGGCGACGCCCACGTCACCGGAGCGGCCGGATGCCCCAAACGGTTCCAGCCACGCCGCAAGACCCCCGCCACAAACCAGCAAACCACCACTACTCTACCACCTGGGAATCCCAGCACTGCAGCCTATCCACCGCTCAAGCACATCCACAACAGGTCCTACAGCCAGGCTGCCCATAGCTCGGTAAGTGCCCAGGGCCTGCTCTCTCCCCCACCCTCTCCACAATCCACAACACGACAATGGCAAGATGAGATGGCGGCACTCCGCCGAGAAATGCAAACGCTCCGCCACACAATCACCCTACTACGCCAGGAAAAGGAACGCCTCACACGCGAAAACGCCCGAATCAAACAGCAAGTCTCCCTCACCAATCCGCAGCCTCTAGCTCTCAATGACTCGTCATAATCTTCCCCCCTCAAAAGACGGGCATCCGCTCCAACTAACACACCACCGGCCTCGGTAACGCATGACGCGATTACGTCCCTACGCACAGAAGTAGAGTCCGCTTTTACCGCCCTAAAAAATCACACCGCGGAACAAATCAAAGCCATCCAAGTCACTGTGCACGACCTCCACCAAGAAATGCTAAACTGGATGCAGGCAGCCATTCTGCAGCCCATCCCACCTCCCTCAGCTCATACCCCACTAGATGCTCCAATAGAACATGGCGAAGAATTCTAAGCCGCAAATTATATGGCAATGGAATTGCAGAGGGTACAGAACCAAACGCTCTAACCTCCAGGCATTCCTCACCACACTCGACGAAACACCCCTCCTTATAGCGCTACAAGAAACACACACGCCAACCAAACTTCCCAATTACAGAGCACATCAGGATACTGGATTCCCTCAACTAAGCACTCTTGTACACAGGAATACAGCCACCCAACAACGCATGCTCAACGCTGGCATCCCTCATGTATTCATTACTCTTTTACGCCCCAAACCAACTAGTACCTACTTACACGTCTTGAATGTCTACAGCCCACCCAAATCCACCTATACTAATGTCAAAGCGCTATTTCAACATGCCATACACCATTCCATAGCCCTGCCACTACTCATTATGGGCGACTTCAACGTGCCACATATAGCATGGGGATACACACGCACCACCCGAAAGGGTAGAATACTATGGGAAGTTATATAGGCACTCCAACTCACAATGCATAACGACCCTCAACAGCCCACCAGATGAGGCAATAGCGTGCAGAAGGACACAGCTCCCGACCTAACCATAACGAAAAACATATCCAACGCCACATGGAACCCACTTCCACAATCCCTAGGAAGTGACCACTTCATCACTCAAACACAAATTATCTGTAGCACTCATACACGCCCCCCACGAAAACAACACACCCTTACCAACTGGGACCAATTCCGAACCAACAGTCTAGACATCCCGCCCCCTAACACAAAGTGAGCTCGAAACATGGATAACATCTGTCCTACACGCCAAAGAACAGAGTACCTGTCTCATCGACTCCAAAATCCCCACCCCATACGTTGACCCTCACATTACTCACCTATGGGAAGCTTATTGCAGCATCGAAAAACGACGGCGTAAGCACAAACACAAAAGAGCACTCAAACTCAAACTAGCTCACCTCCGAACACAAATAGAACAGCATGACCAAACTCTCGCGCGATCGAATTGGAACTCCCTCTGCGATGACCTCAAAGGACAGCTCTCAACCAGAAAGGCATGGCAGATACTTCGTGGCCTCATAGACCCCAATGACACCAAACAACAATCACAACACCGAACAACCCAATTAATCCATTCGCTCCAAACACCCCCGGAAGAAACCATAAAAACACTGAAGGACTTGTACATCCCCCAACCGCTACCCGCAAATCCCACTTCAACTTGCTACACGGGAGCACCAAATGCAGCCCTCGATTCCACTATTAGCGGTGAGCTCGACCACGGGCGGCGCTGCGAAGTGCGACTCCGTGACGTCGGCTTAGGGATTCTCGCATTTGTCGTCTGCTTCACTTGGGCTCGCTCTCACCGCTGCTTCCTTGCGCTCGGTTGACGTCTGATGCTTGTGCGCACCAGATTTTGCGAGTGCGTAACTTTTTATCATAACAATAGACTTAAAATCACATAAACTAGCTCAGGGCGTGAGTTTAAGTATACTTTTGGATACCGCTACGGAAGAAACATTGCCGGCGTCGCCCCATTCCTTGCGAAGCCGGTCCTGTGCGGAGCACGAAGAGTCGGAGCTAGGCGTCAGCTTCTGTATAGAGCAATCTTTCTAACAAAGAAAACGGCCAGGTGCTAGTAACCGACAACAGCGAAAATACAAGACCAAAACAAATTCCAGGCCTTTGGGACTGTCGGCTTTGGCAGAAGTCATTACGATTCCCAGTAATCATATGAATGGTAGAACAGTTTTTGCAAACTTGCCGAACGCTCGAAAGTGTTGCATCACATCACTTTACGTTGTCATGGGATGAAAGTATGCCGACATGCGCTATTGCACGCAAAAAATGTAAATTCAGTTCCAAATAACCTATAGTGTGTACAGGCGCGTGCTGGCTTTATACCAGGTTTCCAACCAGTATCGAGATTTATTGAGCAATACAAGTCACGTCTACGGTAAAGATACAGTGACACTATGCTTGTTCAGACCTGGGGGGCTATTTTAGTACATTTCCGGCAGTCATATCTTCCCAATATTCAGATATGCGTTATAGGAAAACTGCACTCAAGAGGATGTTGAAGAGGAGAAGAAAACTTTATTTAACTTTAAAATCGAGCTGATTAGTGGGCTGGGTCCTCAGTCCAGGACAAGAGAATAAGGGTAATTCTCTTCAATCCATCGGACGCCATCCCGAGTAGACCAAGATTTATTTTTTACACCTGGAAGGGTTGGAAAACGGTAAAGAGCTGCTAGGAAATATTCGTCGGTTTCGATTCTTGTAATATATGCACGCATGCTATTTATTTTGTTTGTTAGCGTGTACATAAAGCCTTCAACACCGTAATCATGTCATAATTGGTCGGGTTCAGAGTCACCTCGTTATGATAAGGATGGTTACGACAGAAATTCGGAGCACAAGAACTGCCTTCGGGTACTCTGGACAACGTGGTCTGGGGCGCGATCGCGGTGGCGTAGCACAAACCTTCTCTTTGTATTTGCATGTGAATAGGCAACGCACGCTACGGATCTGCACCTTCTTGCACGCATTCATAACGAAAGCCCATTTGTGAAAAAGGGAATGTATGCCATACAGCCTTAAGAAAATATACACACAATCTTCGTGAGCCTACCAAACATTCCCAAACGTACTAATAAGACATTTGTGGTGGTGCAGAAAAATTAATGCGTTCGGAACAGAAGAAAAAAAAACATTCATCTGATACTAGTCAACAACAATGAGAGAAATAGAAGACGGCCATTTTATTTCCTGCTGTGCGATGCGCGTGTATACGGAGGGACCCACCGCTTGGCGCGTAGCATTAAACTGTTGAGTCTTCATAAGAGCATCTCAAAAACAATTCAGGGAAGCCTATGCATTTCAAATACTTATCGATTATCTCTGAGCGCTGAACCCCGCGAATAAGCAAGGAAGGACGAGTTATAAACGATCATCTGACCGAGGCTCAAGAAGGTTGTTCTCTCTCTCTTCAAGTGTTGCAAACTTGTGGGGGATACAGATTGAAGTTATTTAGATGTGTCAGAAGCTGGCAAAAATAACTGAATTAATAGAAACACACTTTTTGATGCCCTAAAGCATCAAAGCGGGCGATTTCCAGCGAAGGCACTGCTTCCCCTCAGAAGCGAAGTGTAGCAGACGACAGCGGCGCGAGTCCCTAAGCCGACGTCAGAGCCAGGGGGCGCCACTCAAACATCTCATCGCCAGTAACTATAGAGGAAGTGAAATCGACCATATCAACCCTACGCCGGCACACAGCCCCGGGCCACGATAAAGTAACAAATACGACACTTAGACATCGCAATGACGATCTCATCACGCAGCTTACCGATTTCTATAACCAACACTGGACGTCAGGCACCCTTCCAGCAGCCTGGAAACACTCGGACATCACGCTACTACCTAAACCGGGTAAACCATCCTCTATACACAACCTCCGACCATATCTTTGACCTCCTGCATTAGAAAATTGCTAGAGCACGTCATCTACAATTGTATTTCCTACTATCTAGAATCTAAAAGCCTATATCCTCCCAGTATGTTAGGCTTCCGCCCCGCCCTCTCCGCACAGGATGCCCTTTGACAATTCCACCACGACTTAATAAAACACCCACCTGCCAAAGATAACTCGGCGGTACTCTCACTTGACCTGCAAAAGGCTTTTGACCACTTATCACATGAGACGATCCTCGCAGCCATCAGCGACCTCGGACTGGGAATCCGATTTTATATCTATATCCACAACTTCCTTTGCCAACGCACAGCCACTATCAAACTCGGCCCCATACCATCCATGCCTTTCCAAATGCCTAATCGCGGGTCTCCCCAAGGGGCAGTTCTCTCACCACTACTTTTTAATATTACTCTCCTTCCACTCGCTCACCAACTCCTCGACATCCCAACACTTCGCAGCACCATTTACGCAGATGATATCACCCTATGGGTGACACGTGGCAGTGATAACCAGATAGAAGACACCTTACAAGCTGGGCTTGACCACATCCTCACACACATCACCCCTCTTGGCCTAACATGCTCGCCCACGAAATCTGCCCTACTTATCATGACACCTCCCAAAACCCGCCCTTCCCCCCAACTGTCAATACGACTATTTGCGAATGAAAACCCCATCCCCCACACTCACGAGCTAAGAATCTTGGGGCTTACTATCACACACAACAGATCTACACTCCCCACACTCAAGTACATTAAGAAATACACAGCCCAAACTATCCACCTCATTAAACGGATCGCCAACCGCCATCATGGCTTAACAGAACTGGACCGACTACGTTTATTACACAGCTTTATGATCAGCCGCATACTCTACCACCTCCCATACATGCATATCACAAACACTCAAACAAACGCCCTGGATGCCATGCTCCGCAAAGCATATCGCGCGGTCTTGCTCCTTCCTCTCGGGGCTCCTACGAATCGCCTTATGTGACTAGGCATCCATAACACCATCCCTGAAATCCTTGAGGCCCACCGGGCAGCCCAACTCGCCAGACTCTCCAGTACACCCACGGGCCATTACATACTCCAAATCACAGGTCATACACCCCTCATAACATCCACTACCCCCCAACGTATTCCACGCAACATCCGAGCTCGCATCCGCATCAAACCACTTCCCCGTCACATGCACCCCATTTTCCATGCCAACCGCCGAGCAGCTCGTGCAAGTCATCATGCAAAACTCCACCTCCCTGACAAACACCTCCTCTATGTAGATGCAGCGAAATACCCACATAAACCGGCCTATGCCCTCGCGGTTACCGGACCTGACATCAATGTCCCGACACACTGCCACCATCTCCACCTCATGTGCAACTACGGCGGAGGAAGCGGCCATTGCCCTTGCGCTCTCCCAGAGCCCCACCCCAATCACCGTCCTATCAGACTCGCAGCAGGCCATCCGGCACTTCTCCAAAGGCTTTATACCCCCGTAGCCCTCAAAATTCTTCTCCAAAGCCCCCAGACCGACCCCGTGCAACTGGTGAGGACCCCGGCCCACAGCGGCATAGCTGCTAACGAGGCAGCACATGCACACGCTCGAGCTCTTACTTCCCGAGCCGCTGTTTCTCGTACACCTATACACGGGCCTCCCGAGACCGAGACCTCTGAGTCTCTCCTCAGTTTCAGGGAAACTACCCTTCATTACCGCCTCCTCCGCCGTAGTCTCCCACCCCCCATCCACACCTATCCCCCGAGGCTGCCCACATGTGGCGGATACTACAAACGCACACGTTCCCTCGTCGTACTCAACTAATACATACACAGCCACATCAATTCCACACACCCCACTACCCCAAGTGCGGCCAGCTGCATGCTCTGTATCACTCTCTTTGCGAATGTCCTGCTCACCCATATTCCCCACTCACCTCCTCATCACACTTGGAGTAGGCCCTGGGCCGCTCCGAGGAGTCCAGCCAAGTGCTGGTCACCTGCCGAGCTCTGGCGGTCGCGGCGGACCTCTGGTCATCCGGTTTTCTTTTTTTCAAAATAAAGTTTGTTCTCTATCTTTCTCCCTCTACATGTTAGAGAGAACATCACTGTCGCCCCGGTACCAAGAAATATGCATTCTCTCCACGACAAAGCACGACGCAAGGCCAGAGTTCAAGCTCTTCGAACTGCATACAGGAAACGGCCTGACGTTAGGTCCGCAGACGCATCACTTTACACCAGTCGATCAGCCCACGCCATCAGCATAGTCAATAATCAGGGACTGGAGCTAGCTTCTGCTTCTATACCTACCAAGGACATCGACACCGCCGAAGAAGCAGCCATTGCACTTGCAGCTACAACTGACAAAGAACACGTCACCATCATATCAGACTCCCAGACAGCCTGTCGAAACTTCCAAATTGGACGCATTCCATCAACAGCAGCAAAAATTCCATCGGGTCACCCTGATTTACCCGCAATGTTTATCATATGGACATCGGCTATTTCATCACTGGAAGGGAATGAGGCGGCTCATGCCGCAGCCGGAGCTCATACACACCGGGTGTCTCCTTCTGGGATGTCAGCCAGCCCAACACGAGAAATAATGGCCACAATGTACAGTGACATCCTGGCCCACTACCGCTTGGGACGAAGAGCCTTTCCGCCTCCACATCCTAACATGTCTCGCGAAGACACGGTCATCTACAGACAATTACAAACACATTTCCACATGGTACATTACTACACTCAATGCATCCGATATTGTACACATACACTTATAAATTATGCATAGAGCCATGCACTCTCTACCACATTGTATGGGAGTGCCGCCACACACCATCCCTTGCCCCAAATTCCAATACCTCATTTGAGCAGTGGGAGGGTCCGTTGACCAGCTCCAACCCGGATCACCAACAACGCGAGACCGGCTGCCAAGACCCAGGGCTTCGTGGTCTAAGGTGGGGGAGCACGTTAGGTTGAACCCAACAACATTGACTTCTCAATCAAATGTTTATTTCTCCTCCTCATTAATTTTGCCGCGATGAGGGCAAGTTTGTATTCTGTAGCGCTGACAGATAAACAGTCCATCTTTCGCGAGTTGAATTTGTTGCATTTACAAAAGAGGCGTTTTTTCTGGTTCAGCATACGTAGCAAAGAAGTATTTAACCCAGGGGCGCTCGCTTAGATTTCACTCGAACCAAGGGTATATTTATCCGGAAGTGGTAACTTTTGTTTTGAAGGGCGTCAGATTGTCATCAAGGGAGCGCTCCCAAAATGCGTGAGAAATTTATCTGAAGAAGCTAGTTCATCATTGATGGCCTCAAAATTTGCTTTCTTTTAGTTTCGAATTAGTTTGTACTGTCTAGGATCGCGCTGTAGGCGAGATGACCTTGTGAAATGAAAAGCAAAGTGGCCGCTTAGACGGGGAAGAAGAGGTCGTAATGAAACATTTTCAGAGCGTGTTGTAACACGAGTTCAAAAATGTTGGCGGTAGAGCTAGTGACACGAGTGGGTTCTTTACGAGTTGCAAGAAGTTAAAAGTTGAACATATATCAAGAAAAGATAGGCACTCGGCTGACCCAGTTGGGTCGGTGCAGCCACAATATTGCCACAAAATTCAGGGAAAATGAAAATCGCCCAGAAGAAATACCGAGGCTTTTGGAAAACTAGCAGTGAGGAACGTTGTTTAACAAATCATGTAGTTCATCACAAAAATAGTCCCCGCAACTAGGTAGCGGATAGCCGACGCATAATATTATGTGGCTATGGTTAATACGTATTCGAATGCAAAAGAATTCAAGAGGTGATGAAATGGCAACAATGTATGATTCTATCTGTCTAAACCACGGGGCAAGAATAAAATAGGAGGGAAACTCAGCTTCCTGGGGCAGCCTGATAACGTAACAAGCACTTGGCGAACGTCAAGTTTCCGCCATCTGGCGGCAAGCGAAGGAAGTGCGCGGTCATCGCCACGGCCGGAGCGCGTTCTGTTCGCGCTCGCCCAGTCCAACCCGGCCGCGGCATCGCGTCGGCATTTCGCCGGGCCGCCGAAACATTCCGTGGCCGAAGCGAGAGTGTGTGCGCTCTTCTGCGCTTCCGTTGGCTAAAGAGCCCGCCTTCGCGATTATTTTCTGTCAAATTTAAACCGGCCGGTACGAGCGAATAAAAGGGGCATTTTCTTTTAATGCGTAAGCAATCTTCAGTAAGCCCAAAATACAAACCTGTAAACGCAAAAAATGTAAAACCAGTAAACGCACGGCCTTATCTCGCGTGTGATGCGCTCGAAGCGAGGTGAGTGCACCGGCCAATTTATGACGCACGCAGGCGCGCGCGCGCGCGCTTCGTCCGAGACAAACGCGCGTTTCGTCCCCGCGTCGCGCAGCAGCTCGAGTGCATAGCGATTCACGCCTTGTGGCGAATGCTGCAAACAACAGTATTGCTTTTAATACATTCAACCAGGTGCCGCTGCCAAATTGTTCGCCGCCACAGCTGCGGAGCTCCTTAGGTCGTATATTATCGTAGGATACATTATCTGGTCGCTCGATCGCGCCGGCCGCAATGGCCGTTTCCTCTCCTATATATTCTTGCTCCGTGGTCTAGATATAGCTACCAACACGCCACCCCAATGTGTGTTCCGCGATCACATCGATAAATGCAGTACTCTTTCTCGCATCAAACATCTGACAGTTGCTTACTTTTGCGGATAACACACTTTCCGTAAGAACAATGATGTCCGCGTTACACGCGTCGACCATACCTGATAACTCATCCCGTTTGTTTATGACGCTCCTGATATATGTGAACATAGCTTACGTTTCGAACCAGCATGCCGATCATTCCGGTCGCGGTGCCGTCTGGAAAGATGCGTCCCCACTGCCGATCTTCCGGAATGCTGGCCGTGTAGCTGCATGAAGCGACACAAAAACAGCTGGGGCAAGAAAGGAGGTAGAAGCTGGCAAGAAAAGTGCTTAGAAGCAGACCACTTAATTGTCATTCTTGTTTCAATCGTATTTACTCGCTTATTCGTTCAATATATTTTTGACCAATATATAATGACATGTATTCGAAATAATATGACCAGTGAGCAGCAATCAATCATCCTAAAACACAATTGTTTTTGTAGGACGAAAGTATGGCTCGGGCACATCGCTCGTGTTGTTTCCTTCTCACTAAGTGCCGAACAACTGTGATTACATTAGTTAATATTGAGTGCGCTATGGATGGGGCATGTTGGCAAAACTCTGCGCCGTCGATAGGTGCTAAAGATGTGGATGCGGTCGCTGCCTAATTTGGCGGAATATGAAGAATATGATTCGACGAGGCCCGGCGCAGCCCATGAAAGGTCAACCGTCATGTCATTCTGGGTGGGATGAAGGCCGATGCGCGTCATGTAAAGTGAATAAGTGTGAGGCATGAGGGCAACACGAATAATAATATTGGTGGGTGAGGTGCCCCGGGCAGCTGCGTGTGAACAGCCCCATTGATGATCGTGTAAAGCCATGCGAGGGAACCAGGAGTGCAGGACAGCAGCCGCTTCGTTCGGCTGCCTCGGATTGGTGCTCTGCCTGTCTGTCTGCCTCTCTACGTCTGTGCCCGTCTCCGTGTGCGCGTCCGTTTCCTACCTTGGAACAAAGTATGTGCTCTGCTTAATAATTAGCGCGTGCACACCGACCTTTCACAGGACCCAAAGGCAGGTAAACCGAAAATACCCACGATTCACCGAGGGGCAGCTGTTCGTTTTGCCTCTTATTTCCAATTCACCACGTCAGGTAAAACGAGGCGGTTATTGTGGTTGAAACAACTACATAGACAGGCTTTGTGGCCCCACGTGGTTTGGAATACGTAATAATAATACGTGCCGTAACGGGAAGAAGCCGGCCACACTAACATTTGCATTAATTTTCTTAAAGGAATGAAGGCTGCATAATTAAGGGCTTTCAGAAAACGTAAATTCTTAGGTGTATTTTTTCATTGTGCAGCGTGCATCGTTGGGCCGGGAATAGCTGAGTTCGCTACACTTTTAGGTCGATCTGTGCAAAGAATTAAAGTTACAAAATGGCACTAGGGCTGTTGAGTCCCGCTTTGCAGTGCAAATACATTAGGCTTTGTCATTTTTAAGCAGTTCGTAGGTGCGTAAATATGAGGTCTTACCTGAAATTGAGGCACTGTTGCAGGGAATCGAGCACGTTCCCCATAGTGCCGCCGATGATCACGCTGCCGTCGTGCACGCTTACGTTTGAGTACGGCATCCACTGCAGCAAACGCCGAGGGGAATTTTCAGAGTGGCTGCGTTCATGCAAAACACACTGCGCACAGACGGGCGCATGACATGCAATTTCCACTAAGCGGAGTAGAGCAGTACTTCGACTACCTGTTACCTACACACTGACGAAGTGGATGAAATAGTATGACTGAGTACGACGTTGCACAGCTCCTTTTAACTCAGACTTCCTAGTATTAGATGGATATAATTTTCTATGAGCACTTTTATACAGCCAAGGTCTGGATAACGAATGGGGGGGGGGGTGCTGAGGGCATTGTTTGCAGGCCTTAGCCGTGCCAAGATAGTGTATGCTTTCCCAGGCAAACAGGAAATAAATGTTATTAGGCCCATAGATCGTCAGCAGCTGAAGCCTCGTGTTTCAAAGTTCAGCAGGTGAAGCGCAGAAGCTTTGCTGAAGCCCCGTTCACTTTCGTTCTTCAACTATTTGCAGTCGCCCTGAGGTATTGTTGTAGAAGGGTGGTCCCCCCCAAAGCCACAAAAAAGTCGAATCAAAACTTTAAAAATGTAATGCCTGGAGTCATTGCGGTGGCACTGAAACTGCTTGCGTAAAAAGTCACAAAGCGCGTTGCTTTTGTGGATGGGTTCTGTGAAATTGGCAGAAAGAACACCCTTATGCCGGGATTTCCCGACTTGGATTGTATCAGTGGACAAAATTGCCACTGTGTCAGGGGAAGATTGAATAAATTTGTAAACTGCTTATTTCAAGTTGTAATAGCTGTCCGGCATGTACATGCCAGACGGAACTCGCATAAAAATTTCACTGGTGGCATTGTATGAGCAGAATTCGTCTTACGCCTTTCTGACACCCGCCGTGGTGGCTCGGTGGCTAAGGCGTTGTGCTGCTGAGCACAAGGACGCGGGTTCCATTCCCGGCCCCGGCGGCCACTTTTCTGATGGAGCCGAAAAGCAAAAAATGCCCGTGTGTGCGAGATAGTGGCGCACGTTAGAGACCCCAGGTGGTTGTTATATTCAGTTTCGGTTTACTTTTATGTTATTACACCCACAGGGGCGCGTCTGTTCTTTATGCATATATTCAATGTGTGAAGTACAATAAACGGCTTTCGTACGGTGGTGCTGCTGGTGCTTACGTCCTTCGCAAACACCACATTGGCGACGAGGATGGGATAACGACACGTCAGGCTACCTTCAGCATCGAGTGCCGTCCGGATCTGCCCGCCATGAGTTTTTCCGGCCTTGCTCCGCCGCCTCCGTTCCTCCCGGCGCCCGGCCGTCCGTCACTTCCATGGGAGGAGTGGGAGCAGACTTTCACAGTCAACCTTCTAGCGTCCGGAGCAGCTGAGTTCCCTCCAGAGCGACGCAAGGCCATTCTTCTGCATTGTTTGGGGGCGGAAGGGCAGCGTATTTACCGGACGTTACCTGCAGGGTCAAGCGCCGCAGCACCGGCAGTACAAGAGAAGCCTCCCGCACCCGCTACTGACGAGTACGAGTCCGCACTCATCGCCTTACGGCAGCAGTTTTCGTCGTCGTGCAACGTCGTCGTCGAGCGTCATGAGTTCCACCGCCGCAGCCAGCACGCAGGCGAGTCCGTTCATGACTTTGTTGCTGCTTTACGGGAGCTCGCTTCGCATTGTTCGTTCGCTTCACAAAATGATGCTCTGCGGGGCCGATTTGTAGCCGGCGTTGCTTCCAACCGCGTTCGTGAACGGTTGCTGCTCGAGGGTTCCTCCCTTTCGTTCGAGAGCGCAGTGCGAATCGCTCTTCAGTTTGAGCAAGCAGCTGAGGAGCTGAAGGAATTTTCTGCTTGGGTCGAGCCTGTTTCTGTACGGCGTCGTCCCCAGTATTCGCATTCTTCGCGAAAACTCAATTCACAGCCACAAGCGCATTTTCAGCAGAACTTTCCAAGCGCGAGCGGTTCACGTGCGCCGCAGGGGCCCCGCCCCCCTCGGCGAGACAGAGATAGTCGGTCCGTTTCACCGCACTGTTTCCGATGCGGCTCGCGGAATCACCGCGCATCAGCGTCGCAGTGCCCAGCGCAGGGAAAGAAGTGTTTGTTTTGCGGTATCAAGGGCCACTTTCAGAAAGTATGCAACCGCAAGCGACAGCTGCAAGGCAGGATTCGTGAAGTTGGATTTGATGACGATGCTTTGTCAGATGAAAGTTCTGAGCATGTTTTGACTGTGCGGCATCCCGCTCGCAGCGCAATTTACATACAAGTGCGCGTAGCGGATGTCAAGTTGGCGTTCCTTGTCGACTCGGGGTCGTCTGTTTCAATTTTGTCGGAGCAAGAATTTCGCCGACATTTTCGAAGCGGTTTGCTTCTCCCAGCTCCCCACGTCACCTTGCTTGACTATTCCAAGCGGCCAATTTCCGTCCTAGGCTGTTTCCAGGCAGACGTTCAATTTAAAGAGCGCTCTGCACCACTTCTTTTCTACATCGTTCGCCAAGGAACCTGTCTGATTGGCCTTGACGGCATTAAGGCCTTAAACCTTCGTATTCAGGGCCCCACTCTCAAGTGCCTGCACACGTTCGTTGCCCCGTCGCCGCGTGTCAATGACCCGACACCTTGTCACATTCCAACGCAGTCAATAGAGCAAACAAGGCAAGCAAACCTTCCGCCAGCCTTGGCACACGACTTCGGTTCACTTTTCAGCCCTGAGTTCGGCCTTGCTGAGCGGTTCACGCATCTTGTCAAGATTCGGCAAGGCGTGCAACCGGTATCTTCGAAGCTTCGCCGTCTTCCATATTCACTTCGGGAACCAGTCTCGAATGAACTTCACAAGTTGTTGAGCCTTGACATCATCGAACGTATCGATGCTTCTGAATGGGTTTCGCCCATTGTTGTCGTTGATAAGAAAGATGGCAGCATCAGGATTTGTGTTGACCTTCGGGAGCCTAACAAGGCTATTGTACCAGACAGCTTCCCGTTGCCTCACACAGAGGAACTTCTTCATGCCTTGGTAGGGGCGACACACTTCTCAAAACTTGACTTGGCTTCAGTCTACCATCAGGTTCTTTTGCACCCTGACAGCAGGGACTTGACAGCCTTCATCACACATGAAGGGCTTTTTCGGTTCAAAAGAGTTTGTTTTGGGTTAGCTTCTGCGCCAGCTGCATTTCAGAAGATGATGGCCATAATTCTTGATGGCTGCCCTGGTGTGTTGTTCTACATTGATGATGTGATAGTCTTTGGCAAAACTGCAGAAGAACATCTTTCGAACCTAACAACGGTCTTGCAGAAAGTCAAGGACGCAGGCCTGAAATTGGACGACAAATGCCTCTTCGACGTTCCAGAACTTTCTTTTCTAGGTCATAAGGTCACGGCGCAAGGCATCTCTCCGCTTCCAGAGAAAGTTGACTCGGTAGTTAACACTCCAGTGCCAACAGACGTTGCCGCCCTCCGTTCATTCCTGGGTCTGGTAGAATACTATTGCAAGTTCGTTCCACGCTTGGCCCAGGTGGTCGAGCCTATGAGCATCCTGCTTCGCAAGAATGAGCCATTCATATGGTCAGCCGAGGCAGACGGCAGCTTTCGGAGGGTCAAGAAAATGCTCTCTTCAAGTACAGTTCTACACATGTTCGATCCCACACTTCCAGTCATCGTGTCGACCGACGCTTCCGACTGTGGGCTGGAAGCCGTCCTGCAGCAGCAAAATGGCCACGAGCTCCGCACAGTTGCTTTCGCGTCTCGTACCTTGTCATCAGCGGAAAGAAAGTACTCGGTCGGCGAACGCGAAGCATTGGCATGCATTTGGGCGTGCGAACGATGGCACACTTACCTTTGGGATCGCCATTTCAAGATTCGAACGGACCATCAGGCGTTGGTATCGTTGCTGTCGTCGCAAGGACGTGGAAGAAGGCCACTCCGAATTGCACGCTGGAGTGCACGACTCTTATGTTACAATTTCACTGTCGAGTACCGCAAGGGGTCTACCAACACGGTGGCAGATGCTCTTTCTCGGCTGCCAGCTCCCACGGCGGAGGCAGAGCTGGCCAAGGAAGAAGAAATTGTCGTTGGTCGAGCCGTCTTGGGTGACGAAGGAAGAATTCAAGGAAGCCGTCCTCAACGATGGCTGTCTGCAAACGGTCTAGTCGTTCGAGCTCGGTTCTTGACCACCACAAAAATCCGTACCAGAGGAGGCAAAACCTTTCTACTCTGTGCGCGAATAACTTTCTGTTGTTGATGACCTTCTACTGCGCGCAGAGCGCCTCGTTGTTCCGTCCTCGCTCACGGCTCAGTTCATTGCCGTCGCCCACGACACACATCCGGGCATCACGCGCACAAAGGCGCGACTTCGTGAGCTGTTCTGGTGGCCACGAATGGACAAGCAAGCTGAATCTGCTGTGAAAAACTGCCACATCTGCCTGGAGGCAGATACGTCCGCCAAAATATCGCCAGCGCCATTGCAGCCTGTTGACTGGCCTGAAAGGCCGTGGCAGAAACTGGGCCTAGACACTGTTGGCCCATTGGAACATGCACCTCACAATAGCAGATTTGCTATAACGCTGGTCGATTACCATTCCAAATGGCCAGAGATATATTTTTGCAGCGAAGTTGCCACAAGCACAGTCAAACTTAACCAGTGTTTTTGCTTGTGAAGGATACCCGGAGGAGATTGTTTGCGACAATGGGCCGCAGTTCACTTCACGTGAATTTATCACCTTTACCCGCCGCGGTGGCTCAGTGGCTAAGGCGTTGCGCTGCTGAGCACGAGGTCGCGGGTTCGATTCCCGGCTGCGGCGGCCGCTTTTCTGATGGAGGCGAAAAGCAAAAATGCCCGTGTGTACGAGATTTCGGCGCACGATAAAGATCCCCAGGTGGTCAAAATTAATCCGGAGCCCTCCACTACGGCGCGCCTCATCGTCTGCGTTGCGTCGGCGCGTTAAACCCTACAATCAATCAATTTATAACCTTTCTTCAAAACCGAGCCATCAAGCTGTCGCATTCGTCTGTATACTACCCCCAGGCGAATGGGCAAGTCGAGAGGTTCAATCGAACTCTGAAGAACTTCATCCAAGTTTCACTCCTCGAAAGGCGACCTATCCGAGAAGCAGTCACGGACTACCTCGCTATATACCGCTTTACTCCACAGGCTACCACTGGGGTTGCCCCAGCAGTTCTGCTGCATGGACGAATGCCCCGAACAAGATTGAATGTTGTGGGGTTTTCGGCACCAGCTTTTGCAAAAGACCCAGCAAAGGAACCGGCGCGACTGGGCCAAAGGGTCCAGCTTCAACAACAAAGCAGCAAGGAGTATACGGACCGGAGGAGAGCTGCTAAGGAGCCGAAGATAGCTGTGGGTGATTTCGTTCGATTCAAGAAGCCGTCCGTTCGCTTCAAGGGGGATCGCTCCTTTTCCTCGCCAACTGAAGTGTTGGAGAAGAGGGGATCTGCCTCTTTCCGACTTGCAGATGGCCGCACATGGAACGCCTCCAAGCTGTCCCGGGTTCCCCAGAGGGGCACGAGTCCACCATACCAACGTTCGGAGCTACCTGCGCCGCAGCTTCCGGTTCGAGTGCCGCAGCCTGCCCTGCCACCGCCGCCCTCTCCCGGGTCGCAGCCGCCGCCTACTGGCGTACTGCAGCCTGCCGTACCGCAGTCGCCTGCTCCTGATCCGCAGCTGCTTGTTCTAGAGCCTGCCGTGCAACAGCCGCCTTCTCCTGGGCCGCAACCGCGGCCTCCTGGCGTGCTACAGAGCTCTACGAGCCCACTAGCATCTCCGGCCGTGCAGCCGCTGCAGCGTCCCCAGCGGCCGTCTCGAGAGCGCCGGCCACCGGCTTGGCTCAAAGACTATCAGACGCATTAGTTGTCTGTCTGTATAGAACAGTGTGTATAGAACAGTGTGTATGTAGAGTGTAAATATGTACAGTGCATGCTAGGGGTTTCTAACACTTACTAACAACTAATCACTAAGTGAGGGAGTATGTTATATTCAGTTTCGGTTTACTTTTATGTTCTTTCATCCCCAGGGGGCGCGTCTGTTCTTTATGTGTATATTAAATGTGTGAAGTACAATAAACGGCTTTCGTACGGTGGTGCTGCCGGTGCTTACGTCCTTCGCAAACACCACAGTGGTCAAAATTAAGCCGGAGCCCTCCCTTACGGCGCGCCTCATCGCCCGAGTTGCGTCGGCGCTTTAAACCCTACAATTAATCAATCACTCGTTTTTGACATTCTGCTAGCTTCTTGATGTGTATTTTTGAAGCGCTTGCCCAAACTAAACGACGGTAATTGAAGGCAGGTAAAAATATTTATTCATGCAGAACTCGTTTTACGGCCAAGGAAAAACCATGGCTATTCGTGAAACTCTGCTGAATTTACTTCATATCTGTTGAAGATGCAAATTCAAGGTTAAATTCTCATAAAATATTAAACAATTGTTTTAACATGGTCAACGACCTCTATATTGTCTGTGTTTCAATATACCTTTAATAATATGTTCAAGGATGTATTCTTTACTCAGTGCAGTAACACCTGCGTTTTTAGCAATAATTTTCAAAAAGTAAGCTTTACAGCACCTGGGGACCCAGTATAAAATTTAATTCACCTTGTATATCAGGGTGTATTGCTGCACGTGATGCCCCATATTTGAGGCATCCTCATCGAATCGTATCCTTGAGGTGGCGTCTCTAGGTAGAAAATTCTCATTCACACATATAAAGAATAAAAGAGAGCCAAGACTGCTTCCCTGAGGTACACCGGTGATTGCTTGTTTTTTTTTGTCGGAATGTGTACCTTGGTTGTTTACATATTGATACGATATTTTAAATAGGAACCCAGAAGTGTGTTTGCCTTTACACGTACACGCATTGATCTAGTTCGTGTAAATGTATTTTATGATTTGGCCCTGCACCGTGTTTTATCGGCAGCAACCTATCCTTACGAACGCTATGCTACCAGATGACTCTCACGGTGACACACCCTTTGAATGCCCCACAGTTTTCCCACAATCCTTGGGTTGTTCAGCGTGGACAGTGGTCTCTCTAGGTTAGTGTATACTGGGGCCTACCCCTGCCATAATAATTCTCTTATGAGATGTGATCTTCACCGCAGCCTAGGCTCCGCTGTTGAATAAACACAAGCTTTGCGCGAAAATGACAACACATACAAGGACGGGACAGGCACAAACTCTCAACTAAATTTTCCCGAAAGGATCACACAAATATAAGTACACTTGTTATCAGGTCGCTCACGCGGATTTTCTACAACCATAGCAAATGCAGTTACATCACATCTTTACAGACACGTGTCAAGATATACAATCACTTGTTTGAAGGAACACCGATTTGTCCCTCCGACCTCTATGTGAACTGCAAAATGGGTGTGGTGTATCAAATACACCATTGAAGTGTGGAAAAGTCTACTTAAGGGCAGTCAGGACGCTGCATCAATGACGCTGCATCAATATGCGTGAGCATAACCTGTCTGGCAAAAACAAAACTAATGCCCACTTGCCCGCTCACTGTCTGGCCTGCATGAGTGGCGAGTGTGTACCGCTGTTAGAAGTTAAGGTTGTGCGCAGGTGCAGTGACACGAAGGCACGGGAAATTTTAGAGGCCTACCATATCAGAAAGAAGGGAGAAGAAGGCGTGGGTGGCACATCGGCGTTCCTTCATAAACGAGAGATTGTATATCTTGACACGTGTCTGTAGAGATGTGATGGAGCTGCTTTTAAGGATTGCTATGGTTGTAGGAAATGCGCATGAGCGACCTGATAACTTATATCTGTGTGATCCTTTCAGGAAAATTTAGTTGGGAGTTTGCGCTCGTCCCGTGCTTCCTGTATGTGTTCTCATTTTCGTGTAAAGCCCGTGTTTATTCACCAGATGCACCAACTCGCCCTCCGAGTTCTTCTAGGCTCCGCTGTCTGCGGGGATTTCCTTGTGGCATTCATACACACAGCATTTGTACAACTCGGCTACTACTGTCAGCCCTTTGCTCTTCCACTTTTTTAGACGCATGACCTTTTCTTCATTAATAAAGAACCACAAGAACTACAGCAACCACGGAGGGCTGGATTAATGCTGACCATGTGCTAAAAAACAGGCTCCAGGACGTTTGTTTTCCATCCGCTGGCACTTCAAAGGTATATCGCGCGTCGGAGTTTTGGTTCTCGCATTAAAAAAAAAAAGCTTTCCCAGAAGGAGCCAGCTGAGAGCGTTACTACTGCGCTAGCTCAACACGTTCACCCCGCGGAACAAGAAATATGCGTGCGGCGCTTCCGTCGCATCGCTTGACATGTGAAAGGGACGGCACGGGAGTAGAACAGGCACACATAGGCCGTAGAGAATTATGATTTTGCGGAAGGCGTGGAGAGAACTTCCGCCAATCTGTCTATCGAGTTGGTGCCAAAGACCGGATGAATGAAAGCGAAGATACACAAACACAATGCAACGGCGACAACGTAGGATAATTATTGACCGGAGATGACACAATATTTCGGGCTTCTTAGCACATAAGCAGACTTGGTGCCTGCCAGAGCTTTTTCTTGCGCTCACTATCATTGCCCCTGCTTCCCGTTTCGTCCCTCCCGCTCGTCCTGTTTTGGGGGGTGCATGGCGTCTCCGTCCATAGATTTACCGCAGTAGCATCAACAGACACCGGACGAGAGATTCTCTGCCCCATGGGTCAATTATTGTTCTCGCAATGAAGTCACCCCACGCCACTCACTTGGCTTGGTAAAAGAGCATCATAAATTGCAAGACAACTTATTCGTGCAGAGGATTCCACATTGGCCGAACGCGCTGCTACCTAAACGGCTGATTGATTCACGCCGGAATTATGTGTGTAGTGGGGGCATGATCCTCGTCTCACCGACAGTGTGAATGCTCCCCTTTTTTCCTGGTGGCATGAGTCGCTTAGTGCTTTTTTAGCGAACAGGGAGGTTACAAAACCTTGCGCACTTCCAGTTCCTCTCGAGCAAAGAAACGAATAATTTGGAGCGTTATTTTTTAATAGCACATAATGAGTTTTATTCAGCTTTGGTCTGCGCATGTTTTCTGATGACGGTGTACCCTCCAGTAAAGTAGTCGTAGTACAGCGTTCGTGCCGTGGAATCTCTATTGCCAATTTATTTTGTTCTACGATAGTAACGACACTGAGGCTCACTGCGCACCACCAATTCCCAATGGCCACCTTTAATTTAAATTTCCACCACTTTCTTGCTCTTGAAACACGGTTTCGAACCACATCGTTGTTTTTCGGCACAGTCTTTCGCCGTTAGTGTTCATCAACGCACATGTGAGGGCAGGTGAAGCTAAGGTGAAAACGCAGAGGATAGTTCAGTAACAGAATATACAAAGTCAACCTTACTAAGTTATACAAAGTCGCTCTAAGTTTCTATTCGGCCTACGTCCTTCAGTTATAATATTTAATGTTTATTGAAGTTAGCTCCTTCTCGGAAAAATGAAACTCAATATAAGAAGCAAGACTGACTAATTAATTGCCTCTTGCTTGCACTAGCGAAGAGGAGGTAGAGATATTCTTTTCCTCGAATAAACAAAAAGTCTCAGCTGCATTTCGCACCGTTTGATTCAATGTGCTTCGGATGTCTAGAGTTAACGATGGGAAGTCCTATGAAAATGATGGTAGTTTCGTTCCGAAAATTAACAAGAAGGTTATTGAGTCCAAATGATGAAGTAATTGTTAACTATGGGTGTGTTGGTTGCTTGCCTTTCACGTAAGTTATCCTCGCTGTGAACGTGTCATAATGCGAAAAAACCGTAATGTGAGCTGTGAAATTGTCATAACAATGCTCACCCCTAGAGTTGTGACTCTGAGATGAGTCCCGGACAAAGCTCCGAGACATCTCATGGTCTTCGCACGGAAGGATCTGTTGCAAAGGATATGACGATCTGCAGGAAAAACAAAATAAGAACAACCTAAGCCTAGTGGTGTCCTGGAGTATCGCAATATCTCAAGCATTATTTTCAATGAATGAATGAATGAATGAAGGAATGAATGAATCAGTCAGTCAGTCAGTCAGTCAGTCAGTCAGTCAGTCAGTCAGTCAGCCATCGATCGCTCAATCAATCAATCAATCAACCAATCAATCAATCAATCAATTAATCAATCAATCAATCAATCAATCAATCAATCAATCAATCAATCAATCAATCAATCAATCATACTTTATTCAGGTTGGTCCGTGCCCAAGTAACAACAACTTACGAAAGCAAGAAAAAAAATTCACAGCATATCTACGGGGTGAAGTGGGCGAAGCTCCTGAGGGGAAATCATCGGTAAAACCGTGACTCTTCAGTGAAAGTTCGCCCACTACATCTGTGTCCGAACGTAACGTCTAGAAAGTCTCGCTTAAACCATGCGTCGGCACCTTGGGGTGAGCTCGCCTGATGCGTTTTGCAGACGCCTCACGAGCTCTCACTGCATCGGGGTCTGCCTGCCGATACGCGCGCTTTCTCGCCGCTTCCCGTTCTCTGACGTTTTGGAGATCCTCATCGCGCCGCAGCCGTGCCGCTTCGCGTACGGCAGGGTCCTCGCGCCGTTGCCGTGACGCTTGGGCCTCTCGTTCTCGAACGCTGGGATCTTGGCGGCGTCGTCGCGCAGCCAGGCGACACGCTTCGGCCTCCCGCTCTCGTACGGCAGGATCTTGGCGGCGGCGTCGCGCAGCTTCACGGAGCGCTTCTGCCTCGCGGGCTCGCACATCTGCAGCCTTATCCATCGGGCGACTCCGAGCGCGCGCCAACAGCCAACGGATTTTATTACAACGCTCCCCGCCATCTAGTAAACAATCCAAGAACTAAACTAGAGGTAGCCACGCCATCTAGTAAACAATCCAAGCGCATCTTTTCATCATATACAAGTACCGCCATCTAGTAAACAATCCAAGAACTAAACTAGAGGTAGCCACGCCATCTAGTAAACAATCCAAGAACTAAACTAGAGGTGGCTACATACATATCTCGAGGATGGACAGACCCACGCCTTAAGGAGCTTCGCCCCTAAAAGCACTTCAAGCAACTGTTTGACAATCCTCGCCACCCCTACAACTAAGTCAGTGGCATAGTAGAACAAGCCGATCGGTTAATAAAAAAACTGCTGGTGAAATAACATCAGCAATTAGGAACGCGTATGAAATGTGAGACTCGTCATGTAAATGAAATTGACAAAGCTACACCAAACATTTCGCTATCGGTTTTCAGCAAAAAACAAAAATGTTTTTACGCATTTCGGCAGAATGTATTTTATAATGGCAAAACCGTAGCCTTTTCTGCATAGTTGCAATTTAAATAGACTGCTTGTTCTAGTAGCATACGGTGTTCAGAGAAATTCTGAAATTGATAGTTTCTTTACATTGTTTTTTTTTTTCTCGAAAAGAATGCGTCCTCCCATCTGCTGTAGGGCGACTCCCAGCGTCGGCAGCGTCCATGGCTGTATATGCATTCTGCGAGGAAATTCCAGTTGCTGGGCACGGTGGTACCATCGACATACGGTTCACAAATTGCCCATTCGTCGAAATTTTGGAAGTGAAAGCAATTTGGAAAATGCATCTGCACAAGATCGTTCACACTGTGTGCGAGTGATGCATGCTGTATTTTAAGAAGCTGTGCTCGATAGGATGGGAGGTGATGTCGAAAGCAATTCCGTCCCGAACTCCAGGAAATCGCCATACAACTTGCAGAAATTGCTTCCGGCATTAAATATATCGAAGAAAGGCGACTAGCGGATATATAGCAAGCTTATATGGCTTGTATGAATGGAATAATGAATGGTAATACGACCCTACGACCCTGATTTGTGCCGTGCTATTCGCCTGTGTGCTAGTACTGTTGCCTTTGCCTACGATACGCTGTGTCAGTTATTGATCATTTCCGGCAATGATGAGCAGAATCCCGGTCCTACAAAAGAAATTCTGGCAGCCCTAAGCAAACTGGAACAAAACCAAAGTAGCATCCGTACCGAGCTGAACGAACTAAAAAACACACAACTCGAACACAGCAAAATGCTCACAGAGATTAGCGGCCGACTAGCCGCACTAGAAATCACGCACCCAAAAATCCATCTTGATCCAGTTGTTAGCGAGGCAAATCAAATCAAACGTGATATCGAGGTCCTGAAAGCTGCAAACAACGATACCAACAACCGAATGCGCAGGAACAATCTACTTTTTCTTGGCCTCGATGACGCAAAAAAAGAAACATGGCAGGAATCTGAAACAAAAATTATAAAACTATGCTCTGAAACTTTAAAGCTACAACTGGACACAAACGCCATTGAACGTGCGCACCGTTTAGGCAAATTTGAGAACGAGAAAAAGAGGCCTATCATAGTAAAACTAACCCATTTCAAAACCGAAGAGAACATTCTTGCATGCAGCCGTCTACTAAAAGGAACTCACTATGCTATCAGAGAAGATTTCGCTCCCCAACCCGCCGCGGTGGCTCAGTGGCTAAGGCGTTGCGCTGCTGAGCACGAGATCGCGGGTTCGATTCCCGGCCGCGGTGGTCGCTTTTCTGATGGAGGCGAAAAGGAAAAACGCCCGTGTGTACGAGATTTCGGCGCACGATAAAGATCCCCAGGTGGTCAAAATTAATCCGGAGCCCTCCACTACGGCGCGCCTCATCGCCTGCGTTGCGTCGGCGCGTTAAACCTTACAATCAATCAAGATTTCGCTCCCACTATTCGCCAAGCGCGCTCTAAGTTAATACATTTGGTACGCCCGCAGAAGTGTGCCTTCAAACTTTCATTTGACAAACTTCATGTTGGAAACAAGACATATTTTTACGACGTTACAACTGATACTGTTCTAGAGTGTGCAAATACTTCCACACTTCCACCTACTCCTCCTGAAGCACGTGAGAGCAGCCAACTAGGTGCCAAGTGACGCAGTTTTATAACCAGTGCCGTTCAAAAAACCGTGTGTCTTCATTTTTCAATGCCAACATTGGTTTCACAAACATCAGAAGTGTTGTTCCCAAAAAACATCAGTTACATGGTTTCATCACAGACATCGACGCGGATATATTTCTTCTCACTGAGACTTGGCTAACAACCGACTTCGAAGACTCCGAAGTTTTGCCTTGTAACCCGAATTTCACGCCATACCGTAATCACCGAATGGATAGGAGAGGAGGAGGCGTTGTTGTGGCAGTCAACAGCAACCTCTCATCTTCGCTCATCTGTCATGATGCTAACCTAGAGCTAACGTGGGTCTGTGTACACAACTGTTCTGTGAAATCGGTGTTTGGGATATGTTACAGACCGCCAGACAGTGATTCACTTTTTTGTGATTACCTGCGCAGTTCACTTACAAACATAAAAGATAAATTTCCTGACGCATCTATATTTCTTTTCGGTGACTTCAACTATCCTGATATCAACTGGTCTCTTCTTTCAGCACCTAATCAATCGTCTTTAACCGAATCCAAACAATTCCTGGAATTGGTACTTGAGTTTAACCTCCATCAACCAATAACCACACCTACTCGAGGTGATAACACACTTGTTCTGTTGTTCACCAGTTCCCCCGATGACGTATTGAGGGTAACAGTCCTCCCTGGAATTAGCGACTACAATGTTCTTCATATATCCCTGTCAATTCCACTGAAAAAAGAGCACCTACAACCAAGATAATAACTGACTACAACAGGGGAAATTTTGAGTTATTTAACGAGGAACTTGCTCGCTTTTACGAGAACTTTGAGAAATCCTACAGAACGCGCTCTGTTAATTCTAATTGGGAACTTTATAAACATGTGTCACTGACCTTAAAAAAGACATATTCCAACAATAATTGTGAAGTCCGACTCCAATAACCCATGGTTTAATAAAAGTCTAAAATCATTGATCACGTACACGAAAATACGTCTATATAGAACACTGAAATGCAAAACTAGCCCAGAAGCATGGAATCGCCACCGCCTGTGTGAAATTGAATGCAAAAAAGGCAGTTAGTGCTGCCAAGGATAAATTTTTCTCTGCTGACCTGAGTACAATCCTTCGTTCAAACCCAAATAAATTCTGACGTGTAATTTCTGCAAAGCCGCTAACTAACCATATAAATCTTGTTGGCTCTGGTGATGAACCGATAAGCTCTGAGGAAACCGCTGCCGCTCAAAATACCTTTTTCACGTCCGTATTTCACCTACCCAAACATGTCCTGTTGAACTTCTCTTCCCAGACCATGCCTGAAATACACGTATACCTGGATGGCGTATGCAACCTAATCCACTCTCTTAAAATATCATCCTCTGCTGGCTGCAATGACATCAATTCTAAATTATTAAAAAACACTATAGCACTCTCTAGCAAATTTTTGTACCTGATATTTAACCAATCTTTAAACACAGGAACCTTGCCAGATGATTGGAAGAAGGCTAAAATAGTCCCCATTTTCAAAGCAGGAAGGCGCGAAAGCCCGCTAATTACCGCCCGATTAGCTTAACTAGTGTTCCATCTAAGATCTTTGAGCATATCATAGCATCAAATCTTATGGCCTGCCTAGAATCAATCAGTTTTTTCTACCCTTTTCAACATGGTTTCCGAAAGCAACTTTCCTGCGAAACTCAACTGGCTGAATTTACAAATGTCATACTGCAGCGAATGGACGATCACGTACAAACCGATGAAATTTTATTAGATTTCTCCAAAGCCTTCGATCGCGTAGCCCAAAAGCACCTGCTCATCAAATTATCCGCCCTTGGTATCCCCCAAGACTTATAAAATGGCTCGAACATTACTTAACAGGACACGTTCAGTTTACCTTTGCTAACAATTTCCAATCAACCCTTACCAGTCTTACTTCCGGTGTTCCCCAGGGCGCCGGCTTATCACCTCTATTATTTCTTATTTACGTAAATGACCTTTTTAGTAACATAAAATCACAGCTGCGCCTATTTGCAGATGACTTCGTTCTTTATAACCCTCTTCACTCCCCGAACGACGCAATCCCCCTACAACACCACCTTGACACCATCACTTCATGGTGCGAAAAATGGCATATGCCCCTAAATCTCACTAAATGCAAGGTCATGTCCTTCACGCGTAATCACAACACCTCTCACTAAACCTAGTGCATTAATTCGGTTCGAGAGTTCATCTGACATTATCGCTATCATGGATGAAACATATCGAAACCATTCGCTTTGAAGCTTCCCGCACATTAGGCTACTTACGACGTAACTTGCGATCTGAATCTCCTGACATAAAGAAACTCGCATATTTAACATACGTGCGACCAAAACCTCGAGTATGCATCGTCCATCTGGCATCCTTCACAAGCTTATCTCACCGATGATTTGGAAGCCGTTCAAAACCGCGCAGCTCGTTTCACTACGTCACATTATTCAAGACACATCAGCGTAACCGCACTAAAACAAACGTTGTCACTCGCATCGCTCGCTTCACGTCGCATAACCTCCCGTATCTGCCTCCTTCAAACAATCTTTTACTTTAGCATATCGGGACACCCTCTCCTAAAACGCCCATTAAGAACGTCACCTCGCCTGTCCCATACGCACCCTCTGATGACCATAAAATGCCGTACGACGGCGATAAGCAGCTCATTTTCCCCTCATGCCGTAACACTCTGGAATGCGCTGCCAGATAATATTGTTTCTTGCAGGGCCGCAAAACATTTCGCGAAAAACTAACTCGTTTCCAAAATCCAAATGATACGTCCTAACAGCACAATCACCTCTTTGCGTTTAGAGTTGTGTTTTTACTGTACTCACAGAAGTTATTTATCGCCTGTCGTGCTTTTTTGTTTTGTTATGCGTGTTTTTTTGTTTGCGTTCTTTATTTGTTTATTTCTTGTTATCAGTGTGTACCTTCATATTGTTACATTGCTTAGAAGCTTCCAACCTCGATCTACGTCCCCCCTTATGTAATGCCTTCGGGCCGTTAAGGTTGAATAAATGAAATGAAATGAAATGAAATGAAAGAATAGACGATCTAGAAAACCGCAGCAGGAGGTCAATCCTAGTCGCTTATGGCCTACCAGAAACGGAAGAACAAATAAGCGAAAATCTAGGAGAAGCCCTAAATAAAGGAATAGCAACAAAAATCCTTTTCCTTGAACCTGTGGCCATTGAGCGAATTTACGCTAAGGAAAAACTGTGCCAAACAAGACAAGGCCAGCCATATGTAAATTACTAGATGAGAGAGCTGAAAGTGCTATACTCTAAACTAACGGCAACCTAAACGGCGCACACTTCTCTATAGGGGAGGACTTTTTTGAGAAATATACAAAAACCAGAAAAAAAAACTCCGGGATGGTGCTAATTATAAACCTCGAAAATGAAGAGAAGGTGTAGTTGCCGTATAGCAAGCTGTTCATTAACAACTTAGTATTCATGTGGATGACGAAAAGGACGAAAGGTTATGAATAGAGAAGTGCCTGTGTCTGTCTGCCCGCGTCTGTGTGCCCTTCCTGTCGTCTTGTTTCCCGCGCTGTTTGTAACTCAGTTTTGTACCAACGGTATCCGTGCTGAAGTACGGCGAAGCGGAGCAACAAAGAACGAGAAAGGGCAATAAAGAAAACAAAAGTACACCACCCCGCAACGCGCCAAAGCAGCGGAAGAATAAATAACGCTGTTAAAGGTAAACGCTCGAAGTATCTTGAATAAGGTACAGCCATTTGAAAACTTATTGCTCGGTCGGGTACCCAATATAGGGGCAGTCACCAGAGCATGGTTATAGGCACCGGTCACTGCTCAGAGGGCGCGGCGAATAATAGAGTTCCTGTATATGCTCCCTACGGGAGCAGAGGTGCGCATAGGTCCGCCATCTTGACCGCCGAGCATCCAAAGCAGCGTGGGAAAGCCAACCGTCGGGCTTGAAGGAGTCGTGCGCACCGCGCGAGGAAAGCCTGAGCGCGCCCCGACGTCGCTGCTTTTTTTTTTGTAAAGCGCTTTGCTTTACTATTAGGGGTGTTTTCCTATAACGCATATCCTAATATCGGGAAGATATGGCTGTGCAAAATGTTCCGAAATGTCCCTCCAGGTCTTAACAAACATATATGTGTTACTATAAATTTAACGAAGACGTGACTCGTTTTGCTCAATAAACCTCCATACTGGTTAGATGCCTGGTATAGAATCAGCACGCGCGTATATACACACTGGGTTATTTGGAACTCAACCTACAGTTTTTGCAGTTTATAGTGCATGTCGGAAAACTTTCATGTCTTGACAACGTAAAGTGATGTGACCAGGCATCTAACCAGTATGGAGGTTTATTGAGCAAAACGAGTCACGTCTTCGTTAAATTTATAGTAACACATATATGTTTGTTAAGACCTGGAGGGATATTTCGGAACATTTTGCACAGCCATCCGATATTCTGATATGCGTTATAGGAAAACTGCACTCAAGAGGAGAAGGAGGAGGTAAGGAGAGGAGGGGAAAACTTTGTGTAACAATTAAATCGATCTGGTTAGCCTGGGGAGGGGCGAAGCATGCAGTGCATAAGGGTATTCAAAAATTGCAGGTCTCTCTCTTGCCACAGCCACACGGCCTGTGGCAAGAGAGAGACCCTTCCAGGCGCGAAGAACAAATCCTATTCTACTCGGGATGGCGTTCTATGATTTGAAGAAAATTACTTTTACACTCTTGTCCTGGACTGAGGACCCGGCCCACTAACCAGATCGATTTAATAGTTAAACAAAGTTTTCCCCTCCTCCCCTTACTTCTCCTCCTCCTCTTGAGCGCAGTTTTCCTATAACGCATATCCGAATATCGGGAAGATATGGCTGTGCAAAATAGAGCTATGCGTCAGCTTCTCATGTAAGCATTCGAACAAACGGAACAGTCAGCTGCTAATAACCGACAACCGAGAAAATGGAAGACCAAAACAAATTCTAGGCCTTCAGGGCTGTCGGCTTGACCGCGTACTGAAGTTGTGCAAAAAAGAAAGGTTAAAAAAAAACATCCCCCTCGCGAGGGGCACGATCAAATGCAGAGCATTTCCGTGGGAACCCAACGCGGCGAGAGAGGGTGTTGCGAACGTCCCACTTGTTGTGCGCCCGAACCGAATGCGGCGAGAGAGGGTGTTGCGAGCGGAGAGAAGGCGAAGAGGACGAGGGGGAGAGGGCGCACCTGTGGCCGACGGTTGAATGAGTCAAGGATATAAGGCGCGTGCGTAACCTTCCATTCTGTGTCGGCTTTGTGGAGCAGTCGGTAGAGCGCCGTGTACCTTGCGTTCCGCCCGCAGAGTCGTGGGATCGAAACCTGGCGCCGGAAGGTATTATTTCTTTATATAGTGTAGGGGGAGCGATGCGGACTACGGACGCCAACGCGGGTGACATCGTGACATCGTGAGTTACTGAAATGCTCTGCATTTAATACTCTTCATGTACTAACGTGTTGCGGCTTGTCGCTCTCGCGCTACGAACTACGAATGCGACATGTCAGCGGCGCAAAATGTACGAAAGACGCCGACAGCAGAGGGCAGCAGCGGCGTTGCAGACGCATCGCCGGCCTCTCTGCGGTGCGTGGATGCTTTTTGTGCACGTGACGGCGATCATCGAATAGGGTCGTGAGCGGCGAATGGAAATCAAAGGCGCAACTCTGCTCCCGTAGGGAGCATATACAGGAACTCTAGCGAATAAGTACATCCAGCGCCGCCCCGCGGCAGCTTGAGCTAACTTTGGGTCGGTGAGAGGCAGACGGCGGCCGCACGTTCATATATTCGGCGCCTCTCGGTTTGTTTTTGCGATTCTGCATGCAATTGTTTTTGAAAGGTGTCTCGACCTTGAAAAGTGTTCTGGCAAATAGTTTCCCCGTGTCTCAAGTGCTTCTGTGCGATTTCCGGTCGGCCTCGCGTGCGCGAGAAGTTACAGAGATTGTACGTTCCCGCGCGCGTGTGCGCCGTGAAGGAAATTGACGGGACAGACATCGTTGCGAAGTCCCATCCTCGGCAAGGGAAGCTTATTTACAGCGCCAATTCAGGTCAGTAGCCAGCGTATACAACGGCGCTCCACGACAGAAGCGTGTTTGTGTTGTTGTTTCCTCTGTTCGCGCAACCACATTACAGTTACTTTTTCGGTTGCCCTTCTCCAGCTCGGTTGGTGTTGTTACTTATTAGCAACACATTCCAAAGGTTATTAGCTGTTGACAAAGTAAACGCAGTTCCACACAGGTAGAATCTGCTGCGGTGTGGCGGTTGTCTTTACGAAGATTCCGTTTAGTTTCGGCATTATCTTGTGAGTAATGTTAGAGACGTCTTAGCGGCTAATTGTGATACAGTTTGTTCAGGCCTTTCGGAATTCTCCAAAAAAGTATTTCCTCCTCCTCGCCATCCTCTGCTTATACAATAATAACCTCAACTTTCAGAGTACGCAAAACGCAATAAAGAACTCAGCGCGAGTGAATGCACCTTGCCTTTGATATAGGTTGCCCCGCTCTTGCTTAGAATGCGTGGCCGAACTCTGTACACTTCGGGGAACAAAGTAGGGCAGTAAGCGGTATGCGTATTGACAATCTTGAGATTGCTTTTGGCATCACCGGCGAAGTGCTGTGAATGCATATTCTTGTGCCGCCTTTTGGTATCCATTCGGTGCCGTGAATTTCGTTAAAAAAAGGTTATTGCTGATAAAACAATTGTGGCGGAAGCGGCCGGTAATACCTTGTGTTATGCAACTACTACGAGGGCATGCGATTTATCGCAGCGTGTGATGTGTATGAACACTGAAAGCAAACGTTTTAGTTTTACGGCCCTTCGTGTCTGCGCTGCGCATAAATGGTAATTGTACTCATAATTTTACTCCTTCCAATGACAAAAAATGTCATGACTTTCTTACTTCCTTGACTTTTCTCACTGCTCAAATCATTTTTTGCGACGCTTATTCTCCCACGGCTGCCCGAGCGAGAAACCTGTACAGAACGATGGCAGGCTGCCTTTCGCGATTGTGGCTGTCCTTCGCGCAGCAGTAACGGCGCTGCCACTAATTCTTTCCTGCAGCCTTTTGATCCTGTCGGACCCTGCAACTTGCAATTATAACTATGTTTCTAAAAAAAACTTCCGCCACACAACGTCGAACCGCACGCAGCACGTGTTTTTACGTGCGCTGAACGGCCGGTCGCGACATCCACCGACCCACAGTTGCTAAGCGGCGGCGACAGGCGGCGCTGGAGTCGCGCGCAAACTGCAGTGTCCGGTGCCTATAGACGCCTGTGTTTAATCATAGAGTCAGTCGATCAAACTACTTACTCGTTCTGAATGATGGGCAATCCCGCGGCGGGGACGTGATGTTAGCAATAGAGAGATCAATCCCAACAGCCATTCTTCCACTCTTCCAGAAGTAACCGATGGTGAGCAGTTTTTTTGTAGGTGCGGCAATTTACCACAAAACGCCGGTGGACGTCGATATAGTGGAGTGCTTATAATACCGTCGGACGGCACTCTAGACACGACCTTTTTTGTAAGGTTAACATCAAAGGTTGCATCTATCGAACATCCGTAAGTGGACACAAATGCATAACCGACTTACAGAAATATTTCCAGGAGCAAGCTTGAAATTGCCGTGTTATTCGTTTGGGTGATCTTAACTTTCTCGACATTAACTGAACTACTACGCAGCGCACAAGAAAGGCTTCAGGAGCCCTTATCGATGTCATAATGGGAGTATACTCGACCTAATTAATCATGCTAAGCATAATAACTTCTCGGGAAAAGTGCAGGCAGAAGAAGTAGAAGGAATATCCGATCGCAAAATTCCCATGTTCGATTAACCTATAAATTGCCAAATACCGGCATAAAACGCAGCCCGAACGCTAAACAGTTTCGACGAAGCAGAGGACACTCACGTACATACCTACTTAGCTCATGAGTTCCAGGATTTTTTGTCATTGGCCTGAGATCCTATGTCTGATGTAACTGTTGTTTGATCACGTTTCAAAGCCATAGTGTCTCTCTGGGTAACATATTTTATTCCTGTTAGGTTAGAAAAAAAAGTCGACAGAAATGCCCTTGTTTTACATTGGCAGTAAATAAGCAAAACGCAAACTGAAAAAGCTACGAAAGGCAAATATGGCAACAAGCTTGTGTAACGCTTCTAAGACTTCTATGCTAGCGCTTGCAATAAAAAATTTCAACCGGAAATCCAAAAAAGCGAAACATTATTACCTCAACACTGTACCCTCCAGCTTCCTAAAAAATAACCTGTGTATACCTTAGAGCCATTATCGACACCCCCCCCCCCCTCCCTTGAAACTCAGGTGTGCAATTTCTAAAAAGCCGATAGAGTCAATAGGCACAACCGAGGTCATGCAGCAGATACCTGTGTCGTAAATTTCGTAAACCGTTTTAGACATCGAAACTATCTAGAGACTTGAAAATACCTAAAATTGTTCCGATACGCAAATCAAGGGATATATTCATTGCATAACATTTCAGACCAATATCGCTTACAAGCACGGCATGAAAATTACTCGAACGTATCATTCTAATGCACTGAAATGTTTTCAAAGCGATGCCTTGTTTTCAAATGTTTTCAAAGCGATGACTAATGGCGTTGTTCGTTCGAGTAAAACGCACTGCAGGAGAACCAACTTCACACTGTGATTTCACAAAACGATGATGATAAGTCAAGGGACATCAATCACCTGACAGAAGGGCAGACAAAGAACTTTTATTGAGGTCCTGAGGAACTACGTTGGGACACCCTCCGGACGGGAATCCATCGTAGTTGCGGGCCGCTCCCACGTAGGGACAGGAAGGCCATGGCCCTCCGGCCTTTCGTAGGCCCCCTGGACAGCCAGGAGCTGGACGGACATGTCGCCACTTTTAAGGGCTTCCTCCGAACGCTCTTGTTTGTTAAACGCAGGGTCAGGTAGCGCAGGATCTAGCCATAGCAAATGAGCTAAAGAGCAGTACGCCTCTCCGCTGTACGCACAGTGCGGTTTAATGTTGGGCGCAATGAGCCTGCCCCGCGAAAGGAAGGACCCCATCTGGGGCATTCTCAAGGCCGATGACTCAGACCGAGTGAGCTTTGGATGAGGGGGTCGGTAGACCTTCCGAGAGAGAAGATAGTGAACGACGACCTCGTGAAAAGCGAGGAGCGGATCCCAAAACCTTTCGGCGTCCTCCTCGCGAATCCGCCTGGACCGTTGCAGTGAGATAATCCTCGCGCACTGTCATGGGCCAAATCGCTGGCGTTTGGGAACGTCGGAATGGACGTTGGCCCCCATATGGGCCGGGAAACATTCGATGGTGTGATGTCCAGCGGCTTCCTCCCAACCGAGGATGGCCGCAGCCTCCCACGAGACCGGTCTTGAGGCAAATGCTCGAACCGCAGCCCGGGAGTGTAAAGATATTCGGATGCAATGAGTCCTTCATGGCCAAGGCGATAGTGACCTGCTCGGCCACCGCTTCGGAGGCCTTCGTGACCAAGGCGGAGCTGAGAGTCCTGCCCCGGTGGTGTACGGCGACCGCCACAAAACAATCCGAGCGGCCGTACTGATCCGCGTCCACAAAGGTCACGAGATGCGGACTAACCGCGACAAAGTTCTGTGAAGGTCGGGCCCGAGCTCTGCGGCGCCATACATTGTAGTGTGGGTGGACATTTCTTGACAAGAGATGTGAGATTGACACCTTACGCTCGTTGACCGCCTTCGGGCCACAGAAAATCCATTCCAGGATTCGTCTGCTGACCCGTGAGGACTAGAGGTGCACCATCATGTTTTGAACCACTATTAGCTTCGGGAGGGCGTTGTTCACGCTCAGTTGCATGGGATTTTCCTTGCTGGCGCTGACAGGCAAACGCAGCACACGTTTGATGCTTCTACGCATGAGTCGGTTAACTTTGGCCTCCTCCGATTTGAACCATGAGAAACGCATGGTAGAGCCGAAGATTTCTCTCGCTGAACCCTCCCCTGTGGTTCTAGAGTCTGAGAATCAGCATGAGCATGTTTTGTGTCTCGGAGGTGATACGGGCTATAGTCCGTGTATTTTTAGATTTCAAACGAATTCCGCCAATCCTGATGGAATCGACCCGAGGCACCGTTCGGCCGTCCCGTGTGCAAGGAGATAGGGACCCGCTCCAGAGGAGTAAGGCCCCTAACACCCCGCCGGGTTGGCCTGTAAAGCAAAAGCGAATACTTGGCTGGAGAAAGACTGAGGCCCGATCCAGCTAAAAAGTCTTGCGTGATGTCCAAGGACCCCTGGAGCGCCTGCTCCACCCAGGCGTCGGACCCTACCATACACCACAAGAGGTAACGTTATCCGCTTATAGTGCATGGTTGGTGCCCCGCACGGTGGCGAGCCGCTCCGAGAGGCCCTTCATAATGATATTAAACAGGAGAGAGAGGACAGCTAGCCCTTTGTGAAATGCCCCTCGCACCCAGGGTGGCTTCCCTGGATTTGATATGACCAATTTTAATTGTAGCTCAGCGATCCTTCAGGAAGGAGCCCACTTCCTGAAGGATCGGTGACCCACTTCCTGAAGGATTCCTTCAGGAAGGAAGACCCACATCCGAGCTCGCCTCGAGTACGAACTTGGGCAAAATATTGTAAAACGCTTTGGCGAGATCTAGGGCTAGGATACCCCTAATGTCCCTTGTATAGTCATCTATGATTTGACGTTGATTAGGAGCATTACATCTGGGCGTGGACAATGCAGGCCTAAATCCCACCATGTTGTGGGGAAACAGTTCTTTTTCTTTGATCTACCGGGACACCCGATTGTTAATAGCGTGCTCTGTCACCTTTTCCACGCAGGAGGTGAGCGAGATGGGCGCCAAAATCTTGGACGCAAGTCCCTTGCCGGGTTTCGGGATGAGCACCACAGAGGTGGACTTCCAGGATTCGGGATGAGCCCCGTTTCCCAGATTTTGTTGACCTCCTCGGTTAGCGCACCGACGGACTTGCCATCCAGGTTACGTAAAAGCTTGGAGAGGGTGTAGCCCGAAACAACCCATTCCTGTTTGAACCCGTGCTGCTTGAGCCCATTCCCAAAACGCCCTTCCCGTTTGGCCAGTCCCGTGTGCGCCCGTTCCCAAAACGCCCTTCCCATTTGACCGCTTCATATTTCAACCCGTTCCCAAATCACCCTTCCCGTTCCAACCTGCTCCCAAAGCGGCCGCCTCAAATTGTTCAGATAAGTTTCTGAACTCGCAGTGTGCTTTTAGGCCTCCGAAATTGTGCTGGGCAAGGTAGTGTAGGTTACTGAGTAATGACTACAACATGTTTTACTCATTTCTTGCTTAAGTATTTAGCGTGGGGGGCAAATGTTATTTTACCTCTACTCTAACTCTACTCGGTAGATGGTGCCACCGACACGTTTTCTTTTTAAAGATCTAAAGGTTATGGCTGCAGTATTATCAAAACAATTACAATTATTGTGAACGCTTCACCCGAAAAGTGAAATATTCAAGCCACTTTAAACGGAAGCAAATACATATGAGCAAGAAAATTAGGCGTGCTTTGCTTTGAGACTGATTCATCAGACGTCGCTACTTGCGCCACGGCGGCCGAAATGCGCAAACGGTGTGCTAAAACGTGTCCTATCGTTTTCAGCGGCAAACGGAAACTCCGGCTACCGATAACACGGTAAGCGGTGACGCAAACACGGTAACGATATGCTAAAACTCTCTATTATAGACTGATAACTACCTAAATGTTTGCTTTTGCTTTTCCACGTACTGCGTGCCCGCATATGTATTGTCCATAAAAAGTACACGCAGGAGAATACAGCTTGGAGTGCTTTGAACGCCTGGACAAAAAATGTGAGAACTATTTCCTCCAAGCAAAAATTTCAGCTGTAGGCTTCAATGGCCTTTCTTTTACAGACATTCGCATGTAAAGTGACCGTTAGCCCCACATTAAAATGTATCGTACCACAGGCTTGGTCCATAATAGTTACCGCTTTGATAAAACACGTCTTTTCTGTAGTTCGCTACATTTGGTAATTATATTTCTGCGACATTTTCTTCCTGCGTAGAAATAAAACAGTAGCACTGTACTACCCCTAATAAACTAATAGTTGCATTTGTTAAAACACCCAACTTCATTCTCGGCAGGAGCTACGGGCGCTACAAACTGGCACTGCGACCACGGAAATGTTATTTTTAGGGGCGAAGCTCCTTAAGGCGTGGGTCTGTCCATCCTCGACGTATGTATGTAGCCACCTCTAGTTTAGTTCTTGGATTGTTTACTAGATGGCGTGGCTACCTCTAGTTTAGTTCTTGGATTGTTTACTAGATGGCGGTACTTGTACATGATGAAAAGATGCGCTTGGATTGTTTACTAGATGGCGTGGCTACCTCTAGTTTAGTTCTTGGATTGTTTACTAGATGGCGGGGAGCGTTGTAATAAAATCCGTTCGCTGTTGGCGCGCGCTCGGAGTCGCCCGATGGATAAGGCTGCAGATGTGCGAGCCCGCGAGGCAGAAGCGCTGCGTGAAGCTGCGCGACGCCGCCGCCAAGATCCTGCCGTACGAGAGCGGGAGGCCGAAGCGTGTCGTCTGGCTGCGCGACGACGCCGCCAAGATCCCAGCGTTCGAGAACGAGAGGCCCAAGCGTCACGGCAACGGCGCGAGGACCCTGCCGTACGCGAAGCGGCACGGCTGCGGCGCGAAGAGGATCTCCAAAACGTCAGAGAACGGGAAGCGGCGGGAAAGCGCGCGTATCGGCAGGCAGACCCCGATGCAGTGAGAGCTCGTGAGGCGTCTGCAAAACGCATCAGGCGAGCTCAGCCCCAAGGTGCCGACGCGCGGTTTAAGCGAGACTTTCTAGACGTTACGTTCGGGCACAGATGTAGTGGGCGAACTTTCACTGAAGAGTCACGGTTTTACCGATGATTTCCCCTCAGGAGCTTCGCCCACTCATCATCATTCACCCCGTGGATATGCTTTGAATTTTTTAAATGCAGAGCATTTCAGTAACTCACGATGTCACCCGCGTTGGCGTCCGTAGTCCGCATCGCTCCCCCTACACTATATAAAAAAATAACACGTTCCGGCGCCCGGTTTCGATTCCACGACTTTGCGGGCGGAACGTAAGGTCCACGGCGCTGTACCAACTGCTCCACAAAGCCGACACGGAATGGTTGGTTACGCACGCGCCTTATATCCTTGACTCATTTAAACGTCGGCCACAGGTGCGCCCTCTCCCCCGCGTCCTCCCCGCCTTCTCTCCACTCGCAACACCCTCTCTCGCCGCGTTCGGTTCGGGCGCACAACAAGTGGGGACGTGCGCAACACCCTCTCTCGCCGCGTTGGGTTCGCATCACGCGTTCGTGTGGTGGCGCGATTTCGGCGCTATAACACTCTCTCGCGAAGGGCATTCGATTCGATTGGCTTGGCTTGGCTTGGCTTGGCTTGGCTTGGATTGGTTGGGTTGGATCAAAGTGGATTGTGTTGCAGTGTGTTGCGTCATAGCCGCTCCACGTTGCGTAATAGCCGCGGCAGGGGGTTCACGGCACGTTTCACGTTTCACCATAGACTTCATCGACAATGTCTACGCTGGAAGACAACAATTACAACAGCAACAACCAATACGTAATCCATAAGACTTGCAGGCGCGCCCCCCGCGGAAATGCTCTGCTTTGATCGTGCCCCTCGCGAGGGGGATGTTTTTTTTTTGTTAATTCTCGTCCTCTCTCTTCTTGTATGTGTTGCATATAAGTACATGTGCATTCGTAAATGCAACAGTAGGGGCTGGAACTATCACCGCTGCCGCGGAGTAGGCATGCGAGCGACACGTTACAGACCGCTCGACCAAACGCAGAAGCAGACGGAAGGGTGTGGTTTCAGCTGTAATTAACCAACGCTGTACCGGGTCGGACGTAATGCAGCAGCCTAGATGTATTTTTTAATTGGCTTTGAGTATCGTAAAACGAACCATTTCAAAAAGGTTGTAGGTTAATAGGGCATCTGCATACTTTTGCTCCGCCAGTCGTAACGTTTTTTTACGGCGAAATACGTTGGACGTAACTTCAATTTAATTTTCAGGTTACGGCGGACACAAGCAATTTTTGATTTGCGGTTGCATCGGGCATAACTCAAAAGATGACGTTGAAATACAGCCGGACGCAACTTCAATTTCAAAAATTGCAAGCCTTGGTCCGAGTCACCTGAGTCGAAACTGGGTTCGTAATTCCCGGAAGGGGCTTAATGGGAAAATAAAAAAAAACGGGAAGGGCGTTTCGTACCGGGTTGAAGCGGCTGGGAACAAACGAGAACGTTCAAGTGGGAACGGGTTCATATGGGAACAGGCGAAATGGGAAATGGCGACAAGGGAAGGTCATTTGGAGCCCGGTTGAAACGGGAGGGAACAAGCGGGAAGGGTGAAATGGAAATGGGCTCAAACGGGAACCTCCCGTTGGAGATACCATCCGGCCCCGGGGCAGAGCGTCCGTTCCTCGTAGAAAGCCTCAGTCTCTCGACTGAGCTCCGTCATCATCTTTCGAAGCCTGCGATTCAGTCTCTGCATCTTCCAACGGGAAAGGGTGGAATTCTTGACCTCTAAGAGGTGCGCAAGATTCGCAGCCTTCCTATCTATCTTCAGATCTGTTTTGGCTACCTTGGTCGCAGCTCTGGCATTCTTCTCGAGTCCTTGAGAAGAGAAGAGTCCTTGAGAAGAGGCTGTCCCGGGGGCTATACTCCTCCTGGTCCTCCTTTCGCAATTCCCGGAAGGAATCCCAGCCAGTTTCTGTAAACTCCATATAGGCAGCCGCGTTTGCTTCTAGGGTGATTAACACAATAAAATGATCATTGCCTAAATTTTAATGCAAGTTTTGCCACTTGGCGTCGGTGACGTTCTTGAGGAACGCCAAATCCCGAGTTGAATGGTATTGGACTGACGAGCCCGTGCACGTTGGGTAATACGGGTCCGTGATAAGTTCCAAAGGGCAGCCCGTGACCGTCTGTAGCAGGTTAACACCCTTACGAAATCGTTTGGTGTAACCCCACCCCCACGTGTCATGTTCAAATCGCGTGCCACAACGACCGTGGAATTCTTTGTCGGTAAAACCGCCCTTGCCAAAATCGAAGCATGTTGCTTCCGGTGGTCCGCCGGCGAGCTTTGTATATTTGAAATAAATACACTATTTTTGAGCCAGTTGTTGGGGATGATTTCCACCAACACCACCTCGGCCCTGGTTTTGCCAAGCTGTAATTTATGTCCCTGGAAAGAGCATTTTCTTGCGACCAAGGTTACCAAACCTCGCTTGCCCTCCTCACTCTCCGAGATGACCCGGTATTTTTTGAAGGACGGGGCCTCTCAGAGAGTTTCCTGTATTAGAATGACGTGCGGTTTGACCGCCTTTTATACGACGAACTGCTGCAGGGGAGCCCTGCTATTCCTAAAACTGGCGGAGTTCAACTGCCACACGACCAATTTGCCAACTTCTGCGCGCCATGGTTATTGCCTGATTCAGCCACTCCCTTGAAGCGTTTTCTGCTACCGCGCACGCGGGCGACTGCGCCCTACTTGAGCCTTTCGATGGCGTGCGCGATGAAGCCAACACCGCCTTCTTTCCAGTGCCGACATCATTGCAATGGATGACGCAATGCTTTCACACAGCGGTTTAATCTATTGCTGGATGCTGTCCAAGACTTTGTTACCGGACTCCATTTCCCTAGGGCGTTATTCCCCATGCGAAGCAGGGCCCTATGTTCACCTGAGCACGCCCTGAGCGTCAACTGGAAGAGGTATCTGTTGTTCCCCCGCCGGGGTCTCCTACTTTCGGAATGATGCCCTCATTCTGTGGAGCTCGGCTTTTAAGTTGGACTTTCCTTGGACGAGTTTCGCTACACTGTGGTCGTCCCTATGCTCTGGTATGCTATCTGCGTTTCCTTTGGCGGTGCTTCTGGTTTCGGTTTGGCTCGATCCGCCCTTCTGGATCCGCCCCCGGGGAACGATGCGCCATTTGGAGCGGTCGCGCCCCCTGGCGAGGCCGCGCCGACGGCCCTCTGGTGTGATGGAGCGCCCCTGCCTGGGAACATTTGCCACACTGGAGTCACGTGACCGGCCCTCCTGGGTCAGCTATTTCTGAGTCTTTCTGACGCTCTTGCGGCGCCGTGTTTTCCGTGGAATGACTCATGGAGCGTGAAAGCGTTGTTTGACAGTCTTCCCGCCAAAAAGAACATTTCGGCGAACACTAGTGGTCCACGGCCGAGGAAACAAGCCCGTGCCCCCCACACATCCTCTTGTTTGGATTGGGGCACAAGTGGGCCCTGTGGCCGAGGCCCCCACAACCGTATACCTTATGTCAGTCCGTCACGTGAAGAGCGTGCAGCGCATGATTACACCACACGTTACGTAGTTTTGCACCTTCATGCTGTCCAAGAGCAGCACTCTTTTCGCTGTGCTTCGTGTGGCAAGTGCGCGCACACAAAGTGCATTGCCTGGCCCGACGAGGATCTCCAACTTCTTCGCGCTGGCGATCTTCCTTTCCATTGCAACGCTTGTTGGAAAGCGGCACCACCCGTCAAGCCCGACGAGAACACCGGACCGGCGGCAGAAAACGTTGCTCTCGACCACAACGCATTCTTTCCCTACCCCGGCGATGTTGGTAGCCAACTGAACAAGATGAATGACCTGCTCGTCAACGCCGTGGAAGGCATCTCATTTTTAACGGACGAGCTCAGCCAGCTACGGGAGGAGCACGCCCGCCTTCGAAGCGAAACCACGAAGGCATCGGAAATACAGGCGGCCGCAATTGCGTGTCTTCAGAGTGAGGTGCGCGCCTTGCGCGAGGAGCTCCGCCACCGCGGGTCACCGCGAAAGCCCTCCGCAGTGCTTGACGCTCCTGCCACACAAAGCCCCCTCAGCAGCTCTGTCCCGGCCTCCTCACCCACCAGCCAGTCGCCCATACCGAGTTGCTTGAACGGCCCCCCTCCCGCGTGGAGCCCTCTTCGCCCCGGCGGCCTCAACAAAAGGCAACCCCGCAACCGCTTCCCCGAGGCTTCCGTTGGGGCAAACGAAAACAGCGACCTTCAGACCATGCCCCGCCAGCCCCTCAAGAAAGCCTTGTTTGTGTCCCGTCTTCACCCCGACACCTCAGTTCCAACCGTGCTGAAACTCGTCACGGATGTTTGTAAAGATGGCAGCGTCGTTTGCACGCGTCTAAAAACCAAGCACCCGAGCTACGCCTCCTTTCATGTTGCGGTAAGCGATGCGTGTTTTGATCTTGTGAATAAGTCGTCAGTGTGGCCGAGCGGGTGCTTATTCCGACAATTTGATGGCACCCTGCGGGAAGACCGTGCGCTGAAGCCCTCCGAAGTAAACGCCCCATGAGTATTTCTTTTTACTACCAAAACACACGAGGCCTACGGACAAAAGCGCAACAGTTCTTTGATAATGTGGTTCTTTTCGATCATGACGTATACTGCATTACTGAGACGTGGCTCTCAGACCAAATTGCTTCTACAGATTACTTCCCGGACGAGTACGCTGTCTTTCGCCATGACAGAGACTACGAACGCACCGGTCAAAAGTACGGTGGAGGAGCTTTAATCGCCCTGCGAAAGTCCATGGTTGCGTTTCGCCGAGCTGATCTCGAATTGGGAAATGAATGCGTTTGGGTCGAAACAAAGACAAACCGCGGAAAAAACCTGCTCATTGGCGTGTATTATATGCATCCAACTCTAGACTTCCCCGCATTCGCGTCCGTTTTTCAGCACCTCTCAGAAAGTATAGACCCTGGAAAGTACAACATTCTTTTATTCGGTGATTTCAACGTGCCCGGCCGGTGGTGGAATCCCGGGGAAAATGTTGGCAATTCTACCAAAGCCGCTCACTTGTTTAACTTTTTCTCATTCGCTGGATTGGCATATGCTGCACTTCCTCCTAACCCCGCAGGAAATGTCCTTGACATCGTCTTCTCCAACTTGACCTCCCTAGACCTTAAACACGCTCGAGAAGCCCTTGTTCCGGTCGACCCGTGGCATGAACCATTCACTGTCACGGCTTTACTACCGGTTGCCTATGAGCGGCGCATGGAGACCCCATTCTTTGATTTTCCCCGTGGCGATTACAATGCCCTCTACATAACGCTCCAGGAGACGAATTGGGAGCCAGTCTACACATCGCATAATGCAGACGCAGCGGTGCAGCTGCTCACAAAAATTGTCCAAAAAGCAATGGACGAGCACATACCAAAAAAGTCTAAGCGCCCTCATCAATTCCCTTTCTGGTTCAGCAAAGAACTCCGCAGCGCGCTGCGCAGTAAGCGTCGATTCCACAAACTAAGGAAAGCTAAAAACGACACGTCCGCCGACACTAACTTCAAAAAACAGCGCTCACTTGTGAAAGTGCTGCTCGCTCGCGACAAAAAACATTTTTCGGACTTCACAGAATCTTCGCTCACCCGATCCCCGAGCGACTTCTGGCGGATCTTTAGCACGCGCACAAGAAAGGCCCCTGAGCGGATTACTCTGCAGGATGGCGACACCATCGTTTCCGACCCAGCCAGCATTGTTGAAATATTCACAAAACACTTCTCGTCCGCGTACTCCTCGTCACGCGACAGCGGCTTCCCGCTTCGGCTCGCGCAGATAGGTGATGTCATACACACGCCCAACATAACCGTTGAGGATGTCACGGCTGCTATCCGCAGCCTACCTTCGAAGAAATCCTCAGGCCATGATAACATCCCATGCTTCATTGTAAAAGGCTGCTCTGCCATTTTCGCGCCGTTGCTCTGCCACATTTTTTGTCTCTCGCTTGAAGAGCGGCACTTTCCGACAAATTGGAAACCCGGCGTTGTTTTTCCTCTCCATAAGTCCGGAAATGCGTCGGTGCCTGGGAACTACCGACCAATATCTCTCCTTTGTTCTTTCTCAAAAGTGTTCGAAAAAGTAGTACACCGTTATCTCTTGTCCAAAATCCGGCCCCTCATTCATAGTAATCAGCACGGTTTTATACCTGCCCGGTCCGTCGAATCAAACCTTGCCTGCTTTCTGAGTGACGCCAGCAAGTACATACTTTCACGTCAACAAATGGATGCCATCTACTTCGACTGCAGCAAGGCCTTCGACCGCGTAAACCATGATTTGCTCCTTCGCAAACTGTCTTCTTATGGCTTGGCTCCTGCTTTCTGCGAGTGGTTTGCAACCTACCTCAAACAGAGAACAAACTTTGTTCAGTACGCTGGTGCTAAGTCTCGCAGCTTCACTGTACCGTCCGGGGTTCCCCAGGGCTCTATTCTCGGTCCTTTATTGTTTAACTTATTTGTGAATGATGTGCAGTTAATTATAAAGCATTCATCTCTATTGCAGTTTGCAGACGACATGAAACTCTATCGCGCAGTGGGATCACAGGCGGACTGCGCCCAGCTTCAACGCGACGTACAAGCAATCTCCCTCTGGTGCAAAACTAACTACTTAGATTTGAATCCATTGAAGACCGTTACAATTACATACACTCGAAAAACCTCTCCTTTAACCTTCCCATACCACCTCGACTCTCTGACGATAAGAAGAGTAAGCGAAACACGTGATTTGGGCGTTCTGATGGATTCGAAACTACGATTCACACCGCATGTAAACTACCTCGCACGCTCATCTCTTCGGACTTTGGGCGCTATCTCTCGTGCAACAAGGGACTTCTCTGGAGGTTCGTGTTTCCTTGCTCTGTACAAAGCCCTTGTACTCCCAAAGCTGGAGTTTGCATCGGCAGTCTGGAACTGCATGAGTGCGTCGTCGTCTTTGCGCTTGGAAAGGGTTCAGAAAAGGTTCACGCGCATCTTCTCTCGCCGCTACACCCTACACGAGAAATACGCTTACAAGGATGTCATCAAGCGGCTGAAGCTCGAAGAACTGCAATCTAGACGCACAAACCGCGATTTAGTGTTTTTGTTCAAGTGTATCCACTCCAGATTCGACAGCCCGAAATTAGTGAGCTCTGTTCGGCTAAGGGCACCAATTCGAGCTCTCCGCCCCCACCTTTGCTTTGATGTGACCACCTCAGAGATGCTGTCTCCAGTGTGCCGTGTGCAACGTGTGTACAATGATGACTTTCGTGCATCTTTGGACGTCTTTTCCGGCAATGTTAACTCTTTTAAACGCGCCCTGAAAAATGCATGCATTTGAAGCCGCTGTTGCCCATTCAGTATGGTATAGAAGTTATCTCGTGTTCGTGTTTTCCGTTCCCTTCCCATTTTCTACACTTGCACCGTTTGCCGTACACATACTCCCGTGCACCTATGTATGTGTGTCCGCAGGTGTGTGTGCATGCATGCACGTGCGCATTTGCCTGCACTTGTTCACCTTCACATGCACCCGCGTGGGCATGCGTGTATGTATGTTTTGTTTGCACTCACGAGCGTATGTGCCGTGCATACATATAAATTTTGCTTTATATGTACTTATTACCAGTATCCATGTTCCCCAGTAAGTTACGACGGTGGATTGTACTGAACTTGCGTGTATGCCAATGTACTTTGTAGTATACCTTGTCACAAGCCCTGTCTCAGCGCGTGCTAATGTACCTGACTGTAATCTCAATTCCTTAAATGTATACATTGTGTGTGTGTGTGTGTGTGTGTGTGTGTGTGTGTGTGTGTGTGTGTGTGTGTGTGTGTGTGCGCGCGCGCGTGTGTGTGTGTGTGTGTGTGTGTGTGTGTGCGTGCGCGCATGCGTGCGTGCTTACGTGTGTGTGAGTGCGTGTGCGTGCCTGCGAGCACGCGCGTGTGCGGTGGTACTATGTACTTTGTGATCCCTGCACTTCATAACCAGTCTCCATGTTTTACCGTTTGTTTATCTGTGTGTCGCCCTATCCTTTTTGTGTGCACCACCCAAGAAGGCCTAGTGCTGTTGGTGGGCACCACCCAATAAACAATAAACAATAAACAACTACTACTGTAAAGGCAGGATTGATTTTTTGGCCTCTACGGGTTCCGTTGGTGGACGAGCATCGACTTGAGCTTAGCGTCACCAATATCGGCATCCCCTCCTCGAATGACACCCTTGCAGGTGTTGTTGGGGCCGGCATGTAACCAGCCACTTTGTACGATCCTTTGCCTAGCCGAGCCTGCTGGATCCCTGCGTAGGAACGACAAGGACATTCTGGGAACGACAAGGAACGACAAGGAACGACAAGGCGTGGGAATGACAAGGACATTCTGAGCAACGTTAGGACAAGCGATGTCACCCTGTCTCCGCGGAGCCTGAAGCCACAGCCATGACCAGAGCTTGTGCGAGTCGAATTTGATTGACGAATTTGACTGACCCTCGGCCTGACGGGGATGCGTATATGGTCCCTTGGCAAGCGAGGGATGAGGTAGCTGCAAGGCGAATAGCTACGCCTTGCTAGGCAGCCGTGCGGCGGCTACCCTTCACGCCCACGTGTTTGACCGCCGAGGCCGGGGACTCCGTGCGAGCCGTCTTACTTCTTCCAATCGCTGTAGTACAGCCAAGGCTATTCGCTTCCTCGCGGGAGATTTCCTCTCCCTCCACTGTTTCAACTTCGGGCATGGCGCTCCACTTGACCGGGTTTGGCCTAAGCCTACCAGCGCATCGCCGCCGACATTAGGCCTAGCCCGATAGGGTTAACTTAGTCACGGTATGGTCCGGTACAAAAGTTACAACAATTCGGCGAAATGGCCACTCACCGAAAAAAAAGTCCGGTATCAATGGTATCCTCCGAAGAAGCGGCGTCAATTCACGCACGATTTATCCACAAGAACCACAAATTTGCGACCGAAGACATTTACAGAAGCGGAATGGGCTTTGGTTTTTCATGAAGAAAAAGACATTGTTTCCTAACCAGCATGGGTTTCGCCGGGATTGATCCACTCTAACGCGGTTAACCGAAGTAACACACGATCTCGCGCTAGGTATCAGCAATCAGCCAAACCGACGCAATCTTACTTTATTTATCTAAAGCATTTGACTGTGTTTGTCTCACAAGGCTCATAACTAAACTAACAAACGTTACCAGAAACAGATATCACTTACTGGGTTAGTGATTTTACATTTAATAAGTAGCAGTTGGTAACTTTGCAACATCTCACATCAGATGTAGCACCAGTAACATGGGGGGTGCCCCAAAACTCCGTTCTTGGACCCTCATTTTCCTCGCGTTACCAGTGATAATACCCTTATATAGAATGTAAAATATAGTCATCTGCGGGAAGACTGCATCATTGATAGACAGATAGACAATGAACTTTATTGGCATTTATAGAAAAAATAAAAATGAACAAGACCAATGCTATATTAACAGGTCACTTAATCCTATTTAATCGTAGTCACTTCTGTGGTCCATCCGGCTTCGTAGTCCTTCCGGCTGACATTTCCAAACGAAAAGCTCAGGAAGCCGTAAAAAGTGTGTCCACTTGCCGTAACGATGCATCGCTTTCCAAGGTGAGATCTGCGGCCAAGAAACTGTGAAAAGAGCTGAACCTCGATAACCTGACTAAGTCGGTCGTGCAGGCCAGTTGTCTAAATACATGTGCGTGCTTTTTACTAAGTCCTTGACATGTGGTTTATTGCCTGCAGACTAGAAAATCACCAATGTTGTTCCTATTCCGAAATCGGTACCTCGAAAATTTGTGTTCAATTATCGGCCTGTGTCTCCTAGTCTCCTCTGCAAAATATTTGAGCATGTACTTTTTAGCAACATCATGAGCCACTTGAACAGGTTATCCTTATTGATTCCTCAGCAACACGTATTTCGAAGTGGTTATTCTTGTGTTACTCAACTTACAGAATTAACACACGACTTAGCATCAAGCCTTGAAAAGGGGGTTGTACAAATTGCATTTTTTTAGATTTAAGAAAGGTTTTTGACGTAGTTCCTTATTGTTTGCTGCTTGAAAAATTGTCGTGGTACAACATAAATAAAACGGTTGTTGAGTGGATCAAAGAATACTTAAGTTGTAGGACGCAACGAATAGTCGTTGGAGGTGAATGAACGCACGGTGTTGTGTCATCGGGGGTGCCTCAAGGTTCAGTTCTGGGTCCGGTCTTGTTTTTGTTATACATGAATGATATTTCCATTGGCATATCATCTTGTATCAGATTGTTTGCAGATGACTGCGTTTTGTATCGTGTTATAAAAGGACCCGATGATTACAATGAACTACAGAAAGATTTAGACAAGGTTGCAGAGTGGTGTGATAAATGGGGCATGGGACAAAACAGTGCAGATGTGCTTTACTGGACAAAGGTAGCCACATGTATATACGTATACCATTAACGGGACAAACCTTGCTTCAGTGTGTGAATATAAATACCTTGGTGTTTACTTGACCCAACAACTATGCTGGCATCGTCATGTTGACTACATAGTTGCTAAGGCGTGTAGAGTTCTTGGTATGTTGCGTAGAAAAGCGAAGTGCTTTCCTTTAGAAACAAGAAATTTACTTTACAAGACTAACATAAGGCCAATACTGGAATATGCTTGTACCATCTGGGACCCCTGGACTGTGACCGACATAATGAAACTAGAAAGGGTGCAAAGCTTAGCAGAACGTTTCGTGGTTAAAAATTATACTCGGTATTTTAGCGCATCCCAAACAAAAGAAAGGTTAGGCTAGAATATCCTTCAAAATCGTAGAAAGACATTCAGATTAAAATTTTTGCACAGTATATATCGTAACAGAAGCGGCCTCAATCGTGATAGCTATATAAAGGCACCAGAGTACACTTTTGCAAGGCGCGATCACCCACTTAAGATTAACGAATATAGATGTAGAACAGAACTTTTTAAGATGTCTTTTTTTTCCCTAAGACGGTCAGTGAATGGAACAGGTTGCCTAGTGATGTCGCATCTGTGTCTTCAAGTGACGCATTTGCTTCAGCTGTGTGATTTGGATTTTCGCATTTGGGTTTTCATTTCCTTTCAGTGCTTTCCTTCTTGCGCCGCCAGAACCATGTTTTGCTTCGAACATGTGCGATTACGTCTTGCTTATCTTCTTTGTTGTCGTTGTTGTGGCGCGTACATTAACGGTTCTTGCTCTTGGTTTGGGTCAGAGATTTGTTCTGAACTGTAATTGTTATTTTCATGTGTTCAGTATTAACTGCTTTCTTTGTCTATGATATATATGTACTTCTTCCCCCCACTGTAATGCCAAACTGGCGCTGTGGGTACCATAATAAATAAATAAATAAATAAATAAATAAATAAATAAATAAATAAATAAATAAATAAATAAATAAATAAATAAATAAATAAATAAATAAATAAATAAATAAATAAATAAATAAATAAATAAATAAATAAATAAAAAAAAATAAATAAATAAATAAAAGTACGGGTTGCAGCTTGCAAATGTTTTTTTTTCGTCCAAAACTCACAAAGTCTGCATGCCTCTCTGTGTCATGGTCTCTGAAGAGGCCACCTGGAAAAAATCCGTTGCGCAAGACAAGCTCGCAGTGCTCGATGTGAGTGACCCGTTTTTGACGAAGGGATCAGAGGAGGTTGTCTATTTCTTAAAGAACAACCATGAGCAGACGTTCACAACTTTTTCCGTCGACATTAAAGACTTATATCACAGCTTGCCTCATGACCATTTGTGAGAGTGTATAGAAGAAAGGATCGACCGGTACGGGGTTGTCAAGTTTCAAAATGCTTCTTGTCTGACAGCGAAGGGGTTAATTAAACTGCTTTTACTCAACTTCAGTTGACCTTCGTGAACTGGAATGACAGCGGGCCTCCTCGATTTACGAGTCCTGGACAGTCCGCGGGTAGCCGGAGGACTGCGTTCGGACTGGAAGCCCCATAGGAATACATGGGAAAATCGAGCGCCAGATCGCGTCTCGGGCAGTCCGCGGACGATCCGGGACTGATAATCGAGGAGGCCCAGCGTTTATCGGAAACCGAGTGGTGTGGCCCCACTTCTCAGTGATTTATTCTTGGGCCGTTCGAACCGAATACTGGCGCCGTTACAGCAAAGCCATTGTTAGTATTTTTCGCTTTGTAGATGATTACCTTGTTTTTTTAATGGTGCCGTTCGCTACCAACCCAGCGTTTCTGCCACACTGACTGCTTTCACTTAACACTTGCGTCCTCTTGGATTAACCCAAGAACTTTTGCAGGACAATTCGATCAAATCCTTAGACCTAAAACTACGCTTCTTGATAGCCCTACCTGTAGGCAATATGAGTCCCGGGCATGCAAGCCATTACTTTATTTCTCGTCAGGGCACTCCAAGGTTGTAAAGAGAGGTGTCGCCAAGTTATGTTTTATGAAGAGCCTCAAAAAATCTTGCCCGCACAAAATGGATGACAGCCTGGGAGTACAAGTAACTCGAATTGAACAAACAGCAAGCAGGGTTCCTTAAGCATCTGTTGACAACAGTTGCGCATGACGTGTTCAAACAATGCAGGGCTTTGGTGTACGGCAACAAGAAGAAAAAAAGCAAAAGGAAATATGCCGTCATTCTGTACAAGCACAGTGTTTTCCACTGCCTTAAAAAGATTGGGGTAAATGCAGACGTCAACGTCGTCTTTTGTGCGCCACAGAAACTTGTCACTTTATGCAAGAAGAGTCATCGTAACACTGTAAAACGTGAATGTGATATCAAACACAAGCCCAGGTTCATTGATTACTGTTAAAGCGTAGTCTATGTCATCCCATTAGATTGTGGCAAGAAATATATTTGGCAGACTGTGCGTTGCCTCAACGAAAGATGCGTGAGCACAACAACGTGCGTAACGGTGTAGCTGGACATTTGGCCGCCCATGTCGTGACCATGGTTGTACGCCTTTGTCTCATAAGAGCAGCATTGTGCCAAACACAGGAGTCAACGGACTTACTCGCGAGATTATTGAGGCACATGAGATCACATGCGCCGGTGATAATGAGATCACATGCGCCGGTGATCCCTCGCGCTCACCGAGAAAGAAATGTACTTTTTAATGCAAGGTAATTCTTTCTAATGATTGGACAGTCTGAACATGTTCCCCAGTAGTGTTGTGTGGAAGATAGTGTAACGTGACGTGATTGTTTTGGTGTATGTAAAAACGTGTTTCTTCCTAATAAAGTTAGTTCAAAGTTTGCGCATTGTCTCGTCTTTCTTCGTCTTCGTGTAGTTTGCGCATTGAACGTTCAATCCCCTCGTGACGCAAGGCTGATGATAGGGATCCCCGAAGGACTTGAAATATTCGACGACTGTTCATAGCCTGAAGTCGTTCCAGTGATTGGGGTAAACTTTAACTGTCGGTGCAAATTGCAGCGCACTCCGTGCCAACAGATCAGGGGTCTCATTGCCCTTGACGCCAACATGGGATGGAATCCATTGGAACCGCACTGACAGACCCTTTTCGTGGGGATCCATGCTGAAAAGGTGTAGAGCTGCTTTTGAATCAGTAAGAATTACAACTTCCAGCGGCTTATATGACTTAAGTTTCCTCAAAGCAGTCGCGATGGCAATTCACTCGGATTCGGTGGAGGACACCACATGATCCAGGCGTGCTGCCCAGGAAACCTGGTTATCAGTAATGACATACGCCGCTGCACTAACCCCTCTGTGCGGATTGACTGAGCCATCCGTAAAAATTTGAAGGTCATTGGGATAAGAGTTCTCCAAATGTTCAAGAACCAAAAATCTTCCACGGGTGTATTTTGCTTGACTCTCATGTGAGGAACATGTAGCTGACACTCAAGGGCTCTCGTAAGACCATGGCGGCATTGAGATGGGAAGTTTCCCCGGCCACTGATGGCGCAGTATTCTCAGAGTGTTAAGAGCAGTGTGCGCATTAGAGGCCGCTCTTGTTCGAAGCCGCCTTATTATTTTTCTTCCACCACTGGTTTCTCCTAGACGCATTACTTGCGTCAGTGCCCACTGTTCCGCCATCAAGCGGAGTGTAACAGACTGGCTCTCCCGTGTAACCTTTTCAGGTTGCACAAGCAAATGGTGCAAAAAGCGTTTAAAGAATGCACAAAGTAGAGCCTCGCACGGCATTAAAAACGTCAGAAAGGCGGCAAAAAACTTGCGCATATAATGCCGGTATACTTGGTTGCGGAAAAATCTTCGGTGACTGACTGAAACAGTTGTGTCGGGAAGATCACCTTGCAATGCTATCGCTGTGGGCAGTGCCGCTGTGGGTGCGCTTGAAACACCACAGACTGTTTTATTTATTGGACACGCGTAGGGGAGCTTCAAGAGGAAGTGGTGAAAGGTAAGAGCATGCAGTTTACATACTTGCGAAGTAAACAAACGATAGCAACGAAACGACGCATTTCTAAGGGTTCTAGAGTGTTATCAGTCTTTATTTGAGTTAAGCTCAGGCGACGGCTGTATTTTAGAGAGATAAAACGTGCGGCACGATTTTGTATTGCTTCGATAATATAAATTAAGTACTTTTAATAAGGTGACCAGACGGATGAAGCAAACTCAAGTTGAGGGAGGACGTACATTAGGTAGGCAAGCTTACGGGCTCATGTCGGGCAGTGTTTTAAATTTTGACTCAAGTATCCTAGGCTTGTGGAGGCTTTGGAGCAAGTATTGGTAGTGTGCACGGAGCAGGAAAGATTGTCTGTGAGATGCACGCCCAGATACTTATATGATGGAGCTAGGGGGACAGGTAGGTTGTTTACGACATATTTAAAAGTGTAATTGTTACGCTTGCGGCTGAATGATGCAAGCTTGCATTTTGACAGGTTGAGGGGCGTAAGTCAGATTTCACATCGATGAGAAACACTGTTCAGGTCATTTTGGAGAGCTACGTGATCTAGAGTCGGTGATGGTGTGGTATACGATAAAATCATCGGCAAATCAGCGCATTCTGGATAATATATTATGTAGTAAGCCATTAATATCAGCAAATATTAAAAAAATCAATTCAAATCACAATAAAAAAGAGAAAAAAAATAAAAAAAGCATTAAACAAAATTAAAAAAAAAGGGCCATCTCCACTATCCTGAAACCTCGGGAGGGGCGAAGCATGCAGTGTATAAGTATATTCAAAGATTATAAGTTTTTCTCGTGCACACGGGGCGCTGATATACGGGACATCCCAATTACGAAGATGGTGGAGAACTGAAATAACTGAAATTAGAAAGGGAGAGCTGTAAATTGTAAAGTTAAAACGAGTACGGAGCGAAATAGAAGCTAGCCAGCAAGCGCGAACTAAAAATAAGTGCGCCGGTATGTTCTTTTAATACGCGTTTTTGCCCACGTAGACAAAACGTAATATCGCGAGGCATTGTAAAACTAGTGCCCCGGTGTCTTCTTTTAGTAAGCGTTACGTTGTAGAGCGAGGCGTTAAAAAACAAGTGTCCCGGTGTTTTACTAGCGTGACCACACGAGAATACGACGACATGAGACGCCGACAGCCCGAGCCCCTAAGGTGCTTCGCCCCTGATATTGGCCGCAATGCTGAACCTTGTGGTACACCAGGAAAAAAAAAATTGGCCGCGTATCTGCTCCTTTCGTTGCAAATGTCGTCAAAAGACGATAGTCTTTATCGACTTTTGCCAAGTAAATGCCTCCCTTCGCTTTGCCGCTGACCTCTCATGTTGTTCCTCTTGCGTCGCGCTCCTACCAAGGTAAAGACGCCAAAGGTTTGCTTAAATCATTTTAACTTTCCCGCGTTCCACTGCTCCAAACCGGGTGTCTCGATGCCAACGCTGCCGTACGGCGAATACGCTTATGAATCGAGGCGCCCTACTTCAACGTTTATAGAACCGCGTTTCCCTAGTCCACGTGCGTTCCAAGCAGAACGTGGAACCTATCTAGGGGAACCTTTCGCAACTCTTGCCACTTGATTTCTTCAAATGCCGCCAGAAGCTATATTGCGCGGGCGACACCAGGCGACGGCGGAGTGATATTGTTTTCTTCAGTTGATGAAGTATTTAATCTCGCCAAAATTGAACATGTACGATTTTTTATGAAGAAACGCTGCAAATATCACTTCTGCATTAATTTGTTGTCTTATATATGCGTAATGTCTTATTGTTCTTCAACAATATTGACAAGTGTGAACATTACACCGGACTTAGACGGGCACATTTAGCTGTGACTATATGACTACTGCGCAGGCATTGTTTTAATTGTTCTTCAACAATATTGACAAGTGTGAACATTACACCGGACTTAGACGGGCACATTTAGCTGTGACTATATGACTACTGCGCAGGCATTGTTTTACTTTGGCCGGGTGGCTGAATCGAGTCGCAGACAGACAGACGGACAGACAGACATACAGACAGACCAAAATTTCTGGGTTTAAGTAGCCCAAGAAAGACTATCGTCTTTAAAAAAACCGGTAACGTGTAAGTGTGCTGACAATTAAAGGGACACTGAAGGGAATTTGTCTTTGTCATCCACGCACTGCGTAGACTGACTCAAATGAACACACTTCTCAACGTTTATCCGGGCGATAAGGCGGTATATATTTTATAAAGCCTGAAAGAAGAAAAACTACCTTGCGCCGTTTGCGGCGGCTGCACCAACTAACCGCAGTGACGTCAGGTCACGTGATTGGGCGATGTCCAAGATTGGCATTCTGTTGTGGTGTCACCTGGTTTCAGCCAGCTGTCTGGTGGCGCCGCCCGTGACAAGGGACACAGGGGGGCGTGCCCGAATAAAGTACTTCTGGTTGTGACGCCGACGGCTGCAATGGTGTCTGCTCTGGCCCCGACGAAAACAGCGTCGGGGTCAACAAAAACACAACATGGTGTCAGAAGTGGTCGAATAGACGCCTTCACTTATCCTTACTGTGGCAGAAGAAGAAATTATGGACGACGAGCAACAGACTCCTGAATGCAAGTGGCTCGGGATTTCGCTTCGGCAACCCGACGCGTTCGACTTCAACAACGCTGCGTCTTGGCCAACGTGGAAAACACGTTACCAGGACTACGCAGCGGTCTCCGGAGTATGCCACGCCTCTGCTGAAGTTCAAGTACGCTCACTTTTGTACTGTATGGGCCCCGAAAGTCGACCCCTGCTTGACACTTTCTCGCTTTCTGCGGACGAGCTGCTCTCCTACGAGAACGTCGTCAAGCGTTTTACCTAACACTTCGTGCACCCGGCTAACGAGCTCTACGAGTCCTCTAGCTTTCATAAGCGCACTCAGGAACCTGGCGAAAGTGTTGACGCTTATTACGCAGAATTATGCAGACTTGTCTAGCGCTGCAACTACCCGTCTGTGCAAGTCGAAGAGCGCCTCGTGCGGGATAGGTTCGTGGTCGGCTCCAGAGATGCTCGCCTCTCGGAGCAGTTGTGCCGTGATTCCAAGTTGTCGCTAAAGGAAGCTTGGACTCAGGCGCGGCAGTGGGAAGAAGCCGAGAAAGAAAAAACGGCAAAAGGAACCGTTGGAGGATTTTTACCAGTCGAACTAGACGCAGCCAAAGCTTACAAAGCACCGCGACGTCCGGAGGCCAGGCAGCGGTATGCACCGCTCAAGACAGAACTCTCCGGCGCCGCTACTTGTTCTTTCTGCGGACGTTTGCAGCATCCTCGCTCAGAATGCCCAGCCCGCGCGTCCCTCTGCAATCATTTCCGAAAGAAAGGACATTTTGCTGAGGTATGTCGTTCCCGCAAAGCAAAAGCGACCAAGCTCGCCACTATCCACTTGCATACGGTCGTCGCACCCGAGCACGCCATGTACGTGGATGTCACGGTAGACAATTATACGGCCTCGTTCAAGGTGGACTCCAGTGCTGAAGTTGCGGCAGTGCCAGCTGATTTCCCTGGAGTACCCCTTCAGCTCGACAAAGTGGAAAACTTGCTGACTAGTCCAGGAGGGCAACCGCTTCATGTACTGGGATCGTACGTCGCCCAGCTCTTGTGGCAAGGGAAAGGATGTGAACAGCGACTCTATGTGGTGCAGTCACTCACAACTCCACTACTGGGTTTCCCCGCGCTGCAGGCACTGGATGTCGTTAAATTTCTTGGAGACGTAGCAACCCCCCCTTCGAAGCATCATGCGGAACTGTTTAAGGGCCTCGGCACGCTGAAAGAAGAGTACCAAATCAGACTGCAACCTCACGCCGTACCATTTTCACTCAGTGCACCTAGACGTGTCCCCATCTCACTGCAAGGGGTTGCTCGACAAGAACTCGACAGAATGGAGGCCGACGGGGTCATTCGTGGGATAAATAAGCCAACACCTTGGTGTGCGGGACCCGTGGCAGGTCCAAAAGCCTCGGGTGGTTACCGACTTTGTGTTGACCTGACTCGTCTGGATGAGTTCGTGCTTCGAGAACGCCACATATTGCCAACCGTCGAGCAAGTTCTTGGTCTGATAGGCGACGCAAAAGTTTTTTCTAAGCTGGACGCTACAGCAGTGTTTCACCAGGTCAAGCTTGCTCCAGAGTCTCAAGAGTTGACAACATTTGTAACGCCTTTTGGTCGATACTGTTTTTGTCGCCTGCCATTCCGCATCACATCACCTCCTGAATATTTTCAGAAGCAGGTGGTAAGGATCCTCGAGGGTCATGAAGGTGTTGCAAATATGATTGACGACATCCTTGTCTTCGGTCGCGACAAAGAAGAGCACGATGCCCGTTTGGAGCAAGTCCTCTGTCGTCTCTCCAAAGCCGGAATAACTCTAAATCGAGACAAGTGTTGCTTTGGTGTGTCCGAAGTGCCTTTCCTGGGTGTGGTTGTCTCAGCCGATGGCATCAGACCCGATCCAGAAAAGTTGGAGGCTATCAAGACTCTTGAAGCGCCCAAGGATATCGCCGAACTTCGCCGACTTCTCGGGATGGTGAACCACCTAGCTAGGTTCTTCCCTAACATCTCCGAGATTACAGCACCCCTGCGTGCCCTTCTGAGCAAGAAAATGCCCTGGTCCTGGCACCACGAACAAGAGTCAGCCTTCAGCAAGATCAAGCAACTGCTGGTACCAAATAGGTGCATGGCTAAATGTCACCCCTCCTACGCCACCACGATTTTGGCGGATGCCAGTTCTTTAAGACTCGGAGCGGTCTTACTTCAAACGCAGCCTTCAGGAGGACGTCGACCAGAGGCTTTTGCTTCTCGCTCCATGTCGGTCACGGAACAGAGGTATAGTCAGACAGAGAAGGAAGCTCTGGCGGCGAAATGGGCAATGCGCAGGTTTGATGAGTTCGTACGGGGCATAAACTTTGCCGTGGAAACGGATCATCAACCACTAGTCACTCTGTTTAGCAAAATTGAACTGGATATGCTCCCTCCTTGTGTTCAAAGACTGCGCCTCAAGCTCATGCGCTACCAGTTCACCATGCAGTATGTCCCAGGCAAACTACTAGCAGCTGCTGATGCTCTCTCAAGAATACCACCGAAGGTTTCTTCTCCCTTTGACTCGGTGGAGGTGTTCGCAAAAGAAGTTGTTAGCAACGCATCCTCAACTTTGCCATTGAATCCGGATGACGTCAAAAGAGCCCAAAGCACTGATGGCGAGTGCACATCCCTTATTTCTTTTGCCCAACGTGGCTGGCCTCATAAGAAGAAGCTGCCCTTACATTTGACGAAGTATGCTGCGGCAGCTAATGAGATCACAGTCTGTGATGGGCTTCTGCTCAAAGGTCCTTGCATTGTAGTTCCTACTTCCTTGAGACCAGCAGTCCTGCATCTGTTGCATGAAGGACATCAAGGTATAAACCGGTGCAAAGCTAAAGCCAGATACTCGGTGTGGTGGCCGGGGATAGCTAAAGACATCGAATCCATGGTAGCCCGATGCGAACAGTGTGCGCGGACTCGGATTAATCCAGCGGAGCCACTTATATCCACACCCTTACCGAGCCGCCCATGGGAGGTTCTGGGCATGGATCTCTTCCACAGCAAAGGACAAACGTTTTTGCTCCTCGTGGATTATTACTCCCGCTACCCTGAGGTTATTACCTCACGGTCGTCCACAGCTTCTGCAGTCGTCGAGGTGCTCAAGAGCATATTTGCTCGACATGGTATCCCAGAAGTTGTGAGATCGGATAATGGGCCACCCTTTTCTTCCCATGAGCTCAATAGGTTTGCCGACTCCTATGGGTTCACCGTTGTGACCAGCAGCCCGCACTTTCCTTAGTCAAACGGAGAGGCTGAAAGGACGGTCCGCGCAGTGAAAGAACTGCTTGTCCAATAGAGTGACCCACATCTAGCTTTACTCAGCTACAGAGATACCCCGGGCGTGAATGGCTTTAGCCCAGCTCAACTCCTAATGGGAAGGCAACTCAGAACTCGCTTACCGCAGATGAAACAGTTGCTGCAACCGTCCTGGCCTGTTAGAGACACAGTGGCCACAAGTGATGCATCTTACAAGATGAAAAGTGAGTGCAATTTCAACCAGCACCATCAAGCCAGGCCACTGCCTCTGCTGGAGGCGGGAAAACGAGTGAGGGTTCGACCTGAAGGAGTTCGAGCTACGGTGTTAACTGAGGGCCAACGACCTCGCTGCCGTATTGTAGAGACAGATCAAGGTGAAGTCCTGCAGCGTAATCGGCGACACCTGTAGGGGTTCTCACAGCCGAATCAAACAGACCCTGGAATTCCTATGGACACAACGCAGGGTGCTTCTCCTGCAAATCCAACGGTGGAGATAGCGAGCGCTGAACCGAACGTAGCAACAGACGTCGGCAGTAACCATCGACACGCTGGGGTTGTGAGAACGCGTAGTGGTCGCCGTGTAGTTCCACCAGCCCGTCTGAACTTGTAAAGCTACACAAGTTCTTGAAGGAAGGAGGTGTTGTGGTGTCACCTGGTTTCAGCCAGCTGTCTGGTGGCGCCGCCCGTGACAAGGGACACAGGGGGCGTGCCCGAATAAAGTACTTCTTGTTGTGACGCCCACGGCTGTGGTGGTGTCTGCTCTGGCCCCGACGAAAACAGCGTCGGTGTCAACATAGAACACAACACATTCAAACAAGTTTTGCTTGAAATCTGCCGTTATCGTTGGATGGGCATTCTCGATATCTCAGTAATCGCTACATACCGCACTTCTGTCATGTCGGCTGCAAATGCCTCAGATAAGCCTACCAGGACGTCTTTGAATCATAGCAATCACTTGCCGAGGCCTACGCCGTTATATGATTGATTGAGGGTTTAACGCGCCGACGCAACGCAGGCGATGAGTCGTGCCGTAGTGGAGGGCTCCGGATTAATTTTGACCACCTAGGGATCTTTAACGTGCGCCGAAAGCTCGCACACATGGGTGTTTTTGCTTTTCGCCTCCATCAGATAAGCGGCCACCGCGGCTGGGAATCGAACCCGCGACCTCGTCCTCAGGAGCGCAACGCCTTAGCCACTCAGCCACCACGGCGGGGTGGCCTACGCAGTTCATTTGACGAAACAACAACGTGCCGCCTACTTCACAGCAGTTGGCAATCCACTCTTGATACCGCCGCTCCCCTCGAAGGTATACTCACACGGCGAGTCTATCCTGCTTCGGAGAATTCAGACAGGCACACTCCTTACTCCATTTTTTTGCTGAACCGTTTTCACAAAGGTGACACACCACCGCCTGTAACTGGCACCTACTCCACGTGCAACTGCCGCGGCGATCTCGACCACCTGTGTTGGGAGTGCCCCTTCTACATTCCAGCTAGGCTTCGGGCCCTGGTCACCATAAAACGGGGACCCTGGCCTTCTGCTCTCTGTACATGGGCCTGTCCTGATCCCAGGCTTCCGGATCGAGCCACCGAGCTCTGGCGAACTCTGCTTTTGTCCCTTCAAGACCCGGCGGCGGCACCGCTTGGTGATCGGCTCCTCGACAGCCACAAGATTCAAGCGGCCCCCACTTAGCTGCCTCCTAAAACGGAGGCAGCCCTATCCTTTCCCTCTGCTATAACACTGTAGTCCTTTCCACCGAAGTGCCTTCGGAACATTATAATGTGGAATAAACATGGTTTCATTCATTCATACGCAGTGGATCAACGCCCCCCGCGTCACCGCAGACCCTCAAATGCCATGCGCGTTTCCCCCATCTTTGGAGCTTGCCTCACTCATGCCTGTATTGTAAAAAGCGTGTTCGCACCAGGCCAAGGGTGTGCTGATTCTGACTTGTGCCCACTGCCCGCGAGCAGTCGGTGCTAATGACAACAGCACGACAAAGAATATTTTACTCGCCGCATTCATGATGCCTCAGGGAATCCGAAAAAAAATTTGGAAGTGGTTAACGAGGTCACGACAATTAAAAATAGAATGCCCCACTCTTCCGCCTATCGTTACTAAAGACACCGTTAACGAATTTAATACTTTTTTTCACTAATGTCGGTCATGAACACGCTTCGAAGCTTCCCGTCGCAAGTTTGGACAGTGTCCCTCCACCACCAGTTGTGAACTCTTTCGCTTTTCACGAAATCGAAGTCAACGAAGTATTGCAGGTTGTTGCGCAGTTGTCAACAACGAAAGCAGTAGGCTTGGACAAAATTGCTACAAAACTAATCAAGGAAAACAGTGATATCATAGCACCAATTTTATGCCGTCTGTTCAACCATTCCTTGCTTGAATGCACATACCCATAGCCCGAGTTACGCAGGTATTTAAGGATGGTGATACTTCTGGCCCTTCCAGCTACAGGCCTATTTCTGTTCTAAGCGTTATTAATAGCACATTTGAAAATAATTCTCTCTAAACGCATTCACCATTTCCTAGATAAATATAATAATATTTGCCCACAGCAACATGTCGTCACACTCACCCAGTCTATCAACAGTGCGCTAGCCACCAACAATTAAACTAGCTGCTGTTATCTTTCTAGATATTAAAAAGCCTTTGACACCTTGGTAAACCATTACATCTTGCTAAAAAGCCATGACATCTTACTAAACAAATTAAAAATATACTGGTTTCGTGATTGGGTGCTTGAATTTTTTGCTAGCAGTCTTATACATCGTCAACAAGTTGTCTCAATAAAGAATATGACGTCATCCATGCAGTACTTGCGAACAGGAGTATCGCACGGCTCAACTCTTGGTCCCCTATTTTTTTCCCTTTACGCGAACGACTTGCCTCAGATATTAACCTCAGCCAAATCGATCATGTACGCTGATGACACTGTCATTTTAAATACTGCCAATCGTACTACCGAACTCGAAAGCATCGCAAAGGCTGACCTGAAAAAAATCTCGGACTGGTATCTGAGGAACAAATTGACAGTCAATACAAAGACAACTGAGTACGTACTTTTCCAGTCATGAAACAGATATCTCCGTTTGGCTGATATCAGATTAGCTATATTTGCCACGACCAACCTTTTTACGTACCTCGGTGTGACCTTAGAAAAGCATATACACTGGGTCGACGCGGTTTGCGCGAAGATTGCGTCTGGCTGCTCTGCTCTAATTCAGTTACGTGAATACTTCTACACCGATGTTCTGCGAGTCCTATACTTCACGTTAGTGCACACTCATCTTACGTGTTGTATCGAGTCGTGGGGCTGGACATACAATACTTACCTAGAGCGCCTGAGGCGAGCGCAAAAAGGAGCTCTTAGAATAATTACGCGTTCTGGCTACTCTCGACCCAGCAAGGCGCTGTTTACTGAAATACGCGTCTTACCATGTGATCTCCTTCGTGAGAAAAAAACTGCTGAAAGCATCCACAACATAATAAGAAACAACTTTCCGTTTGACGTGTCTACACTTAATACTCCTGCACGCGCAACACGGGCCATACCTTCGGAAACTGTAACTTAGCCGTAAAAAGAAATGTTTACGTTGAACGTATGTTGGAATTTACTGATGTAAAGATCTGGAACAGCCTGCCGCATGACGTAAAAGTCGGGAACAATTTTTCTGTCGCAATAAAAACGCACTAAGCTGAATGAATGACGCACTTCGAATTCATGTTTGCAGCGATTATTTGTACATTCTCCCACACTTATAACCCATTATCGAATGACGTGATACTTCTTATACAATGTCATAACAAACTACATTTTAAGTGATTGTTGTGCTGTAATATGATGTATTTATGGTAACCTGAGTGATAAATGCAATTGCCGTTGTTATTGCTGGTAAAAATTCAACGTGCCCTTGTTTATTTTATTGGCTAATAGAATTGTATTGTTTAAAGAAAGTTTGTGCTCTAAATAGTGTTTAGAGTGCCTTTTAGCGTTCTTTAAGTTTATTGCGACCATGTGTACGTACTGATGTGTGTTGTCTGCAATTCTTACATTTTTGTCGACCCCTTACTAGCCGCTGGCTGTGGGTCCAAACAGTTTTTGCGTGTTTTGTAGCGTCACAAAGAACAATAAATTGAATTGAACTGAATTGAACTCGCTAGCACGTCAGTGTCAGTCCGTGCGCGTTCTGTGAACTCGCTCGTGGATGAATGAACGTTACGGCCCCAAAATGGTGAATTGAGGATAAAGAACATCGCCCGAACACGAAGAAATCCCTCGGGGATTCGAACTTGTGACTTGCAAAGCAACACAGCTAGCGCTCCAGACCACTCGACCACAAGCCAGCGCTGCCAATGTTAGAAATATACGGCATATAATGTAGAACCAGTTTACACTTTTATTTAGTTTTAGCATTTCAAGCAGCCTAGATGGCTATTGTTGTATAGCGCTCGTGCAGTAAGCGTCCCCCAAATTTCCACAATATCTCAAGTCTCGCAATTGCATTTCTTAGACGAAAAAGCGTTCGCAGATCTATGGTCGTGGTGCTGACCGTTGTGCTTGTTCACCCAATGCAGGAAAGGGGTTCCTGCACCCTAGTTTTACGCTGTACGGTAAAAGTTTCGGTTGATTTTATTTCCTTAGTACCAATATTAACTTCGCTGACTCTTCTCCCGCCTTCAATTTCCTTTATTTTCCTAGTAAAGCACCAGTCAGCGAAGCATCACATGTCCGGCTTTGCAGCGCCTGTGGGGAGCGACTTGGACTTGGAGCTTGATAGAGTGTACAAACTACAAACTAAAGGAAGGCACATCCTTCCATTCACAGACGTGTCGTGGCTTAGTTACAACTGAGCGGAGGAATTGCGACGACCCGTCGGCGGGCGGCGGACTATACGCTGGGCCGACCAACTCTGTGGGAAGGTTGGGGAGCCGTGCAGTAGCGCAGTCAAGCCAATTCATTTTTTCTTGACGTCACACAAAAACGCCACCGAAAATGGGCGAGGATCCAGAGAGGAGGACAGCATCTTCTAATTGAATTTTCTACTAAATAAATCCGCGTAAACGCACCCAGACTGAACGAACCATGCCTGGGGACTCCAGACTACAGTTTGCGCTAGTAACAACGGAATGTTTACAAATCACTTCAGTGTCCCTTTAACTTCAACAAATGGCAGCCCATTGGACACGTACGCTTGAGTCTAATGAATAATTTGTAGGTTGACTCCAAGGTCTTAAGATTCTTCATGAGCTTCCTGTGGCAGACCTTATCGAACGCCCTTGACATATACATTGATATACGTCACCTTGTGTTTTCGAGTTGATTGCTTCAGCGAAGCCGGGAAAAGTTTTAAGCAGTTGGGTCACAGTAGATAGACTTCTCCGAAAGCCATGCTGCAAATGCCGCAGAACGCTTCTTCATGTGAGCGACCGCCGTGGGTCATTTATGGCGGCGGTCAGTATGGAAAAAATCTACCTCCGGCCACCTATAGGTTTGAGAAAATGTTTGCAGATACATGCAATACACGTACGAATTGTTTAGGCCCCATTTGGGTTAGCCATGAGGATGAAATAAGACATGGCGGTGTGCATGGGTTAGTTCCGGTAGTAGCCTGAAACCCAAGTTTTTATGTAAACTATAAACACGCGATTACTTATTGGGTGAATGGGCTGCCGGGTATTTCAAATACCGTAAAAAGCCTTCTACAACCGTAATCGAAGAAGTGTTAGGGCAGAGCGAGGTTTTCTGCAGTTCTCGGTCACCCGAGTGCTGTTCCTTAAGTGGTATAGCATTCTTAAAGCAAACAAAAAATCTAGATCTAGATCACCAAAAAAGCTAGATAGTTGAACCTTTCGTTCACAGTGTCTTAAGTTTGCAAAATACGCCGGTGACACGGGATTTTTGTGCAGCGCCCGTTGGATGGATTAGCAGCCTGTCACATTCAGGGTACTTTAGCAAAACGAGGTGCGCTATAAGTCTCTTGTGCGATGCACCATTGCAAAACTATTTGGCACTGTTACGCCTGTTACACGTTTGTGCAGAGAAAATCAATTCGATTTTGCTACCTGTAGCTCGGCGAGATGACCTGGAGCGTGATCTTTGTTGCGCTGCACACAAGCGACGCCGGGATAAGCCTCGAACGTTCGTTGATGTGTCCGAGAGCCCAGGTACGCTTTTCTGTGGGTTCTCTATTGTGGCCGATCTGCATATAAACCTGCATCTCCCTCATTACTTGCAAAGTTAGCTTAAGATTGCCTCGCAAATGTTTGGCTGTCACTGTTTATTTCCATGTAGAGAAACGATAGCATTGATTGGAGCTCATCTGCATACGCTGCGTATATCACGCAATTTACATGCTCTCCTAGTGATCCACGGGGACATTTACATAGCTGACGCTGTATTATGACTGAGAAACGACACTGACTGGCGGAGAATGCAGCCTTCAAATGTAAATTAAAGCACTAACTTCCGCAGGACGTTTACAACGGTCAACAGCTTCCGGGTCGCAAAATCTTTAGATCATTTACGACAAAAGACTGCGAAAGGTTCGACGCATTTCTTGTCTTGTCTTCGAAGACGCACGAAGCGTTACATCGTTTGAAGCGGATGTAAATTTTCTTCATCGTTTGCACTTCGTGTACGGCGTCCAGCGATTATATTAGGCTTCCTTAAAAAGTCATCAGACGTTGCGCGGACGAACCTTAAGCCCGGAGCACCATGAAACTTTCTCGTACATTAAAGCGATGTCATATTTGCTTTTGTTTTTACATTTTGATGACGTCTTACCATACAAACATTTCGGCGGAAACTACGCCGTCACCAGTGTCACTCGATAAGGTAATTCTAATACTGCTCTGTGCCGTCGCCATGGTCATTGGTCAATTCGCGTCAGCTGACATTTGTTTACGCTGCGACGGTTCATGGGCGCTCCGTTTTGTTGTTTAAGTGTTTTATTCGGTCCCCTCTGACACCCTTTTGTTTGCCCTCCCTGCTCTGCGGCTGCGCGCGACTGACGTCACTCCGAACATCAAGTAAAGGTAACGCGTGTACCAACATTTTAACAGAAAAAGTGTTTTTGAAGATACCGTTTTGTGGAACTGTCGGCAGTGTTGTTAAGAAACGACCCAGTCGAGGTCAGCGGCGAGGCCGTAATAGCGGCTCAACACTGATAAACACCACAATGGCCAGCGTTGCTGACTTGCGTGCCTAAGTGTCCGTACTTAGGCACCCAAGATACCTTATTCACTAATACCGAATCTTGGGACATTAGTAGGGGCGGATCGTCATACAGTGCGTGAATTAATAGTTATTTTTTGTCGCGCTTTTACATCGCCACTCTTGGAAGCCGTTTTAGCTATCGCAAAATTCATCCCAGTGATCTGAGTAACAATTAGTGAATGACTAGTGTTAACCATAGCTCAGTTTTAACAAACTTGTGGCTCAGGCCCTGGAGTGGGTTATACTAGGGAGCCGAACAATCGACTTCATTTACCAGGCTGCTGTAGGAGTACTTCTCTTAGGCTACAACTGATCACCGCTGGTATTTAAACACGCTCCCTACTAATGTAAGGAGGGGACTCGATGGTGCCCAGTCCTAACTCTAGACCTGTATTCACGTCCCCTGACTAGCGGCCGACTAGCCTATGTCACTGACTAAGTATCACACATGGCCACCCTTAGTAGCCATAACTAGCGTTGCTGGTGATTAGGGCCCAGTAGAGGTGATTAACAAGTGCGGGACCAGGAAAGCTTTAGTCGGGCTTTGTTGGGGGCTAAATATGGCTACCATCCGTAAGTATAACAGGGCTGGCTAGCTCGGCTAATTTGTATGCGAATATCTGCGCCACAACGCGCACGGCATGCTCCGTGAATGTCTCAAGCAACCTCAATCTTCAAACGGCGATACGTATGGACGCGTCTGCGGGCCAAAAAAACCGTGACGAAAGTACGTTTCGAGGCCAAAGCACTGCTGCGAGCGATGGAACACCCTCCACGCAACTAGCGCTGTCCGCATCAGTGTTTGCTTCTTGACGTGTACACGACAATACAACCTACTCAATCAGGTATCGTGCGCAAATTAGCGTTGCGCTGGGAGTAGGTACCAGCATTATTGCATCTTTCGACCAACCGGTGAACAAAGGAACGTGTCGTCTGCGCCACTACAGCCCGGCGAAATGGCCCCGCAACCCACACGCCAAAAAAAAATACATACAATAAACACAGTGTTTTCTGAATTGCAACCGGGAGAAAACTTGCAACGGTTCAGGTAAGAGCACTGACAATCTCAGTGCAAAAAAAAAAAAAATACACTCTACCCTATTTGACGGTACGAAAACTCTTTATTGCTTTTGTTGGGTAATTAGGAATGCAGACGATAGCAATCGAACATCGTTACAACTTACCGGATGATAATTTAGAAGCACAAAACACACTTCACAGAGAGCTCTACGTCAAACGCGAACAATTTTTCCTCGTCCTCGTTGTAATTCTTTTCCTTACGGGAATACCACTAAATTTGGCGTGCACACAATGCTATTATAAAGAGAAAAATGCAGCGAAATCTGCCGTATAAATGAATCGTTTCCTTTAGTAACTCAACTCGTGTACTCAAGCCCGAATCCGTTTTTCCTGGAGGTTTTTATCACTTCCGGAAGCACGATGCCGCCCGGACGATGTTTTACCAAAACAAGGTAATCGTCCACAAACCTAAACAGCTTTACATCCACATCCTCTAGTTCAGTATTGCGTTAACAATGTTACAGTCAACAATGTTAGACTCAAAAGTGCGTTAACAATGCTAGAGTCAATGCGGCGCCTGGGGCTCCGCTTTGCATTGGGAAATTTTCGGGCCAGCCCCATTCAAAGTATGTTGCATGGGATAAGTGGAGCCTTGAACACCCGTGCACTTACACATAAATGTTGTACAGAGTACCCTAAATTAAATACATTGAACCATTTGAGCCATTGAATACTCTCAAGTGAACTTTCGGAAAGGAGCCAGAAAAATTCTCAATTTCAGCAAGGCGATGGTCGTGAATTAGGCGACAGAACAAGCTTCGCATCGTGCAGGAAACTAGTACTGAGCGGTGGTGTGTTTGGAGATTGGTTACTATTCTCGACATTGCCAGATGGCCGGAATAGTTCTGAAAGCTTGTTTTGATGGACTTTCAGTTCTTTCCCTACGATTGAAATGCACTGAAAAGCATTATTAGGATAAAAATGTATGAGCCGGTTCTAGTTGCTGTTCTATGATCCACCACAGTTAAGGCCAAATATTTCACACAAAGGACGTGGCAGACGAAGGTAGGCGCTGTCGTGTCTGTCACGTGCTTGCTTGAAGCCACATTAATTGCACTGGATAAATGTGGCCCTCAAATAAACACATATACAGATATACAGCTCTCACAGCAACCAATATCTAGTGAGATGGAAGCTGTACCTTAAAAAAAGGGAATAGGCCCCAAAAAGGTCCTAAAAGGACACCGAAAAGTTCGCATTGGGTGGACGTACACGTTTTTTGTACACGTACAAAAGTTCGGTGGACGTACACGTTTAAACCTCCCGCCAGCACAACGAAATATCATCAATGAGGGCGCGAAACCTATCTCTGCGCATATATTTTGATTTCTTATGGCAAAAATCAAGCATCCATAAATAATAAATTAAAAGAACACTGCGAATGCCAATTGCGTATTGATGTCTTGCCTCCAATTTGCCTATTGTGTTCTTTTTGCTGAACAGTGTTGACAAGTATGAACATCGACAGAGATTTAGTAGTTTGGAAAAGTTTTGCCTGCATAAAGGGATCCTTGAAGAATTATGTTACCTTCTGGACTGGCGGCTGAGTCGATGTCCAGGCAGACCGACCAAAATGTTTTAGTAGCCCAAGAAATTTAAGACCGCCGTCTTTGAAAAGCTTTACTGATGCGCAAACTTAATGCAGACTAGGGACGTGAAATGTGCGCGATTTGAAAGCAGTTCACCGAGAGAGGCATTTTGGATGGAGTGGGGACAGCATGCGCCAATCAAAAACACGGGATCTACGTGTACGCGTTCATATATTCCTGTGCTGTGCGATGCTGGGCGGGTAGTCAAGGTAGGCACAACGGCTCCCGACGCGAAGCAGCGCTGGAACGACGACAGCCGCCACCGAATGGCGGTGCTTCAGATCTTCGCAGGGTGCCTCACGACGGAGCGGCGCATTCTGCGGGAGGAAGCAGCCGAATCAACCGCTGCTGTTAATTAAGACCTTTAGATGTCAGTAGCAGCTTCAAGAAGGAAATCTTCATTGAAACGTGCAGCACGCCTTTCAGGGTGCGGCAACCATCAAAATTCTCGATCTTACCCAGGGGAAGATCGAGATCGCGGGTACGCGTGCACCTGAGTGTTCGCGTGGCCCAAGGGCGACGTCGCTAAGAAATTGCACTCGGTAAAAACAAATGTTGTCCTAAAACTATTCACACTTGAATTATTTGGGCCAAAAAACATGCTCCTCGCCCTCGCATTCGCCCCGCGCACACAAGGTCGGGGAGTAATCAGAAATATGTAGAAAGAAAAGTTAATACGCTTTGCAGAGTATTTTTCCTTTAGCTGGAGGAATAAAAAAATAAGTTGGTCAAGCAGCCTTTGCCGCCTTTTTTGCCGAGAAGGAAGGGAAACTTATTCGCAGAGGCCACCTTACGCAATGCTATGCACTGCTTCTTACAGTGTAAACAGTTACGATGACCTCTATGACGCTCTACACTTGGCTATTTGACAAATTGCCTGCTTCGATAAAGTCTGTAACCAATATGACGGCAATTTTCTGTTGGCGTAGTAGTTTTTCAAAGAAAGAGCGAGTTACTTTAAAACTTTTTATGGAGGATGGATTCAATTGCATAGCACTACTTTCTGCTACCACACAGCTTTGGTGGTTGCAGTGTTGGCGGCCGCCGATGTCTTTTCTTCCACCTGAGGAACTGAACACAAACACCAAGTAATTAGGCAGCAATGCGAAACGAAACGGGAGCCGTCGTGCGCCTGCATATACCAACGATGGCACATCGCCATTCGCGCAAAAGGGCCCAAATGTGTACTTTCTGCCCGCCGCTGTGGCGCAGTGGCTAAGGCGCTGTGATACGGAGCCAAAGGACGCGGGTTGGATTCTGGCCGCGGCGACTGCTCGTCTGATGGAGGCGAAAAGCAAAAGCGCCTGTGTGTACGAGATTTCGGTGCACGTTAAAGATCCCCACGCGGCCAAAATGAATCCTGAGCCCTCCGTGGCGGCGCACCTCATCGCCTGTGTAACGTCGACGCGTTAAATAATACCAATAATTAAATTTTTACTTCGTCGGCAAACGGCTACGTTGCGAAAACGTCTTGGCTTTGCTCATCGCTACGCTGGTCAGTGAGCTCGGCGGCTTCGCGTTTTCAAGACAAGGCGATGTCGATAGGCAATAGTTAATTCTACGCGGGCCGTGGTCAAAATCAAACTGCCAGAACTTTGCAAATCGGATTCACACGCTACTCATGATTACACACTGGCCGCCATGCTTGAATTCAAACCTTGTTAAACACCAGCTCTCAAGAGTGTGAGTCGTAGTTGACATATATCCTTTGTAAATTAATGATAGGCAAATAGAGAATATTTATGCAGCCAGGACCAGATTATACCGAGCCTTTAGCTCGCCTCTAACAGTGCAAAAAAATACTGCAGGTGGGCATGCACATAGCTTACGCAGTAGACATTCATCCAAATCAACTGCACTCGAGCAAGAATTATCCATAAACAAAGCAAGTGTCCCTAAGTGTCCCTCAACGCAGCATTAAGCTACAAAGCAGTGAATTTTCTGTCAAAGAAATTATTGAATCACATTTAAATCGAAAAATTAACTTTATCGACACATCAATGTGTCTTCTTCAGTTTGTATTGTTACCTAAACGAGCATTCCTTCATTTTTTCTGGAATTTTATGTTAGCGTTTTATGTTATGTTATGTTTATGTTAGCCACTCCGAGTGACGAAGCTACTGCAGTTTTGTAAATTGTGTTGGGAAACTACCGATAATGCCCATGCATCAAAGCGTGATCTCCATCCAGCAATTTCGTATTAGAAATATTTATTTGCTTGCAACATATCAAACGTAAGTATTACCCAGGGGATTAAGCACAACGATAATTACTGCACTATGATCTACATAGCTCGGTTTTAAATGCACAAAGCCGCAGGATGTAAAAAAAAGCCAGGGAGATTTTTAACGAGGTGTTGAACTCATAGTTTTCGCCGGTGGACGTCTCGCGAAAAGACACTGATAAAACCATGGCTAGTTGGTCATAAAAGCTTATTTAGTGCGCTCATTTGGCGCAACTTTGTGCTAACATAAATGCTAAAACTAAATTACATGTGCTCCAGAAGAACCCTAAACGTGTTTAGCTGGATACATGTTCACCGACAAAAGACAAAAATACGCGTTTAAAATAAAATGACATTGTGACGATTGATGATTGATTGTAGGGATTTACGCGCCGGCGCAACGCAGGCGATGAGGCGCGCCGTAGTGGAGGGCTACGGATTAATTTCGACCCCACGGGGATCTTTACCGTGCGCCGAAGTCTCGTACACGCGGGCGTTTTGGCTTTTCGCCTCCAACAGAAAACCGGCCGCCGCGGCCGGGAATCGAACCCGCGACCTCGTGCTGAGTAGCGCAACGCCTGCCACCGCGGCGGGTACATTATGTGACGACCCATTGAACTCCATAAAAGTGAGCTGCAAGGAAGCTGAGGTCACACACTACATTTTAAAAAAGAAAAAAAGGTACGAATTCTTGACGGAGGCCGTGTTGCGAGTAGCCGTTGGTCGGCATCGTTCAGCCTCTTCTGGAGATGGTTTCGAATTGTGGGGGGGCGGGGAAATATTCGTATTTGGGGAGATTCGGGGCTCAGCTTCTCTTAGCAGAGTCTACACGTTGCGCACACCAGGACACTGTCGATGTCGCCGGTGTCCGGCAGACACGACCGCGTGCGGCGCCCCGTAACTATGTTACAAAAGAATGTTTTGCGGGAGTCCGTGCTGTGCGCACCCCCCCCCCCTCCCCTTCCCGCTCCCTCTGGTACGATAACACAAAAGAAGCTAAATTCAAAGAGCCTTCTGTCGTGTTCTCGGCAAGCAGACGTGCAGTTTCTGGCTGGCGGACGCTTCCTTCGGCTGCAGCCGCATACAATCAGCAAGCACGCAAACAAACAAAAGTTGTCTTTCCCAAAGGACGCAGAACAAAAAAATCTATGGAATCCTGTAAGACCGATTAAGCATGCCGAATTTTGAAACAGATATGCTTTGAAAACGCTGGACCTTACAGGAAGGCTTGCCCGAGGAGTCCTTACCTGCGATGTTCCACTGCTCTCGTTGTCGCCGCCGTTGTTGTAGTTGGACTCAGCCGAACCGCTGCGCGCTGGGCTTCGGTTTTCGCAGTTGTTGCCTCATTGCGAGAATCCAGTTCCTCTGCGGCTTTTCTTTCGTACTTCTCGAGCGGCTGGCGGTAAAGCAGGCTGGCCCAGTGCATGTCCCGGATTATTGCGAACACGCAGCCGGCGAGGAGAGCCGCCAAGATCGCCGTTATCAAGTAGCGCGAGCGTGGCACGGCCAGGCTGCCCCTGTGATATCCGAGGCGTGAATGAGAAAGCAACTCAGCGCGAAAACCAAGGAACAATAGCACATTCAAAAAGTAGCCAGTGGTGCACCGCGTACAGAACTTGCGTACCTCCATTCTTCTTGAACGTTTCCTGAAACATTTTCATTGCATAATGTAGAGCTTAGCTAAACTCACGTGTGCACTTGGCAAAACTTTTTTTCGCTATTTGCCGGTGTTCCTTTTTATTTCATGTAAACCTTGCGCGCTGACTTTGAAAAATAATTGCAAATATTAGAGATAGCGGTAATGTAAAAATAATGCCTCCTTTGTATTCAAGTCGCATGTCTAAAAGAGCGTGAAAGGGGCCCTGAAAGGCATTTTGAGCACACTAAATGAACTAGCGCAATCGTTAGATTGGGTCGTCAACGTCACCTGTGCCAAGTATTACTCTTTTACGCGCAGCGGAAAGCTCACACTTTTGTTTCAAAGTTTGTCGCCCTTTTCTCACCCTTTCCTTCGTGTTTTTGGACGCCGCCATCTTCACATGTCTACATCATCGATTCTCTGATGTTCGTCACGAGGTAGAAATCCTGCTATTGGGCGGCTTTTTCACGCACTTCCGGCAAAGAGATGTGTCGTCTGCTCAGCATCGGCTCGCCGGCTGATCTGCCAGCGGAGTGCCGGAGTGCTTTGACATTTTACGACAAACGAAACAAGTGTAAACAAAGGCTTAACCGTTTGTATTGAATGCAACACGGCCATAACACGACATGGATTTTATCTTACGTGAGTACGTACCATAAAGAAAGCCCCGTGGCACTTCTTTGGTGCAATCGCAGAGAACGCCCTGAGCCGAATGCCCGGGTTTGACGCGTACATTTTATTCAACTTCAAAACAATCCAGAGATGCGTTTCGAACGAACGCACCGTCACAACATGCGTTTTCAAGTCTGAACCGCGATTGACAGACGATGTGTTGCCTCCTCCTGCCCGTCGTAAATTCGGCACTCACCTTACACCCGGTTTGCGGGGACGAACAGCGAGTCACAACTCTCGCGCGTAAGCGAGAAGGCTTTTAGCCAGGCACACTACACATACCCCATGCGAGGTTGAGTGGTACGTCGTTCGAGAAAGATAATCCAGACCATGGGAAGCACTATCCACCAGCGGAAGTACAATGTCGCATTTCATCGCGAAACGAAGGCGTCCACAACACACAGGAGGCGATGCACACACACACACACAGCTTCGGTCGCTGCATTGGCTTAGCTGCAAGCTTCGTTCGGACAATCAGCGATGCTACGACGATACAGAGCTGCGTGAGGACAACGTGCTAACCACTTCACGTATTTAAAAACACAGGGGCAAAGAACTAGGTTCATCGGAAGCAAAAAATATCCTCCATTATAGTGCCTTTCAAATATACTGGCTACTGTGCCGAGGGCGGGCTCCAGGCGGACGCCGGGAGCGATGTACGCGGACGGCTGCCGCTTGGAGCGCTGCCGTGCGGGAGTGTGTAGGGTGCCTCGATGCGCGGAGCGGGCGCGCATCGAGGCACCCTAGGAGTGTGCGCGTTCGTCCGGCCCGAGCAGATCGCGCGGTTACCTCCGAGCTGCGTAGCAGACGGCAGCGGCAGAACTTTCCATTCCCGCTTGCGACGAAAGCGAGCGAAAGCGACGGGAATTCTGTCGCGCGACGAAAATTTGTCCCGACCATTCGACAAAAACGATCGTCGCGCGACAAAGCGACGGAATTCCTGCCGCTTTCATTCGCTTTCGTCGCAAGTGCGAACGGGCCTTTATGCGCAATCTCCGCCCCACATAAAACAAGCTCTTGCTTGTCGCCTGAGCATACGGTTGATATCTGACTACGTTACACTAGAGTGAACTAGAATAATTCTAGTTCACTCTAGTTACACTGTGCTTGCCAGTGTATTTAAACGATGTCACTAGGTTTGAAACGTACGCGCTCGGCGTGCAGCTTTGTGAACGCAAGCGGTCTCACATACGCACGCTATTTTGCTGCTAATAGAGTTTTAGTACAGCGTTTGTGGCCTTTGCATACGCTAAACGCTAAATTTTTGCGTCCCGCTACGTAAACACCGCGAGGGGAGTTTGTTTTAGTAGAGCGTCTCATCAGTTTTGCGTAGCGACACACTAATGAATACGGCGCCATCTGTCAAATGTTTTCCGAAATGTCTCGCCGGCTGATCTGCTAGCGGAGTGCCGGAGTGTTTGGACATTTTACGACTATCCAAACAAGTGCAAACAAACGCTTTCCCGTCAGTGTTGAATGCAACACATGGGTGCAGCTTGTCAGAACACGGGTTCTCGCTGATCGAGTGCGGCGTTGGTTTGCTCTGCGCCTTCCCGTTCATCGCCGCTGATAAAGAGATCCGATCCGGCGCGTTTTGTGCACGGGTTCTGTGTCGGTTGAAAATGTCTTTTTTCACATGCCGCCGGTAGTAGGAATTGATGATGTTTAGAGTTTAATGGCGCAAGGCCGACTAAGGGCAAAGAGCGCCAAACAAAAGTGATTACATGAAAGTGACATGGAAGTAAAAGAACACTTTAGTAAAAATAAACAAAGTAAAACACAACGTAATGAAGATGACTAGTGTAAAGGGCCAGGTTGTCAACATGCATGATAAGAAATGAGATGTAAAAATTTTACGTCGGTGAGAAACTCGAAAACGCGTTTGATTGAAAACAGGGCTTCGTCTCCTAAGAAGAGTGACGGGTGTGGTGGAATATGTCGTGTGTGTAGTTGAGGGAAGTGTTTGCGTCGTGTAGTGTCGAGTGCCTTACATTGTATGAGGATGTGCATCACGGATAGGGCCTCTCCGCACCTACTGCACAGAGGTCTTGGAGACCCAGTGAGAAGGTGCGAGTGTGTTGCATGAGTATGCCCTATCCGTAATCTGGCCAAGGCGACTTCAGTGTATCTATTGCGTGTGTCGGTGGTGTATGGTCCCAAGTGTGGTTTTATTACGTGTAACTTGTTGTCTGTCTGTTCACTCCAGTGTGTTTGCCATGTTTTGCGAAGTTGTTGTCTGATGTGTGGTTTCACGTCAGTGTAGGGTAATGTGGTTATGTCTACTGCATTCGAGAGTGTAGCAGCAGCAGCCATTCGATCCGCTGCTTCGTTCCCGGCTATACCACAGTGGCCAGGGACCCAGCAAAGGACTAGTTCAAATTTGTGGACATACACAGACATAATACCCTTGACTATTAAATTTATAACGTGATTTTTGGAATACTTTGTTGAAGACAACGCCCGCACAACACTGAGAGAATCTGTATATATAATGGATTGTGGGATGTGGCTTTGAAGGATATGATTAACAACCAGAAGTACACTATAAGCCTCTGCCGTAAAGATACTTGTATTACTGTTAAGAGTTCTAGTGACACTAAGGCCGGTCCCATGCGCCGCGCAGGCCACCGAGGTGGAAGTTTTAGAGGCGTCCGTATAAAATTCAGAACATTGGTACTTCTGCTGCAAACACAAGAAGTGCTGCATAATTGCACATGTGGGAGCTCGGTTTTTATCTACATGTGTGAATGATGTGTCGCATGAGACAGGGCGGAGATGCCATGGTGCTATGAAATCTGTTACAGAACTTTGGATGGTATTTAAAAAGGAGACAGCAAGCTCTGACGCTTCCTCTCTAACTCTGTAAGAGAAGGGCGCAGAGAACGATGGTCGATTTAAAAGGAGTTCAGTCATGGAGGTATCATGAAAAACTGATTTAAAAGGATGGTGAGGCATGGATGAAATTTTAAAAGCATAAAGGAGGTCTGTGTATTCTCGCTGACGTTGTAGGTTCCATTTGTTGCACTCTACATACAGGCTTTCGACTGGACTAGTCCGAAAGGCGCCACACGACAAGCGGAGCCCTAGATGAAGCACAGGGTCCAGCATTCTGAGGGATGTTTTAGTGGCTGACCCATAGACAACGCTGCCATAGTCCAATCGTGAACCTATCAAGCTGGTAAAAACACGCAACAGAAGTTGTTTGTCAGCACCAAAAGAGATGTGCGAGAGAACCTTCAGGATATTCATTGTTTTTAAGCATTTATGTTTTAGTTGTTTTATGTGTGGGATAAACGTGAGCTTTTCGTCAAAGATTATACCTAAAAACTTGTGTTCCTTTTGGACAGGAATAGAGGCACCGTGGAGTCGAATGTCTGGATCCGGCCGCATGCCATGCCTCTTAGAAAACAGAACACAAGTGCACTTCCCCGGATTAAATTTAAAACCGTTGCGATCTGCCCAGACGGCTAGCTTGTTCACACCAAGCTGCACTTGGCGCTCGCAGATAGACAAGTTACACGATTTGAAGGACAGTTACAATATCGTCTACATAGATTGAACAGGAGATCGATGGTGGCAGTGCCTTCTGAAGAGAATTCATTTTTACAATAAACAAAGTGCAACTCAAAACACCACCTTGCGGCACGCCGTTTTCCTGCACATGAACCCTAGAGAGTGCAGCTCCAACTCGCACGCGAAACGTTCTTTCAGACAGGTAACTAACAAGCGTATTCATCATGTTACCCGACATGCCAAAGGACTTCAAATCGCTAAGGATGCGGTACCGCCAAGCAGTGTCGTACGCCTTTTCAAGATCAAAGAAGACCGTCATGCAGTACTGCTTGTGGAGGAAAGCATCTTTGATATACGCCTCTAATGCAACGAGTTGATCGTTCGTAGATCGCCCCGCCCTAAAGCCCGCCTGGCAGCTCTCGAGAAGACCGTTGTACTCTAAGTACACGAGTCTCCTGTTTATCATCTTCTCGAGGAGCTTGCACAGGCAGCTTGTGAGGGCGATGGGCCGGTAGCTAGCGGGAGAGGAAGGGTCCTTTCCTTCCTTCAGGAAAGCCACTACTATGGCCTCCCTCCAAGAGCAAGGAATGTGCCCCGAAAGCCATATGTTGTTGTATAGATGAAGGAGTGTTTCAAGAGTGTCTGGGTGTAGGTGTTGTATCATGGTGTATGTGATTTTGTCTGCACCTGGAGCTGAAGGCTTACATGTGCTCAGAGCAACCATCAGCTCATGAATTGAAAAACAAGAATTGTAGGAATTGTGCGACTTGTTGTTATCACGCAGGGACTTCTTTTCTACAGATGTTTTGTGTTTCATGAAAGTGTTAGTGTAGTGTGCTGAACTGGACACGTGTTCGAAGTGTTGTGCAAGTGTGTTAGCCTGGTCTTCCAGTGTGTCCCCTGTTGTACTAACCAGGGGCAGGCTGTGTGTCTGTTGTCCTTTTAGTTTTCGTATTCGTGTCCAGACTTTATGTGTGTCAGTGTATGAGTTGATGGAAGTGAGGAAGGTGCGCCAACTCTCCCTTTTCGCCTCACGACGCACTCGCTTTCCAAAAGCCTTTGCCCGTTTAAAAGAAATGAGGTTATCTGACGTGGGGTACCGGCGAAGGACACCCCACGCCTTTTTCTGGGCCTCTCGCGCCCGCCTGCAGTCCTCGTTCCACCAGGGCCTCCTTGGGCTGCGGGACCCACTGGAGGCCTGGGGAATGGACTTTTCGGCGGCGTCGAGGATGTGCGCCGTGACGAGTTGGGCGGCTTCCTCCACGTGTAGGTGTTTTATGGTTGTGTGGTGTAGTTTAGATGTTTCTGTGAATGTACTCCAGTTTGCTTTGGATTCATTAAACCTGTTATGGGAAGATGGACTGCTCGGGCCTATACCTATATACGTTAATGAAGTGGGGAAATGGTCACTACCATATGGGTCCGTGCCCACACCCCACTCAAGACATGGAAAGAGAACTGCGGAACCAATAGCCAAGTCAAGATGAGAGTATGTATTGTGTCCTAAGTTATGATATGTAGGCTGTTTTTTGTTGAAAAGGCATGCTCCGGAGGATGTAAGAAACTTCTCCAACAGGCGACCTCGGGCATCCGTTCTGGAGGAGCCCCAAAGAGAGTTGTGCGCGTTATGGTCGCCTGTTAGTATGTATGGTTCGGGCAGCTGGTCAACCAGTGCCTCGAAATCAGAGCTCAGAAGTGCAAAATCAGGAGGAATGTAAATGGAGCATACCGTTATCAACCTATTAAATATTATGGTACGGATCGCTACAGCCTCGAGGACAGTGTTTAAAGTGACAGGGTGGCATGCTAATGATTTCCGGGCGATAATGGCCACACCTCCTGAAGAGTGGGTGCAGCCAACCCTGTCCTTTCTGAATACCATGTACCTATTTAAGAAATTTGTTTGTTTAGAGTTGAGGTGGGTTTCCTGGAGACACATAATACTTGGCTGACTGGCATGCAGAATCTCAGACACATCGTCAAGATTTTTAAGGAGGCCTCTGCAGTTCCATTGGATGATATTTTCTGTTCCCATTATTTAAATTTAAGAATGACTGGAATGTGTGTGTTCGTGTGTGTTCATGTGTCGTCTTTCGGGGCTGTTACTCTTGGATTGGGCTTTTTTGTCCTTTCTGTAGGCTTGGAAGTCGGTGGCCGCTCCTTGCGCTGCGTTGCAGGCAGGAACGGCCCAACATCCATCTCGTCGTCGGATGTCCGAGGGGTGCCCGACGGACCGGGCCCCCCGGACTTGGCCCCCCTTCGGGAGCCCTTCGTTTGAGCCGCCACCGTCGGGGGCGCCAGAGGTGGCACGGGCGGTGCGGTGGCGGTGGGAACCGGTGCGGGGCCCGTGGTGTCCATCACCTCGGTACCCTCCAACGCACTGGAGGACGGGGAGACAGAGGCGGGAGCGGCACCGGTCCCGATGGAAGAGGTTGCCACCACAACCGCTGCTGCCTCAGCAAGCGGCGTGGTGGTGGCTTGGGCTGCCAGAGGCAACCCAGGGGGGGGCGGCGGAGGGACCAGGTCAGACTCGCTGAACTGGGTCCCTGTGGAAACGAGACGCCGCTCCGCCCCCCGGCGAGCTGCGTCGGCGTACCTCCCCAGGGGGAAAGAGGCGAACCTCTTTCGCGCCTCTGGGAAGGTAAGGTTCTCGGTTACCTTGATGTTGATTATCTTTTTCTCCAGTTGAAACTTTTCGCACTTGCGGGAGTACGCTGCATGCGGCCCGCCGCAGTTCACACAACACAGGGTATCGGATGGACAATTGTCACTTGGGTGATCGTGCGCCGCGCATTTCGCACACGTCGTTCGGCCACGGCAAGAGTTTGTACCATGCCCGAACCGCTGGCACTTAAAACAGCGCCGCGGGTTCGGGATGTAGGGACGGATGGAGCAACGGATAAAACCTGCATTTATGTATTGTGGAAGAACTGCGCGGTCGAAAGTCAAGATGATGTGTTTGGTAGGAATCTCCTTGTCGTCTCTGCGGATAGTGATGCGTCTCACGGCAGTGACGCCCTGATCCTTCAAGCCGGCAAGGAGATCCGCATCGGTTTCGTTCAGGAGGTCTGTCTCGGATATCACACCCTGCGAGCTGTTTAGGCTCCGATGGGGTGCGACCCTGATGTCTAGATCAGCCAGTTTTGTCTGAGCTAGAAGCTTTGTGGACTGCTGCTTGTCATTTATTTCGATTAGGAGTTCACCAGATCTTTGTTTTTTGCATTTATACGATTTTCCTATTATGGCTTCAAGATACTTGGCGATCAAGAAGACTGACTGAGATGCAAGAGGGTGGGTTGGATTCAGGGACTCCATGACAAGAAATCTAGAGTAATGATCTGGTTCAGGAAATGTCAGAGATGGCAATGGGGGGAACGATACTTCGGTGCGGCCCCTTTTAGGAGGCCGATCACGGTTGGAGGGGGTTTTAGACAATACCATAAAGCATAGTATAAAAGCAGGGAGACGGGGGTACTTTCTCCTTTGACCTTACCCTGGTAGTCAAAGAGGTCCCGGAGCTCCCTGCCTGGTAGACAGGCAGGGAGCCCATCGGCCGGAGCTTGACCAAGGCTCCGACGGCCACCGTTTACGGCTTCTACCCTTCACCTTTAAACACGTCGCCACGGTTGGACACGGCTTATGTTGGGAGCTCGGGGTCCGCGGTGTCGCTGCTCACCGTCACCATGAATACTCAAGGTGCCCCGTGCGGGGCGGTAGTAGGAATTACAACCACCGCAAAATAACACCCGGCACCAGCGGGGCCACATCTGAGACCGCGCTTTTTGGATAAACAGTGCGCGGTGCACCAAAGGGAACGAGCGCACGATTCTCCCCGCGCGGCTGCGAGTTCGCCGCCGATACCAACTGCAGCTACGTACACCGCGAAAGGGCAAGGCCAGGCCGCACACATGCGGCCAGGTCTTTCGTTCGCTTTTCCAGCCTTTAGAGGAGTGTCCATGGTGTCTACAAAGACGAAAAAGCCGAAAGAGCTGGCGCGTAGCAGACGGCAGTCTGTGGGAGCGCAATAGAGGAAGTACGTCACCGCTGAGGAGCGGAGCATCATGGGAGGGGAGGCCAACAGCGAAGAAACAGTTGAAAGGAGGAGGAAATACGGCGCGACGATTATGCGTGGTTTTTGATTTACGATTTCTCAGCTAATACTCATCGCTTTAACAAAATTCTTGCAGGAGGAGATTGCTAATACATTGCTTTATTTGATTACATGTACATCCATGCATCGGCGGAAGGTATTTCAGGACCCCTTTAAATATAACTACCGTATATATCACTATATACCCTATATAGTTGTATAGTTGTATATAGTTGTATAGCGATATATGGCTGCACACCACTATAAAAGTATATAACTATTTACACCAGCTTTGTGTACATAGGTAACATTCACTCGCATTGCCTCGCGCCTTCACAGTTAAGGCCATCTGATAGCACATCTAACTATGGCCGCCTACAGCCTGTCAGCATGATCTTCGTCGTTCTTTTCACGGCATGCCGGCGCTTGTCACATTCTCGGAACTGCTCCAGCAAATGCCCCTCGCACCCATGATAGCGCATTCATCGTTCAGCCACGAAACGCACGCTGACAGATGTCAGATCCTTGTGATTGGGTGACACCCAGTCCAAGGACAATGCCTGCTTTTACACGCATCCCGCTGGTAGTTTTTGCTCATGGACACGAAAATTCTGTGGTGCCCTAGCCACGTACACCTCCGCTGTGGCTGTAGAGTGAATTTGCAGGGCCCCAAGCCCCTGGTTCCCGCTTTACTGGGAATGCCAGTGCCACCTTACATTAACGTGGAACATTAGTCCTAGCGGCACCACACAATGAAAGGGACTAAATCAGAGGCCGCCCTCCCCCACGACGGCCCATGAAAAAGGTTCCCTCCCGCAAGGCTCTGCCGAAAAGGGAAGTATTCGCTCTCTCTCTCTCCCCAAGGGCCAAATTTCGAGCATCATCACCCCTACCACTGCAAAAGTACCTTCCAATGCGCGAGGAACAATGTGGAAGAGAAGACAGCTGAGCTCGTTTATATGCGCTAACCCGGATAATGCACCGTATGCCCTAAACGGATCCTTGACGTGGGCTTTAACACGTGCCTGAATTTCCTCAAGAGGACCGTGGGACGCGAAGGTCTCTTCAAAGGCGGGCAGAACTGTACAATGAAGATGACAGTGGGGGCAGCTGCCAACAGCCGCGTCTTCTTTCACCAATATTCTCAGCATCCTCCCGGCCCGCGCGTTTAGCACAGGGGCATGCTGAAACTACGCAGTTTTCTGGGGTCATTGAGCGTCGCCCCCTTCGTTGCACCCAACAGAAAAAGTTCAAGTTCGTTAATCAGTCCATGATACAAATCGATGTAACGTCCGTGGTAGTTGTACCGGAGTAGTCCATATTTCTGCTTCCACCTACGCTTCCAGCGTCGGCGGCGCAGCCGCTCTGTGCTATCAGACCATCGTAAGCGGTTCGTCTATTCGCTCTTTCCAGCGACGCTAGTGACGCCCCGCAGAATTTGTCCGAAGCCGGGAGACGGTGATCGGCGGACCTGCCCCTTCGGCGGAGGCGGCCGGCGGCATCCGTTCGGCCTCGCAGAAGCGAAAGAAAAATAGTAATCGAAAGTGTAGTAATCTACAATGGTGTATGAATAGTCGGAAAATAGAGGCTGGTTCATATTCCCTCAACTTTGTGGAAGCTATAGAAGCTGCAGGTAACTGAAAGAGTTTTGGGAATCATCGGCGTCTGCTGCGGAGAAAAACGGAAGTCTTTCGGACCCACCCGTGCGGACGTTGTGCCCAAATTATTCTTCACTCAATTATGGCTGCCACATTTAATAGTTCTTTGCTGTGAGGGCGCCGATTTTGTAGGCTTTTTTGTATAACCATGTGATCGTCTTTCTCGGTACTGTTTACATTCACACTAGCTGCCGCATAATGAGTCAACCGACCTTCGCTTATCTGTGGTTAAATTGGCTCAATTCCACTGCTTTCAAACATAATAAGCAGCAGAGGCTGTCCGATCGGCTTGCCTTTATTTTCAATAAAGAAACAAGCGCAAACTTTTTCCACGCGAAGGCGAGGAGCAAATGTGGGGATGAGTCCATCGATTAATGACTGAAAACATAAATAATTATGTCGGAGCAAGATGTTTCAGCAATGACAATATTGTAGCTGCTTCTAGTAGTTCAAATGCAAGCTCTTGAATCGATTTATTAGCCCCCGTTTTTCTTTGGTAATAACCATCGACGCACTTAAAAATTATACCGGCAGTCAAATTAACATAACGTAATTTCAGCCTCTTAGATTAATTATCACAAGCAAAAAGCGCACTTGTAAAGTACTGCCTGTATTTTCATAAACGCTTCAGTATCACACGCCAGTGTATGCTACATGCACGCGTATATACGACGTAGGCGTATGATATTTTTTTCATATAATGCTAACACGTTCGTTTGTATACCACTTGATACGACGTAATGGGAGAACAGTTTTCGCGGTTTTACTGCCCAGAGTCACAAGTAGGTCACTACACCCAAGCAAAATACCGCAATACGCAGACATCACCCGCGCATAGTGCGTATGAGCTCCGGCTTAGTATGTACGCAGTGAAATGAACACGCCTAAATTAAAACATACACTGCGATGACGTACACTCCAATGATGTCCCAAAACTTAGTGTTGTCCATTCTGTAGCAGGTTGTTTGCTTAATGAGGCGGGATTGTTCTCAAACCACTTCTATGCGGCCTGTGTCATGCACAGCGGATTGCCTCGCCCGCAGCGCTTTTTACACCGCAGCAGACACTCTGAAACGAATCGAATGTTGTCTCGCAATCAGCACCGTATACCTGTGTTTATGTTTTACTAAAGTAGTAGTTTCAAGCGGAATTATGGGCTTTCAGGCCGCTACTGATGCTGCCGCGCACGCAGCTACGGGGGCCCGATCACCGTCTCGTCCGCCATCGCCGTTTTCCGCAGCGCCACCTGTACGGGCTGGAAAGAGCGGATAGCGTCGTTTGTCCTCGATAACCACGTAGAGATTCTGGCGGAAGCATACTGGTGAATGCGCTTCGGACAGCTTGACGTGTGTTAAAAGAATTGCAGTGCTGTTTGGGTCTTTTGTCCGGATATTGATGACACCCCTCTCCTTTCTTGGTTTTTCGATCAACTGCCAGGTGCTTTGGGGCAACCTTATTTTTTGGTACTTGCGGATGCACATAGTAGCGCCCCTGTGTTCGCCGTTTTCTTGGTCTTCGGTTGAACGTCGGTGTCTCCACGTTTTGCCTGGACCCCAGCAAAATCCTTTTCAGACCTTTGCTGCAGCAAAGGCGGCATCTATGTGGCGTCTCCATGGGTGATCCTGAGTTTTCTTTAGCGTGTCGACACTTGTGATATGCTTCTTCTGTCACCTGTGGTGCTTGTGCGCATTAATTGACTCGTTTGTTGCGCGCTGGTTTTTTTTTTTTTTCGTCTCATAAAGACTTTGCGAACGAGACGGTTTTTCATGCGCCTCGGCTGCACTGACTCTGTTCTGATGATCCGTCATCTGTGTTGTCTGTAATGGAGAATTTTCCTCGTTGGGGTTTACTTGTCTGAGCGAGCAACAGGAACGTGTGCTTCCACTTGGTTATTCGATGAATTATCCCTTGTTTGAAGGGAGCCGCCTGTAGAGCGACTTCTGGATCATGATGAGTTTTTCGTCAATCAATCAATCAATCAATCAATCCATCAATCAATCAATCAATCAATCAATCAATCAATCAATCAATCAATGAACTTTATTTGCCTTACAGATGGGTACAGGGAAAGGAGCAGCCACAAAAAGCTACGCGGAGCAGCTTGACGGGGCGGCTGCCCCTATGTGGTTGGCAGCGACGGGGCCGAACAGATAAAAAAGCACAGCAGAGAGAGAAAGAGAGAGAAATCCATCAAACACGTATCAAGCAAACGTAACAAAAAGTTCTAAACAGTCATGGTTAGCAGGGTAATCGAAGCAGCAGAATGAGCAACACCTTCATGTCACAGGTATTTACAAAAACAAAAATGCAACATATACATAAAACACCTTACAAAAAATATTCTCTCAACGTCGATTCAGAAAGTTTACCGTTCTCAATTGAGTTACTTATTAACTTGATCAATAAATTGGGCAAAGTTAATGTTAAGGATTGACGGTCGTAGTTGTGTTGTGTAGGAGTATACCATGTGTCTGGATTGCGTGTGTTGTAGGAAGTAATATTTTTCTTGAATTTCGCTAACATAGGTCGGCAAACTCACTCACGAGTGCACTCACGCACCCCCCCCCCCACTCACCACTCATAAGTGAGTGCTGACTGAGCCTCGCCATCGTTGTGGGCTGGTGAGTGCGAGTGCGAGTGACTGCGAGTGCCACTCGCGGCGAGCCCCGCTCACCACTCGTGAGTGCGAGTACTACTTGCGGCGAGCCCCATTCAACACTCGCGAGTGCGAGTTCCACTCGCGGTCAGCCCCACTCTCCACTCGCGAGCAGTGTTGCGGAGTTACCATTCCGGAATTGGAATCATTCCGGATTCATTTCATCTTTTTGAGGTGCCGGAACGGAATGGGAATGGAATGTTGACAACACTTCGAGGGATGGAATGGGAATGGAATTAAGCGCCTCTTGTCCGGAATGGAATGGGAATGGAATGGTGATTTTTAGACGACGGCGTTCAATCGCTGGCGTCTTCCGGTTACCTAATTAGTCTGTGGCGACCGCTGTGTCGGTATATCTCAAAGCGACTGCCGCCGACGAAAACAAGAACGCATACCCTGCATTCCGAGCAACCGAATGCGCGCAACCTGAGGCAGCGTGTGGGGAAATGAGCTTCGAGCTGCGCAAGCGCTTCTGGCCGATGGCGACGTTAGGTCGGCTCTTCATTCTTTGGGAGGCTTTTTGAGGTATAGCTTTCCCTGTACAACTGTCCGTGGCGCCGATGGCAGACCGGCGTCTCGGTGGCACGCGCCGCGTGCACAGGCCAGCAGGCGGGGAATAGCATCGAGAAGCAGGGAGGGGGGATGATACGAACGGCGCGCATCCGAAGCCGCGGTGTTTCTCACCGCCAACTGATGCTGCGAAATCTTGGGGCTACCAATACAATGCATCATCATCATCATCATCACGAGCCTATCTACGCCCACTGCAGGGCAAAGGCCTCTCCCATTATTCTCCAATTATCTCGGTCCTGTGCCAACTGTTACCAATTTATCCCCGCAAACTTCTTGATCTCATCTGCCCATCTAACTTTCTGCCGCCCCCTGCAACGCTTGCCTTCTCTAGGGATCCACTCTGTTACCCTTAATGACCAGCGGTTATCTTGCCTTCGCATTACATGCCCTGCCCACGTCCATTTCTTCTTCTTAATTTCTACTAATATGTCTTTAACACCAGTTTGCTCCCTGACCCACTCCGCTCTCTTCTTGTTCCTTAATGTTACACCTATCATTTTCCGCTCCATTGCCCGCTGAGTCGTTCTCAATTTAAGTTGAACCCTCTTATAGTGCTTTCCATTGGGCGAACAGGAGCACTTCTAACTGCACCCAAAGTGCTCTCACGAGTTCTGGCGTCTTCCAGTGGTCGGGCAGGAGCAGGGGCGTTGTGTTTCATTGGTCGAGGAGGAGCACTTTTTTGGCGCCGAGAGCAGCCGAGAGCAGTTCTCGGTGCTCCGTCGCCAGCGGCGGAGTAACAGGGAACGCCGAGGAAGTCACATGACCTCTTTTACGTCATTTCTGGTTTTATCCCCGGGTGGCGGAGGAAAAATGGCGGAATCAAGCAGCCGTGATAGTCGCTCAGTGCGTACGGCAGCAGCTAAGCGCGGCCGTCTGGACGATGCTGCTACTTTTAGATGATGAAAGCACCACAGATTCAAGCGCAAACTCATCATCGGACACCAGCAGCAGCAGCGACGACGACGACGATTTGACATTGCACGAGTTTATGTTCGAGCACCTGTTCACCCCGCCGGAGCAGCGACCGAAGGTAGAGTCGTATCTGGAAAAGACGGCGGATGCTGTTATCGTTCGCAGCTAATTTTTGGGAGATACGATGGTGACCCTATCATGGGCATGAACATCCGCTCGGCTTCTTCATTCGTCGCCATGAGGAAGGCATGACACAATACCACCGGCACGTATCTGGCAAAACTGGCGAGGCACAGCGTGCGAAATGCTCCGGTAAGCGACAGCGTTAAAAGTTTGGTCATATGGCTCTTGACATCACGCCCTCCCCCTCTTTTCACTGCTCGCGGAGCAGCGCGAATGTTTCATTCGCGGAACGAAAGCAAACGTCCCCGTTACTCCCGCGTGCTGCTCTGGCTGCTCGCTCCACTTGCTCCTGTTCTCCCAATGGAATTCGCCATTAGTGAGCCTCCAAGTTTCTGCCCCGTAGGTGAGTACCGGTAAGATGCAGCTGTCATACACTTTCTTCTTCAGCGACAATGGTAGGCTGCTATTCATTATCTGAGAATGTCTGCCGTATGCACCCCACCTCATTCTGATCCTTCTAATTATCTCTGCCTCATGGTTGGGATCCGGGGTCACAACTTGGCCTAAGTAGATATATTCGCTTACAACTTCCACTGCCTCGCCCCCTATCTCAAACTGCTGTGCTGTCCCGAGGTTATTGATCATTACTTTAGTTTTCTGCCTATTAATTTTCAGGCCCACGGTTCTACTCTGCTCGCCCAGTGCGGAAAGCATGCTTTGCAATTCGTCCCCCGAGTTACTTAGCAAGGCAACGTCATCAGCAAATATGAGGTTACTGAGGTGTTCTCCATTAACCCTTACTCCCACCTGTTCCCAATCCAACGTTCTGAATACTTCTTGTAAGCATGCTGTGAATAACATTGCATTGGGGAGATTGTGTCTCCTTGTCTGACACCCTTCCTTATAGGTATTTTACTACTCTCCCTATGGAGGATGATGGTAGCTGTAGACCCATTGTAGATATCCTCTAGTATTCTTACATAATGCTCATCTACCCCCTGGGTCCGTAATGCCTGAATGACTGCTAGGGTTTCGACCGAGTCAAATGCTTTCTCATAATCTATGAAGGCTATATATAGCAGTTCAGTATACTCAGCGCACTTCTCTATCACCTGATTGATCGTGTGAATATGGTCCATTGTTGAATAACCTTTACGGAACCCTGCTTGTTCTTTAGGTTGACTGAAATCTAAGGTTGAAAAAATTCTGTTAGTGATTACCTTGGTAAGTACCTTGTAGACGACTGACAGTAAGCTGATCGGCCTGTAATTTTTCAAGTGCTTCGTGTCGCCTTTCTTATGGATTAGGATGATGTTCGCGTTCTTCCAAGATTCCGGTACACTTGCAGTCATTAGGCACTGCGTATACAGGTTTGCCAGTTTTTCAAGTACAATTTCTCCGCCATCCTTCAAGAGGTCTGCTGTTATCTGATCCTCACCAGGTGCTTTGCCCCCTTTCATTTCTTTCAAAGCCTTCCTTACTTCTTCGGTCGTTACTGGTGGGATGTCTATCTCCTCTAAACTACTGTTTCGTTCGGCGTTATCCTGGATGTCCCGGCTACTGTACAGATCCCTATAGAACTCCTCGGCCACTGTGATTATTTTATCCCTATTTGTGATGACATTGCCTTGCTTATCCTTATGCATACATCTGATTTTTCCCCACGCCAAGACGTCTCTTCACTGCTTTCAGGCTACCTCCGTTCTTCACACCGTATTCGATCCTCTCCATATTATACTTCCGTATGTCAGATGTCTTACGCTTATTGATTAACTTCGAGAGCTCGGCTAGTTCTATTCTGTCAGCTGCGGTGGAGATTCTCATGGTTTGCCGTTTACCAATACAATGCCAATACAATGCGTTACCAATACAATGCGTTTGCGCATAAAAAATAAAACAACGAGTCTGCCTGGCGTTTTCCTCCCACCACCCGTTACTTTGTAAGCCGACCCGGTAAGCATCTCCCACGAATATAGCGCCAACCTCTCAGCTGGGCCCAGGGGCCCCAGAAAAACAAAACCAAGGCAGCAAAAAGAAAATTGTGGGTGAGGGCCCCATGTGCGTGCCTGTGGGCCCGGCACCCGCCATAGGCGTAAGAAGCGAGCTTCGGATGTGTTACTGACCTTTCTACCTTCACGCTCTGATACGGTAGTCGGCGGCTGGGATATACGATTACATTACAGTAGAAGTTACGATATGAAATACGACAATGCAGAAGTCACAATTGCCAAAGGGAGTTTGTTTTTCACAGTTCCGGCTTCAGCGTCCTTGTTTGCGAGTGTCTTTACAGCTCTGAGCAGTGCGACACCGTTATTTACGTCGATCCGAAAGTGCAGCCCTCTCCTCCAGTTGTGCCAAACTGGTTCGTGATTTGGTTGCTCTGTTTCTGTGCAGGTGGCCTTTTCGCCTGGGTACAAACCTATCTCATCAGTGAAGCCTTAGTCGTCGGCTTGACAGTTAGAGAATCGCCAGCTATTCATCTAGGAAGGCCTCATTTAAAAATTTTGATCATGTCCTCGTGCATATTGGTTGCGCGTTCATGGAAACAAACTGCCGACCATACTTTTTTATTTTGCCAGGGTTCGGTCACTTTAAATGAGGGCGAGAGGATCATAATTAATTTCTTGTATTGAACGGATTGGGCTGAGGTAGTGCCAGAGCAATAAACAAGCGAAATTTAGGTCAACGTGGAAGCGGTGGCCATTTTCCTTCGGTGAATTCAAAACTTAACGGCGTTCCGTGACGCTGCCCTCCCATCTCTCGCGTTAGTACAGCAGCATTAGTGCTCAATGCTGCAAATTCACTTGAAATCATTCACGTAAACATTAAGAATGCGTGTACATATGTGAGAAAGCTCCGCGCGACATGCCTGTGAGCTATCGACATGTACTAATTACGCTGGTAGGACGGTACGCAAAGCAGATAGCAAGATAGAACGCGACAGACTGTGCAACGAAACAGAAAAAGCAGGCATCAACGTAATGGCTGCTTCATCTCGCGTCGCGCAAGAACATACCGTTAAAGCATGCCCACGTGCGAATACTATATTATGTGGTGGGATCCCGCTACTTATTATGCAAAAAGGGGCAGTGTGACACTTGCCCTTTTTTAAAGCGAAAGCTGTTTTGTGGGACCGATGAGATTTTGTAAAAAAACTAATGCATTTCCCGTAGACCGGTTGCTCGACCGAAAAGCTCTGATAACATTTCTGCACAGACGGCGCAAGCGTGAAACAGGGTATCGCAAATATAGTCTCTCTCTCTCTGAAACCGGGCTTCCATTGTGTCAAAACGGCTACTTGAAAATCACAAAACAAGAACAGTTTTGAATAAGACAATACACGCGTCGAACATAAAGAAGGAGTACAAGAGTATACCTTCATCTCGTAAACCACGTAACCGCGTACATTTACACCGTTCGTAGATGCGTTTACTTAGTGCGCGAAAAATCGTCGCATGGGTTCGTTCTTCATTTGTGATTTGGGTGTTTGAAGGTTTGGCGATCAGTTGGACGGACTTTTCAGCGAAGGTTTGATGACGCACATTTAGCTTTCGCGCTTCTCTCTACTTTCCTTAGGAAAGGATGGTAAATTCTTGCATCAAAAGGGTGGTTGTTCTGCACGAGGTATGAGATAGGTAACCAAGCTGCTACCACCTCCCAAATCGATGACAAGTGACACATTTTGCATACTTTTGCAGTTTTCAACGCATATGTTACAACGTCACATTCATGTTTCGTTCCTCGACAACTTGATAGAGCACCTGAGGCAGTTTTTACGTTGAGGAATTAAAGGAATGGAATTGAACTGCTCGTCCATTTCAGGAGTGGGAATGGGCTAAATTCTGTCATTCCTAGGAATTGAAAGGAATGGAATCACGACCAGTTTTAATTCCTGGGAATGGAATTGGAATGGAATGGGGATGCCCATTCCGCAACACTGCTCGCGAGTGCGAGTTCCACTAGCGGCGAGCCCCGCTCACACTCGCGAATGCGAGTTCCACTCGCGCTGAGCCCCCCTCACCACTCGCGAGTGCGCTCACTACTTGCGAGTGGTGAGTGCACTCGCACTCGTGAGTGGTGAGAGCACTCGCACTCGTGAGTGGTGAGTGGGGCTCACCGCGAGTGGAACTCGCACTCGCGAGTGGTGAGCGTGAGCGCGAGTGAGTGCGAGTGGTGAGGTTGGACTGGTGAGCGTGAGCGCGAGTGAGTGCGAGTAGTGAAAGCGGAGTGTTGAGCCTGAGTGCGAGGGAGTGCGAGTGGTGACAACGAGTTGTGAGCGTGAGCACGAGTGGGTGCGAGTGCTGGGCACGAGTGAAGAGCGTGAGCGCGAGTGAATGCGAGTAGTGAGAGCGGAGTGGCGAGCGTGAGTGTGAGTGAGAGCGAGTGGTGAGGGTGGAGTGGCGAGCGTGAGTGCGAGTGAGTGCTTTAGTATAAATATATTTTTTTGAGTGTGAGTGAGTGTCATCCAGTTTTGCCGAGGTCGTAAAAGCGCGTATTATTTTATGGTAACAATGTATGACCGGCCAACCGGTTTTGGATTAATAGGTGACCTTAATTTCTTAAAACTTCGTTAAGAGTTCGGGCGTGTGGAAATTATATGGCATATTCGATATTATCCTTGCAACTTGTTCTTGGACTAGAAAAAGCTGGTTAAAGTTGTTGTTGGTTGTTGTGTCCCAGGCCAGGTGTGCATACTTAGGAGGCGATAAAAGTAGTGAAATATATAGTAACAGTTTATACATTCCGTTGTTGTGTTGTTCTTTCTTTCAGAGGCATTCTTTTTTTCTTTTCATGGTTTTTTCCGATGTGTCGGCAAATCACTGTTTTCGTTTAGAAGGTGACTGTTCTGCATTGATGATTCATTGTTATTTATGGCGCTGCTGTGTTCTTCGGGTGCTCCACATGCACAAGTTATTCGATCTCGCTGTCTAGATTCCTTAGAATAAGATGTTCTTCGAATAGAATTTTCTTGAAGAAAACCAGCTTCCCAATTGATGGGGTCTTGGAGTTCACCTCTGTCATGATGTCGTTTTGTAGAGGCTTCGTCGTCAATTCTTTCTTAGCTGTTCTTCTTGGCCGCCTGCAGTCAGTCGTTGTTGAGTGGCGGTGCGCACTCAGTTCTTCAACTGCAGAGTCCTTCGATCCTGGTCACAGCACCATTATATTGAAGAAACCAAAACGCGGACCGCGGGACGCGAATGTCTGTACAATGTCGGATGGAACTGTACAATGATGGTGATACTAAGGGGCAGCTGCCAATAGCATCCTCTTCTTTCTCTATTGTTGCTGTAATATTTTCGACAGGATGTTATTCTAACCTTGTCCTGGGGGTCTCTATTGAATCTTTAACGCCATCGAAGGGAGCTTTAGGTTAGTGTTTCTAAAGCCCGTGTCAGCTTTTCCACATATTTCCAGTAACGTTTTACCTGTCTAGCCAACTGCTGTTGCGAACGGGTGGGCCAACCCGAGCCGAGCTCTGTCGCCTCCGACATACGTGTGGTAGCACGAGGTAAAGCGAGCGGCCAGCCACTGTTGCAGCCGTCAAGAAGTCCAGAAGCCGTCTTCTAACGTAACTGTTTACTTCATAGCGAGGGGTGAGCCGAAGCCAAAGAACAACGCCCCGACGGGCGAGGTAACAGTACAGGACTCGAGCAGAGTGACAGCATGGATTCACTGCTCAAACAGGAGTGATCTACAGCGCTTGGGCGGCTCCTATTTATACCCAAAAGCGCAACGGTCAAAACAGCGTTCCCTCTAAATTTGTGCACACGCTACGAACGTCACAGACACACACAACGCTCTTTTTAGAGTTCGCGAGCAGTCGGTAGCATCGGCGCACGTTGAGTCCGGGAGAGGGGAGAGAGCAGGACTTCGCTGCGATCGCGGGGCCTCTGTGTCCTTGAAGCGCGTTGGCACGTGCCTCGGCGGGCCGGCAACCGTAGAAGTTTGAAACGCGGCGAAAGCGAAGCGTCTGATTGGGGCTTTGTCGAGACGTGAAAGCATGAGTCACCGACACGATGGGGCGTGTTTGAAAGGCGCACGTAGTGGCTTAGCCGCACAGCCGAGGAGTGCTGAAAGAAAGCCCGTCGGCGGGCCCATACGTAACACTGCATAAAAGCTAAGAGCATTGGTGACGAATGAACACTGTGAAATTAAGCATGAAGTTAAACATGAATGAAAGAAATGCTCACAGCCTGATCTGCCGGCGCTGTTTGGCACTGTTCTCAAGGCTGCCTCGAGAGTTCGGCGCCACCGAGAGCCGCACCAGCTCGCCCTCTACACCGGCACCGCTTTGCGCGGAGGGCGCAATCGTGCACGAATTCCCTTCAGACGCCGCCAAAAGCGCGCCGACGTCACTGGTGGAGTCCGCGGGCAGGCTGATGACGTCGAAGTTCTCCCGGTCCCGTGCGATGGGGCCACTGCGGCTGCGCGGATGATTCACATTTTAGAATCTTTTGGCGATTTCTGTACCGGAATAGAGAAATCTTCCACCATACAACGTAATGACGCAAAAGGTCAGATAAGATAGCGAATAGTTTGTCCGGCTCGTTTAGAACGCAGACATGGATAACAAAGTGGCGTTAACCTCTGGCAGGCCGGTTCTCCACTGCAAATTAGGCATTCTCGGAACAGCGCAAAGGGACGAGGACGAGGCGTAGACGGGACACATCCTGCGCTGTGTCCCGTCTACGCCTCGTCCTCGTTCCTTTGCGCTGTTCCGGGAATGCTATACCAGTACGCCCAGTCTTATACCTTAGTCAAATTAAGCATTACAAAGCTCAAGGCATGGACTGCCATCTGCAGGCTGAGTTCACCATTTTGCGTCATCTCAAGAGTTTGGCGACGAATGAAAATCCACACACAACCTGGGGAGGTAACGGATGGTAAAAATCCTGCCACAAACTGTCCAAATTTATTTTATAGGTCAGTCGCTCGCGCCAGTTTGACTGTATAGGCCATGAAAATGGCAATATTGATATATACAAAATAGAAACAATTGACTTGTTTATGAAATAAACATTCTTGCTGGAATTTTAATGCGTGTAATATTTGTGCTATAGGGCCGTTTCAAAGGTCTTCCGAAGGCCTTCGAGCCGATTGTCTATCGACAGCCTCATTGAAGCGCGCCTCATCGCTTGCGTTGTGTCAGCGCGTAAACCCCACAATCCATCAATCAAATCATCAGCCCTTTGGAAATACACAGGACGCACTTGTAAGTCAGCGTTTAACTGCAGATCGAAAGATGCCGTGTCAGAGGCGTACGGTACACGCTCGCGATCATGCGCGCTGTTGTGAAGGGCTACACCTCCGTATTAACCAGGTTTATTCCCTTGGTTTTAATCATCTGCGAAATAGAAGAGTGCGGGATCCGGCCAGTTGGTGTTAAAATTTATAATTAAATTTGGTGTATAATTAAAAAAATTATACCATCTCTCCCAAGGGAACTATGTGGTGATGCAAAGCAGAATTTTTGGCGTTCATTCAGCTCATCGGACGGTGCGGCGTGTCTCAACCGAAGCAGCAACTGAGGAAGCGGCGCGAGGACCGGGTTTTTTATATAGAGCAGATGGAGTGGAGAGGAGGAGATGAGAGAGGAGACGCGCATGCGCGCTTATCGCGCAGCTGGCGTGTTGGCGTTATGTTGAGTGATCTGGTGTTTAGTAGCGCTAGAGGGAATTCACGTCCGGGTCCACACCAGGGGCAAAGGCACGCAAGTACTGTTGTGTTACGGTGAGTAGGCGGTGGTGCTCGAGGCGCCGAAACTCGTCCATCATGTTCTTGTCAATGTTGTCGTCTCTGTGGTAGAATCGGTAGTCTCCGTCAGCGTTGGTGAGGTAAAGGTTGCTGACGTTGGTGCACCGGCTGAGAGGAACGTACACGCCCTCGTCTTCGCAACTATGTCTTCTTCTCCTTCTTCTTCTTCAGCGGTTCCCCTACGGGAAGATGACGACGGTGGTTGACCGCGACGCTATCTCGTGATGGATTCTTTGGTTGGCCAATCCCTAGGGGCATCCTGCCAAAATCATCATCAGAAGCGCGGCGGACGGGGCGAGAGCAACGTACACGCCGTCCTCTTTGCAGCTTTGTCTTCTCCTTCTTCGTCTTCAGCGGTTCTCCTACGGGAAGATGACGACGGTGGTTAAACGCGAAGCTATCTCGTGATGGATTCTTTGGTTGGCCAGTTCCTAGGGCAATCCTGCCACAATCATCATCAGAGGCGCTGCGGACGGGGCGCGGACGCGGGACATTCCCCCAGCAAGAGACGCTAACATCCTCCTCTAAAGTTTTCAGTTCGTCGTTTCTATTGACGTTCAGCTTCGCGTGCCTTCGTTGTATCAGTACCATCTTGACGTAGTTTGAATTAGTCAAGGACATAACGCGCGTAGGTAGCACTTGCTCCTGTCTCGGTTTTCTAACGCAGTGGGAAACATTGACCAACCTGAAACAATTTTAAGCGTTTTTCTGCTGGCAAGGTGATGACTAGTAGTTTTATCGTTGTATTGTTTTTTTATGGTGCTTGTTTTGTTGCGAAATATTGCAATAAAGTGGAAAAAAAATCGGTTTTGTAGCGCAGTGGGAAGACCGCCGCGTACCTCCCGTTGCGGCCAGAGAGTCCTGGGATCGAAACCGGGCGCCGGTAACTATTTCTATTTTTTATAGTGTAGGGGGAGAAGTGCGCACAACGGACGGACGCCGGACATAGCCCAGAGCAAGAGATGCTTTGCATCCAAAAGCCGGCAACCACAGAGACGGAACGCGCTTGGCAGTTGTGCTCGTTACGCCTCGCTGAGCTCGGCTGCTTTTATTTTTCGCTAAACGCAGCTATGAATCCCCTAGGAATCTTGAAACTAAGCCGAAGTTCTGTCACAAGGTAGTTTTAGTTGCTCGCCTCCGTCCGAAAAATGGCCGCTGTGGGAGGGCCCGCTATAGAACTAATGACAACTAATTAGTGGTAAGAGAACTTACGTAGTGTACACTACACCGCCATTCCGCACGATCGTGCTGCAGGCCACCAAAGTGCGGCACGGGCGCATTACATCTCTATTAAAAATGGCATGCTACAATTCGTTGCAAAGCAAGTCAAACAGACGTTCAACCCTATGACGGGTGTGACGCAGCACAGGGATGAGGTCGCGCTTTCAGAGCCGTACTTTTGCAGTCAGGTAATCCACATGCTAGAGAGGAAAGTGAGCCAGCTATTCAGTTGCCTCGTTACCCATTCAACAAAACAGGCTAAGGGGGCAGTCTTTGAGGCCCTACCCAAAATCGTTATAATCCGTCACCTTTCATGGCCTCGATTCAATCAAGTTCCTTTTAAGGCGTAGCATTCTTTGCGGAATATCCCCAGAGCCGTGGTCGTAGAGCAGTTTTAATTTTCACAAAAATGCAGAAACTAACAGATTGAATCGTTGTAATAGAGTAAGAGTGGATGATCCGTCGAACGGACTTTAGCAAAACAAAAAGATACAAAAATACAAAATAAAAATTGTACGAAATAAACTGACAAAATAATAAATACGCATCTTGTACATCTCCAAAAACTGAAGACTCAACTAAAAATACCCTGAACTACGCCTTCCATTCGCGTAAAAATGTGTAATTACCGAAGTAAAGTCACTTAACCGCCATAATGGTGTAAATTTGCATCACTAGAGAGGAGGAACAAAATAAAACTTATAAACAATATAATAACCCAACCGCTTTAGTTACTCAAAGCGAAATCTGTAAAGAATTCACAAGGTATACAAGCACTGCAACAACCCTACGAAAAAGTAGATATTATTCTCTGAATTTCCGCAATTTTTTTTTCCGTCTCAAAAGAGTAAGGTTGTACACCAACATGCCGGCTTAGTCGTCGGGCGGTGGCTACACGCAAGACCGCAAATATTTGCCGGCATTGCTTACGAAGTCAGCGTGTTTGCTCGTCTTGATGGTGTGGAGGTAACCCCTCCGATTTATGCACAGTTGGTCTAGGTCAAAATACCTGTTGGAACGGAATTTACTTTTCTTTCTTTATAATTTCCAGCGTTTTCAAAAACAATCAATAAATTTGTTGTATTTCTGGCCGTATTTTTGTTAGCCGGTAGGAAGTGGTGCGTTTTGGACCGGTTTTTGGCACAGGGCCCCTAAAGCAGGGCTCTGCACTCTGAGAACTTCCTTTTCCAAGAAATCAATGACTTCACTACAGTTATATATGATCTCGTTTGACAGTCCCAAAGAAAAGGGTGGTGCTAACCCAGAGCGCATAACAGAACCGTTAACATTTTCAAAGGCAACGAAGTCGGGCGTATATTCATTTAGGTCAGCTTCCATGACGTTCTGCGTATAGGCTCGATCTTCTGAAAAACCACCTTTTCTTTCCGTGCTGCCCCCACAGAGCCCGTTCTCCCGACAAGCAGGCTCATAACTTTAGTACGGCTGTTCGAGGCAAGCGCTATATTTGGGCGACCACAGTGTCTAAAGTGCATTAGACGGCGCTCCAGCCACGCGCTGCAGCCGTGGCATTGCGTTTGGCGTCATGCTTGGACGGGCGAAAGCGTCGGCCGTTGTGGTATATAGCTTCCGACTTAGCTTTCTCATTTCAGGGGCGGTAATTTTATACCAGCTCTTACCTCATTTACTTCATTTATTTTTTGCTATCTTTGTTTAACTGATAATTTGTTATGGCTTAGGTCAGTTTTTGTTGTTTCAAGTAATTGCTTTGTGTATTTAGGTTGCGTTAGGTTAGGTTTCGCTACGTTACACTAGGGTGAGCGACGCAGTGATAGACGCGGCATCTCTTAATAAAACCTGGTGGCCGTCGCTTGAGTCGGGTGCTTACAGTACCGCCGGACGGAACTCTACACACAGCCCTTGAGCGACACAAAGAATACTGCAGGAACCGCTGCCCCACCTTGGGCGGCCCTCCAGCGGTGTGGGGCAGGAGCCAGAGGACGCCGGTTGCCCGAACGATGTCCTCTTGCCCGTCCGTGTACCGGCCACGCTGCGGCTTTCCCCTCGGTGGTGCTTTGCAGCAGGAGTTTCACAGAGCAGTGACCGTGACGCCATTCGCTCGCAGCTGCCCTGGTCCACGTGTTAAAGACAGGACCGGTATTCATACCGGGTTGTGGATGACGATGATGTCAGCGGCAGCATTCTCTTCGTCTTCCTCTGTAGAACCCATGCCGCAAACGGTGTGTGTGCTGGTATAGAGGGGTAAATTACCAATTACCAAAACCGAAATCACGCGTTTCGATTTACTTTATGGAATTCATCAGCGAAGGAGGTGCACGGCAGAGTACGGTATATAAGATGGTTCTAGAAGAAAGGGAAGGCCGATAACACGATGGAGGGATGAAATACGGAACTTCGGTAGAAACTGTGGGCTGGAGCAGCACAGGACAGGAGGGCAATGGAAGAGGCCTTCGTCCTGCAGTGGACCTGAGGAGGCTGACGGCGACGATAATGATGATTGTTTTTTTAACGGAACAAATCTTCTGGAGGAAGTAAACGCGGCAACTTCAAAAATGCAAAAAACCCATAAAGAAGTTTCATTTTACGGCCTGGCTCTTTCCGGAAATAAATTAGTATTTTGAGGTCCTCGCGAGGAGTACTGTTGGGCTAGTTGGTAGGACATCATTATAATACTATAGCGCAAAGAACGGGAAACGAACACAAGTAAGACGACGGGTGGTGCAGTAAGTAAGTATATTGTCGCGAAGCCCCCCGTCCCGTTTGCTTTTTATATTTTTTGGCATCCCTCTTCGGCCACCGAGGCCCAGCTTTTCTAAGAAACGCAGGCGGAGTGTGTGTGTCGGCCCGTCGGCCGACCCGAGAGACGCGGCCCTCGAGAGGGACCATCCACGCGTCTTGTGTTACGGCACGCACTGGCGTCTCCGACCCCCGTTGCGCGCCTACGCGGGCCGCTATGTTCTCCGACCTCCGGTCTCGTCCAAACGGCCGCCTCTCTTTTCTCCTTTTCGAGTTTGTATACCTTTACTTTATTCTCACCAGTAATTCTTTTGCCAGAAACGGGCGCCTTCGAGTTAGAACTTTGTGTCTTCTGTGTGTGATCTTTTCCGTTTCACTTTGGCGGGAACATGTCTGATTGGAGCTAAGAAGCGTCTTCCTGATTGGCTGCGGGTGTGCCTTAGCCTTTTCCCACCCGGTCCGCACACGCTAGGATGCGCTTTTTCCCCCAATGCGTCCCCCCAAAGCAAATATAACGCGGCCCCTCTGGCGCGAGAGGCGGGAGGGCGGCCTGCACGAGCTCACGTCAGAAACTCTGCCGCCCGTCGACGTGCCCTCCCGCCGGGAGATTCGCCCGCCAACTATGACCCGCTAAGTACTCTGAATCTTTGACTGTCTTTCTAATCTATGTAACAAGTGTATTCATTCTAATTCATATGTGCTAAGTGTCACCAATGTCATCTGTAAAGTAAACAAGTTAACCTTAAAACTTCTTCGACGTCTCGACTTTTTCCTTCCGATCTTCATGCTACAGTAGCGGCAGTATGTGACCAAAATACTACGTTACAAAAGTGGTGATAGGTGCGGGGTAGCGAACACCCCCTCTACCATCATGGGCTCCCCCTTCTCATCGTTCATCTTCCTGCTGTTCATCGTCGAACTCTCCCTCCAGCGTGCCGAGCAAGCTTCACCTGGCTTCACAACATCCGTCCGCACTCCGTGGGCGGCGGAAACAAGCGACATGTGCGACAGCGCAAAAGACTCTCCGGCTTCACGGCCGGCACCGCACTATCAGCCCGAGGCAAGCCGGGCCCGTCATGCTCGCCATCGGCTCCTTCGAAGAAGAGCCCCCGACCCCGACGCGGACCGAACGTCGCCGCGACCGCCACTCTCCATCGCGGCGGCGAGCCTCCCGCGCATGCAGTAAGGTGAGAGATTTTTGCCTCTCGGCGCACCGCATGACTGTGGGCCTGTAGGCTTTTCTTCTCCGTGTGTCCGGGGCGCCCACTGACTGGTTGTCTTTGCTTCATTTTCTTTGCCAGCACCAGCCTGCTTATGTAACTAGCCGCTGTCGATGCTGAGGCAAACATTTATGAGCGTGCAGCAGTTTTATCGTGGGGTATGTGGGCTCTTCGCGCGGGAGTTGGACAGCTTTGTAGTCAGAATCTTAACGGCACAAGCGTTCGGCTCTCCCGGCGAAGGAGCCCCGAAGAATAAGCCCCCACGCGCCTATGAATAGGCTGATTTTTGCGCAGATCTCGCTATATTAGAGACTGCTGATATCCGTTTCCTCGGCTCCTTTCTACCGAAGTTAGGTTTGTCTTGAAGCAAATACGGCAGCCACTTCGGGGTTGGGGGTCTGAGGGAAACGAGGAGTTCAGAAGAGATGTTTACGCTGCACGACGCTACTCGAAGTACAAACAAAGACACCAACAGGGGTGCCCGGGATGCCGCGGACGGGGAGAGCTAGCGGGCGCGCAGTTTTGCGAATGCGTCGGGTTGGCGGAAGTTTCTCACCACTGCTGAGATTTGACTCTTTTCTTCTTCCGTAAGCATGTACGGTAACTAATATGTAGTTTTGAAGTCTTCTTTGCTAATTTATCATGTTTTACCTGTATCATTACCGCTCGTGTTCATGAACAAGTATGAATGTTTTTTTTTCTTCGCTTTTATTGTTGGTATCGGAGCATTGAGCGGTTAGGAGCGTCTGGAAGGTTTCGTCAGGCGCCAATGTTTATTTTGTATCATACTTCATACGCGCGACCGTCAAGTTTTTGTGCCTCGTAGGTTGCAGTTTAGTTGTAACATGTTTTTTAGCTGTTTCTTTGTGTAAGTTTCGAGTGTTTTAATGAATGTGCGGTTCTTCTTTAAGTACGTGAGACGAGTAGGGCTGTTTTGAACGAGTTGGGTTGAATCCAGAAATGTTGTGTCGAGACTAGTGCCCAAGAATGGCTGGTGTGCGTAGATTTCCACTTGCCGGTGAGATACAACATCGATACAGTGAGCCCTAGTATATAATTTTGTTTCTGTTTTATAGTGCCTTCTTATGAACCGTTTGTAATCCTATCTGTAAGGCACTGAGTATTTCCTTGAGTGGGAGTTGCTGAGACTGCGCTCATGTTTTGATTTGCAGATTATTTTGAGCTAGATAGGAGGTTACTTTATCTTGTGCGATGTGTTGTTCAAAGGCAGACTGTATTTCTTTCGCGTCTTACTGCTCGGTATAGCCTGAATAGTGGAGTTGATTTTGCACTTTCTCCAAGATGAGACTTTTAGACCGCGCCTGCTATTCCGATGTTATTCATGGTGTTCTTGTTATTTTCTTGTTATGTGTAAATGAAATGTTTTCGTCTGTGCTGGACAAAAGACTGCGCGCGTGAAGTGAAGAACGGAACTCCACTAAGTGACCGCGTGTGCATTGACTGATTCAGCGGAGATAGTTTGTCAACTCCTGTGTTTGAGTCTGTGTTTCTTCTTCTTGAGTCCGCATACCATGCCGTCTCGTTATCGCTGTCGGGTTGTGAAAATGTGTTCTTATGTTTTAAACTTTGTGCAAGAGTGAGGGCACTCTTTTTTCCGTCGGGGAAGGTGTCGCGAAGCCCCCCGTCCCGTTTGCTTTTTATATTTTTTGGCATCCCTCTTCGGCCACCGAGGCCCAGCTTTTCTAAGAAACGCAGGCGGAGTGTGTGTGTCGGCCCGTCGGCCGACCCGAGAGACGCGGCCCTCGAGAGGGACCATCCACGCGTCTTGTGTTACGGCACGCACTGGCGTCTCCGACCCCCGTTGCGCGCCTACGCGGGCCGCTATGTTCTCCGACCTCCGGTCTCGTCCAAACGGCCGCCTCTCTTTTCTCCTTTTCGAGTTTGTATACCTTTACTTTATTCTCACCAGTAATTCTTTTGCCAGAAACGGGCGCCTTCGAGTTAGAACTTTGTGTCTTCTGTGTGTGATCTTTTCCGTTTCACTTTGGCGGGAACATGTCTGATTGGAGCTAAGAAGCGTCTTCCTGATTGGCTGCGGGTGTGCCTTAGCCTTTTCCCACCCGGTCCGCACACGCTAGGATGCGCTTTTTCCCCCAATGCGTCCCCCCAAAGCAAATATAACGCGGCCCCTCTGGCGCGAGAGGCGGGAGGGCGGCCTGCACGAGCTCACGTCAGAAACTCTGCCGCCCGTCGACGTGCCCTCCCGCCGGGAGATTCGCCCGCCAACTATGACCCGCTAAGTACTCTGAATCTTTGACTGTCTTTCTAATCTATGTAACAAGTGTATTCATTCTAATTCATATGTGCTAAGTGTCACCAATGTCATCTGTAAAGTAAACAAGTTAACCTTAAAACTTCTTCGACGTCTCGACTTTTTCCTTCCGATCTTCATGCTACAGTAGCGGCAGTATGTGACCAAAATACTACGTTACAATATGGTGGTGCATATAAAAGGTGCAAGTTTTCCGGATTAAAATTTCAGTTGGAAGTTAGCGCTCGTCCCGTCGTCTTACTTGTCTTCGTTTCCCGTTCTTTGCGCTATAGTATTATAATGATGTCCTCGCGAATTTCAGCAATTGAGATAGCCCTGGCCAATTTCCCCCTGTGGGTGCGTGCCAAAATTTTGAGGGTATCATCATCATCATAATCATCATCAAACAACCCCCGGGAAGGAGGCAGCTCCTTCCTCTACCCCGAACACCCTCTGAAGCTGCTGACTCCGACGACCATACGTACCGCGTCTCATCATACCATCTCGATACCACAACCTCCTGGCTTATCACCCGCTTCAACGACGAACTGTGCTCTTCCCTCATCCACAGGTGCACAAGAATAAAGAAGGAGTGCTAATGCCCAATCCTGACAAATACATTTCCCCGCAGAACTCGACACCAAAAGAGTTTTCTCTCCCACTTCTCCAAAAATGCTAATTCGGGTGATCCCCCGGCACCCATTATCATGTGGTAGTGAGTGAGTGAGGGCTTTATTGATACAGAAATTGGAAAAGATGTGGACTGCGGATATTTTGAACTCATTTGGGAGTTCACCACCATACAAACCAGGCCTCCTCTCCCAACGCATCTGTGGGGTTTTCAGCTCGTCAGTAGTCGGCGCAACTCTTCAACACTTTCCCTCAAACTTTTTAACATCTTCGACGGCGGCTTTGCGCGTTTTCGCCTTAGAGACGTCGTCCACTGTTTCGGAGCTTTCGATGGATGGCTCCGTTATGTTGAAAAAACGGGGGGGGGGGGGGGATGTCTACATGTAGCAAGCGGAGAGAGAAAAGTCGGTGGGAGAGAGTGAAAGACACACACAAGGTGACACGTAACTGCTTCAATTCCCTGGCCCCCCCGTTGGGGAGCCAAAAAAACGCTTCTACAGTCAAAGAAGAACTGTTTATTCTTCGGTCTAAAAGGGCGAGCACCCCCAGCCGCTGAAGGCCATGGCAACGGGTGTCGGAGTGCCAGAGGGAGAACGAGTCACAGCCGCACCTAAATCGTCGAGTGGCACTTACGCTATCTAAACATGGTGCATCACGCCCCGGTCTGCATGGCCCCTGTAAAAGCCGTTTCGTCGTCTCAGGTTCAGCTGTCCCTCACTGTACTACAGGTCACTGTGTTCTTGTTCTGATTGCAGGCCAAGCCCGAGTGCGGCGCGGTCTTCTGCACGTACGGGCATGGCGGGAACTCCACTAGCGGGCGTTCCTCAAGCCGAGCGTGTCGTCTGGAGCCGGCCATGCGCTGCAGCTGAGCACTCGTGGCGCCAACCGGTTGGCTTCTCGGCTGAGCAGTGTGCTCGCTCAACCACCGTTGGAGAACTGCCTTGAAAAGACGCCGTTCGCCACATTTAGTAGGCAAGGGCAGTGCTCTCGACCTTAGAGAGAGAAAAAAAAATTGGTCGTGTGTCATCTCTCTTCCCTGGAAATGTCGTCAAAGACGACAGTCCTGGGCCGCCGCTGAGACTTAATGGCTCTTTGCTCTGCCCCCCACCCAACACATATCATACTCTTCTTCTCCCGTCTCTCTTCCTCCACAGTAAAAGCGGTGGAGGCTCGCTTAAATGGAATTCAATAATCTGTATTCCACTGCTCGCGCTCAATCTACTGGAACCTTCTGTTACTGCTGGAATTCTTTGGATGCCGCCACGAGACGCAGGCTAGGCGCGAACGCTTTGTGTATTTTTGGCTGAAAACATTTTTTTCATCGCGTATTTGTTTACTTGCTATTGCTAAAAGCAAGCAGCCACACATATTTAATTACGACGCACTGCAAATACCAATTATGTACTGACGTTTCGCCTAAAATATGCTTAACATTTTCATTTGCTGAGCAATGTTGACAACAATAAAGTGCGTTTCCAGATTTCGTGGTGCGGAAAAGATTGGTTTATACACACCTCTCTAATAGCATTCTTTTGTTTTTGTGCCAGACGGCTGAATCGAGCGACTGACAGTCAGAATAAATTTCCGGATGAAATATTAGCCGATGAAATATTATCGCCTTTGTAAGTGGGCACAGCGAAACCACTGGGAACATGTGGCTGACGCCCTTTCGTTTCTTCATCGTACAGGCATTGCTGAATTCTGCTGCTGGGGCCGCATCATCATTCCCACCGCCGAGCCGTTTTATCAAGATAACTCAGGACAGCTACATGGCTTCGACGTCATCGTCATCGAAGAGGCGCTGCTGCATTTCCGGTCCGGATGTGTTACGTCAGTCGCAACCAACGCTACAAGAACTGGACCATTCCTCAGCATCGACAGTGGGCGCGGCAAAAGCACTAGGAACATGTGTCTCACGGTTTTTCGTTTCTTCATCGTACAGGTTAGATATGAATGTTCAATACGCAGTGACAACACATTTATAGTTATTCTGCCGTGCCCACGCACCTGATTTCTCATTGCGTATGAGTGCTACTGTTCATGCAAAATTATTCTTTGTGGGGACGTGGAATCAAATCGTGGTCCTACTGTTGAACAAATGTTTCAGGCAATCTTGGATGGACAGCAGGAAACTAAGGCAGAGATAGCTGATTTAAAAACTCGTCTTGCAGGTACCGAAAAAACGATCGAGAGTTTTGACGTGCGCCTAAATACCCTTGAAACTAACGTTAACGAAACCAATGGAAATCTAACCACTACAGTTGAAACTGTTCAAGAGGCCGTTCAAACCTAGAACGCGAAGTTCATTAACCTAGAAAACTACGCCCGCAGATCGAATTTGATAGTTTTTGGTATTACTGAATCTCAGGATGAAACTGAATCCGATCTGCGACGTAAGGTTATTGATGAATTGTTTGGGAATAAGTTAGGTGTGAATTGCTCCTCTGTCGCGCGTATTCACAGGCTTGGACGCTGTAGAGATAACAGGCCGATAAGTATATATTTCCAAGACTACAGGGAAAAACAGGCTATCTGGAAAAACGTTTCAAAACTTAAGGGCTCTAAGATTAGTATTGAAAACGACTACTGTGCGGAAACGCGTCAGAAACGTAAATTGCTTTGGCAGTCAGCTAAGGCAGAAAAAGATGCCGGTAAAGATGTATTTCTTGTTGAAGATAGGCTCCGTATTGGTACCGACCTTTACAGTTGGAACGACTCTTCAAATTCTCGTCAATGGCTGTCAAAGGTTAAAAAGCACCCCGCTAAGGCATAGCAATTCCCAACGTTCCAGTTCGCTTGATATCTTTTAATGCTAGGAGCCTAGCTAACAAAGTCGATAAGCTTGAAAATCTTCTTCGTTTATATGACCCACATATTTGCGTCATTACTGAGACCTGGCTACATGGTCTGATAAGTGACAACGAAATTGTGCCGCCTGGATATCAAGTTTTTAGGCATGATAGAGGCTTTCGTGGTGGTGGCGTGGCGGTTATTGTAAAAGATTCTGTCGGCACCTGTCTCGCCGATCCAATTGCTGATCATGAAAGCCTTTTTTTGAAAATATCGCTTGACCACGTTGCCTTCTTTCTTTGTGCTCTTTACCGTACACCAGATGCAGATGATATGTTTTTGATCAAACTATATGATCGACTTCTAGGCTTATGTGCAAAAAACGTATTGCTAACAGGTGATTTTAACTTGCCATCAATTGTTTGGGGCACCTGCTCTCCTTCGGGTGACTCAATTCTTGACATCATGTTTTTGCTTAACCTCAAGCAAGCGGTGGATGTCTGCACTCGAGGCGGGTCGATTTTGGATTTACTCTTATTAAGCGAAATATTTTCTGATGGCTATGTTACAATCGAAGCGGGCATTTCTGACCATAAACTGATTTCTTTTACTTGGAATAAGGCTTTAGATCGAGCTAAAAATACTCAACCTGCCACACTTATAAAGGAATTTATTAGGGCGAATGATGTAGCTATAATTGACTACCTTGAAACCCATATCGGATCCTTGTTATACAATGTTGAGACCTCTTGGCAATTGTTTGTTAGAACCATACTCATTGTGTTGAGAATTTTGTACCGTGTCGAAAAGCTTACAAGCGTCGTGGAAACCCTTGGATTAGTCGGGAAATAATCCACATGAAGCGTAAAATTAAAAGGCTTCGCAAGAAGCATGTACCAATGACACCCCAGCTTAACGTACTGAAAGACAAACTACAAACCAGCTTGACACAAGCAAGAAACACTTTTTATAGTAATACGCTGACTGAATTTCTTCAGAATAGCCCTAAAAAATTTTGGCGGTATTTAAGCGAGTCTTAGACCGGGATTCGCAAACTGAAGGTTAATGGTGTAATAATAACGGACGCTCGTACTACTGCTCAACATTTTAATGCATACTTCCAGAGCGCTTTTTCTCAAATCGATGATTACGAACTTGAGAATTCATTCGTTGACTCAGACAATGACCTATTAGTGACGCAAGAAGGCGTATTGCGCATGCTATCAAAACTTGATCCCGAAAAACCTGCGGGGCCTGACGGCATTCCTAATGCTTTTTTTAACCGCTACGCTGAATACTTATCGGAATTCCTAACTGGACTTTTTATACTTTCAATTGCTACGGGGAATTACCGGCTAATAAAATTAATAAAAACCAATTAATAAAAAGGTGACCCTTTATCGGTTGAGAAGTACCGCCCCATTTCTATTACAAGCAGTTGTTGCAAACATTGCTAATTACGTGTATGAATTTCTGAGTGAACACAATGTACTATCAAAGCATCAGCATGGCTTCAGAGGGGGGTTATCTACTGTTACCCAGTTAGTTACAACTGTCCATGAATTTTCACGTGTGCTTGATGTTTCTGGGCAAACTGAGGAACTGTTTAGATATTTGTAAAGCCTTTGACAAAATGCCACACTGGAAGTTGTTACACAAATAAGAGCGTATAGGATTACCTACAAAAATTGTTCAGTGAATTCAGGCTTATCTTCAACATAGACGTCAGTATGTAGTAATTAATAATTTTTCATCGACTGTTCTTCCTGTGTCTTCTGCAGTCCCGCAGGGAAGTGTGCTAGGCCACTTTTGTTTTTAATTTATGTTAATGATTTCGCTTCTGTTATTCATGTGTCTGTGCGTTTGTTTGCGGATGATTGTGTCATTTTTATACAAATTTCCTCACTGTGTGATCATGTGGCTTTACAAGATGCACTTATCGCTATTGACAACTGGTGTCAGAACGGGGGCATGCAGTTAAACACTAAAACAACTGTGCTACTGCGTATCACCAGGAAGCTAAGTCCTAGTCCATTCCACTATACTCTAAGAGGCACTAACATAAATAATGTAGACAAATATAAGTACTTGGGGGTCACTCTCATAAGCAAATTAACTTGGTCAACCCACATATCTGACATTACCACTTCTGCCTTACGTAAGCTATGGTTTATAATAAGAAAACTAGCATCTGCACCCTCGCGCACTAAAATTCTAGCCTATAATGCCTGTGGTCGTTCTAAGCTTCAGTATGCTTCCATTATCTGGGATCCGCATACCAAGAAAGATATGAATTTGGAACGTATTAACAGAAAGGCTGTAAGGTTTATTTTTGGCAAATATCATAGGTTTGATTCCCCGGCCACCTTAATGCAATTAAACGACATTTCTATTTTAGAAGCTCGGAGAAGGTTCAGTCGTCTTTCCTTTCTTTACAATTGTTTGTGCGCTAATGTAAAAAATTGATCTCCCTGACTGTGTTAAACCGCTATCAGCACGACGTAATCGTCATGGTGATGAACATGCTCTAACCCCAACTTTTGCCCGATCAAATACTTTTAAATATAGTTTTTTCCCTAGAACTGTGGGGGACTGAAATTGTTTGCCGTGTGACATGTTTCATTCTAATAGGTTTCTTGGTGACTTTGAGCGTCACCTTATTTCTTAACTTTCGTTTCTTTTGTATTGTTGTCTGTTGTTTTTTTTTACCATTATGTTTTGATGTATCTACTCCTGGTTGGGCCAGCACATTGGCCTGCAGTATTTTGAAATAAATAAATCAATAAACAAATAAACTTCCACGGTAAGGTAAGGACGTAGACGAGGCCACCGTTAGGTGCCCTTTTTCGTCTGTAATAGATGAGGACGGCCAACGAAATTTTGATACGGACATCGCGAGCAGCTTTGAGTTCAATCTACGGTGAAGGGGAAGCCAGTCGGTCCTCCAAGGACATCCGCCAGGTTGGCGGGAAGCGTGGGAGGTCGGCGTTCATGTAGATGCCTGGAGCGTCGGAAGATTTGTTTCACCGTCGGGGCATGCTGTTAATGACACTATTTGCGTTACTTCGTCCATGTAAATGCAAACGCCTCAAATAAGCACCTGAGGTGTGTATATTGCGTACCGTCTTTAACGGTATAAAAAATATCACAGCCAAGCTGTCCATAGCTGGAATCCAGCAGATCGTCTCCGGCGACAAACTGAGCCCAGGAGAATAATTTTCAGCGTATGAAAGAAAAAAAAAGTCCTCGGAGCTCCATACTTTGGTATACTAATAGAGCTTATATTGGCCATTAAAAAAATGTCTTTCCAGAAATGCCATTGTGCATAGAGGTGAAGCCGACTTTAAGGTGATCAGTGTGATTTTAATTTGTAAACTGGCTTCCAACATTGTCTTTCACAGGGGGAGTTTGGTTACAGCTTCACTGTATGTTTCTCTGCACCTCCGGCGCCTCTCTGCCGTGTCGTGTGCGCTCCTCGCCACGCGCTAAGTCCATCTCCTCCCCTGACATGGCGCAGTGCCGCGCGCTCTTCCGCGCCCACCTGCACGGAGCACTGGAGCCTGCGCCGTGATTGTCGGAGACGCGCTTTAATAAATAATGCAGTAACGCTGGCGCTCTGTTTGGATTTGCTATGGTGGTGTTTAGCTACGTTGGGGATGAAGGGCCCGGCACACATGATTGGTGGTTTTCAATGCAGCTTGGCTATGCCAGTCGTGGTGCACCGCAGAGATGGCCGCCGAAGAGCGCCAGTCATTGCGCAGTGTCAGGGGGGAGAGAGACGCCGTGCGTGGCGAGGAATGCGGACGACTCGGGAAAGAGACGGCAGCAGATGAAATTAGTGTAAAGTGGGCCGTAGCCATACTCCCACTGTAGATGGCCATGGTTCACTCTGCAACATGCAATGCAGGAAAGCCAGATTAAAATTCAAGCCTACATCGATGCCCTAAAGTTGGCTTCACCTCTACACTCTTAATCTGGTTCCATGTAAGTTCCAGTTAAACGGGGCGATCCAGATATTTTTATCTGGATCTAAACGAAGAATAACTGGAACGACAGATATAAGTGGATCTTATCTGGAACTGTCCATTTGTTTTCTTTAGGTTTGTGGTTATTATGTGGAACCGAATAAATGAGGGGATGCGCTGTCGGTCGTTCCAGTTACTGTTCCACTTATGTCCCAGTAAAAATTTTGGACAGTGCTTTTGTATATTTTTTGTTCGTGTCTTGTTCCACATAAATTGTGCGCTGCAGTGAAGTATGCACTGAATCGTGCATTAACTGGAACAATGAACCACATATATATTTGACGCGCTTTGGCGCACAAGCGCACGCACAAGCACTTGCACGCACACGCCCACAGACATAGATACAGACACGAACGCACACCCGCGCACCCACACATACACACACACATGCATGCAGTCACACACGTACACACGCACGCACCACATAAAATTTAATAAACTTCGTCGATATCATGGAACTGTTTTAGAGCAGTTTACTTATATAAGACGGCTAAGACGTATTTTTAGTGACATTATTTGACAGAAAAAAAATATGTCCACTGCTACAACAACACCGTACAAAGCATGAGAGGTGCGAGAAAAGGGTATCTTAGCGAAAATAGAAATTCCACGAACCCCTTTCAGGTTGTCTGCGGCGCTCAGACCGCTTTAGTGAATATCGTCTTTTGCTAATTGCAGACGCGCAGTACGTCTGAAATCACCAATGACTTGAATTTGAGAAGGACCAGATGTCCTCAGGTTCTCCTTCTGCGTTTGGGACAGAGCCGTGGTAGTGCTGAAGAATTCATTGGGCTTTTGTGGATACCTCATAAAGAAATATATATAGTTGTTCAGACTATTGCATGTTCTGCATTTGGTTCACAAAGCGTCGCATTAACATTGTTTTTTGCTCAATGCTCAGCCATCAGCTCGCTGTGTTGTAGTACGTGCACAATTTTAAGTGCTTTACAGGAACGTATAAATGGCTACAATCTGCTGTGAAATAGGTACTTAGTCTACGTTATTTATGCCCTGATGCGGTATATGCGTAGTGTTAACCGACTGTGCCGCATTTTACACTGCACGCAGCATGTCACGCATGCAGTTATATATGCTTGGATGTTCGTTAGCATTTTTCGTCTCGTGCATGCTATTAAGGGTGACTCACCTGATCCAATTCATATGGGACTCATTAATTCATGACGCAAATTCATGAGACTTACTAATTCAAAAGCACCATGTACCGATACAAGAAGTTTTACAAATTCACAGAAATGACACTAACGACCCGGTTTGCTTCTTCTAGAAATACAGTAGACCCTCGTTAAGACGAACTTGGTTAAAACGAACACTGATTAAGAACCACAACATTTTTCTCTTGTAACGTCCACCATGCAACACCTCCGCTTAAGACGAATTTCGGATAGTACGAATACATTTTACGGTCCCTTCGGGTTCGTCATAACGGGAGTCTGCTGTATATCATTTCTTTGCAGAGATAGGGAAAAAAAACAAGAAACGCATTTTGGTTTATCCAGTCTTCACTGGAAGGCGCTAGCGGTCTACCATGCGAGAGTTTTATTTCTTTGTTTCAGTAGAGAAGCGACATATATCTAAAATAAGCAAACTAGGCCGTTGTGAATATTGGTATGTATTTGTAAAACTATTCGTATTGCTGCACGATGGGTTTTAAGTCCGTTGGTCATGACGTAGTAAGTCCTATAGGAATGCTAACAGGTGAGTCCCTTTTAATTTCCACAAGCAAAAACAAAAGCCTCTTTGCAGGGAGCGGTTGACTGGGTGAACGGAACTAAACTTGGACAACTAAATATACCACGTGATACCATTATTTTGTATGTATTAATGCTGAAATGACATTGTAATACCTAATCATGCTGTGCAGTAACGGCAAAAATGCGCAGAGTTAACTTGCTGTTGTTGTGTCTTGTCATAGTAATTGAAGTTTATTGAATGACCCGCCTTCTCCAGCTGCTTCCCCAGTTGCTGTTTTCCTGTAGTATTGGTGTTCAGGAGGGAAAAGGGCTGGGAAACGGGCCGATGTATTATTACTCGCTAATTAGCTGTAAGTATCTTTATATAACGTGGGTATCTAATAGCGTCGCAGTATATTTTATTGACTACGGAAAGGCTTGTTGTCAAGAAAAGCAGTAAATGAAGCCACGCCCTTTTGCGTTCATTGTAAACAGTAACGCAGAAATTGTCATCCAAAGTTAAGCTCGGATATCGCACGCACTCACGGCGCTCCGCGAGAAACAACCTTAGCCAGTACTAACGCGCTAATACGGCTATTATCTGAGCTTTGTTTCGGCCTCAGCGGGCGTAAACGTCCGCTTAGACGCATATGCCCGTTTTCCGAATCAAATAAAAGCCATCACGTGTGCCGAGTTTGTATGAGCTCTTATGCGGGCGCATCGCCAAAGCCTCCGCGAGAACGAAAGTTTGCCGAAGCTATGAGGAAAAGACCGCCACTCCAGTAGCGCATTCCATGCGCATGCGTCAGCTGCAGCACGGCAGAGCTGTTTTTGCGTTAATTCACGGCACAGTGGGGCTGCAACGGGTACGACGACGACGGATGAAAATCGGGACTGCGTCAACCCTTTAAACGGCAGCAGCGCTCCTATCTTCCAGGATTCCCTCCGCTAATTTTACGGTCTTCCGCATGCAGCGCCACCAGTGGCATTCCCAAGCGGGTTTCTCAATTGCTCGCGCGATGCGCCTGATATTTACTAAAGAAATTTTTGGTCAAGCTGGCGAGAACCGTTAGCCCGTTAGCGCCGTTAGCAGTTTGATTGGGGTGATTGCAGCGTGCAACTGCGAATTTTTTCATATCCCCGGGCTGTATTTCCTGTTCGACGATTTGGATTTTTGCCAGGAGGCGCAAAAAAGGTCAGTGCTGCTTATTTATGTGCTGGTAACGGTTGTTGTTCAATGACATCCTTGTTAACTGCGTCCGATAAACATACCGCTTCTCTGCCCGTTGTTCGTGTGTCGTCCATGCTTGTGTTCGCGGCGTGTAACATTTTGTGTTGGCGAAACGTTTGCAGCCGTAATTTACCAAAACTTCTGTGTTCGTGGGTCAGAGTCGGCTGGACATTTCTGACTGCGTACGCTAGCCAAGGAAGTTGCTGGTTTGCGCGTTTCATGATTGGATGTACCCTTACTGTGTGGCTTTGCTTAGTTGTATATTGACGGTTGCTGTGTATCTCTGCGGTAGCGAATCTTCTCGGTTTAGTCGCTCGCGATAATCGCGCGTGCACACGTGTACAACTTCCAACCAAGTTTGTCGGAGCGTCCGTCCTTAGATCTATTCGTATTTTTAAAACTTGCGTGGTAATTACGGCGTTGTGTTAGTCTGCTGAGTAGAACGCATTTGCTGAGCTTACCAGACCGGGAGTCTTCGACCTTCCCCGTTGCGCGCAAGGTAGACGCCATTTCGAGTTGGGTTGATGTGCTTTCAAGGCGTCATCGTACGTTTATCTGTTCCATGTTTCCATGTTTCATGTTTATGTTCTATGTTTCTTCCAATTCCTTTGACCAATAGAGATGATCTATTTTACATTGCCTGAAGTGTAGAGAAATGGAAGGGACAGTTGTCCTAGCAGTACCGCATTAACAAACGTTTCTTTTGTAGAGGGGAAGAAATGTGGAAACACGCAGCGGGTATATAGAAAGTGTGCTGCCGTTTCTATGCTGTTAATGTCACTGGTAACTTGAGACTTCAGGATAATTATTCACTATCCATAATTAGTGGTTGCTACTTCACGAACCGCGTTAGAAATAAGCCACTCTTGCATTTTTATGCCGTCAATGTCGGTGGTAACCCGAGAGTCAAAATAATTTCCGACAACGCTCAGGTGATACGTTCTTGCATCACTATGTGCACCCAACATTAACCCATTTCTGTGCTTCCTTGAACTTAGAAAATATACTGCAAAAGCAGATTGCTACGTTCTGTATTCGATCTGTATAACCTGTCCAGATGCAAACTATGGCTGACTGTGGAGACATTTGTCTCTACACTGGTAGTTTGCGACAATTGTTTTCCTTTGTCTGAAGAAGAGAAACTAAAACAAATTATTTCCATTCCTTACATATACCTCTGAAATCATGGCTGTGGCATTCACTGTGGCTGAAGACATCTTCGGCACGCCGAGGCGTCGTCGTGACAAGTGTGGCAGATTATGAATGCATTGTGGAAGTCATAAAGCCACGAAAGAGTGCCTCTTGAGTGTTGCGTATTATACAGACGTTCACCACTCCGCATGGAGCAATGACAGGTGAGTCTAAAAACGTTCAAATATTTTTATATTTAAAATTGTTTCGCCTGAAAACGTTACCAGGGCTCGTGCTGCAAAATAAATTTTAGCACAACTAATCAGGCATTGTACGAGATCTTGTTGTACTCCCTTCTTAGAGGGAAGCGTAAATTTATGCTTCGATAGTTTTATATTGTTTTTATTTTCTAGGAAATAGGGCGGACCGGGACTTTAAACAATGGAACAAGGAATGCATACTGCCATTTTCCTGGTTCTTGAAGGCGTGTGTACACCGTTCTTGAAGGCGTGTGTTCACAAAAAGGAAACACATGAAAGTCGTTGTACGGGATGAAATCATTGCATTCTACAAGTAAGTACGCAGTCCCAGTTCTGGAACATTGATGGTCCCTTTTTAGGTAGTTGCAATATACGTAATGGCTTCGGAACACCATTTCAGTGACAACTTGACCTGTAGGTGAAAACGACAGTAAGAGCTTTTGGGAACACGTTGGCAAAACGTTCCTGGAAATGCACTCCGAGGAGGTCCTGCCAGGAACGCCTGCATCTTAATTTTAGTTGGGTAAGTTGGCATTTTATTTTTTTGGGACTCAATATATGGTAGTGTTTACTGAAGCTGGCATTTTATTTTTGCGGGACTGAATTTGTGGTAGTTTTCTTTGTAGCAAAATCTTACTGTTAAAAATAAATCGTGAACTCCAATATTGGGAAATACCTTCAGATTCAGCCTGTTTCGGATGCTGCAACGTGTGGACAAAAAAAAACTATTATTTTGCATTCAAGTTTTGCAAACATTTTGCTTTCACATTGAGAGTTGCTGCTGTGATAATACGGCACCACGGCCACGCCCAGTGCGTTTGCTTTCCAGAATTAGAGAACGGCCATTGACAGTCTGTGCTAATATTTTTGCACATTGTTAGCAGCATTCCCAGAAATGAAACCAGGAAATCGCTGATATTTCAATCCTAAAAGGGGTATCCTAAGCAACTCACTCATTTAAAGCCATCGTCTAACAAAATTTTCTTGTTCCTTCCTTAAAGGTACATGACCTGGTCCAGTTATTCTTGTGGTCCAGTTATTTTGAGAGAAGAGAATGGCAGCGTAAATATTGTCTGCAAGAAACACGTCATGGATTTTCCGCCTGCGTTGTCACATCAAGATGTGGTCATCCTTCTCGCCGTATATTTCATCTTAATCTCCTGAAACTTATGCGACTTTGGAGAGTTCTTTTGACTTTTGCAGAGAGTTCTTGGCCATTTAACAGTGGCCTGGTGTCATTTAAGTTGAAAGCTCTGTTGAGACTTGATGTGGTCACTCTACTTGGGGTTTTAGATTAATATTGTTAGACGTTGAAGCCTATTCGGAAAGATATGTCGTGGTTCAAATGATTGGTAGATGCGAGCGGCATGTCAATTGCAAAAGTGAAGTTTTTTTTTTAATTTTTCATTATTGGCAGAAAGCGCAGGCTGCCTTTGCAGCTACTCTGTTACTCTGTTAATGTAGTTAATGGCACTGCACTGTAACGTTTTTATTTTTCAAGTGCAGCTCGAAATTTTTTTTCCATGGCAGTGCTGCTGTTGATGGATGCAAACGTGAGAGTAATTATTTACACAGACGGTTTGGGGCTTTATTAATCAATTTTTGTACTGTATCTTAGCTGACACCTAAGCCCTAGAAGAATGCGAAATATACAGATTTGGTTTGAAAAAGTTGTTTACTTTGGACTAAGTTGCATTTCTTGCTTGTTAGAGGCAGTGCTTTGGTCACAAGCATACTGTCGTCGTGATAGTAGGGTTTGTATAGCACGCAACTGTGAATTTTACCTCAGATAAATGTTCCGGCTGGAAAAATGCTTCCAAGTTCGCTTGGTAAAATTGGTCACCTGTATGTTTCAACGCTACCTGGCTTGGTTATTTGGGATGTCTGAATTGTTCTTGAGGGAATTAATAACGTCTTTACAGTTAGGCTGCTTGTTAAATTTTGAAATGCGTAACATGCTCCGAGCTATCTGGTTTGTAAACTTTTGTAAGATTCACACTGGGTGCTATGAGCTTTTTTTTTGGATAACTTATTTTAAATAGCTACAAATTGTTGGGGAAGCAACGCGGCTTCAGTGAAAGGCTTTTTCAGGGCGCGTATATAGTCGGTTTTGGCTACAGTTAGCTTGATATTACAGTTAGCTTGATATTGATATATGGTGTATGTTTTAGTTGTGCAATAGTGCCACATGTTTCCGGTAAATTTTTCTGTGCAAATGTTATATTGTTAGTATTGGCTCCGGTGCTCTTTCCCTACACTCTTGCAGGTCTTGCGATAATCCAACCGTGTATGGCTTGTATTTTTGGCTTTTCCCTACAATTTAATAGCAAACTGCATATTTTGGAACCGGGATGCGTAAACATGATATGGCAAGCGCTGTGGGTACTTCCGCATTTGGGGTACCTGATTTCATGTGATAAAACAGCATATTTTATGCTCACTGTTGTGTAATGCTTTTTGAGTTAGTGTGAGGGTAGATGTACAAGTCTGTTTGTGACGCGGTTGCGCTTAAAGCCATCTTTATTACACACGTTTTTTTAGCAAAAAAGAATGGTAAATATTAGCGAAAATAGGAAAATGCCACTTAGATCGTTTTGGTCACTTGATATCGTTTTGGTATTTGATCCTGTACGCTGGTCATTTTCTGCCCAAGTGGAAACAGATATGTCTCCGTATCTCAAATGTACGCAATAATACGAGCGAATAAAATTTGCTTAGTGTTTTGAAAAGCATTGTATCAGTGCTAATAGTTGGTTTGGTATGTATTTTAATGCGAGTCTTGTTTCTTTTACATGCAGCCAAAACCCAGAACAGGATGCGGTGGATGAAGCCAAAGTCTCTGTGTGCCGCTCCAGGTATCTCAGACCAACTTTTATATAGAACTGTGCTCCGATAGGCAACTGTTGGGAACTGTCAGGGACCACACTGCTTCGGCGGTTTCTGTTTTCCAATTGCTGGTATCACTGTGGGCCATATGTCAAGGCTGCGTTAGAATGGTGCTTGCGGTTTCCTTCTGGTACCAATGCTTCCGCCAGCCTGGCAAATGACCTCAGTTTATACCAACAGGAAAGCAGATATATTGGAAAAGTGGAGTCCCATAGACAGCTTCTCAACGTCTATCGGAACACCGTTTTATATAAACAGCTGGTCTGAAGGTACCTGGAACGGCGCACCGGATAAATCCATAATCATTTTACGTGGATCAGTGTTCCAGTAACTTACACTACCCGTTTATTTGGAACAGTGATCCGTATACTTTTATTTGGAACGCCGATCCAGATAATTTAGCTGCGGAAGTATGTGGTGCACTGTTCCACTTACATTTTCAGGGTATGTGGAACACGGTTCCAAATATATAAGTGGAACTTTTTTGCAAAAAAGTTCCAGTTACTAAGTGGATCTCATGTGGATCCAGATTAAGAGTGTAGACAAAACGCAGTGCTGGGAAGACATTTTTTCAGGGAGAATATACGCTGTCCTATGTCAAATTGTGGAGGCATGCGGCCTTTTTCCATTTTTAGGAATTTTCCCCTTACCCTGAAAATCGTAGGTTTACGCTTGCTCTGTCGACGCAGACGCTCTTCTGATCCTAGCCTGAAGCCATTTTGTTCTAAAACAGCACCGCCTACCACCAATCATCAGCGTTCTTCGTCTGGGCTGTAGACATCGCGCTAATCTTCTATGATGCTGTAGTACAGTAAAAGCTCGTAAATTCGAACTTGAAGGGGACCATAAAACTTTAAACGTTACCTAAGAATTCGAATTAAGCGGAGTTCGAATTAGCGGGTGGGCGTCCGAATGAATGGACATTGCACCGCGCGGCGCGGTCATAACGCAAAGAGGCCACCTAAGGACTCGTACACGATTTTCTGCGTACGCCACGAGATCGCAGGCCTAGAAGAGCGACCGCGGCACGAAGAAAACCTGCAACGCCATACGCCGGAGCGCTGGCGCCGGCGGAGCGGCGACCGCTGCGGAACCGAAATAAGCTCTCTCAGCAGCGCAGCGCGCGCTCTACCCTGTTGTTTTTGTGCTTTGTTTTGAATCCAGAAAATTTGGTTTGGTTTGGATCTGCAACGCATTGCAATCAGTCTGGGCCGACTTATTCTGCCAGAAACGATGGAAACGGGGGAATCCCAGTTCGAATTAACCGTTCTGGATACCAACGCGTTCGAATTATCGCGAGTATTCCCCCATTGAACACAGGGCTTTGCCGGGCCCGGAACCTCAGTTAGAATTAACCTTAAGTTCGAACTAACCGAGTTCGAATCAACGGGCTTTTACTGCATAGAGTAAACCCAGCATCGCAAGTCGAACCATAGCGCTGCAGTTTCGCTGGATTTACCTTTTCGAGGGCGAAGGGGCTCTGAATTTTTCGCACGTGCCGAATACAAACTGACTTGATGTTTTGCACGTTGTAAGGACTGCAGGATTTCTCCTATGTTCCGTGCTTTTGAAAGGGCTACTTTTGGGGTAATGTCACGTGATGCATACAGTGGAGCGAACTTCACAGAAGCCCAAATCTTCTGGATGATCAGGGGGGGCGGGGATCTTGGGAGCTCACGATAGCGTGTGCATGACCATTTATAGTGCGTTGCCTGGAGCATATATGACTAGTAAGTCTTGATGGGTATAAACAGTCAATGTAAAGTTTCCGAACACATTGAAAAGGGGGTTTACGTTATTAGGTGGTCACGAATTGCAAAATGAGGGCGCATTTCGGGCGCTTGGGGGCTGTAGGTAGTGGCAGATGTTCGAGGGAGTCGTCGATGAATGTCGCAGTCCACAAAATACGGAAAATAAACGGGCAGCTTCACAAAGACGTGTTAATCGAGGTTGAGAAATGCGGGCATGCTTGATGTCGAACGTATAAAAAGCTGCGGCATGTAAAGCACAACGCGACAGCTCAGAGGTTCAAGGGACATAATATGCGGTATGCGTGCGCCTTGCGTAGATGCTATGGGTGGGTTTTGTGGTGGGGAAATTGCACGTGCACTCCATCCTACATTGTGTATATGTTGGAATGCTCAATATGCCGCAAACAATATATAGGCGAAACGAGTCAACCTATGAGCCTACGTCTTAACGGTCACCGGGCAGATACTCGTGGCGAATCCTCCATAGCTGTAGCGCAGCATTTAATTCACAAATTCAACTCCATGGAACCTACTGGAATTAATGCGTCTAGGGTCAACTTGGAATCCCTGCGATATTCACCGGGAATACAGAATTAGGCACTGTCTTTCATATACCTTATCCAAAGACTATGACCCTGCCTTCTGTTCTTTACCTGGTCACCTAATTTCTTTTATTTTTATTCCTTAGCTTCCAGCTTAATACTCGCCCGCATTCCTCCACCCTTTGCTTTTGGAATTCCATTTTATTTATTTAATTTCTCTTTTTTTACTCCGCTTTGTCTTGTGCCCCGTACGTCACTCTAACTTTATCTCTTCGTTTTGGAGTTTCAAGACAGGCCTGTTCCAGCAATGTTGCCGTGGGTGACACGTGCCATTTTACATGCCGGGTCATTGCTTTTTCTTTTGTGTGTGGGTTTGTGTGGTTTCCCTCCCGGTTTTTTTCTCTTTCTTTTTTTTTTTGACCTAGTTATTTCCCCCTCTCTACCCCCTCTTTGACCTGAGGCTTGTAGATAGTTTCTGATAAGGACCCCACTCTCTCCGCCTGGTCTGCTTTCGGCGGTTCTGAGAACCTTTCGGTATGCCCCGCGGCGGGTCAACAAACACCCTCTGCTCCTTTCTCTCCAAAAATTCCCGGAATATCAACCCCCGGCGGACTTCCTTGAGACCAACTTCGCGGCTCAAACTATACAACCTTCTTTCCCCCTCAAGTTGTCGCAGAGTGACACCCTCATCATTCACAAGGAGTCTCTCCGGCGCTCCACGCGTGCCCTTCTTCCCCCGCGTGGGTCGGACCTTCCTGGCGGTTTAACCCGCCGCGAGGAGGTGGCGCTTCGGAGAATCCGCGTGGGCGCAGCTTTGACCCCGGCGATAAAGGCCTCATGGAGGACGCAAGTTCCCCCAGAAACATGCCCCTTCTGTAAAACCCCTGCCACTGAAGCGACCCTGGACCACCTCCTTGGTTCATGCTCGGGCCTCCAGGCAGCACGAGTTCGTCACATGAGGGCCCTTGGGTACCACCCAGGACGACCACCTGACCTTCGCCGCTGGACGCATGGTCCCCAATACCGGCCCCTCCTCGACTTCATTGTGGAGACGGGACTGCTGGACTACATCTAGTTTATGCCAAAGGGCGTACTTGCGTAAATAAAAAAAGATATCTCCCTCGACATACTCCCAAACCAATCCGCTTTCTCAATTTCACTTCCTTCTTTTCTTCTCTCCTCTCACCGGGGGCCTGCCCCTATATAAAGCGCGACAGCCAGGCGAGAGATTGCCCTGACGAAAGCAGGTCTCTTTTCTGAAACGTTGGCAACAATCGTGCTTTTACCTTGTTCGAAGTTTTTCTTCTCTTGTGTTCTCTACCATTTTTTAATAGTAAAAAATGGGTATAGCTTCTAACAAAACTGTTTATTGGTCGACGTTTCGATCGGATGCCGATCTTTCTCAAGACAACATTTCGTATTTCTGTGCACGTATTGATAAGCTCGTCGTCCAACGACGCCTAAAAAAGAGAGAGGGGGGATTTGGGGAGTAAGGTAGCAACAAACACGCTCTCGGCGAGGTGAGGTGAAGGTTTGCAAAAAAGAGAGAGAGAGAGAAAAAAAAGGAAAAGAAAGAAAACGCAAAACAAAAACAAACCTAAACATGCAGAAAAGAGAGAGGAGCACCATGAAAAGAAAGCGGGTGCATCATGATCTACATGTGCGTACACTCAAAATATACCTAAAGGCTGGGATCGCCCCCCGGGGCCTTCTATCATTAACACCATCGATGCATACGTTTAACAAACGTGAAACAAAATTGGAACGAAACTCTTAAATCCGCATCACTTCAGCTAACTAAAATCGTAGTGGATCATTGTGATAATACACTCGCGTCTCTGAGGGCGGAGGAGCTTCGTGCTAGGAATAATATTGTCCTTTCTGCGCTGGAGGCCAGCGAACTGGAACTTTTCGAGAAAAAGAAGACAGATGAACTAATGAGAATCAAAATTAAAAAAATTGTCAAGGGATAAAGTTCCATACTCAAACGAGTTTTCTGTTCCATACTCCAACGAGTTTTCTCAAATCAATTCAGCTCCGCACCACACAGACATTGGAAATTCCAAAATTACACCCCCAATTCCACCGTGCAAGTCGAAAGAAATGTCAAAAACTCAAAAGAACATAGATGAAAACATAATTAACCTCTCCGGGGTACAGCTTACTATTCATGAGCGGTCGTTAATCTTGCGCGGGTTGACATTTTGCCCAAGTACCGGCCGATACAATGAGTTTAGCTTGCTGAAAGATCTGGACAATTTTTCACGTCGCTCTTGCAGCCAGTGAGACTGCGCGTGACCATGGCCGAAGCGAAACCTGCGGCTCGTTCCTCGACTCACCCGATCAACTACGACGATCGCTGAGCTGAATTTGTAGATACCGCGCGTCGTTCGCAAGCAATGGATAAAGCAGACAATCGTGAAGCGTTTTTTGCCTTCGGAAACAGTGCGCGCACACGCCGGCCGTGCATGCCAGCTCGGCACACTCAGCGGCTCGAACCGGCGCAGACCGTGGTAGCAACCGCTTGTCGCTGCTCTTCCGAATCAATGTGATCGCTAAAAAGAAGTACAACATGCGGGAAGGTAGGTGTTAGCGTGATGAAAAATTGTAGTAGAGATTGTTGTCAGGGCTTATTTTAAAAGCGGCGATCAGATATCTGCCGCAATGCTAAGCCTACGCTGACCGGTGGCGGACGTTCGGCGATCCGACCGATCGCCGCGGCGCGCGGTGCGCGGAGCGGCCAACAGATGGCGCTACCTGCGCGGAAGCATCGAAACAGGCAATGCAGATGTCTTGGTCACCGATCGCTCAAACGGCAGTTATAGCTGAAATAAACTGGTGAAAGTGTTACGGATTGTCATTCGCAGTTGCACAGATAGCGACGATCAAATACCCGCCACGACGCTAAGCCTAAAGTTACCATCACCCGAGCCGACCTGAGCAACGCAAGCCGGTTGCGGGCTGCCGGGGGCGCCCCTCTACTTGCCGCGCGCGAGCGCCTTGCGTTTGGGTTCTCCCAACTTCTTGGGGTCCCCGAACGTCGGCTTCCTGTGCTTGCGGGACAGGCGCTCGCTTTTCCGCGCGCCTCCCACACCCCCGCACGCGCGCGTTCACTCTCCTCCTGGCTGGCCGAGCCGGCCGGTCCGCACAGCTCGCGCCGTCAGGCCAGGCCGTCTGGCCGCTCGCGCCGACGGCTGATACGTCACTTCCGCCTGCCCGTAATGGCCGCGTTTTGCCCAGTTTCTTTTTCAAAATCGCCGATTTTTGCTGGTCGCTTGCGGCGTAATTACGCACATTTTAGGCGTCATACTTCGTACATCGCGGTCTTTTTAGTCATACTAAGCAGGAACAGTGATTTTGCGCGGTCGAAATTTTGAGTGCAGCTGGCCTTAAAGGGACACTGAAGTGAATTTGTCAAGCTCCCGTTTTTGCTTGCACTGCGTAGACTGGCTCAAATTAGCACACTTTTCATCGTTTATCCGGTTGACAAATCGGTAATTATTTTACAAAGCGCGAAAGAAGAAAAACTACCATGCGCGGTTTGCGGCGGCCGCACCAACTAAGGCTGTGACGTTGGGAGGAGGGGCGCCGTGATTGGACGATGCCCAAGGTTAGCAATCAAACAAGTTTCGGTTTCGGTTTCGGTTCTGTAAAACATAACCAATGGCGTTGTTGGATGGACATTCTCAATATCTCAGTAATCATCGTACCGCGCTTCTGCCATGTTGCCGGCTGTAAAATGCACAAGATAAGCCTCCCAGGACGGCTTGTAGTCGCAGCATTCACTAGCCGAGACCTACGCAGTGCATGAACGCCCTCCGCGTATTCGCAGACGCCCAAATGTCATGCGCTTTTCCCCCATATTTGGAGCTTGCCTCCCTCATGCCTGTATCGCAAAAAGCGTGTTCGCACCAGGCCAAGGGTCTGTTCATTCTGGCCTGTGCCCACTGCCTGCAAGCAGTCGGTGCTTATGGCAACAGCACGCCAACGAGAACTCGCTAGCGCGCCAGTGCCAGCCTGCGCGCGTTTTGTGAACTAGTTCATGTAGCCATGAACGTTGCGGCCCAAAAAAGGTGAACTCAATATAGAAAACATCGGCGGAAAACAAAAAAGTTAACTTACAATAAAGAAACCGCGTACCCGCGGGGATTCGAACTCGTGACTTGCAAAACAGTTGCGGTGACATACCTAGCGCCCCAGACCACTGAGCCACGGAGCGGGATGCGAGGGTTTTGCTAATATAGGGTATATATTGTACAACCGGTTTACACTTTTATTTAGTTTTGGCATTTCAAGCAGCTTAGGTGACTATTTGTTGTACTGCGCTCGTGCAGTAAGCGTCGCCCGAGTTTCCGCAGTAGCTCACGTCTAGCAATTGCATTTCGTAGACGGAAAAGCGTTCGCAGATGCGTAGTCGTGCTGCTGACCGCTGTGCTTGTTCGCCCAGCGCAAAAAAGTGCTTCCCGAGCCCTAGTTTTACGCTGTACGGTAAAAATATCAGTTTATTTTATTTCCTTAGTACCTATATTGACTTCGCTGACTCTTCTCCCGCCTTCAAGAGGCCTTATATTTTCCTACTGGCGTACCAGTCAGCGAAGCGTCGCATGTGCGTTTGTGCAGCGCTTGTGTGAAGCGACCTTGGCTTGGAGCTAGATACAGTGTACAAACAAACCAAGTAAAGAAAGGCACATTCTTCCATTCACAAACGTGTCCTGGCTTCGTTTCAACTAAGCGAACGAATTGCGCCCAAGCAATTTTTTTTAGCCTCCTTGATTGCGACGACCCGCCGGCGGCCGGCGGACGAAACGCTGGCCGACTGACTCTGTCTGAAGGCCGGGGAGCCGTGCAGTAGCGCAGCCAATTGCCAGCTCATCCCCTCCTGACGTCACACGAAAACGCCACAGAAAATGGGCGAGCGTAAAGAGAGGAGGACAGCGTTTTCGAATTTGTTTTTCTACTAAATAAAATCGCGTAAACCCGCCTAAAGTGGTCGAAACATGGCCTGGGGACTCCGGACTACAATTTGCGCTAGTAATCCCGCAATGTTTACATATCACTTCAGGGTCCCTTTAAAGTGTGGACCTTGTTGTACGTTTCGTTTCATTCTATTTCTAGTTGTTTAGTTGAGCAGACATGGCTTCAGTAAAATTGTGGTTAGGCAAATACAGACAGACAGATAGATAGATAGATAGATAGATAGATAGATAGATAGATAGATAGATAGATAGATAGATAGATAGACAGACAGACAGACAGACAGACAGACAGACAGACAGACAGACAGACAGACAGACAGACAGATAGATATATAGATAGATAGATAGATAGATAGATAGACAGACAGACAGACAGACAGACAGACAGACAGACAGACAGACAGACAGACAGACAGACAGACAGACAGACAGATAGATAGATAGATAGATAGATAGATAGATAGATAGATAGATAGATAGATAGATAGATAGATAGAAACTTTATTGTTAAAGTGATGGTGGGGCGAATCAGCCGCCTCGGTGCAGGCAGCCGCTGAGGGCCCTGATGATGTGGACCCCCAGTTCCCGTTGCTCTTGGGGACTCGCCGCAACAGCCAGCCACTCTCCGGTGTAATTGTGTGGTTGTGTAGGGTTGTAGGGGCACACCCACAGAATGTGGTTCTGGGTACGGGGAATAAGGCAGTGCGGACAGAGTGGGACAGGGGTGTCTGGCATGCGTTGGAATAGATGGAGGAAAATACAGAATGCTGATTCAGTAGACCCGGAAGGTAGCCGTGAGTCAAGGGAGTAGGGCCAAAAAGCACACAACTCCGCACTTAAGAAAATTGTACACATTTGTTAAATGGAAGCAGTACAAGATTGGTATAAAGCAGTGCCTTGCATACAACAGATTTTATTGAACTGGAGTAGTCAATGAAAGGCGATGTCGGTAGGACAATAAATATATCTAGGATTGGTGGTTAATTGAAGAAAATACAGTGACGTGCTCTGTCATGTTATTACACTTTCTGCCATGGTAAATACAACAAATGACCTAATATAACGCTGAGGTTCAGACCACATGTATGCCCATATAAGGCTTTTCGTGCTGTTTCACCCGCGAAACAGCACGGTCACCTCGATCAGCGTGGCGGATTCCCGGCGCGTCTCTGTGCATTCGGAGTGAACTGCAGCTGAGACTATTCAGAGCCGGGAGTCACCTGCACGTCGCAAGGCTGGACATATTCCAATGTTTAGAATCTGTAGCGATCAGATGATGGCTTAGTTTAATATAATTATTTGTTGGGCGTGTTGGTTCATGGCTTCAAAAAATGAAAACGGGCGCAAAGGACAAAGACACAGATACACAGTAGACGGGACGAGCGCTCGTCCCGTCTACTGTGTTTCTGTGTCCTCGTCCTTTGCGGTCTTCAGTTTTGCATGAATGGGCATATCTTTAAAACTGGTTCCCCGCCTGCAGGCTACTTTAATTTCACACAAACATGGTATGAAAAATATCGAGGCAGGGTGGGGGGGGGGGGGGGGGGGAGGAGTGGCACGTGCGTGGTGTGCATGCCCTCCCCAATACCCCTGTGGCTACGCCGCTGAGCGTCTTTTAAAAACTCCACGCACGTTACTCTGTTTCCGGGAAGATCGTTTACCTTTCTGGTCATTATCACGTTGAGCAGGGATTGCTGGAGTCTTCTCTGTAAAAATGTATAGCTATCGATGTCGGGAAGTGGATTTCGTTGTTTATTGTGCGGTTTATGTGTGTTTGTGTCGGCATCCTTCTGCGCCTTGTCTTCACAACTGGCGAAAATATCCTACCCCGAATGTTTGACTCCACTGCCACTCCACAAATTTTTGCGGTGTGAGCTACACTTGCCGAGGTTGAGCAGTTTCGCGTGGCTCCTGGAGAGCCGTGCTGCGCATGCGCGAGGAGCAGTGACGTCACACGGCGCACAGAACATTTCCCGCTGCCCGGAGTCTCTCGCACACCCCACCTCCCTAGCGTCTTCACCGACCTCCGTTCCGCACGTGGCGGCCCGGTCCACTTGATGATCATGCGAGGGGTGGCTTGGTGTGGAACCAATGGCTCGTGCGTCGCAGCAACACCGGCGTGCGCCTATGGAACCAGCTTAGCTCTGGGGCGGTTGGTGACGCTGCGCCGGAGCCGCTTGATAAATATACATGTGTCACATAATGCGTATACCGTGTGTGTGTCATTGAAGCAGCAGTAAGCATGATAATCAAGCTAATCCTCGGCAACCAGGAAAGCTAAGAATAACCAGTTGAACCTTAGCTCACGCTACGTAAATCCTGGCATAGCCGAGCTAAGCCACTGCTAATTTTTTATTCACTTTACAATTTGGCCTACTTCTGTTTTCTGGGGCTGTTGCTTTTGGTATAGTTCTTTCTGCTTGGTTGTAGCGCGCTGAATTGTATTTGGGTATAATGTAATTGCCTAACCACTCATGAAACAATCCATAGGGCGCTACGCCTGGCAGAGATCACATATTTAGGACCTCTTTGCATTGCTGGCGTTGCGACAACTGGTAGTGTTGACAGGAATCATCTCCGGGGGACGGCACAAAGCGCAGAAGTTCTCCACGCAATCCCGGGGTGCGTTGTCGCGCAAGCTCTCCTTCACGAGCAACTCGCATCGCACGTCTCCTACACCGAAAATGAGATGTTTAGTTAGCAATTAGCACTCGCAGAAAACTTGCTCACGAATATACTCAAATAAAAACAAGCTGGAAGAATAATGGATGCAGTACTGATTGGGAAAAATTGTACATGTAAAAATTAATAAAGATTCTGATCAATAAGAACTCAGGGCCTAATATAAGACCGCTGTTTACGTTACGCGGTATTCCGTTCACAAATGAGCAGGCCTACAGTACATGCTTCCTTGAATGAGGAAACGAGCCTGTGATGTTAAAATAATCTATCCCGTCCTTAATTGGGAGGCCCTGAGAGCCGCGAGCAGTCGTTTGAGAGCGTCTGGTAACAGCAATTTGTTTCTCCTAATTGAAAAGTATTTCATTAAATCCCAAAAGAGACCAAGCAAAGACTGCTGCATGTTGCTGCACAAATTGTACGATTTCCAGGCCATGCCTGTTGAGCACCCGCAAGGTTTCACTCATGAATATCGTGCCAACCGGCCTTAAGTGGCACCCCTGCCTTGTCCATCGCCACGGCTTTATCACATCAGCCCGAAATTTCGATGAACGCCTTCCAAAATTAGAGTCTGAGCTACAGGCCATACGAACCCCGGTAATAGTGCTGCCGTCAGAAAACAGCCACGTCACATACGAGCTAAGTTGCTGGGCCAAATGGTCTACGCCGCAGGATAGAGCCACTTCCCGAGGCCCAAGCAGTAGAAAGAAGTGCGGAGACTCCTCGTGCAGTGTGCGCACTACAAGCGCTTGGCAATACAAATGTACAGTCTCCGTAAAAATTTTCTAGGCCAAGCCAAAGGCTTCTGGACTACAAGGAATTCAAAGAATTAGCTTAACCTTTCCCTGCGACGAAATTAATTTATGACAGTATAAAAGAAAGGTGTTTTCTGTAGCTTTCCAGCATAAAACGTTTCAGCCTCACTCGAGAAGTGGGCTTGCGCATTGAAATCTTTGCGGCCTGCGCACTTTCGGCATGGCCCAGAAAATTTTGACAAAGACTGTACGTATTTGTACAAGGAGTCATTATGGCGCTTTCTAATGTGCTTCTAGCTTTATGAAAGACATCTCGTATCTTCGTTCAGTAATAGTCCGAAGGGAAGGTACTTACGTTTTTTAGATTCGCCTCCTTGAGGGACCTGATTCACCGGTAACGTGTGTGAAAATATTAGGCAGTCTTGTCCGCTCGAATAAAGTAATTGAACTGTCCCTTGCATATCTATAAATCAGAGTAAGTGCAATTATCCGCCAGCTGTGTATTACAGCCGCATGCATTTCGTGTAATAAAAGGGATCACTAACAACCTGCAAACTTCGATTTGTATACCTTATCAATACTTACAATTTTATTCAACGCGAGACGATGTTTCTCCTTTGTAGTAATTGACAACGGCATGTTTCCAAGCACTCCGTTCCAAAATACGCTAATTACGCACTTGACTGAGATGGCAAAATGAGCCTAAGGACAGCAAAGCGCTTTCGTGCTGATGGCAAAAGCATTTTTAGCTAATGCTTAAATACCAAAAGCCTGGAATGCGTTTTTATCACCTCGTGTTTTGGATTCACCTCGTGTTTCGTTCACCCACTAACCCTCGTCGCTCACTACCTCAGTACCAACGTCGCTCGCTACATATGGACCTCGGAGGCCTGGTTTGACCACCAGGGCGAGACGACCTCGTACTGGGCAACCGTTCTTGATCACCAGGTGACCACCAGGACGGAGACCGTTTGATCTCAACCCCATGGAGCGCAGACCTGGACATGGGTCGTGAAATAAATGCTTACTCTCTCTCCTCTCTCTCTTTCTAGACAGCGTGAACCGGTGGTGAATCACTTTTTGTTATTAGAGAGATATATCAGATCGGAAAAACGGTTCCGGTACGCTGTCTACCGTCTGGACGCACCGCGATTGCGCAGAACCCTACCGAAAAATGGAGCGACTTGGCCGGACGGTACCGAGATGTACTGTGTCTGTCGTTCCAAAGCGGACGGCCGCTTTGGAAAACTTTGTTGGACGTACGCTTGGCTCACGCTTAGTCGAACAGATTGTAAATATGAGATCGTTTAAGAAAAATGAGGTTGCAACAAGTGAAATCCGCGCGAGTCTGACAGCTTAAGCAGCAAGCGAAACACGGTTCCGACCCAACTGCCGTGGCTTGAGTCATCGAGCGACGCATGTACGATAGCTTCTTTTAGGTTAAATAAAGGCGATACAGCTACATAACTAGTATTACCAGCAACATGGGGCCCGTCTACAAATCGGCGAGCGAGGAACAGGCGGTATCAGTGCGAGGGACTCCCAAATACAACAAAAAAACTAGAAGCAGCCAGCCGTATGTACTGAAAGCCCAGCTTGACCTGCTAGCGCAATCTGTTGAGATGGAGTAGAGCTTATTTCACGCTTCATGTTCACGCAGTCGCTCGTTCGAATCTCCGTAGGGACGTTGAATATTTATTTTTAATACTGCCTGTAGCGCTGTGAGAACCGAAACCTAATATTTCAGGATAGGAAACACCACAGACTCACGAAGAATTGCCTAACTACATACATCCCGAGTCGCTCCCAGTCACGGTAGCTTGTCCGGTAGTTACGGTCTGCTTGGAACGAGGCTTCCCTGGTACGGTCCGGTAACGGGTACCAGACCGTACCGGCAAGTAGCGATCAGTAGATTCGTCATGCATGAAAGCACGGCGTTCTTTTTTGTATTTTTGTTTAGTCACGCGAGCGACGAAATGTTCCTGACTGCTGGTCAGGCTGCGAAGCAATGTTGCAGGGGACTCTCCGCGCATACATAGCAAACACGCAGTAAAATCAAACGCGGTACTAATGAATGGTGCCACCCTCCTAGTGCTGCTATGCAGCATGCGCGTTCCTCGTTGTAAACATAGTTGCAGCCTGGGTTGAGCCGTTGGCATTTGCACTGAATGGCCAGGAAAAGCACCGACGTCATCTCCAAACCGCCGCCGACAATCTCCGCTGAAGCAGCGCTGTGCTTCCTGTTTCTTAAGTCTCCTTCTCCGCTTTTTCCTGCGTGCTCCCACTGTGCCTTTCTCCGCACTTCTCCTCGCCCTCGTAGTTTCGCTCGTTCCGCTGCGCTCTTCTCTCCCTTCAGTGGCGTCCATGCCCACTTTTGGCTACTGCAGATCCATCCTACAATTGCCCGGGCTTCATGCACCGACCTTTACTGACAACAAAGTATATATTCCTTCCGGCTTGCCCAACCTCCTACTCGTTCGGTCCATTCACCGTAATATGCGCCCGGAGGTGAACATCGGGCAGTGAACACCGCGCACACGTCCTAGCCCGCAAATAGCTCATGGACCAGACCACCGCCTATGGGGACGCCGGCCGTTATAGCCGACACGACACCTATATAGTCACCGCTGTCTTCGAACCCTAAGCAGCCACAAACTATCCGAACGAGCTCACCTGATTTCCTGAAAAGGCGGCTATTGCACTAGAGTTCGCTCATCGGCCTAACCAAACAAGTTATTTTTTTTAAATTTCATTTTAGTTCATGGTGAAACGAACGGGAGGCTGAGACTAAAGGCGCATGTGGCCTACAGAGGCCTCAGCCACCCGATTCACAGTGTCAGCAAAGAATTTGAAGTTCCCAAATTTGAACAAATTTAAACATAACGGCACAATCTTAATAGCACAATAGCACGAAATCACAATCATTAACATATACATTTATTATACAAAAAATAGGTCTAGAAACGCACAGACGAACCAAAGTGAACAAACCGACATGGCAATACGCGGGCCTTAAATTTAAAAGATTAGAAAGCGGCCTTTAAGAATTTAGCTCGGGGCAGTCAGTCAGTCAGTCAGTCAGTCAGTCAGTCAGTCAGTCAGTCAGTCAGTCAGTGAAAACTTTATTACACACCAGTCAAAAAGGGAGCGTTAGGTGCTCCCTCCCCCTATCAGTCGGCCGGTATCCCTTGGGACTTGGCGGCTTCTAGGGCGAGACCGATGGTCTTGCGCTGAGTTTCGGAGGTTCGGCTGAGGAGTAGTGCCTCCCAGGATGCTACGTTTCGGTGCGGTTTATTGTACGAAGGACAAGTCCACACCATGGGGATGAGGTCTGCTCGACCCTTACATTTCTTACATCATGGATCGACGACTTTGGGAAGCCACTTACTATATAGGACTGGGTTCTGGAAAACTCCCGTCTGTAAACGTCTCCAGTAAATCTCCTCTTTTCTACTTAGCTGCGGATCCGCAGGAGGTAGTATCTTCCTCTCCAGTCTATAATATTGCGTGATTTCACTGTAGTCACTCGGCCCTTCGTTCGTCGTCATTTGGGAAGGAGGTTCGGCATGCAAGGCTGAGGCCAACGACTGGACATCAGCAGCGGCGGCGTTGGCGGCGGTCGCCCGGACTGTAAGACCTCGGGCGGTCGCATGTGCTTTCTCATTCCCAATGAGTCCCCGATGAGCTGGTGTCCACACTAACGTTACCTCTTCGGTTGTAAAGTTTTTTATGTTTTCGAGGATACTCCAAGCGGCGCTAGAGATCCTCCCTCGGTCGAAATTTCTGATGGCCGATTTAGAGTCGCTCACTATCGTTCTAATTTCCGGCCGGGTCATTGCTAAGGCAATGGCTACCTCCTCGACCTCCGTCGCGTCCCTACTCAGTAACGTGCAACACGAGACTGGGACCCCGCTTTCAGTAACCGCTACTGCTGCGTAAGCGGTTTTACTCTGATATGCCGCTCCGTCGGTGTAAAGGACGTCCGTCTGTCCACCGTATCTGGTTTGCAGGGCTTTGGCTCTGCTCTTTCGTCTAGCTTCGTGATACGCGGAATGCATGTTTCTGGGCATGGGTGTGACCTTAATTTTCTCCCTGATCGACTTTCGTATTTCGCGTGTATCTTTGGCTAGTTCACTGGTCTGGTATCCCAGACGTTCGAGTATTTTGCGACCCGTCCTGCTGCCCAACAGTCTCTGCTGTTGCGATGCATTTGCCGCCTCTATGAGTTCATTTAAAGTGTTTGATACGCCCAAACTAAGAATCTTGGCCGTTGACATGTTCGGGGGAAGACCTAGCGCACATTTGATTCCCTTTCTTGTTATTATGTCCAACTTATTCTTCTCGGATTTTGTCAGCCTCATGTAGGGGGCTACGAAAAGGATCCTACTGATACCGAAGGCCTGAAAAACCCTGAGGAGGTTGGGCTCCTTCATCCCCCCATGCTTATTTGAGATGCGTTTCATCATTCTGCAAACATGTGCCACCGCATTCTCTAGTCGACGTATGGTCTCCGTGTTTCTGCCGGTGTCCTGGACATAAAGCCCCAGTACTCTGATCTTGTCCCTCGCGGGGATTTGCTGTCCTTAAGTCTTATGTTGTGGCTGTTCCTGTTCGCTTTCCGCTTGTACTTGGGGACGAGGAACAGTGCCTCGGATTTTTCGGCCGAGCACTTGAGTCCCAAAGTTTCTAGGTAATTTTCAAGTTCATCTATGGCTTGCTGTAGTATATCTTCAATGTGCCCGTCACTACCACGGTTGATCCACAGAGTGAGATCGTCAGCGTAGATAGTGTATCTCAGGTCTTCTATCTTATCGAGCCTCTCGGATAGTCCTATCATGGCTACGTTAAACAATGTCGGAGATAGGACCGACCCTTGAGGCGTGCCCCAGTTACCTAGTTCGATGTTCCGGAGGGAGGCACCCCCTAAATCTATATTAGCCGTACGATTTGAAAGGAAATTCCTGACATAGTTGTATGTTTTGGTCCCGACGTTTAGGGCACTCAGGTGTCGAAGGATGGCTGAATGTCTGACGTTGTCGAAAGCTTTGGCTACATCCAGGCCAACAATGACTCTCGTATCTTTACTCGTACTGTCAATTATATCCTCCTTGATTTGTAGCATTACATCACAGACCGATCAGATGAACGTGAGAATAGGTAACGCGAAATCGTGGAAGATACTTAGGTATCTCCTTGACCCAGGCACAACTAAGTCCGAAGCGCGACAGAAACTACAAACCCTAACTTATAAATTCGACGGGACCACTAAAGAGTTGTTAGATGAAATCCGGAGCAGATACTTGGGGCCGTCCTCCCGAGAAAGTCTTCCCGACTACGCGGGTGCAGTGAACGAGATTCTCGACGCCCCGATCACGATCGCGGAGGTTAGAGCTGAGATAAATCGTCTCAAGACCAAAGCGGCCGCTGGACCGGACAGAGGCAGCAATAACATGTTGAGGAACCTAAATGACGAATCCATTCGTGAACTAACCGGCTATATGCAGAGATGTTGGGACAGGGGCGAGCTTCCACCGGAAGGGAAAACGGCTAATCTGGCACTCATTCCGAAACCTGGCAAGAAACTACGTTTAGAGAATCTAAGACCGATCTCCGTCACATCGTGTGTTGGCAAGTTAATGGAAAATGTAATTCAAACCAGACTTGGTAGGTATTTGGAAGACGAGGGGATGTAACCAGACTCCATGATAGGTTTTAGCTCGGGGCAATATTTCCCCACAGGCTCTCAAAATCCACCAAACTCCTCCTACCTTTCATGCGGAGCTGATTTCAAATCTTGCCCACCCATTTGGGGCTTGAAGGAAATGAAGTGGCTAACCTTGCAGCTCTATAGAGCTAACCGACCAAGCCGGGCCAAGTCGCACCCCGTCCCATGAAGCCCAGTCAGCCGGCGACAGCCTTTTGACTGTCCACGAAATTACCGGCCCCTACCGCTATTTCTTGCCGGCGCTACCTTCCATTCCACTGGTCACTCTCTATCGTAGAGGAAAGATAATGGCGCCTCTCCAAACCAATGCCCTTTTCTGTCGCGCCGACTACATGCAATGTATCCATCTATGTTTCCCTCTCCCCAATGCCCAGACTGCGAAGCCTACGAAAATATCATTTGGCAACGCCTTCACAACTCAGGAGAACTGGGAGGCGGCGTTAAGGCAGCTCGGATCCTCGGGCCCAGCAAGGAGTTGCTGAACGAGCAGCACAGACCACCGGCGTCCTATAGGCATTAGCCAGCACTCGCGCTTAACCATAACCATAAAGTTTGTTCTCTTTCTCTCTTGGTACTGCCGAGTTATGGGAATGCGCCATGCCAACTCGCGCTATGGAATGCGCCGTGCCAATGAACGCCTCATGCGCTGAAAGAGAGTATTTGTTTTCCTATAGTTCGCTCAAGGATGTTGAGTGTAGATGGACAATCAGACATGAGAGGCTTTCGTTTTAATATTTCATTGTACATTTCGTATAATCATACTGGCGTAAGGTTCAATTCATTGCTCGTTTATACCCAGCCAATTTGACAACACAAGGTTTGCTGGAGTAGCTTCTGCAATGGAGTGCGGTGCGAAGCGGTACTCACCGTCCCTTGCATCTGAAGCACCAGGGTCTAGGATATCTATGCGGTCTCGAGGTCCGTCTCTTTTGAATGATGTAATTCTCATCCTAGTTTCTGTTTTGTATCTGCGGCACATAAAGCGATGAGCAAATGGTTATCACCACGGCTGGTGTATATAAGATTACAATGGACACCCGATGCGGGAAAATAAAGCTACGCTAGCCTGCGTGCAAAAGGGACTCTCAAGACAGCCCCTTTACTGTCTGTTTGACCCGGACGCCTCCTAGACAGTACGGGAATATCGAATTATCTTGGCAGTAAAGTTTCGTTATGTGTGCGTATAGGTTGGAGAATGCCTGAGTTGCAAGAAGGTCGAAAACTGGGCTAGTTGGTGTACATTCACATTCACTATGCCTAAACAGCGCTAACTAAACGGGGCGAGAGAGAAGTACACCATACAAGTGCTAACAGAGTTGCATTGGCCATATAGCGGTTTTATTTTAATAAGGAAACGATAACTGGACCATTAAGCGAGAAGGCTGGTTTAGGTTGTAGGAGGGCAGTGGCCCCTAATTCACGAGACTGGAACCTTTTTAACGGTGTGTGTTAACAAAATACAAATAAACGGGCTTTTAGGCAAGCGTTCACACAACCGCACCAAAAGCAGAGAATGGGACAGTGCCTGCTGCCGCCGTTCGGACTCGGTAGCAGTGGCACGTAATCAAGCGCGGGCCCACGGTTCTCTGCCGGCGCCGCAACGGCTTCTGTGCGGCAGCTGAATTTTCAGTAGTATAGTCGGAATGATTCCGGCCTCCCCCCAAGGTGCTAAAGCAGAAGCCCTAAAAAAATGCGTCAGTGTGACTGCGGAAGTAGAAAGCAGCCCGCAGCATAGAGTTTCTCAATATCACCTATAGAGTGGAAAGTGTCGCTGCGATCGCACGCCGCCAGGGGAATTGTGGGGACTGTGGTAATCGGATTGGCAGCAAGGGGCTAGTGCAAAGGGCTATGAATTAGGCTTTTGGCTCTGAAGTATTTGTTAGTTCCCTCTTCTGGTTTCCACTTCTTGGCATTCAATGGCTATCACAGATATGTTTAAATAACAGCGTGATTAGCACTTAACGCATCTGCTCTCGTAGCAGAGAGTTTCTTAAGACCACATGCTGCGACGGCGACAAGCGACGCGGAAAACGTAACTCAAAAGGTACAACAACAGAGTGTACTGGGCGACAGCGACAACAAAAAAAAATTAATACAATGCCGCCAATGTTCTCTGTCATCGCCGCTCGTCGCTAGAGTTGACTGTATCGTCGCTGCCTCTCACCTGTGGGCTGCTTCTGGCCGGCAAAAAGCTAGCGAGGGCCCCGGCGGCCTGTGTATAAATTTATAACGCTTGCCACTGTCGCCCACACTATAGCCCCTGAATAAGCTACGCTAGCCCACACTATCCTTTTTTTCTCCCTATCAGCTATGATTTTCGCGTCGCTCGTCGCCGCCGCTGCGTGTACTACCCCTTGAAGCGCGCACTGCCTTGAACACTCGCGGTGAGGCAACATGCGTAGCGACTCTACATGCCAGTATTTATTTGCCATTTAAAGTGTTCATGCAATTTCATAATGCTTTGCGTGCGTGCTTGAAGACTTACTTGCGGTAATAGGCTTCGCCTCTAGGTTTATTTGTATGTACTTGGACAAAACAAATAAATACGACGCGATTACATCATTCTTGCATCTCTATGTTGCATCTGCTTCGCGTAGCGTACGATAATAATGCTGTATTGAGAGGAAGCAAGAACACAGTTTAAAGGGACACTGAAGTGATATGTAAACATTGCGGGATTACTAGCGCAAATTGTAGTCCGGAGTCCCCAGGCCATGTTTCGACCACTCTGGGCGCGTTTACGCGATTTTATTTAGTAGAAAAACAAATTCGAAAACGCTGTCCTCCTCTCTTTACGCTCGCCCATTTTCTGTGGCGTTTTCGTGTGACGTCAGGAGGGGATGAGCTGGCAATTGGCTGCGCTACTGCGCGGCTCGCCGACCTTCAGACAGAGTCAGTCGGCCCAGCGTTTCGTCCGCCGGCCGCCGACGGGTCGTCGCAATTCGTTCGCTCAGTTGAAACGAAGCCAGGACACGTTTGTGAATGAAAGAATGTGCCTTTCTGTACTTTGTTAGTTTGTACACTGTATCTAGCTCCAAGTCGAGTCAAGGTCGCCTCACACAAGCGCTGCACAAGGGCACATGCGACGCTTCGCTGACTTTACGCTAGCAGGAAAATCTAAGGCCACTTGAAGGCGGGAGAAGAGTCAACGAAGTCAATATTAGTACTACGAAAATCAACTGAAACTTTTACTGTACAGCGCAAAACTAGGGAGCAGGAAGCACTTTTTTAGTGCTGGGTGAACAAGCACAGCGGTCAGCAGCACGACCGCACATCTGCGAACGCTTTTCCGTCCAAGAAATGCAATTGCTAGACGTGAGATATTCTTGAAGTTTGGGGGACGCTTACTGCACGGGCGCTATACGACAAATAGCCACCTAAAGTACTTCAAATAACAAGGCTAAATAAAAGTGTAAAGTGGTTATACATTATATACCTTTTATATCCAGCCTCGGCAGAGCGGGCCTGTAGCTGAGTGGTCTAAGGCGCAAAGTCAACGCTTTGCAAGTCGCAAGTTCAATTACCCGAGGGTGCATCGTCTTTTTTTTTTTTCAGTTGATTTTTTCGTTTTCGGTCGATGTTTTCTAAACTGAGTTTACCATTTTTGGGCCGTAACGTTCACCGTTCCACGAGCGAGTTTGCAGAACGCGCGCAGACTGCCACTGACGCTCTAGCCAGTTCTCGTTAGCATGCTGCTGCTTGCGGGCAGTGGGCACAGGCTTGAATTAGCACACCCTTGGCCTGGTGCGAACACGCTTTTACGATACAGGCATGAGTGAGGCAAGCTCCGATAATGAGGGGAAAGCGCATGGCATTTGAGAGTCAGCGGTGACGCGGAGGGCGTCATCCACTGCGTAGGCCCCGGCTAGTGATTTCTACGATTCCAAGCCGTCCTGGGAGGCTTATCTCAGGCATTTTACAGCCGACAATATGGAAGAAGGGCGGTACGGCGATTACTGAGATATCGAGAAGGCCCATCCAACGATTCCGTCGGATGTCAAACATGTTGTTTTACAGAAACGAAACCGAAACTTGTTTGAATGCTAACCTCGGACATCGTCCAATCACGGTGCCATCTCCTCGCGACGTCACAGCTTTAGTTGGTGCGGCCGCCACAGACCGCGCATGGTAGTTTTTCTTCTTTCCCGCTTTATAAAATAATTAACGACTTTTCAACCGGATAAACGATGAAAAGTGTGCTAATTTGAGCCAGTCTACGCAGTGCAAGCAAAAACGGGAGCTTGACAAATTCACTTCAGTGTCCCTTTAAGACAATCTAAATTTTTTCGGCTAAGTATTACAAAAAATCAAAGAAAACCACACCCAGTTTGGAGTACGTAATAATTTAAAAATATATCCGGAACGGCCCGCTGTATCTGGTGGCGTGAGCCAAAGGCAGTACTTCTGCCTTCTTTTTGTAACCCCCAAATTTGTTTTGCAACATAAGCCCTCTAACACAGTGTCTTATACAAAGTAAAATTTGTTAACCAGGTCACTTTTGGCAGCAGTTTTTTTAACAAAAACTCCATTTGCGTAGCCACAAATTCATTGCGGGCCTTGCCATGCCAAACGTCCGGCCGAACTACACGGTATGGCGGCACCAATCGAGACGTGGAGCCCTTCCGCAGAAACGCATTGACGCTAGCGCCAGATTCCATAGTGAGAAACTCTATGGCCCGCAGCAAAGCTCGAAGCAGAATTACCGGCGTTCCATCCGGCACTAATGTTTTCACATTCACAACTGGGAAAAAGATGCTTCGGTGTCCCCAATTTTTCAATGAGCAACCTTTCATTTCCCAGATTCAGTGCCGTACTATAGCCAAAGATAACGAAGTCGTTTATACGACATCAAAGTATTGTCAATCACATACATGCAAGCACTCGCAATAACGTCCGATTCTGCGCGCTTTGCAGGACACAGCGCAATGATTTACAAAAATGAAGGAACTAACTGTCAAGAAGTCTACTTTCTATTGCGTTACGAATGGCTGACCAAGTTCAGCGATAGGTCTTGGGACGCTAATGCTGGCTGAAGCGGGTCATGCACGCTGCAAGCTTCTCCCTCTGTCCCCGCAGGACGTTTTCCATAAGCTTCGAAACACAAGCGGTAAGAGGCTCCACCCCGATTAAGCTGGACACAAATCTTTATCTGGTACAACAACTGGAGCTACCAGGCTGGGGGTCCAACGGGAAGCGAACCCAAGCCGAAAACCGGGAGCCAACAGGAACTAAACGCGAACCTCAAACGTTACAGTTGGGCTTGTTGATGCTTAGACATCATGTTTTTTGACGGAGCTGTGGTCCTGTCTGTTCTTCGCGCTCGTTCAGTGTCTTTTCCTTCGCAGTGGAAGCCATTATGCCCAGCCGCTAGTCTTTTAGCTTGCTGCATCTAAACAGGAGCTGAATGGAGAAAAAAAAATAACCGTCACCGGCCACGGCAAAAAGAATAGATAATCGCTTTGGATAATCTATAGTCAGTATCAGTCGGGGATTTTATCGCAAAACCATTCAATGCCCAATTTTGCGAAGATGCGGCGTCTGTGTTCGCCCGGACGCCAGAGGTCACGCCAAATCCATCTATTTGGCGTAACCCATATATGTTTCGTGAATGGCCAAAAGTGCAAACATAATACGCGCAAATAAAATAAAATAAAGTGGCACTGGGACATGGACACCGTCCCGCAGGCTGAGAGTGAAACGCGCATTTCCAACACCATCTCCCAGCAATAGCTTCAACCAGCAAAAGGTGGACCAGTTGAATGCGTTGTGGCCACCAAGAAACTTCGAAACTTCGCTTTTGCGGCTTACAGGAGTGATTCGAGCATGGTATGGCGAAGAGAACAAAACCGCGTTTACGTTAATTGGGAATATATTGCAGCAAACAATTCATGTTTACATTTTGTTACCAGAGCCTAGCTGCGCCCGGCTATCTTATTATTAACGCGATAGCGTTATTAGGCTCATTTTTCGATTTCCCCGTGCCTGCTAGCCGTCCGCTATCAGCCGTGCTCATCAAACCTCCGCGGAAAACATCACCACTGCCATCGGGAAGCTACGGCTGAGGCTGCGAGATGCGAGTGTTCGGTTAAATCTGGAATATGGCCCAACGGCAACTGAATTGTTGAGAGCAGGACAATGATACTACGGCGGGGACTAAAGAAAGGACACACATTTTCAGCAGGTCCCGCGCCTGCGTAGGCAATTTCGTTCTAACCGTGTCGGTGATAGCATGCTCGGAAGAAACGGTCGCCAGCCGTGCCCGCCACTGACGCCATCACACCAAAACACCTCTCCACCGGAAGATAAAAAAAATTAAAATTTCGGTAATTCACGTGTCGAAGCCGCATTGAGACTTCAAGACACGCAGAAGTGGAGGGTAACAAAGCGGGAACTTTATTGTGCGCTGATATCTCGACACATTCGCGTTTTTGTTTTCTGTTTCCTTCAGGAAAACTGCTGCCGCGGCCTGGAATGGAACCCACGCCTTTTGGCTCAGTACCGCAGTGTCTTACCCACTGAGCCACCGCGGCGTGTTTGTCCTCGTAACTGATGGCGGACCCAGCATTGGGCCACCAAACTAAAACGGGAGGCAAAAGATTAACACCAGTCACTCAGAAATTAAGTAAAGCATACAATATGAGCAGAAACCAAGTGAAATAAAACCCAATGTATAGCTTCTAACATGAATTCTCCAACTATTTGCGATATTTCCGGGGTTCTGCTTCCGGCGAAAGCTGCGCTTGACAAACGACACAAGGCACCACGGGGAAAAGTTAAAAGTCACCCTGAGAGAGAGAGAGAGAAATAGGTACAGATATCCTCCCGCAGAGAAGCCATGTACGAATGATCGGCGTGCCCGAGAGTCAGGCGGGAGAGCCGGCTTCACAATCACCAAAAAGGAAAGAGAAAATCTTTGACCGCTTGCCCACACAATGAAACGCCTAACCAAGAGAAGAGCAAGAACGAGAGATGAAACGATAAGACTCACGAAGCCCTCGTTCACAAGGCCGATTCTACTGAGCCTAGCGTACCATTGTAACTTACCCGCAGGGAAGAAGATCAAGTGAACACCATCATCAGGACAGCCAATAAGGCAGCGGGAGACAAACTGACAGCCGGTGGGCCAGCAGCGTAACAGAATGGACAGACAGCGACGGGTCTAAAAGAAGGGAAGGCTTACAGCTCTATGGAGGACGAAGTAAGCAAATTCGGAGGCAAATAATAAATTTGATGATGATGATGATGGGGACATTTAATAGGTGCGCTGCTTGCCAGGCGCCAAGTGCGTGGCTCGGAAAATTAAATCGGGCAAGGCCATCGTATGGAAAACAGGACTCTCCACGTCCCTCTCCCCTACGAGTGATTATGGAGAGCACGCAAAGTCATGCCACCGATCCAGCAGATCCGCTAAAAAACTCTAACAAAAACATGGATTCGAACCTACGCAAGGAAAGGCAATGTGACAGGATCAAGTTAATTTAAGGAAAAGTAAATATCACGAGAACAGAGTATACACAGACTGTGGGATTTATGATAGTAGAAGGCAGCAATTCTCGTATGTGGCTATTCTGGCAATCTTTGTGACTGCATGACTCACCTACGTACAGGAACAAAGACGCGGACGTTGAAGCCATCCTCTTGACAATCCCAATAGCTGAAGTAGCAAACAGAAGTGTAACATCATTCTAGACTCTCAAAGGGCATCAGGCTCTTCGCTGCAGGCCGAATAGCTAAAATATTTGTGAATATACTCCATTCCGTAATGAATAAAGTTAAGGACATCACTGGGACACCCGGGCACAACGGTTTGAAGAGATTGAGGCACTGACCAGAAGGTCCGCGAACTCACACACCGCGCTACTCTCGACGACGACTACAACACACCCCTCCCGGAAAAACCTTAACGTCTCGTAATCCTGCGCCTAGGAACCCACGCTAAATGGGGATCTAAGTGTCGAGGAATTGCGAACTCTGTGGTGGATAAACCAACACAAATATCTACCAATAAATGTGGGCAAAGATGTTGGGTGGGGACATCATAGATTAACTTAAAACTCCGCTCAATTAGGGGAAACATTTACCCTCTTTGCCGTAGTCTAGGCATGTTCAGGGGTATGCTCACGGGCGAATAACTCAAACATCACAGATTATAGTTGCATTGCAACATTGGAGGCAGTTCTGACCAGTGCTCACCAGTTCGTTCCCTCAGGATCAGCGCTAGCTGATTGGAAAAGCAAGGGAAGGACCTTTTGCATCCATGGCCTATACTTCAAGTTCCACCTTTGAGTTCTCTCGCCATCTCTTTAACGCCTGTTCCAAAACTCCTCCAGTATTTCTTCTGAAACAAAGATCTCCACTTGCTCCCTCTCTCTCTCTCTTCGCAAAAAGCAAAAACGTTCAGTCTTGCGCAGAACTGAGAAAATAAACACTTTGAAATATACCTTCTCCGTAGCACTGATAAAAACCTCGCAGCCGCATCCGTTCACGCTCACATCTTAGGTCACAGAAGCCTGAAGGGTCTCAGTCTCTTCTGGCACACGGCGATTGAGCACCCTTCCTGCTGCTCCTTCTCTCTTCGCTGACCTTCAGTTCTCGTGAAGCATGCATCGTAAATGCAGCAGTTTTGTTGCTGCTTCCTTGGAGTCGGAAGGCTCCCTAGGAGTCGAAGTAACGCTATCGCGTCATGCATCTTAAGACCCGAACGTAGATGTCCTCTGCAACTTTTTTTTAGAGCTGAGTGCATTGGCTCTTTTTATCGTATGCCGCGCCGAAGAATCTTCTTTGATAGGGAGGGGGTTTCCCGAGTCGTCACTAGCCTAGGCATTTTTTTCTTTGGACGACAATGTTCTTTTTGATCTAGTTCCATGGATCAGGAATAAATAGCGGAGAGAGGTAAAGGCTCGCCGAGCAAACGCAGCGGCATTGGATTTTCAGACATTGGATTCGCCGATGCGTGTCGCTTTGTTGGCCTCTTTAAGGCTGGTCGGTTGGGCGGGAGCGGCGAAGAGCAGCGGTGTAGGCCATAGCTTGATGCCGTCGGGCTGCCTCCGTCGTTGCAGATAGTTTTAGCGATTGCTGCACTTCGCGAATTACGCCGGTGAGGTTATAAACTTGTGGTTGCCTGGTTGTTTGGAAAAGTTTTCGTAACTCTACACCAACCAGGGCGCGGAGAGTTTCGCGGAGTCTGTTAGACGAGGCTCGAATACCGTCAGCGTAGTAGGCCATTACGTGTCTAGTTTGGCGTTCATATAGCCTTGACCGCATGTCAGGCGTCTTCTATATTCGTACAGTCTAGTTAGTGACTAAGGCTGTTGGCACAACATCCTTTGAACACCTCAAAAGAGACGTGGATGAGACGACAACGGGACACAGCGCAGAACAAACAATGGACGTTCAGTGCACAAAATTGCACAAAACGCCCATGTGTACGAGTTTTCGGCGCACATTAAAGATCCCGAGGTGGACAAAATTAATCCGTAGCCCTCCACTACGGCGCGCCTCATCGCCAGTGTAGCGTTGGCGCGTTAAACCCCCACAATCAATTAATATTGCACAAAATTTCTGATAGACATAATTCCGTCGCAACAAAGGAAGGAGAGGGGGAGACCACACATAGACATTTTGAGCCGTCTTTGCAGTTCACGCGTTATCACCAGATAAAAAAGCACGTTCTTTGATAACAGCACAGACGGGTAGCTGACACACGTGCCTTTATCGGAGTGAATCTCGTACGCTTCAATGATCTCCCGTGTTGGTTCTTACTTTTATGAATTATGAAGATTTTCTGAGGTCGGGATAGCAACCATAATCTTTACAGTGCGCTTAGATGCCCGTTATTTGCTTTTTCCACGTTATGGTAATGCTCGCGCAACCTGTCGTCTACACATCTTCCCGTTTGTTGTATGTACTTTTACAGAAAAGCTATATACCTCTACCCCCTAACGGTTTCATCGCCATGCGCAAAAATGTCAAGACCTTAGATGCCAAGCACATGTAGCCCAAAGTTTGACGAAAACTCGTCTGGCGAGGAAATAACATTTCCGGGAACAAACTGACACTCGCCAAAAAGTAAAATCAATAGGTAAAAACAATGACGTTTCGGGGCCCGTGCGAGTCCCGAAGCAGAAAGGAGCACAAAAACGACGTTGCTAACGGCCGCACACAGCTAAACGCCTTGGCAGAACACCATAACGCAACCGGTCATGCCATCGCTTGGGACTCGGCCAGAATCATTGCCACCGAGAAAATATTATCAACGCGCCTACTCCGAGAATCATTCCATATCCAATCAACCCCGCACGCTCTTAATCGGACACGTGGGCCCATGCCTACGACATACGCAAGCGCTTTGCAACGTTCCACGCATGTATAATTACGGCCGAGCCGCTTTTCGTTACATATGTGAACAAGGGACCCCTTCGGGCCCCCAAACGTCATTGTTTTTACCTGTTGTTTTTACTTTTTGGCGAGTGTCAGTTTGTTCCCGGAAATGCCAAGCGCATGCGTCAGGATAATCAGGCATACAACATACAGCTCAGAATTCGTTTAAGGAAACCACAAAATGAGCATTTTAATCGCATTATAAATGATAAGGGGCCTGTGAACAATGGGCCCCATGGGAACAATGGGACCCCATTGGGAACAATTGTAAACATTGGGAACACTGGGACACCCCAAAGATTATGTCTGCAGATTTTCTTTGAAGGCTAAGGAGGACTAGTGCCACTAAATAGAGCAGTTATTGCCCAAGACACCGACCGCATGCGTCAGGCTAGGCAGGACCTAGCATTTGCCGCCAGAGAAGCCGAGCGTAGTGTCAGTAGATAAGGTCTTCGCGTACCGCCACTGACGCACGCATCAGTAACAGCAGTCACTTTGGCGTTCATCAATGTTACGATATTGCCGATATCTACGGCCTCGCAGTTAACTGCGACCGGCTCGTTTGTTAACAGCACTACCGAAGATGCTGCAAAACGGCATCTTTGGATATACTTCTGCGGCTGAAATGCTGTTACAAGCGTTATCTTTAATTCGCATCCGGATCTACGTCAGTCGCGCGCAGCCGCGGAGTAAGGAGGACAAGCTAAGCTTACCAGAATTAACCGACTAAAACGCATAAACAACAAAATGGCGGCGACCGCAAACCGTAGCAGTGTAAACAAATGTCACGTCACGAGAACTGACCAATTCTCATGGCGGCGCCACGGAAGAAAAGGAGAAAAGAGTGCCGAGAGGCTGTACCCTTATCTAGTGACAGTATAGCCCAGCGCAACCGACAAGCACGCCGGGACGGCTAGAAACATTTCATACCCTCCGCCATCGCCATCTCTAATTGTTTACGACAGCTTTGATGGACATCCACTTTCGCAAGGCGGGATTTGTTCTTGTGCTTTTCCAGCTGTATTGAATAGACCACGCCTTCCGGGCAAGCCACGAACGGAGTGCGAAGTTTTATGCTACACGCATAAGACTTGATTGATTGATCTATTGTTGGGTTTAACAAGCCGACGCTACTCAGGTGATGAGGTGCGCCGTAGTGGAAGGTTCCGGAATAATTTTGACCAACTTGGGATCTATAATGTGAGCCCAAATCTCGTACTTACGGGCGTTTTTGCTTTTCGCTTCCATCAGAATCGAATCGAACCCGCGGCCGGGAATCGAACCCGCGTCCTCGTGCTCAGCAGCACAACGCCTTAGCTCTTAGCCACCGCGGCGGGTACGTATCAGACTTGACGCAGCCCTCATTCACTTTGTTGCAAAGCTTCGATAGCTTCTTAGGGGCCGAAAAAAGCCCGTTTACATATGCGCGTTTCCCACTCTTCAGATTATGCAAGAGAGTATGAATTTAAGGGATGGTACCCGCCGCGGTGGCTCAGTGGCTAAGGCGTTGCGCTGCTGAGACCAAGGTCGCGGGTTCGATTCCCGGCTGTGGCGGCCGCTTTTCTGATGGATGAAAAAAGCAAAAACGCCCGTGTGTACGAGATTTCGGCGCACGTTAAAGATCCCCAGGTGGTCAAAATTAATCCGGAGCCCTCCACACCTCATCGCCTGCGTTGCGTCGGCGCGTTAAACTGTACAACAATCTGTACAGCGCGTTAAACTGTACAACTGTACAACAAACTGTACAACTGTACAACAAAAATAAGGGATGGTGGTGACTTTTCTTTTATCTTTTTTTTGTAGCATCCCGCCTGCGTCGTTCGTCCTTCACCTGTTTGAGAACTTTCTCTGCTACGGAAGCCTGTAATTGTAGCGGATGACCGGAAGTCCGTCCATCGATCTGACTTGCATTAGGGGAAAACAAGATTTTTTTAAGTGCATTCGATACGTACAGCTTCACGATGCCAAGCTTTACCAGTTTAGAATGGGAAGAATGATACGCGAGGATGCGCTACAAACAACGAGGCTCATAAGCCCAACTTCCATGGTAATCGGAAAAAAAGTAGTCGAAGATACAGGAATGTGGTGATGTCGTCAGTCTGGGTTTCATGCGTCACACAAAGCGGCCGTAAAGAACTCTGGAAAATACTCGACACGTGTGAAACGGCACTTTCCAAACATTCTTTCGTAGTGTCAATGAGCAGCAGGTAGTCGTCGAGGTACCTGAACGTCTTAACAACTTTACATTGTTGGAGGCGAGTGTCGGCACTCCTGTCATGGGAGGTTAAAAGAGACCATTAAGAACCGGAGCCAGGAAATATCTTATACACCCCGCACGGGGCACCTTGAGCAATCTTGGTGACGGTACTGGCGATACCGCGGACCCCGAGCCCCCATACTCTTGCTGTAATCTCCCGTGTCAACGAGTTTTAAAGTGAAGGGCAGCAATCACAAACGGTGGCCGTCGGAGCCCAGGTCAAGCTCCGGCGGATGGGCTCCCTGTCTGTTTACCAGGCAGGGAGCTCCGGGACCTCTTTGGCCATCAGGGTAAAGTCAAAGAAGAAAGTACCCCCCTCCCCTGCTTCTATACTATGATATATGGCATTTTCTAAACACCCCCCCCAAACGTGATCGGCCCCCGAAAAGGGGCCGCACCGAAGTTTCATTCGCACCTCTGTCAATAACTGTCTTTTCAACAAACGTGAATAACTATTCTCGTTTTCTTGTGATCGAGTCAGCTGACCCAACGAGACCCGTCGCTTCACTGTCGGTATTCCTTGTCTCGAAATTTCTGCAAAGCACATTAGGTGAAAAGTATGAAGCCAAAAAGCTCAGGACCGGAGAAATCCTTGTCGAACTCAACAATGAGAAACAATCCCGCACACTTCTTGCCCAAACTTGCATCCATGATCTGGACATCAGGATCACGCCCCACCGGAGCTTGAACAGCTCCCAGGGTGTGATTTCGGAGTCGGATCTTCTTACAGAAACACATTCCGACCTTCTTAAAGGGTTAAAGGACCAGGGCGTCACAGCGGTGCGCCGCATCATGATGCGCAGGGACGATAAGATAATCCCCACCAAACACATTATCCTGACCTTCGACCGATGGACACTTCCGCAATATATAAATGCAGGCTACATCCGATGCTCGCCCGTACATACCGAACCCGCGCCGCTGCTTTAAGTGCCAGCGGTTCGGGCACAGCACAACGTCTTGCCGCGGCAAAACAACCTGTGCGAAATGCGCAGCGCAGGACCACGCCACTGACAATTGCAATTCTGACAACCTCACATGTGCAAACTGCAGGGGCCCTCATGCGGCCTACTCCAGGAAGTGCGAGAAATTCCAAGTGGAAAAGAAAATAATCAATCTAAAAGTGACAGAAAACATCACCTTCCCAGAGGCGCGGAAGAGGTTCGCCTCTTTTCCCCTGGGGAGGTACGCCGACACGGCTCGCCGGGGGGCGGAGCGGCGTCTGGTTTCGTCGGGGACCCAGTACCGCGAGTCGGACTTGGTCCCGCCCCCGCCCCACCAAGGGTTGCCACAGGCAGCCCAACCAGCCTCTGCACCGCTCACTCACCCTGCAGCGGCTTTGGTGGCAACACCGTCTGTTGGGGATGCCGCTGCATCCACTGCTTCCTCTCCACCGGCCCAAAGCACACGCAAGGGCACGGAGGAGATGGAGGCAGTCGCAGCGACCCCCTCCCCCGCCTCACTGCCTGTGCCATCTGTGGTGCTCCCCACGCCTTCGGCACTGGCAGCGCAGGCAAAGAACACCCGAAAGGGTACCACGTCAAGGGGACCCAGTACGCTGTTCACCCCTTTGCCTTCAGATGACGACATGGACGTCGAGCCCTTCCGGCTTTCATGGCAGCAAAAGGAACGGGCTGCGACGTCCAGGTCAGTAGAGAAGACCAGAAAACCCCTTCCAAGAGTCCGAGCCCCAAAAGACCCTACATAAATAGTCACACTCCAGTATCTCTAACACATCATAATGGGAAGACAAAATATCGTTCAATGGAACTGCAGAGGCCTTCTGAATAATCTTGACGACGTGTATGAGATTCTGCATGCCAATCAGCCAAGTGTAATATGCGTCCAGGAAACACATCTGAATTCCAAACACACAAATTTCTTGAATAGTTACCTGGTATACAGATAGGACAGGGATGGGTGCACACACTCTTCTGGCGGTGTGGCCATAATCGCCCGAAAATCCTTAGCATGCCACCCTGTCACCTTGAAAACCGTCCTTGAGGCTGTAGCCATCCGCACAATAATTTTTAATAGGTTGATAACGGTATGCTCCATTTACATTCGTCCCGAGTATGCACTTTCGAGCTCTGTCTTCGAGGCGCTGGTCGACCAGCTGCCCGAACCGTACATTCTAACAGGCGACCTTAATGCACACAACTCTCTTTGGGGCTCCTCCAGAACGGATGCCCGAGGTCGCCTGATAGAGAAATTCCTTACATCTTCAGGAGCATGCCTTTTCAACAATAAACAGCCTACATACCATAACATAGGTCACAACACATACTCACATCTTGACCGGGCTATTGGTTCTGCAATTCTCTTTCCATGTCTTGAGTGGGGTGTGGGCACGGTCCCATATGGTAGTGACCATTTCCCCGCTTCATTAACGTGTATAGGTACAGGCCCGAGCAGTCCATCTTCCCATAAAAGGTTTAATGAAGCAAGCGCTAACTGGAATGCATTTATAGAGACATCCAAACTACACCACACATCCATAGGACACCTACAAGTTGAACAAGCTACCCAACTGCTCACGGCGCACATCCTCGACGCCGCCGAAAAGTTTTTTTCCCACGCCTCTGGTGCCCCGCGCAACCAGCGGAGGCCGTGGTGGAATGAGGACTGTAGGCGGGCGCGAGAGGCCCAGAACAAGGCGTGGGGTGTCCTTCGTCGGTACCCCACGTCGGGTAATCTCATTTTGTTCAAACGGGCCAAGGCGTTAGAAAAACGTGTGCGCCGTGAGGCAAAACGAGAGAGTTGGCGTTCCTTCATAAGATCAATAAACTCCTACACAGACATACGGAAAGTATGGACAAGAATACGCCAACTCAAAGGACAACAAACACACAGCCTGCCTCTGGTCAGCACAACAGGGGACACACTCGAAGACGAGGCTGACACCCTCGCACAACACTTCCAACACGTGTCCAGTCCAGCACACTACACAAACACTTTCATGAAACACAAACAAACGGCAGGAAAGAAGCCTATACTAGATAACTATAGCTCAACATCTTCTTATCACTCAGAGTTTTCACTGCATGAGCTGAGGGCTGCTTTGAGCACGTGTAAACCCTCAGCTCCAGGCCCAGACAACATCACATACACAATGATACAACACCTGCATGCAGACACTCGTCTAACACTCTTACACCTATATAACAAGATATGGCTTTCGGGGCACATTCCAAACTCTTGGAAGGAGGCTATAGTTGTAGCTTTCCTGAAGGAGGGAAAGGACCCGTCGTCCCCCTCAAGCTACCGTCCTATAGCCTTGACGAGCTGCCTGTGCAAGCTCTTCGAGAAGATGGTAAATCGCAGGCTCGTGTATTTCCTTGAGTACAACGGCCTTCTCGAGAGCAGCCAGGCAGGCTTCAGGGTGGGGCGATCGACGAACGATCAACTGGTAGCTCTTGACTCGTACATCAAGGATGCCTTCGCGCATAAGCAGTATTGTTTAACTGTGTTTTTCGACCTTGAGAAGGCATACGACACCGCTTGGCGTTATGGGATCCTTAGTGACCTCAACTCATTCGGTGTTTCGGGTAACATGTTGAACACTCTTGTTAGTTACTTGTCAGACAGAACGTTTCGAGTAAGAGTTGGTTGTGCACTCTCAAGGGTTCACGTGCAAGAAAATGGCGTGCCACAAGGTGGCGTGTTGAGCTGCACTGTCTTCATAGTAAAAATGAACTCTCTTGGTAAGGCACTGCCACCTACAATCTATTATTCCATGTGTAGATGACGTCCAGATATCCTATAAATCATGCAATATGTCAATCTGCGAACGTCAAGTCCAGCTTGGTGTAAAAAAACTTGCCGGCTGGGCAGACAAGAATGGTTTTAAATTGAATCCTGTAAAAAGCTCCTGCGTTGTGTTCTCCAGGAAGCACGGGGTCCATATGGACCCAGACATTACTCTTAATGGCGTGTCGCTTCCTGTGAACAAGGAGCACAAGTTTTTAGGTGTGGTGTTTAACCACAAACTCACATTCATTCCCCACATCAAGGAACTTAAGCATAAATGTCTCAAAACAATGAATATCCTTAAGGTTCTCTCCCACCAATCCTATGGTTCCGATAAAGAACTCCTGCTGCGCTTGTATGCTGCTTTGGTTGAGTCTCATTTGGACTATGGCAGGGTGGTGTATGGGTCGGCGAGTAAAACAGCGTTACGAATGCTTGACCCAGTGCTACACTTGGGGCTTCGTCTCGTCTCGGGTGCTTTTCGCACTAGCCCTGTCGAGAGTCTGTATGTCGAGTGGGAAAAGTGGAGCCTTGAGAACCAACGAACGTACATGGACTTGCTATATGCTTTTAAAAGTTAATCACTGAATAATCATCCTTTTATCCTGTCTTTGACGATAGATCAACATCTCTGCTCTTTGTAAATCGCCCATCCGTTCCTCTGCCCTTTTCACTTAGAGTGAGAGAGCCTCGGATCTCGGTGCTTCGTTTTTAGATGTATATAGGTCATTCTTTTCAAACAGTTTACCGCCTTGGCAAGTTCGCCCTGTGTCGTGCGACCTTTCTTTTATGAGACTTGACAAAAATCGGGTACCACGAGCTGCAATACTGCAGCACTTTCTGTCTTTGCAGTTTAAATACACATGTGCAGAATTTTATAGTGACGCTTCTAAAACCGCCACTATGGTGTCGTGCGCTGCTCATGGTCCAAATTTAAATGCAGCCAGAACCATGAGCGTGCACACAACATTTTTTTCAGCAGAAGCGTATGAAAGTTTACTGATTGTACGACACATTCGTGAAAATCAAATTCCCAATTCCATCATCTATACAGATTCTTTGAGGGTTGTTCGCGCACTGTCATCGCACAAGCCCCCCAAAAACCACATAGTTAATCTTGTATTCAGCACTATCATGTCCGTGTATGCACAAAAGCATCCGCTGGTCCTCTGCTGGGTCCCAGGACACGCAGGGATCGCTGGGAGCGAGTTGGCAGACGAGAGGGCAGCTGCTGCTGCACTCAGGAACACTGTGGACATTACAACGATACCCTACACACACCTCAAGCCACACATAAGACAACACCTGCGCAGAACATGGCAAACACACTGGGATGAACAGACAGACAACAAACTACATGTAATAAAGCCACACTTGGGACGGTACACAGCTGATTCACACAACAGACACACGGAAGTCGCCTTGGGTAGGGTGCGGATAGGGCACACCCATGCAACGCACTCGTATCTGCTGACGGGATCTTCTAGACCCCAGTGCGGCAGGTGCGGAGAGGCCCTATCCGTAGTGCACATACTAATCACATGCAAGGCACTTCACACAACACGACACAAACACTTCATTGAACTCTACAGACAACATATCCCACAACATCCATCGCTGTTTCTAGGTGACGATGCCATTGTTTCTGTGAAACGTGTGTTTGAGTATTTGTCAGACGTTAAGCTTTTAAACCTCATTTCCTATCACGCATAATCAAATCAAATCTGGCCCTATACACCAGCCATCACCATTATCTTTAACTGATTTTACTATGTTCGGTTGACACGCTTTTTTTTACTTACCCTTGTGTGGTAATCACTTCTCTTCATTAAATAACCTCTTCTCTGGCGCTCTTTGCCCTCGTTGGCTTTGCGCCATTAAACAGTAATCATCATCATCAAGATCTTATGCAGATACCCTTCCTCTGAAGGTATATGTTGCTTTCAAAAGTACTTGCCAGTTTGTATACAGAAACGATTCCTCTGACGGCATCTGTCGCCTTCCCATCGCGCGAGCTTCGACTGGCCAAGAGTGCCAGGGGCCTAGCGCTTTGTGGCCGAACAAAAGAACAAAAAAAATCAACATTGCGTATTCTTCTCGCCCTTGAACTATGTTAGCCAAGATCAGGGTGCTGGGGTTCCAGATCGAGTGCAACCGCCGGAACAACGACACGGTCACCCGACTGGTAGGCAAGGTAGCGGCCGCAACGCAGCTGGTCAAGCGAGTGGCGAACAGAAGATCCGGGATGAGGGAGGACAGCCTGCTCAGACTTATCCAGTCCTTCGCGATAAGTCACGTCGCCTACGCGGCGTCCTTCCTCAACTGGTTGCTTCAGGAGCGCAACCTCCTGAACGCGGCCATGAGCATGGCGTACAAGGCAGCCATAGGCGTGCTCGAACGCGCGTGCACGGAGGAGATCTTCCAGCTGGGAATACATAACACGCTGGAGGAGATCATGGAAGCCCAGAGGGTCGGCCAGATAGAGCGGCTCAATGGTTCGCGAACGGGGAGGACCATTCTCGCTCGGCTCGGAATGGAGGCGGTGGCCTACCCTCGGAGCCTCGGCAAGCAGGAAGAGGGCGAAGTCTCGGCGGCAGTCCTAAACGCCGTCCGACTGTACCCGTTACCCGACTTACAACGCGGACACGAGAGCGGCCGGAGCGAAGGCTGTGTTGGAACATCACCTGAACGTTCCGAGCACCAGATTCGTCGACGCCGCGGAGTACGGCGACCGCCGGTGCTTCGTGGCGGTAGTTATACACAGGAAGACGGGAGTCAAGGTGAACGCCGCTAGCATCGTCACGAGACACGCGCAGCGAGCGGAAGAGCTGGCCATCGTCCTGGCCATCGCGGACCCAGAGACGACGACGGTGCTTAGCGACTGAGAGTGCGGTACGCAATTTCGCCAAGGGTTAACTTGGCTGTGCGGTGAAGCATTGCGGGTGCTCGAGCGGGTGAACAACGATGGACGCAAAGTGGCAATCAAGTGGTTCCCCGCCCACACGGAAAACGAGGTATCGGAACTCGCCACACACCACAACGAGAAGGCGAACGCAGTCGCGCTAGGATTAGCTGGCCGCGCGGCAGCAGTGGAACCGTCTGCAGAGTGGTGGACGGAGACGAAGGAGAGGTACGATACCTTTCAGGGTATCGCCAAATGTTATTCAAATAGTAGGAGGGTGCTGGCACCGCCTCACCCTGAGCTAACCAGGGAGGATACGTCTACTTTGTTCAGACAGCTGCAGACAACCCTGCACTGATGACCCCGGGCGGCGTATTCCCAAACCGTATCCCGTAGGGGCCCAGGCCGACCACACCCCCTTCAAACGGCGACGTCACAGCGTGACGTCACTTTCTCTTCGTGCACCACTTCATGCGACGTGGATTTTTTTTTCTCTCTCGTTTTGGGCAGCGGCCGATGGTTTCGCTCCGTGTGCGAGGCTGGGGCTGAGGCGCTGGGGAGCTGACGCACATTTAGTAGAAGCTAAAGGCCCAAGCATATGCAGCGGACTTTCGTTGTTTTCTCACGTGGCGACGCGAGCTGACGCGCGAGCAACGCTGAAAGCAGCGGAAAGCTGGCAGCGGCGGTCGGGTTTCACGTCCTTCTCGTGCTTTGAGTCATTCCTTTCCGCAGAAGAGAATCAATTTATTTTAAATACGATAGTCTTTCTTGGGCTACTTAAACCCAGAAATTTTGGTCTGTCTGTATGTCTGTCTGTCTGTCCGTCTGTCTGTCTGTAACTCGATTCAGCCACCCGGCAAAAGTAGAATGCTTACTGCGCAATAGTCTTATGTACTCACAGCCACATGTAAACGTCTAAGCACGGTTTATATGTTCATACTTCTCAACTTTGTTGAACAAGAACAAGACATTACGCAAATATAAGACAGGAAGTTAGTACACAAGTGATATTTACAGTGTTCCTTTATTAAAAAATTCATGGTTGCTTGGTTGTTCGATAGCAAATGATATTCTACATCTACTGCAGAAAACCGCCGCCTCCTGGCGGCATAAGAAACATCACGCGGCAACAGCAACGAAAGGTTACACTAGCTAGATTCCAAGTTCTGCTAGGAACGCACGTGGAGCACGGCCACGCGGCTCTATAAACCTTCTAGTCGGTCGCCTCCATTCATGCGCGTCTCCGCCGTACTGCAGCGCTGGCATCGACGAACCCGGCCTGTAGCAGTGGAACGCGGTAAATTCAAATCGCCTGGCGCAAACCTTTAGTGTGTTTACTTTGGAATGAGCGCGACGATACAGGAACAGCATTAGAGGTGAGCGGGAAAGCAAAGGGGGGCATTTACTTGGGAAATGTCTACAAAGACTATCGTCTTTTGACGTCATTTGCAACGAAAGTAGTAGATACGCCGCCAATTTTTGTAACTTTCGGTTATCGGCTGCGTTGAGACAAATTGCAAGCTACTTCTCTTCGAAAGTGCTCATTCATTTGTGGCTTGTTTGGTTTTCATCGGGGAGGTCGGGTATTTGCGATAGCTTTTTAGAGTTAAATAAGGGAGCTCTGGCTACGTCGCTTGTAGTATTAGCATGATGGAGCTTGGCTGCAAGATTGGTGCGTGGCGACCGAGCCTTATCAACGCCAGAATGCTAGCGGCGCATGCCATTCCATTTGTTGCTACCGTGGCTTGCGTAGGGAAGACCGAGGTTTTGCGATAGCTTATCTTGACTCAAACAAGGGGGCTGTGGTTGCATCGCTTGTAGTAATAGCATATCTGCCCTCGGATCCAAGATGGGTGCGTAAGAAACAAGCGTTACCACGGCTAAAATCTCTCAAACATGACCTGGCGTGGTCGAGCGGTTGCGCGCTTGTGTGCTGGCGTTTTATTTTGAAAGTCCATGGTTCGAATCTTGGCGAAGCCTCATTTTTTTGCAATGAGGGTTTCACCGGCTTTTTTTTTCTTCTTCAAGCTAAACAAAGGGGGCCGAGTGCCTTGCCGTTTAACTTACAAGGGACGTTCGACGGTACCCTCAGTATCAAGGCAGCCACGAAATTTGCATTGCTCACACTTTGAATACCCATGAAGCTGCAGTCGGTACATAACATCAAGGTTAAATCAAGTAGCAAGTAAAGTTGTGCTAAGTGCTTTTTCGTTCATCATCCTATCTTACTTTATTCAGATTTGAAGGTAATGACACAATTATAAAAACGGATCAACACGCTCGCTGATGTTAACAGCAGATGAACGACCGACGTACGCGTGTGCTTTCGACCGATTGGGAGCAAACGTTCTACGCTTCGGTACGGAATCAAAAAGACCACCCAAGATCAAAAAAACATTTTTGTCTTCACTGTAATGAACGAGAGTGTTCGCTTTCAGGAATGTGAACAATGACCACATGTACGTGAAAAAGCGTCCGCCTGCGCGCGCACTTAGAGCAACGCGCCCAGCGCTAGCTTAACTAGGAACAGGATGGAAAACGAGCGTCTGCAGGCTCGCAAAAGAGTGCGGAGAATGAGAAGCGAGAACAGGTATGCAAAGGTATACTTCATGCTTGAAGCTTCCCAGCGCGTACGTCATGCTCGCGCACGGAGCGAAACCATAGACACCGCGAAGCAGCGCGACCACAAAAGACCAAACAATTTTTTGTCTTTACTTTAATGAGAGTGCTTTCCGGAACGTATAGGTACGAAAAGGTTAAAGTCCTAACCACATGGACGCGAAATCACGCGTCGCGCGAGCGTCGTTCGGCGGCAACGCACAGACACGGGTTCTTTCAATCGCGATTGAAGTGAATCGCGATCGAGTTTTTGAACGCGCTCGACGCACTCCCGCTGCTACACGGCACGTTTCAATCGCGATTGAGAAGTTTCACCGGTTGCATTCGTGTACGCCAGATGGCGCCAGAGGGCCCGCTTTCCGCTGCTTTCTCGCGCTGCGTCGACGCCGATATCTGGCGAGCGTAGACATGCGGCGTTGCGCGCACGCCAGCTCGCGTTGCCACGCGAGAAAACGCCGAAAGTACGCTTCATGTGGTTGGGTCTTTAACTTCTACTTAATGTGCGTCAGCTCCCCAGCGCCGCAGCCCCAGCTTCGCGCACGGAGCGAAGCCATCGGCCGCCGCCCAAAACGAGAAAAAAAAAAAAAAAAAAAACCCACGTCGCATAAGTCGCGCTCGAAGAGAAAGTGACGTCACGCTGTGATGTCGCCGTTTGAAGGGGGTGTGGTCGGCCTGGGCCCCTACGGGATATGGTTTGGGAATACGCCCCCGGGCGCCCTCAAACCCATACAGGCAGAACTCTCTACGGACGACACGTGCGTATTGTGGAACAATACTAGGGCCTCGAGCGCCCATTTGCTGTGGGACTGCGAAGTGCGAGCTAACGAGGCGGCAACCAGGAGAGACCTACCGCTTTGGATCCAAGATGCAGTGCGCAGTTATGACAAGGACACCCAACTATCAGCCGCCCAGCAGGTCCTGGCAGCCCTCGAAAAGCAGCACCGGAGTGAAAGCTGCGGCGCGACGCCCTCCCTTACGGGGCAGCGGCGTCCAACCCCGTAGCGAGTAGCGATGGGGTGACGCCGCCGCCCCGCAAGGAAGGGCGTCGCCCCGCAGCTTTCACTCCGGCGAAGGGGTGACGTAGGGATCGACGAGTGGCTACGTCCGGGCGCAGTGTCCAGTGCGCAGTGTAGTCTTGCCGGGCGCAGTGTAGTCTTCCTTCCTTCCTTCCTTCCTTCCTTCCTTCCTTCCTTCCCTGCAATAATGGTCCCCCCCCCCTCCACCTACCCACAGGATAATCTTGCGACCCTTTCTTTTTGACGCGTATGCATTAATCTTGGTTCATACTTCCGGCCAAAAGTTGAAACAAGTCGCCACAAAAGAGCATGTATCGGTAGTACCCCTCCAACGAACTAAAACTGTTGGCGTTAGTCATACATGCGTTAGTCATTAGTCAGCTCAAAGGAAACCTTAGACACATTTGAGGCAAAATATAGGTGCTTAACCTGTAGCGCCGCTGTTCAATTCAATTAAGAATACACGCTGAGTGGTTTTTACGAGGGAGTAAAAAAAGCTGCTTTCAAAATGGAGAAGAAAGGCCTCCGCACGTGCGAAATAAATGCGAGCACAAAAGAAGAGCACAGCCCTCGCTCGTGTCGTTCCCGGCAGAAGAAGCTGTAGATAAAGAAAAGGATGCGGTCTTGGAAAAGATGGCGTGCGGGCAGTGGGAAGGCGGGAAACTTGAAATCAATAGAACAAATCTCCATTGAAATCATTGAGAGAGGAACGAGGTGGGACAGGAAGAGCGGTGGGTGGGTAAGCGGATAAGGGGTTACGTGGAACAGTCGACAGACCACTATTGTCTTTCGACGACATTTTCTGTGAACCGAGCAAATACACTCGCAATGTTTACTATTGTCGTATTTCTATGTCTTGTGTTTTTTTTTCACTATTGTTTTACCAAGTACCCCTACTTTTCAATATACAGATACTGCAGGCCCTTCACAGATCCGAGCATGGCATAAAAATCAATAAAAAATTAATAAGAGTTAACTTCACTACGTATGGGTGTTTGTGGAACTTCACGGCATTGTACGGTTGCCGCTTTTCACTATTCTTTTATGTGTTTTGCTTTATGCTCTTTGTCTTGTCAAGGCGGCGTGCAATATGTATATTCTTGTTTAAATACGTTAGTTAAATTGTGCTAAATTGCTCATTTTTTATAGGTTATGTGTAATCTCCTTCGGCCGGTTATCTTCATTTACTTTATTGTAACGAATAAATATATGAGCTTCCCCGATTGCGAATTTTAAAGCAATATTGTAAAGCGTTATACGGCTGGAGCTTTTTCACATGTTTCAGTTTTTTTTTTGTTTTCGTGTAATGGGGACGGGGTATAGGATGCATATTTTTTTATTTTGTTATAACTTATAATATTTTTTCAATCGTATTCTTTCTATTTTTCGAATATTTGCTTCAACAAATAATTTCTATTCGCACTACTATAACGATTAAAGTTGTTACTTGACCTTTGACAATTACGTATTTTTGTACAAATGTAAGCTTGCCCAGAGGGTTGGGGCTGCGGGGTATCTGTAAAGGAATGCCTTAATTAAAAGGAGGGTATGCCCAGTCGTCAAATCAGTTTTACCATTGTACACAGAAAGGCATCGGAGATCCCTGCCCAGTGGAGAGACGAGGAGCTCATCAGCCGGCGGTTGGCCCAGGAACACCGTTGTGGCCTTTACTTTGAAACTTCTCGCCTCGGTAGGTAACAACTTGAGTGTGGGGGGCCCGCGGTACGCTCTGTCGCCACTTACAACCACCAAAATTGCTTAAGTCGCTGCTTCCGGGGAGTTACTATATTGAAATAAACACAAACGGCTTTACGTCGATAATCAGAGGTATAAGACTACCGCAAGACAAGAAAAATGTAGAACGCGTCATCCCTTTGGAAAATGCTTATATACTCACAAAGGGTTCGTCAGGCCACATCGTATTACTTGCAGAATCTATTGCATGCGGGCAAACAACACTCATAAAACCTCCTTCGTGATCGCAATGAACGTAACGTACAGGTAATATCGCTGAAAGTGTAGAGCGAAAACTGCGTACACAAATTAGGCGCCCTTCAAATGCAGTAAGCACGCCGAGCTCAGGCCAAAGGCCTGCGCGCCGATGAAGAGCCGTGCGAGGCTGAGTATAACGAAGGACACTTACAATGCGTCTGCGAAGAAGTTTCCTATTTCCACATTGCTGTATTCTGCTGACGTTCTGTTCGTTCGAATTAGGTAGAAGCAATCTCGAGGGTCGAGGAACATTGTGTTCTTCATGTTGTGGTACACCGTGAGGTATTTTGTACCAACTCCAATAGCCTGCAATGCGTGGTACAAGTTTCTGTGTGGAGTCGATGCACTCTATAACACGAGTCGTCATTAAACACTTTGTTTAAGATGCTCAGTATTAATGTAGATGCTAATGTCAACTAACGATTCAGAGGTAAAGAAAGCCTTCTTCTTGGCACCAAAACTCCGCTATGATGCATATTTATCTAAATAATATATTGTAATCTTCTCGTAAGCATATTTGTCCCTCTTTAAAGTAATTTGTACTAACCTATGCATGTGGCAGGTTTTGTGCAAATACTTTAGCCGCGAGTATTCCTGATCAGAATGTACATTATTACTTTAGCGATGCGCTAAATGACTGTTGGTTCGCTTGCTTGTTTTATGGAATGATTTCGCGAAGAAGAATATTCTTAAAACGTACGACTTAAAAAACTCATTGCTTTTGTAGCACTGAAGTGTTACACATTTTGTTCTAATTGCACTCGTACAGAATACACGTTTTGCACCTTTCGCACTTCTCTGCCGTGCAGGGCGAACGATCACATACCTTTTCCACGTCTGGACCGCACCTTTCTGACCCAAAAATGGCAGCTATGATAACAGGAAACACGTCAGTCAGTATCTTCATTTTCCTACGTTATTCAAAAATTGTTCCAGTGAATAAAAACAGGGCGCGTTCTTCATCAAAAGGCGGTATCTTGGACATCATAAGGCACAAGCGACGAAGGCTAATAGGGCATGACTCAAAATTGCCAATGCGACGTGGGAGTTATGTTGCACTTTTCCTTTTGTCTGGTTCTGGGGACAAAATGTCATCTGCTATGATGGAAAGACTATTGTTTTGCAGAGAAAAAGAAGTAGCATCGGCATGGTGCCGCACAGCTGCAGTGTTTCGAGTCTGAAATCCAAGTATACAGAAAACGCGAAATATTTCGCACAAGTGAGATTCGCGCGTAGCTAGAGCAGTGCGTTGCACAAGCGCGCACAGACTACTATTACACCGCTCGAAACAATGGGCTTAATGCTATGAAATTATATGGTATTGTCTGTAGTAAATGTTAAAAGCTAGTGACCATCTATAAAGCTGCTTCATTTTTATGCTTACGCAACAGTTCGATCTCACTTCGAGTGATAAGTATATACGCTCAAAGTGGGGCTAACAGAAAATATATAACACGTACGAACCATCGAGCATCATCTCTCTGTTATATCCAACCAAGAACTTATGTGACATGCGTGTGAGTTACGCCATTCATTTTTTCCGAGCTCTGAAATTAACAGCAGCCTCGCCACGACTGTTCGGACGCTGGCATGTCACTGCTGTTCGCGGAGCGAGTTATGGCTTCTGCTTCATGCGATTCAAAACACTGGCTGATGGTTAAACGACAAGCGCTGCAGCTTAGCTGGTAAAAATGGTTGAAACTTATAATCATGGTTCACATATGGCATGTCGGCTGAAAAAAAAAGCATTTGGAAGTGGATTCGGGGTTCGCCCTGTTCGCGGAATGACGAACTGTTTACGTAGAGCCAGTGCAAAAGAAATTCGCGCTGCTCGCCGTCAGGAGGAGGACGATTGAATTAATTTGGAGTAACAGTTTGTTTTGGTTCCTTGACGATGGGAGGTCTTTTTATTCCAGAAATCTCTGAGAGGTCGCTGCATGGCAGGCCTGTTTGACCTCGGATAGTTTTCTGGTGCAGGTTTGTTTCCCTTTTTTTGTTTTCATTTTGAGGGAACATATATATTTTTTTGACGTGCTGTCTACCATGCCTTCCCACTGATCGTGGCTGAGGAGGAGACGGGGAAAGAGAAGTATGGGAGCATTCCCAGCTCATGTTGTACAGGGTGCAGGGGTCAGGGCGGAATTGGAATTGTCGGTGGTGGAGTAAGAGGTGGGGTTGATGGCGCGGAGGAGTGCGCAGTGCGGGTATGGCTTCGTTTGAAGTCGGTAGCAGGTGGTGGATTCTTCCTTGGTTAGCTTGTAGTGGGGCGGGGGTAGAGTGTGATGTTCGGTGCGGTAGCGTTGGAGTACATCCTTGTATGTTCTATGTGACAGCGGAATGCTGGGGGGGATGTCCTGTAGATATGCACGCGAACAGTGGCGTGAGCCGTCTCTTTCTCCTTAGTACACGTATTTTCGGGGTGCAGAGATTGGATAATTACGGGATGTATTATTGGATGCGGAGGGCTGAGGGGGCAATAAGGCCGGTGATGTAATGCGGTTGCGGAATTTTCGGGGATGACAATTAGGGAGTTCAGTTCTCTTCCTTGATAATTTAAAGTTGCAACTGCGAAGGCTTGCTTGGAGAGGTGTTCGATTGCGTCAACGCACGGCGGGTCTGGACGCGCTCACAAGCTCTGCGCTCACTCGCCGTCAGGGCTGCCAACCTGCGAAGCCACTTTTCCCCTAGCTCAGATGAAAGAAATTCCCTAGATTTCCCTAGATTTTTCTGAATGCGGTTATCAGATGTTTTCTGTCAGGTATTCTGTTCTAGTTGCATCTGGGGCGGGAGCAGCTGGCTATGACTGGTTGCTTTGAAGGCCCTGTTTTAGCATGCACTAAAATATCTTTTAGATTCCTGTTTCTCCGGTAGGTAACTCTTGGTGCTTCCGGGAAAGTCTTTTTAAGTCGTTCGTTACTGGCTAAAATGGGGTAGTACTTCCGCAGTATATTGTTTACGTTTGGGAGGGCGTTTGAAATTTAGTTATTAGGGCAGTCGGCCTGGCGCTTTCGTTTTGTCGCTGTTTGTTGAGCACGTCATCCCTTTTGAGATTAGACGCACGTTGGTACGCCTAATCGAGCGAGCTTTTCGGGTGGTTCCTGTTCATAAGGGTGGACTTGAGTTCGTTTAGGTGCTCTACGTAGTCGCTGTCACACTGCATACTCTTCTAAGCCTGCTGGCTTGTCCTACAAAGTTGCCTTGCTTGCAGTGTCTCGGGTGATGGCTTTTATAATCTAGGTACTGCTGCCTGTCTGTAGGTTTTCTAAAAAGCGTAGTTTTAAGTTTGTGTATGTATGTATGTATGTATGTATGTATGTATGTATGTATGTATGTATGTATGTATGTATGTATGTATGTATGTATGTATGTATGTATGTATGTATGTATGTATGTATGTATGTATGTGTTTCTTGATCATTAAATCTGCAGAAAAGTCTAAACTTGTTTATTCTGAGTCAGTTTTGTCATCTCTAGGTTTATTGAAAGCATTGTTGGCAAAACCAAAAAACAAAAAAGCTAAATTTTGCTGATATCGGTGTGAAAATATATAACAAAAAATGTAAAGAAATTCAGACAATTTTCTAGTAATGCGTAGCATTTTACTGCCACTTGTCTAGAGTGTGAGGTTTTTACAGCCAAACATGGCTATGAGTAGCGAAGACGTCGGAATATTCCATAATTTTAAGCTTTCTATTGTTTCTTTTCGCCACTGATGTAAATACCTGCCATCATAGCGACGAGTTGCCTTTATTTAGCTAATTATGGATTTTTTTTCAGAAGAAGTAAGACCCACTGCAGAGGTGTCCTACTTAGGCTATTCTTACAGGTACTTCCAACGTTATTTCGAGAGCTTTTTCGTTTACTGTTCGGTTTTGAGGGGAGATGTATAAGATGCTTACTTTTGCTTTTGTCAGATTATTTTTGGGCGAATTTTGTTTTTCTGCTTTTCCATTTCTTGGTTTTCCAAAATTGTGTTCAACCAGGTATCTCACGTTACGCTATTATAGCGAACAACTGTTAGCTCCGCCAAATCTGCCCTTTTCTGGAAATGCAGGGCATTAAACGGTCCTAACGAGGTGGGGCACTCGGCGAAGAATGGTATGCATTAAAAAGGGTTTACATCTTCCTCCAACAGATCATGACCTTGGGAATAAAGTCACTCCCCACGATAGTCTCTAATCTGCCACATCCCAAGGCGTCATCTCGCATTGGTGTCCTGAAAGCCAAAATTTGCTCCGACTTGCTAGAACGCCTGCGTCGCCAAGGCGTTACAGCAGCTGGACGAATTCCGATTTCTGGAGACAACCAGGAAATAAAAATACAGAATGTCATCCTTACTTTTGAATTTACTAAATTTGTAAATGCAGGCTTCATCCGTGTTCTCCGCTACTGCCACTGCGTTTATGGCTTCGGGCTTTCATAAAAAAGTGTCTGTTCGCATTCCGCGGCCAAATCAGATACTTTTAAACCTTTGACGTCCTTCTAAAGCGATATCCAAGCTTTTAATCTTTGTCATTCGCGACGTTTCAGTGAATAAGCGCTAGCACTGCTACGACGGTGGCGAAGACGCACCAAAAAGCGCGCATTTGAGGTCGTAAGTTTTTTTTTAACAAAATAAAAAAGGGGGGTAATAAAACAAGAAGTTTTCTTGGTGTTACGGCTGCCGGAACTGACCCCGTGCCGGCCACTTGTTAGAAAGGGGGCACTTGCTTAAAAATAGAGCACTTGTTCAAATAATAAAAACAAACAAAAATCTAATTCGTTCGATGCAGGAAAAGCACCGACACTTATCAGGACACGCGTATAGCGTGAAAAAGCCCGCTGTGTAATTTATTTATAACAGAGTTCCGGTCACAGCACGAGTAAACTGACAAGAAAAGTCGTAGGCGCGAGAGTTCGGGCAAAATTAAAGTGAAATAACGCGGACGCCTGGTAATTTGCTTGATGGCGCGGCTGAGATTAGAAAAGATTTCTTTTCTATTTAGCCCTCTCACAAGACATAATATAACCATAAAATTAAAGTGAAATGCTTATAAAAGTTTTGTTACAACATGGATGTTCGCACATTCAAACACAGCCCACCGAATTTCTTGTAAGCGGCATATCAAAGGTCTCTTTTGCTGCTGTGTTATTTAACCGAAAAATAGACAGGGCTGCATCATAAACACTACAAAACAAGTTTTGGACGGCTCAACATGTTAGGTCTTTTATCTCAACGGATCCTTTGCCCAGCCTCATGAAGAGTTCACGCCCTAGCGGCACCTCCCAGGGTGGGCGGGCGCTTTAGAGCCGCTGCCGGCATCATGATCGTCCACGCGCTATTCTGTTGGCTATTTCAACAGTCTGTACCCTCGGTGGAGGCAGAAGTAATTGCTTTGTTGGAGCGCGCCCAACTTGCGTCACCTGCAGAGATGCACCCGTCGAGGTGAGGCAGTGCGTTTTTCACTATAGTGACCATTGGGAGATCATTGCACCCACCTTGTTGCACCCGCGCGGCACTGGGCTAGTTACGGCAGCCGTCACACCAAGAAAACTCTTTTGTTAACCTGCTTTTTGTCCTTTTTTTGCTTAAAACATGCATGCCCATGCACGCAAAGGGGCGCTTTTTGGCTGGTCTTTGTCACAGGCGTAGCTGTGCTAGCGTCTATTCAGAGAGAGACATCGCTAATAGAAAATAATAAAAACGCGGTGCAGCCCCGTTTGCAGGGTCATAAAACGCCGCGGGGAGTCTCTCGGCGGCCTCGCGCTCACCCCGCCCTAAGCACACTCTAGAGAGTTCGATTCACAAGTCGAAGCTGCTTGGGACCACTGTGCGAGACCACTGGCCGTATTTGGGTCCACGCGTTTGGGACCCCTGGTCTAGAGGCTTCATACAGCTGTCAACAGTGCTCGAACGAGGTCGAGGAAGTAATAAATTTCATGCCCCTCCACACATACGACGACCCCAACAATGGTGGCCCCGGCTGCCCTCACACCAGCCAGCATCTTGGCCGGCAGTCGTCTGACCACACTGCCACTGCATGAAGAAATGTTCTTTGAAAGCCGCGCGACTTCGTTTCGAGGGCTATGGCCGAAACGAAAACAGTAGCTACATCTGCTCCTGAAGGTTGGGTGCAAGGAATACTTGGGCGAGCTTCGTTCGGCCTACGCCTCAAAGCAAACGAAGGGGGGGGGGACAGTTTATCGAACGCTGTTTTATCGAAAGCCGTTTTATCGAGCCCGTTTTATCGAATGCCGTTTTATCGAACGGCGTTTTATCGGCGGACGTTTTATCGAAGCCGTTTTATCGAAACTGTTTTTGCTCAGCCTTTTCATTTGGAAATTCTGCAGTATATTTTTGTCGTTTCCTCTATGCTACGTAATTCAAAAAGATTGTCTCCACAGCGCTTGCTTAATATTTCCCAAAATTTGTAGTATTTATAGTAGACGCCTTTTATTTGCTGCATGCTTTTAATGTTTTTGGGATGCGCAAGGTTTCTTTCCGTCGATTTCTTGTTCGGTTCATTGTGCAGGCGGAACTTCTATACCGACTCTCTGTCTCTGTATAGTCCCCCACCTGATCCGCAGCATACAAGCCATTGTAGCGTATAGGCTATATTGCCCTGATATGCTTCTCAATGTTTTCTACTCCACCTTTGTATAACCACATAATCATTTTGCCGCGTGTGTTTAGGTAAGTAACGCACTTCTTGGCGCTTGAGCAACCTCGTCGCGGTGGCTCAAGGGCTTAGGCGGTGTTAGTGACTCTGCGCTATGCTGCTGAGCCCAAGGTCGCGGGTTTGATCCCGGCCGCGGTGTGCGCTTTTCGGGTGAAGGCGAAAAGCGATAATCCCAGTGTGTCAAAATGTAGCGCGCGTCAAAGATTTCTAAGTGGTCAAAATTAATCCGGAGCCTTCAACTATACGGCATTACTCGTTGCCGAGGTCTTTCTTGAACGCGTTAAACCCCAAAATCAATCAAATCAGTGCTTGTGCGTCCAGTGTCAAAACTTAAAATTCGACGGCTAGTAAAAACCTGCTCCGACATATGTATTTCGAGCTCTTTTGATGAGTTTCCATATGCCGAGTTGGCTGTGACGGGTTCACCTGTGAGTTCTCTAGACTCCACCACCTCTGTTGGGGCCTCACTTTCATTTCTTTGAGAAGTTCTTGGCACGAGATTTCTCCAGATGCAAGCAATGTGACCACATGGTCCGCGTAGGAGTTGCGTGCAAACCACGTGACTTGAAAAAATGGGGGAGGACAAGAGTTTTTATCACGTAATGATGAACCATGGCGCAAGGGATATATTTGGCCACACCAATCTAAATACACATCCAAAGTATATTGCTCATGGGGTTAGGTTTGCTGTTATCGTATAGTGTCAAATTCTGTAATATAAACAAGGGGGACATACATGCTTGAGTGCAATCAATGAAGAATCAAATTTTTTTAAAAATGCTAATAAAACAAAGGTAATCGAAAACACGGGAAAGACGTGTCAACATATATAAGCAGGTTCTTGTATGTAACGCACGACAGAGACAATGTAGAATGGAGCTAACAATGAAAGCCGCCGAACCACACATTAGATAAAACGGATGTAGGTGGTTCGATAAAACGGCATTCTATAAAACGGCATTCGATAAAACGGGCATTTTTTCGATACAACGGCGTTCGATAAAACGGCGTTCAATAAACCAAGGGAGGGGTTCCTGGGATCGACGACGTGATTGCGGTGGAAGGCTGGGAGTGTGAAAGCAGTGTTTTCCGGTCGGGACGGCAAAATCCGCCTTTGTGAGGACAGGGGGCACGAGGAGGAGGGGGAAAACAGTAAAGCATTCATTTCAGTTTCTATTCCCTTTGGAAATATCTTGTCTCATTCCGGAGATGGGGTGGCTGGGGGTTGGGGCGGGAGAACGACTCCGAGATCCCACGGACAAACGTCGCTTTGGCAACGGCTCAAATTGGTCCACGTCTCCGACCACAAGTACGAAATAAAAAGTTAACGAAGCGCTTTTAAAAGCACCTCGACCACCGAAGTACTCCCACGTCCGTTTCCCCTTTCCTCCAAGGGCCTTCCGTCGATCCGCCACCTCTGCCCCCTTTTTCCCATTCTCTCTCACTACGCGGGGTGGTCAAGCGACGGCATTGTAGGCGAAAACAAATTAAGTTGACATTGAAAGATTGTTTAGGCTGTGTCGTCCTCCAGCTCTGTATATTATAAGTTCGGCCTCTCTGATTCCAACTTCGAAAAACAACTAATTCTATGCTACAATGATGTTTGCAAATACATTTCTTGCAGCGAGAGTGTAGCAAAAAAAAAATAAAGTTCCTTATGATGGATAGCAAAACATCGGTAATAAAAAAAATGAGGCGTACACAACGATTGTTGGTTTGGGCATGAGAGTGCATCAGTTTAGGTTTCCCTCGTGTAGGCTTTACTACGTGTAATTTTTACTAACTGCATGCCTTCGTACGTTTTTATTAAATAAGCGAAATCTTTTTAGCTATTACTTAGTTTTGTACAGTTATGGAAAAGTAAGGACGTTACGTTTTTGCAGTAACTGTAGCTGCAACTGTAACTAGTTACTGTTGGAAAGATAGTAACTGTAACTGTAACAGAGTTACTTTTTTGGGTTAGGTAACTGTAACAGTAAAACTGTTACTTTTTTCGGTAACGTGCCCATGAGTGCTCATGAGGGCTATGTACTCATGAGGATTGTACTCACGAGTAGTACTCATGAGTACTGTGCACTCATGAGTAATCATACTCTTGAGTACTCATACTCATGAGTAGTCATACTCATAAATACTGTATTCATGAGTACTCATACTCATGAGTAGTGTACTCATGAGTACTGTACTCACGAGTACTGTACTCACGAGTAGTGGACTTATCCTGTACTCGCTCCTCATCGTACTCACTTTTTTAATCTGGGTATGTACTCACTCATCATACTCACTCGTGAGTTTGAGTACAATTGAGTACAAATGAGTGTACTAACGATTGAGAACGGCGACCTATGTTTGCGACATCCCCCGCTTCCGGTGCTGCTATAGGCCTCTTGCGCTGCCCAGGGGGCGCTGCGCAAGCGGCTTCCGGGCAGTACTTCCGGGTTGTACAAAGCTGCGCGGGTCCCATAGGATCGCGCGTTGACAGAAACAAAATGAGCTCGATGTTCGCGATTGCTTTGCGTCATGGTCACCAGCCCATCCCCAACGAGTCCGTTCTCTTCCGGCGATCAACTTGGCATTAGGGGAAAAAGCTTTGCAACGCTAAATACGTTTACAGCGCCGACGAAAGTGCCGGGACGGTGACGGCGCTCTCCCACTCGCAGGTTCACTGACCATTTGTGGTAAAGCTTCTAGTTTAAAATATTACTCTAGATGACAAGGACTTTTCAACAACAGCCGATCAAAAAATAAGAGGGACGCAATCAGTGGGCACGGCAGACCGTCCAGCGCCATGTGGCTTTACAAGCCGTTTTTCTGCTTCGTGCAGGTTTCTTTGCTTGGTCTGCTCGTATCAACGCATCAGCCCGTATCGATGGATTTCACTGCATTCAGCACGTGTCATCAGAGGTTGGCGACTTCACATCCATATCACCTGGTTCCCCCGTGGCATGACGTTCAACTGGTGGCGCTGCCTTCGGGACATGTGACCACCTCGGACATGCCTATAAGAAGCCCACGCCAGGCCTTCAACTTCAGTGGGCACGGCAGACCGTCCAGCGCCATGTGGCTTTACAAGCCGTTTTTCTGCTTCGTGCAGGTTTGTAATTATTTCAGTACTATTAGGAGTGATTGCCGAGGTTTACTGGTCCTGCCGTGCCCACAGCAGTGTGTTGTTCTTGCGTATGATGCCTACTGCGCATGCAAATTGCTCATGTGCGGTGATGTCGAGATGAACCCCGGACCTGATACGCATGAGATGAGCACAGTTGATCTATTGAATCAGTTACTTGCAGGGCAAAACAAATTATCAGCCGATATTGCTGCTCTCAGGGCACAACAAGCCAGTGTTGAAAAACTGATAACTGACCTAACTTCCCGCTTTGTTGACTTAGAAAAACAAACCGCCCGCATTGATAGCATTGAGCAAACGATGCATTCTCTGCAGGCGAAAGTGGTCGATTTAGAAGATCGTAGCAGGCGCTCTAACCTGATTGTGTTTGGACTGCCCGAAGAGCCAAAAGAAAGCGATACTGTCTTGAAACGGAAAGTCCTCACCGAGCTCTTTAATGTTAAACTTGGTGTTCCCTGCCGTTCTGTTGGAAGAATCCACCGCCTCGGAAAACCTGGTGGGAACATTAGGCCAGTGATAATATTTTTTCAAGATTATAATGAAAAGCAAGAGGTTCTCCAGAATGCACATAAACTTAAAGGAACTAAACTTTCTGTACAAAGCGACTATTCAAAACCCACCCTTCAGAAGAGAAAACTACTCTGGGATAGCGCCAAAAACGACAAGTTAAACGGTAAGAAAGTAACACTAATATACGACAAGCTTAGTATTGACAATGAACTGTACGTATGGGACGATACCGCCAACAAAAGAGTTAAACTTCCCAAATCCTACCAGCGGCCAAAGAAAGACAGCACAGACTTAGGTGCGTCATGTAGTAGCTCAGGTGCGGCAGGGACAGCCTGACTTAACTCTTCCAACGTTAAAGAATTCCGACTTTTAAACATTAATTCCCGCAGCGTTGTCAAGAAGAGTGAACAATTAGAAGCTGTTATTCTGGGTCACGATCCGCATGTTGTAGTGATTACAGAAACCTGGCTGCATGATGACATCGATGATAGTGACGTTTTTCCTACAGACTATCAGGTTTTTCGGCGCGACAGGTCGACTAGAGGAGGCGGTATTGCTGTTTTAGTTAAGCATAATATTCAAGCCTTTCTTTCTCGGCAAATTGACCATCATGAGAGTATTACACTCAAGCTTTATTATCGAGGCCGATCCATTCTTTTGTTTGCCGTTTATCGCCCTCCAGATTCCCCACCGCATTTCTTGGCTGCCCTGTCTGAACACATGAGTACATTTAGGCATGATAACTTATTTCTAGTCGGTGATTTTAACTTGCCCGGTGTTGATTGGGACTGTTGCGTTCCCCAACCCATGTCTGGTGTGCATGCAAATTTTTTATTTGATATTATGTTAAGCCTCAATTTGCAACAGATCGTTACTGAGCCAACGCGTGTTCAGGGTTCCTCAAGTTCTGTACTTGATCTTGTGTTTGTAAGCCGGTCTTTAGAAAACTTTATCGTTACAGTTGATCATGGATTGTCTGATCACAAAATGGTTTGTTTTTCTTGTTTGTTTGAAGTTACTGATCACGTCACTGTTTCCAAAGCTATATCTGTTAAAGATTACTCGCGCGCCAGGGATGAAAGCGTCCTCGACTATCTGGAACTTTGTCTTGAAAACTTCACTGGATCCGATACTTGTGATCTATGGTCTAAATTCAAAAATATATGCACATACTGTATCGATCATTTTGTTCCTAACAGAACAAAAAAAGCTTCGAAGCAAAATCCCTGGCTTACACGAGAAATTTTGCGCATGAAAAGAAAAATCAAACGGCTCAAGAGAGCACGAGCCGGTGTGGGGGCAATTCAGGCAACTCAATCAGCTTAAGTCATGCTGTGGTCTCTGCTAAACAGCGCTATTTTCAGCATACTCTTCCAAACTTTATTACTAATGCGCCTGATGAGTTCTGGCGATTTCTAAGCAAAAAGAAACAACCTCTAAGCCGCATGATGCATGACGGGACAGTAATCACCGACAAAAAAACCATTGCTCAACAATTCAACCGCTACTTCGCCAGTGTTTTTTCACCACAAGATGTAGCTATTCCTACAAAAACTTCCTGTTCCCCAAGCCAGACTGATATTGTCTCACAACCCGGTGTATTTGAAATGTTATTGAATTTAAAAACAAAAGCATCTCCAGGTCCTGATAACATTTCAAACACTTTCTTGCGCCGTTATGCTGAGATGCTTTCTCACTTTCTTGTTGTCATTTTTCGTTCATCACTCAATTCAGGCGTTCTACCATTTCAATGGAAAATAGGGCGCGTAGTACCCGTCTTGAAGAAAGGTGACAGTGCGTTCTTCAGTAACTATCGTCCCATATCACTAACTTCATCATGCTGCAAGATGCTTGAGCACATTATAGCTCCTTACATAACTACATTCCTGAATGACAATGTCGTACTTTCTTCCTTCCAACATGGATTTCGCAAAGGTTTTTCTACGGTCACTCAGTTAACATCAGTGGTTCATAGCTTTGCCCAGGTCCTTGATAAGTCAGGTCAGGTTGACGTTATTTTCATTGATTTTTGTAAAGCCTTTGACCTCGTCCCACATGGCAAACTACTGCATAAGCTCGAAACTATTGGCCTTCCACCTTTCATTATTAACTGGGTTTTTGCGTATTTGTCTAACCGTGTTCAATTTGTAAGCATTGATGGTCATAATTCCGACGAACTCCCTGTCACAGCCGGCGTTCCCAAGGGAAGCGTCTTAGGTCCCTTACTTTTTTTAATTTATATAAATGACCTTCCTAACGTTATCCCGGACTCTATACAAATTAAGCTATTTGCTGATGACTGTGTTTTGTTTAAGGAAATTTCTAACCATGATGACCAACGACTACTTAATTCCTCCTTGCATAACATTATTGCATGGTGTAAAGAATGGGGGATGCAGCTTAATCCAGATAAAACTGTTTTCATGAAAATTACCAACAAAAGAAATAGTCTTTCTTTCCCATACCATCTTCCTTCTCGTCCACTTTCAGAAGTTAATGAATATAAATACTTAGGCGTAACTTTAACCAATAACCTTAGTTGGAATAAACACGTTAAAAATATTTGCTCATCCGCCTTTCGTAAACTCTGTTTTTTGAGACATAAACTGCGCCATACTCCTGCAACCGTTAGGCTCCTCGCTTATACTTCCATAATAAGGCCAAAATTAGAATATGCATGTTCGGTATGGGACCCTTACACAAAAATTAACATAGATGCCCTTGAAATGATTCAGCGTAAAGCTGTCCGATTTATATTCTCCAAATATCGCGCAACTGACTCTCCTACCCTCTTATTGAAGAAAAATGGAATTCCTACGCTGCAAATTCGAAGAAAAATGTTACGACTAAAATTCATGTTTCTACTAAAAAACAACAAATTATCCATGCAACCTGACTCTTACATCAAGCCTTCCACAGCCCGGTTGTCAAGAAATAGGCACCTCCAATCACTTACCCCACACTACGCCAGAACTAACATCTTCAAATACTCGTTTTTCCCTCGAACCATCACAGAGTGGAACCAGCTTTCACCCTCAAACGTTGAAAACCTTGATGCCATCCAACAAGCTGTTTGCTGATATGTGTTTTAATGTACACCTTGATGTTATGCCCCTCCTGCTTGGGCCCTTCAATGGGCCTGCAGTATGTACCAAATAAATAAATAATCGGCAATGATCGCGCTTTAAAAAGCAAGTGAGTCGGGCGGGCTGCTGGCGCGCCTGCTGCAGTGCGCCGCTCTTTTACGTACCTGCGCACTATGCGTGCACTTCATTAAACAGTGCTCGTTTGCGTCGCCGTTACGAATACATGGTGCAGCGTTATCTTGCCGTTTTGTTGCGTGTCTCAGTGACAAAATACAGCAAGCGACACAAGCGTGAAATCTGTTCTGCGATTACGAAATTAGTGGCGGTAAAACACGGTGGTCGGGCAAACTCAGAGGCCGCTCGCTTTCCTTGTTTGCTCTCACATTACGTAATTACGCTCTTGCAGTATATATTCCCAGTTCGCACGTAATAGGCTAGAATGAGGGTCAGCAACGTTTTGAATAGTAGGGCCGAGTTGCGTGCAGCCGACACGGCGGAGGGCTGGACGGCAAATCGGGTGGGAGGGGGAGGGTGGGAGCGGGAGGGGGGCTTTGAACGCAAAAAAAATATTGAATTGCCAATAACATTTGACAATAATCTGGTGAAGTGTGAAGATGGGGGACAATTTCTCTTGTCTCGCTGCCTAACTCCATTTGAGGACAAAACTGGCGTGTCGACGTTCAGATTGTAAGCGACGACCCCTGCACTAGAAGATAACCAACAAAGTCAGTGACGAGCGTATATAAATATGCGGGGCCACGCGCCGTGTATGTGGCTGTTATGTTATGCAAATATAGAAAAGTGACTGCTTACGCTATCAATTAAAAAGAAGCATGAACATAAATGGATGTCGGTGTGGACAAACAACGGACAGATTTTCGCTAAGCGCACTGATAACTCTCCCATGGTTCACATGACTTGTGAAGATGACATCGATAAGATCTCGCGTCCAGCAATCCCGGAACCTGCTGTCACCAGCGGCGGGACCGGCACTGCAGACGATATGGCTTGAGCGCTAGTGTCAGGATGTCGAACTGACAACGCGTAATTGATAAAGTCCTTATGAATTATTCGGAGCTTATTACACCCTCTCAAATAAACCTAGAAAATAAACTGTCTGAATCCGTTCCGCATGTAACAAAGAGGACGAAATCAATCTTTTCTTAAACGAATTTCTTTTTAAAATTCAACAAAATAATGTTATCTGAGATGTGGTATTCAGAAGGCTGCAATATGATACAGGTAGATGGATACGATCAGTTTTACGTAAATCGTTCAAATCGCCGAGGTGGCGGTGTCGCTCTCCTTACTTTGAAAATTTAGCACTCTCACTAGTGACTAAGAAATGTTAACAGTTCAAAGTAAAAAAAGACATAATTTCAGTTCTTTACCGGCCTCCCAATGGAAACTTCTCATGTTTCATAAATTTCTTTGAAAGTTTCCTTGATTATGTTGGCAAACACAATTTTCGTCTTATTAGTGGGGGTGACTTCAACCTGAACGTATTAGAACAAAATGCCGATACACGTGATTTCAATGCACTGTTGGTGTCATCCGCTTTTACAAATGTAATATCCACCGCCACCCGTAATACAAGCTCTCCTTAAACAGCGTTAGATTTAATAATAACAAACATTAGCACAGAGATCCTTAGCGCTGGTACTATTTCATGTGATATTAGTGACCATTGCCCCGTATTTTTAGCATACCAGAGTGAACACGCAAACAAAAAAGAAAAAAATCCACCAGCCACAGTGCATTGTGTCACCGATGGTTGTCTTGAGTGTTTTCGGCGTGAAATAGATTTGCAACAGCGGATTTCTGTTAAAGATAAAAAAACTGCAGACGACGCCTATAATGAACTCATCAAGATATTCATCCACATCTATTCTATATAGATCACCAAAAAAGGCACGAAAGCCTTGGATAACTCGAGAACATTTAAAGAAGATCAAAGGTAAAAATCGTATTTATCAGAGTATTTTGCGCACGTGCTAGAAAGGCAAGTTCTTATAATTTAAAAAGTTTCGAAACCAACTAAATAAAGAACTTCGACAAGCAAAGTTTCAATATTATGAACATTTATTTGAGATCATAAACAAACAACGTCCAAAAGCAGCATGGAAAGTAATGAACAACGTTTCGGGACGTGAAACGAACAATATCCTTTGTGAGAAGTCGCGCCTGCATCTCCGTGTACAGTGATGTGCGAACTCGTGACTGCCACTCCATGTGTGTGATACAACGCAGTCACATATTTCTGTGCCTCAGAACACTCGCGGTCATCACTACGTGCATCGAGTCACGTAGGCCAGACAGGTGTGAAGTGTATGTGTCCGTGTAGTGATGGGAGAACTCGTGCCTGCCACTCCATGTGCGCGTAATGCAATTGCGGTCTCATGTTCACAACTGCTTCGCGCCATGCGAACGAGCCTCGAGTCACGTACGCCAAGGCCTCCCCCTTTTCCCCCCTACCCTTTAAATTGAGCAGCTCCTGTGGCCGGGGGATCTCAATGGCTCCGATGAGAGAAGACGTGTAACTTGCTTCAACAAGTATTAAACGCTTTATGTAACCCTCAGCCATGGACCTGCTCACATATGGCGCAGTCGCCCAACGTTACCTGCTGCAGCTTTAAGCGACACGACTGACGAGAAGAGCCTGCTTCATGCTTCAAGCAGTAAGCCCAGCCTCAGCCCGACAAGCCCAGCCTCAGCCCAAGCCGAAGAGCACCGGAGCAGCTCAACTCGCTCAGCAATCAGCCGTCGCTTCCGCCACTCTCACAAACATCTTCGCCTGCAGTCTTTACGAATCTGCCCGAGATGCCGTTCATCAATTGGAGCAACGCAACCGCCGATGACATCGCACAAATCACAATGGCGCTCATAAAACAAGAACTTGAACGCCGACAGCTTAACACCGTAGGCAACAAAGAAGAACTTGCCGCCCGTCTACTCGCCGACATTGAAAGTCACCGAGACCAAGATGATTCGCCGGATGCAGCCCAAGACAGCCACACTCCTCCTGCCCAGACTGGATTCCCTCAAATGCCAAGCTTCAGCGAAGACAGCGCTTCTAATTTTCAACAGTTCACCACCTACATGCAGCAATACATGGCGATCATGACGTCTGCAATGGCTTCTCAGGTGAGACCGATTACAGTAAACACTCTTCCTGATCTATCAGCTTCACTGCGAACATTTCACGGAAGTGGTGTTCCATCCGCCGAGAGCTGGCTCGAAGAGCTTGAGAGAACCCAAAAACTAGTGGCATGGGAAGATTCTACACTCCTTGCAATAGCTCAAAGCAAACTGCGCGGAGCAGCCGTAGATTGGCATGAAACGCAGGGTCGGCATATGACAACCTGGCGCATCTGGAAAGCCAGCCTGAAAGAAAGTTTTGGAGAACAGCTTTCACTTATCCAGTGGCAGGAGACCGTGACCTCCAGATTACAGCTAGCCGACGAAACTCTGCACTCGTATGCATTCGCCAAACTGCGGGTAATTTCTCGATGCCCGGTCAGCCTCACAGACAAGGAAAGGATTGAATATCTAATCCAAGGAATACGCGATGACCAACTGGCAACAGCAATTGCTGTACAGCGCCCGAAATCTGTCGATGAGTTCTTGAGCATCGCAATTGAGGTAGACCGTACCGTTGAGCACACAAAAGGGACGCGGAACGTTCGACAGTCTTCTGCGCAGACCAAAAACGAAGACAAACCAGCCTCGACCTTCCCTCCAAAAGAAAAATCGCAAAAGCAATTGCGCCCACCACCAAAGCGCATTTCTGAGCTTCCGCCCGCCGAGCAAAATGCACGGTATCAAGAAATTTCTGATAAGTATGGTGCACCAGCCCATAGACCCGGTCAAGACATAAAGAACGCCGTTTGCTTTAAATGCAAGAAGACCGGTCATTTAGCAGCAAAGCGCAGCGAAAGAAGTAAGGATCACCGGAACACAGAGCCAAAAGCGTACGCCACGTACGTACCTGATTCTCTTGATGGGTCAAAATTTTGTTGCGCTGTGCTTCCTGCCGTTATACCAGGAATCGGAGAAATTCCAGCCTTCCCGGACAGTGGTTCGTCTATGACGATTATATCGTTGAAACTGCTCACAAAACAAAATGTTTTGCCGTGGACAGGACCACCCGTTCTTGTTGTCGGAGGAGGAGCAGTGACGCCTATCGGAACTGTCTGTCTCCGGATAACGGTTGGAGACTTTGTTTGGGTGCGCCGCCAGCAGCCTCTTCCGCATGTGTCAGAGAAATTGGCCCCGAGGTTCAAGGGAGTCTATCAGATTCTCGAAAAGAAGACCCCGGTTACTTACCTTGTGACTCAAGTAGGCCGGAATTCGGGAACTCCTGACTCCAGAGTGGTGCATGTGAGCGAGATCAAGCTATTTAGACCACCTTACATCGACCCTATTCTTGCGTCATCTGAAGCTTGACCTCAATGTTAGCAGACTGTTGTTCAGTTTTCACGTCACCAAAGGGACTTGGTCATTTTGGCTAGGGTGGGATGTGAGAAGTCGCGCTTGCATCTCCGTGTACAGTGATGTGCGAACTCGTGACTGCCACTCCATGTGTGTGATACAACGCAGTCACATATTTCTGTGCCTCAGAACACTCGCGGTCATCACTACGTGCATCGAGTCACGTAGGCCAGACAGGTGTGAAGTGTATGTGTCCGTGTAGTGATGTGAGAACTCGTGCCTGCCACTCCATGTGCGCGTAATGCAATTGCGGTCTCATGTTCACAACTGCTTCGCGCCATGCGAACGAGCCTCGAGTCACGTACGCCAAGGCCTCCCCCTTCTCCCCCCTACCCTTTAAATTGAGCAGCTCCTGTGGCCGGGGGATCTCAATGGCTCCGATGAGAGAAGACGTGTAACTTGCTTCAACAAGTATTAAACGCTTTATCTAACCCTCAGCCATGGACCTGCTCACATGTGCCAAATGGGATGTTATTGAATGGTCAGAAATTGATTGGCACAGCCCTTGCCGATTATATGAACTCTGATTTTGTAAATGTTGCCGCTCCTCCCCACTATGCTCTTGAGCTGACCGACCAAAGATGTAGTTGCGTTGCTAATAGTATATTTCTCGAAGCGACTGATGAGTGCGAAGTTCTTACTGTCTTGACGGGACTGCGAAACTCAAGAGCTTTAGATGTAGACAATTTGCAGATACTATCAATTAAGTATGTACTGCCACCAATTGTATCTGTACTAACACGTCTATTTAGCTTGGCCCTTGAATCTGGTACTTTGCCTGGTGCAGTTAAACGGTCCAGGGTGCCCATGATTTACAAAGGGGGAAACCGAAATCTGCCTACAAACTACCGCCCAATATCGATTCTGCCAATCTTCTCTCAAGGAGTCGAAAAAGTAATTTTCACTCGTGTTACTAAATTCTTTGACAAACAAGGAATCATAACTCACTCTCAATTTGGATTTAGGAAAGGTAGATCAACTGAAACTACTCTGCTAACCTTAAAAAATTAGATATACTCCACAAGGGAGATATACTCCACAAGGGAGTATATTGGGGCCTCTTTTATTTAACTCATATATTAATGATATTGTTGATGTCGATTCAGATGTTAAATATTTTATCTATGCTGACGATAGCACGCTGCTTATTTCCGGCCATGACATTACTGATACAATAGAGAGATGTAATGATCTTTTATCAAAGCTATCCACGTAAGCGAAAATGAATAGGCTTAAAATTAATCCTTCAAAAACAAAAGCGGTTGTGTTTACAGCTAGAAATAAAAATAAGTTAACTAGAACTCTCCGCCTAGATTCCAACGAAGTTGAGGTTGTTTCCGAATTTAAAATTATTGGTGTATATTTTTCCTCACACTTGGTGTATTGGTGTATATTTTTCCTCACTTCCTCGCTCGCTCAATAAATTACCTGTCTAAGAAACTATCCTCAATTACGGGTGTTTTATCCCGCTGTCGTTTCTGTTTTTCGCAGAAAATAAAAATTAATATATATAACGCCCTATTTAGCTCACATTTAAACTACTGTTCATTGGTCTGGTCGACAACTACACATACAATCCTCAATAAGCTTTTAGTTTTGCAAAAAAGGATGATTCGACATATAGGAAATATGGAACCTCAGGCCAGTACTTCAGGTTTATTTGAATTATATCGCATTATTAATGTTAAAAATATGTATCAATATCGCCTATTGAAGCTGCTATTTTTTTCCTCTGACTTGGTGATCAAACGGATAACAGGCTTGGCTTCACTACAACATAGAAATATTCTTGTCAATACCACAAGTAACGACACTTGGGCCTTCCCGCAGTTTCGCACGTTTTACAAATATCAAGCGCTAGCGTATAACATTTCTTACTATCTTCTGCAAGGAATTGGAGTCGTATTTCATACAGCTTTAAAATTAGTTTACCTTTGTTTGTATGTCTGGTTGCTGCCGATATCGCTACGCGATAAATGAAACAGGCTACTTGGGCGACGGGTAGTTCTGTGTAAATTAAAGGTAAAATTGGGTTGTTGACTGGTTCGCCTTTGATTAATGTGTTGTTTCTTTGTTGTTGTTTTTTTTGAAAACGAAACACATCATCTAGACTCTAACGTATTTATGGTATGCTCGCTGTTTTTTTATCTGCACGCTGTAAATGGAATCTGATTGGGTGGTTACCTAGTATTTCTTTATACTATTATTTGTGTTGATTTGCCTTTGCAGGTGTGCATGACAAAAACTGGTGTTAAAGGGACACTGAAGTGATTTGTAAACAATGCGGGATTACGAGCGCAAACTGTAGTCCGGAGTCCCTGGGCCCTGTTTCGACCACTCTGTGCGCGTTTACGCAAATTTATTTAGTAGAAAAATCAATTCGAAAACGCTGTCCTCCTCCTGTGGCGTTTTCGTTTCACTTCAGCAGCAGAGGAGCTGACAATTGGCTGCGCTACTGCACGGCTCGCCGACCTTCCGCGATCGAGTCAGTCGGCCCACCGTTTAGTCCGCCGGCCGCCGACGGGTCATGGCAATTCGCTCGATCAGTTGAAACTAAGCCACAACACGTTTGTGAATAGAAGAATGTGCCTTTCTTTACTTCGTTAGTTTGTACTCTGTATCTAGCTCCAAGTCAAGGTCGCTTCACACAAGCGCTGCACAAGCGCACATGTGACGCTTCGCTGACTGGTGCGCCAGTAGGAAAATATAAGGCCTCTTGAAGGGGGAGAAGAGTGAGCGAAGTCAATATAGGTACTAAGGAAATAAAATCAACTGATATTTTTACCGTACAGCGTAAAACTAGGGTGCGGGAAGCACTTTTTTGCGCTGGGCGAACAAGCAGAGCGGTCAGGAGCACGACTACGCATCTGCGAACGCTTTCCCGTCTACGAAATGCAATTGCTAGACGTGAGCTATTGTGGAAACTCGGGGGACGCTTACTGCACGAGCGCAATACATGAAATAGTCACCTAAGCTGCTTGAAATACTAAAACTAAATAAAAGTGTAAACTGGTTATACATTATATACTTAATATTTTCCGTTGTCGCCAGCGGCCCTCTGTCGCCTAGTCGTCTGGTGCGCTAGGTATGTCACCGCAAGTGTTTTGCCAGTCACAAGTTCGAATCGCCGCAGGTACATGCTTTTTTTTATGAGTTAACTTTTTCGTTTTTCGCCGATGTTTTCTATACTGAGTTCACCTTTTTTTTTGGGCCGCAACGTTCATTGCTCCACGAACTAGTCCACAGAACTCGCGCAGGCTGGCACTGCCGCACTAGCGAGTTCTCGTTGGCGTGCTGTTGCCATAAGCACCGACTGCTTGCGGGCAGTGGTAACAGGCCAGAATCAACAGACCCTTGGCCTGGTGCGAACACGCTTTTTACGATACAGGCATGAGCGAGGCAAGCTCCAAATATGGGGGGAAAGCGCATGCATTTGAGCGTCTGCGGGGACGCGGAGGGCGTTCATGCACTGCGTAGGCCTCAGATAGTGAATGCTGCGATTCCAAGCCGTCCTGGGAGGCTTATCTTATGCATTTTACAGCCGACAACATGGCAGAAGCGCGGTACTACGATAACTGGGATATTGAGAATGCCCACATTCAACGACGCCATCGAATGTCAAACATGTTGTTTTACAGACCGAAACCGAAACTTGTTTGATTGCTAACCTTGGGCATCGTCCAATCACGGCGCCCCCTCCTCCCAACGTCACAGCTTAGTTTGTGCGGCCGCCGCAAACCGCGCATGGTAGTTTTTCTTCTTTCGCGCTTTGTAAAATAATTACCGATTTGTCAACCGGATAAACGATGAAAAGTGTGCTAATTTGAGCCAGTCTACACAGTGCAAGCAAAAACGGGAGCTTGACAAATTCACTTCAGTGTCCCTTTAATACCTATGGTCAACTGTATATGTTTAATTTTGTTACGCAGCCATCTTTGTTTAAATCTAAAAAAGAAACTCTTTGGATCTGTTGTAAGTTGCTGTAGGGTAATCTCTCGTTGTATCTGTTGTTTTGATCCCTGCAATTGTTGTAAGTTGCGTTGTAAAGAGTGCGTAAGTAGCTTTCTATATTACTGTATAATGGTGTTATACAGATATTTTTGTAATTTCGCTATTTTTCATGCAGCCCTCGCTTTGTGTATTATCATGTTTTGTTTCTGTTGTGCCGTGGCCTCGCAACGGTCTCCTGGGCCCAGTCAAGCTGTTCCTTTTCAGCCTTTACCCCTGGCGACCATCCAGACAATCTTTAGCTGGAAAATTAAAGATGAATTGAAAAAAAAAGATGAATTGAATTGAGTACGAATACTCGTGAGGACAAATGAGTTTGAGTATAAGTGAGTACGATTTCAAATGAGTATGGGATGAGTGAGTATGAGTGATTTTGAGAACAGGAGAGTTTTTGAGTCTGAGGTTGATTGAGTACAGCGTCAATTAAAAAATTGTGATTGAGTTTGAGTGAGTTCTTTCTGCTTTGCAAACCTATGGTCGTAGTAGGCAGTATAATTTGGTTTTGTCTTAGGCTGTGAGTTAGCAGTAGTGTAGGTGGAAGGTAAAGCGAGAGAGTACGTAGTGAAGGAGTTGGAAACGCTCGAAAATGCTATTACGACGCCTGGTGATTCTCCGTAGGATGTCAAGGTTTTGGAGTATATTGGGTTGGGGTTAAGCTAGAGTTCAAGCTAGAGTCGGCTTCCCTGTTCTAACCCCCGTTAGCCAGAACAGTCTGAGTACGCAGAAGAAGGACACTGGAGGGGCAAACTGGCGGCATAGATGAAAACCTTTATAAGGCGTTCTACAAGGAATTGTTCATGAGATGTGCAAGAGAAGTAGCTAGAATTTGTGTGGGGTGAATTGAAGGCCTAAATGAGAGGTAGTTGTTTGGCTAATGTCTTTGCCTTGTTGAAGAGTGTGGTCAATGAGAGCGTCGTTCCCCGATATTACTTTATGATATCGTCTTCATTCGATTCGATTCGATGGTGGTTTAGTTAACACAAAAAAACATACAATGGGTATATACAGGCGGAGGTCGCGAAGTCAACGAGTGCAGGGGGACCTCCTCCTGTAGGGGGAGATTTGTGATGCAGCACAATGTGGGGAACAAGGGGATTATGCCAAGATAAAGAAGAAAAGAAGATATTATGAACCCTAAGAGGTGCATATGGCATGGTGGGGGAATGGAGAGGTTCGATGGGTCCCGAAAGGCGGCTGTGCCCTCACGAAGAAAGGAAATGTAGGAGCAGGCGCATGCCCAAAGTCCCATGAAGTTTATAGAGTTCATAATGGCTACGTGAGCGACGTTGTCGAATGCTTTGTCGAGATCAAGTGCTTGGATGGCTGACATGCCGCTTTGGAGGGGTTTTTCTATGATGCCATAGTAGGCACTGAGGTGCGTATCCTCTACGGACAACCGGGGACAAATACGAGTGAGTGTGTGGGAGAAGGTGACGGCCTTCGACGTAGGTGGTGAACACTGTGTTGATATGCTCGAGTAGTTTTGCAAGACTCAGTTATATCTGTCAGAGGTGATCCAATTCAGCAGCTTTATGTGGTTTCGCAAATAATTGAATGTGAGCATGTGTCCAGGCTGATGAGAGGGATGTAAGGAAGTCGATTGTTGGGTCTGTGAGTTGTCAGAAGATGTTATTGCTGTGCTTGAACTCGGTGACAGTAAAGTCCTGTTCGAGGTATACGTTCGAAGAGAGGGAGTAATTGGGAAGGGAAGTGTGGGAAGAAAAAGAGAGAAAAACATTTATTTGGGAAGAGTGACTGAGATTTGGCTACGGGCGATTCCTCCGCCCAAGGCACGGGCCTCTTCCGCTCCCCTCAGGCTTGAAGAACCAAGTCCCTGACAAACCCCAGGGCCGGTGCTGGTCTGAGCTGCCTCCCATAGATCAAGAGTGTTTGTGGTGTTGGGCGCTGAGGGCCATATGGTGGGGCAGCCCCAGGTTGCGTGGAACAAGTTCGCTGGATTTGCGCACTTATTGCATTTCTTTTCGTATGTTTGGAACATTTGGACTAGCCTTATTTTGATAGGGAAAGTGTTTGCAACTGTCGAAGTACCTGAACTTCCATGGCCTTCAGAATTTGGTCAGGCATGGGGAGGCAGGCTGGAGCTTCTCTTTGGATCATTAGCGTTCGTACGTTCGTAAGTGGTTGGAAGGAGGTGGGACTGTGTGCTGGGTGGTTAGCAGCTCTGTCCGCTTCTTCGTTTCCTTCCAAAGATTCGTTCCCCGGAGTCCATATGATGCGATGGGGGCAGCTGGCTTTTTTCGGCTCCACTATTTTGAGCCGCTTGTGAATTCGGCCGTCTATAATGTTCTGCATCCGAATGAACACGGATAGAATCTTGTCATGAAGCCGAGCGGACGTGCCTGGATAATTGTTCATCAGCGAGTGCAGTTGAATGCTTGTGATAGCCTTGGAGGACGTAGGTTCTGGGAAGTTGCAGAGGAGGGTTCAGGTAGTTTTGTTTAAGAGGCCTGCGTGCATGTCATCACAGATGGGATACCTGCAAGTATAAGCGAGCATGGCGGCAAGCGCATGCAGAGTAACTTGTAGAGGAGCACGTTTTTGTTCAAGTGCCTTTGCCTTCGGGAGCACCAGCGCTTTTCGATGCTGGTTTGAAGGGGAACGGTATACGACGTTGACGCTGCGAATACTCGTGCGGTTCCGTGGGTTAGAATGTCGTGACGGCTGCAATGACACCCGGTATGGAAGTAGAGCATAGACTGACGACTTCGGGAACGCATTACCTGCATGTAGTCGACGTGAAAAACGTAATCTTTGCCTTATAGTTGAATAAGCTATCCTGTCCCCCCCTCCCAAAGGAAGAATTTCGCGCAAATGTGCCAAGGTATGTGGTTATTGACGTCTTTTTTCTTGACTATCCCTTGGCTTATCTGACACCAAAAGTGCTCAGTACAGATCCCTTGACACCGGATATCATGCCTCCTTTGTTTATGTGTGTTGTTGTTTCTTTTTTCCCCTTTTCTTTGTATACGGATATACCCAAGCTTTCACTTAAAACTGCCTCTCTCTCGATGTCTCCGTTTAATACCACCACCACTACCAAAATTCAAAGATCAACCTTTCCGCTGCCTCTTTGTGCCAAGCATTCAGCCACTTGCATATCAAATCACCCTTTCCGTGATTTGCCTTGTGTCTTATTCACCTGCGCTATTTGATGCCCCTATCACGGCCCCATTGTATACACAAGCCTGTTTCTCATTGTATTGCAGTCTCGGTCGAACATAGCAGTGTGAAGTCAGAGTGTATTTTACTCTGACGAAGGGAAGTTCTTGCTGACGGTAAGTAAACTACATTATTAAAGTGCATATTTTGTGGGGAATTAGTCGTCTCCAATCTTTCCCATCTTATCTGGACGTGCTCTGCCTTTTCACAAGGACGATTGGAACTTTTAAGACTACACTCCCTCCCGTGTGATGAACACGACCACATTCATCAAATGCGCGCTAATCCCTTTTTATTTGAGACAGTTGTAAAATTCTCCCTCCAGAATGGTCTCTGTAAAGCAGTTTGATTCGTGATTGACTAATCCCTGTATGGGTCAGTGATTCTGTGACAAGTGCGAACTGACTTCCTAATGTGACAAGAAGAACAAATTTGTATTTGAAGACTTTTATTTTGATACCTTTTCTCCTTTTCCCACTCTCCCCCATCCCCTTCAAGGTCTTATGACCTCCTCCAATAAACAGCCAATCAATCGATCAATCTATTATGCAATTATTTTCACGTGCGCGCGCGCACACACGCACACGCACGCGTACGCGCACGCAGACACACACACACACACACACGCACGCACACACACGCACGCGCGCACACACACACACACATGCACACACACACACGCACGCACGCGCGCACACACACACGCACACACGCACACACACACACGCACGCACGCACGCACACACACACACACACGCACGCCCGCCCGCCCGCCCGCCCGCCCGCCAATCTACACAAGCACATGCGCGCATGCACACGCACGCACTTATATATACGTAAGTGCATGCAAGGAATCGTGTGGTGGAGTTACATGCTTGGAAGCGGGCAGGCCTCACACCGTAACGGCCGGAGAACAGACCCAATGAAAGTTTGTAGAAAATATTAAAATTAAAATGTGGTGAACATTAACAGCGAAGCTGTTAAGCAAATCGTAATTATTCCTGTCCCCAGTCAATATCAAGAAAATGTTGGGCGCGCGTGAGTGCGTGCTTCGCGGCGACTGTCCGGCAGTTAAAAAAACAAGAAAATACCGAGCGCTTGTGAGTGCGTTCCTCGCGGCGACCACCCAGCGTCCCCGGCGCACATTTGTCAAGCCCTTAGTTGTATTCGCCAAGACTCAAAAAAGAAAGCCCAGCATTGGCTGTAACCTCGGCAACACTCGCTCCGAACGAGAAACGCCCTAGCGTCCGCCGTAATCATTTGAACACGTACTCGGAACGACAAATACATGCAAGAGCGTCCGCCCCTCGAAAGTGTTGTCCAACCATTATCACTTCCAAAAAAAACAAGATGAAGGAAGCTCAGACATATAGCAACAATAATGGACTAAATGTAATTGCTGTAGCAGCAAAGGAGGAAATAAGCTGTAATCGTGGACTTTTACCATCGCGATGATCGTGAAGGGTAGAGCTTCTCTACCTTCAAGTCTTAGGCGCTGGTGAGAGCTTCCTTACATTGTTTTTTGTTGGAGCTTTCAAGCAGTGGAATATTTTTGCAAATGAGGCATTAGAGTTAGACGTCTACGAGAAGATGCGATAAATGTACCATTTATTGAGTAACCGGCTCCACGGGATATTTTGGTAGCTTTTTTCTGCAGTCCCCGTTGATACAAACTTTCTGCGGAGAGGAACAACAGGAAGTATTACATTAGGTAAACAAAATGCAAATAAAGTTTGCAATTAGCAATTCATAACTGGGTTAGTTTCATTGTTGGTCTGCCAGTTCTTAAGGTCGCAAATAATCTCTACTGTGCTCATGAAGCTTACGAAACCCTATGAGGAAGCTAGCTAAAGTCAGTGCCACCTGGTGCGACCCTGACAAGACGTTGGGGGAGATTACTAACCATTTTCTTAAATAAATAAGCTGTCGTGAAATCACTTTATTTATTTATTTATTAGTAATAGCCTCAGGGCTATTACAATCATAATCATAAGGGTTACAAGGGTTACATAAGGGTTACATAAGGGTTACAATCATAAGTAAAAAGAAAAAAAAAGCAGCGAAAGAAATACATATCAAACAAACATCTTATACAAAATTAGGCAAAACAGCAATAAAAGAAACGCAGCAAGCAAGCATAACTGCACACAACAAAGCATAGATTACACAATGTTGACTATGGCATTTTTGAAAAGCGTGTGATTTACAATGGTGGGTGTAGGAGAGGAAATGCGATTCATTCTAATGACGTACGGGGAATAAACGACTGGAAAAAGCGGTCATTCGGCTTGATGCTGTACCGCCTTTGCGAGCATGATCAAGGCAAGAAGAAACGTACATGGAGGCAAAATGAGCTCTTCATGCAGATGTTGGTGATAAAATATTTTGTGGAACAACGAAAGTCGGGAAATTGTACGTCGAACTGCTGGGAATTGAAGGTTAAGGGTAGATTTCATTGTTGTTACGCTGGCGGTTTGGTTATAGTTAGACAGGATGAAACGTGCAGAATTTTTCTGTACCAATTCCAGTGAGTTTATGAGATTGTTAAAATAAAGATCCCAAATAGGTGAGGTGTTTTCTAATTTAGACCGAATAAGTATTTTGTACTACAGTAGCCTTAGCAAAATTACGCCAGAGGTAACCCAGCATGCGATTTCCATTGCTAATAATATGTTCAATGTGAACGTTCCAGGTGAGGTTGCTTGTGATATTAACAGCGAGATATTTAAAAGAAACAGAGTCTAGGGCGATGCTATCAAGGTAGTAAAGAGGTAATGTGTTATTTTTTCTGGATACACGCATAAATTTACACTTGCTAACATTGACTTCCATACGCCACTTTAAGCACCAAGCCGTTATAGAATTTAGGCCAGTTTAAAGGGTGGTAAGGTCATCGTCACAGATTATTCCTCGGAACACTACGCAATCGTCAGCAAATAAATTCATATTAGATGAGACGACCGACGTAAATCGTTAATATATATTAGGAAAAGCAGAGGGCCGAGAACAGAACCTTGTGGCACACCGGATTGAACGAAGGTATTATTAGAATTTTGGTTGTTAATCGACAGAAACTGCGAGCGAATAGTTAGAATAATCTCAAGCCATGCAAGAAGTTTTGGTTCAAGGTTAAGCTGACGTAACTTGTGTAGTAGTAGTTTATGGCACACCTTGTCAAATGCTTTCGAAAAGTCTAGATATATGCAATCAACAGATGATGATCCATCAAGTATGGCATGAAGCTTATGCGTGAAAGATACCAACTGTGTTTCACATGAGTAACGTTTGCGAAAACGATGCGGTGATCGCGTAAAAAATGAATTTGATTTTAAGTAATTAACAAGGTGTGAAAAAAAAAACATGTTCGAGTATTTTACAAGGGATGCTAGTAAGTGAAATGGGTCGGTAATTAAGCGGCGAATTTTTGTTTCCTGATGTATGAAGCGGAATCACCCTCCCCACGGTCCAGTCGGCAGGCAAGCAACCCTCGTGAAGTGATTGCTGCAAAATCTTTGTTAAAATGTCGGATGAATGGGTGCAAGTGCTCTGCAAGAATTTAGGGATGATGTCGTCACAACCAGGACCGGAAGAAACTTTGAGTGATCTAATTACTTAAGCAACTCCACTTGGTTCAATAATTATTGGAAACATATCAATGCAGTTAAATGTTCGAGGGGTGGCAAGCAAACGTTTTCGGAAAAAGAAAAATTACGCACAAAGTCCTAGCGCACTCCTCCGGAGGAATTGCAGCACCATCAGTGTCGGTTAGATGAACGATATTGTTATCACGAGGATTGATGGTGCGCCACAATTTTTTAGTGTCATAACTAGCATAGTTATGACACTAAATGGTACAAAAAAGTTCTCTTAGGCTGACCTTAGCGCCGCAACATAGTTATCATTCGCCAGTTTGTAAGCCGCCCAACGCGCATCATTCCTCCCGGAAACTAAACTTCACGCATATCAAGCTCTGAAAAGGCCTTCACTAGAGTATGCGTTAACCATCTGGCATCCACATACCGCAATATTATCTGATATGCTAGAATCGGTGCAACATAAAGCAGCTCGGTTTATCACCTGCTGTTATTCTCGCCACCAAAGTGTAACATTTCTTAAGGATTCTCTGAACCTTCCATTGTTTTGCTGATCGGTACGGGCGTTTTTTCTTGTTAGATAAGCGTTTTAGGTTACTTGTATACCATGGAGCATTACGGCTCGAAGAGATAGAGTGAACAGGATATTTCTCCGTGAGCTCGCTAACTTTTCTAGTAAACATGTTCCAGTTATTTTCCCCAGTTCGATTATCAAAATTGTCTAAAAAGTGTCAAAAAATTTATTTATTTATTTAAATACCTTAAGAGCCCAGAAGGCAATAGATAAGGGGGAATATACACAGGAGGTTACTAAAGCATCAGTAAAACAACATGTCAGGGAGTAATACTAGTAATCAAACTGACCAATAGCACAAGCAACATTGATAATAACACAGTAAGTAATAAACACAGTAAGCAGCCCGCCATAACAAGAAACATATTTCAAGAAATAGCATTAAACATTCTCAACGCATGCGTTACACAATAAATGTCAATGGTGGATACAAATTATTGTCAACTTCCAAGTAAGTAAGTACTGAAGATTGGAAAAGGGAAGGTTCAGTAATGGCGACGATGTTTGAGGGCAGCGCGTTCCCCTCGTTTATGGATAACAGCAGGGGTGAAAATTGAGATTTCTTAGTGCGTGAGTGTATGGGATTGACCTTATGTGCATGATCTACGCGATCAGAAACGTAGGGTGCCGAGTGAATGAATGATCGGGAAAATGACGAGTCACTATGATATACACTATGGAAAAAATGAGACTGAAGCAACGTTACGCAATTCCTCGTTGTTCCACACGGTACGGGAAAAGAACACGTCGTTATTATGCGCCAGCTATATTTAACACTTTGCCATCTCACTTTTTCGCGCATGCTTCGAAATATAAACTGAAAAAGGCTTTACGGTGCATGCGTTAGATCTTTCCAGAGATTTTGTGAATACCGCATGGTTATCTGTTCTGGTTTGGTACTCTGTGTATATATACTTTTTTTAACGCTTGTCGCCTGCCAGGCTCTGCCAGACAAGCACGTTGCGGCTTAGGTAGGCCTGATTATGTACATCACTTTTGTTTGACTAATAATAATAATTATTATTATTATTGTTATTATTATTATTATTACTTAATCTATAATATTGGGTTATTTCCTGGAAGGTATCAATCGGCGTTGGACTGTGCCCCTCCTCTGGGGCCCGGTTACTGAGAGAGCAGGCTACTGAGAGAGCATGGGCTGTGTCGTTTCCCGGGAGATCGGAGTGGGCAGGGGTACACACGTTTCTGACCGTGTGAGAGGGAGGGGTTTTGCTCAGGAGGTGCAGTGCTGTTGAAGAAACTGCACCAGCCGCGTAAGTTTCACCCGTAATCATTATAGTAGCGTAAATGAAGATAACTGTTCGAACGAAATATTGAAAAAACTAAAAAAAGATAACAAAAATATGAAATAATTCGGGAAAAGGGCCAATTATGTAACGCCCTGCAGTTCAACAATAATGCAGATTTTGGGAAAGTTCCACCTAAAGCCGTTATAATAACGTAAACTGAGATAATTGGTGGGACGCAGTTTCAAAAAACTAAAACATAAGAACAACACAAAAAAATACGGAAATTGGCTAGACATGTAACGCATGCCATTTCCACAATAATGAAGGTTTCGCGAAACTTTCGCCTAGCGGAACAGCGAAACAGCGTTATTTAGGGAAACAGTCATAAAGAAATGGAGGAGGAAAAACAATGAAAAAGTCAGTTGCACTTCTTGCTAGGCATTGAGGCTCAACAGCCGGGAGCTTTTACAGAAGAAATAAGATAGGTTTCCTCTTCTTACACGCACGCCCGTCAGAATATAAGTGCGCGTCATAACATCCAGCGTGCTAGCCAGTCATTCTTTCTTTCGCCTGTTACCGCAAACGAAGTTCGTGCCACACTTTCTTCTCTAAAAATACAAGTGCTGGCCTGGATAGGATTTCTGTACGTCATTTAAAATTGGTTGCTCATCTCATTTCCGGCACGCTCAGTAACATAATCAACCTTATCTTCAAAACAAGTCTTTTTCCTTCCTCCCTAAAAAAAGCAAAGGTTATACCCGTCTTTAAAAAAGGCAACCGGCCGTTAATTTCCAATTATCGCCCAATCCCTATTCTTCCCACCATTAGCAAATTAATTGAGCAGTTATTTGCTAAGCGCCTTAACAGCTATTTATGAAAATTCAATCTTCTGAGTGATTAGCAGTTTGGTTTCCGATCGGGGCGTTCTTATAACCTAGCCCTACTTTCCTTAACAGACTATATAAAAAAATCAATCGACACCGGGAATTTTCTGGGTAATTTTTTAGATTTCAATAAAGCAGTCGATACGATTAACCCCGCTGTTTTGTTCCAGAAATTAGAAGCATATGGGGTAACAGGGCCACCTCTAACATTATAAAAAGTTATTTGCTCAACAGGTAGTACACAGTATATGTGGCTGACCCCGTCTCTGAAACCAAAAAATTTAACCAAGGTGTACCCCAGGGTTCCATTTTGGGTTCGCTGCTCTTTATTTTGTATATTAATGACCTTCCAAATTTACCTTCAACATTGTATTGTTGAAAATAAAATTTGATTTGATTTGATTTCATTTGACTTCACTCCTTTCATTGTGTCCTATATGCCGATGATACCACAATATCCTTATGCGATAAATCTATAACTTCTCTCCCCTCCAATTTGAATACTGTGCTCAATAACGTCGTTAACTGGTGTAGCGACAACTACTTAGTTTTAAGCCACAAAAAACTAAATTCATGATTTTCAGGACTTCCAAGAGGCAGACCAGCATCCTCCTTGCCATTATCCTCGGATCTCACACCATTTTTCCGTCCGAACATTCACCATTTCTCGGCATCGAACTCGACCGTAGCCTTACGTTTTGTTTTCATTTTCCACAACTTAAGCAGAAAACTGCATTTGGCATCCGGGCATTATTGAAGGCACGGCCGTTTTTTTCTCATCATGCACTGCTATCATTGTATTTCCCTTCATTCATAGTCATATCAATTATGGCATTGCTTCCTGGGGTAATGCATATTCTTCCCACAGTCCAATACGTCCCGAATCAATCCATTCGCATTATTACACGTAATTCATATCGTTGTTCAGCTGCACATCTTTTGCGCGAGAACAATACATTACCAGTGAATCAATTATTTAACTATAACTTAGGCATATTTTTTTACAAGTTACATCACTGCTACGTTTCATACGATGCCATCGATCTTGTTCACTTAAGGAAAGGAAATTTCACAAGGTTTGCAGCCAATAACAACTTTTTATTACCTACTCTGCATACTAATTACGGCAAGAAAACTTCTTGCTTTGCAGTAATTTCATTGTGGAATGGCCTCTCTCTCAACATAAAGTCTTCATCATCCATAACCATCTTTAAAAAATGCCACAAAGAGTTTTGCTGTCATTAACATAGGAAATGCACCTATATTTTATGGTTGTCTGTAATAGTGTTTGTTCTTGTATGACTTTATTTTGTAATGTTGTAGTTCATGTTCGTTTCCTGTTGTTTATTTGTCTCTGCTTAATTCAGTGTTTGCTGATTCTCAAACTTGTGTCTCTTGATATTTGGATTTCTTTTTCTTGACTAGGTATGGTCAGGTATATTTGTTTTGTTTGGCTGCCTTATATATTTCCATTGTGCATTTCTCATCGAGGGTCCCGTTACAGTCGTCAGACTCTGGGACCCTCGCCTATATAATAATTTGCTTGTATGTTTCCGTACAACATAAAATGAATTTGAATTTGAAAAAAAAATTGAATTTGATTAAAAACAAGTTGGATGTCATTGACATCGAGAGGTACAGGGGTGCAAGTGCGCGCACGCGCAGAGCGATTCTGGTTGGGTGAAACGCCAACCAAACGTTCCCTGAGTGACGAAAAGGGGTATGCGCAAAAGGAGATTAAAGCTATACAATACAATAACGCAACTTCTAGGGACTCCGAAGCCGTGGAGCGCCAGTTTTTTTAACATTATAAGGAACTGATGGGAAGTGAAAAGCAAGGCAGCAAAGATTACGAGGAAACTTTCCTGCCCTCAATGCTAACGTTAACTGATGCTGGTAGAGCAAGCATGGAGGCGCCGATCAGTTTGAAGGAGATAAAAAAAAGCCATCGACGAATTAACCACAGGGAAGTCGCCAGGACTAGATGGGTAGGGGACCGTGTTTTACAAGTTCTTCAAAGAAGACATAGCAGTAATTTTGTACAGGGTAATATTGGAAGCGTATGCATAAAAAATACCGCGTTCGTTCCTGAAAGGTAACATTGTGTTATTTCCTAAGACCTATAATCCTGAAAAGCTGTTGGCGGCAGAGTCGTATCGGCCAATGAGCTCAACGAATGTGGATTACAATATTTTCATGAAGGTTTTGGCTAATTTGTTTCGCTCGGTGAAGAGTGGTGGACTGGGACTGCAACATTTGTTTATCCAAATAATAGTTTCTAGGTTTATGTTTCTCAGAGAGGAGAGAGATTGCTTTCTACGTACTGTGGTACAAGTCCGGCTTCGTGATTTTATTCCTGGCTATGCAGTTTCAACTTCGGAAATCCGCTGTGTACGTGTGCGTGGTTTTTTGCGCGAAGTCGTGGATGCTTTTAGGATTTTGAGGGTTAGGTTTTCCTCGGAGTATCTGAGTAGTGTACCACGGAAGCGTTTGTACAAAGATATGATTGATGTGGATATACCTGTTTCGATTTACCGTGAGTTGTTTGAAGCAGGTTCAGGAAAAGATGTTCTAAAAAGAGTGAAACGAATGCTAGTACCTCCATCAGTTAAATCTTTCTTCTTCAACCTTCATAGCGGCACGTTACTAGTAAAACCCTGGCTGAATGAAAAAAATGGGCTGTATGTACACCCATGGACACTTAACTGCCGCTTATGTAAAAAGATTGAAACAATGAGCCCATCTTTATGGACTGTTGGGACGCGGTGTTCCACTGGAACATCCTCAAATAAACCCTGAAAGAAGACGTACCATTAACGCCTTATGGCATTCGCTTTTTGCCCGTAAGCACGGATGGAGGCGTGCCCTATGATATGTTCATAACACTTATTCTAATTTCTATGTGGAAAACTCGCATGGCAGGTCAAAATGCGGAAGAGGATGCTCGCACAGTGCGAGAGTTTTAAGTGGCGTGGGAATGATTTGTCGATGTTTGCACGATGTTTTCACGATGTAGACGAGCGAGTCTATGTGGTTTCATGCGCAAAGTTGTATGGGCGTTCAAATTATTGAGAGTGTGCTTTTCGATACAGTACTTGAGCGATGTAACACGTAAAAAGTTGTATAAGGACCTCATTGATGTTATGTTACCCATTTCCTTATACAGGTCTATGTATGCAGTGGGAAGGGAAGGTGACGTGCTTAAGTGGGTAAAGAGAATGCCCGTGCGCGCCTGTTACAAGTGTCTTTTGTATGCTCCACAGTGGCACGCTTCCTGTAACGCCATGGCTCCAAGAAAAAGGACTAGACATACCTTGGAAGATTAAATGTCGCATATGCTTAAAGCCGGAAACTATTCACCGCATTTTTCTTGACTGCTCAGACGCGAAATTTCACTGGGACATCCTGCAGCGTACTGTTAAAAAGGACCTGCCCATAAACCCTTTCGGAATCCGTTTCCTGTCTGCAGGGGATACAGGAGGCGCGCCATTCGACATGTTTATGTTGATCAGCATGCACAGCTTGTGGCACACAAGGATGGCTGACAGGCATGCCCATCCCAATGCGCGGTCCACCAGAGACTATTTTATTGAGAGTATGGTCAACATACGTGAGGTATACACAGCGCTGAGCGAACCACCTGATTGGTTACCAATGCTAGATGACCTTGTTCAGCTGAAGAGATTTTAAACTTGTATTATCGCAAAGGTGGCGAATGTATCAAATGAACTGCAACACGGATGGTAGGCGGGCCAGTTGGTACATATTTGTGAGATAAACAGCGCGAAAGAACGGGACAACCGAGGAGTAGACTAACACAGCGCTGACTAATAACTGAAGTTTTATTATCGCTGGACAGCAATAAATAGGAAAAAGGAGGGTGACACCTGACGCTAAACTTAACAAAACATTTTTACAAACAAAAACAAAATGCCACGGAATCGGCACAGATAAAGCAGCCCAGCACAAACAGTCCACCACATATCGGAGGCTCCTCCGCACGTGGATTCTGCAAGCTATCTAAATAACTGATTTCTTTCTCCGTAAGGGCGATGGGGGGTGTGCTGACACAATCTTGCTCCAGCTTCTGAATTTCCCATGCCTCTCGTATCACTCGCCTCATTCTGTCAGGATAGCGAGCCATCACGTGGCACTGCTGAAATGCAGGCTGGCATGCAGGCAGGTGTGCGCACTTGGGCACATGCGCGGCAAGCGTGCTTCCCGAGGAGTTGCGTACATCGCACGCCTGCTCTCGTAGGCGATCGTTGAGGCAGCGCCCCGTCTGCCCCACGTACGAGCTTCGACACGCCAACGGTATTTCGTAGAGCATATCTTCCTCACAGTGGACAGCCGGCTTTGTGTGCCTCTTTTTACACTTGTTTTTAGGTGGGCCTTCGCAATTTACTTTTCGACACACGCTGCTTAATTTGTTTCGGGCCGAAACACAAGGTCTACACCCGCTCGCCCTACTATTTTCTTCAGCAGGTGGCTTACGCCATAAATGTAGGGACTGACCGCTACCTTTTTCTTCTCTGATGGAGGATCCCGTTGAAGTTTTGGCTTTCTCAGGTCTTTTAGCAGCTTGTGTCCTACGCTACGGAGAAGTGAACCAGGAAAGCCAGCCATACGTAGACGGCGTGTTTAAACGTCAAGGCTGCCCTGCACGCGATGACGGCCGCGCCAGCTGCGCTCGCCATTTTGCCGCGCTCCTTCGATATTTACTACATCGCCGGCGGTAAGCTGTCAAGCCACCGCCGCAGCTTTTGCTACGCTCGCTGCTGGTTTGCTCGTTATCTCCCGTTTGCAACGGCTGTTATCTGGGACGCTGTTTTTTGAACTCGTCGGCGGCACTGCCACCTGGCTAGCTGCCGGCAGCCATCGCTGCTGATATAGCTCACGTCATTGATGGCTCCGCCGGAACACTCAGTGCTCCCAAACAATGTGCCACTGCCCGAGACTATGGACCTGCAGACTCCAGACAACCTGACTGCCTCGTTCCCGCCGCTGACTTCAATAAAGAATCATGCCGCCGCTGCCGTGCCTTCAAGGGTGCTGCTGCAGCCGGACACCAACCCATTCGCCCCACTCCGGGAGCTTGAGGAACAGAACGGCACTGAAGGCAAGCCTGACAATGCTTCCCATCAAGTTAGCATTATTTCTACCGACCGGAACGGAGAAAAACGCGCGCGAGGCTCGCTCTTGCCGACACCCGTGCGACAGTGCTCATACATGCACAGGGATTACCCTCATGCGAGAAGCACACCTCACATGCCCCCTGGTTCCGTTCGCTGCCAGGACGGGGTGGATGGTTGGATACCAGTAAGCTATCGACGTAAACAGCAAAACCCTGCGATGGTCGCGACGACTCCGAGCCCAGGTGCTCCACGCAAATATCAACACACCGTCATCCTGCGGCCTAAGCAACCGTGTGGCGTCATGGATGAGCAGTTCATACGATTATACTGAATTATAACGCACCACATTTCGGCTCACCTCAATCTCTCTGGGGAAGACCGAATGCCGAAGTTCATGGTTCGCTATTTAGGCCATAGCAACCAGCTCGCTGTCGACGCGGCGGATCCCGAGGTGCTCGACGCCCTTCTCGCGATAGCGTCTCTGCCAGTAAGCGGAAAGGACGTGCGCTTTCAAGCGTACGAGGCCGTTGGTCGAAACCAAATCACAGGCATTATTAGAAACGCTGAGGACATGACTTCTGAGGAAGCAATAAACTCATTGCACTGTCGCAAGTGCAAAATCCTGCAGGCACGCCCACTTGGTGACAAAGGGACTGTCATGGTCACATTTGAAGGTAAGAGCTTACCATATAAGGTCGGCCTGGGGTCATTTACCATCCGCGTTTTTCCGTACCGGGCGCGAGTGGCTGTCTGTGATATATGTCACAAAATTGGCCATTACAAGGAGCAGTGCCCCAATACTTTGGCAGCACGATGCCCTAAATGCGGTCTGCGGCAACACGAAGAGGGCACACAATGTCCGGGCACAGAACCGAAGTGCTGCAGCTGTGGTGGTTCACACTTGGCCACAGCCACAAAATACCCAAAAAGCCGACAACTAAACCAGAAAATTGAACAAAAACGCAAGCCGGCTTCCGAAAGGCAACGCAGAAAAAGGCAGACGCAGGGGCGCCAGCGCCGCAATCCCGAGGCCGAACAAGGTCTTTCCAGGCCTATGCTCAAGGCAACACGCCAGAGTTTCTACACCGGGCCAACGGTACGCCCAGTGAACATTCTGAGGACAGCGAGAGAATAACCTTCGCGGATGTAGCTAAACAGGCGAACGCGCGCTTATTAATCGGTTCTAGCAACGGCGCACCGCGTCCATCATGCTCAACACTAGCTCCCTTCGCGCGGCAACCTGCCCCGCGTGGAGGGGCGATGCTTTCTGGAAGGAACTCAGCTCATTCAACAGCGCTCCCGCCTCCCGGTGACCACCCACATTCGCACGCCACTACGACACTCCAGGATCTCGAACAGCGTCTTGAAAACCGTATGGCGGAAGTAGAGAAATTAATCGATGCAAAGGTTCACCAGCTCATTACCCGGGCCATAGAGAAATGCGTCCACACCATCATGGAGCGTATCACACTTTCCTGCATGCTCCCTTTTGGCACAACTCCTCCGACAAAAGTAGGAGCACATGTGATGCGTACGCCTTGGGCACCATCAAACTCCATTGCTCCTTACGCAACAACGCCCCACCATGGCTAGCTTTTCAAAAGCATCGCAATGGACAACTGTCTTCCAGCAAAATTGCCGCTCCCTTCGTAGCAAAAGGGCTGACATGACTACCCTGTTCATCAGCAAGCAAGAACACAGTCCACTGGTCATTGCCATTCAAGAAATCAACGGCCCTGTGCTGAAAATAGTGGGCTATGACGGCTACGCCCCGTCAGAAGACCTAGCTACAGCCACGAAGACGGCACTGCACGTGCGACGGTACGCAACCGTGGTGCAGCAGTACTCTTAGCGTTGTTGGTTGCCGGTTAGAAGTCTCATCAGAGCGTACAATCCTCGTCTTCTGCGTGTACATTGTTCCCGAAAACACACGAAAAAGAGCAATAAGGTGCCCGTTGATCTCAGTTTCATCACCCACTTGAAGAAGCTGTATCCACAGGACACCATATTGCTGTGCGGGGACTTCAACTGTCAGCACGTCGCCTGGGGAGACAACAAATGCAATCCGCGCGGCAGGCACATCATGCAAGATGCCTCGAAGTACGGGCTTACACTTCCAAATACGCCCCAAACACACACAAGATTGGGAGAGACAGTTCACCAAGCAGACACGTCACCAGATCTCACCTGGAGCACCCGCCCACAGCTGTTTCAGTGGGAGGTGCTGGACGATTGCATGGGAAGCGACCACTTTCTGATAGTCATACGTTTTCGTACAAGCCCCACCAATACAAAGACTAAGTCAGACGCCACTACACGACTAAGCCATATCATTAAGCAGATCTGTTGGGGAAGTTGGTGCATTATGATTCAAAATATGAGACGATGCCTCAATAAATGTTAGTTGCAAGTGAGCGCTTGTCCCGTCGTCCTTCCTTACCGTCGTTGTCCAAGTCGCGCTCTATTTTTTTAATCATAAGCCATATCACACACTCGGACAAATACCGCGAGTTATTACGGCAGCAGCCTCCAGCCAATAACATTGACCATCTGGTATCACAGCTATGCGCAGCAAAGCGGAAAGCCACCAAAAACCTACGGGTTCCGTCTGACCATCCAGAACCTGATAGATATCTGCTCACCTTATGAAATAGAAGGCTCCGGATTCTCGCTCAATACTGGCGGTCCGGCCGCGCTGCGCGCCACAAAGCACGGTTGCACAAAATACAGCGTTCCAGTGAAGAGTACACGACTACGCTGGCGTCAGACCGCTGGATGGGAATTTGTGAATCTATGAATGGGCAGACTCACACGTCCAAGGTATGGGCCATACTGCGCTCTCTCCTCGGTCAGCGCAAAACCTACAACGGCGCGGCTCGCGTGGCCCTGCGGGAAGGCATTAGCGTCAGGAGCTCGCCGAACAGGCCGCTCAAGTGTTTTTCCATCAGACGTGTCGCCCTACAGACACCACGTACCAGATGGATGCAAGTTCTGAAGACAGCGAGCCATTTAATAGTCCCTTCACCATGCTCGATCTGGAGCACACCATGCAGCATGCTAACGCACGTAATAGTCCAGGAGCCGATGGAATGGTCGTTGCTCATCTACGCAACATGCCCTACGAGTACAAGCACGCTCTTCTCGCCGAGTTCAACCGTGTTTGGGAAACAGGGGTACTGCCCTCCGCATGGAAGTTTTCTGTGGTCAAACCCATTCCTAAGCCTGATAATCCACCGCATACCTTATCAAACCTCCGTCGGATCTCTTTAACTTCATGTGTTTGTAAAGTAATGGAGAGCATGGTCAACACACGCTTGCTGTGGTACCTTGAAGATCGCGACCTTTCGGCTCCTACGATGTACGGATTCCGCCCTGTGCTATCAACACAAGATGTGCTCCTCCGCCTAAAAGAGGATGTTCTCGAATCTAACTCAGTGCACTCACGAGCTCTTGTTGGAGTGGGCATACGCAAGGCATTTGATGGCGTTCCACACACTACCATCATTACCAAAGTACGTGCCATTGGTATCAGAGGGAAAATGTACAACTTCATAGCGGGCTTTCTAAAAGGGCGAAGCTACCAAGTCGAAATTGGCCAAGACGCCAGTGCTGTACGAATCAACCAGGCAGGCGTTCCGCAAGGCTCGGTGATATCACTGGCCCTGTTTAATATAGCTATGCATCAGCTGCCAAGACGCCTTGCGGACGTACCGGGCCTGAAACACGTGGTGTATGCTGACGATGTCACTTTGTGGACGCATCAAGAATCCATCGGTGAGCAGGAGGATGTCTTACAAAGAGCCCTCAACATTATTCACGACTACGCGACGGAAACAGGTTTACACACCGCCCCAGACAAAACAGAGTTCGTCGTCATTCATGGTGGCCGACGCACCCCTGTCAAACAGGAAGACAAACGGTCTTTTAAACTTTACATCGGTGATCGACCCATAACTCGGAAATCTACTATCCGAATACTCGGTATGCACCTTGACGAGAACTGCACAGCGAGCACTTGGTTCCAACGGGTTACGAGGGCCAGCAAACAAATCCTGCACGCTTTACGCAGAATCTCTAACCGCACTCGTGGAGTAAACGAACGTGAAATGCGACAGTTTGCTCAAGTTTTTCTCGTTTCCCGTATTATGTATGGACTGCCGTATCATCTGGTCAAGCGCACGCAAATGCTCGCGCGCGATCGGCTACTTAACGAGGCCAAACACGTTGTTACTGGCCTTCCAAGGTACACACGCCTCGATGCGCCCAAGAGCTGTAGCAAGCTCAACAGCCCTTCTGAGCTCGTCGACATGCACATCCGCACATAGGAGACAAGGCTTCGCGTGACAAATGCCGGGCGGTACACGCTCATGCTCCTCGGGTATGGCATCCACACATTGCCCACTCTGCCCAACAAAACACCGCCGTGGAAAGTCACTGCACTCACCGATGGCAAGCCACTTCCGCTTAATATGGACCCTACTCACCGAGCGCGGCGCCTTGCCTATGCCAAGAGGCATGCTAAGGCTACGAGCTCCCTCCCCTTGACTGAACGCATTGTATACACGGACGCTGCACTTCCCGACAGCAGCAACACTTGCTATGCCACTGCGTGGTGCGACCAGACAAATGGGTACCAGAACCGACGCCATCATGCATCAACAGAGGCGATGTGCAGCACCCGTGCATAGTTAATGGCCATTCTAGATTATTTGGAGTGGGCCTCGAAACTTCATCTGAAACAGACACCGTTCACCATCGTGTGTACACTGATTCTCAGGCTGCCCATCGAGAATGCGCTAATGTTTTTTACACAGATCATCTGCTGCAGAAGATTCGACACCAGGCGTGCCTACTCCGTGAACGCGGTCACAATGTTACCATCCTCTGGGTCCACGTGCATGGTGGTATCCTCGGGAACGAGAGGGCTCATACATTAGCGCGCGCTCACCTTTACACCGCGCTAGCCAGAGCCTCCGATACTCCTTTTCCCCTCCTAGCTACCCCACGCGAGCTAGCAGATCCGATGTCAGATAAGTATTTGACACAACAACGTGCGGCCTACCTCACAGCAGTTGGCAATCCACTCTTGATACCACCGCTCCACTCGAAGATATTCACACGGCGAGAGTCTGTCCTGTTTCGAAGAATTCAGGCAGGCACACCTCTTACTCCTTTTTTGCTGAACCGTTTCCACAGAGGTGACACACCACCGCCTGCAACTGGCACCTGCTCCACCTGCAACTGCCGCGCTGATCTCGACCACCTGTGTTGGGAGTGCCCCTTCTACATTCCAGCTAGGCTTGCGGCCCTGGTCACCATAAAACGGGGACTCTGGTCTTCTTCTCTCCGAACATGGGCCTGTCCGGATCCCAGGCCTCCGAATCGAGCCACCGAGATCTGGCGAGCACTCCTCCTGTTTCTTCAAGACCCGGCGGCGCCACCACTTCGTGATCGGCTCCTCGACAACCGTAAGATTCAAGCGGACCCCACTTAGCTGCCTCCAATGCGTTCATTAAAAAAAGCGGAAGAAGCCCAACCCTTTCCCTTTTCTATAACACCGTAGTCCTTTCCACCGCAGTGCCCTCAGCACATTATAATGTGGAGTAAACGTGGTTTCATTCATTCATTCACGCGATGATGGCAAGACCTCAACAATGAGTGCTTCAAAGAAGACGTAGCCACTCCTGCCCTGACAAGCTTGGAATGAAGCCTTTTTAGGAGCGCGGGGCATAGCTCCAACAGAGGTGTTCAGCGCTCAAATACAATCTTAGATCTAAGAGCTGAAGTTCGTTATTTGCGGGTGCCTCTTTAGTTAGCATGAAGTCGCTTAAGGTTTCGGCGAAGACCCCCAAAAGGTCATCGACGTCTTGCGCTTGCCCGTTCTTGGACACCTTGCGGAAAATGACAAAATCGTCGACGAAGAGGAAAACCTTTAACGCTGCCCTATCTTTCAGAGCTAAGTCCAGGCTTCTGTCATGCCGCGCAAGCACAAGATCACTCAGGATAGGCGCAATGCATGAACCAATGCAAACCCCCTTAATCTGGAGGTAGAGGCAATCTTCAAACTTGATGAATGTGGAGCGAAGGTGAAAGGATAGCAGCTCAATAAAGCCTTCCGCGCTGATTCCGCATTCATTCTGGAAGCGGATACGCCTAAACTGTCAACACCTTCTTCAACCGCTTAGCAAATGGAGGCGTGCGGCAGCGAATAGTAAAGATCTTTAAGATCTACTGAAAAGGCGCTCACCCCTTGTGGTCCCTCCATTTCCAAGAAAGTGGACACTTCCTGCGCCTTTCTGACTCGAAAGGGGTCGTCAATCGGTAGCACAGCAAGCGACCACTGCCGCGCATGTGGCATAGTGCGCGCACCTGCCTGCATGCCTGCTTGCACTTCAGCAGTGCCGCGTGCTGGCTAGTTATCCTGACAGGATGCGACGAGAGATACCAGAGGCATGGGAAATTCAGAAGCGGGAGCAAAATTGTGTCAGCACACACCCCATCGGCCTTTCGGAGAAAAAATCAGTTATTCAGATAGCTAGCAGAATCCACGTGTGGAGGGGCTCCGATATATGCTGGGCTGTTTGTGCCGGTCTGCTTTAGCTGTGCCGATTACTGTGTTTAGATTGCGTGGCATTTTTTGTTCTTTGTAAAATTTTGTTGTTAAGTATAGCGTCGCGTGTGACCCTCCTTTTTCCTATTTATTGCTGTCCAGCGATAAAAAAACTTCAGTTTTTCGTCAGCGCTGTGTTAGTCTACTCCCCTGTTGTCCCGTTCTTTCACGCTTTAATCTCAGAAATGTTGTAAAATCACTGTAACCTGATTTTTTGTTTGAGACGAATGGTAATAAAAAGAAAAAATTGAGCAGTCGGCTAGAGGTCCGCTTCTTAACGGGAAAGACCCAGGTTCGATTTCGGCCACAGGAGCATTTTGTTTTTGTTTTTCACTTCACCCATTTACTTATTACAGACGCCATGAGTGAGGACCATAAAAATTTGCTTTAAATAATGGTATTGATTTTTTGCGCTTTCATTATCTTGAGAAAAGTTCATGGTTCAATACACACGCGGTGCGACGCAACCCAAAATATCATCTGGTACATAGTTACAACTTCGTAGCATTTAACTAAGTGAAAACTTACGATATTCAACAACATAAAATAACATACTTTATAAAGCGCGCAACATTACAAGAATACGGAAATTCAACACATTTTGATGAAGTAACAATTGCATGAATGGCAAATACAAAAGTAATAATGCACAGTGATTTGAAAGAAAAAAAAAGAGTTTGCGAAAACGTTACCAAGATGAAAAAAGTTTCGGTTGTGTAGAGGTAAGGCTGCGTAAATTATTTCTCTAGAGTTGAGTTTATTTAGAATTCCTTCTACACGGTTTTAACCCTTTCAAGGCCGGGGGTGGTCCCACAAAATGGAATCAACCAATCATCCTTGTTCCTAAAAGAATACCCAGTTTTAGGGACCCTCGGCCAACAGGATAGGGATAAAAATGTTCAGACTTTTTTTGCACCTGATCAGTAGGCTGACGTTCTATAATAGAGGAAACGGTGAAAATTTGTGAGTGGAAAATGGGGTTCACAGGTAAATCATAGGCTAAGTTTGCTTTAACGGACGGACTTTCTTAGCATCGAGTACATCCCATTTATGTTTTGTATTGATCTAGTACCTCAGCCCAAAATAGAATAATTTAACTGAGCATAAAAAATGTTTAATGACTAATAACGTTAAATTCTTACGTAGAACATGACGTGCTCTGCAGAGAGAGCCTGAAAACTTAGCCAGAGAACTCAGTACATGGCTCACATGCGAATCTAATGACAGATATTGAATAAAAATAACCCTGGGTGATTTTACTGCATGCGCGACTTCAGTGTTGTTTGAGCCTATCCCACCATAACTCTGGTAATTTAAACGCTTCTGAAAAAGTTTTGGTTTTGGTGGAGTTTATTTTCAGTGAATTAGACGCTGTAATTCATGCCGTAAAGTTCCGAAAGAATGCAAGAATGCGGAATAGGCGAACTTTGGGGTCAGGTGCGAAAAGCTACAAAAAAGTGACTGCACCGCCAACCAACGAAGATATCAATAAAAAAAACGAGATAGGTTAACTTTCGGGTCAAGTCCGGAAATGGCAATAAACTAAGTGGCCTCACCGACACATGAATAGATGATTCGCGTTTATTTTGTTTTATTTTCTACACTTAGGTTCGCCCATACGTGTATGGTAGACCGTTCAAGGTTGTGACAGACCACAATGCGCTGTGTTGGCCCGCCAATTTGAAGGACCCCTCTGGCCGCCTTGTGCGTGGAGCTTGCGCCTGCAAGAGTTCGACGTTACAATCGTCTATAAATCTGGCAGGAAACACTCCGACGCTGACTGCCGCCCTTTATTTTGTCTGTCCCGCGCTCCCGTCGACCCACCACCACAAGACTCTGATGAAGACAGCGCGTTCTTCGAAGTCGGGACGGAGAGTGACCTAGTCGCCCAGCAGAGTGCCGACCCCGACTTACGCGTCATAAACGACTACCTCGAAGGATGCAACGTCGCCGTGCCGAGGACCTTGAAACGCAACCTACCACCATTCACCCTGAAAAACTTCGTTCTAGTGAAGAATTTCAGCCCCGGAAGGAGAACAAATTATCTTCTTGTCATCCCCGCAGAATTTCGTGACAAAAGTTTGGAAGCGTGCCACGATGACCCACCCGTCTTCCGGACATCTCGGAACAGCCCGCACAATTGGAAAAATCAAGGCGAGGTACTACTGGCCCCGCCTTACATCCGCCGTCATCCACTACGTCCGGAGCTGCCGTGACTGCCGGTGACGAAAAAGACCACTGACAAGACCCACCGAACTTCTGCAGCCGATCGCCGCCCCATCGAGGCCCTTCCAACAGATTGGAATGGACCTTCTGGGCCCGTTCCCAACATCCCGATTTGAGAACAAATGGATTGTCGTAGCAACAGACTACAGACCTTTGCTCTTTCGAGAGGGACTGCACAAGAAGTCGCCAAGCTCTTCATAAATGAAATTGTACAGCGACATGGAGTCCCTCAAGTCCTAATCACGGACCGCGGGACGGCCTTCACTGAGGAGCTCATGCATGGAGTCTGAGGCTACAGCAACACGGATCAACGAAGAACGACGGCGTACCACCCCCAAACGAAAGGGCTAGCGGAACGTCTGAACAAGAGGATCACGGACGTGGTGTCTATGTACAGGGCCGTCCACGCTAGGTGCGAACACCGCGAAGAGTGGCCGTGCTCCGCGGGGCGCCAGCGCACAAGCCGCGGCTGCGCATCGAAGCTCAGCGGCGCAGGCGCACAGGGGCTTGGAGGCGGGGCTTTGTGTCGTCTGCTAGCGCGGGAGCGCGCCATGCTTGCTTTCCTGTGAAGTTCGCCCAACTATAGTGCCTGGAATATTCTAGGCACTGTAGCCCAACTCTCGGCAGGCTTGTAGCGTCTTTGCACGCAGCGACGCCTTGCGGGAAAGCGCACTTCGCTCACTGCGGCGCGTTTGTAGTTCCTGCGTAAGACAACTGAGCGCTTCCTTTTTTCCGTGCCACCATCCCAGTTCAATGCATATATTGTTACAAACATTTCTGGACTGGTTTGGTTGGGATTATGGGGTTTAATTCCGCAAAATGACTGTGGCTATGAGACGCTGTAGAGTAGCACTCCGGATAACCACCCGGAGCTCTGCTGTGATATAGCTCAGCAAACGCGCGTTCTTGCATTTCGCCTGTGTTGAAACGCTGTACCTGCTACCGGGATTCAATATGGATCTCTCCGCTCATATTGAACATACTGGTCATTTTTCTGTTCGTGGCGTTGATAGGCCATGCGTTTTGGGATGGTAAGGAGAAGGACGCAGAAGTGATGGACCGCAAGAACGGAGAAGCTGTTACACAACGGTGGGGCATGGAACTAGTGACCAGAGCTTCATTACTCACATAGGCCCATTGCGGGGAAGTACGAATCAGAACAGAAAAAAGGCTACGTAGCAGGTGGCAAGAAAGGGTAGGTAGGGCCTCTGTGTCTAAAAAATTAGCCAGGTATATGCTTCGCAACTAATGATATACGAACTATAACTCAGCAGGCCACAGTGGGACCAGCCCAAGACTCTGCCGGAGAGTAGGATGATCGTGCTGGATGCGTGAGACCCGCTTGCTGGGTGGCTGCTTGAACTATCTCGACAATGGGCGATGATCTTGTAACAAAATTGAAAAACCTTGCCCAAGGTTACACAAGGCTTGATCCATAGCGAAGCTGAAAGATTTCTATGTAAGCACTGAAAGACACACCTCCACGCACTGCATTAGCTTTGAAATTGTTTATTTACATGGCCTGTCACCGCTCTCCACTTTGGTAGTAGCAGTCATCGTCATATCCATCTTCTTCCTCATGCATGAATGGCGGGCCCGGTACGTTTTGTCGGCAGGTTTGCACATTTCGCCCAAAGTGGAATGCTTCAGGACGCGCTAAAACCGGCGGCCACCGCATTCGCGAACTGGGCGTCTGTAGAGCAAGCTGTATTGTCCCCCTCCCCTCCCCCCCCCCACCCGTTGAGATGCAGACGCACGTGAACTGCTTCCTTGGTATTTGTTTTGCGAGCACCACGCGCAAGCCTGGCCTTCCCCAACCGCTCGTCGTGAGGCGCGGGCTCACATGAGCGGTAAACTGCGGGAGTAACCTTGACCCGAAGTTTTCTGATGACGCCGCACACCGCACACATTTACGGCCTGCAACAACAGCACCGCTGTTAAGCAAGCCAACAGATATCGAGACCAATGTCGCGGGATCGAAACCCAGCCGCATGTTGCCAAAATTCTATGTACGCGAAATGCACGGACCCTCATGTGCTGCATAATGCCAGTGCACATTAAATAAATCCTGGTTGTCAAAATTATCCGCAGCTCTCCTCTTCATAAAAAACCAAACAGGTCCAGAAATGTTTGTAACAATATATGCATTGAACTGCGATGGTGGCACGGAAAAAAGGAAGCGCTCAGTTGTCTTACACAGAAGCTACAAACGCGCCGCAGTGAGCAAAGTGCGTTTTCCCGCAACACGGCGCGGCGCGCAAAGACGCTACAAGCACGCCGAGAGTTGGGCGAGCTTCACAGCAAAACAAGCACGGCGCGCTCCCGCGCTAGCAGACGACACGAAGCCCCGCCTCCAAGCCCCTATTCGCCGCGAGCTCGACATGTAGGTGGCGACAGCGTCGCGCTGCTAGTGTGGATGCTCCGCTGAGTGGCCCGTAAGAATGCACACTGTGGGCGCGCTTCGTGCCTTTTTCCCGTCGTATGTGCGCACAAAAGGTGCAAACAAGAGTGGTATGCTGTACTTCGGTTCCTCAATGTTCAATGTATAGCATGGAAGCGGCAGTCAGTTTTTATTACAACGCAAAAAAAAAAAAAGCGACGACTTATCGGCAATCTCAGAATGGCCGTAATTGTGACAATGAACTTGTACGCTGTGGCTCGTAGCAAGCTCGATCTTTCCAAACTATGGCTTTGAGCCTTCAATAAAAGCATAAATAGAAACAAATCAGGAAGCCTCGATCTCTGAAATTCAGTTTACAACGGCAATCTCAATCGCTTTCACTGGTAGCATGACGCATTTTTGCATTTGTGGGATGTCCTGAAATGGTAACACTACTTAACTGCTCCGAAATTCTTTCTAAGAGCTTACGATATTTTTTGTGTGTTCAAAAGGCAACATAAAATTACTGAATTTTGATCAGCGCAGAGATATAAATGTAACCGCTCTAACGGGTCTTTTAAATGAAATTTTAGCTTCTCTGAAGGAAGGTTTGATGAATAACGGTTTCGGATCACTTATTTACGGCTTTAGTCGCAAGTGAACTTGCCAATTGAATTGTCAACGCACGCAGTACAATCAACATCTCATGTTTAGCTAGGTTTTCGCAAAGTGACAAGCAGGTTTACAGTGTGCAAACCAAGTTTCTGGGACCTCACAGTGAGCAGAAATTTTCTGTTACGGCTGCTCTGATGACCATTTGCGTTCCTTTTAAAATCTAACAGGTGCCTGAAACAGCGAGATGTGTTTACATTCTTGCGTATAAGGTCACTTTAAAACCCTAAAGATGGCAATAAATGAAGTTGCGCTGTTGCAGATGTAAAACATTTCCTTGTTATTTCTCGTTGCGAATCAACGCAACGGGTTCCCTGTAACTACTTTGTTTTGTAAACTGAATATCGCCTTTGTATTGGCATTTAATTCTTAGGGATTAGTTAAAAATGAAATTCTGTGCATTTCGTTTTTTTTTTTCGGGAGGGGGGGGGGGGGGTCCTACTAACGTTGCAAGAGCAGCGAGAAGAGAACGCATGTAACGCGAAAAGCCAAACTATGGTTATCAGTATTACTTACAATCAAAACTACACTAGGCGTCGTGTTCTGTAGCGGTGAAAAAGCAGTACGCATTTTCAAAACTGATGACCCCCCTTTGATCTGGGATTGTCCAGGAATCCTGGTTCGCCTTTTTCAAAATTGTGTTGAAAGCAAGCATTGTGGCAAAAAATTAAAAAAAAAAAACAGCGAGTCATGGCACACACCCCTCACACATGTGGGCAACAACGTGCATTATATTACGCGTTTTCTCCTCTTTCTTTAAACTGAGGTCCACCTTACGAGGTTAATTAGACGTGACCATATTAGGCATTTGGTTATGCTAAGTGAGACACGTTTCTGGACAAGGTGATTCATGTCGGATTTGAAAATGATATATATGAAAATGACACACGAAATGCCACATGACAGACGCAAACTCCCAACTGCTTAATTTTACCGAGAAATTCCCCCTAAATACTCTTGCGCATCTATAGAAACGTATTTTAAATAATACGTAAAATTAGCAACTCGATACAGTTGAATAAATGTTTATTCCTCCTCCTCAGTATAAACAACGACTGTCCAAAAATGGTATTTAATTTAGAAAAGGTACGGGAAGGACACGATCACACAGGCGCTTGCAGATGTAAAGTACGTGTCCGGTAATGTATGGGCGACAGCGCACGGGTCGTGTACAGTGGAAATGTTTTTGTTTGTTTCTTCTTTCTATAAGGACACAGCGCAATTTTACAAGGGTGTGGAATTTGCACGCGTATGCAGAGGTCTTGTCGCTTCTTACCCGTTTCGCGTACTAAACTTTTATCCTTTAAATAATCACCACGCCACCTTCAAAAAGCATCCTTCGACGTTCCCGAAACGGCAGACGACTGCACTCAACAATAAGAAAAGTGCAATGTGTGGAAGCAATGTTTTTAACACGTTTCACAGTCAAGCGGTGACCAGGGCGAAGATGTTTCGTGGAATTAAACCAGCGGATAAACCCGCGACGGCCGCTGATTACTGCGTTTCTAGAGGAAATGCGCAAGCACGTAACTATGTCATTGCTGCCAAACGCGCACACATATTGGTTGTTTTGTCGTGTGCAGCACGCGTCTTGCGCCGCACGCAACGTGAAAAAGCAGACGACGCGAGAGCGCCATCCACACTAGGAGCGGTTCGTCCCGCCGCCGCCAGGGGCCGACTGTGTTCGCGCTCGGGGCGAATACGCCTCGAGCTTCGCGATCGCTGCGCCGCCTGCCGCCGCTTCTCCGCGGCGTTGACGGGATTTGCGCTGCGTGGCTGATAGGGCCGCGTGCAATGTTTAGGTTCTGTTTCGCTTCTTTTAAGTGCGAATGCACTTTATAAGCGACCCCAAACCATCCACCGCCGGCGTCGGCGGCGGCGTCGGCGTCCGCAGTGCTCCTCTATATTTAAAGAAGAAACAGCATCCGGCGCCAGGTTTCGATCCGAGGACTTTGCGGGCCGCAGCCCGACGCTCTACCGAATAAGCCACGGACGCGACGCTGATCAGTAACGCGCCTTATATCTTTAACGCATTCAAACTACGTCGTCAGCAGCGTGCGTTGGCGACTCAGCGGCGTTATAGCGGCTTGATAACTGCGTGGTGTACACGTGATACTACAAACCCGATGGAAGAGATGGAAGAGAAGGCGGCGAGGCGGTGGGCTGCAGGGGCCGAGCGCAAGCGCCGCAAGCGGGCCGACAACCGTGCATTCGCACTTTCACATTCTCCCCCTCGGGGAAATGCGGGGGAATTTTTTTCCTCTCCGCGCCCTGAAAAAAACTTATTATGGTGACGTCTATTCGCCGCGAGCTCGACATGTAGGTGGCGACAGCGTCGCGCTGCTAGTGTGGATGCTCCGCTGAGCGGTCCGTAAGAATGCACACGGTGGGCGCGCTTCGTGCCTTTTTCCCGCCGTATGTGCGCATGAAAGGTGCAAACAAGAGTGGTATGCTGTAGTTCGGTTCCTCAACGTTCAATGTATAGCATGGAAGCGGCAGTCAGTTTTCATTACTACGCCAAAAAAAAAAAAAAAAAGCGACGACTCATCGGGAATCTCAGAATGGCCGTAGTTGTGACAATGAACTTGTACGCTGTGGCTCGTAGCAAGCTCGATCTTTCGAGAGTATGGCTTTGAGCCTTCAATAAAAGCATAAATAGAAACAAATAAGGAAGCCTCGATCTCTGAAATTCAGTTTACAACGGCAATCTCAATCGCTTTCACTGGTAGCATGACGCATTCTTGCATTTGTGGGATGCCCTGAAATGGTAACACTACTTAACTGCCCCGAAATTCTTTCTAAGAGCTTACGATGTTTTTTTTCTGTTCAAAAGGCAACATAAAATTACTGAATTTTGATCAGCGCAGAGATATAAATGTAACCGCTCTAACGGGTCTTTTAAATAAAATGTTAACGACTCTGAAGGAAGGTTTGATGAATAACGGTTTCGGATCACTTATTTACGGCTTTCGTCGCAAGTTCACTAGCGAATTGAATTGTCAACGCACGCAGCATAATCAACATCTCATGTTTAGCTAGGTTTTCGCGAAGTGACAAGCAGGTTTACAGTGTGCAAACCAAGCTTCTAGGACCTGACAGTGAGCACAAATGTTCTGTTACGGCTGCTCTGTTGACCATTTGCGTTCCTTTTAAAATCTAACAGTTGCCTACAACAGCGAGATGTGTTTGCATTCTTGCGTATAAGGTCGCTTACGAACCCTAAAGATGGCAATAAATGAAGTTGCGCTGTTGCAGATGTAGTAAAACATTTCCTTTTTATTTCTCGTTGCGAATCAGCGCAACGGGTTCCCGGTAACTACTTTGTTTTGCAAACTGAATATCGCATTTGTCTTGGCATTTAATTCTTGAGGATTCGTTAAAAAGTGAAATTCTGTGCATTTAGTTTTTTTCGGGAGGGTAGGGGGGGGGGGGGTCCTGCCAACGTTGCAAGAGCAGCGAGAAGAGAACGCATGTAACGTGAAAAGCCAAACTATGGTTATCAGTATTACTTACAATCGAAACTACGTCGAAACTACAATCGAAAGGCGTCGTGTTCTGTAGCGGTGAAAAAGCAGTACGTATTTTAAAAACTGATTAACCCCCCTTTGGTCCGGGATTGTCCAGGAATTGTGGCTCGCCTTTTTCAAAATTGTATTGAAAGCAAGCATTGTGGGAAAAAATTAAAAAAAAAACAGCGAGTCATGGCACACACCCCTCACACATGTGGTCAACAACGTGCATTATATTACGCGTCTTCTCCTCTTTCTTTAAACTTGGGTCCACCTTAAGAGGTTAAGACGTTATCATATTAGGCATTTGGTTATGCTGAGTGAGACACGTTTCTGGACAAGGTGATTCATGTCGGATTTGAAAATGATATATATGAAAATGACACACGAAATGCCACATGACAGACGCAAACTCACAACTTGTTAATTTTACCGAAAAATCCCCCTAAATACTCTTGCGCATCCATAGAAACGTATTTTAAATAATACGTAAAATTAGCAACTCGATACAGTTGAAAAATGTTTCTTCTTCCTCCTCAGTATAAACAACGACTGTCCTAAAATGGTATTTATTTTAGAAAGGTACGGGAAGGACACAATCACACAGGCGCTTGCGGGTGTAAAATACGTGTCCGGTAATGTATGGGCGATAGCGCATGGGTCTTGTGCAGTGTAAATGTTTTTGTTTGTTTTTTCTTTCTATAAGGACACAGAGCAATTTTACAAGGGTTTGGAATTTGCACGCGTATGCACATGTCTTGTCGCTTCTTACCCGTTTCGCGTACTAAACTTTTATCCTTTAAATAATCACCACGCCACCTTCAAAAAGCACCCTTCGACGTTCCCGAAACGGCAGACGACTGCACGCAACAATACGAAAAGTGCAATGTATGGTAGCAATGTTTATAACACGTGTCACACTCAAGCGGTGACAACCCGCAACGGCCGCTAATTATTGCGTTTCTAGAGGAAATGCGCAAGCAGAAGTAACTATGTCATTGCTTACTGCCAAACGAGCACACATATTGGTTGTTTTGTCGTGTGCAGCACGCGTCTTGCGCCGCACGCAACGTGAAAAAGCAGACGACGCGAAAGCGCCATCCACACTAGGAGCGGTTCGTCCCGCCGCCGCCAGGGGCCGACTGTGTTCGCGCTCGTGGCGAATAGGCAAAGAGTACGTTTAGGTCACTTAAAAAGCAGCTGTCTTCGTAGAGTACGCGATCGCCTGCAAGAGCTACCCGGTGACGCGGTGCTGCGCGCTTCATCGCCGCTCTTCCGGGCGTCGGCGACGGTAGCAACTTATCACCCATGTCACCTCCAAAACATCAGGCACAAATGAATTCTGCTGTCGCCTCGTTTAGACCTGATACTGGCACAATGAGCGGTTGGCTTCATTTAGCAGCGTGGACAACAAATGCGGCTTCGTTTAGAATATATACGTCGCAGAAAAATATGCTTCGGGGATGTGATTACCCAATCCCGGACAATAACTTATGCCTTTTATAAGCGCATAAACCATGCGGAAATGTTAAGTATCTTCCAAGCCTAGCTGTGCGTCGTTAAATATGTGCCCACACACCAAGGCAAGTTAATGAAACCACGGGAAAATAAATGTTTTGCAAGTGCGGAATTAAGAAACTAAATTCTCTAACGGAAATAATAAAAAACAGTGCAGCTTCTGACATGCTAAAGACGTTCGTCGAAACTTAAGCCAGTTAGGGTTCAGTGGACCAACTATACGCGAAATGCACTGCTATTTCACGAGACATCGGTGGGGGGGGGGGGGGGGGGGTCGCAGGGAGGGGAGGGGGACGCTGTGTACAAATGCGGAGCGCAATCAAGCAGTGAACGTTTTAGTATCACACAAACACAAATGTCGCGTTCACTTTCCCTTTGTTTTTCTACTTCAACGAACAGCTGATCATACGGCGGCCGCATTTTTGGAAGTATACAGGGTAGGCTGTTCAACAAGCGATGAAATGTGACGTTGGAAGAGTGTGGTATGTGATGATGAGGCCCTCTTATTTCAGTTTCTGCTTTATTCTGCAGACGCCCTGTGCCATATGACGGTATTTCGAAGAAGCATTAGTCGCGGACGCTGATTATATTCTAAGCCCGTCTCCGTGCTGCTCGCAGAGGAGCAGATGAATGTTTGCGAGCGCTCACCTCACGACAAGACCACTTTGTCGTGTGCTGATCCCCGAGTATAATTATGCATTATACTTGTAATACAATTTGTACGACCGCAGAAATGTGCCTTCAAACTTTCGTTAGACAAACTGCATGTTGGTAACAAGACATATTACTACGATGCTGCAACTGATACGGTTCTTGAGTGCGCGAATAGTTCCACATTTGCACCTACTCCTCCTGACGCACGTGAGAGTAGCCAATCAGATGCCAAATGACGCAGTTTAAATAACCAGTGCCGTCCAAAAAATCCCCCGTCTTCATTTTTCAATGCCAACATTGGTTTCACAAACATCAGAAGTGTTGTTCCCAAAAGATATCACTTACACGGTTTCATCACAGACATCGACGCGGACATAATCCTTCTCACAGAAACTTGGCTAACAAACGACATTGAAGACTCCGAAGTTTTGCCTTGTAACCCGAACTTCACGCTATACCGTAATGACCGCAAGGATAGAAGAGGAGGAGGCGTTCTTGTCGCAATCAATAACAACCTCTCGTCTTCACTCATCTGCCATGATCCTAACCTAGAACTAACATGGGTCTGTGTACATAACTGTTCGGTGAAATCAGTGTTTGGTATTTGCTACAGACCGCCAGACAGTCATTCAGTATTTTGTGATTACCTGCGCAGTTCGCTTATAAACATAAAAGATAAATTTCCTGACGCATCTATATTTCTTTTCGGTGATTTCAACTATCCTCATATCAATTGGACTCTTCTTTCAGCACCTAATCAATCGTTTTTAAGCGAATCCAAACAATTTCTGGAATTGGTACTTGATTTCAACCTCTATCAAGCAATAACCACACCCACTCGAGGAGATAACACACTAGATCTGTTGCTGACCAGTTCCCCTGATGACGTATCGAGTGTCACAGTCCTCCCCGGAATTAGCGACCACAATCTTCTTCATATATCCCTCTCAATTCCACTGAAAAAAAAAGCACCCACAACCAAGACAATAACTGACTACAACAGGGGAAATTTTGAGTTAATTAACGAGGAACTTGGTCGCTTTTACGAGAACTTTGAAAAATCTTACAGAACGCGCTCTGTTAATTCAAATTGGGAACTTTATAAAAGTGCGTTACTGAGCTTAAAAAATAAATATATTCCTACAATAATTGTGAAGTCCGACTCCAATAACCCATGGTTTAATAAAAACCTAAAATCATTGCTCAAACGAAAAAAACGTCTCTATAGAATAGCGAAAAGCAAGAATAGCCCAGAAGCATGGAACCGTCACCGCCTGTGTGAAATTGAATACAAAAAGGCAGTTATTGCAGCCAAGGATAAATTTTTTTCTGCCGACCTGATTACAATCCTTCAATCAAACCCAAATAAATTCTGGCGCGTAATTTCTGCAAAGCCGCAAACTAGCCACATAAATCTTGTTAACTCTGATGATGAACCGATCAGCCCCGAGGAAACAGCTGCCGCTCTAAATAACTTCTTCACATCTGTGTTTAACATACCCAATTCCTCCGCTGTTGCACCTATACCGGACTTCTCTTCTCAGGCCATGCCTGAAATACAAGTACACCTCGATGGCGTATGCAAGCTAATCCACTCCCTTAAAATATCATCCTCGGCTGGCTGCGATGACATCAATTCAAAATTACTTAAAAACACTATAGCAATATCTAGCAAATTTTTGTACCTTATATTTAACCAATCTTTAAACGCAGGAACCTTGCCAGATGATTGGAAGAAAGCTAAAATAGTCCCAATTTTTAAAGCGGGAAGGCGCGAAAGCCCGGCGAATTACCGCCCGATTAGCTTAACCAGTGTTCCATCTAAGATTCTAGAACATATCATAGCATCAAATCTTATGTCCTACCTAGAAACAATCAGTTTTTTCTACCCTTTACAACACGGTTTTCGAAAATATCTTTCCTGCGAAACTCAACTAGCTGAATTCACATATGACCTACTGCGGCAAATGGACGATCACATTCAAATTGATGCAATATTCTTAGATTTCTCCAAAGCCTTTGATCGCGTATCCCACAACCACCTGCTCACCAAATTAGCCGCTCTTGGTATCCCCCCAAACCTTATAAAATGGCTCGAACATTTCTTAACCGGACGCGTGCAGTTTACCTTTGCTAACAATTTCCAATCAACCCTTACCAGTGTCACTTCCGGTGTCCCCCAAGGCGCCGGCTTATCGCCTTTATTATTTCTTATTTACGTAAATGACCTTCCCAGTAACATAAAAACACAGCTGCGCCTGTTCGCAGATGACTGCGTTCTTTATAACTCCCTTCATTCTTCTAACGACGCAATCACCTTACAACATGACCTTGACACCATCACTTCATGGTGCGAAAAATGGCATATGCCTCTAAACCTCACTAAATGCAAAGTTCTGTCCTTTACGCGTAAACACAATACCACACACGAAACCTACTGCATTAACTCTGTTCCAATTGACCGCACGTGCACTCACAAATATCTAGGAGTTCATCTGACGTCATCACTGTCTTGGGTGAAACATATTGAAACCATTCGTTCAGAAGCTTCGCGCACATTAGGCTACTTACGACGTAACTTGCGATCTGCATCTCCTGACATAAAGAAACTCGCATATCTAACATACGTGCGGCCAAACTCGAGTACGCATCATCCATCTGGCATGCCTCACAAGCTTATCTCGCCGATGATTTGGAAGTCGTTCAAAACCGCGCAGCTCGTTTCATTACGTCACAATATTCAAGACACATCAGCGTAACCGGACTAAAACAAACTTTGTCACTCGCATCGCTCGCTTCACGTCGCATAACTTCTCGTGTCTGCCTCCTTCACACTTTCTTTTACTTCAGCAGATCGGGACATCCTCTCCTAAAATGCCCATTAAGAACATCATCTCGCCTGTCCCATACGCACCCTTTGATGACCATAAAATGCCGGACGGCGGCGATGAGCAGCTCATTTTTTCCCCCATGCCATAACAGTTTGGAATGCGCTACCAGATAACATTGTTACTTGCAGAGACCGCAAAATATTTCGCGATAAACTAACCCGTTTTCAAAATACAAATGATACGTCCTAACAGCACATTTACCTCTCGCATTTATAATTGTGTCTTTACTATGCTCGCAGAATTTATCGCCTATAATGTATTTTCATGTTTTGCTATGCGTGTTCTTTTCGTTTTTTTCTTTCTTTATTTCTTGTAATCAGTGTGTACCTTCATTTTGTTGCCATGCTATGAAACTTCCAACTTCGATGTACGCCCCCCCTTATGTAATGCCTTCGGGCCCTTAAGGTTGAATAAATGAAATAAATGAAATGAAATTGTCCATCGTACTTTTGTTAAATATTCCCGAAATTAACACATCCTGGCTTGTAAATGGTAGTGATCAATATCTGAGGTTTAATATTGGCAAACATAACCGGCGTGCTGTCAGGTATGAGTGCCCCGCTGATTATGTAAGCGCACAAAACAATTTAAATCGTAGTGTATAGCCGTAGCATGAACATCTGAGGAACCGGTGGTTACGGAGACACTGCTAGTAAATTCAGGTAAGTGCAACTACAATCGGCTCCATCACACGCCGGTTCCGCGCCACTGGCCTGTGACACACACCTGGCGCTTATACAGACCGAATATACCACACTAAGATCGTGTCAGAAACATTTACACTCTCTTAAACACACCTCATTTGCGAACAGAGTGACTGCTCCACATAAACATGGATTTCAAACGCCCACACACGCTACATCTCAGTCGTGGACGTGCCGCAAAAGCAGCGGCGGCCCTGGGGAGCGGGATGCCGACTCCCGCGCATGCTTTCGAAACGGGCCGCTAGGGGGATTTCAGTGGCGCCCCTACAGGCCGCGCTCGAGGCGTATACGCCTGCGCTGCTGAGCTTCGATGCGCGGCCGCGGCTTGTGCGCTGGCGCCCCGCGGAGCACGGCCACGCTGCGCCGTGTTCGCACCTAGCGTGGACGGCCCTGTACGTCTATGTCGAACATAAGACTTTGGATGAAGTCCTTCCGTATTTCACATTTGCGTGCAACACGGCTATCCAGGAAACTACGCAGGTGACGCCGTTCGAGCTTATGTACGGTAAACGGCCGACTACGATGCTTGACGCCATGCTCTCTGACGTGGAAGACGACGACCGCAACGCCGACGCCCAAGAATTCCTTCAGCGTGCAGAGGAGGCCCGCCAGCTTGCTTGAGTTCGGACTACGGACCAGCAGGTGGTGGATGCCGGACGCTACAACCTGCGACACCGAGACGCCTAGTACTGCCCAAGGGATTGTGTGTTGGTTTGGACTCTCACCGGACAACGTGGACTCAGTGAGAAGCTTCTGCGATGGTATTTCGAACCCTACTGGATTCTACAACGTGTCGGCCAACTTACCTACCCTGATTGTTATTTCGGAATATCACGACGACGCCCACGGCCCGAAATCGTCCGCGTGGTTCGCCTGAAACCTTACTACGCAAGATGACGGAATTTTTGTTACTTCTTCAAACTGTTAGTTATTTTAACATCGGGTCGATGCACTCTTAGAGAAGAGTAATGCCGCGAACCATGCATTGGGTTTGTTAAACATTGTTTTGTTTTTGCCGACCCGCTTTGCCGAGCTGTGTTATCTGGGTTATCCGAAGGACTCGTGAAGCGCGTGTTCCATTCTTTGTTTTTTATTGCGTACGTGTCCCTATCGTTTGATAGGGATAGTGTGTCGAACTAACGTCACCAGCCTAGAATCATCTTCTTTGATCCACTTTGTTCTGGATGCATATTCGACGGTTCGAGAAACACTCGCTTTGAGAGATAAATGCCCGCAGAGCAGACGCCGCAGTATTCACTTTCTTGACTGCTGCTTCGCCGTCTCTGTATTTTTTTACTTGTTAGTGGAGCACAGGTGCGCTTCAATAAACTTGTTTTTCATTCAAGACACTGGCGTCATGTTTGGTTTTGTGACAATATTCAGCCTACACTATTTTCTAGTCTTTACTGGTGCCCAGAAAGCTAATTATAAATGTTGGAAAAAAAGAGAACCCCAGTGTGCTGTTGATATTCCCTTTCGTCTGATCTGTGTTTGATGTTGGGTGATTCAGGAACAAATGAATTAACACCACAAACTCGCCAGCTTGCCCTCTTTTCTGGTGGAATAATAACGTCATAAGATTATTGAGAAGTCTTTTAATGAATTCATCATGAATAGTTTTCATTTGATTTGATTGTGAGGTTGAACGCGCCGAAGCTAAACTTTGGCTATGAGGCGTGCCGCAGTGGAGGGCTCTCGATTGTGGAGTAGTTTTGACCACCTGGGAATCTGTACCGTGCGCCAAAATCTCAACACGCAGGCCTTTTCATTTTTTGCCTCCGAATAAATTGTTTTGTCCCGCAAATAGTCGGCATACGGCTTTTCATGAACTGTACTATTTGTTATGAGTAATGTTAGAAAGCCCCCACGCACAAGGCTATTCCATCACGTAAAGGACACAAGCACGTGCCGACACAGGCGCACAAGAAGAGGGTACGGTCTTTTGTACCTTCGCTCTTTGGGATCTTCGCCTCTGAGTCGGCGAGCCCGCATACCAGTAGGTAAATATCTGCAGCAATTCAGAGAATCGTCTAATAATGCGTAGCATTCTTGTTTAGAGTGTGTCTAGATTGTGCGTTCTTTAGAACAAAGTAGGACGTGATTGCTGGCTAGTTGGTTCATGATGTACGAACAAAATATGGCTATGAGTAGAGGAAGAAGTAAAGAAGTTTGTTGACGCATATTTATTCGTATTTCCAGCCTTGTTTTGCGGAATATTTTTGTTGATTCATCGGGTTTTGGGGAGTTGTATAAAATAGGATATTTTTGGTTATGTCACATCAGGTTTCTTAACACTCAATTTTTCTATTTCTGTTACTTTTTTTCTTTTTCCGAATTCTGTCCGAGCATTTTCCATTTTTTATACTGTCCGATCTCCATTTTTTATCTCTGTCCGGACATGCCGTCCTGTGTTCTTTTGTACGTGTAGTCGTTTTTCGCGCTTTTTCCCAAGAAGCTCCATTCCCGTTATTAGAATGATTAAAGGTGGAACTTCCGCCAAATCTGCAGTTTCATGGAAAATTCAGGGCGTTACACTGTTCGCAAATTCGCCATTTTGTATTTCGTATTCTGCGGGTTGTTTCGCGGAATTTTCGCGCTTATTCTTAGGATTTTGCGGGAGAGGAATAAGAAGCATACTTTTGATTTTGTGAGTTCTTTTTCGATAAAGGTTTAATTTTTCTAATTTTCATATATTTTTGTTTTTCACAATTTTGTCCGACCAAGCATCTCCGTTTACCTCTTCATAACCATTAAAGGTACAACTTTGGCCCAATCTGCATTTTGTGGCAATGCAGGGTGTTGCACGGTCCCGTCTGTAGGGGTACTCGGCAAAGAGTGCACCGCATTAAAAGCTTGCTTCAGGTGCGCTGCTTACGCGTGCCTCGAAGAGAACGAGCAGGGACTGAGGGGCACCGCTGTGCTGTAGCCATTGCAATGGTGCCAGTCTACTGCAGCTGGAGTTGAGCGAACAAACTGCGATCTTCGTCCAGCCTAAGGCCAACAGCGCCATAAAAATTCCCACTGTTTTTGACTACTTCTGCACTGGCTCACTTGTATTGGCCATTTTTGAAGAAACGAGGAAGTCATCGCAGACGTTGTTACAATGCCGTTCTGACTGGAAGCTTGTAGTCCTTCGTTAGTTTAAGTATTACTGCAGAAAAATGCGCGCTAAAGTTTTCTTAACTGCGGCATCAGTTCTTTACATATGACAGGAAATAATTCACTGAGGCGAGATGTTATATGCCGCATTGGAAATTTGACCTAGAATGACCCCGTTGTCAACACGAATGATGCAAAAATAAAGTAATTTAAGAAAGTCCAAAAGCGAACCAAAGATTGTCAGCCGGGTGTAAGAGGTGATTAGTACTAAAGTTAATAAGGACCTAATGTTAACCTGCAGTATAAAGGAATTAGGATTGATTGAGGTGGATTCACGGGGGTTAGGATGGCGTAAGCTAGATTAAAGTGTGATAGGGTGGTTTCTTGTGGGCATAAAATGAGAAATGGTGGGTCCTGTGTAATAAAAAAAGGTGGAGTAAGAAGGATAAGCCAGAATAAACACGAAACGACATTGTATAAAATGGATATTAACATGTATCAGTATAGATACAGACGATTTAGAAACAACTGAATAGCTGGGGTGCTGTGTGAATGCGTGGACGTTTTTATGAAAAAGGTACTCGTCACACTAGTGCCCCAGGCTTTCGCCATCAGAGCATGTAGGAAGGCTTAAATATCCCGAGAAATGATTTTGAACCTGCTTGGTTTTGTACTTTTGCTTAGAAAAAAGCAAACTTCTTAAATAACTCGCGCATTTCTTTATGATTTTCAAAACCGGCCTCAAAATCACTATTGCCCATTCGGCATGCTTGGGTTATCAGTGGTGACTGGAGAGCAGCGAGGTTTAGACAAATATACAAAGTTCTAGCAAGGAGCAGTAGAATGTCATGGTTCGCCTTACACCAACCACAAAACATGCCGCAAAAAACAGTCCAGATTCCGCCTGTCGGAGAGACTTTTTTTTTTATTATTACGCTGAAAGGCGAACAAATAACTTACTGTTTCTGAACCATTTTTGTTGCACGGCGAATTGTCACTTAGAAACATGACGTGGTACGTGACGTAGCCATACACGTGCGCTGGCATATGGCACCGGCCATGGCAGTCATCTTGTTTTTGATCATCCTGCAAGTAGACATGACACATAGCATTTAGCAGGTCCCGTCTGACAACTACGTTCTCTGAACATGGCCCAAAAAAAGGCATTTGGAAGTATACTGCTTAAAATGAAGAAGGAAACAAGTGTCCATCCCTGCTGCCTGCCAGGCGTGAACCACTTGTCCACTACACAGTATTCCGGAACCAACTGCAATTGCACTGGTTTAATCATTTTCATTACGCTACGCGTTGACTGCGGCTACGTATGCAGTCAACTTTTTAACAGCCAAGTCATTTAGCGAATCAAGTTTTAGTGACCGGAGTTAAAAATATCAAGAAAATGCCGAGCGCTCGTGTGTGCGTCCCTCGCGGCGACCGCCCAGCGTCCCTGGCGCACGTTTGTCAAGCCAAGCAAACCCACTTAGGGAGACTGGCCAAGATTGGCCAAAAACTCCAGCGGTCGCCGCAATCATGGCAACACTAGCTCGGAGCGAGAAAGACTCCAGCGTTCACCGTATTTGGCAACACTTCACTTGCTCGGAACGAGAAAGACACGTCACAGCGCACACCCCTCCAAGGTGATGTCCATTGATTATCACTTCAAAGAAAAAAAAGAAGAAGCTCACACTTATAGTAACAGTGATGGAGTAAAGGTCGTTGCAGCAGTGAAAAAGGAGCAAATCGGCTGCAATCATGGACTTAAACCATGATGGTCGTGAAGGTTGCGTACAGTTTCGCTACCTTCAAGTCTTACGCGTTAGTGTGAGCTTCGTTCATTTCTTTACGACGAGACGTTGAATATTTAAGGGAAGGACACCGAGCTCTTCCTGGGGCGGAAAATGTGAGAATGTGGTGCAATGTTTCTGATTCCTGGAAGACATAGAAACTTTACTGGCGCACTGCGATACTGATTCATTGTAGGGTTCGTGCCGACGCAACGCAGGCGATGAGGCGCGCCGTAGTTGACGGCTCCAGAATAGTTTTGATCGCCTGGGAATCTTCAACATGCGCCGGACTCTTGTGCACACGGGCGTTTTTGCTTTTCGCCTCCATCAGAGAAGCGGCTGCAGTAGCCGGGAATCGAACCCGCGTTCTCATGCTCAGCAGCACAACGCCTTATCCACTGGGCCACCGAGACGGGTGTACTGCGATACTGTATCCTTCTTTTACATAGTGTACGCGTAAACCGAATATTTTCCTATCAACCGGTCAGCAGTGCACAGCAGTGCGATTATTAAAAAAAATACAGAAGCTTGCACTCACGCGCAAAAGGTGAATGGCAAAGCTGTTTTAGGTGATCATTTCAGGACATATAATTAAGTTTGAGTATCAGTGCTTATTTGCGTAGTTGGGGGGTTAGTAATTGCAGCCGTATGCACCGAAAAGTTCGTCATTTTCTTCGAGGCGAGCGGTAGATGCAAAGTCATCCTGAGCATTGTGTACTTCCACCACCTCTTCGTCATCGACGCGGAGCAGCGGAGGCGGGATCTGACAGTCGTCTCGGGAAGGATTGGCGCACTCGTAGCTATGTTTCCCATTGTCCATAATAGCTGCTACAGAATTCGGCGGCTGCGGTAACCTCCCAGGCACGGTGTCTTTTGGCGGTCAGCATTAGTGCCGCATTTTGTTTACATGTGCTTACCTGCTTACATGCGTAAGCGCGCTGGACCACAGCGCTAGAGTTTTTTTGTTTTTCCTGATGCGACTGCGCGTGCGGAGACTCGCCGGTCGCCGCGAAGCACGCGCTCACGAGCGTTCGGCGTTTTTAACACGAAAGTGTTCTATGCCAGGATCCACCAAGCTCTGACTGACGTCATATCCGTCTCGAAAATGACATCGCCCGCAAAACATGGTTGCGCCAGGCGTGGAGCCGGGTGTTCCGTCGCCGTAACGGGAAGTGCAAGGTGCTTTATCGACTCCGCAACGAGCTGAAGCGCGTACAGGCGTAAGAACGCGCCCTATATCTTTCCTATAACCGCCTATATTTTGATGGTACTGCCGTCTAACCTGGGTGAGGCGAAGTAGTGCATCACGATGCTAACGAGACCCGATAGTTGGCTCCAGCTGAGCTCGTCGCAACGCAACCGTCTGCCGTACACTCCACGGAGCAGGGACGCAGTGGTAGCACATTGGCGAAAGCAACGCGCCAGCAGGTCGTCGCTCGGCAAGCACGCGCACAAGACAGCCCCGCAAATCATGCTCTTTCGCTACAGCGGACCGTGAGTTCACCAGACGATTCGCTGGCAACCCGTACGGTTTCGTTCGCATGTTTTGCAAGCGCGTGTGGTTTGATTCGTGTTTACGCAGTCTCCGGCGCGTGCGCCCCAGTGTCTATGTTGGTAAGCCTGACGGTGCCATACCGACGAAATATAAATGGCGATGTGCAAGTTCATATCGATGCAGAATAAACATTCAACTGATCCTGTGAAGGCACATCTCACTTTCGTGTTTTACCGATTCCGATGAAAGAGGGATCAACCACATTTCTTTTTTATTTTTTCCTGTAACGGCGAACTTCCGCCCAGTGATAACTGCTCTGCTGTTAAAAACAAATTAAGAAGCAGCTTGGAGAACACCCGAGAAAATATGGGTTGTCATTCACCAAGAAATAATGTTGACTTTTCGAACGGACATGCCGGGATTATGGAGCGCGGTGCGTCACGCAGAGTTTCCGGTCTCGACGGTGACCGGTGGGCTGTAATGCAAACTCGGCGTGGAGCCCACCCACGCAGTGAAGTGTCCAATTGAACGGCGCGCTCTATTCGTTTTGGTGCGTTCGCTTCCACATGTGCGTTCAATCCAATGCGTACGTTAGGCCGGCTCATAACGGTGTCCGCAGTTCTGAAGGCGCAGTTCTATGTTTTTGCCCGCCGCACGCGCTCTAGAAATAGTCGCATCAAGTGGGTACTTGCGAGTCCACGGAGACGCCGGACAACGCAAGCTCTGGTTGTTTTTCTCGACGGGTTGTTTAATAATTTTCTTACTCAGACAAGCCTCGATAAAATCTTTTCTCTGTTTTACTACAATCATCTGACGTCGATAACAAATAAACACATATTACAACGCCCCCATCCTCCACTCAATTTCTCCTACAGAATATCCCCTCGCCTGTCCCTTCTTCATCTCCGTAGATATTACCTGCCACATGGTGTGGGCCTGTCAAGACACCCCATCACCCACCCCCAATCCCAACCCTTACCCAGAGTGATGGGAGGGCCTGCTTATCAGCTCCCTTCACGCTGACCAGACCTTTCTGGGAACCCGTGCCAGGGCTGCAGCCAAGGCCCAATGGTACCTGGACTGAGGCGAACCCACCGCACCGAATGACGGCTGAACCACCACCGCTTGCTTTATTAAACGCTTATTCTCTCTATTGTACTATGCAGCTCTTGGAAATGCCGCTCTTGGTAAAAAAAATGCGCACCTGGCACACCTTTATGTTGGTTAGCTGAAGAATGAAATCGTTCAGTTAGCCATATTTGCCAAGTAGCTGAATTTGAATAGTCTCGATCAATGCAATGCGCGCAAAGAACAGAACAGAGGAAAACCAACCGGCATGTAATACGTTCCGTGAACGGTGGGAAAAGCGATTTGGCACTGGTAATTTCTTGTATAGATGTCACCCGGCCGCAATTTGGTGTACCGCTTTTTCTTTATCCGTCGTTTTACGGTCACAACTCGAAGGCAGGCTCCTTCTTGTGACCTGCACGAAGATGAGAAAAGGACGACAAGGCAGTCTAAGGCAATATCAACTCAATCCACAGTGAAAATTAAATCAGGACACAGGAAAATAAGGCCGACATCTCAGACCATTATTTCGTTATTGCTTGTGCTCTCGTAAGGCTCGTGTGTGGGATAAAGTAATTTGCATAAATTTTTGTAAAACACAGAACTTGAAATCAAGAGTTGGAAAGAAACCAGTCTGCCCGGGAAACCGCATGGTAACAATTAAAACACTGACATTATATGAACCGGGAGTCTGAACGATGTGAACAATCATGGTTGACGTCAGTTTTTTTTTTTCATTTTTGTCAGTACAAAACTTGCTTGAACCGATGTACGGAGACAAAATTTTACCACGTATACACCATGAGCTCTGCCTTAAGGCAGCGCCCATGGCGTATACGTACCCTGAATTCAGGGTAAAGTAAATGGAACTAAGAAACAACCGCCATCAGGGGGCGGCGCAGGCAACATTGGGGCGGTGGTGCCAGATTTGTTCCAGCGTGTGGGCGGATCGTCTGCTTCGCATTAAAATCATCACTCCTGCGTGTCAGAACTTTTTTACCAATGGCAGGTTAGCCCTTTTTGGAACATTATATGAGAATTTCGTGTAATTTACGATCCGAATAATAAACGGGCCCCAAAACATTACAAAGTCACCAGGCCTTCGTGCGCTGTAGAGTTGCACGCTATTTTTCTCTCAGCGCAGGCACTATTTGAGTGCACAATTGCACGCACTATTTCAGTGAACATGGTCTTTATCATAATCTAGTTCTTTTTGCCTAATTGTGCCAATTCCCACCACTTTTATTAGGATAGTCTTCAAACATGCAATGGTGCGCAGGGAGCATATTAACGAACGTCTACGTTATGAGTACGCGCGGGCGAAGTACACTGAATTTATTTCCGGGTTTCCGAGCGAAATAGCTGCTGACAAAAATGGGAAAACAAAAGGACGAATGTGACAATTTAAGTTAAAAATCAATTTTATCTTAAAAAAAAGTTACATAAATTAGAGGCAACCTCAGTTGGCTGCCGTCCGAGCGATATAACACCCCGTACACAAAAGGACCGGGTTCCAATCAAGCATATAAAAATAAGTATAGAGGGTGCGGAGTTCTTTACTGTGCCTCGAACAAAATTGGCGTGAGCTATGTAATCTACTGTGAACAACAACAGGAAACGTTTGCGCATTTCAACGCTTCAACTGTACCCTTTCGCCAGTCGCACCCATGTCGGGGCAACGCAATGCAAATACTCAAAGAAACAATTGTAAAGTCTTCTGTGAAGCCCTCGCACAGGCTGATATTTCCTGTGGGGACAAATCTTGTGTATCCATATCGCTCGACGCTTCTCATATGCTTCGCCGCTTCGAATAAAAAAAAGTGCCTTTTCAGACTAGATTATGATAAAGACCATGTTCACTGAAATAGTGCGTGCAATTGTGCACTCAAATAGTGCCTGCGCTGAGAGAAAAATAGCGTGCAACTCTACAGCGCACGAAGGCCTGGTGACTTTGTAATGTTTTGGGGCCCGTTTATTATTTGGATCGTAAATTACACGAACTTCTCAAATAATATTCCAAAAAGGGCTAACCTCCCGGTCCTTTTGTGTACGGGGTGTTATATCGCTCGGACGGCAGCCAACTGAGGTTGCCTCTAATTTATGTAACTTTTTTTAAAGATAAAATTGATTTTTAACTTAAATTGTCACATTCAGCGCAGGCACTATTTGAGTGCACAATTGCACGCACTATTTCAGTGAACATGGTCTTTATCATAATCTAGTTCTTTTTGCCTAATTGTGCCAATTCCCACCACTTTTATTAGGATAGTCTTCAAACATGCAATGGTGCGCAGGGAGCATATTAACGAACGTCTACGTTATGAGTACGCGCCGGCGTTGATTTTTAACTTAAATTGTCACATTCGTCCTTTTGTTTTCCCATTTTTGTCAGCAGCTATTTCGCTCGGAAACCCGGAAATAAATTCAGTGTACTTCGCCGGCGCGTACTCATAACGTAGACGTTCGTTAATATGCTCCCTGCGCACCATTGCATGTTTGAAGACTATCCTAATAAAAGTGGTGGGAATTGGCACAATTAGGCAAAAAGAACTAGATTATGATAAAGACCATGTTCACTGAAATAGTGCGTGCAATTGTGCACTCAAATAGTGCCTGCGCTGAATGTGACAATTTAAGTTAAAAATCAATTTTATCTTTAAAAAAAGTTACATAAATTAGAGGCAACCTCAGTTGGCTGCCGTCCGAGCGATATAACACCCCGTACACAAAAGGACCGGGAGGTTAGCCCTTTTTGGAATATTATTTGAGAAGTTCGTGTAATTTACGATCCAAATAATAAACGGGCCCCAAAACATTACAAAGTCACCATGCCTTCGTGCGCTGTAGAGTTGCACGCTATTTTTCTCTCAGCGCAGGCACTATTTGAGTGCACAATTGCACGCACTATTTCAGTGAACATGGTCTTTATCATAATCTAGTTCTTTTTGCCTAATTGTGCCAATTCCCACCACTTTTATTAGGATAGTCTTCAAACATGCAATGGTGCGCAGGGAGCATATTAACGAACGTCTACGTTATGAGTACGCGCCGGCGAAGTACACTGAATTTATTTCCGGGTTTCCGAGCGAAATAGCTGCTGACAAAAATGGGAAAACAAAAGGACGAATGTGACAATTTAAGTTAAAAATCAATTTTATCTTATAAAAAAGTTACATAAATTAGAGGCAACCTCAGTTGGCTGCCGTCCGAGCGATATAACACCCCGTACACAAAAGGACCGGGTTCCAATCAAGCATATAAAAATAAGTATAGAGGGTGCGGAGTTCTTTACTGTGCCTCGAACAAAATTGGCGTGAGCTATGTAATCTACTGTGAACAACAACAGGAAACGTTTGCGCATTTCAACGCTTCAACTGTACCCTTTCGCCAGTCGCACCCATGTCGGGGCAACGCAATGCAAATACTCAAAGAAACAATTGTAAAGTCTTCTGTGAAGCCCTCGCACAGGCTGATATTTCCTGTGGGGACAAATCTTGTGTATCCATATCGCTCGACGCTTCTCATATGCTTCGCCGCTTCGAATAAAAAAAAGTGCCTTTTCAGACTTCTCTGTGTTCTGCAACCAGAGGCACAGCACCCTGACATTCTGCTATCATTTAAATTGCGCCGTATCTGGCAATGTGATGAAAAAACACAAATGAAAGCGATGATGGAATCCGATTGCCGCAAGATCCCAGCCGCCGCTGACGCGGAGAGCCGATCAGTTGGACGGAAAGTGGTCGACACCGACCACGTGACGGCTTGGGTTCGCGCCGTGTCGTAGAGAAAACGAGGGCGGTAATGTCCAAGTTCCAGTGATTTTATGTAGAAAGGCCACTGAAATCCCCCTAGCGGCCCGTTTCGAAAGCAGCCGTAACTCGCTCAGACTTGCTCCCCACTGTCGCCGCTGCTTTTGCGGCACGTTCGCGACTAGGATTTATCGTTTGTATGCGTTAAAAATCCATATTTATTATGAAGCAGTCACTCTGTTCTCAAATGTGGTGTATTTACGAGAGTATTAATGTTACTGACCCGACCTTAGTGTGTACATTCACTTTGTATAAACGCCAGGTGTGTACATGTGTTAAAGACCAGCGCCGCGAAGCTGGCATTAGATGGAGCTGATCGTAATTCCCCTGCCCTTTAATTTAATAACAGTGTCTCCGTAAGCAGCATTTCATCAGACGGTCATGCTACGGCTATACACTATTGCCGCGAACCCTGCATTGGGTTTCCTTATTTATGTTTTGCTTTTACCGCCCGGCTGCGCTTGTCTGTGTTATTTGTGTTATCTGTGGGCCAAGGGAAGAGCGTGTCCCATTCTTTCTTTCTATGCCGCCTGTGTTATCTCTTCTGATAGGGCGAGCGTTCCGAACTAACGTGAACAGCCTAGAATAATCTTCTTTGTTCTGGGTGTAATTCCACGGTTCCAAACACACTCGCTCCCAAAGAATAATCTGCTCCTTTGTGGAGCCGACGCAGCGGCATTCGAATCGTCGACACCAGTCTACGCACGTCACTTTGTGGACTGCTGTTTCGCCGACTGTGTATTATTTTAATTGTTAGGGGAGCACAAGTTCGCTCAAATAAACGTGTTTTTTCTTCAATACAGCTGCGTCGTATTTCGCTACGTGACACTATCATGTAAATCGGTCTTGTGCGCTTATATAATCTAGCTGAGCACTTATGCCCGACAGCACACCCATTCCGTTTGCCAATCATACCTCAGATACTGATCACTAACCTGGACAAGCCAATGGCGCATACATTTCAAGAAAAAATTACGAAAAAGTGCGGCAGATAATTTAAAATATACTCGAGGATGAGCACAGCATAAAATTTAATTCTAGGTCACTTGTACTAATAAGGTGAACACCCACAAACATTCATCATATGCTACATATATCGTACGCGAGCAGCGCAGAGATGGCATTGTTTGGCAAGCCGCGTCGGCGACTAAACGCTTGTTTGAAACATCCCCATTTGACAAAGAGTGCATGTAGAAGCTAGCACCAACTAAAATCATAGGGCCTTATAAGATCCCACACTCTTCTAATGACACTTTTTATCGTTTGTGAACTGCCCACACTGTAGATTTAAAAATGCATCCCCGGAACGATCAGATGTTCGTTTAAGCGATAAAAGAAAAGGAAATGGAGCACGCTGCTTGTGTGTGTGATTAGTAAAAGATTCGCTCTTTAATTTCGTTCCACATTCAGACACAGCGATAGTTAAGCGTACCTTCCCCTCCCCCTATTTAACGTCTTGATTGATTGTGGGGTTTAACGCGCCGACACAACGCAGGCGATGAGGCGCGCCGTAGTGGAGGGCTCCGGATTAATTTTGACCACCTGGGGATCTTTATCGTGCGCCGAAATCTCGTACACACGGGCGTTTTTGCTTTTCGCCTCCATCAGAAAAGCGGCCGCCGCGGCCGGGAATCGAACCCGCGACCTCGTGCTCAGCAGCGCAACGCCTTAGCCACCTATTTAACGTCTTGCATTTCAGTCGCATCTATTTGAGTCTGGTGAGTCCCATCTGGCTTAAGTTTAGAGGAAAGCGTTTGGCATTTACGAATTTGTACTCAGTTTTTGAATCCCTAAACGAGCTATTGTTTGTTCCTAACTTGCAAGTATCTATAATTCCGCGGTTTAATCCCCTTCCCTGGTCCTTGCTGTAAGGCGTGAGTGTGCTCATATTTCACGAAGCAGATCATTGAACTATGCTTAAAATTTTCGCTTCGTTATGTTCCCACAAAAGACACAAGTGGATGTCAGGAATTGGGATAATCACCTCCCCGAGAGAGATTTTTCTAGAATGTATACTGTTACGGGGAAACCGTCCACCGTCCACAGCTGGTGTGGTGGACGGTTCATCCTCTTCCTCCTCGTCGGTGAACCGTCCACCGCACCAGCTGTCCGGGCTGGGCCCAATCCCTCGGTGTCCGTATTCCTTTCAGAGGGTACATGCCCAACCCGTGACAATACATTCGAAACGAAACCCCATTCGTTGTACGCGCTACAAGACCAAACCAACATCTCACTGTGCCAGTATCATGTGTAAACGATGCGACAAAAAAATTCACTGGTGCCTGACGTGCTCGGAGGTGACTGCTGCCGTAGCCGACGCCCGCAACCCCGGTCAGGAAGCGAGCCGACCCGCGTCCACGGATAGCCTTTGTTCGCGTTCGAGCACTCTACCAAGCCGCAGCTGCTTTTTAAAATGACCTAAACGTACTATTTGTTTACAGACATGACCATAATAAGTTGTTTAAGGCGCGGAAAGGCAAAAAGAAGCGAAAGAGAACCAAAACCTTGCATCAGCCCCAATCAGCCATCCCGGGCTCATCACGTATACGCCGCTTCTCTGCGGCATTTACGGATGGAGCGCTGCGTGTCTGGGGCGTCATGCAGTGTTTAGGTTGTCTTTCCGCGCCCTCAACAACTTGTTATGGTGACAGCACAAGGACGCGGGTTCGATTCCCTGCAGCGGCGGCCGCTTCTCTGATGGAGGCGAAAAGCATAAACGCCCATGTACTCGAGATATCGGCGCACGTTTAAGGTCCCCAAGGTGGTGCAAATTAATCTGGAGCCTCCACTACAGCGCTCTTCATCGCCTGCGTTGCGTCGATGCGTTAAACCCTACAATCAATCAATCAATCAATCAATCAATCAATCAATCAATCAATCAATCAATCAATCAATCAATCAATCAATCAATCAATCAATCAATCAATCAATCAATCAATCAATCAATCAATCAATGTTATGGTGACATTTGTAAGTGAATAGTACGCTTCGGGCACTTCAAAAAACAGCTGCGTCTTCGTAGAGCGCTCAAACAGCAACAAAAGCTATCAGGGGGCGCATTTCTGCGCGGTTCTTGCCCGATCTTAGGGGCGTCGGTGACGGCAGCAGCATATCACCACTTTCACCTCCGAATACGTCAGCAGGGGCCGAATTCTCTAAAAAACGGGCGTCGCTTTGAAACCACGGGGTATCGCCATTGAAATGTATGTGTTCTGGGGTTGGGGTCGTCGCTTTGAGGTGCTCAGCGTGAAGTAGCAGAGTTGCAACAAAAGCACTGTGGCAAGGACGCGAAGCGACACCCACTGCCCTCCGTCATTTCACTTGTTGCTTCGCGCCCTTGCCACAGTGCTTTTCTTGCAGCTCCTACTTCACGCTGAGCACCTCAAAGCGACGGCCCCAACCCCAGAACACATACATTTCAATGGCGGTACCCCGTAGTTTCAAAGCGACGGACCGTCGTTTTGGAGAATTGGGGCCCAGATGTGAATTCACTTGTTGCTGGGTTTAGACCTGATACTAATATAGTGAGGGGTGTGTTGCCTTTTGCAGCGCGGACAACGAATGCGGCTTTGTTTTGAACATATGGCACGTCGTAGGAAAATATGATTATTACCCAATGCCTGGCAATAACACATGCGTGTTATGCAAATGTCAGCCACACAAAAGCGTTAAGTATATTCCTAAACCTTCGCGTCGTCCAGTTAACATGTACGCACTCAAGCCTTACAGAATCGAGGAAAGTTATTGAAACCATCGAAACCAAGTTCAGAGGAAACGGAATAGCTCGCATGGGAATGAAAAAGCCCAGTGCAGCTTGGGAAATGCTATAGATGTTAGTCTAAACGTAAGCCCCGTGGGGCTCACCATACCAACTAGAGCGAAATGCACTCCTATTTCGCAAAACATGGGGGGGGGGGGGTGACTTCAACTATCGTTGTGTTCAAATGCGGAGCGAAATTAAGGAACGAACGTTTTACTAATTACATACATAAGCTGCGCGTTTACTTTGGTGTTGTTTTCCGGCTTTAAAAAGCAGCTCATCACTCGGCGGACGCATTTTCTGAAGTATACAAGGTAGGAAGATAAGAAGCGATAAATGGTGAGAAGAACTTCTTGCTGGGCTAGTTGGTGAATAGATACCGTGATTTCAAGCACAACAAAAGCACACAGACGAAGAATAGAGTAGACGAGACGGACGCTAACTTCCACTTATTTTATTCGGTTACGGATATGCTTATATTCTTTAGGAAAAGAGACGGCGACAAACAAGGAGCGTAAACATACACAGATGATAACAAGAGCAGATATGTTTAGAGCACTTCTTTCAGAAAAAACATCTCGCTACTGATCGGAGCTCAGCTAGTACGGAACCTATTGTGGGGTCCGCCAAATTCCAATTGGCAGTCTGATGCCCATCCTGAGCAATCAGGCCTTTTATAGGAATCACACATCGAAGGATCAGATCTAAAATCTCGCTGTCCCCATTCCCACCCAACCTCTCATAACCCATTCCTATATTCCAACTTCCCTTTTCCTTCATCCCAACCCCTTCCGCTACCTTCCCAGGGGAGATCAGGGGAGTCTCCCCGGGCCCGCTCTCCTGGCTGTGGTGTCGCTTGGTAGCTTTTCCCCTTTTATTTCTTTCCACTTCGGTGGTCAAAAACATCTTTTGCCTTTCGGCCAATTCTTTTATATTAATATTGGGTTAAGCCTGTTATACCTAGTGGCACAGGCTGAGGCATTTAAATATTTTATGTTCTTTTTAACTTTCCTCACAATATCCATGTCCCATGTACACAGCAACCGAGGTATCACTTATACAGTCATCCGCACTCTCCCTGATATAAAACGCTTCGGCTGATTCCTTCGCAGCCTTGTTCAGTATTCTTATCTCTTCGAACCGTGGCTCACAACCGCATGCACGAGAGTGGGCGGGCAAATGTGCTCCATTACCTTGCCCAAGGGACAATTCATGTTCCCTGGCTCTCTCGTTGACGAACCGGCCCGTTTGGCCTACGTAAGACCTTCCGCAAGATAGCGGGATTTCATATACAACACCAACTGCACAGTCGACATAGCGATTTACGTGTTTTTTCCCACATACCTTGGTCCTGCGTTCACCCGATATGCGCGAGCGCAGGCGCGCAAGTTTACACGGGGCGGAGAACCTAAGGTTGATCCCGTATCTTTCGGCGACCTTCTTCATGTTGTGGGACACTCTGTGCATGTACGGCATGACATCTGTTTTCTGCGGACGGGAGGTATCTTTGGCCTTCTTCTATCCTTTCACTTTTTTGAGCAACGTCTTTGCCACAGCGACAACGACAGTGCCAGGGAAACCGGCCGAGTGAAGCCTGCCAATCTGATTGAAAAAACTGTCCTGCATCTTGTGAGCACACGATTTTTGTAATGCAGATTCCCGAGTCAGTGAAGCGAATTCCCTTTTCACTGTTTTCGAATGTGCCGATTCATAGGGCAGCAGTTCTTTCTCAGCGCGTGGATTGTACCATCAACAAACATCTGTCCTGCATCTTGTGAGCACACGATTTTTGTAATGCAGATTCCCGAGTCAGTGAAGCGAATTCCCTTTTCACTGTTTTCGAATGTGCCGATTCATAGGGCAGCAGTTCTTTCTGAGCGCGTGGATTGTACCACCAACAAACATGGTCTTCAGAAAACCTCATGGTAATGTCTAAAAACTGCAATTCATTGTCAACAGGTACTTCGTGGGTGAAAGCTAGGCCTTTCCCGTGTCGATTAAAAAGCTCTAAAATCTTCCCTGCCGTGGCAAGGTTGCGTTTCCGGGGTTAGTTTCTTTAAAATCACCTTCTGTAACCCTGCCTCGCACAGCACAAACCAGGAAAGCCTCCTAGTCGCTCTCTGCCCTGCAACAGAAAACCGCGGAGGATACCTGTCCTTCTGCCTTCGGAAAGGAAGAATTCCCATAGAAGCAAGTGCTTAGTTTGGGCCTGTGCAGCCTTCTTTTGGCCACTGGCAGCGCGTGTGCAAAATACTAAGATCGGAAATGTGGCACCAGAGACGTGTGTATAATGACTGGCTCAGAGTCTGGTGTTTTAGCCTGTGTCTTGTGTTTTAGCCCGCCTGTGGTTGCTGAGCATGAGTACAGATCAGTGAGGCGCTCGGCGGCGCAGAGAACTGAACTGCTGTGGAGGGTGACTCTATCCAAGCTGCTTAACGTCGAAGGTGAAAGGCAGCCAAGAGCTCGGACGACGGTTGTGTTTGGAGATGTCGGCCTTCCTGATGATGTATCCAAGGTGCTAGAATAAGGTTCAAAATACAGCAACGAACCGAGCTTACCGCCTCATGAGCTACTTGTCATTTACAGGCGAGCCTCTAACAAAGCCACCACCGAGGATCGCGAAAGATGCATCTTGGACGGGGTGGACTGCTTAGCAAAGACCGTCGAGAAAAGCCAACGGAACTCACCCAATTCCAACGCGCATGTGGTCACCTTTTTTCAAGAAAACGACTTGCGCCTTCTGCAGTCCGATGAAGAAGGGTGCTTTGTGGTGATGCCGTCTGGCGAATTCAACGAAAGAGCCCTAGTTGCGATCACAAGGAACTTTGCCCAGCAGAAAGTGAAGCCTTCTAGAGTCAAAGAAAAAGCGTTAGCGATGTGCGAGGACTTGAATCTGCAGCATCTCAAGAAATCCGTGAAAGGCAGCAAGGAAAACAAACTAAATGTGTTTTTTTCCGCAAAGACTCATAAATCGCGCACACCATTTAGGTCTATTGTCAGTGAAAGAGGGTCATGGCAGCAAGAAATGAGCCGGTTTCTCCAGAAACACCTGAACTCTCTGCACATTGATGACCCGTTTTCTACTAGAAACAGTGTTTATGTTTTGCAAGTGTTGAAAGATAACCGTTCTGTTGGATTTGGCTTTTCTTCGGTTGACGTGACCGACCTGTACTACTCTATTCAACATGAAAATTTGCTCGCTTCTGTACAGTCCTGCATTGATGAGAGTGGAGCGGGGCAGTTCCAGAATTCCACTAGAATGTCGGCTGCAAATTTCATGGTACTGCCCGAGTTTTATCTGAATTCCACTTTTATTTCTTTAACGGAAAGCATTACCTACAACGTCATGGCATTTTTATCGGGTCCTGTGTCGCGCCGGTTCTGTGCAACATTTTTTTAAGATTACCGGTCAGAAGAAAGACAAAGAAAAGAAGAAAATAAAAAAGAAAAATAACAAAAAGGTAACGTTCAGTTTGTGTCAGTAGTGTGATTGAAAAGTCTGTTTTTCATTTTTAACTCTAAATCACTGCAATGACGCCAATCCTGTCCAGATAGGCGAACAACTCCGACAGTACTTCGCGTTAAGCTGGTGGGGATGACCATGGACCAAGGAGTGCATTCAAGGTAATTGGTCCTGGGATGAGTGAGGCGCTCTACTTCCTGCTCAAGGCTGCACCTTGCGTTGATATATGCAGGGCATTCCAATAGCACATGTTCCACGGTTTCCAACGATCCGCCCCTTTCCCCATTCCCCCGCCGAGCAGCATGTCGGTGTCGAAATTCCGGCAAACATCTCGGCTTTCTCCCCTAATAAAGAACATTCTCTCTCTCTTGCTCTCTTTTTAAGAAGTCTAGATCGAGCCATTAATGATGCTCTCGACTCTAATCTTGTTCTTACCGTTTTTAGATATTTATTTATTTATTTATTTAAAATACCTTACAGGCCCGGGGGCATTGAGTAAGTGGGGTTACATGAAAATTACAGAAGGTGCAAGCAGCCAACACTCGGCAAAAAAGATTGTAGAGAACTAAAAGCGTCAGTACACACAAGGCAAAATCAGAGAAAAACAAGAGAAAAAAAAACGCATATGTACATTGCAGGGCAATAACGCAAAAAATACTACAATGTTCAGAGCACACAAACCACATCCAATGAAAGATGCAAATCTCGCAATAACATTTGACGGCAGAAAATTCGAAAAAAGAATTAACATATTTGCGACAGATAGCGTGCATATGACACGCACAGAAAAAAGCTGAAGGCAAGGGAAAAAAAAAGATTAATTTGAAAAAACCGCAGCACTTCGAAAGCCTTGCCCAGTGAAGGAAACAAGATACCCGCCGCGGTGGCTCAGTGGCTAAGGCGTTGCGCTGCTGAGCACGAGGTCGCGGGTTCGATTCCCGGCCGCGGCGGCCGCTTTTCTGATGGAGGCGAAAAGCAAAAACGCCCGTGTGTACGAGATTTCGGCGCACGATAAAGATCCCCAGGTGGTCAAAATTAATCCGGAGCCCTCCACTACGGCGCGCCTCATCGCCTGCGTTGCGTCGGCGCGTTAAACCCCGCAATCATTTAATCAAGGAAACAAGATGATGCCTAATTATATGTGCTGCTCTGCAAGTGCTCGTGTAGAAGATGACGAAATTTTTTCTGATTATTTTCTGCAGCAATGCTATCAGGAAGGCTATTCCATAGGCGAATGGCCACAGGAAGCGCAGAAAAGTTAAATGCATGTGTGGAACCATACATACGAGAAAAACTTAAATGGTTATTTAATCTTCGGGACGTGTTTGATGCGATTTGGATAGGTAATGTGGAACGAGTGCAGTTATAAACATATTTGTGGAGCAATGATAAAAGGGCGATATCGCGGCGAAGCACTAGAGGCTGGAGGGAAAGATCAAGCTTCATTTGTGTTACGCTGGAATGGTGGCTGTAATCACGGGAGATGAAACGGGCGACTCTATTTTGGACCGATTCGATCATGTCGATTAGATAGTTAGGATGCGGGGACCAAACAGATGATGCGCGTACTCGAGTTGTGGTCGAACAAATGTCTGATAGGCTAATTTACGAATATGCGAAGGTGAATTACTAAGATTGGTGATTGTTGGTGATTCTTTGTGATTTGTGATTGTGATATGTTGGTGATTCTTTAGTGATTTTAAAGAAACTAACCCCAGAAACGCACCTTGCCACGGTAGGGAAGATTTTAGAGCTTTTTAATCGACACGGGAAAGGCCTAGCTTTCACCCACGAAGTACCTGTTGACAATGAATTGCAGTTTTTAGACATTACCATGAGGTTTTCTGAAGACCATGTTTGTTGGTGGTACAATCCACGCGCTCAGAAAGAACTGCTGCCCTATGAGTCGGCACATTCGAAAACAGTGAAAAGGGCAATCGCTTCACTGAGTCGGGAAACTGCATTACAAAAATCGTGTGCTCACAAGATGCAGGACAGTTTTTTCAATCAGATTGGCAGGCTTCACTCGGCCGGTTTCCCTGGCACTGTCGTTGTCGCTGTGGCAAAGACGTTGCTCAAAAAAGTGAAAGGAGAGAAGAAGGCCAAAGATACCTCCTGTCCGCAGAAAACAGATGTCATGCCGTACATGCACATAGTGTCCCACAACATGAAGAAGGTCGCCGAAAGATACGGGATCAACCTTAGGTTCTCCGCCACGTGTAAACTTGCGCGCCTGCGCTCGCGCATATTGGGTGAACGCAGGAAGAAGGTATGTGGGAAAAAACACGTAAATCGCTATGTCGACTGTGCAGTCGGTGTTGTAAATGAAATCCCGCTATCTTGCGGAAGGTCTTACGTAGGCCAAACGGGCCGGTTCGTCAACGAGAGAGCCAGGGAACATGAATTGTCCCTTGGGCAAGGTAATGGAGCACATTTGCCCGCCCACTCTCGTGCATGCGGTTGTGAGCCACGGTTCGAAGAGATAAGAATACTGAACAAAAGCAAGAACAGGGTTGCGAGGGAATTAGCCGAGGCGTTTTATATCAGGGAGAAAGCGGATGACTGTATAAGTTATACCTCGATTGCTCTGTACAGTAGCGAAATGGTTATTCTGAAGAAATTGTTGTAAACATGTATGGTTTTGTTATCATCTGTGTATGTGTACTCTCCTTCTTTCTTGCCCTCTATTTTCCTAGGAAATATAAGCACATACGTAGCCAAATAAAATAGTTGTAAGTTAGCGCCTGTCTCGTCTACTCTGTTCTTCGTCCGTGCGCTTTTGTTGCGTGTCAAATCATGGCAGTGATAAAAGGTGTTGTTGGAAAAGTGAAGTTTGCAGAGCCCTCTGATTTCAGTTTGTTTTAGATTCTAAAGGCTCCCTGTGATGCATGAGGATGTTTCGGATTAGCGTTTAGACGCGGACGGGTGTTACTCTATGAGCCCGTCCCCGGGCTGCTCGCGAAGGATATATATTAATGTTTACGAGAGCTGACCTCGCGACTGGACGACCCAGCATTAAATTGTTTTGTCGTGTGCTGATTGCCGAGTATAATGTTGCATTATCCATGTTACTTCTTTGGTAGAATGTTCGTGGAATGTATGCCACATTGGCTGCTACAGGGTAGTGATCAATATCTGAGGAAATATATTGGCAAGTATCGCTGGAGTGCTGCCAGGTATGAGTGCTCTGCTAGATATTGCAAGCCCACAAAGCCGATTTACGTGGTAGTGTATTGCCGTATGATGGCCATCTGAGGACACGCGGCTTACGGAGACACTTTTAAAATTTCAGAGCGGTCCATACATATGCCGGTTTCAGGACGCCGGCCTGTGACACACATCTGGCGCTTATAGAGACCGAATGTACCACAGGTAAGATCGTGTAAGAAACATTTACACTCTCGTAAATACATCACATTTGCGAACAGAGTGAATGTGTGAATAAATATGTATTTACAACATATACAGATGGTAAATCAGTCGTAAATCGGAAACAAAAGCAGCGGCGACAGTGGGGATCGGGCCAGAGCCTCCCGCGGCTGTTCACGAAACGATCCGCTAGAGGGATTTCAGTGGCGCCCTGACAGGCAGCGCTCGAGGCGTATAGCCTGAGAGAACTGCAAAAGGTTGCTTCAGCGGGAGCATGTAAGCGAACCTGAAACGTTTGTCCGGCTCAGCTGCCACCACCGGCTCGGCACCCCCTTGAAAATGAGTGGACATTTTGGGTTATGTTTTCGCAAAGTGAATGTTTGAACATAACATTTTATGAATGTTATGTTATGAATAACATAACATAACAAATGAATGAACATAAAATTTTACGCCGCACGACTTACGAGCGGCCGGGTAGGAGTGTACTAGCGGGCATGAGGTGAGAATTAAGCGCAAATAAAGGACGATAAACAAGCACCAAATCGCACGCCCATTGCATGCTTAGATGTGCACTTCTCATAACCTAACACAGCCGCGTACACCGTGCGGGGTCGAGTCTCCAGATGGCTTTTGTTGGGGGTTCGAGCACTCTATAAGTCGCAGCCGTCTTTAGAAATGCCATGAACGTACTATTTGCCAACAGAAGCGACCAGAACAAGTTGTTTAGTGCGCCGAAAGTCAACAAATTCGGTCAGCGTCGCAATTGAGATTCTACTACTGAGGAAACAGCGGAGCCGGTTGCCTAATTCACTAGCTTTAACTTGGCTTTTCTTAGGTCTGCCCTTTTTACTCGTACATTTCCCACTAATGCCGCCGAGCGTACGCTGTCTGTCTCAACTAGGAGAACACCTGCACGTCAGAGCTTCGTCTCAAGTTTCTTAATGGCTTAAGTATTTTGCCAAAACGGCAAAGGTTGCGCCTTGCGCATAGTTTTGTCACCATTTTCATTATTGCCTTCAGTTTTGAAAGCAACGCTGGATCAGGCGAGCGATATTACCTTCGTACAATCCATTCTTTTTTAATTTTTCTTTGGATTGTAGTTCTCAACTCAGCCACAGTTTATCATTATGTCGCCTTGCCGAAATATAACGCGATGGAATGAAAGTTTCGGCCAGCGCGAATACTTTTTCTTTGAAGGAATTCGGCTGCGCATTCATATTTAGGGATGAACTATGCTATTGGGCCTCGGGAAAATGTGCCTAGTTCACACGAAAGTAAATGGTAGTCACCTTTCTCATAAAAAAGACAACATTTTACGGGGTTCTGCGGAGTGGCCGTTTTTAGCTCTGCAAGTCGTGTTGACGACAACAATTTCATGGTCGCTGACTGTACGAACTGTGACAATAGAGGACATAACATAAGGTTCACTGCAGAAAAATAACTCGAGTATACTCGCATTGCCAGAAATGAGTGGGCATTGATTATATCACTAAGGTAACAGAGGAACGACGCTGTGAGCGGGTTTAAAGAACTTCTATTCTGCATCCTGGAAGTTAAAATCGCCCCCGTGAATCGCGTGGATTGTTTGCAAACTTAATTGAAGTCACTTATCGAATGAGAAGATGAGCAGTTCTTAAATCAGGAGCCGTATAAAACGAGCCAACGGCTGCGGAGGAACCATTTTGTAGCATTATTTCAAAGTAAATTGTTTTGAACGATTCAGTTTGCATGCTTATAACACTGCTACCTATACTATCATCAATGAGAACAAACACGCCACTACTACGGTCTTTCCTATATACAGTATAGTGAGGGATCGGGAATAGGGGCCGATCATATATACTGCGAGGGACACGGTGCATGTGGATCGGCCTGGCGTTTCAATGTCATTTGTAAGTGCGTGTGGTTGGCCCTGCAGTTAATAAGAAATGGTCAGTCGGCTGTGGGCTTTTGATGACTGCTCTTACATGTCTTCACTGCCCAGTCTTACTGAATAGGTGTGTGGGAATCTCGATGGGTACGTGGTGACGCAGCCGAATTCGTAACTGGTGAGTTGGCCCATGGTAAGGGGAATCCCACCATACCAGACCCTGAATATGCTTAGCCAGAGTTGCGCGTCTCATTTCTGAGTCGCCCGGCTGCCGGTTCCAATGGGACAAGAAATCCCGCTTTTAGTGATGCCCCGCTCAGCGGCCGGTGCAGCCACACAGTTGCTTAGTAAGCCTGCTAGAGAGGAAGCTGCGCCGGGGAATCCATGTCGGCTAGTGGTGTTATACGAAGATTGGTGCTGCTGGATTTGCACGTACACCAGATTAATAACCCTTTCACAGCCGGGTTTTTTTCTGATTTTCTCACCCGCTGCCGGGTATTTTTTTCATGTCGGTTCAGTGGAAGTTGGTTCTTAGTTGTAAAAACGTGAGCACCATCTGCTGTCTAAAATTAAATTTACAGGCTCTATGTGTTCAGGTGACCTCTCCATAGATGGTGGGACATGAATGCATTTTTTTTCGCACGAGTTGTCTCGGGAGTGGCAGGGAACGAGTTTAAAAAGCAACACGAGTATACTAGAAAGTAGCAGGGGGTGCGCGTGGGTGGTTTTACGAGTTATCTCGGTAGTGGCAATAAGAGGGATAAGCGTCTTCTCAGGTTTGCTTTCTTTAATACGCATCACTGTGTCGATGAGGTAGCCGACATGGAAGAAGCTCGCTTCGCTTCGGTCGCTTTTCTTGGAAACTCAAAAGTTGCTCCATTCGTTTAGGCAAGACATCTGTGCTTCATTATACGCGAGTGGGAGGACTAGTGCCGGCAAACGACCGTCGGTACATATTTTCGCAAGTACAAACCCACAAGTTAGATACGCTGGTTTGTGGCAAGGAGCGTTCGCTTCCCGTTGTTTTTAGCAATAGCAGTCCATATCTTAACAGCACCCGGTCATCTTGCCTGGACGGGCAATTAGTCGCCGTGAAAGTTCTAGCAGATGGTCTGTGCACCTGTTCACCGCGGAGGCGATGCTTTGTATATACGAGCATAAGATGTTTCTCAGTCTTTAAGACAATCTTACACTGAAATATTGACAAAATAGGCGTCTTTAATAAGTCTTCTCCTCAAATTTTACATTATTGTGATTGGTCTGCAGAATAGTAGGCCGAAGCGTTTCGGCAGACGCTCATTAAAAAAACATTTGTTGTCAATTTTCTTAGCTTTCAGACAACGTGTTTAGCAAAACACACCCTTCCTTGCGTTTTTGTGGCAATTTACGGTCTCTAAAACGTTTCAATCCAGGACGGATTGACCATCCGGTTTAACGCGTCGACTCTGCACAACCACGCCGCAGTGGAATGCTCCGGATTAATTTTGCCACATTGGGATCTTTAAGGTGCGCCGAAATCTCGAACACAAGCGGCGTCTTCGCTTTTCGCCTCCATGCACGAGAAAAGCGGCTGTCGTGGCTGAGAAGCGAACTGAGTAACCGCAACGGGTGTTTCAATCCAATGCAATGATGAAACTAAGGCGAGGGTGCGGTCTGATGGCGGCCCATGATGACATAGACAGGCTTGATGTCAGCCGCATAGACGCTAGCGCCAGATTACTCTCTAGTGTATACTGTAATAAACTCTATTGGGACAGCAGACAACACACGTGCGCACCTAGAGTTTCTGAATGCACGTACGCCTCCGCCATAACCACCCCCCCCTTTCTCCTCCTCCGGGCACCACCGTAAACGTACCAATCACCCAAGCTAAAGGACCATATATGCATCTCACTCCCCGCCCGATTTCCCGCAGATAGCCACCCTTGTACACCGTAATGTTGCCACCTAGCATCAAAGTTTCACCTCCATTTGACACATACTCACTACTCTCCACCTTCCCAAATCCCCTGTCACACGCCTGCACGTTCGAAACATCCATAGCGCCCCCCCCCCCCCCTCCCACCTCCCCAAATTCAAACACATCTCCGTGAAATACATCTTTGACCAAGCCTTTTCTCTCGGCAAATGCGACCCTCTCATAATTGTAGGTGACTTCAACGCACAAATGTTGAGTGGGGCTACTCTCACACGACTCGCAAAGATCGTCTACTCTCTGAACTTACCCACTCCCTGCAGCTCACACTCCACCCGACCCTTGCTGCCCTCCACGCATTGGCAACAGTGCCCAGAACGATACCACTACCGACCTCACCTTTAGCATCGGACAACTCACCCATTCCACCTCCAGGACACCAGATACACTTAGCAGCGATCATAAGCACATCTCATACCCTCAAGGGCATCTCCACAACGATCCCACTCCGGCCACCAACATACACAGGTTGGGATCTCTTTTGTACCGAATGCCCCCTCGCGCCCATTGCCGACCTAGAACAATTGACTACCAAGCTTCTCTCAGCTAAACAATTTGCAACGAAAGCCACAGACCCTGCGCCTGCAGTGGAACATGTAGTCACCCACCTCCGTAAACTTTTGGAGGCCCACACTAGCATAGAGGAGCGCTAGCGAAAACATAAACACCGACGCTACTTTCGCCTAAAACTACAAACCCTCCGTACTAAGATCAAGACACGCGCTCACGTCAGTAAGGAACCAATGGAAAACACTTGCGACGAAATGCGAGGCCAGCTGTCCACTAGACCGAAGCTCCACAAGACCCAAACCACTCAACTTATGGAGGACACTCAACTCTTACCCACTGACCTCTGCGACGCCCTCCATTCCATTTACGTGCCATCATCCTCCCCGCACCCTCTTTGGCATTCCGAACACTGGCAAACCCAACACACAGCTCGATGCCTCTATCACCTTTCTAGAACTACACGCGGTGATCCAAGCCCTGAAACGCAACAGCACACCAGGTCATGACATCACAAACGCCCTCTTACGACACCTCAACGAGGAGGCCCTAGAACGCCTTGTGCAACTCTTCAACCAACATTGGCTTAACCACACCCTGCCCTCCACCTGGAAACACTCCAACATCACCATCATCGCCAACCTGGAAAAACTCCTTCCTTACATAACCTTCGCCCTATCTCCCTCACTCCCTGCCTTGGCAAACTTCCCGAACACGTCCTGCTGAATCGTATCAATGCACACCTTAAACACACACAAACCTACCCCCCCCCCCCCATGAACCGCTCTCGACCCAACCTGTCCACTCGAGACGCCCTTGTACAGTATCACCATGATTTCCACCAACACCTACCGCAACGAGATCACACTTTATAGGTGGTACTCACACAAAAGTTGAGCGGGCGATTTTTTCTCTTGGCGAAACTGAAAAACGCCTGATCTGGATTTCCCGTCGATCACCCATTTAAAAGGGAACGGCAACAGTATATCTATCTATCTATCTATCCTCATGTGCCCACCATGTGTGCGCATGCGTCCTGCGTCCTTTGTCGGCGTCGTTACTGGGGATAGTCGGGTGCTTATCAGCTCACTTGAGCACAACTGACTGAAAACGGGGTCTTGTGCGCAGCCCTGAAAGCGGGCTTTCTCGTCCTAAGGGGGAACCCGCGGCATGTGGAAATAAGGCGCGCAACTCGGGCGCTGCGCGATATACAGGATACTCTACCCCATACTCGGTGCCATGATGCCAGAGCATCCGTACTGGGTAAGGGCACCCTTTGAACGGTCCCAAAAATTATGGCGCCAACGTATACGTGTCTCCACCCTGCACGGCGGAGACGCGCGTGAATCGAAGCCCCCTACACAATGTACACTTCTAGCGCCGCCTAGCAGAGATCAAGTATATTTTAGGCATTATACACATTCCATGACACAAGCAACTGGGCTGGCAGCTAAGCAAAGGCAGCGTTGGCGTGCCCGCTCTTTGGACCTTACGTCAGCTCTTTCTTCGCGGGGGTGATTAGCTGACGCTGAGCTACGTACTCGCCCAATGCTCTGCTTCCTTACTCCTTCCTCGTCTTCTTGCTTCTCGCCGCCCCTCCCCTCTTGGTCCAAAGACCGATGGCGGCTTTTTTGGCAACATGAACCGGCCAATGCAATCGCTATAATAATCAAAATGGTCCTCTGCATTACAGTCTGTTTATAGACATCGTAATTTCCTAATTCTCCCCCATCAACTGACATACGAAAGCCTTTGCACTTTAAATCCTCACAAGCATTGTGATCATAGCGTTGTTCGGTCAACACTAGATGAGGCATAAGCTATTGCTGCTTTTTTTAATTTATGTGGACATTGAGCTTGCATTGTTGTACCCTCGAAGCAAGTCGCTAACAACTGAATTTAGTTACGTGGCCTTTGTCGCCAAAAATACACAACTGATAGGGATGCGGGAGTATTGGAAGAAAAATTTGTTATAGCTTGATGCACATGCAGCGTAGGTCGGGCTTCCTGGGAAATGCGAGGTGCTTACCTTACAAGCCTGCTCATCTCTCGGTTGCAGCACTTGGAGAACTTCATGCTCTTGCTGGTGGACTCGACGTAGCTCATGATGTAGCCCCAGGTCCACGGACAGTCCCTCGATGACCAGTATCCGCTCGACCATCCGTCATGTGGACAGCCAAGCCTAGATCGGGAAATAAAATCAGCCTGACAATAAGGACGAATCCATAAGCCTAATATAACAAACGGCATCCGTACACTTTTAATGCGAAAGCATGGTTAACTAAGGAAGTAAAAAATCTAGTGCATATATGGCACACTGGCGGCCCACCCGATGAATGACCAATCACGCAAAAAAGGGCTAACCAATTGTAGATACTAAGCACTGTTCTAAACAGCCAGAACTGCTGTTGTGGCTCATGCATGTCCACATTTGCCAGTGCGAAGGAAAGCTTAATCTGTTCTGACGAAAATGCGAGTACTCAAACGTACCACTGTTCTTTTGTTAGGCAATGCACATGTACGATAGCAAATAAAAAGGGTTTAAAATTGTCCTAAAGAACGGCGAAAGAAAAGAAAACACAGATTCTGCAACCACAATAACAGTAATATACAACAAAATCCCCTTTAGTCCAAGGAGATGGTTGATTGAATAATTGATTGATTGATTGATTGATTGATTGATTGATTCATTGATTGATTGTGGGATTTAACGCACCGACGCAACACAGGCGATGAGGCGCGCCGTAGTGGAGGGCTCCGGATTAGTTTTGACCACCTGGGGATCTTTAACGTGCGCCGAAATTTCGTACACACGGGCGTTTTTGCTTTTCGCCTCCATCAGAAAAGCGGCCGCCGCGGCCGGGAATCGAACCCGCGACCGCGATGGTCTTATCCTCTCCCGTATTCGCTATCAAGCGCCGTACGTCGATCTATCGCGCACCTTGGAAGGGAAGCTTGACGGTCTCATCCGCAAAGCGACAAAAATTTCTCTGGGTCTTCCTATTACCACTAGCACCACCCGACGTGCGCAACTTGGTGTTCTCCCGACGGTTACTGACATAATTGACATCCACCGCAGCCACCAACGTCAACGCCTCTCCGAAACTGCAACAGGTCTTCATATCTTAAGCACATTAGGATACCCGTCTCGTCCTCCTCGACCTCAAACAACTCCTCTAGACAGCAAAATACTCCAACATATTACCGTAGCACCTATTCCCCGCCACATGGGCAAGGAACGCAATCCCAAACGCCGTCTTATTCGTGCCGCATACTACGCCAAGAAAGTAAACCGTGATACCGACAGCCGCCACGTATTCACAGATGCGGCATTTGAAAATAACCTCGGTGCGGTCGCCTTCATCACTTCGAGGGTACTCACTACTCCATCACTCGACGCTGCACCTCCCCAGAAGAAGCCGAACTTCACGCTATCGCTTTTGCCGCTGCTGACAACACATCCCGCGTCCGCACGACCAATATCTACACCGATTCGAAGTCAGCATGCTATCACCTGGCTCAAGGTCTTGCGTTCCCCTCCTCCCTCTTCAACAACGTTAAAGGGCCTTTTCACGTGCACTGGATCCCTGGCCACGCAGGCGTTGCAGGGAACGAACGCGCTCATCAGCTTGCCCGCGAAGCTCTCCTCCGGGCCCCTGTCGACGCTCGCGACACAAATCCTTGTCCTCCCCCTCCGCTCCCCACCTTAGCAGACATTCTAAGCATACGCCGCACGTTCCCTTCCCTCCATTCCGGGCTTACCCGTCGCGAGCAAGTAGTCATTCGGCAGGCGCAAACATATACACTGCACACACCCACTCGGCCCCATCTGTTCCAACGCACGCCCGACACCCCTGTCCCACTCTGTCCCCACTGCCTTATTCCCCCTACCCAGGAGCACATTCTGTGGGAGTGCCGCTACAACCCTACCCAACCACACAATTACACCGGAGAGTGGCTGGCTGTTGCGGCGAGTCTCTAACAGCAACGGGAACTGGCGGCCCATATCATCAGGGCCCTCAGCGGCTGCCTGGACCGAGGCGGCTGATTCGCCCCACCATCCCATGAACAATAAAGTTTCTATCTATCTATCTATCTATCTCGTGCTCAGCAGCGCAACGCCTTAGCCGCTGAGCCACTTCAAGGAGATGACCTGCGAGCATTGGGAAGACAGTGAAATTGAATTGAATTGAATATGCTTTATAAAACAATGGTATACGGCCAAAGTGAAGAAATGAGATTGAGAGAGAGAGAGAGAGAGAGAGAGAGAGAGAGAGAGAGAGAGAGACTTAATCAGAGTTGAAGTGAGCATATTTCTGGTCAAATACTCCGTTTTTGTAGTCAAATACTCCGTTGGTACGGCCGGCTGCCTTCGCCCTTTCTCTAGAAACTGGACAGTGGGATAAGACGCTCTTTACAGGTGGTGAAGGAAAAGGTGCAAATTGAAAAAGGGTAGGAAGAGGGATAGAAGAACGATTTTTATGCCTGCTCGAACCTTGATGTGATTGTCGATCTCTCTTACGGTCCATAGATTTTCATAGGCTGAAACCCAGCGGAAGATCGACACCCGCCCAAGCCGACTATGGAGAAGCTGTGAAGACACCGGCGCGTTTGTCGTATTGCCCCCACTCCAATTTTGTCCTTGATATACCAGCTCTTGCGTGACACCATACGTACTGCGTACAACTTGCAAGATAGCCACCGGCGCCGTTGAAGATAAAGACGCCGCTCTGAACGGGCTAACCGCGAAGTTGCTGTTGACGACGTTTATTTTGCATTTTTATGGCAATATAAGGCTGCTGTGAAAGAACAAAAAACAATAAAAATAAAACTACAAAGAATTTAAAGTTCCCGTGACAGGCTCTACTTCTGACAGTGCGTCCGAGCCGAGAATCGGCTGCAGGAGCATATACGTCACGCATAAACTAGCTCGAGGACCGCAAAAGTTCGTTGGGAACCGTTTCGGTAGCGCCTCCCAGCTCTGATCAAAATTCCGCCTTATCTCACTCACGAGTGAGGCAAGGGCCCGAGCTCTGGGACACGAACACAGCTTGCATAACCACAGCGGGTGTCAAGGTCGACCCGGGTGGCGCCTTGGGTGCCCATTACAGTATTGGGCTAGCCCGCCCCCCTTACCCGAGTCCCCACCAACCCCACTCTACCCTTTAACGAGAGATGGAGGATCTTGCCGACCAGCCCCGCCCTGGAGGATCAGCTACTACTGGTCACCAGGGGCCAGGCGGCGAGAGCAGCATGTGGATTCCCGTGAACAGGGAACCCCCTCCGTCCAGTGTGGAGTTCGCAACGAACGACTCTTAAAACAAGTTTCTTCTCTTTCTCCAGGGAACGGCGGCTTTCTTTCCAGCGGAAGCGCTGTCAGAAGGGGGGGGGGAGGAGGGGGGAGGGGGGGGGGGGTGTCAGGAGGGTGCCAGTCTGAACCCTCTGGAGCGTACTGTTTTTGTATCAGAGGCTACATCATGAGACCCCATTTTTTTACCCAACTAGATATACGCAAAGTTTTGCGGCGCAACATTTTATTGCGAACGTAAAACAAAACGAATATCTTCCTTAAAGCGCGGATTTAAGACCACCAGAAATAATTGTGAGCGACATACTGTCAGAAATATTTTACCTGGCTCCGCTACACGTTCCAATTTGATTGCCTTCATTAAGTTCGAAAAACCGCTAAGCTTTAAAGTGCAGTGCAGACAAAACGAAAATTTGGTTTATTCGAAGGATTTTGTGTTTAAAGTGCCCCTAGCGTTTGTATGGCAGCAAACGATGCTTTATTCACTGAAAAAGTATCGGACTTGACTTAAATTTTCATTTTCCCGCCAAGTTGTGTGTTTCGTGGCGTCGGCTATGACGTAACAAGGACAGGTCTTCAAGTGAACGTTAATTCGCTGTTTACTCTGCAGCGAACTGGGGAACTACTTTTTTACTGTTAGTCCTCCAAGATGGCACCGCCATACTATTCAAGACCGCTGTCGGCCGTTGCGTTGTTTCTAACCGTATTTGCACCTGACTTTTTTTAGGGTAGGAAGCAATCGTTTCGTGAAACATGAGGAATGCTCGACAAAAGGAAGTGGTATTTCGGTTGGCGACGTCTGTTCAAAAGAGGCACTGAATAACCGCAAGTTGCTCTAAAAGTCTGCGTTGAAAGAAAAAGAAGGCTCACGCGTGCGCTGGAACCGAGACAGGCTTACTGGAAATAACAACGTCTATGTGTGGGATTATTCTAAAAATAGCCGTGTCAGGATATGGCAACTGCCGAAAATGAAACTGGCCCCGCCAAAGACTACACCAAGTGTTAGTGGCCAGTGAAATACCGTCTTCCAGGAAAGCGCCTGCCCCTTAATGCTCGAAGTATCGCGAGAAAAGTCGGTGATATAGAACATGTGCTCCAGCCGCCTGTAAAATTAACAGTGTACTTAACAAAAGTAAGGCCTACACGGGAATACGCAAGCATCATATGGGACCCTCATCAAAAAGGATTAATTGAAAACATCGAGAGGGTACAAAGAAGGGCGGCTAGATTTATTCTTTCAAAATATTCTCGTAATGATTCTCTAACACAGATGCTGCAAGAACTAAATTTACAACGCCTCCTAAACTGCGGTCGCATAGCCAGACCTAAATTCGTGTTTTTGCTCTCCCAAAATACATTAAACTTTGATGCAAAGCAGTTCCTAATTCCCAGTCAAGTGCGGAGCCATCTACGTCCTCAATGTCGTGTGAGTACATATGCATACTATTTTTTTCCCTAGAATAATAAAAGACTGGAATGGATTACGGGATGCTATACGTGATTCTCAAACTGCAGAATATTTTGAAAACAATGTTACAAAATATTTTCTAAGTGAATCTTCGTCAACGGTGATTGCTTTTTTTTGCGTGTGTGTGCCTGTGTTCTATTGTAGGTTTGAATGTATTTGCTGTAACTTGTCTCATGTACGTTATAGGATGTAGTATTGTGAAGTGTATTTCGTGATGTATGTGATGTAGCATGTAAGTTGTAGAATGGAGTCTAGTGATGCATTTTTTTTGTATCGGCTATACATTTCTTCTTTATGCATGACATGACGGTTGTTATGTCAGATTTCTACCCCACCCACACCCTGTAACGGGCCAATCTGCCAACAGTACCTGGAAAAAAAAAAAAAAACAGGGTCACGCAAGGCAATGTCGCTCACGCTAATCTGCCTCTGTCGTGCGAGACAACCCCAAAACGCCAGACTGCTGTGTAGTTATAAGAAGCATAGTGCACACATTACCAATGTATAAGAGCACGGAGTGTTATTTGAATGTTTCCTTGAGAGAGAGAGAGAGAGATCTGTATTAGATGAAAGCAGAGAGGTTTGCCGGCTTGTTCCCTTCTCCCCATCCCGCCTGCCCCAAAGGAAGTAGGGCGGAGGCGAGAAAAAAACGGAGAGGTAAAAAAAAGTGAACATGAAGCTTTGTGTGGGTGCCGTCAAAGTCCACATGGTCTCAGGCTCACAGGGGAAGATACGAAGTTTTAGATTGTCTCCACGACGCCGATTTTATGTAAATAATAAAATAAGGCAACCAACACTTTTCGCTGAGACGATGAAGAGAGCAGAGCAAGCGTCTAAGGAGAGCTTTCAAAGAAATAGATCCGTAGTCGAAGCACTCGATCTTTTGTGCGAGGTGATTTCTTCCTGCCTGGTATATGCTGGACCCTCTAGCAAGATGTGCTCAACTCTTAACGGCAGTCCACAGTTGTCACTATAGGGGTTTGCGCTTCGACCGAGGCGATGGCGGTAGGAGTTTGTGAGTGCTGCTTTGAGACGCAACCGCTGGTATACAAAGATCTTCAAGCCTACTTGGAATCCCCTCTTGAAGCCTCATTCTAAGTCTAGAGTCTCTATGGTGCAGGAAAGGGTGCCAAGTTTAAGGCACCTTTTCGTTCCATTCCGTTCCGTTCCTATAAGGCAAGCTCCCTCGCTAGCGCTGCGGCCTCGTGCTTTCTAAAAAAAAAGTTTCCTTATATGTCGTAGCTCTAATCCTCTTCCAGCTGCCCCATCCGCTTTCTCGTTGCCAAAAATGCCGCAGTGTGTAGCCATCCATTGGAAGGTCACACGGTGCCTGGCGACCTAGTATAGATGTTTCAGGTATGTGACGCACGGGATACATGCTCATGAAGGCTAAAGCATGCAGCTCACATGTCGCAATGTTTGCAACAGCGCCTTCGAGTCCGTGAATATGGCCCGTTCTGCTGGTGGCTGACAAGAATGTAGCGCAGGGGTTGTTTAAGTGCATGGAGCTCGGCAGACGTGGATGAGGTGGCTCGTTCAAGGCGGCAGTACAGCGCTTTGCTGGTTGACGGAATGAAGACGCCAGATGAACCACCGTAAGGCGTCAGCAAAAATGTGGGCCATATGTGAATATCGGGCATTGATGTGGGCAAGCGCGCATTGTAGAAGGCAAATTTGTGGCATAGTTTTATTTGTGTTGAGATTAGGCATGCTAATTTTTATGCACAGGGGAGAGAGAGTCCAGGTAGCGAAATCATGAGGCATGGTTTGTTGTGCTTGAGAGGGTACAGATATGGAGATTAGGGGCCAGTTCTTGCTGTATTTAGTACCAGTGTTCTCTTAATCTGGCAACTTTACTTGAGGTAGTGCTATGACGTCGATTAGAGGAGGCATGAGAAACGCGTGCTTTCGGCGAAGGAGAAGCGGAATCTTTGACGTTTACCAGGTTTTCCACCAAATTAATCTGCTCGGTCAATCCACAGAAACCTGTCACGTCTCAGCGACTGTTATCGCACGAGGGTTAATTTACCTAATAAAAAAATGATTGCCTTGTAGCGCGTATTAAACATTCATTTTCGGGCTTGTTTATACCCTAATGGCAGCAATTCACAACCACCATGCGCAGAAAACTGTCTAATCATGAAAAGCCAACAACGCCGTCCTAAAAATCACTATGCACGAAATATTTTCTTCGATTACTCACCAAACGCTTTGCAGATCCTGTTTGTGCTTAGTGTATAAAAAACAGTCTAGCCGGAAACGAAGATACCAAAGATGTCAATGCGCAATTACTATTTTTGCCACGGTGTCCTTCGCCCTTCTCTTCCCTTGTTCACCCGTTTCCTACGAACCTAAGTTAATGGACCTTCAGTTCGCTCTGCGAAGGTTTCTTATTTGCCAATCAAAGTATTTTTTTATCGAATCAGCCCTTGACTTCGTCATTGTTGGAAAAAAATATGAGGCAAGTGCGTTCTTGGCCACTCTCGTATCACTAGGTGAGTAGCGGAAAAAATAATGCTGTTACTGCTGGGCTGGAACAACTCCACAATCAGCTGTACTTTAAGCAATCGTAAGCCGTGAAATCTTCGAGCAGTGTATCATTTTATGTAAGGCGAAAACTACACAAGGTATCTAATTCTTAACGGACGGTAACGCCCCACAATTCGGTTGGCGCTGCCTTAGTAAAAACTTAGGAGAAACCCTACGTAGGAATGCTCAGAAAATTACAGAAACCGATCTGATTTGCATCGAGCCCGTGTGTAGTAGGCTTTACAACTATAAGGAAATCTCATATCAACGCAAAAAAGCTCACACCCACCCAAATGCGACCCTATCAGGCGCTTTGTCCGGCAACCGTTAAAACCGGTTTCGCTACTACGCAAAAATAAATCCCCAGGAAGAAATATTCAGGGGCAACACAAGGATTCTGATATCGATTTGTATGGTTCATTGAGCCAAGACCACTCCTACTTTCGTGGGGCACTATGCATTCAACCCTTTAAGAATTGGCTTCACTGCTCCATACAGAAGCAATGTTAGGATTACGTTTTTAGAACAATATTGGTGCTTTAAAAAATATTAAAGGACAACACACCCTTTTATTAATAGAACTTTCTGATGCAGCGAAAGTGCAACACATCAAGCTTTAAGAGGGCCATGAATGCAGCATAAAAGTTTGTTCAGTTGGAAAGAATTACAATTTGGTAGCTCCATTTCAACCACGAAAGACGTTTATTACCGGAAAAACAGAGAACTGAAAATGTTTCAAATTTGACGGCACAGTATGGGCCGTCACTCAAAGCATTTTTATCAATGCGTTAGCTGCCCGTTAGCATTCAAGTGATACTAAATGAAGCGAGAGGTACCACTACAATGTCATGTTCATGTTTCTTGGCGGTGGATTAGTTCGGAGGTTGCCAATCACACAATGTTCTGTGACGTCATAGAAAGCTTTCCTTAATATCGCGATTTTTTCTCCTTAGTTCGCAACCAAATCGGTGTTGGTGTTATCGCGACAACACAACCTTCCTAACGAAACAAAACTAAATTTTGTGTTCATGGCCCTCTACAGACAGACGACCGGATGTTCTCGTTATATTCGCACAGAATCGCTTACGCATGCTTAAGAATAGACCGCATGCAACTTGACTGCGCAAGATACAAAAAATAAGCACCAAAAGACAGGTTTCAGTCGCAGGTGTACTTACAGGTGTCCAACTTCGTGGGCAAGAATCCGCACACCCCTGAACGACCCGGCGCGGTCTTCCCCCAAGGAGACTTTTTGTGCGCCGCATGCACCACCGATGAACGCATAACCTGTGCATTGGAAAAGACAATACGGGGGTGTATTGAGGATGCAGTGAAGTAGTGCTCGTAAGGCGTCTTGTTCGTGCAGCAGACAATGCGTAACCACTATACGGGAATAAGGTAGCCAAATACGAAACTCGAATTCGTTGGCGCATTATAAGGCTGCCATGATCAACTTCTGTACAGCTAATGGGGAGAAAGATAATTTTTAATGAGCACGAAAGGTAGAGTGCAACTCTTGTCCGGGAATCCATGCGTTGCCCCAGCCGTCTGGGCCCGTGTCACCAGGATAGTCTGGTCCTCTGGTTGACAGCTGGTCAACAGTGTCTCCCATGGCTCAGGAAGGTAACGGGAGGAGAATGGTGGTAGGGCTGGGTGGGGACGCACTCCAGGAGTATAAGTCGTAAGGGTTGGTGAAACTGTTGGTGAAATCCGCATAGAGTAGCGTAGTGTCTGGGAAAAAATAATTGCATTCGGGCTGAGAATACGTTCACCCTTTGTCAAAATTTTGTAGGCCAATCCTAAGTGTTCTCGATCACAAAGAATTCAAAGAATCGGCTTCACCTTTAGATGTGACAAAAATATTTTAAAGCAGTGAGAAAGAAAAGTGTTTTCTCTAGCTTTCCTGCATACAAAATTTCAGCCTCGCTCAGGACGTAAGCTTGCACAATAATTTTCTTGCAGCTTGCGCGTTTCCGGCTAGGTCAAGAAAATTTTGACAAAGACTGTACGCGCCTGTTCCTAATTGCCGGAGTGTGATTTCGCGATTTTGGACGAATATTGGGTAAGGGCTCGGGAATTTCTGTCTAATGGTCCGGTAAAATTGGAGAGCGTACGCTCTCGTAATATTATTGTGACCGCTTTGCATCAGGGTGGGGAAATGAGTGGTCGGTTTCAAAGCGATGAGGCAGTAGTATAGGTAATGGGCGTGGAAATTTAGGCGTGGAAAACACGAGCGATGAACTTCTTGCAACTGGAACACGAAATCGAAACAAACTTGATGATTTTAATCAGTCGTCACGAAAGTTTTGATATATCACAAATTTTTCATCAAAACACGACGCCACTTCAGGCCAAACTAACCTGGGAAGAGAGGAGAGACGCCATTCCGCTCTCCACAAGGGACAGTGATGGCTCAGAAGATATTTGCGTTGAGTGACGGCCGTAATTCCGCTTGAGGAACGGAATCGCGACCTTTATCTCAAACATCGAAGGAAGTAGCGTGATTTTTAATATTGCGAAGAGCTGATTGAGGGGTAGTGTAAGTTTTTGATTTTGTCTCTACATCGACGACGGTCACCAAAAGATGCCGGCTGCTATCTCGTTAGCAGCTTCAATGTATTTAGCGTTCTAGGAAGGCATTTGCCCACCTTCCCGTAAATGTAGCAAGCCCTACAGCGTATCTTTAAGTGGTTGGTAAAGCTTGTGACTTCGTATTGTGAGTTTATTGTTCCTTCTCTACCATTTACAGAGGTTGTTTGCTTCATGAAGTGCGTACACCACGCAAGTCAGCGGAGGCCGCCCTGTGCATTAGAAATCTGTGAAAGAATTTGCATTCACATATTTGTAATGCACAGTGCGGCCCTGTTTATCTCACCATTACTTTTTACTACTTGAGGCATTGGGGGATAAAAGTGGTTCCTCTACATCTGACACCATTTTCTCTGTTAGAATTTCAACTACGACTAGCTTTTCTTGCGCGTGTAAATGTATCTTATCAACTTTTGCAACTAACGCAGTAATGCAGTGTAGATAACAGTTGTGTAACTCTATCTTTAAAAATTTTATAATTATATACCTAGTACCGCACAATATTGGTCAGTTTTTCTGATATAGTACTTTCACTTAAGGCATTCACCGATGGAAATAACAACGAACGCAATAGCCTGTCTTTATCGCGTTATTTGGTTTTCCCGCCTATTATTTCTTGCAGTGACACTAAAATTCATATATAATTCTCTTTGAACTGGTACTGCTGTGACATAAAAATGGATTTAAATCCAGGCTATGATATCTTGCAGTGCGGAGGATGTAACCATAACGCCAAGCTACACGAAGACACCCACAGTCAGTTGGGCTTGTTGGTTACGCGTGACAAATGTTTACGGCCCAAAACACCAAAGGCGAAAACCAAAAACAGAACAACACAGCGCTGGTGTTGTTCCCTTGCTCCTTTTCGTCGTTATTGTACGCTGTAAATATTGGTCAGGCATAACCAACCAGCCCAACTGGTTTTCAGTCGTTCCGTTCTTCATTTTCGTCATTGTTGTGCGCTCTAAATGCGTGACGTATATGACGACTTTTTGAGGAACAGCCGTTTGTGCACAAGAGAAACTAGAGGTTTGTATTCCTGTTTAGTACTTTTTTATTACGCGGCTGCTAAGAGACATTCAATGCAATGAAAATAAACTGAAGGTCATTAGTTATAATTTGCACTCTTTTGTGTAGCTTTATTGCAGTTTCTTCGTATGAGTGCATTCTATGGCTATCTTCTATAGGAAAAAATTTTCTGCTTTTTTTAGGCACAACATAATTCCTCTATAGGTTCAATGTGTTAGCGTTTTTGTCGCAACGCTCTAACGTAGCGTGTTACTTTGGACCTTTGAGTACATGTAATCGCTAATAGCAGCCAAGCGTTTTCATCCTCACCGGCCAAGGAAGGGTCCCACCTGTGTCCCAACCGCTGCACCATGTCAAGCCTGAAAGAAGAAATGGACGAAAACAAAGCATGAGAGGAATAGGCGCAACAACAGTGCTTTAGAGCGGGCGCAGAACGTACCCTGTGATCATGTACACCCCGTCGTACTCGTCATATTTATGCTTGTTCTTCAAGACGTAATTCTTAAACTCTTCCAGTGTGTCAATTCCAATGATCATTCTACTACTTGGAAGGTATTTCATGAACCTTTCCTCATGATACTGAAAATTCAGGAACAAACATTTGTACTATAAATTCCCCCAAACAACAATAAAAATCTAGTGGAGCTGATAGAGGCAATGAGAGGGGAAATTTAGCAGCAACGCGAAACGCTCACGTTCAAAATCTCCAGGGCCCGAAACTTCAGCTTCACTGTCGGGTCCGAAACCGTCAGGTATCTTAGGTTGACCTGCAAATTTAATAAAAGTTCAGAGAAGCCTTTATCAGAAGTACTTAATGTTCAACTAAAATGTGCTTGTTAAGCGATAAATAAAACTCCGTGAAATTACACTAACATCGCTCCCACATCGTAAGGAAAATTAGTGTGTTACTGCTTAGTTTGTGCTCACCATGAAGACATAAACGGGTTTTGAAGAAACATATGTAATATCCCGCTAGGATTACACGTGCTTTCTTTGTAATCTACGTGCAAACGTAAGTAATAAACCGATTGCGACATAAAGTGCTACGTGACCAGGATGAAAAATATAAACAAGCATGTTTCAAGATTCAAAAACAGCGCGACTTGGACAACGACAGTAAAGAAGGACGATGCGACAAGCGCTCACTTGCAACTAACATTTATTGAGGCATCGTCTCATTTATACATGAATCATCAGGAGCATGCGCACGCGCACTTCAGTACACTACATGGAACGCATCAACGAGAGAACATGATCAAATTGACGTTTTCAAAAATTCAAACTCGCTGGCACGCAAAAGCACAGAAGTATGGCTGACGCACTTGTCCCCTTTCTGCTTAATACAAAACGCTTCCAAGAGTTCTCTCGCCACTGTATTATCACTCCTGCGGAGAATTCTAATCTGCTCAAAGAAAGGTCTGCATTTTTCAAAGGACTGACAGGCCTGCAATCTTGGCAATGCGCCGGTAAACGCGCGCGCGTATCATTGTTAAGAGAAGAACTATGCTCGCGTGCCCGGTCATGCGCACATCTGCCCGTCTGGCCGATGTAGGCCTCCCCGCATGAAGGCGGTATCTTGTAGACTACCCCGACGTCCCAGGGCACAAGCGCTTGGCATGCTTCTTTTCGCACTTCTTCGGTTTGGGCTTGCCGGAAATTTGCGCACACAGGCGGCCAAGTTTTTATGGAGTAGAAAATACCACCGGCACTTGGTACCGTTCTGCCACTTTCTTCAGGTTGTGCGTAACTCTATGTATATAGGGCAGAACAACAGGCTTCGCCTTAGGTTGTTCTGGCCGCTTCGCACCTACTTGGCATTTGGCTTTCCGCAGCAAGGCTTCGGCAACACCCACCAAGACATAGCTCGGGTAACCGACCGACAGAAGTCTCTTCAGTTGAAAGTCAAAGCTCTCTTGAACAGCATGTACACATGACTTCTTCAGTGCAGATTCTAAAACCAGCGACGCTATGGCCCTTTTAGCAGTCTTTGAATGAGATGATGAAAATGTCAGAAGCTGTTTACGAGCACGCGGGCGATAGACCCAACAAACAATGTCGTATGAAAACTTAAAATTAATATCTAAAAACTGCAGGGTGTCATCACTGGGAACCTCGTGTATAAATGCAAGACCCTTCCCATGCCGGCTAAAATTCTCTAAAATCTCTTCTGCGGTTGCAATGTAGTTAGGTGAACACTGTTTTCTTGAAACCACTGAAAAATCGTCGACATATCTAAACACACGGAACAACATCCTTGTCAATACTTAAAAGCAAGTCCCGGTCGACACTAGCAAGAAAAATATTGCATAAGACTGGCGCAACGCATGACCCGATACAAATACCTTGTTTCTGAATATACGTGCGCCCTTCGAAAGAAACAAATGTTGCGTCCAGATAAAACTCCAACATTGGCTTAATTATTTGGCTTAAACTTGCGGATGCTGGCTTCTTGGTGAAGAGCCGCTGCTATCATGTGCAGGGCTTCATTTTCGTCCGAGTCTGTGTGCGCTTCCGCTGTCATTGCATAGGAGCCCTGGCGCCATTGTCTGCACATCCGGCGTAGATGCCCTCATTCGCCGCTTCGGTGGCACTCCGCGCGACGGTGTTTGCATTCGTCCTCTGAATGCGATTCGCCACCGCATCTTCTACAAGTGTGGCGCTTCTTCTGTTTAGGGCGTGACTTCTCTGGACGGCCCGTTTGTTGGGCAAGATGTACCGCATCTGGCTCTGCAGATGGCATGCTTTTAGTGTTCTCAGCCGATTCCTGTGCTGATACAAAAAAGTCTTCAGCCTGCTCCTGTGTTAGCTTTCGTTGCGTCAATAAATTTCTCCGCACGTCTTCATCCCGAACATCGCCAACAATTCGCTCTCTTAACATGCGCTCCAGTGGAGTTCCGAAGTTACACTTCTCTGCTAGCCGCAGAATTTCCGCAATGAAATCCTGGGCACTTTCACCTTCTTCTTGCGAACGCCTGAAGAAAGCATAACTGGCAGCAATCTCGTTGACTTGCGGAGCTTCGTGATCCAAATCTTCCAAATGCCCGACCACTTCCTCGTAGTTGAGCTCATTGACCTTTTTCGGGTGACATTGTGCTTGCACCACTCGCACCGCACTGTTCGTTAGCGAAGCTAAAAGCAGTGCTCGCTTCTTCGTCGGCTCCTCGATGCTATGAACTTCGAAGTAAACTTCCAGGTGAACCCGGTACGTAGGCCACGTACCTTCTTCGTCGGTGAATTCCGGTGGCCGCCCGGCACTCATACTTGCGTGGGACTACACGCCTAGAGCAAGCGCGATCCTCGTCGCCACTGCTATATCGCTTCCGAGCGAATAATACTGAGAGCACCAGCCACGAACGACATGGCAAGATGGAAGCCGGTTTTATTAGATGCGACGCTGAGAGGAGCATCTCTTGCCGGCGGCCCTGTCCTTCCTGCGTCGTTGTCGTCCGCGATCCGGGAGGGAGCTAGCTTGTATATCCGGGCGGGAGCTAGCCCGTATCCAAACCACGGAGCCAGATCTGCAAGGGACAGACTAGTGTCTTACAATGAAATCACGCAACATTACCGCCTCTGCCGCTGTGTCTACCCTCCGGCTGAAAAAAAACCTAACTAACGAGCCAGCACACATCTGGCACCTCCTACAAACAAACGCTTTCCCAAACCCCGCAAGGCTAACGCACATTCACCCGTCAATATACCCCACACCTGATTACCCCCCTATGCGGCGTACCAGCCAATCTACCTCACATAATGTGGGCCTGTCCTCGAAATAGCTTTCCCCTAATCACATCCGAGGGGCAGTGGAAGGAGGCACTGCGTAGCCCGGACCTAGGCATGCAAACCACCCTGGTCATCCTAGCTACTGACGTCTCCGCTCGGCTCATGCCTACGGCCACGAGTATCCTCTGACCTAAAGAGATCCTCAATAAAATGTTTTCTCTCTCTGTCTCTCTGTCTCTCTCTCTCTCTCTCTCTCTCTCTCTCTCTCTCTCTCTCTCTCTCTCTCTCTCTCTCTCTCTCTCTCTCTCTCTCGCTCTCTCTCTCTCCGCGTCCACACAGCTGCGTCTCTCCTCCGCTCGCCTCCTCTGCTCTCTCTGATAGCGCCGATAGCGAACGCTCTCTCCCAACAACTGCGCGCGGAGCAAGCGCACTGTGCGCATGTGCAGCGCCCTCTCTCTTCGCGGTCTCCTCTCCTTCGGGCGCACTGCATTCCGCTGCGCGCCCGAGTGCGCTGCACTCGGCAGCGCGCTAACTCCGGCAGCTGCGCTGCGCTGGATGACCGTCGACTGAGAGACCGGCCGGAGCGCTACACTCCGGCAGCTGCGCTGCTCTGCCGGAGTGTCGCGCTCCGGCCGGTCTCTCAGTGGACGGTCATCCACGCTACGCTTGCTCTCTCTCTCTCTCTCGCACTACCCGACGATTGCTCGTGCAATTCGAGTAATCGACCCAATGGAAATGCAGAATAGAACTCCCTTCAGCGTCGCATCACACCAGGGTTCCCGCTAGGGGAAATGGGCGTAATTTTCCACTCAGCTCAAACCCCAATGATGATGATTTCTTTTTTGTTGGTGGTGATGATGATGATGATGAGGATGACGTATCACCCTTAGAGAGTCGTTATGAACAGACACCTCGTAATGCTCTCAGAAACTAGGCAACTGGCATATCTCTCCGTCGAAGGACTGCAGTTTTAGTGTCGTAAGCGAACGTTCGTCTTTGAGGCTGCTCTCTGAACAAGACATTCAGCCTTTTCAATTCGTCGGTGTTGGCCTGCAGCCTTTCGCGCAATGACGCCAGCTCGCCGATGGCCGCTGTATACAAAACAGCTTTTGCTTCATTGATGAGGCGAGTGTTCTGTTGCCGCCGAGCAGTACGCTTCTCCTTCAGTCGGTTCATCCTTGCTTCCGAACAGCGGTCGCACCGCTCACCTCCTGGTGGACACCCGAAGCCTTTCCGCTGTCCCTTTCACTGTAGGGCATTCCACAGTTCCCGGTCTTTCGGCACCAGTTGTTGAATCTCAAAGTCGAACGGAAAGAAAGAAAAGCGAACTGTATTTACAGTAAGCACAGGGCATAAGAAACTTTAACATGCCGGCCGAGAATCTTCCTTCTTCTTTCTCGTCTTAGTCTGTCTCCTCCGCGTGCCGTCGCGCCGACATTCGCGCTATTTTTCCACACGCTGGCCCCGCACACGGGCGCCAATTTCAAAACAGATCACAATTCCTGGAAATAAGAAACAGCGTGTTCGCACCAGGCCGAGGGATGGGACTGGGCCCACTGCCCGCAAGCAGTCGGTGCTTATAGAAACAGCAACGCATCGATAACTCGCCAGCGCGTCAGTGTCTGTGCGCGTTCTGTGAACTCGCTCGTGGAGCAACGAACGTTACAGCCGAATTCAGTATAGAAAACATCTGCCAAAAACGAAGAAAGCAGTTTCAAAAAAAGCATCCACTCTCGAGGATTCGAACTCACGACTTGCAAAACAATATACCTAGCGCTACAGACCACTCGATCTCCAGCCAGCGCAGCAAAAGACGGTAATATGGAGTATAGAGTGTATAGGCAGTTTACTTTTTAGATGCGAAGCATCACATGCTCGGGGCTGTGTCCCTCGCTCCCTTGTTGTCGTTGTCCGCCGTCCACACTCTACTGCGCACGCGCGTCTCTTGAGGCCCGTCAGCGTTTGGGGTGACGTCAGCCAGTCCACTATAAAATGAAATAGTTAGGCGGCACCCGGTTTCGATCCCACGACTCTCTGGCCGCAACTGGAGGTACGTGGCGCTCTTGCCACTGCTCTACAAACCGAGACGGGAGCATGTGCTACGAACGCGCCTTATGTCTTTCAGTCATTCAAACTACGTCCAGAAGCTACTGATACAACGAAGAAGGCACGCGAAGCTGAACGTCAACGGAAACGACGAACTGAAAACGGATGGTAACTTCAGTCGACCCCATGGCTGCTTCGCATACTACTCAGGGTTACCCTACGGGAAGATGGTGTAATTTTTTATTTAGTTTTAGCATTTCAAGGAGATTAGATTGCGTCCCCCCAATTGCCACAATATGTCATTTCTAGCTATGTAATTTTTTGGACGGAAAAGCGTTTGCAGATGTGTGGTCCTGCTGCTGACTGCTGTGCTTGTTCGCCCAGCGGAATAAAGTGCTTCATCCACTGTAGTTTTTTGATGCACAGGAAAAATTCCGGTTGATTTTATTTTCTTAGTACCGATGACTCTTCGCTGACTCTTTTCCCGCCTTGAATTGGCCTTGGATTTTCCTACTAGCGTACCGGTTTGCGAAGCGTCGCATGTGCGCTTGGGTGAAGCGTATTACAGTGTACAAAATATCAAACTAAAGGCACATTTTTGTATTCACAAATTCACAAACTTTTCGTGGCTTAGTTTTAACTGAGCGAACGAATTGCGACGACCCGTCGGCGTCCGGAGGACTGAACACTGTGCCGACTGTCGGAGAGTCGGCAAGCCATGCAGTAGCCCAGTGAAGCCAAGCCACCTTTTTGTAACGTCATACGAAACACCACAGAAAATGGGCGAGGATGCAGAGAGAAGGACATCATTTTCGAATTGATTTTTATAGTGAATAAACTCGCGTAAACGAAGCGAGAGCGCTTGAAACATGACCTACAGACTCCAGACTACAATTTGCGCTCGTAGTCCCGCAATATTTACAAATCCCTGCAGTGGTTCTTTGATAGGCTACTAGTTGGTTGTTCGTGGATGGCTCCACCCTGAGGCCTGCCTGGCAGCTCTCAAGAATACCATTGTACTCAAGAAAGTACACGTCTTCGGTTTACCACGTTCTCCAAGAGCTTGCACAGGCGGCTTGTCAGAGAAATAGGACGATAACTTGCGGGTTATCGGAATAGGAATACTATCGCTTCTCTCCAAGACGTCGGAAGGCGCCCTGCAAGCTTCATTTTGTTGTATAGGTGTGGGAGTACTTGAAGTGTGCCTGCATGTAGAGGTAGTATCATTGTATATGTAATGTTGTCTGCACCCGGAACAGAAGGCGTACATGAGTTCAGTGCAACCCTCAACTCATGAAGTTTAAATTCAGAGTGCAAGGAGAATTTCACCTACTATTGTCTCGCAAGGGCTCCTTTTCTGCAGATTTTTTGCTTTGCATGAATGTCTTAGTGTAGTTTACAGAACTGGGCACGTGTTGGAACGGTTGAGTGAGGGAGTTAGCCTGGCCCTCAAGTGTGTCACCTGTGGTACTGACCAGAGGCCGGGTATGTTGCTGTTGTCCTCTGAGCTTCCGTATTTGTGTCCAGATTTTGTGTGCGTCGGTGTATGAGTTGATCGATGTGAGGAAGGCGCGCCAACTCCCCCGCTTTGCCCCACGGCGCACACGCTTCCCCAGAGCCTTTGCCCGTTTAAAAAAATGAGGTTCTTTGAAGTGGGGTATCGTCGAAGGATACCCCACGCCTTGTTCTGATATTCCCGCACCCGCCTACAGCCCTTGCTTCACCATATCCTGATTTGGTTGCGCGGGGTGTCGGAGACGTGTGGATTGGACTTTTCGGCGAATTCGCGTATGTGTGCCTCAACAAGTTAGGTTGCCTCACCCAAGTGTAGGTTTATTACGCATGTATAGTGTAGTTTCGATGTCTGTGAATCTATTCCAGTTGGCTCTTGCATTGTGGAACTCTTTGTGAAAACGTGAAGTGTTTGGGGCGTTACCTGTGTATGTTAATGCGGTAAGCAAGTGTTCACTACCATATGGGTTTGTGCGAACGTCCCCTTCAACAACGGGAAGAGAACTGCAGTGCCAATCACTATTTCGAGATGTGAGTAGGTGCTGTGCGCTATAATATGGTATGTAGGCTGTTTCATGAATGATAGATAAGGTCATGCTTTGAGAAAAATTTCAAAGGTTACATTTGATTCCATGCTTCCGCGGGACGGAAAATAAGTTGAAATAGAACGCAGTGCTTTCTCTGAATTGCGAATGCTAAAGGAATAATGTCCAATGCAACGCAGTAGTGCCCCTGCAAATGGGCCTGGTAAGGGCCTTGGGAGCATGGTGACGTAGGGTGTTTATTTTTCGACAAAGCCGTTTCCTAACACCGGTCCAGGAACCAACGATGATGATGATCAGTCCCGTAGTAGCCGAAGCGTTCCTCGAAGTGTTTGATGATGGGGATAATCTGGAAGTGAAATAAATGATTTTCTACGCTTCGGAGCTTTGCGCTCACAATATTGACGTCGCAGCCGATTGAAATTGGTGAATGGTCGATGTGCCTCTCAAGGCAAGTATCAACTTTAATGGACACCCGCTTTCAGTAGAAATGAGAGGTCTTGGGTAGCAGCCCAAGTTGACCTAGCCCATGTTGATGCAGCAGCCAATTGGGAATCGGGAAATCTGTCTCTGTCACAGGCTGTCACCCTCGTTGATCAATCTTACTGAGAGGTGTGCGAGAGTTGAGGATGGCTGGATGCCCGTGGCAGCCGAATGGAAATGACAGACGGCCGGAAGCTTCTTACAACCGCTGTCGTCGTCCCTTGACGATGCATACATATTTGTCGTCAAACATTGACACCTCCATTATACGCGTGAGGCTTGCCAAACAACTTTAAACTAATTGCACTTCGAGGTTGTTGGATGGTTCCGAGTCAAATATCCTAACTGGTGTACTAGGCCTACCTTTAGTCACGGCGAGCCAGGGAGCCTCTGAAAGATCGGCGATTCGCGTTCGAGTCACATTTGCGATCCGCGTGTTCAGTGCGGATGTGTGCCTCGTGTTTCTGTTCCTTTTTTCTCGAAATAATTACTTGAACTTTAGCTTCCGTACGCCTTCGGAAATTTACGGAGTTGTTTCGCTGCTACTTATTGCGGACGGTGCCTTCTGTCGCGTTGCGATGCTACGTTGGCCCAACAAGATGAAAGAAGAAGACAGCAATTTTGCAGCTTGGTGGGTTGTTTTGATCAAGTCGTCGTAGCACTGCGGCAGCAGCGTGCATCACACACGGAAGTGCGTTCGCCAACGACTGTTCAAGATTTATTTACTTTAGACGGAAGATCTAGAGAACTACCCCAAGGGGGAGTAAATTTCTGCGACGTATTATGTTTTATTCGCTCAGCATGTCTATATGTTTCCAGCTCTGGCTGAAGTTCTAGTAAAGTACAAACTAATGTGTGTGTCAGACACTTGTAAGCAAACCTGATACCTTAAACTGCATACTTTAGAACTTCAATTCTTGATTTGATTGATTGATTGTAGGGTTTAACGCGCCGACGCAACGCAGGCCATGAGGCGCGCCGTATAGTGGGGGGCTCCGGATTAATTTTGGCCACCTGGGGATCTTCAAATGCGTCGAAATCTCCTACACGGGCGTTTTTGCTTTGCGCCTCCACCAGGAAAGCGGAAATTCACTTGCTCATTATTACTAATACATGAAGACCGAAGTGCTCTAATGCGCACAGCAACTTTATTCAGCCAAGATTATCGAAACTGCTTTATTGGCTACTACAACCCCTCGCCAAATAGCTAGGGACGTTTCTTCTCTTGGTATCATGAGAATCTACGCTCATACTCACGGCGTTCATGGTGATCATTATGTATCTGAGCAGCCTTTTCGCAGATCTAAACTGGGCTCTGAATGCACTGTCAGCAAGAATTATAAGTTCCGGATATATTCTTTGAGGTATGCGCCCACCTTAAAAAAGAAGAAAAAAACTTATTGCATACGGATGCGATTCCCCTCATTGTTCGACACGCACCTTGGTTATGATAGTACTGGCGTTCGGAAACGTTCAGCCAGCGTTCATCCAATGCTATTTCTGCAAAGAAAAATTGTAGATATATTGAGTGAGAGGGCACTTCATGTACTTGATGAACGGTTTCACACGAAATGTACAAAAAAGGACTATTCCCTTCACTAATCTGGGGGCCGACGTTTCATAAAATTTGGAACCAGCACCACATTTGAAGGTTTTTTTCTAATCAAATACAGCTGTATATCTGAAAAGTAATAAAGACATGCTACACAGAATCATGTTCCTTTCTACATAAGACTACAAAAATATTCCCTCTTTTGCATTCGGTTGTGCTTACAATACATCGACTTATCCTTCTTTCGTTATTTTGCTAATAAAAATAAAAAAGGAACGTCAGTAAATGCAAAACTTGCTCATTTGACACGCCCCCAGCGAGTAACTCCGAACATTTCTTGAACTTGCCGAAAAATGGCGCTGATGGCAGCAGAAATAGTCTCACCATCTGTAGCTTCAAATGTACTCGTTACAAAAGCACAGTTCCGAAAATTTTATGGTAGAGCTGTGTCATGTTATAGAAAAAGCCGCACATAGTTTGGAGAAAAAATCAACTGCGCTGTATGGATGCTGGCTTTGGGGACAGTGTAACTAACCTGATAAAAACGGCCTACCATCCTCAAGCCAATGGCATGGTCGAGAGGTTTCATCGTCAGCTGAAGGCTTCACTGATGGCTCACAAATAACCTGACCAGTAGACAGCTCACCTTCGCCTGGTACCCGCCGCGGTGGCTCAGTGGGTAAGGCGTTGCGCTGCAGAGCACGAGGTTGCGGGCTCAATTCCCGGCCGCGGCGGCCGCTTTTCTGATGGAGGCGATAAGCAAAAACGCCCGTGTGTACGAGATTTCGGCGCACGTTAAAGATCCCCAGGTGGTCAATGTTGCAGATTTAGTAAGGAAGAGGAAGAGAACAAAGGCGGCTAACCGCCAACTATCATTACTATCGGAGGGAGGAGAAAGAAGTGAATAAAACTCGGTCCGGCTCAGCCACGGCCTCGCGTCTGCGTCCCGTTCCATAACATTTCCGGTGCCGTGAAACCCGGGAACGACGGACCAGCGGACTTCACAGCGCAGCGCCTTCAAGGTAGTGCGTGGCCTCAGGTACGCCGGATCTTCTCATTTCGGAGGCCTCACCCTTGAACGGTGCCTGCCATGGCTGCGTGCTGGACGCAGACCCCCCGCCGAGAACCCGGAGATGAGCCCCACCCATTGGACCATCCCGACCCTTGCTTCGCTGCGCTCCCTGGTTCTGATGACTGGCAGGTCGTAGAAAGACTTCGAATTTGGCGGGCCATCTTCCGGGCGGGCATAACTGAATTAGCCAGTACAACTGTTCGTGCCTTGCAATCGTCAACACCGAATATCAGTATGCTTATGGATTTGTGCCGTGAGGTAGAACAAAAACAGGATCAACTTCGAAAGCTTGACGGGCTGATTCAGAACCTTCTCGACTTTGACACCTTCGTAAAGGACTTATAAGAGGCCGACGAGTACTCATACACGGTCAGTCGCCCTAAGGTTTCGCTAAAGGAACGAATCTCTGAGGAAACTTTGAGAAAGGCAAGAACCGTGACGAGGACTTTGTCGCCACCTCAAAAGAAGCAGGGGTCTCTCAGAGGTGGCACCTCCCAGAAAAAGGACGCGGCCAGCGCACTCCTCCTCTTCGCAACAAGGGCTGCCTTATAAACCGAGGGTTCGTCGTCGTCTGTGGAAGAGAGGATAGACCAGCACAGAGACCCTACATTTCCAACGTCGTCGGTAAACCAGGCCGCGGGATGTACCAGCACGACCGAGTTCGGCCAAGCAGCTGGCTCCGTGGCATCCCGCCGAAGCCAGGACAATACCATGCCAGACTCGGACGCGCTCAGGGCCAAGACCAACAAGACATCGCGCATGGGAAATACTCGGATCAAGACAATGGATGAACGGCCTAGCAGTGGTACCGGGTGCAACTACAGCAAGGCATTCACTCGTGCACCGCAGGTACCAAACGGGTGGCTCGGTAGCAAGTCTCGAAACTCGCAGATTCAGGCATGTGAAAGTGAAGCGTTCGTTCGACTACTAGAAGCAAGGAAATCCAGGGCAATGACGACGATACAGACAAAAGTGCGAAAAACTCAGCCAGGACTCAGAACGGAACATCGAAAGCGAACAGAACATCGAAAGCGAACAGAAAGGGGAAAAGGGACCGCTGACCAGAAGATTGAGGCTGCATCCAGAATAAGATTTATCCATGCTCACTCGAGGACTAATTTTGCCTCCTGCGTCAGGCACTCCGGTTCGAGCACAACAGCGTGCCCCGTCGTAGCCAAGAAGGTAGCAAGAAGAAGGCATCGTGCCGCGAAGCATAGATGGAGGATAAAGAAGGATGTATCTTCCGCCTCTCGTCTACAAAGGAATTGACATCGGGCTACCCATCTAGAAAAACTAGACTAACGTGTTCTGCACCTTCCCGCTAGTGTCACCGTCGGGGGTGGGAGTATGTTGCAGATTTAGTACGGAAGAGGAAGAGGACAAAGGCGGCTAACCGCCAACTATCATTACTATCGGAGGGAGGAGAAAGAAGTGAATAAAACTCGGTCCGGCTCAGCCATGGCCTCGCGTCTGCGTCCCGTTCCATAACAGTCAACATTAATCCGGAGCCCTCCACTACGGCGCGCCTCATCGCCTGCGTTGCGTCGGCGCGTTAAAACCTACAATCAAACCTTCCACTGGGGCTGCTATTACGCACTGTAATAAAAGAAGATCTTAGTTGTGCCGCCTCTCGAATGGTCCATGGCACGTCTTTGCGCTTACCGGCAGACTTCCTGGTTCCTCCCCATCCGCAAGACAACATTTCGTCCCCTAGACTGTCCTACGTAAACGATTACCCGGTGTTTCAGCTGTATCCGTCCCCAACCACCACGGTCGTGTTCCACCAATCACACTTTTGTGCATCCAAACCTTTCTGACAGCCAATACGTTTTCATCCGTGTCGATAGTACCCACCAGCCACTTCGACCGCCATACACCGGCCCTCATTTCGTCAACGTGTAAGTTCGACCTAGTTGGTAATCCATAGTGCAAATTTAAAACGCAACAAATTTAGACAGAAGACGAAAGAGACAACGACAAGCGCTACAGTTGTCTCCTTTAGTCTGTCAGCAATTAACCTGTCAAGGTGGGCCATCACCAGGTTGCTCAAAGCAGGGGCAACGCATGAGCCTATACAGACTCCTTGCTTTTGGATGTACACGTGACCATCCCACTGGACGTATGTTGATTTTAAGTAGAGCCCCAGTAAATCCAACAAAATCTTGAACAGAAATGCCACATTTAGTCTGAAACGGTACTGCACCAAAAGCAAAAATAGCGTCTTCAACACAGGTTAGCATCAGGTCGTGCGGCAAGGAGTAGTGTAAGTCTTTAACATCGACAGAAAAGCCATTAAACCTCACTGCCGAATTCTCTCTCAGATATTCAACCACCTGCTCCGAATTCCTTGTACCAAAAGGGTCATTTACACTCAACACGCCAACGGGCTCGTAGAACTAGAAATATAACTTAACAACGTGTAAGTTTGGGCTAGTTGGTAATCCATAGTGCAAATTTAAAGCGCAAAAAATTTCGCCATTTCATCTCGTCATTTCAAGCTCTGACAAGACGTTTACAGTTAGCGTCAACGGCCGCGACACCGTCGTTTCCATCGATCGCCTCAAGCCCGCTTTTACCGAAGCTGCCCTGCCTGCGTTCCACTCCACCATCCACCATTCCACCCTGAACACCACCACTCTCCCTTCCGTTCGCACCAACACCCGGGGACCTCGCAACGTAAAGACTGTGCGTTTTGCTGTACCGCTCTCTACAAGGACTCCTCCTCCAGACTCCTACTCAAGGGGAGGGGGCTATGTGGCAGCTGTAACATTCGCCGAGCTTGCCACGCTCTTTCGTTTGACTTTCCGATAAGCTTGCCTGCTTGCCGCGATATCGGCTCCTCTTTTTTTGTTTTAAATGCAGAGCATTTCAGTAACTCACGATGTCACCCGCGTTGGCGTCCGTAGTCCGCATCGCTCCCCCTACACTATAGAAAAAAATACTACTTTCCAGCGGCAGGTTTCGATCCCACGACTCTGCGGGCGGAACGGAAGGTACACGGTGCTTTGCCCACTGTGCCACGAAGCCGACTTTTTTTTTTGAAACAATAACTTTATTTACACATAAATATACACGTTATGCCGAATGTTACACATGGTTCAGGAGCAGCTCTGACAGCGGATGTGTCCGTTACATGTTTGAGTGGTAAGATGACAACAAACGTAAATCCAGGAGAAAAAAAAAACACAAAGGCAAAGAGAAACCAAACAAAAAAGGACAATGAGAACAGCAACACAGACTATACAAAAACAAGGGCTGAAAGAATTGTGAGTGTCCTATTAGCTGGCGCTAATCTCTCTTGTACTTCAAAAGAGGGGCTGGTCAACGAGACGCGCTGGCTCGCTAAGCGGTCCAATCACATTTTTTTATTATTTTATTAATGGCTTAGACGTCCCTGCCTGCGTCTTTCCTCATTTGTTTTGTAGCGCTTCAGCGCATGGCTGCCTCGGGCGAGCTTCCTTCGCAGTTCCAGGTCACAGTCAGATGTGCCCAATGCGCTAACCGTCCATTGGACCTCCCGCAGAAAGTGTCGCCATGCGGGTTGTGGGTGGAGGGCGCACTCCACTGCTTCTACCCTCGCTTTCCAGAGGGCGTGAAGTCCGATGGCTAGGACACAATCACGGAAAGCGGGGTGCTCTGCGTCCACGCACAGGAACTTGAGGCCCGGCCAAGTGACGTTCCACGGTGTTCTGAAGCACGATTGTATTTCGTGCCAGAAATACATCGCTGTGTTGCAGTCAAGGAATGCGTGTTCTGCGGTTTCAGGTTTGCCACACAGGAGGCATCCGGCGCCCCAGGGAAGGAGGAAGCCCCACTCATGCTGACGCGCCATTACTGGTAACACTGCCGCGTGGAAACGGAAAAAAAATCTTTTGTGCCGACTGGGATGGGCGATTGCCTGACTCGCTTGAGCACATCGCCTCCACCCTGAGGGACCGGAGGCTGACGGTACAGAGGTGGTGGCAATGTCTGCGCTACTAAGTCCCAGTATAACTTTCTTGGTTTCACAGTGAGCAGGTGTTCCCAAGAAAAAAATTCCCACCTCCCCTCGCGGGAACCCCTGTGTAGATGCGACGCATTGGCGGAGCGGCGAAGGGACCGCGTTTTATAGCGCGCATAACGTTGAGGGGATTGCGTAAGCCGGTCCCAGTCGATGACGACGTTTGCCTACTTGCAAAGCGGCGTGGACTCTAGGTGTTTGAGCCAAGCGTGGATGTTGCTTCGCCGGAGAAGGGCACACCGGTTATATGCGCAGCACGCCCGAAGGAGAGGAAACCGCGGAGGAGAGAGTACTGCACATGCGCCGGCCCCAGCGCGTCTGCCGCGGCTATGACGCAACGTGCCGCGGCTATGACGCAACACAATCCAACACAATCCACTTTAATCCAATCCAATCCAAATCCAATCCAAGCCAAGCCAAGCCAAGCCAAGCCAATCCAATCCAATCCAATCCAATCGAATTCAATCCAATGCCCCTCGCGAGAGAGTGTTCGCTATCGGAGAGGAGAGGGGGTGAGCGGCGGAGAGCGCAGCTGGCGCGGCGAGGAGAATGGGGGAGGGGTGGAAAACGCCGACAACAACGACGACGACGCCGGAGGGACAAGGCGAGTGAATCAGATGCTCTGCATCTAAAAATACGTCTGCAGTGATGCCACCGCGTTCGCCATCTCCCCGTAGAACCCGGTGATGCGAGAGCCGTGATCGACAGACGCTGATGTGGCAAGCCACGGCCGCAAGTGAAAGGAGCCTAGGCATTGGATGGCCGCTGGAAGGAACGGGTCAACCTGGTCGCGGAAGAAAAAGAAGCGCTGGACGACGAGCTTGAGTTCTGCGTTTATCAGTCCAATGCCTCCCCTCTCCACGCTCCAGAAGAGATTCGTTCGGCGCATGGGCTCGTATTGTGACCGCCAGACAAACACCGCCCACGACCGGTGTAGCCTCTGTATCGAGCCGGCATCGATGGTGGTGATGCGCGCTGCGTACGGAATCGCGGGGTATGCTACCATGTTGCACAAGAGGGACCTTGCGTAAATGGATATGTTACGGTTCCTCCAGGGGTGAAGCTTCCATTCGGCCGCGTCAACTTTTGCTTTCCACCGAGGCGCTACTGCCTGGCCCACTCCGATCTTTACCCCTAGATATGTCTCAACGCGGTCCGACCACCGCATGTTGAAGCACTTGCGCGGCTTTCTTTCCCAGCACGCCAACCAGGCTCCCTCGGATTTTTCAGCACCGGAGAAACCGCACAATTGATGTGCAAGTCGGAGTACTTCTCCGGCTTGGGCAGCTGTTGTGCAGATAAGGGCAACGTCGTCGGCATATGCCAACACTCGGAGTTCCCGTCCGCCCATAACGAGTCCTTCGATTTTGGTGGACGCAGCAACCATGCAACACAGCGGCTCCAGGTAAAGAGCAAAAAGTAGTGGAGACATTGGACAGCATTGGCGGACAGAGTTTTGTACCATGATGGGGGTTCCTACTTGCCCATTAACGATTATGCTCGTCGTGATTTGAGTGTAGCATATCTGGATCCACTCCATCATGGTGTCTCCTACTCCGCAGTGCCTGAGGAGTGTGAACAGGAAAGGCCGTTGTACCCTGTCGAATGCCTTCCTAAGGTCGAGCTGTAGCACAGCCAGTGGTGCTAACCCCAGCTCTCCCGCCTCACAAGCGGTCCTCATCCAGTGAAGGTTGGAATTTATTGTTCGCCCTTTGAAGCCGCAAGTCTGGTGTGGGCCCACCACCGTACTAAGGGCCGTTTTGAGTCGATGAGCCAGTATCCGAGCTAGGATTTTGTAGTCTGACGACAAAAGGGAAATGGGGCGGAAATCGGATGTGCTTGGAATTGAACCGGATTGTGGTGTTTTCGGCACGAGGACCAGGTGGCTATTTCGCATGGAAGGAGGAAGTAGCTTTTTGTGCATTGTATCCTCGAAAACTGAAGCCAGTATCGGGCTTAAACCTTTTTGAAAAGTCATGTAAAATTCTGAGACAATCCCGTCTGGACCTGGGGACTTGTTTCTGGGTAGCTGTTTAATTACGGATTCTACCTCCGCTGCAGTTATTGGAGAGTTAATTAATTCTCTCAATTCCTCCGATACCTTTGGGAGCTCGCTAAGAACTTCCTCATGGACGGGGTCCAATCCGATCTGCAAATTAAACAGGGTGGAGTAAAAGTCCTCAAAGGCGCTTGCCACTTCACGCGGTCCCCGCGCGAGCTGCCCTTGGTGTTGAATCTCGGTGATGTTTTTCCGGGTAGCGTTCTCTCTCTCGAGCGTGCGGAAGATTTTTGAGGGCTATGCCTCCTGCTCAACTCTCTGCTCCCTGCTGCGGACGAAGGCACCCCAGTAGCGATGTTCCAGTTCATTGAAAAGCTCTTTTTTAGTTACGCGGATGTCCTCGCGAAATTCCCAGGCCTCTCTTCATCCGCCTCAAGGAGGTCTCGGAGCGTTAACATGAGGCGGTTTTGGGTAGCTCTACCACGCGCGGCCTCTCGTCTACCTATGGTGGTTGCAACTTCTTTGATTTTAGTTTTGAAAGATTCCCACTCGCTAGGCCCTAGCGTGCGGGTTCACAAGCATTTTATTTCTTCGCGCACGCGTTCTACGAATTCTGGGTTTTGCATGATAGATGCGTTCATTATCCAACGGGGATTTAGTTTGCCATGCTTTTGGTTTACATCGTACCTAATTTCACATGTCACTAAGCCGTGGTCAGACAGTGGGACGGGTGTCACGGCGTAGTCTTGTATTCGTGAAAGTAAGTCTCCTGAGACATAAAACCGGTCCAGCCGGGCCTGAGACACAACACTCCATCTGGTGTATCGTGGGGTGGCCCACTTCCGTCCCGAGGCCGCGTCGGTCAGGTCACAGTGACGAACTACTGACTTCAAAATTCGCCACGAGGCATCGGTGCTGCTGCACTCACCCGCTCTGTCACTTTTTTCCGTCACACAATTAAAGTCACCTCCGAATATCACGTTGCATGGGACATTCAAAAGAGGGCGGGTGGCGGTGAAGAGCTCACTTCGTGATGGTGGGTCATTGGGAGCGTAAATGCACAGGAAACGGGTGAGTTCCCCTCCCACAAATGCGTCCACTAGGCTGAAACGTCCATCTTTGCCCAATTCGCAGTCGACGATTTTGACCGAATCATTTTTCCTAACGAGAATGGCTGCGCCGCCTGCTCGGGTCTCGGTCAGGGTGTGAAAACACCAGAACTGATTGCCGAACAGGCGTACAAAATTTTTTGCCTCGTCTGGGTTTCCGATTTTTGTTTCCGGAAGAAAGGCTACATTAATTTTTTCCTGATTCAGAAGTTCTAATAGCCAAAGTCTCCGTTTTGCGGAGACAAGGCTGACTACATTAAGCGTGGCTAGTTTTAAAAATGTTTGGGGGAGGCTCATTGTGGGAAAGGCGCTCACCTCGACTGCTTTTATCTCGGTCCCTCGGGGTTCCTTGACCCGCTTTCTCCCTGGCCGGTGTTGTTTCCAGCCCTGCCGCGTGCCTTTCGGCGCGTCACAATTTTGCTTTCAGGTTCTTTGCTGTCTTCCTGGGAGTCCACGGCGCCGGGACCCTCCGGTGGAGGGGGCGTTGGTTGGATTGTGCCCACGCGCCGCCAAGGGGTCCTCCGGGGGTGGTTGCTCCTCCTTTCTCTCTTGCTCCTCTCCCGTGGCCTCCTTGACCTCCTCGGGGTTCCTGCATTCCTCTGCTGCGGGGACTTCGGAGGCCGACGGGGGAGATGTAGAGGGGGGCGGGCTGGGCCTGTCGGTTGGCGTTGCATTGGGATCTGCTGCTTCTTGATGTGCGCTGCTCATCATGGCCGCCATGTCGTCCGCGTCCATATATTCCTCCAGCTGAGGCCGTGCGGACGATCGCTGCTTGACTCTGGCGGCGTACGAGACCGTGCAGTTTGCGTGGTCGTGGCCGAAGGAGCGACACGAACGGCACCACGGCGTCCTACAACTCCTGCGATAGTGTCCGGTGTGGTAGCATCGCAGGCACAGTGCTGGCCTACCAGCTACCTCTATCAGTATGGGGCACCCCTGCACGGTCGCCTGGTGCGGTATGTCCTCCAGCGACGTGGGGCTGGACGGGATGATGTGATACACCCTGCTCGTGCCGGTCATGTGCGCGAGCCCGGGTTTTCTCCAACCATCACGTTCAACTCGTTGCACACGGCCGAAGCGCTCCAGCTGCCGCACGATCAGTTCGTCAGGCACCCTTGGTGGAAGCCAATGCACCTTAACGGCGACTTCACGTTGGTTCGGGTTGATGACCAGGCATCGCCTTCCCTTCACCACAATCTCGGTCCTTGCTGCCAAGGCTTCTATCTCGTTCTCTGCTCTGAAGGTGACCATCCATACGTGGTTGTACTGGAAGGGGCCGAAACACTCGATCGCCCTCAAGTCCGTGATGTTCTCGAGGGCAGATGCGAAGTCTTCGACCCCGTAGGGCCGCGCCGACGGATCTCCGTGTAAGAACAACGCGTTCTCGCTGAGCTTTCCGTTGGGGAGCGTGGGCAGTAGGGTGCGGTAGGCGGACGGGCCGGCGGACGGTGACGGCGGGTCACGGGACGACACAGAACGGAAGGTTACGAACGCGCCTTATATCCTTGACTCATTCAACCGTCGGCCACAGGTGCGCCCTCTCCCCCGCGTCCTCCTCCCCTTCTCTCCGCTCGCAACACCCTCTCTCGCCGCGTTCGGTTCGGGCGCACAACAGGTGGGGACGTGCGCAACACCCTCTCTCGCCGCGGTCGGTTCGCGCTTAAACCACATATGTCGTTCGCGCCCGCTCCGGTAGCTAACATCTGTGGCGTGATCGTGACGTCAACATCACGCGTTCGTGTGGTGGCGCGATTTCAGCGCTATAACACTCTCTCGCGAGGGGCATTGGATTGGATTCGAGTGGATTGGCTTGGATTGCCTTGGCTTGGATTGCATTGGATTGAATTGGATTGGATTGGATTGGTTTGGATTTGGATTGGATTGAATTAAAGTAGATTGTGTTGGATTGTGTTGCGTCATAGCCGCGCCACGTTGCGTCATAGCCGCGGCAGGGGGTTCAAGGCACGTTTTACGTTTCACCATCGACTTCATCGACAATGTCTACGCTGGAAGACAACAATTACAAGAACAACAACCAATACGTAATCCATACGACTTGCAGCGCGCCCCCCGCGGAAATGCTCTGCATTTGATCGTGCCCCTCGCGAGGGGGATGTTTCTTGACTGCAACACGGAAATTTTTTAGTATGATAAAGGGGAAATTATACTTAACGGCCATTCAATTTATTATTTCCAACAAAGTTTGTTGAGGGTCAGTCTCTTGGGCCTCCTATGTTTAATCCTGCTCCGTGATCCAGGTCCAAGTCCCGAGGGAGAACGCCTGAGCTGAGCGAACACGCGCTCAACACGACACGTCAGCACACGTGGGATGTGGCCTGGCACTCTTTGCACATGCTGAGACGCCTTCCCTTCTCCTCCTCACCTTTTTCCTCCCAATCCACTAAAACTAGACGAGCAACCGAAGCTCGGGAGACTGACCGTCCGGCTTGCCGTAGAGTTTAAAACACCACGTGAGCAAGACAGGCAACTTGAGCAAGGTGAGCACCGTGACGGGCAACCTGAGCAAGACAGGCCCCTGAAATCAGAAATTACATAAGGACAAATCCTACGCCGGAGAAACGCAAGAAACACGAAGGGGCCACATCAGCACCCGCGCAATACTTCCCAACCCGCCACCGCGATAGAACTGCAGAGCGCACAATTCAATACTCATATCACCGAAACCGTTCCGAAAATGCGGCCACATCATAACAAATCACCCAAAGAATAGATAAATTACAAGGACAAGGGCAGGCAGGCACTGCTCACCCTTCTCGTCGAGGCCTCAGGCCCTAAAGCACGATCGACGCCACCTCTCAAGATGGCAAAGCCTACGATTGGGCGCACCACGCCGCACTGGTGAAGCTTACATTTGGCAATCCAACTGTAGGGCCTACAACAAGACTAGCTCATTAGCTAAGTGCTTTGCCACTGCTAATCACTCACGCATTGTAACTACACTTCAGGACGAACTCCCCGGTGAAACTTCTGCATGCGCTTCGTAACCGATTAATACGGGCTGACGAGGTCTCTTTTCAGGCTAATAAGCAAGCGCATTACAGACACCCGGCATCCTCTCCAATAATCGTCCAATAATCGTACAAGTTTGGAATACTTACAGATGTCGTTTCAAAAAATTTCGCGCCAATCCACCCTGTAAATGTGGTTGGAAAGCGAAGCTGCAAACGGCACCCACAACGATTACCCATGCGACGTCACTTAAATTCACTCCCGTCGCTCTACAAATAGTGAAACCAGAGAGAAGTGAAATGCACTTAACCACAACCTTTATTGCTTCGAAGAGATATTCTTCGTAAGGTTAAATCGGTGCATGGTGCATGAACGGTGGTTGGTTGAGTTGTATTGTTGTATCACATGAGTGGAAACTTTTTTTATATAAAAGTAAAGGAAGCTCAACCCCGGTGTTAGACGATCTCACTTCTCCGTCTCTGCCGCCGTGGACAAAGGCGTCGAGATCGGCGGCAGAGACAGAAGAGTATGAGGAGGAGGAGTTGGAGAAGGAGCAGGAGGAGGAGGAGGAGGAGGAGGAGGGGGAGGAGGCGGAGGAGGAGAAGAAGAAGAAGAAGAAGAAGAGGGAGAGAGAAGAAGAAGAAGAAGAAGAAGAAGAAGAAGAAGAAGAAGAAGAAGAAGAAGAAGAAGAAGAAGGAGGAGGAGCAGGAAGGGGAGACGGAGGAGGAAAGATAAAATACTTCTGTCGCGAACGCGACAGACAGACGAGCGCAGACACTTCTGAACGTTATGCCGTGCATCCAGAAAAACTGGGGCCCCGTTTTTTTGTCTCCCTTTGGTTGGTTCGACAGCGCACAAAAAGCGCGTCGCTGAGTAAATAAACGGGATTGTCTTCCTGGCACTGCGTGAGTCGTCTGTTCCTCAGCACCCGTCGGTCGCCCAGCCGCTGATTACGGAACACGGCGCTCCAGCGGCGATGGCGCTGGGGCTGAGTGACAACCAATGAGTGGGGGCCACGCGGCGCCGGTGCGCAAGCAGCCGCGATTGATTGATTGTAGGGTTTAACGCGCCGACGCAACGCAGGCGATGAGGCGCGGCGTAGTGGAGGGCTACGGATTAATTTTGACCACCTGGGGATGTTTACGTGCGCCGAAATCTCGTACACACGGGCGTTTTTGCTTTTCGCCTCCATAAGAAAAGCGGCCGCCGCGGCCGGGAATCGAACCCGCGACCTCGTGCTCAGCAGCGCAACGCCTTAGCCACTGAGCCACAGCGGCGGGTAAGCAGCCGCGAAGGCCACGAGCATGGAATGAATGAATGAATGACATTTATTAAGATGGGGGAGGCCACATAGCCGTAGTGGAAGGGGAAGAAGGGAGGAGAGGGGCAGGTGATCACTCAATCGCTAGAGATGACTCGTTGGATTTAGATTATTAGTGATTTCTTTGGAAGGGGGAGTGTAGACCCCATCTCACACAACCCTTGCCAGGCCACGCTTAATGGAAAACACACCTAGAGCATGCAGAAAATTTGGGTCTTCGTCAGGGGGTGAGTTGGGGGGCAGAGCACTGAGCAAAGAATCGCGAGGAGACTACCTTTGGCTCCTCCGCAGAGTCATTAACCGTAAATAGCGTGGAATAAAACCGGGCCCCAGCTTTTCTGGATGCACGGCATAACGTTCAGAAGTGTCTGGGCTCGTCTGTTTGTCGCGTTAGCGACAGAAGTATTTTATCTTTCCTCCGCGTTCTCTTCTTCCTCCTCCTTCTTCTTCTTCTCTTCTTCTTCTTCTCCTTCTCCTCCGCCTCCTCCTCTTCCTCCTCCTCCTGCTCCTTCTCCACCTCCTCCTCCTCATACTCTTCTGTCTCTGCCGCCGATCTCGTCGCCTTTGTCCACGGCGGCAGAGACGGAGAAGTGAGATCATCTAACAACGAGGTTGAGCTTCCTTTACTTTTATATAAAAAACGTTTCCACTCATGTGATACAACAATACAACTCAACCAACCACCGTTCATGCACCATGCACCGATTTAACCTTACGAAGAATATCTCTTCGAAGCAATAAAGGTTGTGGTTAAGTGCATTTCACTTCTCTCTGGTTTCACTATTTGTAGAGCGACGGGAGTGAATTTAAGTGACGTCGCATGGGTAATCGTTGTGGGTGCCGTTTGCAGCTTCGCTTTCCAACCACATTTACAGGGTGGATTGGCGCGAAATTTTTTGAAACGACATCTGTAAGTATTCCAAACTTGTACGATTATTGGACGATTATTGGAGAGGATGCCGGGTGTCTGTAATGCGCTTGCTTATTAGCCTGAAAAGAGACCTCGTCAGCCCGTATTAATCGGTTACGAAGCGCATGCAGAAGTTTCACCGGGGAGTTCGTCCTGAAGTGTAGTTACAATGCGTGAGTGATTAGCAGTGGCAAAGCACTTAGCTAATGAGCTAGTCTTGTTGTAGGCCCTACAGTTGGATTGCCAAATGTAAGCTTCACCAGTGCGGCGTGGTGCGCCCAATCGTAGGCTTTGCCATCTTGAGAGGTGGCGTCGATCGTGCTTTAGGGCCTGAGGCCTCGACGAGAAGGGTGAGCAGTGCCTGCCTGCCCTTGTCCTTGTAATTTATCTATTCTTTGGGTGATTTGTTATGATGTGGCCGCATTTTCGGAACGGTTTCGGTGATATGAGTATTGAATTGTGCGCTCTGCAGTTCTATCGCGGTGGCGGGTTGGGAAGTATTGCGCGGGTGCTGATGTGGCCCCTTCGTGTTTCTTGCGTTTCTCCGGCGTAGGATTTGTCCTTATGTAATTTCTGATTTCAGGGGCCTGTCTTGCTCAGGTTGCCCGTCACGGTGCTCACCTTGCTCAAGTTGCCTGTCTTGCTCACGTGGTGTTTTAAACTCTACGGCAAGCCGGACGGTCAGTCTCCCGAGCTTCGGTTGCTCGTCTAGTTTTAGTGGATTGGGAGGAAAAAGGTGAGGAGGAGAAGGGAAGGCGTCTCAGCATGTGCAAAGAGTGCCAGGCCACATCCCACGTGTGCTGACGTGTCGTGTTGAGCGCGTGTTCGCTCAGCTCAGGCGTTCTCCCTCGGGACTTGGACCTGGATCACGGAGCAGGATTAAACATAGGAGGCCCAAGAGACTGACCCTCAACAAACTTTGTTGGAAATAATAAATTGAATGGCCGTTAAGTATAATTTCCCCTTTATCATACTAAAAAATTTCCGTGTTGCAGTCAAGAAACATCCCCCTCGCGAGGGGCACGATCAAATGCAGAGCATTTCCGCGGGGGGCGCGCTGCAAGTCGTATGGATTACGTATTGGTTGTTGTTCTTGTAATTGTTGTCTTCCAGCGTAGACATTGTCGATGAAGTCGATGGTGAAACGTAAAACGTGCCTTGAACCCCCTGCCGCGGCTATGACGCAACGTGGCGCGGCTATGACGCAACACAATCCAACACAATCTACTTTAATTCAATCCAATCCAAATCCAAACCAATCCAATCCAATCCAATTCAATCCAATGCAATCCAAGCCAAGGCAATCCAAGCCAATCCACTCGAATCCAATCCAATGCCCCTCGCGAGAGAGTGTTATAGCGCTGAAATCGCGCCACCACACGAACGCGTGATGTTGACGTCACGATCACGCCACAGATGTTAGCTACCGGAGCGGGCGCGAACGACATATGTGGTTTAAGCGCGAACCGACCGCGGCGAGAGAGGGTGTTGCGCACGTCCCCACCTGTTGTGCGCCCGAACCGAACGCGGCGAGAGAGGGTGTTGCGAGCGGAGAGAAGGGGAGGAGGACGCGGGGGAGAGGGCGCACCTGTGGCCGACGGTTGAATGAGTCAAGGATATAGGGCGCGTTCGTAACCTTCCGTTCTGTGTCGGCTTCGTGGCACAGTGGGCATAGCACCGTGTACCTTCTGTTCCGCCCGCAGAGTCGTGGGATCGAAACCTGCTGCTGGAAAGTAGTATTTTTTAAGTGCAATGCACTTCTTAAGCGACCCTGAACCTGCGTCCACCGGCTGTTGTTGTTGTTGTTGTTGTTCCTTTCTGATTGTGGCGCGTACCCACTTGGGGGATTGGCCAGGATCGGGAGATATATTGGGGCTAATGTGCCCAATTTAGGAGACTAAATTTTGGAGAAAAAAAAATAAATAAAAATTGTTGATCAGAATAATTGCACAACAAATAAAGGAATTTGTAGAATGCAGGAATTTGCAAGAGAAGACTATGCGGGATTTTGCAATAGGGATTTTGCAATAGGCTCTTATTTCGTCTGAGTGCAAGAAGAGCGGCTAACAGGGTAGGCGCCTAGTCTCTGAGACGTAGGTGTGGACGGCCGTAACCAAATTTCGGTGGGGAGACCCAAGCGAAATGGCACCGAACGACAGTAAGACTGGCATTGAAAGGGTAAGTCCAAGGTGGTGAATTGGCTCCACCAGGTATTTTCTTCTCATTGAAGAGAAGCCGCGGCAATGTAAGAAAAAATGCTCTAGGGTTTCGGGTTCATCACAAAGAGCACAATGACGAGAGGAGGTGAGCCCAGCGCGGTGCATGTAGAAGTTGAGCTGCGGAACTCTACAACGTAAGCTAGTTAAAGTAACCTCGCATTGGCGAGATTCGCAACATCGGGAGTCCCACGCATATGCCAAATGGGCGTAATCATCGAGGGAGGTGATGGCATCCTCCTGCCTCCTCGCCAGATGTTGATGCCGTCGGATCCGTGCTCCGGCCAGTATAGAGGGAAATGGACAGACGTCGAACGGATGGCCGTCTAGTGCTGACCTCGCTAAAGAGTCTGCTTCTTCATTCAGATATAAACCCTTATGCCCAGGCACACATATCAAGCGGATTTCTCTTAATTGGGAAGGAACTAAATAACCAAATGTGCGAAGAAGAGCAGAATTTTTGGACGATATCAAAGAGGAGCAAACAGCTAATGAATCAGACACAATTACGACATTTAATATTTGGGGAGGTAGTTTTTTTAAAGCTATGACTATTGCCATAAACGCTGCATAGAATATTGGGGTGAAGTCCGGTAGGCGAATCGAAAACGACCAGTTGAGTTGTGCACTGAAAATCCCCACACCCGCTCTCTCCTCAAGTTGAGACGCATCAGTCGCTACAACCACGTATGTATCCAAGTTAGACAGATAGTCGTTCAACAAACCGGTTAGTAGACGTGTAGGTAGCTTTTTCGCATTGTTAGGAAAGATGTTATTAAAGGTTAGGGGAACAGGGAGAGCTTCCCAGGACATCTGCATAACGGACGGAATGTTAATATTAAGAGGTGAAAGTAAAGTCTGGGCATACACACATTGAGGGCGGTATTGGTGGGGCCACCACGTGTTAAAAAATAAAGCCGGTCGAGCCACCATCAGCGACAGATCTCTGCTGAGGGGCGATTCGAAAATCCTAAGCATCGTCAGAGCAGTTAAAAGCTTAAACCGAGATTCTAGTGCAGGCAACCGGCGATGTCCGCGCACGTGGAGATGGGCGAGCGCAGCCTGGCCGCTGACATGGCACATACCCACGTGGGGGATTGGTCAGGAATCTCCTCGTCTTCTTTGGCAACGGGAGGGATATAGTGTAGGGGGAGCGATGCGGACTACGGACGCCAACGCGGGTGACATCGTGAGTTACTGAAATGCTCTGCATTTAAAAAAGTTCCCCGCATTTCCCCGAGGGGAAGAATGTGAAAGTGCGAATGCAGGAGTTGAATTTGCGCGGTTCGGTAATGTTCGCGAAAGAGAGATCACACACACACACACAACTACAAAGAAAGAAAGATGCATTTATTCACAGACACCTATTTGTGTTGTCGTTGTACTTGATTGCCAGAGCGGATCTCAGCTTTGAAATTTCGTGTCAGTACTCCTTTAAGCGGGAGCATTAGCCCTTCTCACGCCCGATTCCTGGCCAATCCCCCACGTGGGTATGTGCCATGCACAGACACCTATTTGTGTTGTCGTTGTACTTGATTGCTAGAGCGGATCTCAGCTTTGAAATTTCGTGTCAGTACTACTTTAAGGGGGTGCATTAGCCCTTCTCACGCCCGATTCCTGGCCAATCCCCCACGTGGGTATGTGCCATGTCAGCGGCCAGGCAGCGCGCGCCCATCTCCCCCCATTGCCAAGGAAGACGAGGAGATTCCTCGCCAATCCCCCACGTGGGTATGTTCCATGTCGCCCATCTCCCCCCGTTGCCAAGGAAGACGAGGAGCGCCCGCACCCGCAGCTGTTGCTATGTGGACGGACGGCGGTCACCGGAATTCAGGGTCGCTTATAAAGTGCATTCGCACTTAAAAGGAGTTAACTTGCCCTGACCTAAGGCATAGCGGCCAATTGCCGCAAGCGTGGGCGAGCGACCAGATAGTGTCACAATGCAAACAAACGCTGACTACAAGCTTCATAACTGCAACGCTGGAGGATAGAGTAGCGGCATCTGATAGTCGAAATCATAGCCGCGACAATTCGTTCCCGTGCTGCGCAGCGAAAAGCCGACCACAACGACCGCGCAGTTGTTTCTGCCGCAACAGCTAGCGCTGGCCGAACCTCTGCCAAGCGCTTGTGACGTTATCTGGCTGCCACAGGAGGCACCGTTTTCCCTCCTATTTTGTTTCTACTCTATGTCCCCCATCGGTTCTTGCTTATGTCACTGAAGGGCCCCCTCGACCTCGAGCGGGATTTTTACTCCCGGTTTGTGTGGCGACCCTGGCGGGCCGGTGTATCTTCTTCGTCCAGTTTATTGGTGGATGAAAGCTTTCAGGGCACAACTGAGCCATGGAATCTTGATACAACTTGGCACACATCCCATCAGTATTCAGTGACTTCAAACAGCTCACCGTGCAAAGCTGTTGGTATTCAAAGTAACCTCGTCGCGACTAAGGCCCCTAAATTTTAGTTACTAAAGTAGCGCCATTCTATGATCTCGCCGCCTTTCGCCCTCACCCGCGCTCCATCCTCCTCCATGTTTTGCTATTCATTTTTCCCCGGCCCGCGCCGCAAGCCATTGGCCAAAAGAAAAGTCACGTGGTATTTTTCCTCTGCCTCCGTTGCCTGGTCGCCCCGCCGATGCCTCGCCGGCTGGGACAATGCGCAACGCCGCCGCTGCGACGCCATTGCTGGCTGCCGAGCCACGGAGCTTCAGTACCGGCTTTATCGTAGGCGCCAGCTAATAGCAAAGTGAGATTTAGCTGCTCGTTCCGAACCAATGTCGCACCGGTGTCGCTTTATGTTGCTTCTCGGTGCCGATGTGTTGTGCCTTAGGCAGCGCGAATATCGTCAGGGAGGGCAAAAGACTTCGTTATTCCGTCCGGGAAACGCGACGCAGAAAGGAGAAAAGTTTGGTTGCATAGATTTGAACGGGCATACTTCAGGCCGACGCTGCCATCAATCTTTTGCGAGGTAAGTTTCTGAATGCTTGTTCTTGCTCTGTTAAATACCGCACAAGCTTGAGCGCTCACTCACGAATAAATGCGTATTCCCTCCGCGACCGTCGTCCACCCTTTGTTCTGAGTAGGCATTTCGCGCAGCGGCGAGTTCGTCCCGTCGTAAGCTTTGCTTTGGATAAGAGGCCGTGTATTTGTCATGTGCGCGCTTAACTTCCAGCATCAATATCAGCGGCGTAGCATGTTCAGTCAGTTGTCGTAAGGGTTTCGTGACGTTAGAATTGTTCACCTGAATTCGCGCTTGTTTTGGCCGACGGCAGCTTGCATCTCACCATGTAGCGTGTGCGTTCCGAGTGCGTGTAGGCTCTTTGTGGCGTGAAGTCATGTTTTGCGTGTTAGTGACCCGGGTGGTGTTATAATCCCGTTGTTATGAGATTGGAGTCATTTGCTGCGTAATATGTGCTTGGTCGGTGCGGCGGAAGTTGAGGCTGTTACGAGAAAAAAAAATTGCGGCTAGGTAAAACAATTTAAGTCCAGCTAATCTATAGTGACCGCACCGTTGACGTACGGTTGATTCGCAATTTCTGTTGTCGCTTTGTTGAATTCGCGCACGTTTGAATGGGCACTTGAAATGCATATGGCACCGCAACGGCTGTGTAAGCCCTTTCTTCCGTGTACGCAAAGAGGAGAGTTAATTACATCTTACGTTTGCATTACACGTGATGCCGTACATTTGCAGTGTGCGCGCTTACTTCATCTTAGTATGAACCAAAACACACTGGGCGACTATATTATTTTCAGTAGACCTATTTTTATACAGCAAAGAGCTTGTTAAAGGGGTTTAGTGTAAGCGAGTTGAGCCTGGACGCGTCACTGAGCAGATGCGCGAACACGATTTTGGCCATACTACGGTAGAATGGTCACTTGCACTCTTCTGCAATGCAATATTGCCTATGTTTGCGGAGTGTTTGTGGCGCATTTAAAACTCGGTGGTGACATTTTTTCCCTTCTCAATAGGATTATTCCACGGATCAATTTGAGCAATGGATATTGGAAAAGCTTGGCGTTAAAAAAACTAAACCCAAATGCCACTCCCAACATTTTTTCACGCAAGGAAGCCACGTCAGCAGCACAAGTCACCTGCACGACGTCATTACGGACGTTTGTTCCAATAAAATATATATTTGGTGGCACCAATTTCTTTCTGTGATATACCTTATTGTTTTCTCTTGATAATCATCGTGACATTGGTTCTCTTTCGAATTTCTTTCGGGTCTATTCCTGTGTTAGTGCGATGTACAAATATGCCAGAATATATCCCAGCACAAATCAATTCTGTCCAGGCGCCTCCATTAATAACGGCTGTAAACGACCGCGACCGGTAAAAAAATGTATTGCATGATTAATTAACTGTAGTAATTAGTTACATAATTTGTACCTAGAGGGACTCGATCTCTGGTTCGTATGAGAAATAAGAGGCCACAAATCTGTAATTTCAGTTTACCCGATCGATTGATCGCAGTCTTCTCTGGCGCCTATTCCCAGAATTACAAGCCTGCGTTTTTCACTCGGTTCGCACATGAACGTACGGCCGCAAGTGCAGTTTAGTGTATCCGGCTGCGAAGTCGGGGAAGCAGGGACTTTTCACGTCGCTGTACGTGCACACACGCACTACAGCATGTGTATATATATTTAATCTATTCACAGCAGCCTCTAATGGCATGAAAGTGAAAGAAACATTTCTACAAAAACGGCAAAGCACTCGAAACTGCGCAGAATTAATGTAGGATGTAGGTCGTTAGTAAAAGCGGGCGCAGAGTGAACGCCGCTAATGATTTACAACCATCGCAAGAAAGGCGAATGCAAGGACGCCAGCGCAGCTCTCGAACGACTGCATTTGCTAATGAAGAGCTCTGTATATTGCCGCGAACCGTGCGCAAGCCCTCTGTGCAGTGATTCCATAACAGTCACGTGAATGCAAGAACGGAACTACCGTAACAGAGCAGTTTGAAATGTCCACGCTGGATCCTTTCGCATTCACGAGCTATCCTGGTATGTTGCAGCATGCCGCATACGTAAACGAAAACCGCGCTGTGCGTATGCGCCAGCGGTATCCACCCCGCAAATATCCCCGTTTGACAAAAATATAAAACAAAACACCCTCACTAAGTGCGTGTTGGTAAAACAGGGCTTTAGAAAGCCCATAAATGCTACCCAAGAGCGATTACGGCGCGAAAACAAGAGCAAACTGCACGAAAAACTGCAGCGAGAGGCCCGAAGCGTTGCGAGGGCGTCTGCTCTAAAAGCAGACAACAAAAATGGCGGCACCACCGCGGAGTTAAAGGGACCCTGCAACACTCTTTGAGCAGTGCAAGTAAACCTGCGCGACGTTTAGATTACACTGCCAGGAATACCTGAGCCAAATATTACACGTGCCCGTGAAGCGGTGAGCGCGCAAATCGCTGTGAAAGAGGCAGAAAAACCAACCGCGCTCTCTTCAGTTCTCCTCATTATGCACCCCTGGCATGGCCTAAGCGACGTCACTGAGGCCATGGCTGTCCGATCGGCTGTCACTGGTCAACTTCACGGCTAATTTCTCCCATTTCCGCTGTCGTCAGCGCTGTGTACCAGCCTCTTCTCTGCCTAAACCTGCAGGCACAGTTTTGCCGTTTCTTTTGTGTTTTGAGTGCGTGCATAGTTTCAGTGATGAGCTCAATACTTCCCTTTAAACAGGAACACTCGACAACAAACGTTTCTTTCTTCAAAAACGCCATACCCGCCCGAGCACGCGCTTGCGAGCCGGTGCCGGATTAGGAAACTTTGGGGCCCGGGGCTACTGCGTCCTTGGGGCCCTAGTGATGATGATGATGATGATGACGACGGCGACGATGGTGATAACGATTCCGCTTTACTATGCTTAAATTTTTGAAGCCCATGGCTTGCTCTCTGATCAGTGATAAATCATACATATTCTTACGCTTTCCGAATCTAATTTCTTAGCTCGATGTCAATTTTATAAAATATATTTTATCAATCGTGAAAACTCAGACGGCCTGCAGAGGCTACACCACAGAGGTGCGGCTTGAAGCCGAGCGACCTCGCGAGTGGCCTATCACAACCTTTGAACATTTAAATAACCATACGCTGACCATTGCCACAGGTGCAAGTGCATGCACTCCAGAATGCAAAAATACACAGGTTTTGCGCAGATCAAGCAGAGAACGCCAACGAGAAATCTTCGAGGCGTTTCGCATTGTCGAAGAAGGCGATGGCTTTGTCAACACCCCTTCCGTGGCATTGTCCAAAACAGAAGTATGGTTCATGAATCATACATTAACGCGACACGTACAAAATTAACACGGTTCCTCCTTTTATCTGTTATGTTTCGGGTGTTTGCTCCTTCTTTACGAACCGACGACGAGGTGGTAACGTATGTGTGCCCAGTAAAAAACTTTGTGCACCTCTTCCTACAGAAAATTGAGAGAAACGCGAAAGCTAAAATGGCCTCCCACTTTCACTGAAAGTGCGGCCAATTGATCGTTGAACCTCCAAAAACCTAAATCGCGAACGAAGAACGAAGCCATGCGAGGAATTTTCATAAACTACGTGAACGCTTAACGAATGATATGAATGCATACTAACGCATGGTTTATGCGATAAAGGTATACTATCGTACTCCTTATCTAGAAGGAGTATACGGTCTTATATACTCTATACTGTCTTATCTAGAAGCGTGCCTTTTTAGAGGTTTTCAAGTGACCGTTTCGGCACAATGCAAGACGGGTTTCACGCACGAGCCATGTCTCCAGAGATCTTATCAAAGCTTTTCAGTCGACCGACCGGTTATGTGTAAATGCGTTAGTTTTTTGACAGAGCACCATCGGTCGCACAAAGAAAGCTTTCGCGTTAAAAAATTCAGTTGAAGCGGTGGTGGTGGTGGTGATGTTGTTTATTGACGGGTGGACCTAGCCTTGCGTGGTATGCCGGCAATTGCTCACCCGATCAGCACCTTTTACCGCTATGGGTGGGAATGAATTCACCATGATTCGCTGAGGCTTGTGACCCTTAAAAATTGCAGGATCAAACGAAAGATGTCCCTTCTTGTGATCCTATAGCCTTCCGGGAAAATTAAATCCTTCAAAGAGGCATGCGGAGCGGCTTTCCTTCGCAGTTCTTTAAACAAAGCTAACCGCTCCTCCGCATGCTCTCGGCAGTCCATAATAAAATGACCGATGTCGCCTATAGCACCACACGTTCCACACAGAGGTGAAGAGATAATGTTCAGCTTATAAATTATGAAGCCATGCCGGTGTCCGCGCTGAGTTGGTCCGGATGCGGAACAGTAAGGTTGCCTCTGTCCTCTTCATTCCTTTGGTAACACAAGGTAGATGTTGTGGTCGCCAAAGAGAGCGGAAATGATCTTGTATGATTGTTTTTAAAATGCGCCGTTCATCTGGGGCCACCTTAAGAAGACGAGTGCACGATGTCGCTTCACGAGCCAACTGGTCCGCAGCTTCGTTTCCAAGCACTCCTACGTGGGAAGGGACCCACTAAAAGTGAACGCTAAATCCGTTTTCCTTTATCTGCTGAAGAAGACGCAGAGAGCGTTGGCAAGTTTTATCTGCGGAAAATCCAAGCTGCAAGAGTAGTAGGGCCGACTTGGAACCCATGAGAATTACCGCATGCTGCACCCGAAGCGATTTCATCTTTTTCAAGTCCGCCTCGATCGCTAGGCACTCTGCCGTTGTTGATGACGTCAACTGGTCAATGCGAGCCGCCCAGGAAACGTTCATGCCGGGAATCACAAAGGCAGCTGCGCTGGTATCTGCTTCTCTGCTGACAGATCCGTCCGTGAACGTGCATGAACACAATCTCTGTACGACCGGTCCAAGTGCTCAAGTGCTACCATTCTCGCTTCCGCCACTGGTGTATATCTCTCCGAGCGGATTCCCGGGATGGTGAGCTGACACTCCAAACTCTCGAAAGACTACGGTGGCTCCAAGCGACGTTGGTTCTTCCGCCGTTGCGGGTAGAGAATGCTGAGAGTGTTGAGCGCCGCGTGTATGCGAGATTCTACCCTTAGGCGGAGACACCTGAGCAAGGCCTTTCCTGCTGCGGACTCTCCCAGCCGGGCAAGCTGCAAGAGCAACCGCTGAGACGCCATCAAGCGAAGAGGTGGAAAATGGGACTCTTCCAGGACTTTTTGTTTGCCGCCGTCTGGGGAACTCCTAGGGATATCTTAACGCCCTGTCGGTGCATCGCTTCCAGACGAGCATACTGGGACTCCGAGGGAGACAGAACAGGTTGTTGGTAAAGAACCCGATTCAAGATGAGCGCCGAGTAGAGCCTAAGCATAGATGATGGGTGACTCCACCAGTTAGATCCAGCAATTCGTCGAAGCACATTTAGGCGGGGAACCATGGACGTGACAAGAGAATCCACGGCCTGCCTCCAGAATAATTTATAGTCGATGGTGACGCCGAGAAACTTCACACGAGTAGCTTGCCGGATTGGCAAGCCACCTAAAGTTAACTTGAGGCGCGTTGCTTTCCGTTTGTTTCCGGGAAACAAAATAAAGCAAGACTTTTCTGCGGATACTGTTAGTCCCACCGACGAGAGATATGCTTGTACCGTACGAATCACTCCTTGAGCAATCATAGCCAACCGCTTGTGTTGTAGCCTGTGATCCAGATGCATGTCGTCGGCATATATTGATAAGTGCACTGACTTGCAGTCCTTTTTTACGGCTCGAGGGAGGCCCGCCATACCCACATTGAAAAGTTAGGAGACAGAACACTTCTATGTGGCACACCTCGCGATACACTTCTAGTGCTACTTAAAATGTCCCCTAATCGCACCTGCATAGATCGACCTGTGATGAAAGCGTGCACAAAGCGGAGAAGATTTCCTGTCACGCCCATTTGTGACAGCTTTGGGATGCTTTGTACGACATTGTCGTAGGCTTTGGACACGTCAAAAAATAATGCCACCGTTGACAGTCTATAGGATCGTTGGTGTTCCACGTGACTAACAAGATCGAGGACGCTGTCTTTTGCGCATAATCTTTGCCTGAAGCCAGTCATGCATGCCGAAAGCTTTCTTTTATTTTCAAGCCACCACATCAGCCTAGCATTCACCAGCTTCTCCATAAGTTTAGCGACACACGACATGAGTGAAATGGGCCGATAAGGGGCGATGTCTGCCTGGTCTTTGGTGGGCTTTAGAAGCGGTGCTACCCATGCAAGCTTCCACAAAGCGGGAATATTTCCTGTATCCCATACCAGGTTAAAGTGCAGCAGCAAGTCTTTTTTGCGCTCTAAAGGCAAATTGACAAGCATTTGATTGCTTATCCTGCCAGGACCCGCTGCGCATCGTCGGCGCAAACTCTGCATGGCGGTCAGTAGCTCCCAGAAGGTGAAGGGAACATCCATGACAGACGAACGCAGAAAAGGTAATGGGCAGGCCGGGCTCGTTGAATCCCCAGAAAAGCTGTACGCAAAATCCTCATCCAAGAATTCAGGGGTCGTGTTATTCCGTAGGACTAGAGCGATGAACGACTTGTGCGACCGCTGGTTTCGGAAAGCCCATTGACAACGTTCCAAATGCGTGTTGCCGTTGTGAAGACGTTTAGAGATTCGCAAAATGCAACCCATCGCGATTTTCATAACTTCTTTGTGTACCGCCTAATTGCCGAATTTAACTTGTTGAAACATGTCTTAAGTGATGCGTCATTTCTGTGTTTGTTAGCCGACGTTCAGCCCTCCGCTGTGCGGCACACAAGTTCCTGAGCTTGAGGTCTGGTGCTGGGAAGTGGGCCGGTAGCTTGAGTGTAGTAGTTGCTGCTGCATTTTCCAGCGAGCATGGACTGGAAGATATCGCCGCCCGAAGTGCTCACTTTGTCTCTATAGCAGTCCCAGTTGACGACACTGCCGACCCTGGGCTCGTTTGGTTGAAACCCGGCCGCCCCAATAAAAATGGGGAAATGATCGCTGCCCACTCGATCTGGAGCAGTGTTCCAGGTGATATGTATATCACTAGTATGTAGTGATAAATCTATAGCGCTGGTAGAGGAGGAAGCCCGTAAGAAGGTGAGTGACCCATCGTTTGCAATGCACAACTCCAGTCGGTCGAAAGCTTCAACGAGATGCTTCCCACGAATATCTATTATCTTGTCACCCCACAGCGGATGGTGCGCATTAAAGTCATCACAGATGATCCGGGGAGCTGGGCAACAGGCACACAACGTTTCCAAGAAATACCTCAAATTCACGTGTGATCGTGGGGACACGTACACAGAGACGATGCTTACTATCCGGGTGCCCAGCTGTAGTCTCACAGCCACAACTTCGATGGATTCAGTGCACAGGTCGCTCACAGACAAAGATACATGGGGGATTCCGCGCCGAACGTATAAAGCAGCACTCCCGTCCGGAAAAGTTGGAATGCCAACGTTCTTATGACCAACGTATCCGGGTAGCGACCTTTTCATGGGTAATCCTGCTTCTGACAAAGCCAATACCGGTATATGGGATTCCTTCAAAAACAAGTTTAGCTCCGATTGACGGCAATGTTGGCCCCCACAGTTCCACTGTAAAATCAAGGGCACTTTTGAGGAGCGAGTTTTGTTCTCAGAAGGCATTTGGCTGCATCGGGGGATGCTCTGAGCTACTTAATACCACACATTGTAGGGCGAGTATCGCTTCAAGCACAGCCTTGCTTACACTTGGAGGCATAGTTGCAACGTGAGACTGCAGGGCAGCAAAAGGACTCGGAGGATCTCCTTGCAGTCATCCACCTTGTCCTCCCGGCCATATTTGGTTTCCTTGGTTCGTGTGGTTTGGGCCTTCGCAGAACCGGCGTAGGGTACTCGCTGACGTTGCACCGGTGCCGATGGAAGCTGTTCAGCAGAAGAGCAATTGCCCTTGAAGACACCTCGTCGGTCTGGTATCCGAGTACTCTTGGGAGTTAGGGCGTCGTCTGCCTGATTAAGAGGTTCCTAGTCATTTATTGGTGCAAATTCCTTGTTACAAGGGGGCCGAACATCGGTAAATGGTGATGTTTTAGGCCCCTTGATAAACTGCATACGCCGATGTAGGGCACTCATCCGGAAGAAACAGCGACTGAAGCTTGCAGGGTGGTCACCACGGCAATTAACGCATACAATGTCTCCATTGCACTCCTTAAAGTCATGGGGACCAGCACATCGCTTGCAACGCTGTTCACCTTTGCAAACCCTTGCGACGTGGCCGAAACATTGGTACTTGAAGCAGCGAGAAGGCGATTCCGTATACTCAACAACTTCATGCCACGTAAACCCAAGATTTATCTTGTCGGGTCGTTCACAGTTTGGCGCAAATGACAAAACCACGCGGTTCCACTCCTTAGAATACCGGTCGATACGACGGAGGACTCTTCTTACATGAAGAACCCCTTGCGGCTTCAGGTACGCAAGTAGCTCCTCCTTGGTGTGCCAAGTCGGGAATCCTTTGATTATGCAAGTGTACGAGTGAGGTAAATGGGCAACCACAGCAATGCCTCCGATCCGATTGCATTTTAAAAGAGTATTCACCTTTTCTTCGGTTCCCACGTCGAGAAGTAAAGCTCCGTGTGATGTGAAACGGCTGCATAGTGGCGCCTTGCCCACTAAAGTCTCGAGTGCCGAATAAAAAGCAATCGGGTTTGCTTTCCTCAAGTCCTGATCGCCGTCAACAGCAGAGATAATGACAGGAGTGCCAATAGTTCGCTTTTTGCGGTGACTCACCACCTTGAAGCCCTGGTCGTCAAGACCAGTCATCTTTGCCACAACCTCGCCATCCAAAGCTTGATTCTCCGTCCTCAGATGTATCGCCGTCCGATGTACGCTTGGTGCCGTCCTTAACTGGTTGTCGCCCTGGTGAGGCCTCCACGGTAAGAGCCACCCGTTTCTCTCCATGAGCGGCCATGTCGCGGTCTAAGGTGGTACCATCGCTTGATTTCCGATGCCCTCTCGTCCAATTGGGCGCTGATTGCGGCCCATGGGGCGCATACAGAGACAACCTTCCTGAGTGCGTTGCCGTGTTTGTGGAAAAAGTCGTCGGGAGCACTAGAAAAACCAAAACTGAAGAGCCGAAAGTGATAGCACCTATTCAGGGCTGATCTTCTTCTTACTTTTCTCAGTTGAAGTCTCGCGTTCGTCCCGCGCATTTTAGATGCGACTGCATCTCATTCACTCACCTTGTGCCTCCATACGGCGTTGTTGTTGTCCGTCCACACCCCTCCCCCATTCTCCTTGCCGCGCGAACTGCGCTCTTCACCGCTCAGCCCCCTCTCCTCTCCGATAGTGAACACTCTCTCGCGAGGGGCATTGGATTGGATTCGATTGGGTTGGTTTGGCTTGGATTGGATTCGATTGGATTAAAGTGGATTGTGTTGGATTGTGTTGCGTCATAGCCGCGCCACGTTGCGTCATAGCCGCGGTCGTTCCAGCACCGGCGTTCCGATTTCCATCGATGCGTTGAATGGAGCCTAACAATTCTTCTATCGCCCGCGCAAACGTAACAAGCACCGATCACTGTGATAACAGGAATGCTAGCACCACTGAAGACAAGGCTGTGAAGCGGCGTGAACGTGATGCTGAACGCAAACGATTGAAGCGAGCAGCCGATTCCGAACTTCCTAGACGTGATACCGAACGCAAACGCAAACGCAAATACATCATACGCGTTCCTCACACGTTTCACGCAATTAGAGTATCAACCCAACGGAAACACCAAGTGAACCCCCAAGATCCGTCGCATCTCCACAGGGTTCCCCTTTCGGGAAGGTGGGGTAATTTTTCTTGTGTGTCCCTCCCTACAGCGCCAACAAAATGTACCCAGAATCACCTACAGTGGTTTCCCTTTTCAATAGATAGTTACATTATATACAATAAAGGAAAGGAGTCATGTCAAACTAGGTCTCTTTGGATCGCCATGATGTATTAAGATTTAAGATTTCAACTTTTTCACAAAAGTGGCGCCGAAGCAGCTATAATCAAGAACAGATTTCAAAAGCTGTGCTCCAGTTCATGCCATGGAGCACACAGCTTTAATTAAAGAACTTTAAAGGAGAGCCGCCCCGCATTCCTCTTTCGGCGCGAAATTCTATTCCTTAAAGTGCACGATCACTAGGCAAGACATCGAGCTCCTTCTCCTCAATTTTTTGAAGGACACAAACCTTTGTGACTCTTCGTGACTTGCCACCAATAGTCTTAAAAGGTGTCACTCGGTAAAGCATTTGCCAGCCCATGTCGAAAGAGTAGGTCTGCCTTTTTGCTCACTCACTCACTCACTCACTCACTCACTCACTCACTCACTCACTCACTCACTCACTCACTCACTCACTCACTCACTCACTCACTCACTCACTCACTCACTCACTCTCTCACTCACTCACTCACTCACTCACTCACTCACTCACTCACTCACTCACTCACTCACTCACTCACTCACTCACTCACTCACTCACTCACTCACTCACTCACTCACTCACTCACTCACTCAATCAATCAGTGTAAAGTCTGCTAGTTTGTTACAGGAAGAGTTAGGTAAGTTCTAACAGCAATGGAAACAATATCTTTTGCATTATCATTCTGAGAAGATCACTCGCGATTGTGTCTTGGAAAGTGCAAAACTTCAGGTAGTGCAGACAAACTGAACCCCTTCAGCCAGAAATATCGAGTCGATATCAACACCCTTATGCGATTCAACTAATCCACTAGCTATAAGGAACGGGTCGTCATCGCAATGAACTTCCTTGTCAAGCTCTATACACTGAAAGTTTTGACAAGAAAGACTGTGTCCTGCAGATATCTGAGCCCATCAGGCAGTGGTTAAGTTTTGAATATTAACCATTTAACGTCCCTCATGTTTAGACAGTTAACGATGTTCTTGAGAAATTATTTCAATATTCGCATGCCTGACCATTTCTTATACCGAAACGTGCGTGCCGAAACATCCGCGTTCGTAGAGTTCCATGTACCTTAACGACTACAGAAACGAGCTGTGCGAAAAAGACTGGAGCCGAGCTCAGCACCTTTTTTCTGTGGCTTCTCAGGCCCCCTCAAGCTGTGTGCCCGCGACTTTTGGTCCCAGACGTCTCTCAGAAACATTGGGAAAACAAGCGGGAGGAGTAAGAAAACCTAAATTGATTTGAAATGGACTCGAAGGATGTCAAGCAAAACGTGCTGGGGCCCCCCACACCTCGCCGCATGTCACGAGTCAGTCAGCTTCGGTGTGAAGGTGAGGTTGAAGCCCCTACCTTCAACCTTCGACGCGGGCAGCAAGCACACTCATGAACTGTTTTTTTCGTATGGTCGAGCGGGGCCCCTGACAGCTGGGGGCCCGGGGCTGCAGCCCCCGTAGCCACCCCCTTAATCCAGCCCTGTTGCGAGCAGGTACCCATGCCTGCTTTTTTGTGGCACCTGACCGGAAATAGGCCCCTCCACGTTGCGGAGGAAAGGAGAAAACTCCCCGGCCGGTGATATATCGGAGGCCGCCGAAGAGAACGCCGCGAGCCGGCCCCCTCTTCGGGAGAGAGCGCGCAGCTTTCGTCGCGTTGGCCGCGGTCGAGTTGAGAGGGAACGATTATGCGCGAATTCTCATCGCGCGTAGGGAGGGCGCTGCGGTCGTCAACGAGAGCTGACGTGCTCACATCGCCTCCGCCTTTTATGACCATTTTTGCAGTGCTAATTATTAGTTATCGCCGCATAACTATTACCAATGTGTCCGTGAAGGTGCGGGTCATTAACCAGTACCAGTCGCTAACAAAAGGTACGTTTTTTTGGGACTTTTCTGGTGAGGCCCGGCGGCGTTCCGCCAAGCCTAATTGAACAGCTGGAGTACACAGCTAGCTAGGCCTAACCTCGGTGAGGGAGGGCCGTCGTCCTCGGGCGGCGGCTGTTAAACATGACGTCCATTGATCGGGAACAGCTGGAGTACACAGCTAGCTAGGCCTAACCTCGGTGAGGGAGGGCCGTCGTCCTCGGGCGGCGGCTGTTAAACATGACGTCCATTGATCGGGAATAGGCGAATTCCGGCGTTAGCCAGATGTGTATTGAAGTTGAAGGGAAAGAAATTTCTTCCGAGGAATTCAACGACGGTGCGGGCTGGTCGCACGTGGGCCGGCGTATAAAGGCCCCAGCCGGCGGCGTCACCGCCCCTCGCCAGTCGAGGGCTACGACGAAGAACTTCGCCAGAAACGTGAGATCTTCGGTGACGAGGGTAGCAAGGATGCCGGACGTTCTACCGAGGGAAGAGACGAAGGTGGCGGTGTGGCCTCGGGGAGGCCTTAACATCGCGAGGACTCAGACCGCCATCGTGGCATCGGCAATCATGGCGGCGGAGAATGTATCAAGGGAGGACGGGGCAGCGGACACCTTCTGCCCCAATTTGCAACAAAACGTCATGGTGGTGAGTACCCCCGACGATGCACGTGCTATACTTTATGCCAAGATACAATCGATCTGCATTGGTGGCAAGGAACACGTGGTTGGCGCATACCAAACCGCGACCTATGGCGCCGTTAAAGGAGTGATTAGAGGTATCCCGATTGAGGACTCCCCGGTCGCGATCGACCGGAACATTATAAACTTGAGAAATCCCCTGGCACTTGGCGCGAAGAGGATTGGTAGTTCGACCACAGTCATCGTTGCTTTCGAGGGCCTGAAGGTCCCGAATTACGTTTGCTATGGTCCCGTTCTCACCAAGTGCAGCCTATACCGAAAGCAATTCGATGTGTGTAAGCAGTGCGGAAAGGTGGGCCACCGCCGCGACGTTTGTCCGAACCCTCACGTGAAGACGTGCTTCGCTTGCAGGGCTGTAAACCCCAAGGACGACCATACCTGTACCCCCAGTTGCAAATTGTGCGGCGGGCCACATCTGACCGGGGACAACGTTTGCAAGAATAAGTACAAGACAACATACGTAGTTAGAAAGAGACAGTGGTCTCCCAGGGTGGCCGAACAGAAAACGCAGCAGCAGCAACAAGCGGCGCTCGAAGCTGAGGGATTCCCACATCAGCAGCCGCAACAGCTGCCGGCGCATCTCGTCGCCGTGCATCGCGTTCCTCCTCGAAGCGAAGGGGCAGCGAGAGCAGACGGCGTAGCGTTAGTTGTAAGCGATCACGATCACGTGACCGCGTGAGTTAGGCCGATGCCGCAAAAACTGATGCTATGAAAGCACAGGGGGGTACCACCACCACCACCTCCAATGCCACCGCAACCACCCAGAACGTCGGCGGCAACAGCAGCAAGGCGAAGAAAGACGAGGCGATGAGGGTGTTGAAGGAAGCCAACGAGGAACTCCGGCGCAAGAACAACAAGCTCGAGACGACAGTCATTAGGCAAGAGGCGACTGTCAGCAAGATGGCAAAAGAGATCGCGGAAATCAAAAAGCTTCTGACGCCCCGTTCCACCAATAACGAAACGCCTCAAGCGGTGCTATGTGAACCCACACCCAGCACCAGCAGCGCTGTACCACCAACATCCGCAGCGAAGGAACCGGCACCCAAGAGATGATCGATCGAGAACCTGAAGGAGCGCAAACTTAACGATAACGTGGACAACCTGGAAGACAAAGTCGACCGAATCGAGAAACACCTTGACGGGATCGAGGAATATATTAAGACAACCTTCACTGAGATGATTTTCGACAAGTTCGCCGACATCAAGCAGACATGTCAGCAGCTAGCGAACGCCATACAGCAAATCACAACGCAGCAGTACAATCAGCAACAATCATGGCCGCTCCAGCAACAGCAACAACAGCAGCAGTGAAGGGTCTGGTGACCTGGCATTGGAACTGTAACGGCTTCGCTCGCAAGAGGGCAGTCTTGCAGCAACACATAACACAAGTAGCACGCAAGTCTGATTCTTCTGCCGCTACATGTGTGACTAACGATGCAATATCCAATTCATATAATGTAGATTTTATTTCCTACACTGGTGTTTTTTCTTTGCTGCTCAATTTGAAAACCAAAACTTCCTGTTGTCCAGATAATATCACAACTGTGTTCCTTCGTCGTTATGCTGAAATTCTCGCGAAATGTTTAGTTGCTGTTTTTCGTGCTTCCTTGCGATCAGCCCAATTACCGGAAGACTGGAGGATGGCCCGCGTGGTGCCTATATTTAAAAGGGGAGACCGTCTATCGATAGAAAATTACCGCCCAATTTCCTTAACTTCATCGTGCTGCAAAGTGATAGAACATATATGCCACTGCATTAATGAATATTTAGAAGAACACTCAATCTTAACAAAATTTCAGCACGGGTTCAGAAAGGGCTACTCTACCGTTACGCAACTAATTACGATTATCCACTCGCTTGCTTCCGCTGTAGATAAAAAAGGCCAAGTTGATGTCATTTTTTAAATTTTTGCAAAGCCTTTGTCAAGGTACCTCACAATAAACTATTTTTAAAACTTAAGAAAACTGGTGTTCCTGAAATTTTTGTCTCCTGGATTTCAGCTTACTTGACCAATCGCAAACAATTTGTTGATGTGGGCGGGCAGCACGCGGGCTGTCTTCCAGTCACTTCTGGAGTACCACAGGGAAGTGTATTAGGTCCCATGCTTTTTCCATTGTATATCAATGACATTATAGATGTAGTTAACCCCAGTGTTCAGATTCGACTCTTCGCGGATGATTGTATCCTGTATAAAAATGTTAATTCGGCAACTGATCAAGACGAATGAATGGGGCATGATTCTTAATGCTAACAAGTGTGTGCATCTTCCTGTCACTCGTAAAAAAACAACACTCAAGCATGTGTACAAACTAGGTTCATTGACGCTGGAAGAGGTGAATAACTATAGGTATTTAGGCGTGACACTAACAACTAACTTGTCCTGGAACCTTCACATCAACAACGTTTGCTCTTCTGCCTTCCGAAAGCTTTGTTATTAAAACGCAAACTTAAAAGTGCACCGCCTAGCGTTAAACTTTTACCTTACGTAGCATTAATAAGACCCAAGATCGAATACGCATGCACCGTTTGGGATCCGTTTAGAGAAGTTAACATTTATAACCTTGAACGAATTCAAAGAAAATCTGCGCGGTTTATACATAACAAATTTTCCCGAACTGATTCACCCTCCAAACTAATGAAAATTAACGACCTACCTTTACTCAAAATTCGAAGACATCAATTCAGACTTGACTTTCTTTCCCTACTCGTAGGTAACAAATTAGCCATCGACCCTTCACTGTTTGTATCGCCCTTAACAACAACAGTTACCCGGCACCGCCAACCCCACACGCTTACTCCTTACTTTGCACAAACTAATCTTTTCAAGTTTTCTTTTTTTCCACGCACTCTAAGTGAGTGGAATGACCTAGCCACCACAAATGTGCTGTCATAAAGTAGTGTATTGCTGTTGAACTGTGCTCACTTGTATCGCCCACCCTGCTTGGACCTAGTGTCCGCAGTATGTTATAAATAAATAAATAAATAAATAAATAAATAAATAAATAAATAAATAAATAAATAAATAAATAAATAAATAATCATGTTACAAGAGACTCGCACCGACGCGGTATCGCTCTCCGGTTACAGGGCTTACACCAAGTCTCCGGAGGTCACCGGCGGTAGAGGAGTATGTACATTGCTTCGCAAGGGAGTCACCTTCATCGAACACGAGTTGCACAAGAGTAAAACAGAATACACTCTCATCAAGGTCGTTTCGGGCAAGAAACACAAGAACAGCACCTTTCTGCTTAACGTCTACAGTAGCCCTTCGCACCGGAAACAAAAGTTGAAGACACTCCTGCACAGAGCCAGCACCACGGCGGGCACCCACTGGCTCGTCGCCTGTGGGGACTTCAACGCGGCGCACCCGGCATGGGGATACAGCAAGCAATTGGACAAGGGGCGACATCTGTTTCAAGACAGAATAGACCTGGGCTTCACCCTCATCACGGACCCGACGGATCCTACGAGGATCGGAAACTCCGTGGCCAAGGACACGACGCCGGACCTCATGTTCGTGAAGAACGACAAGAAGGGCAAGATCACCTGGCGGAACACGGGATCCGAGCTCGGGAGTGACCACTACATGGTGGAGGTCATCATACCTGAGGAGGTCAACGTGTCGGAGGACACCAGAAAGCACAAATTTACTGATTGGGATGCCTTCCGTAGCCTGTTACCGACGGAGGAGGAGGGCATCGAGAACATAGAAGAATGGTCAGGCCTCATCGCGGGGAAGTTCAAGGAAGCGACCAAGATCGTAGAAACGGACGCGCAGGTCGACAAGATAGACAGCCGCCTGGCGCACTTAATAGAAGCGAAACAATCCATCCTAAACAGGTGGAAGAAACAACGGCTGAATCGGCGACTGAGGAAGAAGGTAGCGGAGCTGAGTCGCGCCATCGAAGCCCACTGTCGCCTGCTATGCACGCAACAGTGGAATGAAATCTGTAGCGCTGCGGACGGGCAGATGCATTGCGGCAAGACTTGGAACTTGATGCGGCATCTGCTCTACGAGACTAAAACAAAATCCCATCAACGCGACCGCCTCGCAAAGGTCATTCACAGAGCAGTCAAGGAACACGGGGAACCAGAAGTAATCAGTCGCATCGACAGCAAGTACCTCCCGGTCACACCCACGGAAAGGCATCCCGAGTACGCGGGTCAAGCCAACGATAAGCTCGACCGCGACATCAGCATCGAGGAGGTGCGAGCGGCCCTGCATGACCTGAACAGCAGCTCGGTGGCCGGCCCGGATCACATCTCGAACAGAGCGCTCAAGAACCTCAGCGATGCGACCATCGAGAACCTCACCGGTTGCTACAACAAGTGCTGGAGGGCGGGGTCACTTCCCCAGCAGTGGAAGACTGCCAAGACCATCCTCATCCCCAAACCGGGAAAGCCACCGAAAAAGGACAACCTCCGGCTTATTTCGCTCACGTCCTGCGTGGGCAAGGTGTTGGAGCACGTCCTCATGTGTAGGTGGCAGGACTACCTGGAGGAGTCGGGACTGTACCCCGCCACGAAAACCGGTTTTCGGCGTTGCGTCGGCACCCAAGACGCCATGATTCTGTTGAAGAATGAGGTCATTGACAGCAACCCAATGAAAGACAAGGCCATCCTGGGGCTGGACCTGCAGAGCGCCTTCGACAAAGTGAAGCACTCTGCAATCCTAGCCCAGGTGTCCAGACACAACATGGGCGCAAGAACCTATAACTATATCAAGAAATTTCTGACAGGCCGGACCACACAGCTCTGCGCCGGGGATCTGCGACTCCAAGAGAAGAGGCTGGGCAGTGTCGGGACCCCCCAGGGCTCGGTCATCTCGCCGTTCTTATTCAACCTCGTTACGATCGGAGTTGCCGAGCGGCTCTCTCGAGTTGACGGGGTCCAGAACACCATCTACGCCGATGACATCTCTCTGTGGGTTACGGGAGGCAGTGATGGTCACATCGAGAGCACGCTGCAAGAGGCCGTCGACACTATCGAAGACCAGCTAAACGGATCCGGCTTCATCTGTTCGCCGAGCAAGTCGGAGCTGCTGGTGTTACCACCGAAATACGTCCGGCGAAACAAGAGCGAGCCCAGCGATTACGAGGCGATTATCCCGGTGGTCGACAAGATACGGGTTCTCGGCATGATTATAGACAAGCGTCGCGGTAACGGCGAGACCGTTTCCCGCCTTACAGCCAAGATCACCAACGCAGTGGGTCTCATCAGACGGGTCGCCAACCGCAAGGCGGGGTGAAGGAGGAGAGCTTGATTCGGCTTGTGCACTCCTTCGTAATCAGCCACGTCGCCTACGTTGCAGCCTTCCACAATTGGATGCAGTGCGAAAAGAATAAGATAAACGCCCTGATACCCCGAGCGTACAAGGCGGCGCTGGGGTTGTTCGAGTGCACAAGCACCGACAAGCTCCTGAGCCTGGGGGTACACAATACCCTCGAGGAAATTGCTGAAGCGAACAGGTCCGCCCAACTGGACCGGCTCTCTACTACCGAGGCCGCTAGGCGCATACTGCAAGACTTGGCCTTCGCGCCTGCGGCGAAGACGGCGAGCAGCGACGCTCCTGTACCGTACGAGACCCGGCGCCGGATTCGGGCAGACCTCATCCCGAGGAACATTATTCCGGTGTTTAACAAGGAGAGAAGATCGGCGAGGGCCAAGGCCCTCATCGATTTTCACGCCAAGGACGAGCACTCAAGGGTCGTGGACGCGGCCGAATACCAGGGAGACAGCGAAGGCATTCGTGGCTACCGTCATCGAGGCGTCGTCCGGCGCGACGAGGGCCGCTGCGAGCGTTCGGGTCCGAGAGGCGTGCCAGGCGGAGGAGGTGGCCATTGCCCTGGCCATTGCCGACCCTGGGTGACAGACAGTGTTGTGCGATTCCAGGAGTGCAGTGCGGAATTATGCCAAGGGCAAAGTGTGCGGTGAGGCTGTGCGCGTTCTGTGCTCGGCCGACCTCCAACGAGAGAACAGGTGTGTTAAAATAAAGTGGTTCCCGTCGCACGCTGGCAACGATGCGTCGGACAAGCACGACAACCACAACTCAATCCGTCGCACGCAGGAAGCCCGAGCTTCGACAGCAACGCTGCCGACGTCTTGCCTCAACTACACGACCAGGTGAAACTGACGTCTACACCGACGCTAGCCACATAAACCCACACGTCGGCACAGCATGCATCAGCCCGAACAATTTATCCATAATGGGAGCGCAATATTACCTTATTCCCATTATTACTTCAACGGATGCCGAGCTCATCGCTATCCACGATTCTCTCGACTAATTCATGTACGATTACCATCTCCCCATTCCCCCTAACCTTCGCATCCTAACAGACTCATATGAAGCTCTGCAAGAAATTGTCATCCCATGTCCGCCCACCCTTCTGTCCACCACATTATTCATCAAATCACTGCGCTCCAAACGTCAGGCTGCCAAGTCCGAATCGACTGGGCCTCCCGGTCATGAACCAGCCGCTCCTGGGAACCAAGCATCTCACGTGGCTGCACAGGAGGCCCTTCTCACAATAGCCTTCGATGGACCCCCGGCGCTGCCCTTCTCGGACCACCCCTGGCCCAACTGCCCTGACGATGACCCCACTCTCGCTCCCGCAATCAGGCTCCGTAGATTCAAGCAGCTAAAACAACAACGCCTCAAGTCACTCACCCCTTTAGGCCACCTCACCTCCTTCCCCACCCTGACCCGAGCACAAGAGAACTTCTTGAACAAGTTCCTGACCAACACCTGTACGGCACCAGAGACCATTCGACAATGGTATTATCCCCAGCACGCCCCCGATGTCCCTACTCCCACCACTCCATCGCAGCCGATCTTCACCAGCTCATCTGGCACTGCCCCAAGTTTTCTCGATTTCGTACATTCACTCCCCCACACCACGACACCTCAACCTACATCGACCCAACATCCCTCTCACACGACACACTCTTCGAAATCACCATTTAGGCCACAAAAAGCTACCTATAGTTGCTGACAGCTTAACTCTGCAGCGGCTTTTCAAGATCAATGGGATTTTGTGTTCAACCGCAACCAATGGCGTCTCGCCGTTTGTGTTACGCCTGCGACGTACGTTTGAAAGGAGAACTACTTCCAATATGGCCGTGCTCGCTTCCCCACCGCTGCTGCGCTGTCGAGCGACAACGAGGTTGCCGAGAACCAACAGCTCTGTAGGCGATTTGTGTTACGAATGTGCTGTAGTGCATCAAGAAGCCGCTTATCGTTACCTGTCCCGTGTGTGTCTTGCCGCGTCGTGGTTTGTACGTACGTGAGGAAATCGTGTTGGCACTGGTGGGCTGTTTAACGTATGTACTTGGAACGTCGTCAACGAACTCGATCTCAGAACGGCAAAGCGTCGAAGCTGCATCTGTTGCTGGTGTGATTGTGGAAATTGTGTCGGTTTAACGCAACATTTGTGAAGAAAAAATGTGATTTGCTTTTGTCTACGGCAGTAGCGGTGACAAGTTGCAAGCGTTTTCGTTTGTTGCTGTGAGCGTATACGCTGCGCCCGATGTTGAGCGCACGCCTACGTGGTGTCCGTCCGGCCCGACGCGGATCGTGCAAACGTGTGCGGCGTGTTTTTTGGCCGGATACGGCCGCTCGTACAGCCGAACACGTTATGAAGACGATTGCCAAATCTTACAATGTAAGGTATCTTTCCTTGCCGATTCGCGCATTGCTTTAGCCTGCCGGGGTACGAACGGAGCAGCGGTGTGGCGTTTTTTCCCCTGGCGTAAACAGGTATGATTAAACCATTATTGAGGAGACTCGCGAAGAAGTAAACGTTTGTGCACAATTATCCGAGACTGGGTTGGGTAGCTTTTTGAAAATCGGCATGAACCTGCCTTCCTGCGAGAGACGGGTGCCTATGGCGTTCTGTTTGTGCCAATGGGCACATTATCGAACATACAAAAGTATGAACGAGTGCGAGTATTGTTGAGGTAATCAAATGTGGTTGCGTTTCGTTTCTTGACTGTCATTGGTTGGTCGTAATCATCAGTAGCATTTTTGAAACGTATAAGACGGCTAAATAAACATCGAAACTGCATGATTGGCGGATTTTGAACCACGCCGTTGAAGGAAGACGGAAATGTGTGGCCCCGCAACATGATCACGTAGTTTTTATACATTGCCAAAAATACACACGCGTGCAGCTTTTTATTATGCCTGCTAAGTTTTTATACATTGCCAAAAATACACACGCGCGCAGCTTTTTATTATGCCTGCTAAGCTTATGGTGCGTATGTTCCCATCGCTACACTGTGGCATCAGAGAAACTGACTATGCATGTACTGAGGCTGCGTATTTCGTGTGCAGTGTGGAATTTCTCATAAGTGTCGTGAGCTGTTAAAGTTGTTTTGAAATAGCTGGATGCGCTTAGTAGGAATGAACCAATAGTTTATCTTCCGTTTATTTTCATGCAGTTTGTGTGATGGGCTTTATGAGTTATAAAAATTTGTCTATTGCAGCTGTGTTTCATAGTGATGGCTGTAGTTTAACGATTGCATTTTGGTGCTTGTGCAGTTTAAGTTTCAACAAAGGGGTTACAGTGTATTGGCAGACATTCAGATTTCCAGTGTCTCTGTCATGATAGACTGTATTATTTAGAGTGGATGACATATTTGGGCGTCTTATCATGGAGCATACTTTAATTTAGATTCAACGCCGCTTCCCAGTTTTAGATGTTTTTATTGTTCCAGCAACTGTGGAGAGCCTTCAAACAGTGACTGAAGGTGGTTCAGGTTGAAGAGCTGCAGTAATAATTGCTAACACTTGTGTATCAGGTAGAAATGAGGTATGTCACCACTTCAGAATGCTATGTTCATACTTTTCAAGCATGCACTGTTGATTCTGGTTATACAGCTGCAAGAATAATAGAAAGAAGTGACGTGGCATATCATAATGGTTCAAGTTAAGGCCTCCAGAGTGTCATGTCGCTGCTTTCTGTGCGCACTGTTGCTTCCGGCTGGTTCAGATGCAGTAAAAATTGGAAAAACTTACTCAGCAGGTCGCAACGATTTTACGTCACTTCTTCAAGATGCTATGTAACTCTTTTGCAAGGTTGAACTGTTCCTTCTGACTAGAAAGCTATGGTAAGAAGTGAAAGCTCTAATAAAATACGTTGGAATGTGTTTATGCCAGGCCTTCAAGCTGTGATGTCGCTGCTTTTTATGCACACATTGTAGCTTCTAGCCATGAAGTTGTGGTGAGAGTTGAAGACACTGACATAGTACGTTAGAATAAATTCATGCCACACTTTCAGGTTATGAAATCGCTGCTTCTCTCGCACACACATTATAGTTTCTGGCCATGAAGTTGTGGTGAGAGTTGAAGATACTTATGTAGTACGTTAGAATGAATTCATGCCACACCTTCACGCTGTGAAGTCACTGCTCTTCACGTACACACTGTTGCTTTTGGCTTTAAAGCTGCATTAGGCATTGGAAACACTGGTGCAGCAAATCAAAACGGATCCAATGTCAGGCCTTCAGGGTACCACTTTGCTGCTGCTGGCTGGAAAGTGCGGTAAGAAAATAGAAAATGCTTGTGCAGTAGCCCATGACACCTTGACAAGGGGCAGTGAGAATTAAATATTTCTTCTCCCTGTTCCAGTTTGGTGCTCTGATTGGTTGCAGAAGTGGATAAAATCGAAATGCTTGCATGGAGATGTCGGCACATTTTTAACTAATTCACTTAGATCTCACGTTCATACTCTGATTATTGGGCCTGTTGAGTGTGGTTGTCTAAACAGGTGCAGTAAGAATTGAGTGCACTTGTATAGCTGTTCGTTCAAGTTTCGTATGGGGCAGTCAGTGTTCGACGTCACTGTTTGGTGTACATGGGGAAGATTATTGGTTTCGGGAAGATTATCAAAAATAAAATGCTTCCACAAAAGCTTGACATGACATGGCTGCAGAGCAACTAAATGTTGAACCGAATATTTTCTTTATGTATGCTATTTCAAAAGCCTCATCAACAATAAAAATATCTTCACGGTAGGCTGCTGCACATCAGTGTAAAGCCAATGAAAGTTGAATGTAGCACAACTTGGAAACCAACTTCGGACGGATGCATTTGTAGGTCACTATTCGTTTTTTTCCATAAAAGCTCGCAACAGTAATTTTTTTAGGCGGCTGCTAGTGCTTAAGGGTATTTTTCTATCAATTTTCACCGTCAGTTGGGGTTCTCGGCGTTATCATTCCACTGTAAACTGCGCGGTGGTGATATGACACTAAAGAAACGCCGGCAGCTCTTTTATTACATCGCCGGGAAACACCTCGGAAATGGTCGCCTGGATTGAAAGCATGAGGCTGTATACTGTCAATCTAACCAACTGACGTAGAGCGTCTTGCCACTCGCGTGTCTCGTGAAGTAGAAATGATTAGTCTTGTAACGTTTCACATCCCGCAGTTCTCTGCTCGCGCTATACGCGTCTCGTTTAAGCGGAATAAAATAACGCTTGTTTCTTCGCACCTTGTTTCGCAAGGCAGGACACATGCGGCATCGCGACCTCCACGATTGCGTGCGTCTCCGCGATAGGTGTTTGCAGTGCGTCACTACGTTCGAAACAGTCGCATAGAACAATGCATGGCCCGTTAATATCGCGGCCGATTTCTGAAAGACGCCGATTAATTTTCGCCGCTGGTTTCCTTTTCACCCTGGGCTTACACAGTCCGTGCACTGCATCCAGCCATTGCGGCGACAAACCGCCCCTTTGTTCCACTTTGCGTTTACGAGGCTTGATTTAGCGGTGATGATGGCTGTGCAAGATATTGTACCGACTACATTTCTTGACAATGATTGCACACGCGAAGTGAAGAAATAGTCGAACTGCGACGAGCCCGACAAAATATAACGACGACCATTATGATGATTATGTTTTTCCAAGCAGACGACGGCTAAGCTACGTGCAGCGGTCGAAAATCGAACTATTCGGACCCAAAACATCGTGTGCGCGTTCTTTATATGTTTATTTCTGTTGTCTAACAGTAAAACAATCACAGATAGCTTTGATTTAAGTATAAAGTACACTGTGAATAGTTTCTATCAAGAATACCCTTTGTTTTAGTGAGTAATTTTTTTTTTCTCCTGAGCCAGTTTTCAATGAGGACGACTTTTTCTTTTTCCTGTGAAAATCATTCATTCTTCGGATTGAAACATATATAAACGACATCATAATCAGATGGTTATACTGTCAGCCTCTCATATTAGTAGTCATAGGTATAAACAGCTTCAATATAACGAACTATTTTTTCTAACCGCGGAGAGTCAGCTAGCGGCCAAACAACGCTTGTGGGCGGGGCTGCACTCTTACCCTGTCATCAACTATAGTACGGGCAATTTAGAAGTGGTCTGCACGACTTCTGAAGAGAACCCTTGAGGCCGGCATCATAAGAACAGTGCTCCATCCTCCCTTCCATTCCCCCCACACCTGGCCTTTGGACTTCCTTTTTAATGAAGTTTACAACAACAACAACAACGAGACGGCACACGCAGTGGCGCGAGCTCTAACCAACCGCGCCGGTGCAACCGACCGTCCACTGTGGTGTAGCGCCAAGGACCGTATGACGACGTTCAACAAACTTACACAGTTCCACCTCTTGGCTCGAAGGACTCTCCCACCCCCGCACCCGGAGCTGAGCCGAGCGGAGGCGGTGGTGTTCAGACAACTGCAGACTGGGTCCTTACCCACCCCAGTGTTGATGAAATATGTGTACCCGCAAGTGTATGCGAGTGATGTGTGCCGCGTGTGCCAGCGGGAGAGGGCCACCCTAACGCACATCCTATGGGTATGGTCCCTAGAGATACTATGGGACTGCACCAAGTTCCCAAACGAAGCCTCGACAAGTACAACGATTTCGCCGCGGATCAGGGCTGCGGCGAAGTGCTACGACCAAGAAATCCAAACCTGGGCCCTCCAGCAGGTCTCGGCGGCTCTTGCACGCTGGCGTGGGAACCAACGAGGTAGCTAATGAACAGGCCCGAGCATTAATACCCCGGGCGAGCACTTCTCTTGGTTCTACGCAAGGATCAGCACTCGAGTTCACTGGGTACGCCCTCACCACATACCGAGACATCACACAGCTCTCCCGCCTCACCCGCAGAACACTACCCCCGCCCAACGCCCAACTTACGATAGAGGAAGCACAGATGTGGCGCACTCTACAAGCCCATTCCTTCCCACATCGCACGCAGTTACAGCACTCCCACCCACACCTCTTCGTCTCCGCAGAGTGTCCGAGATGCCGCAGCCTCGACACGCTATAGTACCACTCTTTGTGCGAGTGCCCCGCGGACCCTTACCCCCCTTCCCCACCCCCACCCACTGGGAGCAGGCCTTGGGTAGCTCTTGCCTCGTGGAGCAACGGACCCTGACGCAACGGGCGCTGCAGGTCGCTTCGGTCATCTGGGCTGAGGCCACCGCCCCAACCTGAACCCGGTGTCTCACCAATAAAGTGTTTTAAATGCAGAGCATTTCAGTAACTCACGATGTCACCCGCGTTGGCGTCCGTAGTCCGCGTCCGCATCGCTCCCCCTACACTATATAAATAATACTTGCCGGCGCCAGGTTTCGATCCTACGACTCTGCGGGCGGAACGCAAGGTGCACGGTACTCTACCAACTGAGCCACAAAGCCGACACAGAACGGAAGGTTACGAACGTGCCTTATATCCTTGACTCATTCAACCGTCGGCCAGAGGTGCGCCCTCTCCCCCGCGTCCTCTTCGCCTTCTCTCCGCTCGCAACGCCCTCTCTCGCCGCGTTCGGTTCGGGCGCACAACAGGTGGGGACGTGCGCCACACCCTCTCTCGCCGCGTTAGGTTCGCGCGCAAGAACAGGTGGGGCGCTCACATCGCGCTCTCTCGCCGCGGTCGGTTCGCGCTTAAACCACATATGTCGTTCGCGCGCGCTGCGGTCGCTAACATCTGTGGCGTGATCGTGACGTCAGCATCACGCGTTCGCGTGGTGGCGATTTCGGCGCTATAACACTCTCTCGCGACGGGCATTGGATTGGATTCGATTGGATTGGCTTGGATTGGCTTGGATTTGGATTGGATTGGATTAAAGTGGATTGTGTTGGATTGTGTTGCGTCATAGCCGCGCCACGTTGCGTCATAGCCGCTCCACGTTACGTCATAGCCGCGGCAGGGGGTTCACGGCACGTTTCACCATCGACTTCATCGACAATGTCTACGCTGGAAGACAACAATTACAACAACAACAACCAATACGTAATCCATACGACTTGCAGGCGCGCCCCCCCCCGCAGATATGCTCTGCATTTGATCGTGCCCCTCGCGAGGGGGATGTTTTTATAATCGTTCGGTTCCAGTTGTTTCATTTCTCTCTCTCTCTCTCTTGAAAGACAAAGGCCGAGCGAAACCGCCGGGACGTTGCCCCGAAGGGCGACCGAAGGCGGAAGTAGCACGCGCCGTAGTCGAGTAAAGACCACCCGCTGAGAAGACGTAAGGGCCCGCGTCGCGCCGCCATTTAATGGTGGTGTCGCTCTGCAGGCCACTAAATAAAGTTGCTTCTATCTATCTATCTATCATCGCGCGTAGTTTCGGTGATAGTGAACGGATTTTCAAAATTCTTGCGGCAGGATATTGCTGGGAAAATAGACTTTACCCCAAAATACATTTCTAGTACTCGATGGTAAGTGTTGCAGGGTCCCTTTAAGGACCGCGGCGCCTCGGGTGAGGGGAAAGAAAAAAATAGGAGGGCAGCGGAGAAGGAGGGAGCAGTTGGCGCTACCTTAGTAATTTTAGGGATCTTAGTCCCGACTATATTCACTACAGGGAGATTACCATTCCAGGGTAGGCTTCCACCGAAGAGATGGCTGGTTTTTTTATGAATAGCCGAAGAACTTCACGAGAAGTATAATTTAGCAATCCACAAGCCCCCTTTAAACGAACGATTGTTACTGGTGTCCTTTTGCGCTATACAGGGTGGTGCGACGATAATTGGAACACTTTAAAAATTGTTCCTGAGCTAACCGCCGCTCTGTTCACGCTCAAACTTCACACGAAGGTCGCATTTTGTGGTCTGTTTTGTTTGACACCGGGAACAACAACGGTACTTACCTGGTTATTCTGAAACAATTTTCACCTATGGGAAAATGGTGCCTGATTTGGACGAGCGAGGAAGCGCAAGTCCACCTTGGAACGACGGCGCCACCTGGGGTATCCAGAGCGAAACCCACTGTGATGCAGGTTGTTTTTTGTAAATGAGGAGGTTAAAATTTACCGGGCGGAAAAGAGTAGAGGCGATTTGGCTACGGACAAGGACCAAATTATATTGATGGGACAAATTACAAAATAACGTGCACAAATGAACTTCCAGCTAATCTAATGACAACAGTCCTATGATAACAAAGTCCCCTGCGAGAAGTTCCACTCCAAATTGTTCGCGCTCACGTGTAGGTCCCAGTCGGTGAGTTGACTCAGTGCGCAGGGCTCGGTGCGCTGGGCTCGGTGCCCTTGTCGATGCCGGTGCTGTGCCGATGCCGGTGTCGGTGCCGGGCCGATGAACAACACGTTATAATCGGCCCGGGTGTTCAGTGGACAGTCTCGACTGGAAGAGGCCAGGTGTTGCTCGGTGTGAAGATCTCCTGAGCGTTGACGCCCAGCTGAGAGCTTCCAGCAGGAATGTGCGGCTCCGTGACGAAGACCCCCTAGGCATTCTGGTCCAGCCGAAAGCTTCTGGAACCACCTGCTTCCTGCCTCCAGCGCTCGCCGCCTCCCTTCCCCCTCATTCCCTCTCGCGCCCTTATTCCGCCTCCGCGCACACCTCGTCTACCTCGCTTCCACCTGCCGACCCCTGTCCGGTGAGCAGCGCCTCCTCGCACCCACGTTTCTAATTAACGGTAGGAAGAAGCCAAATGGTGTAGCAGACGATAAGAAAATCTTTTTCGTCCCTAGTTTATGATGATCACAGATATTTCTGAGATTAACAGCGCGAAAGAACGGGACAACAGAGGAGTAGACAAACACAGCGCTGGTAGAAGAAATTAACTGCAACACAAATCACAGATACTTGAATAACAGCTGATACCAATCATAATAAAATATTCCTACGGTTCATCGTTGCCAATAAACGTTGGATTTGTTTCCTCACCTGCTTTCACATTTTCTGATCGTCTGCGAGCTTTACCAGGTCACCTGGCTCTGCGAAATCAGCCTCACGATTCTTGCGTTGTCCTTGTTTGTTCGTTCTTGCTTTATTTGAGAAGTTTTGTGCACGTGCTTTTGTGTGCCTGTTTGTCTGTCATCGCGAAGCGTTGAGATCTTTTTCTGCGGAAGAAAAGACAGCTGCGGTAGGTTTCTTGGTAACCACGAAGTCGTGCCATCGAGTACGCACCCTCTTCAAGAAAAGGTTCAGCAAGCGACCCCTGAGCTACCCTTCTGTGCTTCGGTGGAGGGACGCGTTTGTAACGAACGGCTACTTGCAGCGTAAAGGGCGGAAAGAAAAAGCGTACCGGCGTTCGGTACCAGCGTAACTAAAAAATTATAACGGACACACTGTCAGCACGCGACGTAAGAGTATGCGATGTCCTGACTTTTTGGACTGTTTCGAATTTCAGTATTCACCAACTAGCCCAAACCACCGTTCTTGAATGGGAGTTTTTGGCTGAAATACGTCTTTGAAACTCCTCACGGCAGGGGGCTTACAACCACGTTCGGTAGTATGTTGGCGTAAAAACTACCAGTTTATTCTTGTGGCGGAGAGCCGTCATAAGTAGGTGCATTTACTACGATTGTACCACCCCTTAACACGTAGTATCTGACTGTGATCGTTTGTCCTAATGGGAGTATGAAACACTCTCAGGCCTCCTCCTTCACCTCTTCCTTCCTCCTCTACGCCTCTTACAAAATGGCTACCAGTTCGTGTCGTGTGTCGTGTGAGCTTTAGTGTCGTCTAAATTTTAAAGCGAAGCTTTTTACCTCTACCCCCCAAGGATTCTTTCGCGACCATTGGTGCCCACAGAAAACCCAAGCAACAAATAAAATATTTTACTGGCACCGCCAGGAATCGAACCTGGAACTAATAGAGTAACAAAACGAGAGCGCGTTGTCTTACCGATTTACCAACGAGCCCACGCGGAGACAAAAACATCTGCGGGTTTACCCCCTGCATTCTGGCTGAATGCCACGCGATAGCGATTAAAGGAAGCTCACACCAACGCATGGCATCTAACTTCTAGTATGCCGATGTGCTGAAGACCGTGGTCTCCAGTGTTCACGTAAAAAATCACAGATCCTTGTCGTCCGCCCTCACGCCAAGCGACATATCAAGAAACACATTCAAATACTTCTTGATGGCCAGGTCATAACTCCAAGCTCCATTATCAAGATCCTGGGCCTACATCTCTAGGGCAACACTAAGAGTGACGTATCCTTGCAGCGCCTCAAACATGGCATAAATCAAACCATACACATGATCAGGCAAGTTACAAGCAAGAATCTAGGCCTCAAGGAATGCGATAGCTTTCGATTAATTCAAGCTTTGGTCCTCTCGAGTATCACTTACGTCAACCCCCAGTCTTCTTCTCTGCACAGAGAACATAAAGATGCTTTATATAATGATTAGAAAGGCGTTGGAGCAAGCCACTAGTCTTCCCATGACTGCGCCCACAGAGAGGCTGCTTAGCACGGCGCTCTGATAGCGCTGATAGAGGGCCATCTTTCTATCCAGAAGCTCCGAAGGAGCAGAACTGCGGCGGATCACCACATCCTTCACCAGATTGGCTGAGCAGCACAGAATGTCACTCCGCTTGATGTACTCCTGAACTCTTGGCGACAATAACTAAAGATGCTCCCTTTGCTTAGAAATACGAACCATTCACATGACGAGGGCCGCCGACAAGCACGGTCTCAAGCGCTCAACACCACGTTATCTACAAAGACGCCTCCCAGCATGGAGGGCAGCAGTACGCCATCATCGCGGCTACCTCCAGAACCAACCTCCTTGCTTGTGCCTCACTCAAGACCGAATACATGACGGTAGCAGAAAAAGGCTGCCATCGCCTTTGCTTACGAACCACGGGTTCGTAAGGTAGTCACCGATTCCCAACAAGCCTACCCAAAATTACTAGTCGGGTTTGGTGTCCCGTCCTGCACTGCGTGTGCTAACCGCCCCCCCCCCCCCAAATGTTACAATCAGATCATCTGGATGCCCGCTCACGCTTCCATGGAGGGCAACAAATACGCCCACTAAGCCTGCACTTTTAACCTCTGTGCTATGCAGCTGCACGACGACAGTCACACGCTTGTCTCGTTCTGAGACATAACCCAGCATTACCGCCTTCTGAGACAGACCCTACCTTCGCCTTGCCCTGACCTTTCCGTCCGTAGAACAACAAACTACCCTATGGCTTATAAAATCCGGCTGCTTCACACACCCGACGCGTCTTCACTTAATGCACCCGAATCGCTACGACGCGTATGTAAATGTTGCTCAGAAGTAGGAACAGTCCTTATAATCGGGGTGTGCGGCTTTAGCCCTGAGCACCCTCCTATCTTTCCGTTCACTACCGAACAAGAGCAATGGGAGATGCTGCTATCCAGCTCCTGTCTGCCTACCCAGCTTCAGCTGGTGGACAGAGCAGAGGTGGCCCGGACTGAATATGGGCTACAGTGAAGAAGGAACTACTCCCCTGGGCCACACTCTGGGCCGTTCAGAAACCGGAATAGAACTATTTCCTCGTCTTCCTCTCGTCTCTGCCGCCGATGTAGTCGCCTCCATCCGCGACGGCAGAGACGGAGAAGTGAGATCATCTAACACCGGGTGTGAGCTTTAATATTATAAAAAAGAGTTTCCACTCTTGTGCTACACCAATACAAATCAACCAACCACCGCTCATGCACCATGCATCGGTTTAACCATACCATGAATATATGTATGAAGTAACAGAAAATGTGGTTAGGTGCATTTCACTTGTCTTTGGTTGCACTATTTGCAGAGCGACGTGAGTGAATTTAAGTGAGGTCGGAAGGGTAATCGTTGTGGGTGCCGTTTACAGCTTTGCTTTCCAACAAAATTTCCATGTAGATTGGCGCTAATTTTTTGTGTCTATATGAATTTGCGGCCGCACGAATGGATGCGAGGTGCTTCCCGACAACCGGTGCTCGTTGTGAACATTGTGGAACCAACCTGGATTAACGTGCGGCGCACTGCAATGTCTCCTCCGAGTGAACGACCTTCGAGCCGATGGAGCTCGCCAGGTTACTAGCGCAAGGCGTATATGCAGTGGTCACAGACGGAGAGTGGCTCGTCGTTGAAAACAATGTGGTTCCGCCTCTGCGAGCCGGTCCAACGCATTGAACGTTTTTTTTATTTTAACCAACATTTTTGGTAACCTGTGTCCCCTGCAGTGTCAAATAAACTCAGTGTTTTCCGCGTCACTGTACCGGTTATTCTCCACCTGTCGAGGCGAGGGAAGTGCGTGAGAGAGGGCGCCATTCCCACAACGTCATTGCGGAGGCCGAACGGTGTGAAAGCAATGTGGATGTCACCCGTCTCGGCTTTTTTCGGTAGGTCGCGAGCAGAGTGAAAAGTCTCCGCACTGTGAACAGCGCGGGAAAAGCAAGCTTGCAAGGCAAGGTGTTTTTGTTGCGCTGTATCCGTGGCTCATCATTGGCGGGAGAAGCTAAATTTCGCCGCGCGAGCGCCGCAGATCCGATCTTCTTGAGAAGTACGAGCGGTGACCACCGAGCCTCGTACGTGGTTCACGACCGCCGCGTGCACCAGCCGGCCGCATTGGTTTTACTCGAGTGGACGAGGGTCGCGGCACCGTGGCGAGAGGGAGAAAAAAAGAGCTCTCTATGCGCTAGGCGGGTGCAAATTGAACCAGCAGGTGCCATTTGCGGGAGAATTCTGTGTGCTCGGCAGACGTCTGTTTTGTTCGGCAATGTTGGAACCCATGTTCATTTAGCTGACGCGGCACAACGACGTTTTAGCTGACGCGTCACAACGACGGGAACCTCTTCGCAGCCTTAGGGGGAGAGTAGGGAGAAGCGCGCTCAAAAGGGGGGGGGGGGGGGGGAGGTAAAACTTCTAACACAACACTACACAAGAGGGAAAGAGGGTGATGGAAAAGCATTTAGAGAAGTTGATCGCTTCAAGGATTGCATTCTGTTTCCGAGAACACCTCCTCTTGATCTCCGTGGTCTTGACCAGCTGGTCAGCGGAGGGGCCTGGGATGAAAGTGCAACTTTGCATAGCTATAAATAAAAATTCAGATACTCCAGAACTTCGAGCACAGAGTGACAACTGCCGCGTCAATACAATGCCGTTCCTTTTTTTTTCAGATCGGCTGTACAACACGCGCCTCTAAGTGTTGTTACGATCGGCGTATTGGCATTGCGACGACAATCTGCAATGTTATCGAGTTCAATCACCCAACCCTCCCGTCGTCTGGTTTTCGCCAGTTCATCTCCCCCCCCCCCCACCCTCGACGTGGAGCGACAAGAGCCCCGTTTACATTGACCCGAAGAGGGAGAAAAACGGATTTTTTTTACTCAACGCCCCCATGTACGGGCGGATGGGTGATTTCAAAACCCATCGGGGGGAGTCCGTTCTACTCGGTTGACGCGCTCGTCGAGCTGAGTCGGTGGGCCGTGGGGAGCGGAATACCGTATTTGCACGATTATAACGCGCCACTGATTTTAACGCGCGGGTAGGTTCGCGCAGTAAAATTCGAAAAAAAAATGATCTGATGCCGGCTTGTCACAAACTCGAGCGTACGACGACTAAAAGTACCGTATAGTTTTCTGTATATTAGTGTTCAGTGCCTAAATCTTGTTATGGTCGTCCGATTCATTCAGTTTCGGTTCTATTCACTCCGAGAAAACACTGGAACTCTCTCGAACGAAGCGGCGGCAACCCCGACCACTCGCCGGCTCGCCGGCAAGAAAATACCAAAATAAAAGCTCCGCCGCTCAGCTTTCACCGAAGCTTCGAGTACTTTCGAGGGGGCGAGCATGGCCTTGCCAGTGCTAAGGCGCGCCGATGATTCCCGAAGGGAGAAAGAGGGAAGTTGTGCGCTCGACAGCGGCTGGTGTGTTGTGTGATGTGCCTGCAGTTAGAGCCAGACCCAGCTCGAAACTGCGAACTCACTGGCCAGACTAGCGCCGTGTGCGTAGCTGTCAGCTCGAGGGGCAAAGAAACCAACACTGCGGTCAAGGTCGAGGTCCCTGTGCAAAGCGGGGCCGCACTGCGCGGAGAGAGCTCGCTGTATATAAGCGTCGGGGATGATCCAGTGACATTAGTGGTGGAAGAGAAACCACCCTCCGTTTCGAAGAAGAGCCATTTATCGTAGCGCCCCTATTCAATGCCTCGGATAAAGGCGAAGCCGTGCCCGTCGTAACACGAGCACCGGCAAAAGCGAAGCCAGCGCGTTTCCGGCACTCAAAATCTGCGGCACCTGCGACGGAGCCGCCTCGAAAGGAAGGTAGGGCCGAACGGCATGAAAACAACCAGTCATTGAAAACCGGCCTTAGAAAACTTGGCAAGCGGACGAGCTGCCAGAAGGAGTGCAGAGCCCGTTTGCCCGTACGCCTAAGGTCATGATTAAGTTCCCGCTTACGAATAAGGCGCCAATAAGTCGAATTCGGCCACGGCAAGTAAGCCGGTTGACAGAAAAGCCGAGGGAAACGCTGCCTTAACGAGCGTTTGTATCAGTTTCGGGCAAACGACTTACTACCTAGACAGTGCTGGAGTCGTAGTTGAGAACTTATTCCCGCACTTATTGCGTTCAGGCAAACGAGCCCAGGTTTGATCCCAAGCGTAAAGGAAAACGTCTCTACTGAAATTTGTTCCTACGAAAAGGTGTGAAGAAGCACCGTTCAGTTACTACACGAGGAAAGGCGAGGGAAGGCCAAGTCGCCAGACGTTCCGACGTTCGCCAGACGAAGGCCCAGACAAAGGAGTATTTTCGCGTGCCCGGTATCACGGCGGACACGAAAGAGTTTGTCACTTCGCGCGACATTTGGAAAGGAACTTCTCCGAAGGGAGGAATTCCGCAAGCGCAGTTACGCAAGCGACCGATAGACATGAAGAATGCGAATTCAAGTATGCATATGTTGTAGGAGCAGACGTTTATGACCGAGTTGAATCTTGACGTCGTGTACTGTATACATGAACATGATATTCATTGTTTCTTTGTCGTACTGTACGCGAAGCTTGTACTTATCTTGTCACTGTCGCGGTACATAGTAAACGCTGTATATTCACGTACTAGTTGCGCCTTGCGTGAACTTTTCCATCACTTTGGTACAGTAACTTTACTGCGTATTATCGGCGTACTAGTTGTGGCATTCGTGAACCTTGCGGTGCATTTTATTGTACTCTTTATACTGTTGTGAACAGCATATTATGGTTGATTATGGGTTTTATTGCACCAGTACATTGTGTGTATCTGGGTACTAAATCGCTCTCATTGTATGTTAGCCTACGAAACTTAGGCAGTAGATTGCAGTCTATATTGTCCGCAAGTTCCGCACTTGTAATGACTTTTGTCCAGACCCTGGTAATGCGCACTTGCTTGTTCCGTCTTTTCAGTTACCTCATAAGAGCTATATTATTTGAGGATGTCATTTGTTCTTAGGCTGTGTACTTTTTGAGGAATCTATGTCAACCCCTTAGACTGTACGCGAGATATGTACGACATAGTACTGCACTAGATTTTGCGTTAGTACGCACTGCATCTTTTGTTCACTAAGTGTGAACGACGCGTACGCACGACTTTGTGAGTTTTGGGAATATTATTGCATAATATTCTCAAAACTGGGGGCTGGGTCACAAACTCGGGTGCACGACGTCTAAAAGTACCATATAGTTTTTTTGTATTGGTGTACAGTGCCTAAATGTTGTTACAGTCGTTCGATTCATTTAGTTTTGGTTCTATTCGCCTCAATAAAACACTGGAACTCTCTCGAACGAAACGGCGGCAACCCCGACCACTCGCCTGCTCGCCGGCAAGAAAATACCAAAATAAAACCTCCGCCGCTCAGCTTTCACCGAAGCTTCGATTTCTTTCGAGGGGGCACGCGTGGCCTTGCCAATGCTAAGGCGCGCCGATGATTCCAGAAGGGAGAAAGAGGGAAGTTGTGCGCTCAACAGCGGCTGGCGCGTTGTGTGTTGTGCCCTCTTTCCCCGTGCCGGCGCAGTTAAAAAAAGAGAACCCGCGCCTAAGAAAACCAGTTACCTTTGGACGTCGTGATGTGACAACGGCTTCTGCCAGTTTGTGCACCACACCATCGGCGACCCTCGCCCTGGAGGACTCCAACTTACTCCCGGGCCTCGAATCACCGGGGTCGTCTCGGACGGCCAGGCCTACGACAAAACCACGCTTCCCAGGTAGCCGAATCGCCTCCGACAGCGGTGCATTGTCCGGCCCGGTCGGTGAATATTGTGAGATTCTGTTTCTCATATGAATCGAACTGTTTTTTTTTAGTTACTTCTTTTACCTCGTAATATTCCTGGTCAAAGCTCCCTGTTGTACCTTTTCTTTTTGAACAGTTTCCCGCAATTGTATTCGTTTTTGAGTTACCTCTACCCTGTTTTGCCTGTCCAAACATAAGTCTCTGTTGTTGTTCGTTCAAGGCTCTGACCCATTCTTACCGTGCTGGTCGGCGAAATCCGCAACTCAGACGGCCACCCCCTTCGTTACCTGTGCCCAATAGATTCGGTGGGGTTGTTTGCTCGCTTAAGTAGACTGTCCACATCTTCTAACAGCGCACCCAATTAACGAAACGGTGACACGGCTCTACCGCTTAGATGTAAAACATACGTGTTGTCAACACCACGTATCTTGAGGAATTAGATTTTATTTTACGCATGCAGGTGTGGCAGCCAAAAATAAATCCTGCTTCGTGAACTTGCCTATCCAGGTCCTGCAGTAAATAAAACAATAGCGGGGATCATTGAAGCTGTTTGAGATTTCAATTATCTTTAACTTCATAATTCTACGACTGACGGTGTAATTGCAGTAGTAGAAAATGTGTAACAGCTGACCAAGGTATGTCATTCAGGAATTAGTGCGTTGGAATTCACTCTCGTGGTCTTGACGGATTTTTTATTAGACTGAGTTGGATTTTGGTAGGACTTCGTGTCTAAGGCAATGCTGCTGGTCGATTTAAAGCACGCTTCGGATTTGAGCCCGATAATATCACGCACACAAATTTTAAGGCTACTTTTTAGCAAAAGGAGGTGCGCGCGAGAATCGTACTAATACGATAAATCCTTTTCTGGGAATCCCCCCGGTCGCCTCGCCTCGACGCTTTGAATGGAGCTCATATATACGCGGGAGGGGTCGAGGTAGCTGAACCCGCAAGTCGACTCGTACCTCCCTCGTCGGGTCCATGTGTCCGGGGCTAAGGCTTTGTTCGCAAGGACGTGGGGGCGACTATTTCTGCTACTGGACACCTGCCACTTTCCGCGGCTTCACGGTAACCCAAGTGCCCACGGGCAAGGCAAGTCACAGTGAGCGAGAATGGTGCAGGGAGGGATGAACAAAGACGTGCTGCGTTGCTCCTCCTGCTGCAATCTTCAGCTGCGAGCGGAGCATCGTGGGGCCGCTCTGTTGTGGGTCCGAGACGCCGCTGTTCAAGGAAGGTTGCACCACCGAAGTCAACCGCCTGCCTTGATCGAGAGAAAAAGTGCCTTCTCTTTGTGAGTGTTTGGACTTCAGTTTCAGTGCCACGGATTGGTGCCTCCTGATGTCAGCCGAGAAAAAGGGTGAAAGGGGCGGAGCCACTCTAGTTATTTAATCTCGTTCGCGCTGGAGCGCAGAACCCTGTTTACTCAGTCAAACGCCATGTAAATATCTGTACATGAAGTTTCTTTCTTCGCCCTACTCGGCTTCGATGTTTGCCCCAACTCCGGATCAATGAACGCCATCACCGGTCACACTACAAGATCCGCAACACTGCGTGGTAGCAAGTGGGATCGTCTCCACAACGCCGAGATCATCTCCACTGCAGACGGGATCGTCTCCACGAGGCATGGGTCGACTCCTAAGCAGCGGAACCGACTTCACGGACGCATAATTGCAAAGTTTGGTGAGTTCAAGGCCATTCTGTCTGAGGTATTAATAGGCTCTGCTTACAAAGTGTAGCGAGGCAGGTGAATTGTATTACTCTTTTGACGCGAGGTTGCTTAGTATAAAGGATGTTTTGTAAGTATATTACTCTTTTGACGCGAGGTTACTTTGGTGCGTCGGGGTAAAGGATTTTTTTAGTAACATTTGGCAGCACTCGAGACAGACATGAACCTGAAGTCTCTACAAAAGCCGCAACTCCTAGGTTTGGCAAAAATGTTGGGGTTAAGCTTGGAGAAGTGAAAAGAAAGCCAAAACTCATGGAGGCTCTCGAAGCAGTGGGGGCAGACGACGATGAGCTCTCAGAATGCCTGGAGCTTATCGAAGCGGAAGCACAACGCGGTGCAGATGTGCTGGAGATAAAGAAAGCGGAAGCAGAAGCACAAAGTCGTGCAGATGAGCTAGAGATGAAGCGGCTCGAAATTGAAATACTGAAAGCCGGAAGCGGTAGTGGTGTTGGCGAGGCCTCTAGTGGAGGAGGAGTAAAGCTGTCGTTCACAATGAAGGACCTCATGCAACTGTTTAAGGTGAGAGAGGAAATGGGTTTATTTGTGGTTAATTTTGAACGCGCATTCGAGAAAGTGGATCTCCCTAAAGACACTTGGCAGCAACGCCTACTTACTTTGTTCCCGTGTGAAGCCGTCGATGGTGTAACCCGCTTGACTAGACAAGAGGCAGAAGATTAACACAAAGTAAAAGCATGTCTTCTAAAGAAGTACAGGTGGTCAGCGGAGGCCTACAGGCAGCGGTTTCAGAAAGGTGAAAGAGTTCGCGTATAAATTGATGGCAAATTTTCAGGAGTGGCTAATGGAGGAGAGCGCGTTTGGCGACCACGATAAAGTGGTGCAACGCCTAGGTTTCGAGCAGTTCTACTGCCGGCTCCCTGCAAGCATGCGTAGCTGGGTAATGGACCACTCAGATGTCCCAACCGTGACACGAGCCGCCAAGCTCACTGACGAGTTCTTGTCGCGTCATGCTAGTGAAATGTAGCAGGGTCTGTCACGTAGCAATGTAGCAGGGTCTGTCACCTAATCACGGACCACGGAACGGCCTTCACTGCGCAGCTTATGCAAGGAATCTTACGCTACAGCAACACGGATCACCGAAGAACGACCGCGTACCACCCCTAAATGAACGGACTGACGGAACGTCTGACAAGACGATCGCGGATATGCTGTCTATGTGCGTCGGCGTTGAACTTAAGACTTGGGACAAAGTCCTTCCGTATGTCACGTTTGCTTACAACACGGCTATCCAGGAAACTACGCAGATGGTGCCGTTTGAGCTTGTCTACGAAAGACCACCGAATAATATACTTCACGCCGTGCTTCCCCGTAGAGAAGACGACGACCTCGATGTCGAATTCCTTCAGCGTGCAAAGGAGGCCCGCCGGCTCGATCGAGTTCGCACTACGGACGAGCAGCTGGTGAATGCCGGACGCTACAACCACGGACGCCGAGATGCCGAGTACCACCCTGAAGATCGCGTGTGGGTTTGGATTCCCATCCGACGACGTGTGAACCTTCTGAGAAGCTTCATGAGTGAGAAGCTTCTGCGACAGTATTTGGTCCCCTACCGGATTCTACAACGTGTTGGTCAACTTACCTACGAAGTGATCCCCGATGGTGATTCCGGAACACCACGACGACGCACGCTGCCCGAATCGTCCACGTGGTTTGTCGAAAACCGTACTATGCTAGGTGACGGACTTTGTATTTTGTTTGTTCCAGCTGTCGTTTAATTTTAGCATTGGGCCGGTGCACTCTTAGAGGGAAGGGGTAATACGGCGAACTATGCATTGGATTTGTTTATTTGTGTTTTTGCTCTTGCGGGAGGCCGTGGCATCCTGGACTAGAGACGCCAACCAATGAGGACAATGGCCTGAAGACCTACGCAGGATATTATCCTCCGCTCGTTTACCATTTGTGGCCAATAAACGTGTATACCACCACGATACACCCGGCTGCGCCAGTCTTTGCTATCTGTATGCCCAGTGAAGCGCGTGTTCGTTGATTTAACGCCGCACTAGTTTTTTCTTCTGATAGGGAGAGTGTTTCGAAGTGACGTCACCAGCCTAGAATAATCTTGTTTGATCTTCAGTGTTCTCGATGTAATTCCACGATTCGAGAAGCACCCGCGGCGAAAGATAAATACCCACAGAGCAGACTCCGCCTGTGTATTCTTTGAGCTGTTAGAGGAGAACAAGTTCGCTCCAACAAACTTGTTTTTCCTTCAAACCCACTGCGTCATCTTTGGCTTCGTGACAGTAGTTTGTTGTTGCATGATCTCAAAACATACCTGTTGTTTTGAGGTCTAGCATATTCCGTATATACTCCATACTACATACAACATACTCCGTAAAACATACTCCCGACATAGCGCAGGCGATAGCACACAATAAAATTCAACAGCTGAAGATTTAAAACACCTTTCTCGCAGTCAATTTCGTGAAATATCCCCTGACAATTCCTGTAAAGCTGCTACTCACAGCGTCTCTCTTGGAGCCACGCCGGAGCAAATATAGGCGGTATTCTCACCTCCCGGTATTTGACTGTCACGGGCAGGACTCAGTGATGCGGGCACTGTGCTAATCGTAATCGATTAGCATTGTGCGTATTAGCATTACTATAAACTTAAAAAACTGAGGAACTTGAGACTACCTCAAATACAACAAACAAGAAGTACCGAAGGACAGGCGTCCTGTCATTGCGTACTCTCCCTTTTGTGGTGGTTGGGGAATTTGCGCAGTTTTGTTCACTTTACATTAAAGATGCACCAACTCGCCCTCCAAGTTCGTGTAACTACATTAGCATTAGAATTCTGCTCATTGTGATTAGCATTCTTCGAGTATATTGGAAGACACCAATTAAACATTTACACCGATCATGAATTCTCATACACCGATCATAAATAAAAAAAAAATGGCTGCTAGGTTTGTTACAGGAAATTACGATTTTAAAATAAGGACTTCTGGAATTCTTCAGGCCTTGGGATGGGAACCCCTTTTTGGACGACGGAAAGTTCAAAGACTTAAATTTCTTTATAATATATATCATGGTAAGACTGGAATAAATAAAGAGCGGTATTTAAAGACGCCTAGTTACATGTCCGAACGGAAAGATCACTTATATAAAATTAGAGAATATACCTGTCGATTGAATGTCCTTAAACACTCTTTCTTTCCAAACTCTATTAGTGACTGGAATGCGCTAAAAATACCAATATTCTCTGATTCTAATTTCCTAACAGCCATTGAAGCAGCATTTTGAGTTGCTGAAATAACCCATATATTAACGTTGCCTTTGTATTTGTCTTGATTGTTGATTTTTTATATGTATAATTACTGCTTTCGTTGTATAATCCTGTGTTTTGTACTTTTGTTATAATGCTGTACTGCAAGTGTTAAGATTTCTCATGTATCATGTAATGCACGATTTATTTCACATATAATTTTGCTGTTTGTATTCTATTTTCTACTGTAACCCCCCTACAACAATGCCCAATGGGCATTGTTGTAAATAAATAAATAAAAAACACCAAAAAGACCGACTTTTTGGTTTTGATAAACATGCATGACGGTGTCAGTTTTTAGTTGTTGTCATGCGTTTTCCCGACTAGACGGGCTTTCGTCCAACCCCAGATTTTTTACATTGGCAGAGATGAGGGACGGCGCTGCCTGCACAAAGGGACAGAAAGCTTTCTGCCACTTGTGGCATCCCGCAGGACACAGAGCCGACGTTTGCTTTATGCCTAACACGTCAAGGTACTGCCACTGCAAGCAGTGTTGTCTCTAGAAGCAGTAAGGCACTCTGCAGCGGGGACAGCCTAACTGTGCACTGTGCGGCATGGAACACATCCCGGCTAGCAACCAGTAGCAAAAGCGTCACATGGTTCACTCATTTATCTAAATTTAACAAAGCAAAGCTATTATCATTCCCCCTCAAAAGGAAACTAAAATGTGCAGTTACAACAATTATTTATTCACTGTTCATCAGGACACAACTTCTAAACAAAAATTGCGCCCACCTCCCTGTGAGGGGAACCCTGTGTAGATGCGACGCATCGTGGGGTTCACTTGGTGTTTCCGTTGGATTGATTCTGAAATCGCGTTAAACGTGTCGGGAACGCGTATGAATATTATGTTTTAGATTATTATGTCTTATTGGCCAATCTTGGTCAGTCTCTCTAAGTGGTATGCTTGGGGCTTCGCTGTCGCAACAACCTTCATTCCATCATTGTTGCTGTAAGTGGAAGCTTCTTTTCTTTTATTGGAAGTGTTAATCATTGCCCCATCATGCGTTGTATCAGTAAAATCTTGACGTAGTTTGAATGAGTCAAGGATATAAGGCGCGTTCATAGCATTTGATTCTGTGTCGGTTTTGTGGCGCAGTGAGAAGAGCACCCTGTACCTCGCGTTCCGCCCACAGTGTCGTGGGATCGAAACCGGGCGCCGCTAACTATTATTTTATTTTATAGTGTAAGGGGAGGGGTGGGGACGGACAACAACGCCGTATGGAGGGACAAGGCGAGTGAATGAGATGCAGTTGCATCTAAAAAGCAAGGACAGCTAAACAGGCTTTATAATTTTGGTAGTGCGAATGCACTAGTGTTAATTTACAGAACTGCGTTGTCTCAGCTTTCACATTGAATTTGTTATGTATTTTTTGTCGGAAAAAGCCGCTAGGGGGCCACGCAGTGCAGGCGTGCTTCAGATGAGCTCCTGCTACTCAGTGCAGTTATCCCAGTTTGCTACGCCGTTTATCTGTCTGTGAGCAATCATCGGACTCGCCAAGTGACACATAACACGGGGACATCAAGCACTAACTGGTACGTGGACTGTAACCACAATAATTGATAACCCCAGACGTGGCCAAAGCCCCAGCTCGCCAGGCAGCAGCTCCGCGGTGCACGTGGCGCTCGTGGCTCGCGGTGCACGCGCCGCTCTCCGGTGAGCTCGTGGCCGCTTGCTACTGCTCCAACATGCAATCGCTGGAGGGAGGGATGACCCAAGAAGAAGAGGAGAAGATGCAGGACGAAACACCAGAGAACCAAGGTGAAAACAACACCCTCAAAGTAAGTTTCGGTGCAGACAGTGGAAGAACAGCCTACCAAGCGCTATGTATGAAAGAAGACCACAGGCGCAGCCCAGCCAAGAAGTAACAAAAGAGGGGGAAAAGTTCGCAACCAGTGCAGGGATCAACAGCCTATCGAAAGTTGCCAGCAACCCCAGTACGAGAATGGGCAAAGCACCCAGTAGAAGGGTGAAATCCACGGGCAACATATCACCACCTTTTCCGGAGACCGACTACAAGACAGTCTTCAGGCCCACGCCCGGGCTGTACCTTGCTAAATGGAAGGACTCCGACGCTGCCCTAGCGATGGCAAGAGCCGTAGACGTGCCGCTTCGAGACTTCGCAAACAAAGTCATTACTCAAGTTCAGTGGGCCCAAAATCTGCTTGTGGCAAGCACAGCGTACGAGAATATGATCGACCGCCTCACAGGCCCCAACCCTGTGCACCTTTACTGCCTATCTCAAACGACTGCCCAACACGAGTGCGGGAATAGTTGTAAGAATTACAGATTAGCCACTGCCCAACACGAGTGCGGGAATAGTTGTAGGAATTACATATTGGCTAACCAATGACAACATAATGGACTACATATCGGCAGAACGCCATGAAATCGTTTCAGTCAGACGACTGGGAAACTCGTCAGCGGCCATAATACACTTCAAGGGAACACATATGCCTTTTTACATAGAAACAATAAATAGCCAGATGCCGCCCCTACCGTAAATCTGTGCAATACTGCAAGGCATGCGGAGACATTGGACATAGGCAGGATGTTTGCCCTCCTCCAAAACCTGAACTGTGCTCAAAGTCTGGAAAGAAACCGGAAAATGCTGAACACGACTGTAACCCGACTTGCAAGCTCTGGAACTTACTACGAGACTACCGGTAAAGAGTGCAGGCGTCGCTTAAAACCACCCCTACTCCCGCTGCGCACCAGGCAGGCATGGGCTCAAACAAGTGGAAAAGCCCCCTGGTCAGCCGCTCCCTCTGAAACCAACTGCAACTCATTCAGCCTAAGTAGTGCCATGACCGCAACGGGGGTGCCCTCAGGCAATCTGAAAGGAAGCAGTAGCGGGTCGTCCCGTTCCACCAATTCGAGATCCAGATCGCACTTTCGCTCAAGTCAAAGGATCCATAAAGAGTCGCGATCACCATCACGATCGCTCTCCAGGCGTAGATCATACGCTCATCGTGCACAAAGAGATGTGCACAAAGTTGTGTTCTCAAACGAACACTTCCCTGCTCTTGCACAAGTATGCTGTCCTCCTTCTAGTACCTGCACTAGCAAAGAAGGACCAGATGCACCCTATTGGGCAGCTGCCTTTGAAGAACTCAGGCCTAATTGTAAGAGAACACAAGAATCACCAAAGAACTGATGAAAGGACATGCGCTTACGAGATCGTACATGGAAGAAATGTTGAAAGAAATATAGCAAATGAAACTGCACCAAGCCGCACAAGACAAAGAAGTCAACGAGATGAAGCAGAATCGGGGTCTGTTTCAGCAGATGGCTATACAAACGTTCGAGCAAATACAAACACAAATTCAGAATACCACCCTCAAAGAAAACCTGGAAACCCAAGAAAAATTCAGGACACAATGGCCACTCTCATAAATAAAAAGCCTGAACTAGATCGAAGAGTTACCACCATAGAAGAAAAGGACACAGCTCGCCAAAAGCCCAAAAGCTACCCGGGAAGAGAAGCAAGAATGAAGAAGACGTTAAACGATGATTCGACGAGAAGGCAAGGCAAAACTTCGACGACACGAGTGCGGATCGACGACTCAAAATTTAGCAATGGAACTGTACAACTATCAGGCTAACGAGACATAATCTCTCACAACTAACTGAAAAGAAAAAAACGGACATTCTGGCCGTTCAAGAGACAGGGACAGATTGGTTAACCTTGCGGGGATACGAAACACACATAGCAGAAGGCAGGACTCGCACAGACATCCTAACTTTGAAATATCTAACGACGCAGCAGCATTCCGTCCAACATAGGATTGAAAACACCATTGTTGAAATTTTAACCCCACAGAAAAATCAGAAGAGCCGGTTTATATTGAATATATACAGCCCACCCTCAGACAAACTAGGGGACCTAGACAACCGTCTTTAAAGTAAGAAAATGCCAAAACCTTATAATGGTTGGGGAGTTCAATGCACCACATGTAGTATGGGGATATACCAGAACTGTAAAGAAAGGGGCTGAAGTCCACAATGTGGCCCTACCATACCGCCTCACCCTGTGGAATGACACACAATACCCCACCAGGATTCGCAATACCGTGTCGAAAAACACCAGCCTGATCTCGCCTTCTCCAGGGGAACCACCACATGTAGAATGGAAGAGGCTAGAGAAACATTGGGCAGTGACCACCAGATAGCCCAATTGAGCCTCAACCATCACCACAACCGAACACTCACACGACAGGGCAAGGTAAGAATCACGGATTGGAAGGCCTTCAGAGAAGAAGCAGATGACGAGGAAAATTCTTTGGATGACCTAGAAAAGTGGACAGGAATTCTAGTGGAAAGGGCCAACAAATACACAAAGGAAATTCAACTGACAATAGATAATTCTGCAGTGGACCCTCACCTTCTGTACATCTGGGAGGCCCGCCGCAGCCTCAGCCGGAGGTGGAAGAAAGAAAAGTTCACCCGACTGGGCAAGGCAAGACAAGAATCACGGATTGGAGGGCCTTCAGAGAGGAAGAAGAAGATGACGAGGAAAATTCTTTGGATTACTTCGAAAAGTGGACAGAAATTCTAGTGGAAAGGGCCAACAAATACACAAAGAAAATTCAACTGACAATAGATAATCCAGCAGTGGGCCCTCACCTTATGCACATCTGGGAGGCCCGCCGCAGCCTCAGCCGGAGGTGGAAAAAACAAAAGTGCCACAGCGAGCTGAAACTCCGTATTGCAAATCTAACAAAGCAAGCGGAAGAATACGCAAATCAATTGGCTCGACAGAACTGGAATGAACTATGCGACCAGGGACTCTCAGTACAAGGGGCACTTGGAATATCCTAAGATCCCTCATGCCGCAAAATAACGAATCCAAATCATGTACCAGAAAACACGTCGCACGTCTTATTCACCATTTCCCAGGGACAGAAAAGGACGTCCTCCAAGCGACAGAAGAAACTTTCCAAATAATCGCACCACGTCTGCGCCACCTGCCGTTACCTACCCGTACTACAGAGGGACCCCCAACCCCGAGCTAGACAGACGATTTACCAGGTGTGAGCTGGACGAAGCTCTGGCCAAACTCACAAGAAACACCATCCTGTAAGTGATAAAGTGACGAACAAATTACTGCGTAATACCAACGCAAATATGCAAAACAAAATGCAAAACAAAACAAAGCATCAACGAGCTCCGTAAAGAATGCCACCATCTGCAAGCCCGTCTTAATGACAACGAGGATAGGCTACGTCGCGACAATTTATTATTCTACGGAATCCAGGAATCTTCGCCAGAATCTTACGCAGACGCAGAGCAGAAAGTTGGCTCACTGCTCTCTGATTTACCGAATTGTCCAATCACTTCAGACGCTATTGTTCGCGCGCACGGCCTTGGGCATGTCACGGGAAACCGCTGTAGACCCCTGATCGTTAAGTTTGCGTCTTTCAATGTTAAAAGCGCAGTGCTGTCAAATCGCGCCCACCTTAAGGAAAAGAATATTATTATAAGCGAAGATCATTGTCCAACAACTAGGCTTGCTCACAAACAGCTCATTGAATTCGCGAAAACCCAAGGAGGCCAACATCAAATCAAATACAAAAAATTACTTTTGGGTGGTAAGACACACGTACAATCCAGTTACCGGCTGCGTTATCAACAGCACACCCAGTAAACACACCGTGAACCCTAAGTCGCCCAGAATTCCTCCCAATAATTCCATGAGCACGGACGTTCACTCCAGCTAGGGGTCACCGGGGGGAAGTGGATCTAATAGGAAGCTTTCCGTTGTTTACACAAACATCCGCCGCGTTTTAAAAAAACGTGGGCAACTAAGTACATTTATCGACTCAGCATCCGCTGATATAATTGTGCTCACGGAAACTTGGCTTTCTAGCAAAATCAGTGACTCGGAAATACTAGAATGCAAAAACAAATACACATTTTATCGAAACGATAGAAATAGTAGGTCAGGTGGTGGTGTAATAATTGGAATAAACTCTACCATTACGTCTGCTCACGTCAATGTTTCCAGCAACCTAGAAATTTCCTGGGCTTCCTTAACACTTAAAGATAAGAAGGTTATAATAGGAGCATGCTACCGGTCCCCGTCAGCCGACTAATCTTTCATTGATAATCTTCATGACGTAGGTAACTTAATTTTTGTTCCATACCCCCATACGCCGGTTATTCTTTTTGGCGACTTTAATTATCCCAGCATAAAGTGGTACAAGGATGGTCCTGGCATAGTACCTCTAAATTCCGAAGCAAAGTCGTTTCGTGACCTTTGTTCAACCTTCCACTTCACCCAGGTGGTAACACAACGAACTCGATGCTCCGGAAATTCGGCCAACATACTTGACCTGGTATTAACAACGTTTCCAGAAGCAATAACATCATTGTCAGTCCTACCCGGACATAGCGATCATGCGCTTCTTCAATTTGACCTAAATTTTGCTACTACCCGTATACCCAAAAAAGTAAAACAGATACGTGATTATTCCCGAGCGCACTACGAGAGCATCTATGCCGAATTATCCTTATTCGTAGAAGACTTATAAAATTTTTATTCGTGGTCATTAGAGAAAAACTGGTGTCTTTTCAGAGACAAAGTAGCCTATTATTCTAGCAAGTATATCCTGCTTCGTTGCATAAAAACTAACAGATCCCCGTGGTTCAATAAACAACCTCAGCGACTAGCTAACAAAAAAAATTCCCCCGCACCTTCCCTAGGGGGATTGTGAGGATGCAGAAATGCATTGGGTGCACCGATGAGTGTGATGCGATTAATGGCGAAGAGAGAGGCGAAAGTGTGAGCGTAATCATTTATTTTTTTCTTTTCCCACACCCGTCATTTCCGCTTCGTTATAGAGAAGCGTCTTCGAGACCGCGTTGAGTGCAACCGCCAACTGCAGAGGATCGTTCACGTCAAAGTCGTCGGGAATCGTTTCGAACTCACCGTCAGCATCATCGACGTCGTCTTCCTGCGGTTCCTCTCGTTCACCGCCGTCATCGAAGTGATCGAGTCGACTCCAATCGACCCGAACGTTGATGGCGCGATACAGCGGGCTGTGTTCCAGGTGCTTGAGCCAAGCCAGGATGTTGCCGCGCTTCACCAACCCGCGCTTGTACGTTGCCGGACTCATCAGCCTCCGCTTGATGTGAACGTCGAACGCAACGTCCTCGGGCACCATGCGAGTAAGGCACCGCACAACCTTCGATACGTCGATGGGCACGTTCACCGCCTGTCCCTTGATTCCAAACTGCCCGTTGCCTCGAGTCAGCCGCCTGATGCTCATGAAGGGGAGTCGAGGCGCGATGAGCCGCTCTTCGACCGGGTTCAGATCGGGAAGATGCGCCGGCCGAGGCGGATAACGGTAGCCAAAACTCACGCAGCCTTCCTCTTCGCAGCTTTGATGATGATGATGATGATGATCCTGATAATTAATGGCGCATACCCAATCAGGGGATCGGCCAAACAACAGAGGATTGTAAAAATGAATGGTATTCTTATCAATTCACGACACGCCTAGGAAAGATAATTTAGATCAGTTGGTTTTGAGAAGAAGAAAAAAAAAACTGGAAAATTAAAGCGAGGATGACCAATCTCAATCATAAAGAGGATCGTTTAGAATTTTCAATGTAGCGCAGGAGAGCAGAGCATACATCCCGGCGGCAAAACCCCGTTTCGGATGCCCCGAACGATAGTATAGCCGGCCCTGTTAGTGATATCCACAAACTGCAAAGCGTCACCTCCAGGGACTGACGTCTCAGTCGGGAAAAACGTCGGCATGTCAACAGGTAGGGTTCGACAGACTCGTCTTCGTTGCAATAGCTGCACAGAGCTGTTGGCGCCAGACGAGACCTGTGCAAGTACCTATTTAACTGGGGTACTCGACAACGTAAGGCTGTGAAAACCTCCTCCAAGTTGCGTGAAGGGCACCATTCAGGTTTCCATGAGAATTAAGATGATTAAAATAACTTAATGACAGTAAAACCGATTTTTGCTGTTCTCGGAGTTTCAGCATCCTACGGTACCTAGCTGCTGTTATTAAAGGTGTCGGCTGTATGACGTCTACTACAGGACCAGAAAGTGCTATCCTTGCTAGAGAGTCGGCTGTCTCGTTGAATGTGATCCCCGCATGACCAGGAACCCAAAGAAGGTTAATTTCAGTGAAGTGAGGTGGCAGGAGTGACCGAAACGTCCGCAGAAGAGGAGTGTCTTTAGGGGAAGAAAGGGCTAAGCATACAGAAAAAGAATCAGAAACTATGATTGGAGATGTAATTGATACATCCAGCTTTCGTAGCGCCAGGACAATTGCCAGGAATTCCGCGAAGAATATCGGGATAAAATCAACCAGCCGAACCGAAAAGGTCCAGTTAAGGGAAAGGGAAAATATTCCTATACCGGATTTTTCTTCTCGTTGAGAGGCATCTGTATATATTATAGCACCTGGCTGCATCGAGGCCAAATAACCTTCTAGAAGACGATTGAGCAGTCAGGCTGGTAAAAGTTTAGCATTTTTGGGGAAAATGTTCTGGAAATTGATAGAAAGAGGAGAACTCCTGTCACTGTATGGAATAACCTGATTTATGGCTACACCCAACGGAGAAAGGAGGCTCTGTACCAAAGTGCTTTGTGGACATAAGGACCTGGTCCATTGGTGCACCATAAACGCACCTGGTTCTGCAATAAAGATAAACTGCTCCCTGTTCACCTCAGAGCTATAAGCTTGCAGAAAAGTTTCAACAGTCAGTGTCCGGAACCTATTAAGCAGAGGAGGAACGCGCGCTTCCAAGTAGACTACTGCATTTGCTGCGTTCTTAGGCAACCCTAAGCAGCAGCGAAGAGCCTGGTGCTCCAGAATAACCAGACGATGAAGCTCATACGCCGCGGACCCAGCGAATAACACGCACCCAAACTCTAAAATGGGGAGAACGTACATCCTGTATATCATAAGAAGGGTCTCTCTGCGCATTCCCTTCTTTCTATGACTGAGACGTCTTAACATCCCAACAGCACGTGCACCTTTCGCCTCAATGAGGGAATATGTGGGGCCCAGTCAAGTTCACTGGTGTAAATTATTCCAAGGTACTTTAAGGAAGGAACCTGAGGAATTATGCACTGTCGGTAACTGAGAGTAATGTTAACAGGGCCTTCATGAGATCGGAAAAACTAATAAGGAACATTTGTTGACGTTAAAAAGGAGACAAATACTGTCCAACCAGGAGGCAATGAGGTTCAGATATGACTGCATTAAAGCGTAAAGTGATTGAATGTCAGGTGCTGATGCAAAACACGCAACATCGTCGGCATATACATATGTGGAGACACCAGAAACCACCGGAATATCGCTTACAAGGATGTTAAAAAGAACAGGGGAAAGGACCGCCCCTTGCGGAACGCCCCTAGACTGTGGCCGCTGTGAGGAAGTAACATTAAATTTAACACAACTGAACTGCCTGTCCTTCAGAAATTCACAAATCCAAGCTATAATGTACCTTGGGAAGTTTACGACTTGTAACCGGGACAACAACACAGTGTATTCCACGCTATCAAAAGCTTTTGCTACATCTAGGGTAACTAGAGCCGAAAACTGGTTAGTGCGACGGGCTAGTTTAATCCGGCTTTCAAGGTCCATATGCGCACTCCAAATGGAACATCCAGGGCGGAAACCAATTTGTCTCGGGCTAAAGATTCTAGAACTAGACACCAATTGCATTATGCGTTGCTGCAAAATCCGCTCGACTAATTTAACCTCGTTCGATGTCAACGCGATAGGCCTGATGTTTTCAATCAAGAGGCCCTGACCAGCATTCTTAAGTACAGGAAATATTTTGGCGAGACGCCAGACATCGGGAATCCATGTATGTCTAATAGAATAATTGATCATGTTAAGTAAATGATACGGAGCTTCATCATATAATAATTTCAGCATTTCAGTAGTAATGCCATCTGGGCCAGGAGCTGCAGCAGTCAATTTAGTCATGACATCAGCGAGCTCTGAGAGCGTTACCTCTATGAACTCGTCTACCACGTCTGGCGGGGAAAAGGAAACCGCTAAGGAAGATGCAAAACGAGCTTGAAGCCCATCAGCTATCGATTCTAGGGACTCTGAGAGTTCACCTGGAGATAGCACCACAGAGTCTGTATTCTGGACAGGGCACGGCTGTCCGCGATCGAAGAAAGCGAAAACGCGCACGCTTATTGTTAGACTTGGAGGGACACAAAGATCTATCTGTGTCATAAGTCTGTTTAGCATTGGAAACAGCGCGTTTGAATACCGCCGAAAAATATTTGTAGTTGCACCAGTTAAGCGGGGATAAGTTCTGGCAAAGTTTCTTCCAGGCCGCCTTTCTACGTCTAAAGCTGCGCGAACACTCTTCGTCCCACCAAGGACTAGGCGATACTGACTTCTTCGACATCACTTCAAATAATGACGACTGAGCTGAAGTGGAAAGGGCAGAACAAAGGCCTGTCGCACATTCAGCTTCGTTTTGTGCGACCAGAGAGGACAAGGACTCCTTCAGAGATATTTGAAACCTTTTATAGTTGACAAAAGATCGGCTCTGGCGGTTAATTAAACGGATGGGACACCCGATGTCAAAAACTATTGGGATGTGGTCACTACTCGACCCGCCAGCAATGGTCGACCAAGAAGGCACTGAAACACCTCGAAAGATATAGTTAAATCCAAAACAGATTGCGTTTGTCCCTTAAAGTAGGTTAGAGAATCCGAATTTATGCATGTTAAGTTGTTATCTGTAATCCAATCCAACAAGCGATTACCGCAAGAATCCGTCCGGAAGCCCCAAGTAACGTGGTGGGAATTAAAGTCTCCTCCAAAGATAATTGGAGGTACAGCAGAAGCAATAGCCAAATCAAGGGGTTCAGAATCAACGACGCCACTGGGAAAGTAAACGTTGGCTAATGAAAAAGGGAGGCAACCAGGTAGCTTCAATTCCAGCACTAAAATTTCACAGTCGGAGCGTTGAAGTTGGAAGGACACCTTCGCGTTGTGAGCAAACTTTGTAGATATCAAACTTAACAGACCGCCACCTCGGGTTGGTCTGTCTATCCGAAAGGTGCGGTAATTATAAAGACCAAATTCTTGGTTGCAGCTAAGCCAGGTTTCCTGTAGCAAAATTACGTCTGGGGAAAATTGGGAGCACAAACAAAGTAAATCTGCAAAGCCTGCCGAAACAGAGCGAAAATTCCACTGAATAACTTTTAGAACCCCTATGATTCAGAGAGACCGGCTGCAGCAACTGCAGCCTGTAATATCTGATCCTTGGGCTTTGAAACAGATTTACCTTTCTTGGATTTTGCTTTTGGCTGCACTTCCAGGGTTTCGGTACTAGGTGATCCGGAACGCTTACTAGACTGATTTACAGTCTCCATGGGCCAAGCCTGAAGCTCCATGTCCGAGTCTGAAGAGGGCGAAAGGGGGGGGGGGGCAAATAGCACCACGAACAGGCGAAGTACCGGCCGTAGCACCACGAACAGGCGAAGTACCAGCCTCAGCGTAAGTAATATGTTCGGATCCACACACAGAGGTAGTGAAAGTAGACGAGACTTTAACTGAATCCGAGGCAAGATTAGCTGCTGAGAGCAGCGGACCTTCAGGGGCGGTGGAAACTTATTGGATCACTTGGGGAGAAGAGGTACACGAAAGCGGAGCGGGCTGCAAATATGGCGCCAGCTGAGTCACCACTGGGCGGGACACGCACTCGATTATGCTGGCAGTTAACTGGGTGATAACTGAAGAGACACTTTTCTCAACGGCCGCCGCAACCACGGAAGCAAAAGCTGGGTCAGCGAGGGAAGGCTGTTGGATCTTGGCAACCGCTTTTTCCACCGCGGCAACAATGGTACTGACTACGGCTGCGTCAGCGAGTGATGGACATTGTTTGGCAGTAACTCCCGCGTACGCATGTGTCCTTTCTTTGACAAAGGCAACAACATCCCCGCGCGAGCAGCGACGCTTACCCATGACCTCAACAATTTGGACTTCTTGAGCTCTAGCAGGGCAATTAGAATAGTCAGCTGGGTGTGCCGCTCCACACAAACAACATTTGGCATCTTGGGCAGTGCATAGCTCGACAGAATGGCTCTCACCGCATGCGCGACACCGGGGAGACGATTTGCACGCCCTGGATGTGTGGCCAAAACGCCAACAGCTGTGGCACTGAAGTGGCCGAGGAGAGAGAGGTTCCACACGGTAAATGAGTGGCCATACTTTAATGTCCGATGGACATGCGGGCCCTACAAATGTAGCGATGACAGATTCTGTTGGCACCCTGTTTTTCTCTACAGCACGGCTGCAACGGTAAACTGACGTGACTCCCGCTACCGAAAACTGCTCTAGTAACTCCTTAGGTGTCATCTGAACATCAACACCTCGAACGATGCCCTTCACGCAAGCAAGGTGAGGGGGGATAAATGCACTCACCTGAACAGAGGCAAACATTGTACATTTCAAGAGGTCAGCGACACAGGTCTCGTCTGACGATCGGCACAAGACGCCACCTTTGCCAAACGGGCGAACCTCCGTAATGTGCTCGAACTTCTCGGTAGCCGCTCGAAGTGCCGCCTGTACAGCCCGCGGGTGTTTCAGCCGGATGAACCCGCCGCTTACTGGCACCAGGGCCACGGGGATGCTGCCCACCCCACTGCGCTTTAGGGCTTCCAATTGCACGTCCTGCGGACGAAGAGAGGCCGCCCAGGGGGAACTCCCCCGGCCAGGAGACTTAAAAGACATCCAGGCGCAGAAACCAGCAACCTGGGAAAAAGAAAAAACCAAAAGAATGACGGCAAACAACCGCTAATCTGCCTGAACGTTGGCCGATCACCTGATCCAGGAAAGCGAAAAACCAAGAGGCTTAGAAGCAAGCGACCACGCTGACAGACACGTCAGCTGACAGACACCGACGCGTGTCGCTTCGTCCTTCTTCTCAACTTAGTCATTCTTCTTTTACTTCCAAAACACAACACCAGCTTTGTCTTCCTATCCTTCTTCTTCTTCAGCGGTTCCCCTACGGGAAGATGACGATGGTGGTTGAACGCGAAGCTATCTCGTGATGGATTGTTTGGTGGGCCAATCCCTAGGGGCATCATGCCACAATCATCATCAGACGCGCTGCGGACGCCGGCCAAGGGACGCACGACAACCCCCGACTATAATGCATTTCTGCATAAAAAAGCGTGTATTCCGTCAAGCCAAGCGCTCTCATCTTCCAGAAAAATGGCAAGATTATCATCTTGCCAATCGCAACTATCTCCGTGCTTTGCATGAAGCGCAACATATTTATAACACAAACATTGCCCGAAATGCTTAGAAACGAGCCACGTCAATTCTGGAAACTTGTCAATGCTCATTACGATGATGTTATTACCATTACATCAAATGATGGTGTCGTGCTTTCCAAGGAACAGTGTGCTTCCGCGTTCAATGACTTCTTTAGTAAATCATTTTGAAACACCCTGCACCCACCGAACCCTTCAGTTCATAGTCATCAATTTTCGAACATGCCTCCGGTTTTTATAGATCCATGCGGCGTTGCTAAAATAATTGAAAATCTCAAACTTTCCTCAGCCGCTGGCATCAATAATATAAATTCTAAGTTTCTAAAAATACCAAAGACTACTCCTCAGTTATTTTGTCAAACATTTTTGAACAATCTTTACTAACAAGAACCCTGCCGTCTCACTGGAAAGTGGGGAAGGTGGTTCCCGTCCATAAAAGTTCAGATAAGCATATTGTCAATAATTACCGCCCCATTTCACTCACAAGCATTGCGTGTAAAATTTTAGAACACATTTTATCATCCGAAATCGGTCGTCACTTGGATTTCAACAAGTTCTTTCACAATTCTCAACAAAGGTTTCGTAAAACTTTTTCATGTGAAACTCAGCTAGCCTGCTTCACACACTCACTTCATGGTATAATTGACCAGGATTGCAAAGTAGACTGTGTATTCCTTGATTTTTCCAAAGCCTTTGACAAGGTATCACACGAACTACTAATGTTAAAACTAAACAAACTCAACCTCGATCCTAACAGATTTGCCTGGTTACGTAACTTTCTCACAAACCGCTCTCAGTTCGTGTCTGTTAACCAAGGTATGTCTTCTTTTTCTCAAGTCCATTCAGGTGTTCCTCAAGGCTCTGTTCTTGGACCACTGCTCTTTTTAATCTACATTAATGATCTTCCTACCACAGTACGTTCTTCAATTAACGTGTTTGCTGATGATTGTGTTCTTTACCACGAAGTTACAACTGATAATGACTCTGCTATACTCCAGTCCGATATTATAGCAATCGCTGCATGGTGCAATGACTGGCTTATGTCTCTTAACATAAATAAATGTAAAGTGTAGCATGTATCCCATAGAATAACTGGTAGTTTTAATTATACCCTTCAAGGTAATCTTCTGGAGACTGTAACATCGTACAAATACTTAGGCGTCTATATATCATCTAGTCTCTCCTGGGAACCTCATATTAACTACATAACAAATAACGCTAACCGCAGGCTCGGCTATTTAAAACGAAACGTTTCTATTACGTCCTCGCTGAAACTACAATTGTATAAAACTCTCATGCGACAGGGACTTGAGTATGCCGCTTCTATTTGTTACCCTGGCCTGGCATCTTTAACTTCAATTGTTGAATCCGTTCAAAACCGTTCTCCGCGTTTCATCCTTTCTAATTATCACCGCACAGCTAGTGTATCAACCATGAAATCAAGTTTGCTCCTACCCGATCTGTCATTACGCCGTCAGCTTCAGCGTTTGTATTTATTTCATAAAATTTTTCATCTCGACACACTTCACGCTTTGCTCCTTTCAAGCCCCTCGTTCATAACGCGTCGCTTAGATCGCCGCCACAAGGTTGAACTCGTGCATTGTAACACTAATGCGTTCTATCACTCATTTCTACCCCAAGCAATAAACCACTGGAACCACCTTCTCGAGCCAATAGTTCTAATTCGTGACAATCATTTATTCAGACATGCTGTGTCAACTTACATTTCCAGCCAGTCATGAATGTGCCATTGTTTTTGTTCGAACATTTGTGCCTATTGTTGTCATTTTGCTGTATTATTACCTACTATCATGTTTCACTTGTGCTACGTTACCGCTTGCTGATTAGATGTCAAAAATATCCTGAATATGTACCATTTTTTTCCATCTGTTAGTCATTTTATTTACGTTAGTTTTGCATCGTTTGCCTGCTCTTATTTTACACAAGACTGGAACTTTACTGCTGCATTTTGTTGCGAACTTGGCCTGATCTTATTTTTCCCATTTTTCTGTTCTCATTTTTTTTCCTTCCTTGCTGTGTCTGCTCCTTATTGTATTGTTTTGTTTCCCCTCCCCTGTGTCGGTCGGTTTCGGCTGTCCTGCTTTGGTCCGTCGCAATGCCAGGAGTCAGTGGTGTGCCAGGCCCACTGTATTGGGTATTCAACGCCCATGGGAGCTTAAGCAACTCCCAGGCACTCTGAGGGCAAGTGCCTTCCAAGAACACCGATGCGTGATGCGGACGCAGGCCCGGACAGCCTTGGTGGCTACCGAGGTTGGTGCTTGGAATGGTAATTCGAACAAAATTTGCGGTCGCGAATTTCTGTGGATCAACTATGATTCTCTTTGGCCGGGGGTGGCAACGCGCCTCTGTAATCCAGTGTGGTGGAGGCCGGGGGGTCAATGTTGCGAAGTGCAACTGCACCAAGCGGTACAGTTTGTGTTATAATGGCGCACGGTTGCTGAAGCAATCTGAGCGCTGCTATGAGGCCGGGGGAGTGGCGAGCCCCTGTAACCGCAGCTAGGAAGGGGCCTTTAAACACGAACTGATCTGCTCGCCGAGGGAGGTGACGAGCCCTTGTAACCCAAATCATAGGGGTACATGCGGTACAGTTCGTTTTATCGTGCCATGCTGAAGCATGGGTACACACAATAAGGCCGGGGGTGTAGCGAACCTCTGTAACCGGAGCATGGAAGGGGCCTTTAATGCGTACTGGTCTGCTGACCGAGGGAACTTGATGAGCCCTTGTAACCTTCAGTCTTGGGGGCGAGTGTGCAGAGCCACAGGGAGTTCCTCAGAGGATCCCTTGTATCCCGAAAGATGGTATTTGTGGAGCAACTATGATTCTCTTGGCTAGGGGAAGTAGCGAGCCCCTGTAATCCAGTGTGGGAGGAGGCCAAAGGCTGGGGGTGGTAACGCGCCCCTGTAATCCAGCGTGATAGGAAGCCAGCGGGTCAATGTTGCAACGTAATCACTGCGCTCAAGCGGTACAGTTCGCACGTAGTGTTGGCGTACCATTGCTGAAGCAATGGGTAGACCACTACCGAGCCGGAGGCGTGCACACCCCTGTAACCATAGCTTGGGGCTCGTTCTGTTGAACTTGCGAACTGGTCTGCGGGCCGGGGGTTGTGACAAACCCTTGTAACCTAATGTCATAGGGGCCAGAGCGTGAAAGTACGGTAATTCCACGAGACCTCCTCGAAGGAATCGGGGAGGCCGCACAATCCCTGCCCTGGGAGCGTGCAAAACGGCCGCCACTGCGGAGGTTCCTGGTACAACTGGAATCAGGTCCTACGCGGAGGTCGGGCGGTCGGGTGTCAACCCGGCACTTGGTGATGCGATTGAAGCAGGAAAGCGGATCGAGATCGATCAACTATGACTTTCTTTGGCTGGGGGAAAATGGCGAACCCCGGTAATCCAGCGTGGGAGGAGGCCGGAGAGTCAAGTTGCGAAAGTAGCAAGTGCCGCAAGCGTACAGTCGTTGCATTGGGAATACCGAGTAAATTCGGGAAACCGTTGCAGGCCGGGGGACTGGCGACCCTTGTAACCGCAAGCTTTGGCGGGGCCAGCGACCTGATCGCTATAAGTCGGGGGGAGTGACATACCCCTGTAACCAAATGTCATGGGGCCAGATGTTGTACAGTCCGTATGAGGCCGGGGGGGTCGCGCCCCCTTGTAACCTTGCTGTGAGGGGCCTATAGATTGATCTTCTCTGGCTGCCACGGGACGTGCTACCACGAGCTACTGGGTGTTCCGCACGGGGAAAACGAGGAAAGGTGCGGTTAGTCACCGACCGGGGAAACTCTTCTGGCTTAGTAACGGCTAGTAGGCCCGGACCGATCTCCTCTGCAGAGCCGCTACACCACGGCAATGCCAAAAGACTCTTGTTCCATTGAGCGAAAGAGTAGGCACAGAGGAGGACATAAGAAAAGGGCTCGCCGACCCAGTGGGACCCTTGCGAACGTGTGTTGGCTTGCCAACATGGGTTTCAGTTCACGTTCGCATACAAACTTCCCGTGTCCGGAGACCGTGAAAAGCAGGTGTTGCAAGTACCCGTGTATAGTGGAAAGCTTCACTGGTGATTCATGAGTACCTTGTGCGGAACAGTTGATCGAGGACGTTAGTACGCATCGGCCGCAGAGCTGAGGGTCGGGGGGGGGGGGGGGGGACCTGGCCGTCGCCACTAAATAGGGTACTTCCTGTCTCCGACAGTTGGGGCCCAGTTATCGGACCTTATGGGTGAGCGGTAACCCGTGGCAGGGACCGCACATTTGGCAATTGGCACTGTCTGATGCCCTCGCTGAGCAATCAGTCTTGGAAGAGAGTCAGACAAAAGGATTGGAGCAAAATTGCTTCCCTCATTCCCACCCTTTTTCCCATAACCCATCCCGATGTCCAAGTTCCCGTTCCCAGCAACCCACGCTATCCGGCTTTTTCCTAGGGGGGACAGGAGGGGTCCCCCCGGGCTCGTCCCCCTGGCGGTGGGTCGCAAGAAAGTCTTTCCCGTTAATTTCTCTCCACCTTCGTGTGGACAAAATTCTCTTTGCCGGTTGGCCCTATTTTTGTACTGTTGCAATTGGGTATAACCGGTTGTACTTCATTGTGGTACCGGGGAGCTATTGAAAGCTCCATTTACTCATGTCCCCTCTGTAACGCCCTACCCGGGCCCTGAGGGTAATGTAAATAAATAAATAAATAAATAAATAAATAATAAAATATAAAAAAAATCAACGATGTATCAAGGCAGGCTGCCGGCCACTTGGAAACATGCCGACGTCACAATGATTCCGAAACCAAACAAAGCTGTCGAAATATCTAACCTCAGACCCATATCACTGACGTAGTGCTTGGGTAAGTTAAGGGCACAGGGTAAGGCGAAATTTTGAAAAAATGACTGTTTGTTTTTCTTCGCAATTAGGGAAGTTCAATTCCTTGTGCACATTTTCTATATTCACACTTGCCTTAAAAAGTCCTATTTCTCGCTAAAAAGCAGTTTTCGCGTAAGCAAGTAGTAAGTGCCCACATCCTCTTAAGAATGTTCTCAGGGTTTATTGTCATTTTTTTTCATCAAAAAACTTCCCGTTTCAGATCAAAATGCTTTTCTGGAACCAGCTGTATTAGGATATTGCTTAGGAACCATTGCATAGCTGATTTTTCAGTGAGGGCAATCCAAAGACCCTGTTGCACGTTTTTTCCACATTTGCCCTTCGAAGCTGCGCACAAAAAAACCTCTTTTTTAGGCTTCACACTCTAATGATTGCAACATTGGATGCTGTTCTTTCATTAAATGATGAATCAATGCATGAGCCAGCATTTTGAAATCATTCAGATCAAAACCTGGGCGCAACACCACCATCAAGTGGCTTAAAGAGGTTGACCACAAGCAAAATACTTTGTGAACAGATGTGTACGATGGTGCACAAAATAGTCAAGGAAGGACAGACGACCGGGTGAAAAGCAAAAAAATGACTTTGACAGTGATTATGAAGCTGGTGCTTTAGAAATAAATGGCTCCAGTAGTGTTTATGGCAAAAAAGTATTGTTTTTCACCTCTTTTTTTACTTTAAACTCAATTATCTCAAAACAATGTTTTTTCTTACTTAGGTACCATTATTTCCTATCTCTTTCAAGACAACGAGCTGATTTTTTCCCCTGTTATCTACATAACTTTTCACACCTGCTGTACTAGAATTTAAAATATGCACGTAACAGGTTTCTTGGTACACAACTTTTAATACTAAAATAATGCCAAAATTTAGGTACTAACGGACAAAAAATATTAAAAAACTGAATTTTTTAGGAATGTTCATATTTCAAGTACAGTTAAAAGAGCGCAAAATTTAAAAGAATATGATATATAAGTTATGTAGATACCTTTCTTAGATGCCGAGAAAAATGTACCTGAATATGGCCAAAAATGCACGGGAAGTATAGGGCTTACCCTGTGCCCTTAATGGAACACATGGTTCTCAATAAACTCACCTGCCATATCGAAGTACCGCCAGAAGACAGAGGCGGATTTCCGGACACCATGTATGGCTTTCGCCCCCACTTGTCAAACCAGAATATCCTTTTACACATTAAATAAGAAGTGATTGGCAAGCTGAGTACCACGCAAAAAGCGCCATCCTTACCCTATACGTCAAGGGAGAGTTTGCCATGTGTCGCATGCAGCCATACTCGAAAATCTCCAGGACACTCAATGTGGAGAGAAAGCATATAACTATAAAAGAGACTTTCTATCCTCACGGACAGCAACTGTAAGTCTAGGAACCCTACAAAGCGAAAAATTCGACGTTCCAGCAAAAGGAACACCCCAAGGCTCAGTGATATCGCCTCAATTATTCAACCTCGCAATGATCAAATTACCAGAATCACTAGACACAATCCCAGGGCTTAGACATGCTACCTCTGGGGATGATATTACTTTCTGGACGACGACAGGGTCGACCGGCACACAACAGGATGCACTACAGAAAGCAGTAAACCAGACAGAACAATACCTGAGCAATTGTGGCCTTTTCTTAGCTCCGGAGAAATTAGCAATTTTAACACTAAAGAAACAGACAAGAGGACGACCACCACCGGAGTCCCTTGACCACGAAGTGATGCTTCATGGGGTCTTCATCCCAAAGGTGGACACGCTGAGAGTCTTGTGACTCGTCTTCCAAGAGGACAGCGCGGGATCCGCCACTATCCAAAAGTTTTAGTCTACCCTCTCCCATGTCACCCACCTGATCAAAAGAGTAACCAGCAAAAAACACGGGTTAAAATAAGACACGATAAGAATGATCCAGTCACTAATCATAAGTCGAATCACCTACGGAACCACTTACCTAGGACTGAAAACAGCAGAAAAAGAAAAATTAAACGTTTTAATTCGACAAACATACAAGATGGCGCTTGGATTACCGGCCAATACCTCAACCGCAAAACTCCTGCAACTAGGGTTGCATAATACGTGGGATGACCTGACAGTAGTGCACCGGGCAAGCCAACTGGAACGACTAAATCTTACAAAAACGGGTATAGCAACCTTGTGCCGCCTAAACTATCATGACCCAATAGAAACCGAAAACCAAAAACAACGCATTCCCCTCGATTGAAGGACGCACATCGAAGTGGCAAGTATCCCACGAAACATGCACCCCGTCTACCACAAGAAGCGTCGCGAAGCCAGAGCGAAAGCACTCCACAGACCCTACAGAAACGATCAAAACTCAAGATACGTCGATGCGGCAGTGTACCCTAGCCAAATAAATAAACGAGCCCACACAATAGGCGTTGTAGACTTCACATGTTTCCACCTATCATCGGCAACAATCAAGACGGGAGGCACGGACACGGCGGAGGAGGCAGCGGTTGCGCTTGCCATCACCACAGCGCCGGAAACCAAAGAGTAAATCGCAGTACTCAGAGACTCGCAAGCAACCTGCAGGAATTACCAAAAAGGACGAATTTCTTAAACGGACCTTCGAATATTATCAAAGACTTTCCAAGCACGCCAAAACACACTGGAGATATACATCGTGTGGACACCGGGGCACGAATCTTTAGAAGGTAACGTTGTGGCCGACGCCGTAGCCCGAGACCTTCCACTCCGGGCAGTTGCCTTGTCGGGAACACACGTCTTGCCCGGGATGCCGCAAAGCCATCTCATTGCCAAACGAAGCAACGACATCTTGGAACACCTGAGGCTTACAAGAAGGAAATACCCACCTCCACATCCAAAGCTCACCACAGAAGAATCAACACAACTACGAAGACTTCACAAAAATTCATTCCCACATGGCACACAATTGCATATGATGTACCCCAATACAGCTGCGAATGCCAGTTCTGCAGAGGAACGCCTAACACCCTATACCACATGGTTTGGTAGTGTAAGGGCGACAAGGAACTACCGGAGGTCCTGGCGCCATCACCGGAGCAGTTGGAGCCCACGCTGACCAGCGCCGTCATGGAGAACCAGCGTGGTCTGGTGACATGGGCTCTTCGTGGTGCGGCAGGCCTTGGTATCCCGTACTAGGGACACCAACTAAAGCGGACGATCACCTCAACACCAACGCAGGAGATCATCCTCCGCTAATTTACCATTTGGCAAATAAACGTTTATACTACTGCTACTACAACTGTATTTTTCGTCCGCTTGTTCGTGTGGCTCAGTCTTGGCTAATTGGTATTGTTAGGCTTTTACCTAGGCGTAATGTTATATTTATTAACGATGATTGTTAGGACATACGAACTTTGATTGGTTGCAAGGTTTAGCGCGCCGATGCAACGCAGGCGATGAGGCGCGCCGTAGCGGAGGGCTCCACCTCCACCACCTGGGGATCTTTAACGTGCGCCGAAATCTCGTGCACTCGGGCGTTTTTGCTTTTCGCCTCCATCGGAAAAGTGGCCGCCGCAGCCGGGAACCGAACCCGCGACCTCGTGCTCAGCAGCGCAACGCCTTAGCCACTGAGCCATCGCGGCGTGTGCGTAGCGTTAGACGAAACCTTGACAACTGGCACACTGTCAGGTTCAACCCATGCTCAAAATCGCCCGTGTTCAAACTGCCTGCGCTCTATTTCTTGAGGAAGAGCAGTGCAATCACAGGTTTCGGTCGATGCCGCATGGTGACGTCAATAACTTCAGGCCTGCGCATGCCCTTGTGTGCATGCGCAAATTCTTGGAATTCTTTGCTGCCCTTTTGACGCAGTGAATGATCTCATGCGGTTCGTCACCAGCAAAGACACGCAGGCACCGAATAAGAAAAGCAAAAGGAGAAAAAACAAACAAATGTGAACTAAGAATCGTGAGTGTGACTTTGGTAAGCTGGGCAATCGGTACAGCAGACGACATATGATCAGATATCCGATGACTAAATAGGTTGCATGTGCTTGCTTCAATGCAAATGTCTTCAAAAAACGATAGTCGTCTGCCGCCTCTTATGCCTCGCCCGTTTTCCGCCATTTGCTGCCATCCCTCACGATTCCCCCTCCTGCCTTCGCACTGCTCACGTGAGGGCTCGCACCCTCGCGCGCCCTCTGCGCATCGTTTATCGTTAGCGCGCATCTTTATCGTTTGTTTCTCGTACTGCCTGTAGCAGCACGAGCAGGAGCTCTGTTTTTGTGTGCTTGCTTTCATCTCGCACGTGATGGAGCCTGTATGCGCCATTTTAACGCGTCGTTTTTTTTCTTTTCCGCGGCCGTTTTATTGCTTGTTATCGTTAAAACCACGGCAACGTACATTTAATACAAAAGGATCGCGGGAACCGATGGTTATGTACGTATATTTGGCCGCTAATGTGCATGAAGCTCTCTTTTGGCTAAATGATAGGGACAGGTATGAGCAATCCCTGCGGTTAGAGGAGTTTGGAATGGTTCTGCCTATATGAACATCTTGTTGGATTATACTTTTACCTGTTTGTCGGAACGCTGAATGGAGCACATACCCGACAGACAGACTAGATTTAATAATTTCTCTTTAAGACAGAAAGTTATATAGGAAGACATACATGCATGCATACATACACGCACACATACATACATACATACATACATACATACATACATACATACATACATACATACATACATACATACATAAAGCCAGACAGACAGACAGAAAGACAGACCAAAGTTTCCGAGTTTGAGTAGCCCAAGAAAAAGTATTGATTGATTATACGGTTTAACGCGCCGACGCAACGCATGCGGTGAGGCGCGCCGTAGTGGAGGGCGCCGCATACATTTGGCCACCAGGGGATCTTAACGTTGTTGCGACCGGGCGGGGGCACCCGATCCGAGCTCCGTGGCCTCCGAGATACGAGTGGTAGCGTGTATGATGCGTGCGGCCAGCCGCTGTTGCAGCCGTGAAGAAGTCCAGAAGACGTAGGCTAACGTAACTGTTTACTTCATAGCGAGAGGTGAGCCGAAGCCAAAGAACAATGCCCTGACGGGCGAGGTTACAATACAGGACTCGAGCAGAGCGACAACATCAATTCGCTGCTCTGACAGGAATGAGTTACAACGCTTGGGAAGCTCTATTTATACCCAAAAGCGGTAACGGTCAAAACGCCAACAAGTGGGAACACGCACAAACGTCACAGACACACGCAACACTCTTTCGAGTGTTCGTTAGTCGTCGGTAGCCTCCGCGCACGTTGAGTCCGAGAGAGGGGAGAGAGGAGGACTCCGTTGCGATCGACGGGGTCTCTGTGTCCTTGAAGAGCGTGGAGACGAGCCTCGCAGGGAGCCGCCGAAGTTTTGGAAATGCGCTCAAAGCGAAGCGTCTGACGCGGCTTGTCGCCACTTGTCACCGACATGATTGCGCCTGTTTTCGAAGGCGCACGAGTGGCTTCGCCGCACAGCCGAGGAGTGATGCGGGACAGTACGGCGGCGCTGGCCGATTCGTAACAACGTGCGCAGAAGTCTCCGCCGGCGTACACACGGGCGTTTTTGGTTTTCGCCTCCATCAGAAAAGCGGCCGCCGGCGTTCTCGTGCTCGTGCTCATCTTCCTTTAAGCACAGAAATCCAACGTTTATTGGTGTTAGTAATGATGAACTGTTGGAATATTTATTATGGTTAGTATCACTCTTGTTCAAATATCGGTGGTCACTATAACCTAGCGACGGTTTTTGATTTGCCACCACGTTTGGCTGCCGCATCGCTGTCGCTCAAGGTTGTTTCAGAATGGCGCAGGTGGCAGCCGTTTTCCCATACCAGAAAATTGTTTTTACTTATTTTCTGAATAAGCAGGGAAATGACCTTGTAGTTTCCGCTGCCGGACAAAATATACCACAAATTCACTTTCGTGTGAAGCTTCATTGCGAATGGAGAAGCGGTGCGTTGGTTGGTTGGTTGGAAAACGTTCCACCAGAAAAAGGAAGAGGGGAGGGGAGAGAAAGAGTTAGGAGCGATGTGTGGCCACCCTATTCCGGTAGGCCGCGCAGGGTCGCCGCCGCCTTTGTCCGAGAGATCACGGCTTCCTGGTCCTCGAGCTGACAACTGCGCAACGCGCTCTCCCATCGCTCAGTGGGCACATCCATACCAGGTGCAGGGTCGTGTTGAGTGTCGCAGCGTGAGCAGTTGGGTGCATAGCAAGTTGAGGAGATGCGGTGGAGGGCGATGAGGTTGTAGTATGTGTGGGTTTGAAGTCTCCGCCAGATGCGGGCGTCGGAAACGGAGAGCGAAGGGTGAGGAGGAGGCTAAGTGCACTGTAGTGGCACAGGATGCCACGGCCCGAGATCTTCTTACCCGGGCCCTCTCAAACGGTGCGTTCAGGAAATTCTCTCAATAGGCACATTTATCATTTTACCACCCTGTGCATTGCCCTTGTGTACAGCGCCAGTGGCGCTGCTTCGCTGCCAACTTGCCCACTTACATCCAGAGCTTCAAACCTTCCAGTAGAATAGGTGGGAAGGCGCTTAGGCTTCGTTTTCCAGCGTAGAACGTTATAGAGTTATCAGATATAGCAAGCATCTTATTGTCATCCGCTTGTAGTGCTCTTTAAGCACACAGGGCGTCCGCGAGCGCTGAAAGGGTCCGTTTCCTTTACGCAAGGGAAGCGCCTTGCGATCCTGGTTGTTCCAGCGGGCGTCGCAAGGGAAGCTACGGAATTTTTTTCTCATGATGAACGCTGCAGGGTGCGCTGGCTTTTCTACGACACAGGGCACCTTGACGCTGCGCGTAATAATTATATAGAGAAAACGGGGCTTTCTACAAAAATCGCAAAACGTAAGTGTCCCACAAAGCAAAAACAATTACGCTTTCGTGAGTTATATGACGGATGTTTTTAAGTGGTTATCCTATTCAAGCAGAAAGTTGCGGATATAATTCTAGTGAACTGAAATCGTGCACATCTAACAGTTTTAACCAATTTCAATAGGCTGTAAACCGCCTTCTGCCGTACATTACTGTGTTACGTAGTGCCTATACTGTGTTACCTAGTCCCTAGGCACTACGTTGACGTAGTGCCTATTCCTTTTGGCGCTCACAACGCTTTACAATCGCAATGTGCTAAACATCATAAGCATCGTCTCCAGCTACGATACGTAATTGAACGTGTTCTTTGAAAGACGGTTTCCAGCACTGCTTATAAAGTTGCAATGCTGTGTCAACATGTCTGAAAACTATGGGGAAATTTTTACACAAGAGTGTCACGAACGTAGTTCAGTCGTGGCCTTTATTTGCGTTAGCAAGGAAAGATCTAGAGTTTTCAGTTACTGCAGAATCACCGAATGGACAATTGCAAGATCCCGGAAAAGGTGACCAGCGTAATTGCTTCGCAATACTGAAATTTCTATCTCTTACCTTTTCCGTCCTTGAGCTCGCTGTCGTCTCTGTACTCGTAGAGAATGTGTTTTATTTTTCCTGATGCTGTGCGTTCTTCTTCAACCATCGGCTTTATTCGAAGCGTCGGACTTAAAATACCTTCCTAGGAACAAGAAAAAATAAACACACAGACCATGTCCCAGAGTTTTACGACCCACTGCGAAAGAATATTTGGGTACAGCTGTGCGACTATGGTACTCATCGAGAACAGTATTTATGGAAGTACCGATAGAAATACACGTGTCTATAACACACATTTCCTACTTCAAGCGTTATAAGCCCTCGCTCGTAAAAGGACTAAAATGCCTACTGCGCGTTGTGATGTGATGCACTTTTGTCCTCACTATATTTGTAAAACATTTCTGTGCGCCGTTTTTCGAAGTAACCAGTCAGAGTATAACGCGCTGTTATACACAAGTGTGTCGCGAACTGTATGTGCTTAACTTTCCCTATGAAATTAGAAAATACATTGCATGCACACACCAGATTAAGGTGTTCAAATTCGGTTTGTGGCCATATAGGACCGGAAACTACACACGCATTACAAATGGGGGAAGTCGAAATTTCACAGTGGAGCTGCGTATACGGCTCGGTTTTCAGAGTTTTGCCTGTGCATATGAAAAAGAACCGCATAAATAAAGCTCTGAAGGCCCCGCGTCTCTTGGAATTGCGAAGCATTCTACGGAACACGCTTAACCTTCACAGTAATGGAAGAGAGCGACAAAGGAAGTGAGTGCACCAAAATGATGAGAGGGAGCGAAAGGACGCAGCCATGCGAGTGCACAGACAGGCAGGGAAGTTTATCATCGTCCTTAGCTCTCAGGAACGACAAACGCATCGAAGCCATTCGAAACCGTGAGTTAGAAGTGGATCGCGAAGCAAGTCGCATTGAGTTGCGAGAGGACGAAGCAACACGTGCATAATTTCCGATCAGTGATCCTGGCCTCCAAAAAGCCGCTTCGGGCTCACCCCGAATAATCACTGAAGAATTTAACGCTCCACAGATGGCCAGGGGTTATCCTAGGAATGGCAAAAATGCAGAAAACTCTCGGATGTAATTCAGTCTCTGCAGCTGACGCACGAAACTCCACCGGACAATCCAACCAGGTAAGGAAAAAGTGCACAATGAGACACAACCTCACCCTAACCTACAGAGTGGGCCATTCAGAATGAAGTAAGCTAGATGAAAAAGCTCAAATTAGACACGGACAAAGAAAGGGGACAACAGGACGAGCGCTAACTACCAACAAAATGTATTTGGAAAAACCACAATATATACATGCCACGCTTTCCACTTGCATACTACCACACATGCGCAGAGACACTTATAATCACCTGAGATAACAGAGTTCTTTTTGAGAAAGGGATACAGAGGGTATGCTCACGCGTTGAGACTGCAACCTATCTATTTTTTCAGCTTCTTTAATTTCTCTTGTTAATCTATCTTTATTCTTGCCGATTATGATGCATTTGTCGAAGAGCGGTTCGCAGTGCGGTTTGTGGTGACACGTGGAACAGTGATGCGATAAGCATCCGCCACTCCCGTTTTTGACATTACTAGAGTGCTCGCGAAGCCGGTCATTAAGACAGCGACCAGTCTGCCCAATGTAACGTTTGCCGCAAGAAAGAGGAATTTCATATACCACGTTTTCTGCGGATGTTGTGCGCTTACATTTATGTTTTATACCGCAACGGCTAGAGCGTTGACCCCAGGGATTGCTCATTATGCATAACTTGCCCAGTTTTCTGGGGCAGAACAAAGCACTCTAATATTGGCACGTCCGGCAATTTTCTTCAAGTTGTGGGAAATATTGTGGAGGTAAGGTGTAACCGCATACTTTGGACGGTTTTCGAGTGAGGCCGGCTGCTCTCCCTGCGTCCCTGCTAAAAAAGTTGCAAAGTTGCGAAGTTGCAGAGCAGCGTGCCCCGAGCGCGCCTTCAGCGAAGCTCTCGAACGAGTGACATCATTATCTGAGACTTACGCAACACCTGGGCGGACCAAAAGATTGAGCCCCCCGGCTCCAGCCGGACATCGCAGCCCACCGTTGCTACGACGAGCCTCAGTTCGTCGCGGCTTTCCTTGTTAAGCTTGATGCCTACAGGACCGCCTTCGAAGCACCCGACGCCTACACGCTTCACAGGGTATTGCCTCTGGCTTTCCAAGGGCCTGCAGCCTGGAGGCGTCTTCAGTCCCCGTTTGAGCCGTGGGACGCATTTCGGGTAAGTTTTCGGGTCGAATTTCTTCCACCTAAATACGAGATTCGCATTCTCAGGATGCAACACCCTAGTGAAAGGCTGTTGGAGAACGTGCGTGCAATGCAGCACTTATAGAGGAAGGGAAACCCTGGGGCTACTGCATACAAGAGCATAAATTTTAAAAGTGTTGCCTGAGAATGTTCACACTGACAATGAGAATGACACTTCAATTGAATACGGTAAATTTTCTTTTATTAGTTTTGTTCAGTACTGCACTTGATGTGGGTCCCGCTGCCGGTTAATGCTGTACGATATCTTGTGAAGTTTCAGCCTGCTTTCATAGGCAGTTGGATTAAAATATATCCGCAATTATTTTTAAAAATATTCCTCCTCATCATGTAAAAGATTTTGTTCCGCATTTATTGAGGTACGCACCTGTTACGTCAGTGTTCGATGCTAGTCGTTACTGTGCCTCAAGTTCTTTCCCGCTAAAATATTTCTGAGATTCTCGTCTGCTTCTTTATTTTTGAATTCCGTTTCGGGCGCGTAAGACGCTGTCTTTTTCACTAAATTTTAGGGGTGTGCGAATATCAATTTTTTTATTTCGAAACGAATTCGAATAATAAAAACAATGTTCGAATCGAATCAAATATTTTTCGAATATTTTTCGAATACGAATACTTATTGTTTTTTGTAAAATAAAGTTTTCCCCATCTAGAGACACAAAAACTGCCACTTTATTGCACAACAAATAATACAAAGTAAAATTAGAAATTACACAATACCATTGCACTCAACAGGTTAAGGTCTGCACTCACTTAAATGTTAACATGGAGAAAGGTTAACTGCTCAACATGTTCGGGGAGCAGTGACAACCTCCTGCTCCTCACGACTCCACCAGATACCGAAAGTACCCGCTCACTTGAGACACTAGTGGCTGGCATGCCCGAGCCCGTGCACATTGCCGCGCGCTGATACAGTAAAATCTCGATGATACTAATCTTGCGGGACCGCGAAAAATATTCGTATCGTCCGAAATTCGTATGAACCAACACAGACCAAAAAATTGAGCGCTGAAAAAAGTTTTCGTTTACTTTTTCTCTTACTTTCGCGTGAAGAAATTCGTGATTTTTTCTGCTTTTTTTTTAACCCCCATGTCGCAAAGCAGTCCTTTCCGGAGCACGTAAAGCTTCGCGCTCGTCTCCTCACTCGCTGTGCCCAAGCTCGCTACACGCCGCAACAGTCAAGCGTGAACCTCATGGTGCGTTTTCGCAGCCATCGGGGCAATTTCCCGTGCAAGCCGGGTGAACTTCCCAAGCGTTGTATTCCCACACAAGGGCCGAGCGCCAGGCCAGGGAGTCGCTTGTACCTATTTTACCGGTAGGTGCCCGGCGCAACCAAGGAACACGAATTCACATGGTGCCTTCCACAGCCACGGTGGACGCTCAAACTCGCAACCGCCTGTGGCAGGACATGCCGCCAGACTCTTTCACCCCCGGCAATGGCGCAACGCGGCATGATGGCCGGGGGCCCCGCCAGATGGACAAGGGTTAGGGGCCCCTCGATAGGGTAAAGGCAGCTCTCCAGACGTTGATTCCCCTTTCAAGGGTCCGCACTCGACCAGGGACGCCTGTACCCATTAAAGAAACCGGTGGGTGCCCGGCGGCACCAGGATTCGAACCCAGTACCTTCCGCATACGAGGTGAGTGCTGTACCTCTGAGCCACCGCTGCACAGTGTACAGCGTTGTACACTGTGCCACAACTGAGGCGAAAAACGCTGACGGAACCTCCGCTGCAGTAGGCGGTAGGGAACGTTGTCAGGCACTGAGTGCCGTTATCTTCAGTATCCGAACCGAACACCTCCCCCTTCTGGAGGCGTGCAACGAAGTCGCTTTGCAACCGACACACTCCGGAATAGCCGGGGCGGGTTGTGCTGCATTCGCCTTTACGTCAACGTTGATGCGTGCATCGCCCTCAAAACTACTACGAGGAATTCCGAACGCCTTTCCGAACATAATATTGCGGACGCCGCCTCTGTCTCACCAAGCCAGGCAGCTCCTGTATTGAGTCAACATTATCATCAACTCCGCCCCATCATAGGAAGCAAACTTTCAGGGGCACCTTCGGCGCGGAATTCGATATATCGAACTCGCCCGTGATCAGGAGTTCGATACACGCGCACAACAGCCCTATACTTTTGCATGGGATTTTCAAGGGGATGTTTGCACTGTTCGATATAGACAATAATTCGATATATCCGTGTTCGATATATCCGTGTTCAACTGTACACTCAAGGAATCTGTGAAGATGATGGACTTGGGAATTTTATGATGAACTATGTGCTTTAAAACCAGAAATATCCCATAGGCTTCAGCCGTAAAAATGCTGCTTTTCGAGTTTAGAGTGTTAGATACCCTAAAATCAGGTCCGTGCGCAGCGCACGGCACGATACGGGCGGTTTTTGACGTGTCGCTAAAGAATTCTGCACACTTGTATTTATCTTGAAGGAACAAGAAGTGCTGAAGAATTGCAGCTGTGGGTACTCGTTTTTTATCAATCGCTACAAAGGACAAATCGCACGACGCGGGGCGCAGCTGCCATGGTGGTAAAAAGTCGGAAAGGGTTGATTTGTAGGTGTCTGAAAAGGTGACCGATAATTCTGACACTTCCTGTCTCACCCTATGTGAGAACGGATCAGAGATAGATGGACGATTAAGAAGAAGTTGGGACATAGGTGTATCACAAATAAATGGTTTGAGAGGATGGTGGGTTATTGACGAAATTTTAAAAGCGTACAGAAGATCTATGTATGTTCGCTGATGATCTAGGGACCATTTGTCGCACTCGACGTATAGGCTTTGTACGGGGCTTGTACGGAAAGCGCCCGACGCGAGGCGAAGCCCCAAGTGAAGCACTGGGTCTAGCATTTTCAGCGCTGTTTTTGTTGCCGCCCCATAAACCACGCTCCCATAGTCCAAGCGGGACCCCACCAAGCTTGTGAAGACACGTAAGAGGAGTTGCTTGTCCGCGCCATAGGAGTGGTGTGAAAGGACCTTAAGTATGTTTATTGCTTTGAGGCATTTATGTTTTAGTTGTCTGATGTGAGGGATGAACGTGAGTTTCTCGTCAAACACCACACCCAAAAACTTGTGTTCTCTTTTTACTGGAATCGAGTCACCAAAGAGTTTTATGTCGGGATCGGGAATGAGGCCCCGCCTTTTTGAGAATACAACGCAGGTACTTTTAGAAGAATTAAGTTTAAATCCATTTTCATCTGCCCGGCGGGAAAGTTTGTTTACCCCAAGCTGGACCTGACGTTCACAAATGGATATGTTACATGATTTGAAAGATATTTGAACGACATCTACATACATCAAGCAGGATATGGTTGGCGGCAGTGCCTTTCGGAGAGAGTTCATCTTAACTATAAACAAGGTGCAGCTCAATACGCCACCTTCAGGCACGCCATTCTCCTGCACGTGAACGTTTGAGAGTGCCGTACCGACTCTGACACGAAATGTTCGTTCAGACAGGTAACTGGAAAGAGTGTTCAGCATGTTACCTGTTACACCATAGGATTTTAGGTCTGCAAGAATGCCATAACGCCACGCCGTATCATAAGCTTTCTCGATATCAAAAATACGGTCATGCAGTACTGTTTGTGTATAAAGGCATCCTTAATATAAGATTCCAGTGCAACTAATTGATCGTTTGTGGATCGCCCTGCCCGGAAGCCTGCCTGGCAGCTCTCGAGAAGACCATTGTACTCAAGAAAGTACATGAGCCTCCGGTTAATCATCTTCTCGAAGAGCTTGCACAGGCAGCTTGTCAGGGCAATAGGTCTATAGCTTGCGGGAGAAGAAGGGTCCTTCCCTTTTTTCAGAAAAGCCACAACTATGGCCTCCCTCCAAAGCCTTGGAAGGTGCCCCGATAGCCATATTTGGTTGTATAGGTGCAGGAGTGTCTCAAGGGTGTCTGCGTGTAGGTGTTGAATCATAGTGTATGTAATGCTGTCTGCACCTGGAGCAGAAGGTTTACAAGTGGCAAGAGCAATCTTCAGCTCATGGAGTGTAAATTCACAGTTGTATCCAGACTTTCACTTGTTCTTGTCGCGTATAGGCTTCTTTTCGGCAGATGTTTTGTATTGCATAAAAGTGTTTGTATAGTGCGCAGAACTAGACACGTGTTGGAAGTGTTGTGCAAGTGTGTTAGCCTGATCTTCCAGAGTGTCCCCTGTCGTGCTAACCAGGGGCAGGCTATGTGTGTGTTGTCCTTTTAGTTTACGTATTCGGGTCCATACCTTGTGGGTGTCCGTGTATGAATTTATGGATGTGAGAAAGGCGCGCCAGCTCTCCCTTTTTGCCTCACGGCCCACACGCTTACCTAATGCCTTCGCTCGTTTGAAAGAAATAAGGTTACAACTTGTGGGGTGTCTACGGAGGATGCCCCACGCCTTGTTCTGGGCCTCCCGCGCACGCTTGCAGTCGTCATTCCACCAGGGCCTTCTCGGGTTGCGCGGGGCTCCAGAGGCCTGGGGTACTGACTTTTTGGCGGCGGCGAGAATGTGCTCCGTGACGAGCTGTGTTGCCTTCTCTACAGGTAAGTGTTATGTCTGTGTAGTGTAGTTGAGATGTCTCTGTGAATATGTTCCAGTTTGCTCTTGCTTCTATAAACTTACAATGGGAAGGGGAACTGCTAGGGCCTTTATCTATGTATGTTAGTGAGGTAGGGAAGTGGTCACTACCATATGGGTTAGTGCCAACATCCCACTCAAGTGATGGAAAGAGTACTGCAGAGCCAATGGCCAAGTCGAGGTGTGAATAAGTGTTATGTGCTATATTATGGTATGTAGGCTTGTTTTTGTTAAATAGGCATGCTCCTGAAGATATTAGAAATTTTTTGATTAGGCGACCTCGGGCATCTGTGCGGTGAGAGCTCCAAAGAGTGTTGTGTGCATTGAGGTCACCTATAAGAATGAAAGGTTCTGGTAGCTGATCTACAAGACCCTCGAAATCGGAGCTTGAAAGCTGGAAATCAGGAGGGATGTAGATGGAGCACAATGTTATTAGCCTATTGAAAATTATGGTTCTAATGGCAATAGCCTCAAGGACAGTCTGTATTTGGATAGGGTGGCATGCCAATGATTTTCGGGCAATGATGGCCACACCACCTGAAGATGTACCACCAGCAGCCCTGTCCTTCCTAAATACCATGTAACTATTCAAGACATTTGTGTGTTTGGAGTTTAAATGTGTTTCTTGTAGACACATCACACTTGGCTGATTGGAAAGCAATATTTCGTAGATATCATCAAGATTGTTAAGGAGGCCTCTACAGTTCCACTGGATGATATTTTCTGTTCCCATTATGTACCTTTAAGAGCTACTGGAATGTGTGTGTGGGTTCATGTTTTGTCTATCGGGGCTTGTATTCTTGGAGCGGGTTTGTTTGGCTTTTCTGTTGGTTTGGACGCCGCAGCCCGTTCCTTGCGGAGCGATGCAGACAGGAACGGTCCGACGTCCATTTCCTCATCAGATGTTCGGGGGGTGTCCGGCGGACCGGGCCCCCTGGACTTGGCACCCTTACGGGTTCCTTTGGTTCCAGCCGCAAGCGCCGTGGGCGGGGCAGGCGGCGGGGCTAGGATGGGCGCTTCTGTGGGCCCTACCGTGTCCATCTCCTCCGTGCCCTCAGGTGTCCCTAGGGCCTGTGGAGAGGACACAGTGAGAGCGGCAGAGCTCCCAGCGGCGATCGCACTCGCCACATTCGCTGGAGTCGCCACACTGGGCGATTCCTGACTACTCTGGACTACCGAAGGCAGTCCGGCAAGAGACGGGGCCCCCGCAGCCTCTACAGGTGTTGTAGAGGCAGCAGGTGGCTGCTCAGCTGGGGGCTGGGACAGCGACACGTCAGCAAGAAGGCTGCACTGTGTTGCCGTGCTGACCAAACACCGCCCCAACCCCCGGCGGGCGGCGTCTGCGTACGATGTGGCCGAAAGCAGCTTGTGCTTTTGGCGCGCTTCTGGATAGGTGATGTTTTCATTTACTTTTATGTGAATTATTTCCTTTTCGGCCTTGAATTGTGTACACGCACGCGAATAAGCAGCGTGCGGTCCGCTGCAATTCGGGCACTTCTGAGTGGTGCTTTCACAAGCTTCTGAGGAGTGACCTGTCTCAGCACAGTTGGCACATGTCAACTTCCCTCTGCATGATTGGGTTCCATGGCCGTATCGCTGGCACTTAAAGCAGCGCCTCGGATTTGGGACATACGGTCGTACGTTGCAGCTAAGAAAACCCACTTTGACCTTTTCTGGAGGCGTTGTGCGATCAAACGTTAGGATTAGATGCTTTGTCGGAATTTCTTGGTTTGCTCTCCGAATTACGATTCGGTTTACTGCAGTTACATGTTGAGGTTGGAGCGCCTCAAGAAGATCTGCTTCCGTCTAAGACTCTAGTTCTTTCTCTGATATGACTCCTTGCGAGGAGTTGAGGGTTCGGTGTGGTGTCACAGTGACAGTCAAGTTGGCCAACGTCGTCTGTTTCAGTAGGTTCTCACCCTGATTTTTCCTTTTTACTTCGACCAGTACATCACCTGAGGCGAGTTTCTTAGCATCATAGTCTGAACCAACAACAGACTCAATGCACTTTGCCAACAGAATTACAGACTTCTTTGCAACAGGAGTGGTTTCTGCAGAGTGAATGACAAGAAATTTGTGGAAATGTTCTGGTTTACCTTTAGCTAGTACTTCGGTGCGGCCCCTTTTAGGGGGCCGATCATTGGATTGGAGGGATAAAGAAAAAGCCATGCGATATTGAAAAAAGCAGGGGACGGGGGTACTTTCTTCTCAAACCTTACCCTGATAGCCTGAGAGGTCCCGGAGCTCCCTGCCTGGTAAACAGACAGGGAGCCCATCCGCCGGAGCTTGACCTGGGCTCCGACGGCCACCGTTTGTGGTTTCTGCCCTTCACCTTACAACTCGTAGCCACGGTAGATTACAGCAAGAGTATGGGGGCTCGGGGTCCGCGGTGTCGCCAACACCGTCACCAAGATTACTCAAGGTGCCCCGTGCGGGGGCAGCGTGGGGGTGGTTTCCCGGCGGTGTCAGCGCGCGTTGGGCGTGCGCAGAGCGTTTTCGCTAGCAGAAAACAACAACACCGATACAGTCTGCATAAGCACGTACCGTTCGCCGTGTATATGATTTGCCACTTTGCTGCTGAGACACGCTCTGATTTTTTTTTTAGTTTTGGGTGGTTCGAATATTTCGAACCATAAAAGTGTCATTCGAATCAAATCGAATACCAAAAAATTCGAATCGAATATTCTAAGTTTCGAATATTCGCACACCCCTACTAAATTTCGATGAAATGAAGTAGCACAAAATTTGTTTGGCACAGCGATCGCAGGTTATTGCGTTAAGACGACGACGCATTACTCACTGGAGGAACAAGCAAGGCAAAAGTGAGTGATGGTGATGGTGATGTGGCTGCGCCCTTTGTAGCGGGTCGCCGCTGCGTGAGATCGCGCGGCGTAGCCAAGAAAAAAACCGAAAGGGAGAAAAAAAATCCCATCATCTTGACGAAGTGAATGATGATGAGAGGAACGAAGCTAAAATGATTATTGGTAAAACTTTGAAACATTCGCCCACACATCATATAAAGACTCGACACGTCAACCTTTCCACCGCTCCGTTGACAAGCCCGTCGACGACGTCGATGTTTGTGGTGATTATGTAGGGCTTGTTTGGGAACGATGACTATCTCCATGGGGAAGTTGGCAAATTCGGTGTGTGATATTTTAGCCACCTTGGCCGTCGCCTTCTGCAGAGCGTCTTGTGTTGCGTACCCCCGGTACGTGTCTTGAGCTCGCAGGCGACGAACGACAACCTCTTCTCCTTCCTCTCCTCTTTGTTGGGTAGCAACGAACGCATTGAACGTTATGACCTCTTCGGCCAATCTTTGGTTGGCCAATCCCTAGGGGGATCCTGCCACAATCATCATCAATGTGCCGTGTGCAATGTGCCGTGTATGGCCGAAACAGGGCCCGAGCAAGAGGGGCGTCGCCCCTAAAAGAAGGAAACTGTTCCTAACACACAAGAATTGACGAGCCTACACTACTAATCCCCGTATTCACAAACCTAACTTAAGTAGAACTTTTCCCTTCGAACACTTTTCGGCGCTTCAACGCGCTTCAAGAACCAAACTTATGCTCGAAGGGCACCTTTTCGCGAACTTATCTGGCAGAAAGTAAGCGCTACTTAAGTTAGCTCCCGACCTTACTTAAGTGAGCCTTTTCCCGACCAACATTGCAGACTACTACGATAGTGAGATTCGAAACAGCGCAAAAAGACGGGACGAGGAAACGACGACACAAGGCGCTGACTAACCTCTTTTCATTGTCGTTTCCTTTTCCCGTCTTTTTGCGCTGTTTCGAATTTCAGTATGCACCACCAACTAGCCCAAACCACCGTTCTAACACAGTTTACTACGATAGCTTGGCTGAGGTGTTCGATTTCACGCGCTGTACGCAAGAAATTGATAAAGCTGTAAACAATAAAGCGCTTTCCGCGAGCAACAACGATCCGCTCACACGCCTGCCGCCCTGATGCTGCCGTGCGCACACCGCGCACCTAACACTGGCCCACCGGCCCGGCCGGCGCGCGGTGCGGCCAGCGAGGGCACCATGGCGCTGCCTCCGCTCGTAGAACGACGCCGGCAGGTGCAGCTACAGTTTGCTGCCGCTTGCCTGAATGGAACTAATCACGCAAACCAAGTTGCGCATGCGAGAAAGGGGATGATGCTGTGGTGAAAAGCCACGTAATATATAATGATTAGTGGTAGTAGCGCAAGCGGCGATGAGTATTCTGCCGCGACGCTGAGCCTAAAGTTTCCTGCGGGTACCGGCTGCGGACGGAGCTGGATGATCCGAGCGCTTCGAAGCTGGCGCTACGGAAGCGTTCTCCGCTATTGGCGCACATGTCAAATCCCGCCCACACGCCGTGTACGGATTGGCGCATCGCGCGCTAGCCTCGTTCGCAGGAGCCTAGAGTGCCTCGAAAAGGGCGCCTTTGATAAGTGCGCCTTAAAGGAGCCATGAAGAGAAAACAAAAGTTTGTTTTATTCGAAAGATTAGGTGTTTCATAGTACCCCAAGCGCTTTCCCAGAAGCAAATGATGCTTTATTCACTGATAAATAAGGCAATTTAAGCCAAAATTTTAAATCTCCCGCTAAAATTGAACATTCCGTGACGTGTACAATGGCGTCATAGAGCCGGTCCATGAAACACATACTTAGTATGTCGACTCCATATAGCACCCACACGCGGGAGTCGATCGAGACGGCGGCCATTTTAAAAATACTAGTAAAACCTAGTGCACCCGCAGCCCTAGTCATGGAATCGCCTGATCCGGAGAACAAAACTCTCGCCGAGGAGCTCGGGCTTGCATTTAACAACCTCACACCACAAAAACGCTCAATGCTTCTAAGTGCACGAGCGGCAAGAGTTGTGGGAAAAGCGGTGGACGTGAAAGCAACCATTCCGCGATAGCCACAACAGACGAACGCCCAGCCGTCGGCACCGCTGCCTCGTCAGCCCCGTCGCGACGGACGAATATAGACTGGTACGTATGTGCCGTATTTTGATTACGGTTAATAATAGTTCAATTTCAGTAGCAGTATCACTTATGCCAGTTGGCCGGTGTCGTGTATGGAAAGCCGTTCGCGCGAGCTCTCTGCTTCGACCAGAAAGATACGAGCGTCAATGCGCGGTGTTTACGGCATTTTTTTCCCCAAGGTCAGAGCGATTTGACGAAGTCGGCAACGAGCGCCAGCATGTTCCAGGAGTGAGCTAACGTAAGGGTCCCTGCCGTAACTGAACAAACTGAAGTTTTCAGTGGTTGTAAACTGGAAACGAGCTCGTAACGACAGCAGCAAACCAACACCATTCGAAACTTACGCGACGACTGGCACTATCTCGTCGCTTCTTGCTGTTCCTTACTCCCCTCGTTTCTATTTTTACCTTTGCTGGTTGGCGATATGACGGCCAACCTCCTGTGAAGGGATTACGATACGAAGCAAGGTCGCGGCTGTGCGTGCTGGAACGGTTCGTTGGCCCCGAAGAGCCTCGAACCCGAAAATTCGTCTGCGCGACGGCGAGATGTCGAGCTCGGCCGGCGCGCTAGTTTCGTACTCATTGGCGCACACGCTTGCGAGTTCGTTCGGACCTTCAACCGTTTACTCCACCGTTCTTTGTCATAAAAAGAATGTGCAGTATGTTTCACGGGCATTTAGCTCGCTATGCAAGCTGTAAGCCCTGCCTAACATGCGTTTGCTTTTGCCGGCCTCCGCCAATCGCAGAGCTTAGCCCATGTGACGGCATAGGTTCTGTTGCGGGAAATGAGCTGGTGGGTCGCATGACCATTCCCGTTTTTCGTAATTATGTAGCTTATTTGAGCGAAGTTTGCGTTATAAGTGGTGTTGTTATGGTTCTAACGAGGCAATCTTTCGAATGAACCAAACTTGTGTTTTCTCTTCATGGCTCCTTTAAGGAAGGTTTGTGAAACGCAAAGCGGTCTTTTCTCATTCTGGTCCTTTTCCGACACTCACGAAAGACATGAGTTAAGTATGCTTTCTGAATACGGGGGTTAGTCCTCCATGTCGCAACACGCTCCGTACTGCTCCGTGCTGCCACCCTTGTTCCAGCCTTCTCTCCGTCGCAACGCCGCATGTCGCCACCAGGCAGGCCTCAAGGCGTCGTTTCGCATTGTCCACCCACGCAGCCCCCCCCCCCCCCCCCCCTTCAGCCTGTTCAAAACCGGGAGCTGCTGACAGGGTTTGGCTCTCGGGGGCAGGTGTAACCGCAGGGCATTCGAGGACGATGTGGCTGGTGGTCTCTTCTGCAGCTCCACAGGTGCAGCAAGTTGTGTCAAGCCCGGCAGTAAACTTCGCCCGCCACACACGTGTCGGCAGCACGCCGAGACTGGCCTCTGCCAGCAGGCCCTTGCCCAGGGAAATATCAAAAACTTCTCCCGGCCGATGGTCGTCTTGGTGGCGCAATACAGGTCCAGAGAGGGCTTCGCCTTTGCACCTTAGAGCCACTCCCTCGTCTCCACTTTTGTCACCTGAGCCCGGATCCTGGCCTCCCTCGTGCTCGCGGGCTGTGCGGCAGCTGACGCGATAGACTCAGGCGATACCTCATAACGGCGCCGCACATTCGCCGTCCGTAGGGTCCACCATGTCGATATCCCAAAATAGATGGTGTGGATCAGGGTCTGGTGGGCCAGGTTAGTGTCGGGAAGCCGGAGAAGCCTGCCTTCGTAGCTCAATTTTGCCACTGCTTCCCACGCCGTAAATGACGACCAACCCAGGTCCCCCTGGATGCCCTCCACCGGAGTGTTCTTGTGGATGCCCAAGGCCATTCTGCCTGCGTCTCTATGTCTCCTCTCTAAGAATTCACGCGTTCCAGCAGAGAGGGACAGCGTGGCATTAGCGTAGGTCAGCTCTGGAACTGCCACCAGCATCCACAAGGCACGTAGCACCTTTTGGCGGTTGGAAGGCCAAAGTGCTTGCCGGCTTAGAAATCCTTTGTTTCTGGCAGCTTTGGTCTTGATGTGCCGCTTGTGTGTTGCCATGTAATCCGGTCCTGTGCTCAAGTGCACGCCCAGGTACTTCGCCGCTCTCGTCATGTGCACCGTGTCCCCCGGCAGTGCCCATGTCCGCTGATGTACCTGTGCCGTGCCCCATACCATCACCATACACTTAGCGTGGCTAAACCGCAATTGTAGCTTCGCCGTCTCTGTGCCACAGATGTCTAGCAGGTGTTGCAGCTCTTCCAGCGATCCTGCCATGACGGCGAAGTCATCTGCGTACACCAGGATTCGGATTCAATGGACAAACTGCTGCTCCTCTGTCCGGTGTTCCAGCCGGCAACCACTCCCCGAAATCTCCAACTGGTGCGTCACCTATGCCACATACAGCATGAAAAGAAGTTGGGAGAGAGGACATCTCTACCGCAGACCGCGTGGTATGTCAACAGGCGCCGTAGTCTCGCCACCCCATTCAACTTGTGCCGTGATGTCTCCAGACAGTGCCTGGAGCAGGTAGAGATCTGAGTCGTCCAGGCCATGTTCCCGGAGCAGCTCCCATAGGAGCTCCCGATTTACCCGATCGTATGCCTTGGAGATATCCAGGAACATCACATAGAGCGGGCTCCCGGTCTACAGGGCGATTTCTATGCACTGCGTAAGAACAAACAAGCTGCCTTTAATGCGTCTGCCGACCCGGAAACCTGCCTGCAGCTTCCCTAAGACACCTTTGCGTTGGGCCCAGCGCTGCAGCCGGCTCTTCACAACCTGCATGGCCATTCGCTACAACACCGGAGTGATGGCTATAGGTCTGCAGTTGTTGAGGTCCATCCTATCCCCAGTACCTTTATACAAGAAGCGAACCCTACTGCGCTTTCAGTCCCGAGGAATCTCTGCGTCCACTAGGACCTGTGACAGCAAGTCCCCCACTCTCGCACCCTGGCTTTCGAGCCCAACGCCTTGATGAGATTCATGGGAATGCCATCCACCCCCAAGGCCGTTCCCGCGTCCAGTCTTCGTGTAGCTTGCTTGAATTCGGTGCCCGTGGCAGGTCGGCTGGCAGAATGCTGTCGTTGTGGACGGCGGAAGTTCTCCCAGTCCGCTGCGCCACCTGTTCGCCGGGTTCACTCGGGGAGATCCCTATGTCCTCGTATCGTTGGAGCGCGCGCAGCCATTCGTCGAGCAGAGGCACGCAAGCCGCTCCCTCCCATGTCTGTTCGTCCCCTGATGCGCGGAGTCGGCCCTGTGGAGCTGTTCTACTCCCCGATCGAATGTGGCGCTAGCAACTTTGGGGTGCCTGCCTCCCCGCGCGCTGTAGATCGGCCAGAAAACGCTGGTTCAGATCCCTTATTCGAGAGAGAGAGAGAAACACTTTATTGGTGAGTCATCGGGTTCAGGTTGGGGGGGGTGGCCTCAGCCCAAATGGCCGAAGCGACCTGTAGTGCCCGTTGCGTCAGGGTCCGTTGATCTACGGGGCAAGAGCTACCCAGGGCCTGCTCCGAGTGGGTGGGGGTGGGGAAGGGGGTAGGGGTCCGCGGTGCACTCGCTTATTCGAGATTGCACGAGAGCTGCCGCCTCTCGCTTACGCGCTAGAAATTCTGCCCACTCACCCGTTGTGGCTTCATGATCCGTGTGCTTCCTGGGCCGCCGGTGCAGGTGGCTGGCTTCACGCCGGCGCTTAATGGCCACCGTCACTTCGGCCGTCCACCACGCCTTCACCCGATGCCGGCCTTTCTTCTGTGTAGAGCACTGCGCCAGTGCTCCATGGAGCGCAGCTATCATCTGTTCATATGTTGCATTTCATCCACCCTGTCTTCCAGCACAGATGCCATCCTTTAAAGGCCATGTCCACTCGGTCTTCGCGGTCCACTTTGAGGAGGCGATGGCACACTCTGCTGATGCTGCCAAAGAAGAGACGAAAACGGTTGTGGTCGCTGGCTATATTGCCTTCCCCGTCCTCGTCTATGACCATCATGTCTAATGACTCATATAGCGTCTCAGACATGAGGCAGTAGTCAATGCATGGTGTCCGATCACGCACCGTTCACGTGACTGCCCCTTGGCACTTGTCCGTCAGATCAACCACGACTAGGTTCTCTCTCCTCGCCATGACCTACAGCAGTCTTCCATTCGCGTCCATGTAGCCATCTAGCTCTTCGTCGTGGGCATTGAAATCCCCACTATCATAACTTCATACTGGCTGCGGAGCTCCTGCATGTCTGCGCTGAGGCAGACACTAATTTCCTCGTCCTTCTCACGCCCCGCCCCCGTCCACCAGTACACTTTGGCCAGGGCCACTGGTTTGTCGGCTACACTGCCCGCTATCCACATATGCTCCGGATAGGTAGGCTTCTTTCTTGTCCATTCATGGGGACTCGCACAGACATCCTATCCCACCTCCTCGCCTTTCATTAGCCTGCTGGTTGCACCCCTCTCAATGCATGTCAGGATCTGCTGGGAGGACGTCCTCATCTCGAAGGTGTGTTTCAACGACTGCAAACACCGCTAGCCGATGGATCCGCATGTCCTTCGTAAGCTCGGCCCATTTTGACTCTTTCCTTGCTCCCTGCATGTTGAGGAAACCTAGCTGCAGAGCTCTGCCCTGTCGCTTTCGCCGTAGGCCTCTGCGTTTGCGCCGTCGGCTGACAAAATCTCGTGGAAGCATTCCTTCTACGGGGGCGGTCACCAAATCCTCCAGCTGGGCTACTTCCTCGGGGAGCCCCACTGCCCTAGTCTGCCCTCCATTTGCAGAAAAGCTTGCTTCCGTGCCTCTACGATCGACACATCTAGGTGTCTGGCCGGCCTCTGATCGTGCCGGAAACGTCTGGAGGGGCGCAGCCCTAAAAAACACAGAATCGCCGGCTGAGCCGCTGTCCTAGGACCTCTGCTTTGCTTGTACTGTATCCTGTGCCCTGCGTCCCCGATTCTGTCACTCGGCCTGTGGTAATGAACTCCACTTTCCCTCCCAGTTCTTTGCAGGTCACCCTCATCTAACTGTTCCATTGCTCGCAACGACTGGAAATGCTCTCATCCGGGCCTGACTTTCCAGGCAAAGCCTGGATCACCAAGTGGTACTGCGGTCCTCGCCTCATCCATTCCATCAACTTGGAGCGGAAAGCCTGCACCAGTGTGTTGAGTTCTATGTCGGTGCGCCCGATTTCCCTCAGACCAGCCTGGATGACTACAATGGCTTCCGAAACACTCCAGAGGTCTGTAGGCCCATCTACCAGTTCCGCTACCTCGCGGATCATGGCGTCCTGCTGGATCCTGAACTGGACGTGGTCATTCCACTGGGTGGTCCGGATAACGTGGGGTTTTAGACGTCAGGCAAACACAAACGCCCACCTGTCCCGTTTCACCCGCGGTGGGGAACTCTTCTTGCGCGTCGGCTCAGATTGCTCTTGGGGCATTAGCTGGGGGCCTCCTCAGTCTCAGTAGGTTGTTTCGGTCTCCGCGCCTTCTGCTTCTCGCTCGACTCCCTCCCCTCGGCTTCATCCATAAACTGCATCGGCCGATGCTCTGAGTGTCCAACTCCCACCTCCTGCCTGCCACCCGAAACAGCCAGCAGTTGAGTGCTCCTGCCGACCCTGTCCCCCGTCATTGAGAGATGGAGAGCCCTACTGCCAGGGGAAGCGGGCTCACCAGCAGCCCCACCAGCGTCGTGGTGTTGGCAGCCTCCATTCCCCCGTACTTAACCATTTGAGGCATTCAGTCACGGTCCGTCGTCCGGCCTTCGACTACGGGCCTGACTAAATCATTGTTGCATACGTGTAAAACGTACTGCCTGGTTTCTCAATACTCACGTTGATGTGTTACCTTGCCTATAGTTTTACAACCGCTGGTCTGTGTCAAGCCCTCGATTACAAGCTGACTTGTACATGGCATGCTACACCAATCGAAATAGTTCGCATGAATGGCTAGAAAATTCCGCCGTCCAAGAACGTCCTGAAAGTGTACTCTACTCTCCGTCATCAGGTTTGGGAATACGCCTTGGTGCTCTGGAATGGCATGCGGAATTCTTACCTGATAAAGTGTAAAATAACTTCCTACCATTAGGTACAACCCCTTTTCGCGTCTCACCCTCCTGCCTCAAAAATGCCTTACAGGGACACTGTATAAAATTTACTTGTTGCAGTTATAAAGTGCAAGGCCCTTACCACTTCAAGTCCGTTTTCTTCAGAAATGACGACCGAAGCCAAGGTCTTTTTGTCATGGTAAAGGCCCTCTTCTAGAACTTCGCCGTCGAGCTACGAAAAAAGCAGGGATGACTCAGCCGCAGATTCCATAACTACATCACCGTTTAGTCTAGCTCCGCAGTTGAAACGACGCAAGGTAAGGCTGAATTAGCGTGGGAAAGATTTATAGCACTCAGAGCGACAAAACACAGAACACAGTTTCCTTTCGTACGAACGCGCACACAAGAGCTAAACAAGTCAGCACAAGCAGAAATGTGACACGCTTAGAAAAGTGAATGCGGCTACGCGGCAAATGCATAACACAAAAAGAGACATTTCAACTCATTTACACAAACTACAGAGGAAAAGGGTATGTAAGAGAAACAAGGGTCAGACTCGAGCACGCGGCACTTGGCATCTGTACGTCGAAAGTGTTATTTACCGCAAGCATATTTTAATTTGCATACCAGAAAAGCAACGCTACGTCAGGAAACTTCTGCTAGCGTACTGACCAGGCGGCTCGCATGCTCTTTTTAGAAAGATGGAGTGCTTGTTTGATCGAACGCTTTCTGGTTGCCTTGTGTGGCCACTGATACACATGCACGCGGAAAGGAAATTCTGCACACAGCGTTTTCGTCGCATGCTGTGCATTTGGACCTGTACACCTCTGGGGATGCATTTTCACGAAAGCATTCTACTTCAGGACACAGTTTATTGTTAATGTTTGCCAAGAACACCACACGGTATACCCCCCGCCTTTTAATTAAACTGTGCAATATATAGCGCAATTTTCTACCTAACTTGCAGGACTAGAATGGCCCTAACCTACTCTGCTACATCGCAATCTGTCTTTCAACAAAATTTATGTATAGTTTTTAGTCACCCACGGATAAAGCCCGATGTGAGCAAGCCGAGGCGAATTGCAAAACGTTTCTCAACTCCGAAATAATGGGGAGCGGATATGTGAAAGGGCTAGTGAGAGTAAGCTACATTGTGGTCGTCCCGTACCAGTGGCGGGTTAGTCCAGTCAAGGACTGTCTGATGGCACCTGGCCGTCAGCGCCCAATTCTGTAGCTTGAGCGAGGAGCATCGACGCCGACTGGTAAATGCAGGGTTGGAATTGGGAGGGACGCCTGGGCGTGTCCTACAGCGTTCATTACAGCCTTCCTGCTATGGGAAAAGATACGCTGAGGTGAGTATTGGCTGGCGAATATTTTATGCCAGAGCGTGCTGTACGTGGTAGAAGTTGACAAAGTAGGATTATATCCTCCAGGGTAAGTTGCTACTGTTGGTGAGGAAACTGTGGCTGGTTAGTGGCTAGTGGTAAGTCAGTATGGGTTAGGCATGTAGTGGGTGGAGGCGGCTGATATGAAGTAATGCCTATCCGCAATGTCCCGAGGTACTGCTTGTCAAGACGCGGTGTGTGGCCCTTCATTGACGACTGTATGGTTCACCTGGTGGCCAGAGAAGGAAGAGGTCGGGTGGGTGAGTCAGCTTCTTGGAAATATGGAAAGGTGCGGGATATGGAATGCCTATTAAAATGGTAAGACAGCTTGTGAGTCCGTCAGTATGGTGAGGTAGTCCCTGTTTTGTGGTGTGGTTGCTTCCATGTTAATGGCTGCTTCGGCCATGGTGGTGTCCGTGCTGCGTATTATAATAATGGCTATTGTTTAAAGCTTATTATTCCGCACGGAGATTGCGTAGCCCTTCGTGATTACATAGGGAGAGCCATTTGTGTTGGGGGCCAACTTTTTATCTCTGATGCGCACAATGACGAATTTGGGTAACCCAGATGGGTTTCCATGTAGATAAGTGAGATGCGTGTTCTGCACTTGCAGACCGTAGGTGATAAATACTCAAGCGGGCAATGTTCGCGCGCCCAGCATTGATAAGTTAAAGTCGTTGAAATAAGAAATCTTAGTTGCAGCCCTCTTCCTGCCTGTTTCCTTATTCTTGCGCATTCCTTAAACCCCGCTGTGGCGCCACAAAGTTAGATTACTAACTCTTCCAACTGTTTTCCTTCTGGGCGGCAGTGTGTGATAAAATGTAGGGCTTGTGAAGCTGCCTAGAGCAGCTTTTCTCCCGACAATTTCGCTGCCAAATCAGGTATATGTTTTTATGAAGATGAGTCAATTTAAATTTCAGGTGTCTCTTTGGCGAATCAAGAGCAGCCACAGAATACCATGCGCGTGACCTACGAAGGATCAAGTTTCAAGCAAATTGAGGTGGGAGTGCCGTTTCGGTCAGGGCGACAGCAAGACGGCTACCCCTCACGCTGTAGGACCAAGGACCATTTCCCGTGACTGAAGGGTGTGCCGGTGGCGTAGAGCGTGGGCAGCGAGGTGTCGTCACGTTGTAGGAGCAAGGTCTGCTGAAGCCGCTCCCACTCCCAAGTCCCTGGCCACCGGATCAACATCCAGGTGCGAAACCTCTACACCAGGCAAATCTGCCTGGAAGGGTAGGGGTCGTCGTGGTCGGGTAGGGGTAGGGGTCGTGGGGTCGTCCTGTATGCGTATATGGATGGCATTGCGTAGAACCTCAAAAGCTTAGTGGAAGGCCTACCGTGAAGTTGTTATGTCTGCACCCGATTAACTGCCTAGATTTTTCAGCATAACGTGCCTGTGAAAGGAGAAAAAAGGCCTCATTAATCACAGATAAAAGTATGTCCGTTGAATAAATGGAGTCGGCTACCAGTTGCCCCTTTGTTGTGGTACGCCATACGTTGGCCAGACAGGATGGAGCCTCAATCATAGCTACATAAACATAACAGAGTACAGAAACGCACAGAAGGAAACCTGGCCATATCATTGCCACGAGTGGGGCTAGAAGCCTCTGTTCTATCTCTTCTATGCGTGTACTGCTCTGTTTCAAACGATGTTGAGCGAACACTAGATATTGTTGAGCCAGCAGAAATGTAGCGCAATGGTGAATGCTCCCTATCTTTGATTGCGAAGGAGCTGGCCTCCTTGTGAGGGCGGGTGTGGCAGGGCGCGTGTTGGTGCACTGCGCAATTGTGGGTGGCCCCTTTATGTTTATGCTAGTGTGTTCCCTTTATATTTATATGAGGCGGTTTTTTTCGAAATGACTCAGATCCACCTAACGCGAATTTGTGAAAAGAGACTAAGTTTGTCACGGGACCTAAATGGAACGCCGTCAAAGCTATAAAATGATGTATTTTACATGTCAGCTAGAGGAAGTTTATGGCAACAAACAATTAAAAATTATGCCATTAATATCAGCACCATGACCTCGGATTTAGCTCATATTGAATTCATATAAAACTCAATTGAAATAATTGAATTCAATTCATATTGAATTCATACGAATTCAAGCTGATGCAGAACTTTTATAAAAACTTTGTTTAAATTGACTTTTAAGCATGGTGCGATTGAGATTTGTCGGAAAAGGCGTAAAAATTTGCAACAGAGCTTCAACAATAGTAGAAATATACATGGCGAGCCGGTGAGTCCTCTTGTCATCATTACAGCACTTTTCGTATTCTTCCCTAGGATAATTTTCTTGGGCACACCTTAACGCACTCACGAAGTCGGGAAGCCCTTCATTACTTTGTCATAAATTTCCAAAAAGCACCACAAAAAGGTTGCTCATATCTTGTTCGTCACCTTAATGAATTGGTTCGTACTCTCAAAATGGGGAGGGGAGGGATCTGTTAGGGCTAGTAAGCGGCGGCTATTTATTTAAGTACTAGAATGGTAAATATGGGAGTAAAAAAAATAAATATAACCGGAGTTACTTGTAGGGTTGGGTAAGATGAAATGAAATCATTGTATCACATCTCTCAGTTTCATCTGTTTTACTTCTTCTCTTCACCTATTGTTGACAACTGGGGACACTTATCTCCGCGTCAACGCTTATCTCCTAATTGCCATCTGAATTCATAATAAGCCAGCTCCAAAAAGCACAAGAAAAAATTCCGGAAGCACTCACGAAACAGTCTGAAGAGTCAATTCAAAAGAAAACTCCCGTTGGGCTAATGAATTTGGCTCATTTTAATCCGTGAAACAGCAGGATCTGGCTCATTTTTCGTACGAACTACGATCTGCGTACGCGTTTTCACGTCGTTATCTCAACTATTTTCTCGCCACCTCTTTTCTAGGGGAAATTTGCCGATCTTTTCTTATCACTGCAGTTTTATCCGACTTAGTTTTGGTTTCTGGGTATGGCTCATTTAGAAAAAAAATCGCCTGAATATGTCCCTTCGCGATAATAAAATTCGGTTGAGCCGGTCCTTGTTTGCCACCTCCTTCGTCTTTTTTGCGTCGCATAACAGTGATCCAAAGATAAAATTGCACTCTCACAATCCCTATTGTCGCGCCCATAACCATATACATATACCTACATCAAAATGTATATGTATAGACACGTAGATTAAAGGAGAGAGAGTGTGTGTGTATCCCTGTGTGCGTGAGTGCATGTGTGTGCGTGTGCGCGTGCGAGCGTGTTTAAACGCGCCAGTTGCAAGCATGGCACTCTTACGGTGTAAAGGCCGTCTTTATGCGCTTGCTATGTGTTATAACGATCATCGAATGATCCATTAAATGATTCATTGATTCTGTATGACCATTTTGACCCTTAAGTTGTCGCTGAGTTTTCAAGTAAAACATTTGATTTGTCATTTATGACACCTGCTACACGTAGTATGCTTGGACTAGATACTTTGCAATATAAATAGGAGAGCTGTCTATCGAGATTGCAAGTTTGGCAGAAAAGGGCGTTGTACAATAAAGCGCGCCAAACATTTGCATTAGGAGGGTTAGGTTTGGGAAGGTCAGGACAATACTGTTCTCGCGGCTAATTATTAGAACGTAACCGCTGTATTAGGGGTTTCTAATGTTCCCGAAGAAAACAGATTTATTACCAAACAAATTTTTAAGCGAGTGCTACTGCGTAAGCTTGGTCATGTCATCTGGCCATCCAAGCAGAAATAGCATGTGATGGTTGAACATAAAACAATTGCAGTTGTGGTCAGTTAGTCATTGAGCATGGACACCAGTTACTGGGATGTAGCACCAATCGAAACACCATGAAATGAAGAAGTATAGAATAATGTTTTTGCTGCTCTTACATAGGTGTGTTGCATGACATGTCCTTGGTAAGTCCGCAGCAAAAACTCTTCCCCTACAACCGAACTTTTTTCCAAGTTCAGGGTTAAGTCCTGGTTTATTTTAAGAATTTTTCCGCCGTTCTCACTGCGGCGTTCAACAATTTCCGGAAAGACAACTGTCTGCCCTGTAAAGACTACAAACAAACAAACACGTGTTTAAAAGTTTGAACAGCTGAATGTATAACAGTGTTTATTGACTTCATAGTTGGTTGGCCTCGTAAGCAGAAATTGATTTGCTTATGCGTTTTTCTTCCAGTGTGAATATCCCATTCAGGCATTTCAGCGACGTATCTTATTATCAAAGAATCTGTATTCGGTCAGTCTTGTATTTAGAGCGAATACGTGAGGATTAAGAAGCTAAAATCCGGGAACCAGCTCTAAAAACATCAAAAAGACGCCTGCAAAGCACTTTACGTCAGCCTTCGGGGAGTTCAAGTAACCGACCACTGGGTACAGCGCATCTGCTCTTGTAGTTACAAATTCAGAATCGTTCGGTGAAACCGGAGAGAGAATAAACGTTTATTTAAATCAACAGGGGGGGATTGTGCTGAAGCTTGAAAGAGGCGTCCTCAGTCGAGGATGCTTCGAGCGCGGGCAGCATCGACAGCCTTTTGAGCCAGCCGAAGCTGGTCGTCTAGGCTGGTGCTCGCCAAGGCGCTCTCCCAAAGCTCGACAGTGGAAAGTTGCAGGTTGGGAGGAATCAGTGGAGATTGGTCACATCCTCCGACCATATGGCGTAGCGTTCCGGGCTCTCCGAAAAATCGGCTAAGCGGAGAGTTCTGTCCGTCGAAAAGGTGATGCCGGATAGGCTGGGGGAATGTATTAGTCTGGAGAGCACGTAAAGGACGTTCGTGCTCTCGGGGTAGAGATTTGGGGGGGGGGGGGGGGGGGGGAGCGAGTGTCTGGCGCGACAGCCTGTAGTGCTGCGTGAATATCGGCCTAAGAGGTCAAGGGTTGCATGCGCTCGGGTTCGGCAACGCTGCTATCGGCGCCCGCTCGGTGGGCCAATTCTCGAGCGGTGGCGTCCGCCGCCTCGTTTTCAGTGATACCGTGATGTGCCGGAGCCCATGCAATCCAGATTAGCCTCTTCAGGGGCTGCTGCTGGATGATGCGTAGAGTTGTGTGAACGTCCCCTAGCGAAATTCCGACAAGCGTGCTGTGAGTCGGTGACAATGACCGCTGCATTACTTTGTACGACGGCGAGGGCGATTGCTACTTCCTCTGCTTGTATAGTATTGTCGCCGGCAAGCGAGAGGCTGCAACGGTGCTTGTTTTCGACGACTACAGTGGAAACCGCCGCGGACCTACCCGGATAAGACGCAGCGTCCGTATACGCTGTTGTTGGTTGATTGCCACAGATCTTGTATATGGCTTTTGCTCTGGCTTCCCTCCTGTCAACGTGGTACACCGGTTGCATATTACGGGGCAGGGGGTTTGCCATGATGTTTTTACGGACGTCGTGCGGTACGTTTCCCGTGAGTGCAGGTGGGTGGTCGAGTGGAGCCGAGAGCCTCAGGCGTGAGAGGATCGCCCTCCCCGTTTGCGTAACCCCCAGCCTCGCTCTTTGGTTGGTTAGATGAGCCTCAATTAGCTCCTCGGCAGTTTTGTGAATGCCGAGCCGAAGAAGTCTTTCGGTGGAGGTGGAGACCGGAAGTCCGAGTGCTTGTTTATAGGTCTTGCGGATCATCGTGTTGACCTTCTGTGTCTCGGTGATGTTGAGCAGAGTGTATGGCAACACGTATATAATCCTCGACACGACAAAAGCCTGGACGAGCCGAAGCAGGTCCACCTCTCCCATGCCACGGGTTTTCGTGGTGATCCGGCGTATCATGTGAGTCACCGATCGGTCATTGTCTTGAGTTTGGCAATGAGTTGTGAGTTGGTCTTGTTTGCTTGAAAGGTCATTCCGATAACATTTATTTATTCATTTATTTATTTATCTATTTATTTAACATAATTTCAAGGCCCGAAGGCATTACAGAAAGGATTGGGTGAACAAAAATATTTAAAAAATGTGCAAGGTACAAAGAAATCTTTCAACACGGCGTTTCATGAATGATGGTTTTGAATGTGTTGGTATCCAGGATGGCGGCGACGGTGGCGGGAAGGTGGTTCCATTCTTTGCTTGTGCTTGGGATGAATAAATTGCTACAAAGTTTAGTACGCGAAGACGGCACACCAACTTTGAAATGGTGGTCAACGCGAGATGAAATGTATGATGGTGGGTGATTGGTATTGGATGGTGGTATATTTTATGAAAAAGTGAAAGGCGGAAGTATCTACGACAGAAAGAAAGTTCTGGCAGGTTAAGTGTTGTTTTCATTGAAGTCACGCTAGCATATCGGGAGTAGTTGGATAAGATAAAACATGTTGCTCGATTTTGGATCGCTTCAAGGATGTTAACGAGGGTGATGTTAGACGGGTCCCAAATGGCGCATGCATATTCTAGTTTGGAGCGAACTAATCTTTTGTAGAGTTTTAGCTTCAGAGATGATGACGCAGATGAGAAATTCCGAAGTAGCCCAACATGCGGTTAGCATTGCTGCATATAATATCGAGATGCACGTGCCAGGATAGGTTACTGGTGATGTTTGGTCCAAGATATTTGTAAGATGAGACAACTGAGAGATGGCTATCATTGAGTAGGTATGAATTCAGAGTAGTAACATTAGTACGCTGCGATACATGCATGCATTTACATTTGTTTAAGTTTCATAGACCACATGTTACACCAGGATAGAACGTTATCCATGTCTTGTTGAAGTTTGTTAGAATCACTAAGGTCAGTAATTTTGCGATATGGAACGCAGTCATCAGCGAAAAGTCGAATAGTTGAAAATTTCCCACAGGAAGCAAGATCATTAATGCAGACAAGAAAAAGTAGAGGACCGAGAACCGACCCTTGAGGCACGCCTGAGGTTACCGCAACGGGTGCAGAAGACGAGTTGTTAGCAATTACGTATTGGGTTCTATTAGCGAGAAAGTTTTTATTCCAGCCTAGTACTAGCGGGTCAATCTTAAGAGAACTAAGTTTATGGATCAGTAAGTTACGGGAAACGGTATAAAAGGCCTTAGCGAAGTCGATAAAGATGCAATCAATGTCAAATCCTAGGTCAGTGTTAGAAAACAGGTCGTTAGTAAAGCAACCTAGTTGTGTTTCACAGGAGAAATATTTCCTAAAGCCGTGCTGACTGTTGTTAAAAAAAGAGTTGATCTCGAAAAAATATATTAGGTGGGAATATATTATATGCTCAAGAATCTTACAGGGAATGCGGGTTAGAGATATGGGACGGTAATTTTCCGGAGAATGTGTTACCTGACTTGCGAACCGGAACCACCTTCCCCACCTTCCAGTCGCTTGGCAGAAATGAGCAGTGTAATGATTGTGGAAATATCCCACAAAGAATAATTGATGGATACAGTTCAGTACATTTCAGAATTTTAGAATTGAATTTATCCGAACCCGCAGACGAGGATGTTTTCAAATTACCAATTAGTTTCCCAATGCCAACCCAGTCTATAATATTCGGATCCATTTGAGAGCGGGAACTGTCGTAGTAGGTCGAAAATGCACTGGTGCAGCGTTATGAAAAAATGAAGCGAAGACTTCATTAAAACGGTGCAACTCTGGTCACTTTGAACAGGGGTGTTAAATTGAGGCAACTCTATTGTTCCTGGTGTATTGCCTCGAACGACATTCCAAAATTTACGTGGATCAACTTGTAAGTATGATGGCAAAGTAACATTTGCTTAGCCTGTGAAATGGCGCGACAGTATTCCTTATTGATGCGGTGATAGTAGAACCAACGATTAAAATTGTTCGATTATTTTGCCGAACGATATAACCGTTTTTTCTTGTTACAAAGACGGCGCAAGGCCGCCGTAAACCAAGGTGACTGGGGATTTCATCGTACTTGTCGTTGGGGAACATAATTTTGAATTAGGAATAACAGTTTGCACTTAAAGAGAGACCAGTTTTGCTCCTGTGTTCGTTCATCAAAATCAGGCATCATTTCATCCATAAAACGTTCCATTTGTTCGGTAAGTGCCGCAAGATCAGCTTTGGAATAATCGCGAATTGTTTTAGCCTTTTTCGAGTACGAAAAGCGGGCTTTTAAATCAAACTGCAGCGAAGAATGGTCACTCATTCCAGGATGATACGTTTTGGGGAAACTAGGTCGGGGGTAGTGGACAGCACTAAGTGAAGTGTGTTAGAACACGCTGGAGTGACTCGGGTTGGTTTGTGGACAAGCTGGGTTAGGCTTAAGTCCAAGCACAAATTAAAAAATTCAGTAGTCTCGGTTGAAGTACGCTTAAAATTAACCCAGTCTGTCTGCCATATTATATCTGGGAAATCAAAGTCCCCCAAAACAAACAGTGGAGAGTTATGAAACCTTAGAATCAATTTGTTAAGGACATCATGAAGATCTGTGGGGGAAGAATTTGGTGGCCTATATCATGCGCAGAATATGAAGTGATGGTCTGAAATGGTCACACGCACACAGACGATTTCTAGGGGTGAAGAAATAGCGATAAAAAGAAAGAAATAATAGATGAATTTAGGTTAACCTAGACAGCAATCAAAACCCCACCCCCAGAACGGATATCGCGGTCATACCTATAGATGTTGTAAGCCCTTTCACAGTCAAATATTTCATTGTTTGTTATTTTTGCAGAGAGCCAAGTTTCGGTTGAGATGACGATGTCAGCGGAGCAAGAATCGATGGCTAAAGATAATAGTGTGCGCTTGTTCAAAACAGTGCGCACATTAGTGTAAAGAATAGACACGTTACTTTGACGTTGTTGCGTTAAAGATAGCTATGCATCAAGGAGAGGAAGGATTGTTAAGAACTGACGCATCGTTCCTTGGTTCAGCAGCAGAATTGGAAGAATGGAGTTCGCAGATGGCATCGGTGGCAGAAGAATATGCATGTTTTCTTGTTCAGGACCAACTCGTTAGACCGCAAAGAATACTGCTGTCCACTGCCTTTTGCAAACTCGAGACGTTTTTAACGAGATTGCCGTGTCGACCCACAAAAATCTTTGCGCAACGAAACGTTAGCGGCCTTTAGCAGGCCTTTCAGTGACAGAATCTTTTCTCTTGTTTTGAACGATGAAAATTTGATGATAATGGGCCGAGACTTGCCTACCACACATCAACCAAGTCGATGTGACCTGGCAATCGCTTTTTCGGATATGTCAAGCTTCAAATGGTTTGTAATGAAGTCAAGAACAAGGTTTTCAGTTTCTGCTCATGTTTCGAAAGCATTATCGACAACACCATAGAATAAAAGGTTGTCCCTCCTAGATCGATGCTCCAAGTCGTCCAGCCTTGACCTTAGCTCAGAATGTTCGGCACTAACTGCTGTTGCAACTATTTCCGGTATGTCTGTGGGAGACGCTGGAGATTGAAGTGTTTCGACAACTGTTTCAAGAGTTGCCAATCTAGTTGACAGGTCCGAAGCGGGGTCAGCGATTGATTCTTGGATTGCTTTCAGTTCCGAAAAGGAGCGCATTACGTCCTGATGACGGGACTGAGCTTTCGCGGACAAAGTAGCAATTGCAGACAGAAGTGCGCAGTTTTTATAATCAGACGGCCCAGAAGTCACCTCTACGTCCCCACAGACCAGCAATTTTTTTTAAACATGCACGTAGTCACAAAGAATGTCACATAACACACTTGGGCACGGCAGGAGAAGCCAGCAGACGTTATTTGAACGCTTGCAATGCAGTGACGGACTGCCACTAACCTGCACATAGACGAAGGAGACATTGAGCGGTGAAAGAATCTTTGCCGCTCCTCCGTGCCCACTGAAGGCGGCCAGGCCATGCCAGTCCTTTAAGTAGTGAACACGTTGGGACGTGCCGTGTGACGTGATGAAGAGGGATACGTAGCTGTTCTCCTGGTGGTGACAATGGCAGAAGCCACTGTTCGGCTGATACGGCAGTTCAGCTGATGCGGAAGATAGAAGCAGTCGTCCAGCCGATATCTTGTAATTAGCAGCCTGGGGTACCGGGCACATAGACGAAGGAGACATTGACCAGCGAACGCATCTTTGCCGCTCCTCCCTGCCCACATATCAGCATATATTTATATGCTGAGATGGAGTTATGGTGTGGCCATCCAACTTGAGGCAGATGGTGGGTGTGCGTGGGACATGTTTCTGGCGTGACGAAACGACTAGCAACTTTGATTTTTGCGGAGCGCAGCAGATGCCGCATGACTTCGCATATTCGCTTACCACATCCGCTGCTTCTTGCAAGCGATCCTGCATTTCCCCAATTAACCCCGTGGACGTCCAGATGATAATGTCATCCGCAAATAGGCCATGCCTGATCTTCGGGATGTTGTTGAGGAAAGGCAGAAGCCCAACGAGGGCAACGTTAAACAGCAGGGGAGAGTGCACTGCTCCCTGAGGCGTACCGTGACCTCCCAGGAGGAATGGTTATGTGGAGGTATCAGCCATTTTTATGATAGCTTTCCTGCCGGAAAGGAAGACTCTCACGTATGTTGTGAAGCAGGTTGTTTTTTCAAACGGGGAGGTGTTAATCTGACCTCGCGGAGAAGGACGAGGCCATTGGCTGCTGACAGGGACAATGTGTATTTACGGGACAAATAAGTAAAAAAATAGATAAATCAGCATTAACCTAATCAAGTCTAATGAGCTGGACGAAACAGTAAATGTCCTAAGAACAAAATTCCTCCCTCAAAAGAGTTCGCTCTCACGTGTGGGTCTCTTTCGGTGAGTGGCTCGGTGCGCTGGGCTCGGTGCGCTGTGCTCGATGCCCTTGTCGATCCCGGTGCTGCGGCCTATAAACGACACGTCGGATTGAGCCCGTGTTCTCGGCGGCCGGTCTCGGTTGAAATTTGTCTCACCGTCAACGGGGAAGGTGCGGCTCGAAGCGCAGTTTCACCGAACGTTTGCGTCCGCGTTCCTCCCACTGGGAGGAACCGCGGACGCAAACGCGGTTCCTCCCAGTGGGAGGAACGCGGAACGCGGACGCGGACGCGGAGAGTGGGAGGAACCGCGTTCCTCCCACTCTCCGTGCCAAGCCGGTTTTCTTTCTCTTCACCTCCAAATAATGACATGGCGCTGTTGCCCGTGCGCTCGCAGTTACCGGAAGAAGGTTGCTGTGAGAACAGCGCAGAGACGGCGTTGCCAGTCTACGAGGTCAGAAGGGCAATGTGGCTCTGCCTTGAGGTCTCCAGGGCGTTCGCGTCCAGCAGAGAACTCGCCGATAGCCGTGTTCTTCCTGCCTTCAGCTTGTCACCTCCGTTCCGCCTCCTCTTCTTCTTCCTTCTGCTTCATCCCGGCGTGCTCTTTTTTCCTTACGCCGCCAGCACGAGCGCTTTGTTGTCTTCACTTCTTAAACCGGCTGCTGGCTATTAAACGCGCCTGCTCACAATTTCCCCCATCAGAAGAAGTGTTTTCGGGGAAAACCACTTCCGGTGAGAAGGTTTCCGGCAGTCACACTAAAGTTTCCAGTCATTGAACACGCACTGCACCACCTATCACTAAGATCACCAACACAGGATCAATTAAGGAGCACATACCAGCAGTCTTACGAAGCACACAAGCACAAACTAAACATGCAGCTGCTTTAGAATACAAAAACTTGCTGACACGTTCAAACCGCGTCTTACACAAAAACTCATCTAAGCATTTCCAGAACCAAGATTGTGCTAAACAAACCAACCAACACACCTTTTAACTGTACCAAGCAAGAAAATGAACACTCCGTGGAAACATTCCCCACTCTAGACGATTGGCTTTGGTTCAAGGCGGCTCAGGCTGCCCGCACACATTTGACAGAGTACAAACCTTGACAATATTACACAAGAATATACCACTTTTCTTTCCTAAAATAAATTATTTTGAAATCTGTCCTTTTCCCTTAGGCTTCCGATTTTTAGCTAAGGTGATGCCGTGAGTTCATACCGGTTCGTTGATGGTCGGGTTCATTTTCACTTTTTTGCGGCGCTTCCATTCAGCACCTTTCCCTGCGTTCTCCGCATGGCTCTGAACAACGGCGGTGTTCACGCCGCATATGCGTCTGATGCACGAAAGCGGGTCAATTTGTTTCGCTCGAAACCATTCTTCACGAATTTCCAGGATACCTTGCCCTTGCGAGCGATTCTTCGGGCCCATTTGTGGGCTCGCAAGCGGCGGGACACATCAGGTAGTACTTCTCCAGCCTGCACTTTTTCCGGACGATAAGTATTGGTTCCGTCCATCTCGAACCATCTTCTGCACGTCTCTTTCTTTCGTTGTGTTACTTTCTCGAGTTGTTCATTCGGCGTGTATCCAAATTCAGGTCACTCTCACCAGTGTAAACAACACTAGGCTTTGCCCATTTGGACTCCCTTTTATTCGCAGGTTTTCTAGAGGGTGCACGCTTTCGCTCAAAATTGCCAGTTAAAAATTGGCTGCCCTGGCCAGGGAAAACTTTTTGCCTGGGAACATGAACTCCTGCAGGTCATGTCTGCCCGATTCTATTACTCGCTCTTCGTGGTAGACATAGAAGCGCTCTGTATGAGAGCGCATTCCAAACAGCTCAGACATCTCGGCACACGGCTGCACAACGCTGACCTCACTCGGTCCATTCGCAGTATGCATGCCAGCACGCGTCTCGTCTGCCTGTGCGCTAAACTCACCACGCGAAACTCTTCGCGTTTGGAACACGCGTTTCGCCTCAGCGGCAGGCCGTTCAAATTCCTTTTCTTTGTTTTCTTTACGCGTGGCCTAACGCAGGCTGCGACGCGCGTTACCTTTCCCTCATGAGCCTGGAGGTCGCTGCCCTCTCGTCTGCATACGTTTCTGCCAGACGACTATCTGTGCCTAATATTTCAAGGTCTAACTGAGCAATCGAGAGTTGCGATTCATTCTTCACAAGCTTAATCTTGCGTTCTATTGCGGCCAGTTCAAATTGAAGCCTTCGCACGTCTGCGTCTCTCGCGTGTGCCCTTCTTTCTCGAGCAGCGTTTGCCTCTCTGTCCAACCATTTCCTTAGGCCAGCGCCCGCCAGTCCTTACCCTTTTCCGATCTTCAACAAACATTCTAATTCCATGTCGGCTGCCAAATACTCTCCTCTCCGCCAAAATTACATCCACCTCAACTCCCTGTAAAATATTTAGAGAGTCCTGTCGCGGACGCCAATTTTGTGAAGCAGGTTGTTTTTTCCAACGGGGAGGTGTTAATCTGACCTTGCGGAGAAGGACGAGGCCGTTGGCTGCTGACAGGGACAACGTGTATTTACTGGACAAATAACTGACAAAATAGATAAATCAGCATTACCCTAATCAAGTCCAATGAGCTAGTCGAAAGAGTAAATGTCCTAAGAACAAAATTCCTCCCTCAAAAGAGTTCGCTCTCACGTGTGTGTCTCTTTCGGTGAGTGGCTCGGTGCGCTGGGCTCGGTGCGCCGGGCTCGATGCCCTTGCCGATCCCGGTGCTGCGGCCTATAAACGACACGTCGGATTGAGCCCGTGTTCTCGGCGGCCGATCTTGGTTGAAATTTGTCTCACCGTCAACGGGGAAGGTGCGGCTCGAAGCGCAGTTTCACCGAACGTTTGCGTCCGGCAGGTCACTCCCCGAACCGCGTTCCTCCCACTCTCCGTGCCAACCCAGTTTTCTTTCTCTTCACCTCTAGATGATGACACGGCGCTGTTGCCCGTGCGCTCGCAGTTACCGGAAGAAGGTTGCTGTGATAAGCATAAGATAAGATAAAAAGATAAGATAAAAATGCATAAGATAAGCGTCCCAGGACGGCTTGGAATCGTAGCATTCACTATCTGAGACCTACGCAGTCCATGAACGCCATCCGCGGCCCCGCAGACGCTCAAATGCATGCGCTTTTCCCCCATATTTGGAGCTTGCCTCGCTCATGCCTGTATCGTAAAAAGCGTGTTCGCGCACCTGCAGAGTTCTATCATTGATGCCGCGCCTGGCAGCTGGGGATTGCGCTCTGACTGGTGTACTGCTTCGCGAGGTCGAACTCCGACGCCTGGATCCAGACTGGATTCTGGAACTTCTCCAGCCTCTGGACAAGCTTCTCTTCCTCTCCGACGACCGTGATTGGTGGCCATCTGAGTGCTGTCCACGTGAACCGGAAAGTTGGGACGTGGCTTTCCCAGTCGAATCAGCAGTTAGTGACTGCTTGCGTCGTTTGACAGACGGCAGAAATCTCTTCGGTGCTCGCCAGCGCAGAGCGCGCAGCGTGGCGTGTATTCATGCTCTTCCGATGTTAGAGAAACGCTGCATGCCCGGCATTTGGCTGTGTCTGGAGGTTGGGGACATACACCCTCCCTGTGTCCCGTCTGGTTACACTTTCGGCAGTGTGATACGGTACGTTTTGTAGCATCGAAGAGTCTACCCGTATGCATTGACGAAGAATGGGACACGCTTGCCGCAAAAGGTGATCACCATTGCTTGTGATGCTCCAAGGCGCCTTCAAGCTAAGACTTCGTAGCCCGGTGCTTCAATTTCATTCATAACGACGTATTGAAGCGCAGCAAAGACGATGACAGGAACACAGACGACGACACACAGGGCGCTAACTTCCAACTTTAAGGACACAAATAACCCAACCACCACACATATAGTGCTCATTACCAGCCAACATGCCTTATTTGAACCAACCAGGATGTAGTCAATATCACAACAACACAAATAAAACTGCGGAGCAGTTTAACATTGTCAAAAGACGATAAAAGTATACAACGCAAGTACACCGATAAAAACCGATAAAAAAGAACGAAAGAACTTTACAAATGGGAAGTTGCCAAATTCACGCAAGGGCAACCAGAAGACGCATAGGCGAAAGAGAAACGCTTTGCACAAGCATTCACGGGTTTGACCTTAACAATTGTAACTCTTTTGCCCCGAGAGTTACCGACGGCTTCGAAATGCAATTATCCCCCAAATCAGCGATGGTTTTCGCCTCCAACGTTGGAGGAAGATCACTTTTTCCGGCTTTTCAGCATAAATCGGCACTTTGTAATATTTAGCTCCATGTTCCAAGTTGGACACCAAGATGATGAAGTGTTCAAATTTGTATGAGGTGTGCAACTTCCGAGTTCTTAAAATTATACGTAGACAACTCAGTCGTCAGCCAGTGAGTAAACATATTTTTCCGCCAAATTATATATCCGCCCGTAGAGACGATATTTATAACGCTCGTTAGATAGGTTTGAAATTTCCAGGTAAGCCAGCCAAAGCACTAACGTTAAATCGTTTTTCCCTAAAAGTATTCGCCAGTGTAACCGATTACTTACTACAGTGTTTGTACGCCCTTCCATAACACATTTTTGTCTTGCGTTCCGTCACGCGAGGAATTAAAATAGCAATAGAAAATTTCAGCATAGCGCGTACCGTCCGTTAACGCTACGGCGGCGGGTGGGGGGGCCCGACTGGGCAGGTGCACACTCGTTCTGGTAGGGTGGATTAGTTCCACGGGCCCGCCTTCGCCATGCCCGCGCATTCGCTCCGCTGAGGGGCAACCTCCTCGCCCTCTTCGCGCGTGCTTGCGCAGTCGGGTCCCGGATGCCCGCCTGCGTAGCGTGAGCCTCAGGAAGCCGCTATGCTCAAACTCTCCATTTTCATGTTGCTGCTGTAGCGCGAGTTTTCTTGTTTCTCTCAAATCCCCTGTCAAGTAATCTCAATATTGTGTCTCGTATTTGAAGACTGGAATTTTTTTTACGGACTGCCAGCGTGCACCTTTTTTATGCTACCAATGCCGTGCCTTGGCGTTGCATATGTTTCCGAGCTATTAGGAAGGTATACATGCTTTTTTGTTCGCTTTGTCATTACTTATACTTTCCATTACGGCTTGTTTATGAGTACGTCTTGTGAGTAACTCTTTTCGTTTTTCTTTCCTGTGTGTGCATCCCCCTCCCTGTAATGCCGCAAGGCGCTGTGGGTACCAAAATAAATAGATATGAGCTGTTTGTGGACAGGTCATTTACACCAACAAAAAAGAGCAGAGATCCAAAATATATTGTTCGCATACCCCTCATGAAACGAGGGCTGTGGGTTACTTCGAATCATTGATGTCGGAAAATTGTACACGTGACGGTAAAAAGTCACGAATCGATCCAAGTTTAAAGGGGTCAATATTGAAGTTGCTAACTTTATATACTAGGTGTAAATGCGTTAACTTGTCAAAGGCTTTTGCAAAACCTCCCAAAATAGAGCCAGTTACATAACTATTGTCAAAATGTTCGTGTTGGGAACGCTAAACGAAAGAAGATCTGTGTCGCGCAATAATTTTTTGAAACTCGTGCTGAGCGACCACGAAGAAGTTGTAACTCTCAACGAAATGGGTAAGTTGGGAATAAACTACTGTTCCATTATTTTTAAATGCATAGGAGAAAGTGAAATATATCTACAATTGCTCTGATCATGCGTGGCTGCGGTAGGGTGTACTAAGACAATTGTTTTGCAACCATGGGTAAGTTGAGAATAAATTACAAGTTCCATTATTTCACCATGCATAGGATTGACTGAAATAGATTTATAATTCGTATGATCATGCGCTGCTCTGCGCTTGTGTATAAAATAATTTTGTTTTGCAACCATGTGGAAGCACGCTTTGGTTATACAGTAGACTCTTGATAAACGGAACTTCAAGGGACCGAAAAATATAGTTCCGTTTAACAACAGTTCCGTTTACTGAGACAGATGTGGGAAAGTGCAAATTTATGTGCGTTCACACTCTTAATACCATTTCATGGAGCTCTAAGCACAAGAAGGTGAATGTATCTGATAGTTTTTTCAGTAAGCAAGAAGACTACAAGAGGTTTAGGCACAGCATTCACATTTGGCAACATCAGTCGCTGTGCAGTACATAATGCGTCCATTATTTTTGTTTGAGTCCTTGCAACTGCATCTTCACGGAGTCTAGAGGCTTCAACTTCGCGAGTACTTACGAGCCACCGAATGTAGAAGACGGCAACGCACCAATGAAGCGCGAATAGCACCACGATGGCACGATCGAGGTGGCAGGAGCTGAGCCCTGTAACCGCGGCGTCTTGAATCGAGATCGAACGACTGAAACAAGACATTCGTTGCGCTCGTTGCGCTAACACGGCTGACCACTAACGAGACGAGGCTTACGAGGCCAACAAGGCTAAAAAACCGCGGAAGAAAAAAAAAAAAAACAGCCGGAACCGTAAAAAGCTGATTCTCATGCAAATGGGTTTCAGAAGAAGTTCCATTTCTCGTTCCGTTTACACGGTGACGCTGAATTTTTAGTTCCAATTACCGAGAGTTTTTTTACGTTATCTGAATACACAACCGACAAATTTACGGGCTACTGTTCTGTTTAAGCGATTTCCATTTATCGAGATTTTATTGTATGAGTACAAGAATATACATTGCACGTTGCCGAATGTGCCATTACGAATAAACATGTACATGCAGGCGGGAAGTACTCGCTTATGCTTCGCGAGATCTCGAACACGTCAGCAATCACAATCAAACTGATCTCAAAATACAGCTTGTGTACACCCTGCAACTGTATCTGAAATGTCTGTTATAAAAGTCCCCCTAAAATGTCGCATTCGCACTGTTGGGCTCATCTTCCCGCCGCTTCATTTACGCCCGCGGCCTCCGTCTTCGTAAACGGCATTGGTTTTCCCTGAGGTAGCCGATCGCGTCGACGGGCCGAGTGGCTCACGTTCACCGGCTCTTACGCTTTTCTGGCACCCGATCCCTGGCCCGCGCTCTCTGAATCACACAAATTCCGCTTTGTTTGGATCACCGATTTTGGGAATGTGAACCCCACAATGTGCGTGCTTGCGACACCGGCAGTTAAGTCTTTAAAACAGGACCAGTTACAGGACCAGTTAAACTTCCACCGCTGTAGATCACTGTGTTTTTAAAGAGTACATGAGTAAGCAACACTGTGCACTGCCAATTACCAAAGGGATTGGATCTAGCGCTTAAAAGACCCCCTGCAATGAAAAAAATTAAGAGCTGTAACTTTGCCAGGAGATATGAGCCGCGAATAACGTATTTCCAAGCCGTAGAAGTAAACTAAGTCTCTTGCAGCGCAGTAGCTATCGTAGCAACTAACACACACAGCTTACGCAGCAATCTCATGTTGTGCGTGACATGTGCTTGGGGAAACTATTTTAAGAAAATAAGTCGGCGTCTCTACGCATCATTTAAGCAACGGTGTAAATGGTTGCCTGCACGGCTATACTAATTTCCTGAACAGGAAACACCTGAGAATCCGCACTGATTTTAATGCAGAATCCTTCAAATATTGTGCCACAGTGGTCTGTTGTTTTTAGTTAGATGCACGGGCTTGATTCTCTTTGTAGCCTGAAAGCCAATGGGATGACACGGCGCCTGCAGTTTTGCACTTTACTATTAATCATGGTCAAACTAGTCATGTGAGCATCAACCTAAGCCTTCAGCATGAACAGGATCCAATAAAACAAGACTCCTGAGCCCCTACTCAAACATATAAAAAACGTGCCCCTGCCGCTCCTCCCCGAAGTCTACTCTGTTGGCCAACGCTATAATAAATGCAATTCATGGCTATAAAGAAGAAAACGCACTATAGAAACCCCCGTTTGGTTTTAATTTCTTATATTAGGTTGAGCTGTAAATTTAGTAATACAAATAAAGAACATACAAAGCACTTCTACCGTAAACTTCAGCATATTCAATCGAGATGCTAGTATCGGGAATATCAAATCAAGTCAAATCAAATCAAGAAAAATAAAATCCTCACGTGCGGTGCCGCAGCCGACGCATAAAAATTGAAGAACAAGAAACAAATAGTTTGGATTATTCCTAACACCTAATGAAAATGCAAGAGACATAACTGTTTCTATGGCCAGGTGGCTATGCCTTTCATTAATAAAACACAAAAGCTCCACAAAATACTTCAAACAATAACGACCCTTATGGAAACTCTAATTGAATTTTGCTAGCTGCTACCAAGAGCAGCGTTCTGCTTTAAAATGATCTATGCAGGGTACCTTGTGCACTTCTGTCTTAAATGCAACGATTTTTATTCCTTTTTGTTCATTCTCACTTCCCCAGTGTGTTTGTGCTTAGAGCAGTGTGCCATAGAGGTTTGGCGCTCTTACATGAAGGGCACAAGTTCTAGAAATATGGAAACTGGGACTTTTGCGTAGACGTAACATTTCTGGCAGCAGTTTTTTTTCAACAGGCACTTCTGTTTTAATTTATTTACGGTCGCTAGTATTTTTATAGGTTATCTCGTCTTTTTATTTTAGTCTTTAGCTTGAAAGCCGCTTTCGCGGTTTGAGAAAGCGATGAACCGTCGGGGAGCACATGCATGTTAGTATTATAACGGCAACTTACATTTTAGAAGAACCCGGAGTTTTTTTGGGAGAACTTCTGAATAAGGAGGCCGTTGCGACAGTCCCGGCTCAATTTCCATTCCAGCATCGTGTGCTGCTAACAAAGAGGCTGGAAAGATATGTCTATTTCATGTGAATAAACCAACAATCTTCTGTAAAAGAGGGCACCTTCAAAGAAAAAATTCTGCCGCCTTAGAAAACTGTGGCTTCTCAGGCGAGAGTAAAAAGCGTCATCTCTGTGAAAAAGCCCTAAGAAGCGCAGGCACATTTGTTACATCTTTAATTTAATTTTTCTTGTATTGGTTTCAGGGTCACATTAGTAATTCCACGGGGCTGACGGGAAGATTATTTTGTTTGAACAAAAGAATATGAAAAAAAGGCCTGATCGCGCAGCCATCCACAAACACGCTCCACTTATATTGAGGGGTAGGTCGTGATTGGCGCCTGCTTGCAGCACCGTTAGTTCCGAAGAATCGACAAATGGACTAGTTGGTAGTGGTTTTTGAACATCCCGAGCTAGCGCAAACTCGCCACGGACAAACCGGCTGGTATGCGTACATCCTTTTTTCTCCGCGCCGAGTGTAAGTGGAATTTCTGAGCACAGGATCTCAATTTAGACAGATACAAGGAACACAGGGGACAATTGTTTTGCGATCCGCTCTCGTGAAGTTTACATGCCCAGGTCTTTTTTAAACCGAAGCTTTCTTGGTCTCACTGATGGCGGTGTCGTAACCAAAAATCACTGCAGTAAAGTCAACTCTACGCAATGGCAGGACACATGATGCTAAGGATGATCATGAAACAAAAGCAAGATTTGTCCCATGTTTCGAATAGAACCTGGGTGCCTCGCGTGATGAAGCGAACGTCTCTCCGATTGCGCCATTCCGTTGCAGTCGAAGCAGTTCCCATTTTCGACTGAGTATTTGCCCCAGCTACTCGAACTTCTAAATAAATCGAATTCACAGAAATTAATCGCGAACGCCCACTTACTGAATTTCGCGCTATAAAAGCTTCGCGTTTCAAGCATTTTTCTTTTTAGATGAAAGGACGTGATTTTTTTTCTCTCGAAAGCACGACTGCTAAGAAGAGGTAAAGTTTTCTCGCAGTCCTTTTTAACATGTCTACTGCGTCACTCCTACGGTGAGACATATTTTATTTGCAGTATTGATGGCGTCGCATGGCATTTTCTGTAGGTGGATGCAAGGACGACTACTAATTTCTGCTGATGCCTGTGTTCTGGCCATTCTTTTCATGCAAACATAGAGAATAATCCGTTCAACGCAAAGTAATTGTAATTTTTCCTGTCATTTGGATCCCCACTTTTGAAAATTACGGAAACTTTGGCAATTTTCAAAACATCAGGAAAATCACGACAATTTAGTATCAGGTTGCATATATGTGAAAGTGGCTGACATATATATTGCGTGACTGCTTTTATCGGCGGTATTTTAAATTCATCAACCCGACATGCCCGGCTGTTGTTTATTTTTTTATTTAAGCTCAGATTTTCTGATTCAGTAACGGGAAACAAAAATATTGAGCCTGCAGTACTACATGGAATACAATGTTTTTTACTAGGATTAGGTGTGTGTGGGACCGTAGCAGCACCCGATTGTAAAACATAATTGTTAAACTTATCGGCAAGAAAACTTCCCGTGCACTGTTCTCCGTCAATAATAATCTCGGAAATAACTCGTCTCTCGCCTTTCGCCATGAGGTTATTAATATTGTTCCAGATTTTCTTGGGGTCGTTATAAATAGCTGCAAATTTATTTTCAAAGTATGCATTACCCGCGTTTTTAATATCGGAGTTTAATTTTTTCCTCACTTTTGTAAACTTTGTTCCTCACTTTTATGATGTTTTTACATTATGATTTCTAGTCTTCATAAACGAAGCAAACAATTTATTTTTTTTCTTCTCTTAAGGAGACTACAGTCAATCCATGGTTTCCTAGATGTTTTTGTTTCTCCTTAACTGTACATTAGAAAATGCTAAATTATAATTGTAACAAATTTTGTCTGCGAACATGTAAGCATTTTCAGGATTGGTTGCAAGCATAATTGGGTCCCATTTGGTCACGGCTGAACCTCTGAAATGTCGTAATATTATTATCATTTAAAATTCTTTGTATAGTGGGGGTATTCGTTGCAGTTTGTTTGTGTAGACTTGAAAATGGTGTGAAAAAACGAAAGATTGGCTTATTATCACTAACGTCTGAAATTATGTAGCCCTTATGTAGCCTTATGTATCAAAAGTTTGTTATATCCTGTATACCAACCCCTTATGTGGTAAATGTTTTTGATACTCTGTATATCCACCCCTTATGTAATACCCCCTTGTGGGGTCTTTAAGGAAATAAAATATGATGATGATGATGATGATATTACACCTGCTTGTAAACTGTTTGTTTCGTAATTCGGGAAACATAAATCAATCAATGTCTGAGACACCGCCGTCACTCACGTCGGGATATCAATCAAGTTTTCATACCCATGGGGAAGAAAGATGTCAAGAAGATTTTGTGAAGAGGAGTCTCGGGATAATAAATCGACATTAAAATATCCAGTTACGATTACCGGTGTATGGAGAGATTCACAGTATTGCAAAACATTTTCTAAAAATTCCAAGAACACAGTCAATATACCAGAAGGGGGTCTGTACACAACCAAAAATATAGTGTTCAAACATTTGATCATCAAAGATTCGTAGTGAGGATTAACAGTAGAAAATTCTCTGACAACAGTAAAATGTACATTTTCTTTGACGTAAATCCCCTCCCCTCATATAGCTCCGACACATTGATACACATCTGCGCCCGGTAAAGTGCACAGTATCCCAGTCACCTAAAAACCAAGTCTCAGCAAAAGCTGACAAATAAAAATTATGATTAAGCTCTGGAAGGAGCATATCAACAGAATCCTTTTTATTTTTTAGGGTTTGAGCATTCAAGTGAACAAGGAAGACTGCTGTTTGTGACGTATCGCGTAACAGCGATTGCAAGAATCGGGATCAAGATAACTGTTTTGCGTCGGATAACTAGACATTAGAAAGTTTTCTCCACTGTCTGAAAACCGATACCGAATTACGTGCTCATGTTATTTTTGGAAGATCCGCCAGCTCTCTTATTCTGATTATCCAGTCCCGAGGGCCGCGACGGACAAACATTTTTCCGCTTCTGTGGCAGGCAAATTGGTATTCGTTTTCCTCAGCCTTTGCTTTCATCTTCCAAAACAGCTCCTTATCAGAACAGCTTCAGAACATCTGTTGAGAACATCTGAACATCTGTTCAGAACATCTGTCAGAACATCTTCAGAACAGCTTAATCTCCCAGAACAGCTTCAACAGGAGACAAATGTGTGGGGACCACGTCATCGACCTGGCAAATGTCAGGAATCGGTGTGAGTCCACAAAGGGTATGGGGACCCCTCCCGCTGAACGATGATAGCGGGAGATATCACGCCTGGTGAAGGCTATTGCCGCACATTTCGTAGCCGAGATTTCGAGGCCACGTCTTGACAAAAAGTCTGCTATTGAATTGAAGTCTTTTTGAAGGGGAGCTCCCAAAACACGCAGGCGTGTTGAGGCCAGAGTTCCAGATGCAGATATCATCGGCGTAGAGCGATATTTCAACAGTGTGGGGCACGTACTTCTGAATTCCTAGGACGTTGATATTAAATAGGGTTGGGATTAAAATAGCGCCCTGGGCCACACCTCCCGTGACATTGTGAGAAGCTGTTTCGCCGTCATTCTAGGACATAAAGACAGATCTGTCGGAGAGGCAATCGGATATCCATGTAAACATATGACCTCCGATGGCTACCGATTCCATTCCAGACCATATCGCCTTATGTGCCACGCAGTCAAACACTACTTTATAGTAAATAAACACTGCTATAGTGATGTGACGCTGGGCTTTCGCACTCTTTATGTCATTGAAAAGGGAAAGCACGTTGTCGATGCTGCTGTGAGACTGTTTGAGTTCAGTCATCTGTGGGGTATACACGTTCCGGTTTGTCAAGTCAAAGTGTAAGCTAACGAAGACCATTTGTTCCATCAGCTTCCCCACACAGCTCAGGAGTGCAATGGGCCGGTAAGACTCAATTTGTAGGGCTTTTGTCGGGTTTGAGTACAGGAACAAGGCGACCGCGCTTCCAGCCCGGTTCGAGGCGGCCCATTTCTCAGCTGTGGTTATGTGTGCCGAGAAGGAAGCTCTTAGCTTTGTCTCCAAGGTGCGACAAAGCTACATATCTGATACCATCTGCACCTGGGACAGAAGCATTGTTTACGGAGGACAAGGCAGCAACAAATTGAGTGGGCGCGCCAGCTGGCCTCGTGTCAGCACGATGTCAAATGCCCTGGCCTTTTTCGTGCGAATATTTTCTGCGCGGCGACGAGTGCCAGCTTACAAGATACCGCAAGACTCGACCCGGCAAGCTTCGTCACCCATGGGCCACTGCGCACATGGACCAGTGCTTTACGATGACCTCTGGGTGTCAGCGCGTCTAGCTTCGATGACGTCAGCGATACAGCGTATAAAATACCAGCCACCCTCCAGCATCTTCAGTGGGCGCGCCGACTGCCCTCGGGTCAGGGCGATGTCAAATGCCCTGGTCTTTTTCGTGCAGGTTAGTTCTAATGTTTCTAGAGTGAGAACAAGCGATCGTTGTTTCGTCCAGCTGGCGTGCCCAAAGTCTTTGTACAGCATGCATGACATTGTGGAATTGCTTGTTGTCTTTGCTGATGCTTTGTGACGACATTGAGTGCAATACAGGGCCCACCACTGAGCAGTTTCTAGCGCAATTACACGAAGGCCAAAATAAAATTCAAGAAAGGTTTGATGGTATTGAATAAAAAATTAAGACTATTGAAGCATCAGCACTGCCTCTGAAAGATGTTTGCAAAAAATGTCTGATCTTGAAAAAAGTGTGCAAAGTTTACGGGATGGTTTTGTCGACCTGGAGGATCGGAGAGGAAGGAATAGCCTTCTAGTATTTGGTACTCCTGAAAACGATAAAGAAACAGTTGACAATCTTAATTAAGGAAAGAGTAATTCAGGATGTGTTTACAAAAAAATGGGCGTAAGGGATCCAGGCGCCAGCGACGCGGAATATGTCGGACGTAGGGAGAGCGGCTGTTCCTGGAATGCGGAATGAATGGCTGTATGGCAGCCAGCTTTTTAAGAGCAAACGGCCTCTGGGTCACGACGCTAGCTTGAGGAAACATTGTCTCGGGCCGCAACCCCGTCGTCGCGTTGTTTTGGTCGGATTGCATGGCGCAGCTGTTGGAAAACATTGGCGGTACGGCGGCTTGAAGGGCACTCACGGAGCTTGGCAGTAGCTGGCTCTGGGCCCACTGCGTTTTCATTTAGCTGATTGTAAAATCATTCGGTCCGTCACGCCGCCGGAGACGGGGAAGCTTGGAGCTGTCAACTGGGGTTCGACGGCGGTCTATTATTGGGAAAGTGGTGGCTCGTGCGCGCGCGGAGTAAAGGCGTGCGAGGGTGTTCGTGTGGCGTCCCGGGATGAGAGATGCGACACCTGCGCCGTCCGCCGTGTCGGCCGACACCTACCCTCTGGGTAGGTGTAGGGCGGTGTAGGGTAGGTGTAGGACAGAGGGTAGGGCGGCCTACACCTGCGGCGGCCGCCCTACCCTCTGATTCTGGCGCACGGTCCAATTAATCTGGCATCGCCTGTCAAGTGCGGACACTCCCGGAGGCACGCCGACTTTCCTTAAGATGGACGGTTATGCGTCCCTGCTGGCGTTGGTGGCTGTCCAGTTTTGGGTGAGCATCATGGGAACAGGCGACGCGGGTCGCGTTCGTAGAAGCTTTCCCTGGCGCTTGCACGTGCTTCCGCGGGTTTCTGAATGCTTGTTGTAGTGTTTTACTTTTGATATTTTCCTTCTTTCTGTTGTTAGAGAGGGTGACCGATGTTTCAAGGTTACGGGGGGCGTTGCCCACTGCAGTTTAAACCCGGATGTGGTAACCCGAGCAATCAGATCGCAAGGGGATGTTGATTGGCCTGTGTATCGGGGTGGAGACTAAGCGACCCATTTAAGCAAGGAGACACGAGGTCTCGCGGTCGAATCCTCAGGGTTTTAATGTGCTATGCACGGCCGGCGTATTGCCTGGCTAGCCAGGTGAGGCTAGGGAGGATCTCACCACTTGGGTAGTCTTAGGTCCGGGTCAGTTGCTAACGGGGCTGCCGCGTACACAAAGTTCAGCTGACCAAGACGCCCACTTTATTTCCTACTCTGTCTACTTCAGTCTTTAAATATCCTGTATATGTCTTTCGCTTAAATATACAGTTTAAAAACCCTCATCAACTCTCATCGTCGTGTCATCAGTGCCGCAACCATCAGGCACCAAACGAAGACCATCGGAAGTCTTCTACACGCCACAATATAGACGCATCGAAGCAAGAAACAACGAACTTAGACCTTTACTGGTGCAGTCGGCAAGGATCTGCGAGGCGCGACGACAAGGAGGGCGACGACTGAAGTAAGGGGCGCATCTGTAACCGGGGGAAGACATCGTCTACCGGAAGCCCGTGCAGACAGCGGGACGGCGAGTTGTCGGCTTTCCGGAGGCCAGCGTGAAACGAAGGCATCGACAAAAAGTCGGCGTCGGAGCAACTACTGGGGAAGCAGCGCATCAGGTGTGAGACTGCGGACACTGACTGAACGCCGTGATCGTGCGGTGAGGAGCAGCAGCGAAGAGAGGCTACCGGGAAGACGGCGGCGTCTGTCACAGCGCGTCGTGGGGTGAGTCCCTTTTACCTTCACCCGTGCGCGATCACTGCCGTTAAGTCAGGGCATGTATTAGAGTAAACTATAATTCAGTTCGTATAGCTAATAGGCAAGCAAGAATCGCTCAGTCGAAGCGATGGAAGCAGAGGGCTGTTCGGGAGAATACTAGAGATTTAGAGCGGGAGCCGGAGCTAATGGAACAGCGCGAAAGAGCCCGGCAGTGGCCGCGGGGGTGTGCGGCGGAACAAAATCTGTGTGAGTCGACGCCGCATTGTCGGCCGAGCACCGATGGGGCGGCCGTTTCAGAAGCGGGGGGACGTGAGTGCGTCGCACCCGATACGGCTGCCGCGGGGGTTCAGGAGCCGTCGCCCGCTGCCACCTCGTTGTGGCCAGTTTATTCAGACCGCGAAAAGGCTAGAGAGCCCGCACGCGAGTGTCTTGTCTCACGCCGGTGCGGGAATAAGATCGCGTTAGCGGAGCCTTCAGGGCAGTCGACGAATGCTCAGGAGACTGGGCCGGCCGACGAGGCAGTAAATGAGAAGGGCGAGGCGACGCAGCATTGTCTGCAGGGTATCAACAGAGCAGCGGCTGTTTTTTTTCCCAGCGGCAGAGGTGGGATGCCAATGCGTCACAATTGGTTAAGTACCACTGCGGCTTCAGGAGCCGCTGCCCGATACTGGCTCGGAGAGTACAGTAGCTTAGATTCGGACCGCGGGCAAACAGGGGAGAACATCCCGGTAATCGAGCTGAAGCGGCAAACGAACTACGCGGTCGAAGTCTCTGAGGACGCGGGGCGTAGTGAGCGCGATCAATGCTCCCAGAGCGACGCAGTGGGCAAGCAGGGTGCTTCGGCGGCGCTCGACCCGCTAGGTGATCTCGACGACACGGATTGTCGGGAGACGCCAGCTGTCGCGGTTCCGCGAGAGAAGCAGAGCGACACCGCCGAGTAGGACGCGCTAGTATGGCTAACAGGCTCCTCGGGCATTGTTCTGGAGCAGGCAGACGAGAGACTCGCAAATGTCTCGGCGAAGCAAGGGCACACGCTGGTCGAAGTTGAGCGTCCTTTCGCGCAGGAAAGATCGCGTGAAGGGGCAAGCGAGCTCAGGTGTTCTTGCAATGAAGGAGAGACCGACATAATGTGTGTAGGCAAGTGTTTGTTCGCTTGCAAGGGACTTCCAGGCAAGGTTTCTCATTGCCAGTTCAGGAGTAGCTTCATTTGAAGGCAGCAACGAGGACCTCATTGAATCATTAAAGGACAAACGCAAAGGCAAACAGATCCCAGAGCCCTACAATGAAGTGTACAGGGGAAAACCAAACCAACTTCTGGACATCACCAAGGAGGAGGTTTACAGCGCCATTATGGCTGCCAAAAAGAACAGCGCCCCAGGATTCGATGGTATCACAAATGCTATGATCAGGAACCTCGGTGACTGACAAGTAGAAGAACGTATAGAATATATTAACAATAATCTGTGGATCAAGGGCGAAGTCCCTCCCGATTGGACCACTCAGATGTCATACAAATACCGAAACGAGAAAAAAAGCCAGGAATCGACGCACTGAGACCGTTGACATCATGTGTGGGGAAAATATTCGAAAGAGTCGTTATGAACAGACTGTCAAACTTCATCGACGACAACAACCTTGTACCACACACCATTTTGGGCTTCAGAAAGGGCATCTCCACGCAGGATGCATTTCTAAACCTCAAAGAAGAAGTGCTACCGAACATCCCAAGAGGAGGGGAGCACCTTATCTTGGCTTTAGATTTAAAGGGAGGCTTTGATCATGTGTCCCACAGGGCCATTCTACAAGCACTTAAGAATTGCATTGCGGAGTGAGGACATACAACTAGGTCAAAGCCTTCTTATCAGACCGCACAGCATCCATTGAGATTGGAGGCGTTCGCTCCGATGTCTTCAAAATGCCAAACAAAAGAACGCCACATGAATCTATTATCTCCCCCTTGCTTTTCAATATTACAATGGTTAACATAGCAAAGAAACTCCAAAACATCCCCGACATAGGTTTCATATTGTACGCCGACGACATAACCATCTCGGCCACTAAAGGCTCCCTGGCTCAAAAGGAACAGGCACTCCAAGAAGCCACGAACTGGGTGGAAAAGTTGGCAAGGGATAACGGCCTTGAGTGCGCACCAGAAAAATCTGAAGTTATCCAAGTCCACGACGCCATATATAGGAGCCCAGGGGAGATGAAAATCAAGCTTGGGGACCACGAAGTAGCGGAGACAGATAAAGTAAGAATCCTTGGGATGATTTTTCAAAGCAATGGCAGAGCAAAGTTTACAATTGCCAAAATTAAAACATCAACGCTGCAAATTGCAAAGATAGTTAGGAGGATAACCAAAAAGAGAGCAGGGCTGAAGGAAGAAGAAACCTTGCGTATCATGCAGGCCTTAGTAGTAAGCAGAGTTGCTTACAGTCTGCCTTTTCACTCTCTAAACAGGCAGGAAAAGGAACAGGCCAACATTATATTGCGTACTGCATACAAAGCGGCTCTCGGTTTTCCCAACTACACGGCAAATAAAAAACTCATGAATCTCGGCGTGTCTAACACTTTTAAAGAAATTTGTGAAGCTACTCTTGTTTCACAAAAGGACAGGCTGCAAAAGACAAGAACTGGCACGGTTAATTTGCAAAGAGTAGGCTGCAGGTTAGATGTCCAATCAATTACCGACAAAGAAGACCTAAGCAACGCCGCCAGAGAGAAATTGAAAGCGCTCCCCATTCCAAGAAACATAGCCACCCCTTACATGAAGACAGAAGGAAAGCCAGGGTCAATTTCCTACGCAGAAAGTTGGAAAAAACCCACACGTTGTATATACAGACGCTGCCTTTTACGACAAGACCAATGCTTCCCTAGTTATCGTCGACTAAGAAGGAATATACAGGGACTGCCTCACATTAACGAACACCAGCACAGAGGAGGCCGAAACTGGCGCCCTTCTATTGGCCGTAAGGTATGGAATATTCCAAGGAAAAAGCCTCCAAATAATTACGGACTCTAAGAAAGCCGTACAAAACATTAAAAATGGTCGAATCCACAAAAGGCTCACAAAAACTTTACATATCACAAGTTCCAAAATATCATTTGGACACCAGGACATGAGCTTGAGGGTAATGAGAGAGCAGACCAAGCTCCGCAAAAACTTACTAACCGCTCAGCCAGTAGTCCTAGCTTACTCACCCCTCTTCCCAATACCTTCGGTGAGCGACTCAACATTCAAAGAAAAGCCAGAGCTATCTTTCCTCCACCAGACCAAAGCTTAACAGCTGCAGAGCATCCGTCTCTCAGGCAAATACAGACGAACACCTATCCGAACATCCTCAGGCTATCAAAGATGTTCCTCGAGAGATTCTCAAACGCATGTAATAAGTGCGGTGAAATATCCACCCTATTCCACGCATCCTGGGGTTGTCGTAATATATGGCCCTCAGTAAACACCAACACCAAGTTATATATATATATTATAAGGCAGCTCTGGCCAGCTCTGACCCTGGGGTTCACAAGTATCTGATCTGTAGGGCCAAGACTGGGGCAGAGGAAACAGGAGCCCTGGAAGGAGGGAACCTACCCTAGTTCAATGAAGACCTTTTATTTCAAATGAACGTTTCATCTCTCTCTTTCATCTTCACGCACAGGCGCGGGAGTTTTCTCCGGCGCAGCTTGAACACCCAGCTACGGTTAGGCGATCATTTTGGGCGGCCTGGGGCTATTTCGGTCAGGTGTGGCTTTTCGGTGGCCAGATTGAGCTCGAGGTAGAATTGGTAGAGCTGGGCTAAGGGGCAGCTCTATTCGAGGACGGAAGGGTGTCCATTTTTCTGCGGTGTTCCTAAGGGAACGGCAATGTTCGCGTGCGGGTGCATGGCGGGGGAACTCTACTGTGAAATCGAGAACTTGGTGTCGCAACAATGACCAGTCGTGCTGCCGAAGAAGACAGTGATACTAGACGTTGCGAGCTGGCACCGAGGGTCTGTATGCGTATTGTTAGTGGAGCACAGATGACTGTGCGCTGTGTGACAGGCGTGGTGCTAAACTGGACATATTTGCCTTTGTTTGGAACTCAAATAATTTTGGGGGTGTCCTTGTTTGAACGGTTTGTGTGCATGCGAGCTCGTGTTAGCGTGTTTTCGGTACCAAAGTATGTAAATTGTTTTCACTGTCGCTTTACACGCCTGGGTTTTGTTTGTGTTATTCCCGTAGGGACCAGTGGGCCCCTACATGAATCTTGTGACGGGCGTGTAAGAATCTAGGTGCCAGCTACGCGGAATGTGTCGGACGCAGGTGGAGCGGCTGTTATGGGAATGCGGAATGAATGGCTGTATGGCAGCCAGGGGCTGAATTCTCTAAAACGACGGGTTAGCGCCATGCAAATGCATGTTATCTGGGGTCGGGGCCGTCGCTTTGAGGAGCTCCGCACGGAGTGCGAGCCTGAGAAAAGCACTGTGGCAAGCGCGAAGCGACATCGGTGAGCAATGTGGCGAGGGCACGAAGCGACCAGTGAAACGACGGGGGGCAGTGGGCAGTGGGAGCAACCTCGCCTTGCAGAGTCCACCCAAAAGCAGTGTCCACTGCCATGAGGTTAGTGGCCAGTCACCTGACCGATCCCGTGACCACTGCCCAGTAGAAGTCAGTCAACAGACCGATCTCCTCGTCGCTGTGATCACCGTGTGAAACGTCTGCGACATTCATACCTTCCTCTACCATTCGCAAAACATCTGGGGCCGATGGAGCAGGCATGAGATCTGCACATATGCAGGGCACCTCGAGAGCTTCAACCCGCACCTCTGTTCGGTCACGCTGGCTTCGAAGCCAGAGCTCCACTCGATGTGACATGGTATGCTTTGCAGCTTCCGCGCCTCCGAACGTAAAAATATCCAGCTCCTCTTCGCCTAGGACCTTCAACTGCGGATTTTCGGACAGGTCGCTTCGTATGAATGTACGTTGGCTACCACCTTCAAGGAGAAGTCTCACCAGTGTACGCTTTTGTTGGCCCTCAGCCCAAGCCTTTGCTGTCTGAAGAAACACCTGTGATTCGTGATCACGAGCACCCAGTGGCGACTGCAACACTGTCTTTGGCTCTGTCGCTGTCGTTATGGTTGTATTCTCTTTTGCCGTGTTGTCAGCGCCCGACATGTTGGGATCACACAACGTGGTGCGATGTTTCCCTCCGCAACTTGCGCACTTCAACCAGCTGGCTGTTCGGCATTCTTTAGACCTGTGTCCTTTCCTTGTGCAGGGAAAGCAACGATTGTCGCGCTTTAGAAGTTCCTGCTTTTCCGAAACCGACATCCAAGAAACGCAGCTCCCAGCGTCGTGGTTGGAAGAGTGGCAGAACACGCATCCTCTAATTTCTTTGCCCGTTACAGCGTTCAGCAAAGCAGTAGAAGGTGCATGCGATCCTTTGTAGCCACTCTTGTGTCTGTTGGGAGCACCGGGAGAGCCGCGGTGTTTGGAGTCGGCTGCTTGCATCTTTTCGCGCGTTTCTACCTCTTTTCTTAGGAACGCCAAGAATGTTTCCACCTCGCTGCCCTCTTTTGTTTCATCATGCTTTCAGTAGTATTTGAGGCAAAGTTCATCTTGCACAGCGTTCTTGAGTACAGTCAGCAATAGCCCGCCGTATGTGCCAGCACTCACTCCCAATGCGTCTAACTTCCGCCTGCACTTCGTGGACTAGGCAACGCAGTTTCTCCAGGTTTCGTGCATCCTCAACTGGCTTCACACGACGCAAAAGCGACATCTGGTCCTCGATTATCATTTCCTTTCGGCCGAATCTTTCCTGAAGGACTGTAAGGGCTACATCATATTTTGACTCTGATAGGTCAAGCCCTGCTATGGCCGCCGCTGCCTTTGCTGTCATATGGCTGTTCAAATACTTAAACTTGTCAATTTTTGACAAAGTACTGTGTGGTTGCTGTTGACAGTAAAGTTTAATTGACTCCAGATTCCCTGCCACTTTCTCAGTTCTCCTTCAAATTTAGAAATTTGCAACTTTGGGAGCCTCACGACTTGAAGGGGGGGGGGGGGCAGGAACCGGAGTTATGCTTGTTTCTGCCTACTGCCTGGTATCTGTCTGCCGCGTTGCTGCAGTAGCCGCTGCCTTTTTGTTGGCGGACTTCAGATATTTTGTTCAGCTTTTTACTTCCCTCTTGGCTACAATGATTTTCTCAGCGTAGGAATCAGAGCTTGTTACATCTTCTTCTAGCTCTTCCACTTCAATGATTTTATGGATTTCTTCATCCAGTTCTTTCAGAGATCTTTCTTTAAAAGAGAGGAGGTTGGAGTCTTTGTCGGCGATGTCGTTGATTAGCTTTGTAGTGGACCATGGCACTACTTTCCGCTTGCGTTTGAGGCGGCTGACGTCCATGTTTTTGAAGTGCCTCCGCCCGCGTTTCGGCACCAGAAAATTGGTTGTTGTTCCTTTCTTTCTTACAGGGTTGCTGATAACATGCTTAGAGGCACAATCTATTGGAAAACAAGTTACCACTCTACTGCACGTATCGTTACGGGGTGGCGAGGCCACGCGTGCAGGAGCCTAAATCAGAAGATGCGTCCACTTTAGGTTCCGTTTCCAGACTGAGTTTATTGGGGAAATCTCGTGAGAAGGAAAAAGAAGTATACAGAGAAAAGAATGGGGAGGGTTGCTGCAGGCATCCACTGCAACGCAAGCGTCCTTTTCGGAGCGGGCAGCGTGGGAACGTCGTGTTCAATTTCTAGCGTTCACTTACTGTTCGTGCGCACGCACGCACGCACGCACACACACACACACACACACACACACACACACACACACACACACACACAGACACACACACACGCACACGCACACGCACACGCACGCACGCACATGCACGCGCACACGCACACGCACATTCATCGCAGGTCACAGCACAGACATAACACTCGTGCGCCGGCGTCCTCGAGCAACAGACTCTCTTCGATGGGCCTCTCCGAAACCCGGAGGCCGTTTCGAAGGCGCCCACGGCAATTGCAATAGGTGTCAGGTGACGGGACCCAGGCTCTTTACGTGATTCACTAGAGGCAGGCAAGCTATTTAAACTTCGTCTGCGTGTGGCGCCGACGCTTCTTCTGTCTTGTCTCTCGCGTTGGCTGCAGCTCCTCACAACAAAATACAACATACGTGTTATATCTCTTCCGATTTGAAGTGGAACCAGCATTTTGCCTACATTCAAAAGAAAGCCATGCGCAGCCTTGGGTACTTGAGGGGAACTTTACGAAAATCCACCCCAAAAATAAAATTGTTAGCCTACAAAACTTACGTTAGACCCATACTTGAGTACGCGTCTAGAGTTTGGCACCCTTATACTAAGTGGAACATTACTAAATAAGAAAACATTCAGAGGAAAGCTATTCGCTTCGTGTATAATAGCCACAGTTGGCATATTTCACCTAGTTTACTTTTGGAAAATGCACAGTTAACCAAATTGGAACTAAGAAGATATTACGAGAGACGAAAATATATCTATTTGCTGTATCACGACAAGCTAGGGATTAGTAGGGATGGTTATATTTACCCAGTTACTAGGCGTTCCACTAGTTCGCTACATTCAAAGCAGCTAAATGGATTTTCATGCAAAACCGGCCAAACCGACAGCTTTAAGAATAATCCTTTCCCCGTAGCGTACGCGAGTGGAGTCGGCTTAAAGCTGACGTTGTAGAATGGGGGACGGTAGAATCATTTATGACTGCTTGGAAAAAATAACATCTTGTGTACATTTCCCTTGTCCAACAACATTCCCGTTCCATGTCTTGTAGTGTTCGCCTCGAGTGTTCGCTTGATGAGCATTCTGTGCAGTTGTGCTTTCTAGCTCTCTTGTAGGATCTCCTGGTTTCCTCCTACAGACACTCACACGTGCGTTCTTCATTTCTTTTCATTTTAGTAAATTTGTTACGTTCTTGTAGAATACACCTTTAGCTCACTTCGTCGCGTTCTGTTGGGATGAAATCGCTGCAGAAAAGATTCCTAATATCTTGTTGATTTTACTGGGTTGCTACTTCTGTGCAAAGTCATCTTTTTGCGCATGCGGGCGCTATGTCGCATTAACTCTTCTACCTTCTTTTGGGTGCTTTTTTGTGTCTTTTTATATTGTGCCTACAGTGATGCCACTACACATAAACCTTTCTCAGGGAGGCATATTGCCGCATACTTGCTGCGTTCACTTGTTCATATCGCGTCTTTTTTTGTTTGTTTTGTTCTTACCGCCCCCCTCCGGCTATGGACCTTGTACTAAAGGTCGGCAGTACCATGTAAGTAATAATAATAAAAAAGTAGTTCTGCCATTATGGCAATCAAATTTTCAGAGGGCAAAAAGACAGCTGTCAGAGTGGCAGGAAAAACTAGAGCCGACAAGGCTGCGACTTTGACGCAGAAATATTCAACGACGCCTAGATCACAGCGGTTCTGGCGCACAGCAATGTAGTAGAAAGGGCTCAGCGCAGTAGGCGGTGCCAGTAAGCTACGTACTAAGGTCCAAATCCTGATGAGAGGCTTTCGAGAGTGTAATTTTGAGCAGAACGATTGCCATTCCCGCTGGGCCAATTTCCGCATGTGTAGCTGTACGTGCCTTTGTGCGCGTCTAGCGACTGGTATATCTTCGGATGTTCGCGTTCTACGAGCGCACCTTTCAGCGCTGCAACGCACCGCATGGAGCCTTTGGTACTCCGCATGGGCCACAGAGATCCTCGAGGGTATCGGAAAACCTTCGTACACGAATCCCTCGCCCGTGTCATAACGTCGATTAGGTCGCTGTACGACGCAAAATTCCCATCGAGCTCCTCAATACGAGCACAGTATAGTGACCAATCCTGACAAAGAATTTCTCGGTTCAATGGCCCTCCCCATAGACCATCTAGCAGGATATATGCAGGCAGGTGATTGCTTCCCTGTGACTCGATGTCGACGCAGTATAAAAGACAGGAGAACTTAACCTTCTGTGTACATACACTCCAAAGGGTAACCTAATCTAAAATGAACAATTAATAAAGGAAGCAAATGCATATGAAAACATTAGGGATAACAGACACAAACTAAAAACAGATAAAAAGGTCCTAATCACAGCAAAATAATATCTCGAAGATTTATTTTCCGCCTATATTGCCGTCGACCATTCCGTCGATATTGCCGCGAAGCGTTCATTTTGATTCTTTCAGTTATCTTTTAACAGAACATGTCTGGTTAACATGTGTGTTTTAAGCAAAGCGCGGGTCTCCTCCTTTCGAATGTCGCACTGGTAATTTTGCTTGATAGATAATTGATGTTGCTTGCGGGTTATAGCGCAGGCTGTTGCTTTTATTTTAAAATGTCTAAATCTAAACAAATGCTTCCATAAATGAGAACTCGTTGGATAAATACGTAAAGAGCATGTCACATTGCTAACTGCTTCTTCGAGGTTTGCGTGTCCTTCTTGCTTCTTGGGGCACACGATTTGGCTTCCACAAACGTAAATTTCCACAAGAACCTTGGTTCGTTCGTCATTATATTACATGCTATTGTGGTGCTGGGCAAATGAGCTCTTAGTACCCGGCAAGTCTCTAAACAAACATAGCTCGTCCCAGCCAGCATTCAACCTGAGTTTTGACTACTCTGGAATAAACTTATGCGCAAAGGCGTCATTACCCGCACCATAAACGGGGCATCAAAACAGCCAGCATTTAAGACCTTCATGCTCTCTAGGCTGCTTTCCTAATTTATTGATTAAGCGCCGTGACTCTCGGCGCTGCACGTTGTGCGAAAGCACATGAATGAACTCGGGATGGTTGCGCACTTGCGATCGCGGTAGCCACGGGATTGTCCTGTCGCTGGTATTTTGCGCTCTGCGCGTTGCGCGATCAATTCTGTGGTGAACATTGAGCACAGATTGTTTACGCTCAAACAAACGCTTAGGAGGCTGATAAGTGAGGGCCGCTTGAATCTTGTGGCTGTCGCGGCGCCGATCACCAACTGGTGGCGCCACCGGGTCTTGAAGGAACAAAAGGAGTGCTCACCAAATCACGGTGGCTTGGGGTTCCGACAGGCCCATGTCCGGAGAGAAGGCCAGGGTCCCCGTTTTATGGTGGCCAGGGCACGGAGCCTAGCTGAAATGTAGAGGGACCACTCCCAACATAGAATGTCAAAATCAGCACGGCACTTGCACGTGGAGCAGGAGCCAGTTACGGGTGGTGGTGGGTCAAGCTTCTGAAAAAGGTTCAGCAAAAAAGGATAAGGAGTGTTGCGGTCTGGATTCTACGAAGCAGGGCAGACTCTCGCTGTAGGAATACCCTACCCTTTCCCTCTGCTATAACACCGTCTTCATTTCCAGCGCAGTGCCTTCGGCACATTATAATATGGAATAAACATGGTTCTATTCAATCATTCTCAAACAAACGTGCGCCGCCAACAGGGAGGCTTTTTAGGTGCATCTAAAAAGGTGCCCGGAGCGGACACAACTTTTGTAGAGCACGAGCTACGCGGAGCCTTGCCGATGTCGGCCCTTCTGGAGGAACCTCCGGGTCTTAGAAGACCGTCAGTGGTTCTGGTTTGTTGTCACTCTCGCTGCAGTGTGTGAGCCACTGTGAACAATTCCTGCCCCCTGACCAGGATACTACTACCGCAGTAGAGAAAAGCTAGTTCCCGCCGTTAAAAAACCGGTAACACTATTTCTGGTAGGACCACCCAGTCTGGAATGATCGGCTTGGTAGCGGTCTAACTCCGACCCACCTGTCCTCCACCGTGTGAGAAGCGACTCAAGCGCTGCTTCTATGAACCACTGCTCCCGCGTACGCTCTTTACCCAAAGCAGAGAGGTAAAACTGCTTCAAGGCGTACTACCTACACAGGTCACACTAATGCAGCCAGTGTAGCGTCATGTGCATTAACCCCGCCATAACTAGCCTGCACTAAGTGCAAGAAAGCAATGGAATTGTTACCATACATTGAGGAGGAGAATGACGTAACATCAGGTGTTCGCAGCGATACGAATGAGCTGCAAGACGAATTATTTCAGGGAAGGTTCAGTGTAGTATGAAACGTACGCAATCAAGGTTTACTCCAAAGAAACGTGCTCCTAAAATTCAGGCAGTTCAGTTCAGTTCAGTTCAGTTTATTCACCAAAGGTAGCTTCGGTGTATCTTGGAGAACAGCGCGAACTAACAGGGACACAAAAAGAAAGAAGTGGACAGGACTAGCGCTGACTTTCAACTCGATTTATTGGAAAAGACGTAACTACTTATACATAAACAGAATCCTCCTCCCCCACCACGCCACGTGCCCACACCAGCCAATGACATACTATCAAGACCAAAACACTCCACTGTTGACAACGCACATTTCTTAACACAGGAATACATTATCGCGACGACCGCTCCAAATAACCAAATTCTTTTTCGTGCAGGACAATTGATGTTTCACTGACACAATCTCTCCCCCACTTTCTGATGTAGTATGATTCCATCAACTCTATAGTACGCCTGTCTTTATGCTTAAACAGGATATCAGTCTCGCGGAAAAGCGGATAGCATCGGTGCTCACACGTGCGGCAATGTTCGGCCAGACGTGCGTAATCATCTTTTTTAAGCTTTTTGCGATGCTCCAATAATCGAACGTTTAAGCAGCGACCTGTTTGACCAACATACACTTTTTGGCAAGATAAAAGAATCTTGTAAACAACAGCCACAGAGCACGGTACAAAGGGTGATACATGATTTACTACACACGCACTTTTCTTCTTTCCCAGCTCATCTTCAGCACGCCTCTGAACGGCCGGACAAACGCTATTTAATATAACCGGGGAAGAAAACACCACGTCCACCCCAAACCGTGCTGCTACCTTTTTCAGCCCGTGCGACATCCTATGTACGTAGGGCAAAACAGCAAACTTTTTGCTCCTTTACCTTGAGGACCCAGCCTCTCCAGCACCTCCCTGCTTTTTTAGCAGCCTTACCAGTTTATCTGCCGTCATCCTGAGTGTGGTACCAGGAAAACCTGCCTCTTTAAGCCTAGAAACCTGACCATGAAAAGCCTCACAGACTGAATCAGAAGAGGAACGTGTCAATGACGCCCGTAAGCAGGATAAGGCTATTCCGTTCTTTATGAGCTTCGAGTGTCCTGAATTGTAATTCAACAGTGGTTTCTTTGACCTTGGCTTATACAGGAAACACACATGATCTGACTTAAAGCGAAGCCGTAAGTCAAGAAACTGGAGTTCATCATTGCTAGGTAATTCCAGGGTGAACTGTAGACCTCCTCCTTTTTCAGTGAAAACCTTTACACATCCATACCACGTTGGCTAACCATGGTCCCCGGCAGAAACACCAAATAGTCATCAACAAAACGATAGACCACTTCAACCACCCCCCGCAAGGCACTTTGCATCTATCTGTCTACAGCGGCAAGAAAAATGTTACTTAAAGTAAGCTGAAGCGCTTTCCAAAAAAATTGAGTTAGATTAACAGTTATATAGTTTCTCGCGCGCTGATTCCGAATATCACATTGAAATTTATCGTACAATAGTCCAAGTGGCACATATCTTGCAAAAAGCGCGGCCCCGTTTGAAAGACGCGCGCTTTTCGTCTTTTGACGCCCCTGATTGGTTGCGCCCGTCATGACGTCAAAGGAGGACACCCTTCGGCCGCGCGGGTTGTCGGAAGCATTGCGAACGATCGCACGATTGCCTTTGCGGCAATTTAGCTTGCAGTTTAATTTTCGCACATGACTGGAAGTTTGTTTTATATTTTCCCGTGCTGTTGGTTCAATTATCTTGCAGCTTAAATTTGCTTTACACGACAGAGAACCCCAAAGCAGTGACTGTGACGTCGACTAGTGGGTTCCATCAAAATATTTTTGAAATGGGCAACCAGCATAGGGGGATTTTATACCTTATGTTAATATTAGGTACTGCCTTAACTGTTTCTTATTATACACCAAACCACTTATGCCGAAGATTAATGGGCGTTTTATAAACAATCTACCAGTGAAAAGCACGTACGTGCACTGCGCGAAAAACTAGCTTTCATGCGCTGTAAACGTATATGCGAGACACATCTTGCCGGTAAACGCATAAACCAACAAGCAGACTCTGCTTCCGCATTTCCTTTGTTCGTTGTCGCCCACCCCAGCCCCGTTACTCATCCCCGTACACAGACCCACACGCGCGCGCCATTTGGGCAGCGGCGCTACGGCGCCTGCGCGATTGCTAGCTGCACTTCGATAAGTGGCGTCTTACTGCTTCACATGCATTTATTCTGAAAACACTGCAGCATACTAGTGGCTGCTCAGCATTATTGGCTGTAGTAGACTTGATTTTCGCTTGTGCGTTGCGCATTCTGCTACAATATTACGGCCACCTCGTTATAATTAACAGACCAGTCGGGCAAATCAGTTACGTTGTAGTTACGTTACTTAAGGCAACAAAAAAAAAGATAAGAATTTTGTTCCAGTTTAAGAGAATGCGGTAAAAGTAAAGCAGAAGTCCTTGGCCCTGCTTGACAGCCTGAATTTAGTGTCGCTAGCTCGTCAAGTGAAGAAAGAAAAAAGGTTGCAACTTGAAGCTTTTTTTTTCCGCAAAAACCCACAAAATAGGAATACCGTTCCGCACTATTGTCTCCGAGGCTGGGGCGTGGCAGGGGGCTGTTGCCTCGTTACTTCAAAAGCACTTGTCGTCGCTGTGTTTCCACGACCTCTTTTTGGTGCGCAACTCTGAGGCAATTGCCCGGTTCCTGAAGGAACGAAGGATGGAAGGTTTCAAGGCTATTAGCCTGGACGTGGTCGATCTTTATTACTCCTTACCGCAGGCTAGGTTGCTTAAAGCAGTTAAGTCATGCATACAGGATGGCAATGATGAAATTCGGTTTAGGAATGACTGCGGGGTTTCTGTGGAATCCTTTTTAGAACTCCTGTCGATGTACTTGAAGGCCACTGTTGTAGCCTGGGGAGATAAACAACTAATCCAGCGTAACGGTGTTTGTATTGGTTCCAAGATAGCTCCTGTCTTAAGTAACATTTTTCTTGCCGCTGTAGACAGAGAGGTGCAAAGTGCCTCGCGAGGGGTGGTTGAAGTGGTCTTTCGTTTTGTTGATGACTATTTGGTGTTTCTGCCGGGGACCATGGTTAGCCAACGTGGTATGGATGTGTTAAAGGTTTCCACTGAAAAAGGAGGAGGTCTACAGTTCACCCTGGAATTACCTAGCAATGATGAACTCCAGTTTCTTGACTTGCGGCTTCGCTTTAAGTCAGATCGTGTGTGTTTCCTGTATAAGCCAAGGTCAAAGAAACCGCTGTTGAATTACAATTCAGGACACTTGAAGCTCATAAAGAACGGAATAGCCTTATCCTGCTTACGGGCATCATTGACACGTTCCTGTTCTGATTCATTCTGTGAGGCTTTTCATGGTCAGGTTTCTAGGCTTAAAGAGGCAGGTTTTCCTGGTACCACACTCAGGATGACGGCAGATAAACTGGTAAGGCTGCTAAAAAAGCAGGGAGGTGCTGGAGAGGCTGGGTCCTCAAGGTAAAGGAGCAAAAAGTTTGCTGTTTTTCCCTACGTACATAGGATGTCGCACGGGCTGAAAAAGGTAGCAGCACGGTTTGGGGTGGACGTAGTGTTTTCTTCCCCGGTTAAATTAAATAGCGTTTGTCCGGCCGTCCAGAGGCGTGCTGAAGATGAGCTGGGAAAGAAGAAAAGTGCGTGTGTAGTAAATCATGTATCACCCTTTGTACCGTGCTCTGTGGCTGTTGTTTACAAGATTCCTTTATCTTGCGGAAAAGTGTATGTTGGTCAAACAGGTCGCTGCTTAAACGTTCGATTATTGGAGCATCGCAACAAGCTTAAAAAAGATGATTACGCACGTCTGGCCGAACATTGCCGCACGTGTGAGCATCTATGCTATACGCTTTTCCGCGAGACTGATATCCTGTTTAAGCATAAAGACAGGCGTACTAGAAAGTTAATGGAATCATACTACATCAGAAAGTGGGGGGAATTTGTATCAGTGAAACACCAGTTGTCCTGCACGAAAAAGAATTTGGTTATTTGGAGCGGTCGTCGCGATAAGGTGTTCCTGTGTTAAGAAATGTGCGTTGTCAACAGTGGAGTGTTTTGGTCTTGATAGTATGTCATTGGCTGGTGTGGACACGTGGTGTCGTGGGGGAGGAGGATTCTGTGTATGTATAAGTAGTTACGTCTTTTCCAATAAATCGAGTTGAAAGTCAGCGCTAGTCCTGTCCACTTTTTTCTTTTTGTGTCCCTGTTAGTTCGCGCTGTTCCCCAAGATGCCAGTACACCAACTCGCCCAACTCGCTACCCTGCTACAGCTTCGGTGTAGATTTGAGGCAGCTTCGATGGAGGGATATATGCATGGCCAGAGAAACAAACTCTACTGTTGTGGGTACGTAACGTACATACTACTTATCCGCTATACGTAGCACGGGAGGTCCAAGGTACTTGTAACCCTGTAGAGAAGGAATGCAGTTATGCAAGCTACTTGGTATGGGTTATGCTGCGGTAGTTTAGGCTTCCAGTCGGTGAGGCTTCAATTCCGTGCTTCAACATAGACAGTGCGCATGACATGAAAGCTCCACTGATAACTTTTACCTTTGATGCCAAATAGTTTACGTGGTGTAGGCGTTTGCAGTTCATGTACAAACTTGAATGAAAATAAAGCAGTAGTTTGCGAACCTGTTTTATTAGGCATCGTACGGAAATTTCACGGTGATGATGTTTATCCTGATAGAATGTATTGTGGTAGCTTTGGCCCTCGACGTTTAGAGTCCTGTAAAGGGGAGTTCGGATTTCGTCTATGTTTTCGTGCATGCGGAGACGGCTCATGTTAGAAAACCTTTCTTTTGCAAAATACGTCCTGGCTGATGCTTGAGCACGCTACGGTTGCAATAACAAACTTATTTTTGTTCACTTTCAAGCAGAATGTCAGGAACCACACGAAAATATCGGCATTTAGTTTTGAAGGTTCAAAATGCAGTTCCATGTGTGATATTTGTGTTGACACCACGACACCATAGAGGCAACATGGAAATCCGAAAGTTCGCAATGACTAAGCAAGAATATTACTTATGCCTTTTTTTATCAACAACGACGGAAGCCATAGACATTCAGGCTGTGTCTCACTTCTGCTTTTAGTTTTAATGACCCGACTTCTCGGTATCCTTATGTTGGCTTTCGGTTCTAATGCCAGAAACGACACGATAGGCCACAAGTGGGCAGGAAGCAAAGCATGGAGTACAGTTATCTTCGTCGCCTACTGCAGGTTCGCACTCTCGGTGCGAGAAATTTCAGCGAACAGGAGCGGGCAGTTGGTTTGAATCGGCAAATTTAACTATTATCCGGTATACTAAAATGGAAGAAACAGCATGAAGCGCCGCTTTTGAACTTGCGTGTAAATGAAATTCCTTGAACACAAGTACTAATGAACAAGTGCTGTGTTGCGCGAGATGGGGGTACCCATCATATTTCGTATGAAACCCTCCACATTTGCGAATTTCAGCCAAACATAGTAGGGGAAGGAGAAAACCTTTAAGCCACTTTGATATATTCTCTAAGCCCGAATCATCAACATGCCGCGTTTTTGTACCTGAGCTGCATTAAATGTACCAGCCGGCGAAAAGCAAAAATGCCCGTGTGTACGAGATTTCGGCGAGATTTCGATCCCCAGGTGCTCAAAATTATTCCGGAGCCCTCCACTATGGCGCGCCTCATTGCCTGCGTTGCGTCGGCGCGTTAAACCCCACAATCAATCAATCAATCAATCAAATGTAGCAGCCCCAGGGCCTGAAAATCGATAACATATCCGTCGGTCGTTTTAAAAAGAGGTAGGGTTTTAAGTTACTTAAACATGAAAATTTGGTCTGTCTGTCCGTTTCTCTGTCCCTCCATTCAGCCACCCGTGCGAATGTGTAAAACAAGTCTTGAACAATCAGTATATATACACAAAACGTTCCAAAACTACGAAATCGGGGAGCATATAACAGCATAGCTTTCTGGGCAGGGCTTCGTCCGTTCATTGCCCCAAAAAAGAACCTCGAAGTCCCAAGAGGTTAGGAGTGTCTAGGGAATCGAACCCGGCAACCTAACCACTGGGCCACCCCGAAGGCCCCAGGAGTGCGGGGAAAGCAGCGGTGGGGAACAACGACATGGGCAGCCAATGGGAAAGAAAAAAGACGGTTCCCGTGGTCGGAATGGAACCTGGCTCCCTAGCATTACACACTCAACTTTTTTACACCCCTTTTTGGCCGAAAAGGGTGTAAAAATCTTGTCTCATGGCTAACACCCTTAAAAGGTGCTTTGGCAAAAAAAGGCCGTGCGGATGAAAAAAAGGGTTTTGATCTCAACACCCTTAAAAGGTGTTGAGGATGCTCAACACCCTAAGAAAGGGGTGTTGAGCATCCGGCATGCGCAGTGGTAATGTGAATCGGCGAAGCGCGAGCAATCAACACAAGCAGTTAATACGCACAAGTTACAGTTGGAACACAAATGAATTCAGCAAGAAAACCAACGGGATGCAAGCGGTACAGGGAGACCATACTTAGTAATATATGTGCTGTTCCTGGTTTATATCATGGAAAAAAAAGCCCCCCAATCGAGTCGGTGGGCTTGTCGCAAAAAACTGATATTTTAGCGCTAATTTTGGAAGTACTCATTTTACTATGAGAATACACAAATCAACACGCGGATTTGCAAAAATGTTTTAATTACAACGTAGGTTTTGTGTTCCATAACTTATGGAATTTTATTAAATACCAAACAAATTTTCCCCGTGACTTCATCACCCTTCAAAAAGGGTGTTCGTTATTTCAACACCCTTTTTCCCAGAAGGGCGTAAAGCTAGCTAGAAATTAGGGTGTTCGAAACTAAGAAAAAGGGCGTAAAGGAAAAGGTTGTAGAAAACGGGTGTAAGAAAAGACCGCCAACTAAGAAAAAAGGGGAAGAAACCTCCAACTTTGGAGGCTTTTTGTACCTGTTTACATGGGTGGACAGAACATTTTCTACAAGCTGTGGGTGTTTCGTACCTCACGATGTTTAGGGCAATATGAATTGGCATAATCTATTACCAGTGGAGCTCTTTAAGCTTGAGCTATTTCCGGTGGCGTTAGCAAAAAAATACAAAGAAAAAGAACTGCAGCACCTGTAAATGTTGCACCACCGCAGATACGGTATTGTAACAGTGAAGTCGGCTTTCGAGCTTGTTCCAGGAGCGTATCCGTATGCGCACCTCTTACCCTTGAAAGGTAAGATATGCGCACCCCTTTGTATTCGCACCCCTTTAAAGGTACTAGTTCTTTCTGGATTCTAAAAGGCAAAAAAAATTGGCGCAGCTTGCAGTAGTGGCGCAAGGCTGGAGAAACAGCATAGCTGGGGGCCGACCTAGCTTGTTTCCCCCATCGATCCCCTAGCAGTGGGGGGGAGGGGGGGGCACTCTGGAACAGCCCCTTGTAAAATCCGGTTAAACTTGGTCTCACCCCTCAGCGTTCATCCTAGCTTAGCAAGAACATTCCAAAGCTTAGCAAACGTAACAAACCTTAGCAACACCGGAAGAAACTAGGTCGACCCCCCGCTCCGGTGTTCTTTTTTTGCAAATGAACACCTATTTCACACCGTTTCAACAACCTACATTAAGCCAAGCGTGTTTCCGTCGGTAAACACCCTTTTCGCCACGCGAGTATAGCCTTTTTTTAATTTTGAAGGTTGAAATCGGTGTTCCACGTGCCAAAGCATGCACCTTTGGCATGCACCTTCGGGCATGCACCTTCGGGCATGCACCTCATATGGAAACGACTGATAATTGCGTACGAGCAATTATTTTATTTTGCGTTTGAAAATTTCTTGCGAGTAGATGAGTATATGAGGAGATGTCTTGTTCTTTACAGTGCTATTATGCATCCAAGCATAGCCTTATGAAATGAACAGCTGAACACCTTTTCCACACCCTTTCAACACCCTAAGAAAAACCAAGGGTGTTGAAGTTGATCAACACCCTTTTTTTCACACAAAAAGGTGTAGAGCTAGGAAAAGTGTGTTGAGATTCAAGAAAAAGAGTGTAAAGGTCTCCCAACACCCTTTTTCCACTTATGCTACGCCCTTTTTGGCTAAAAGGGTGTAAAAACGTTTAGTGAGTCCGGCGTCTAGAAAGAAACACACACAGCGCGCAAAAAAACCGGACGAAGAACGGAGGGATGTACAACACAAGCACTGACTCTCAACTAGTTTTTAAGTGCGAATGCACTTTATAAGCGACCCCAAACCATCCACCGCCGGCGGCGGCGGCGTCCGCAGTGCTCCTCTATATTTAAAAAAAATTCCCCCGCATTTCCCCGAGGGGGAGAATGTGAAAGTGCGAATGCACGGTTGTCGGCCCGCTTGCGGCGCTTGCGCTCGGCCCCCGCAGCCCACCGCCTCGCCGCCTTCTCTTCCATCTCTTCCATCGGGTTTGTAGTATCACGTGTACACCACGCAGTTATCAAGCCGCTATAACGCCGCTGAGTCGCCAACGCACGCCGCTGACGACGTAGTTTGAATGCGTTAAAGATGTAAGGTGCGTCACTAACACTGATATCAGCGTCGCGTCCGTGGCTTGGTCGGTAGAGCGTCGCGCTGCGGCCGCAAAGTCCTCGGATCGAAACCTGGCGCCGGATGCTGTTTCTTTTTTAAATATAGAGGAGCACTGCGGACGCCGCCGCCGCCGACGCCGCCGCCGCCGCCGGCGGTGGATGGTTTGGGGTCGCTTATAAAGTGCATTCGCACTTTATAAGCGCACTTTATAAGCGAATTTACGACGGGCAGGAGGAGGCAACCCATCGTCTGTCAATCGCGGTTCAGACTTGCAACGCATGTTATGACGTTGTGTTCGTTCGAAACGCATCTCTGGATTGTTTTGAAGTGAAAAAAAATGTATCCGTCAAACCCGGGCATTCGGCTCAGGGCGTTCTCTGCGATTGCACGAAAGAAGTGCCACGGGGCTTCAACGCTTTTTTTATGGAACGTACTCCGGTAAGAGAATATCCATGTCGTGTTATGGCCGTGTTGCATTCAATACGAACGGTTAAGCGTTTGTTTCGTTTGTCGTAAAATGTTCAAGCACTCCAACACTCCCCTGGCTGATCAGCCGGCGAGTCGACGCCGAGCAGACGACTCATCTCTTTGCCGGAAGTGCGTGAAAAAGCCTCCCAATAGCAGGATGTCTAGCTCATGACGAACATCTGGGAATCGATGATGTAGACATGTGAAGATGGCGGCGTCCAAAAACACGAAGGAAAGGGTGAGAAAAAGGCGACAAACTTTGCAACAAAAGTGTGAGCTTTCCGCTGCGCGTAAAATAGTAATACTTGGCCCAGATGACCTTGACGACCCAATCTAACGATTGCGCTACTTCATTTAGTGTGCTTAAAATGCCTTTCAGGGGCCCTTTAAGATTAAAGCCATTCTTGTCAGCCCAGCCGGCAAGTTTCTTGACGCCGAGCTGGACTTGACGTTCGCAGAAGGACAGGTTACACGATT